>NC_092714.1:76001133-77328633 GCF_047496885.1 Scyliorhinus torazame | reverse complement strand
CGTGTCTTGAGACTAAGAACGTGACCACCCAGGGCAATTACTCATCACTAAAAATACCACGTGCAGATATATGGTGGTATTGCGGAGGAAAATCCTAAGACCCACTCTACCCCCCAATGGAAAGGGACATGCGCATTAGTTCAGCTAGCCATACCGTTCAGTATAGCCTACGAAAGACAAAAGGAGAAGGAGAGTGTTAAAGGGAAACGATCTAAACGAAGCATACCCACCTCATTTGATGAATGTTTGGGAAATGGAAAGGGGTAATTGTATCCATCCTCACCTCCATTATCGTAGTAATAGGAGCATTGGCGGCAATAGGCTGTTGCATCATCCCGTGCGTAAGAGGCTTGGTGCAGAGGGTAATCGAAACAGCCTTGACCAAGCAGATGCCATTACCCCTGGGTAAAGGAGGCCAGGAAACAATTTGCCTACTAGACAGTGGGAAGACTGAAGGGGAGGACGACCCCATAGAAAGAGAGGTTGAGAGGATGTTGGACAATTTTGGGGCAGGCTAGACGGGGCGACAGTGTGAAAAAGCAACAAGAGTAAAAAAAAAAGGGGGGGAATTATGAGAAATGAGCATTTTATGTTGTTTTTACATGAATAACTCTGGTTCACAAATAAGATGTCAACAATAGTGCTTGATGGGAAATAAGATGTCAAGTGGAGTTTTGTGTAAGCTGCAGTGCCAAAGTTGTTGTAACTGTGTATGTGGCTGACCTTCGGGGATGAACAGAACTTACAATAACAAGATGCAGGTGGAGATGGGGGCCTCATTCTAAATAATTTTAGCTGACGGTTCAAGGATGTACCAGGAGCTAACAGAAACCACTGCTAGGCGAAGCAAGGCGGAAGCCAAAATGAACATAACAAGTCCAAATAAGGAATAACTGATAAGGAAACTGCCAGCAAGGCAGAGGGCAGGGTGTGTTTCTCAGAGATTGAATATAAGAAATAATGCTGTGTATTTTTTGGTGTGCCTGCTAATGTTGACAGGCGGCACCCGTTCTTGCAAGATCGACTGAATAAGATACTTCTTCAGAATTTGGCTAAGTGTAAATTATTATCAAGTGAGCGGTGTTTCTCACACACCCAACTGTTCAGGGACCTGTTTGTGGGCAACGAACAAGCAGAAGAATTGCCAAGTTTCCAAGAATCAGGGGAAAGTAGCCAAGGCGTTAAATGGAGGGAAAGTCCCGGGGGGGGGGGGGGGGAGCAGAGCAGCTAAACATAAGAGAAAAGTGAACCACAGGGGAAGGGTGGGTGGGGGGGCAGAATGGGGAGGAAGAGGGAGGAGATGGGAAACAATAGAGGCAAGGAAATGATAGCCGGAAGGAGAGCACGGGAAACAACAACAAACTCGGCAAATACTGTAACAGAGAGCAAGAAAATTGAAAATATGGGAGAAAGATGGGACGAACGGCCGAAGCGGAGGTGAACACGCAACAACGGCGGCAGCAAAAAATACGTCCGGGAGAAGCGAGTAACAACACCAAAACCAGATCCATTCTTGTATTGCCCTCTTGGCACCCAAATGTATATATACCTCCCCAGTTTCCTCCCCCCCCCCACCCCACAGACATGTGTGTACTTATTTGTTAAATGTAATATTGCTAACTGCACAATATCCTACCAGTTTATTTTATATTTCACTGTACATAACTGTAAATATACTATTTTCAAAAACCCAATAAAAAACATTTTTTAAAAGAAAGGAGTGTAATGGAATACTCTCCGCTTGCCTGGACGAGTGCAGATCCAACAACACTCAAGAAACTCAACACCATCCAGGACAAATCAACCAGTTTGATTGCCTCCCCTTCCACAAACATTCAAACTCTCCACGACTGATGAACAGTGGCAGCCATTTGTACCATCGACAAGATGCACTGCAGTAACTTGCCAAAGTTCCTTATAAAGCATGGTCCAAACCCACAACTGCTACCATTTAGAAGGACAAGAGCAGCAGATACCTGGGAACACCACTGCCTGGAGATTCCCCTCCAAGTCACTCACCACCCTGGCTTGGAAATAGATCAATGTTCCTTCATTGTCGCTGGGGCAAAATCCTGGACCTTCCTTCATAACAGCACAGTGGGTATACTTACACCTCAGGGACTGCAGTGGTTTAAGAAGGCAACTCACCACCACCTTCTGAAGGGCAACTAGGGATGGGCATTAAATCCTTGCCTAACCAGCGACACCCACATCCCATAAAATTAATTTTTAAAAACTTTTTTCAAAGGTGTGAAACTTATAACTGTTGATGTTTAGAGAGACCTGGATGTACTTGTACAAGGAACACAAAATGTTCACATGCAGGTACAGCAAGCAACTTGGAAAGCAAATGGCATGTTATTCATTGCCAAGGTGATTGGAGAACAAAAGTAAGGACGTATTGCTACAATTATAAGTGGCTTTGATGAGATCACAGCTGGAATATGGTGTGTAAATATGTTTTCCATATTTAAGGACGGATATACTTGTATGGGAGACATACAGCAAAACGTCCCTCTGTCGGTCCCTGGAATGAGAGAGTTGACTTTCGATTAGAGGCCAAGAAAATTGGGTCTATATTCTCTGGAGTTTATAAGAATGAGAGGTGAACTCATTGGAACATTCAAGATTATGAAGGGGCCTAACAGAGTAGATACTGAGACATTGTTTCCCTCTGGCTGGGGAATCTAGAACATGAGGGGCCAGTCTCAGGATGAGTGGCCAATCCTAAAGGACTGAAATGAAGAAAAATTCCTTCATTCCGAGGTTGTGGAGAAGGGGTTCTGGTGTGAGGTGCTCCGGAAGGTGAACGTCTCCACCTCGTGCAAGGTTGGGGCTGATACAGCTGAAGGTGGTGTATAGAGCGCACTTTACAAGGGCGAGGATGAGCCGGTTCTTTGAGGAGATAGAAGATGTGTGTGATCGTTGCGGGGGAGGCCAAGCAAATCACGTTCATATGTTTTGGTCCTGTCCAAAGCTGGAGGATTACTGGAAGGAGGTGTTTAGGGTAATTTCTAAAGTGATGCACGTGAAACTGGACCCGGGCCTTCGGGAGGCCATATTCGGGGTGTCGGACCAGCCCGGGTTGGAAACGGGAGCGGAGGCAGATGTTGTAGCCTTCGCCTCGTTGATCGCCCGAAGGTGGATCCTGTTAGAGTAGAGATCAACCTCTCCACCCTGTGCCCTGGCGTGGCGGGGGGACCTGCTGGAATTCTTAACGCTTGAAAAGGTCAAATTTGAATTGAGGGGAAGGACGGAGGGGTTCTACAATTCATGGGCGTTATTCATTATGCACTTTCGAGAATTGGATCACAACAAACACTAAGGGGGTTGGGGGCTGGGAGAGTTGGGGGGAGGGGAACTGTATGTGTTAATGGTGACTCTGTGTGATTCTGGATTCCTTTTGTCATTTGTTTATGTTAACATGCTGGTCAATGTCTGGGGTTTGGTGGGAGGATGGGATTGTTATTATTGATATGGGGATTGACATTACATTTGTTACTGATTATTGTATATTGTTGGGTGTAAATTTGGGAGAAAATGTGAAAGAGGAGGAGAGCAAAAAAAATATTTTAAAAATTCAGAGGTTGTGAATTTTTGGAATTCTCTACCCTATAGGGTTGTGGGTGCACCATGATTGAATATATTTAAGGCGGAGTTAGATGGACTTTTGTCTCTCAGTGAATCAAGGTATGTGGGTGTGGTAAACCACTGTTAGTGTATTATAATGTATTGTGGTAAACTGTACTACATAGATTGTGGTAAACCACTGCCTGATGGCTCCGCCTCCCCTCGGTATAAAGGTGGCTGACCTCCGGCGCTGCCTCAGTTCGGGATCAGTGGGAAAGCCACAGTTTCATTCACTACTAGTCTTGTGTTAATTGATGGCACATCAATTTAATAAGCTAAACTTTTAAGATGGATTCATCACTCAAGCCTGATCGCCTGGAGCTGGACCCACAAGCAGCCAACGCCACTGCGACATTCAAGCACTGGCTAAGCTGCTTCGAAGCTTACCTTGGATCTTCCACCGACGGCGTCACCGACCTCGAAAAGCTTCAAATACTCAACGCACTGGTGAGCCCGCAAGTTTTCCTTCTTATCAGAGACGCCCCCTCTATACGGAGGCGATAATGCTGCTGAAGGGACAGTACGTAAAGGCAGTAAACAAAGTGTACACCAGGCACCTCCTTGCCACGAGGCGACAACGCCCCAGAGAATCACAAGCCAAATTCCTGCGTGCCTTGCGGGTACTCGGCCGGAACTGTGCTTGCCAGGGGTTATCGGCTGTCCAACACATGGAGCTGCTGATCAGGGACGCCTATGTCGCGGGCATTAAATCCAATTACATCCAGTGCTTGCTAGAAGAGGGTACACATGGCCTCCCAGAGACAGTGCAGTTCTCAAACTCACTGGAAGTGGCTTTCCAGAACATGGAGGCCTACACCTCTGACCGCGCGGCACTCTCGTGGACGCCGCCATCGCCCAACTCGAGTGTGGCGCAAGCCTTGCCGCGTAGCAGCCCGCCAACGCCAGAAGCCCGAAATGCTACTTTTGCGGCCAGGGTAAGCACCCCAGACACGCTGCCCTGCACGGAACGCGATTTGCAACGGGTGTGGGAGGAAGGGCCACTTTGCCAAAGTCTGCCAGGTCCGACCTGTCCCTAAAGTTTCTAGGCCCAGCAGCGCTGCCTGTTGTCTGTCGGGGCTGCCCCATCTGCTGCGTCACACGCCATGTGCGACCCGTGGGCGCCACCATCTTCGCTGCCACCCACCATGTGCAACCCGTGGGGTCCGCCATCTTTGCCACCATCTTTGATTCCAGCCGCCACGCGTGATCCATGGGGGCCGCCATCTTTGACGCAACCTGCCACACGCGACCCATGGGGGCCACCATTTTGGAACCACTCCGCCGCCTCCCGGGATGCCTGCTCACCCGGTCGTACGCTGGCCACCGCTACCTCCGACCGGCACACCCACCACCTTCTGAAGCTCGCCTCCATCACACTCCACCAGTCTCGACCTCATCATCTCACGAAATCCACGATGACCGTCTGGATCAACGGGCACGAGACGGCCTGCCTCTTCGACTCCGGGAGCACAGACAGCTTTATCCACCCAGATGCGGTAAGGCGCTGCTCCCTCCCAATTTTATCCGTGACCCAGAAAATCTCCCTGGCTTCCGGATTAATAAGCTAAACTTTTAAGATGGATTCAACTCTCAAGCCTGATCGCCTGGAGCTGGACCCACAAGCAGCCAATGCCACTGCTACATTCGAGCACTGGCTAAGCTGCTTCGAAGCTTACCTTGGATCCTCCACCGATGGCGTCACCGACCTCGAAAAGCTTCAAATACTCAACGCACGGGTGAGCCCGCAAGTTTTCCTTCTTATCAGAGACGCCCCCTCTATACGGAGACGATAATGCTGCTGAAGGGACAGTACGTAAAGGCAGTAAACGAAGTGTACGCCAGGCACCTCCTTGCCACGAGGACAAATCCGGGGGTACTGTGTCACGACCCTTTCGGTACAAGGCGTAGAGCACACTAACTTTAAGCCCTACGTCCTCCCCCATCTTTGCGCTGCCCTATTACTGGGGCTCGACTTTCAGTGCCACCTCCAAAGCCTTACCTTAAAGTTCGGAGGACACCTTCCCCCCCCCACCATCTGTAGCCTCGTGACTCCTCCCCACCCTCGCTCTTTGCTAACCTCACCCCGGACTGTAAGCCCGTCGCCGCTAGGAACAGATGATACAGTGCCCGGAACAGGGCCTTTATCAGGTCAGAGGTCTAGCGACTCCTACGAGAGGGGATCATTGAGACTAGTACCAGCCCCTGGAGAGCCCAAGTGGTGGTCGTCAAGACTGGGGAGAAGCACCGGATGGTCATCGACTACAGTCAGACGATCAATCGGTACACGCAGCTCGATGCGTACCCCCTCCCTCGCATATCTGACATGGTCAATCAGATTGCGCAGTATCGAGTCTTCTCCACAGTTGACTTGAAGTCCGCGTACCACCAGCTCCCTATCTGTCCGGAGGACCGCCAATACACTGCCTTCGAAGCAGATGGCCGCCTCTATCACTTCCTCGGGGTTCCCTTTGGCGTCACCAATGGGGTCTCGGTCTTCCAGCGAGAGATGGACCGAATGGTTGACCAGTACGGGCTGCGGGCCATGTTCCCGTACCTAGATAATGTCACCCATCTGCGGCCATGACCACCAGGACCATGACGCAAACCTCTGGCATTTCCTCCACACCTCTAAGCTCCTTAACCTCACATACAATAAGGAGAAATGCGTTTTCCGCACAACCTGCCTAGCCATCCTTGGCTACGTTGTGGAAAATGGAGTCCTCGGGCCTGACCCCGACCACAAGCGCCCCCTCCTGGAACTTCCCCTCCCCCACTGCCCCAAGGCCCTGAAGAGATGCCTGGGGTTCTTCTCTTATTATGCCCAGTGGGTCCCCAATTATGCGGACAAGGCCCACCCACTCATTAAATCCACCGTTTTCCCCCTGACAGCTGAAGTCCGCCTGGCCTTCAACCGCATCAAGGCAGATATTGCCAAAGCCGCGATACACACTGTGGACAAGTCCATTCCGGTAGAGAGCGATGCATCGGACTTTGCCCTGGCCGTTACCCTCAACCAGGTAGGCAGGCCCGTGGCTTTTATCTCCCGTACCCTCCATGCCTCCGAAATTCGACACTCCTCCGTCGAAAAGGAAGCCCAAGCCATTGTAGAAGCTGTGCGACATTGGAGGCATTACCTGGCCGGCAGGCGATTCACTCACCTCACTGACCAACGGTCGGTTGCCTTCATGTTTAATAATACACAGCGGGGCAAAATCAAGACGACAAGATTCTGAGGTGGAGGATCGAACTCTCCACCTACAACTACATTATCTTGTACCGACTTGGGAAGCTCAATGAGCCCCCAGATGCCCTATCCCGCGGTATATGTGCCGGCGCACAAGTAGACCGACTTCGGGCCCTCCACACTGACCTCTGTCACCCAGGGGTCACCTGTTTTTTTCATTTAATCAAGGCTCGCAACCTGCCTTACTCCATCGAGGAGGTCAGGACCACGACCAAGGACTGCCAGGATTGCGCGGAGTGCAAACCGCACTTCTATCGGCCCGACAGAGCACACCTGGTAAAGGCCTCCCACCCCTTTGAGCGCCTCAGCATTGACTTCAAAGGGCCCCACCCCTCCACTGATCGTAACGTGTACTTCCTCAATGTTGTTGACGAGTACTCACGATTCCCCTTTGCCATCCCATGCCCTGACATGACCTCTGCCGCCGTCATCAAGGCCCTGCACAGTCTCTTCACCTTGTTCAGTTTCCCCACCTACATCCATAGCAATCGGGGTTCCTCCTTCATGAGCGCGAGTTGCGTCAGTTCCTGCTTAGCAAGGGCATCGCCTCAAGCAGGACGACCAGCTACAACCCCCGGGTAAACGGATAGGTGGAGAGGGAGAACGCAATGGTCTGGAAGGCCGTCCTTCTGGCCCTATGGTCCAGAAGTCTCCCAGTCTCCCGCTGGCAGGAGATCCTACCCGGTGCGCTCCACTCCATCCGGTCGCTCTGGTGCACTGCCACCAATGACACCCGTCACGAACGTATGTTTGCCTTCCCTAGGAAGTCCACCTCAGGGGTCTCGCTCCCATCCTGGCTGACAGTCCCAGGGCACGTCCTCCGCCGGAAGCATGCGAGGAGTCATAAATCGGATCCTCTCGTCGGGAAGATCCTGTTCCTCCATGCCAACCCACAATGTGTCTACGTGGCACGTCATGACGGGTGGCAGGACACAGTCTCCCTCCGGGATTTGGCACCTGTAGGTTCCCCAGCGACCATCACCACCACCCCCGACCTTACACTGTCTCCCTCCACCACTCGGCGACCATCACCACCACCCCTCGCCCCTACATCCCCCCCAGACTCAACTACTGGGCGAAGAAGACGACAACATGCTCCCGGACGCGCAGGTCTTGACACCAGTGCACACACCACAGCCGGGACTGAGGCGATCACGGTGGAAGGTCAAAGCCCCCGACAGACTCGACCTTTAAGTCCACTTCACCCCAGCTGGACTTTTTTTTTTAAACAGGGGGTGAATGTGGTAAACCACTGTTAGTGTATTATATGTATTGTGGTAAACCGTTACTGTACTACATGTATTATGGTAAACCACTGCCTGATGGCTCCGCCTGCCCTCGGGCTCGGTATAAAGGTGGCTGACGTCCGGCCCTGCCCCAGTTCGGGATCAGTGGCCAGGAGCCTTTCTGTTTAGCTTATTAAAGCCACAGTTTTGTGCACTCCTCGTCTTGTGTTAATTGATGGCACATCAGTGGGCAGCATGTACTAAAGAGGAGTTACCATGATCATACTGAATGGTGGAGCAGGCCTGTCAGGCTGTATGCTCTTACCCTGATATTACCTATGTTTTTATAAAGCAGCTGTATTTTATCAAAAATATTTGGAAGAATTAACATTTCAAGCATAATTGGTAATATAACTTTCAGGATTGATTTGTAAGTGGTAAGAAGCATATTGTTCTCAACTATGAAAATGCGAAACCTTTTAATTTAACTTATTTAAATAAATGAGTCTATTTAGCATGGTAAAGATTAAGGATAATGAGGACGTTTTGCAGGTGCATTTCTTTACAATATATTATACAAATATCATGTTTGGAAGTAGTGTACAAGATAGAAAAAGCTTTTATAACACTCTGATAAGCAACTTGGTTATAAGAACTACACTTTTAAGTTCATATGAATATGTTATATCAAAATTGTGCAGACAATAGAATCCATTCGAAATAATCGCTAAAATAAGTTTCCTTTGAAGAATAACCTTTTTGATCTGAAACCCGGGACAGGGTTTACTGGTTGTTCACGCCGGCAGGATATTCCGGCCCCATGCCGGCGCACAGGTTTTGCAACGACGAGGAGTGGTGTCAACGGAAATCCTGTTAACAACGGCGGGACCGGTAGATCCTGCTGGCGGGTCACCTCCGCCTCCGGATAACACGTGGCGGGGTGGTCGATAAATCCTGCCCCTACTTCCTGACTAAAATCATTTGAAATTCCAAAACCAATCTTGGAATATATAAAGAGAGGTAAACTAAATTTAAATGATAACTTTGAGCTGTAGGGTCATTTATCATGGTCAGCTCCGCAGTAGTACTGGAGTTGAAAACTTCACTTGACCCACCTGGGCTTTTGAATACTGTGCTGACTTCACTGTTGCAGATCACTATGGACAGGAAGTTCAAGTTGGTAGTATTTCCTGTGTTAGACAAAAGGTCCTGTTGCAACCATTTTTCTATAGAGTTTGACTGTTCGGTTTTTAAAATATAGTCTTCCATAAAAACCATAATTTGGTTATCCCAGGTACATAACTGCCATGTCGTAGAAATTTCTAGTCTAAGTTTTCATCACAAGGTGGCACTGGTGTCTTATTTTGTATAGCACTATATTTCTTCAATTAAGTGTAGTATACTATACTACAAATTATTATAATTACTTAAAAACATATCTATATTCCGACTCATCTGCTATGACTTCTTTCCACTTCAACCAGCTGGTGTATGAACATAGATAAATATATATATGCCCATTCCATAACATTTTGCTTTTCAGCAGTTCATTTGCAGTTACTGATGCTAATAGCCAGGTTAATCATTTGTAGGACATCATATCTTAACCAAATTCTGTCCATGGCCAAGATCCACACACAAGCATTTGTGACACAGTGACAGCAGGAATCCTGGACAATTTCACACTTGTGCAATCCAAAATATTTGGTATTCTGCTTCATTTGGTGTTTCAAGTCAGCTATAAAACTGAAAATGTATTGATGATGTAATTCAAACAGACGCAGAGCTGCAATTTAATGCTCCAGATATACCGTGTAGTTAAAAACTAGGGCACTTAGACAAGGGTTGATTTATACCTTGATAATTCAATCAAGACAATGTAAACTCTTACACAGTATTATTCCTACAAAATATAATCTTTATTGTATGTCTGAGTTAAAGCCCACCACTAATCAGCAGTAGCAATGGAATCTCAGTGTTAAAAATGGTTAATTTGCAAATTTGTGTTCAATGTTAATGTTAAAATGTTAATGTTAAATGTTAAAAAAATGTCAATGTTAAAAAATGCATTTGTCTTGACTGTTCACGCATAGTTCAGTAAGTATACATTAATTCTTATTTAGGTCTCTTTCAGATTTTCTTCTGACATTTAGGGGTATTAGTGAATACTTCAACTGAAAAGGAGTTTATTAGAAGTACCCATAGAAGAGAATAAAGAAAAATTGACTAATTTAGTTGCCTTATTTTTACTGCTGATGTGAACTAAAACACATCTCGGTAAAATTGTACTGAAATTAATCAGAAAACTAGAGTGGCATTCTATATTACCATAGGTTCATCTGTGTTTTTCTGGAATTGGACCAGTCGAACCCGGGTCACATTTTCCATGTCCATGTCTCCGTTTGCACTTTCCGGTGAGTCACCATTCAAATAAGGAGAAGTTGGTGGTGGTGTAACTCTCAGTGCTTCATCACTGTATACCTCATGTGCCACGACGTCATGAGTTTGCAGCAAGGCCTGGTTGTATAAAACAAGATAAAATTGGAAGATTTAATTTAATTTAAAACAAATGTTAATCATTCTAATGTTCTTTTATCCTCTTCACTTCCCTCTTTTCTATCCATTATTTCCCTCCTTAATGTAGAGTGCTTTGAATCACTGTCCTGTCCCCAAGTAGCACTGCAGAAGTGCAAGTTGTTCTTCCTCAAATCTACTTCCTTCACTTTTAAGGTATGGAAAAATGTTGACATATGTAATAACCCATTTATAGTAACAAATGAAACATACATCTGTTAAAAACATTCATTTTGGTTTGCTATTGCAAATAATCTGAATGAAGAACTGACAACTGCCTTTGGATCAATGAACCCACCAGAAGAGATGATTCAGCTGTGAGACAATTCAGTGCCACATCGCATCCAGCCAATATAAACAATCTTTGAAATTTTAACGCCGAGTTTCCAACAATGCCACAATGTACACGGTCGCTATGACACTTTTGACTGTGATCTTGCTCTGCTTGATGGTTGTGTATAATAATGAAGCTTTCAAACCTAAAATACTAGCTTTGTTACATCATAAGTCAATAAAAGCACATTATAACTATACTTTAAAAACTTTACTTTTAAATTAGATCCTGGTGTTTAGAAAATGATTCTTGCTTGAATGCTTAGGCACCAACAAAATAGATTCCGACTTGTTTCCAACCTGGCATAAACACTTGTGTGAAGATAAACCAATATTGAATACTGAAAAATGCAAACTCACAAATTTCTATGCAACTTCTAAGAGAATTTTGTCAGTTATTATTTGGTGAAAGTGTCATAAAAATTTTGAAAAATAATTTGAGTGAGCTATATTTAATGGCAAGACTGAGGTTCCAAATCACTCACCACTGTCAGATTAGAAACAGAAATTATGGGAAATGTGTTCAAAAATGATATGATTGTTATAAAGGCCGCATGGAATATGAAGTTATTTGACAATCTTAAAAGTTATGAAGTTATTTGACAATTTTTACTTGGACGTTTTGATTTGTTCTCGCTAGTTTTTTTATTTTTGTACTCTGGAACTTGGCAGTCATTACTGTACGTTTCGAGCTCTTTTCATAAAATTTGACAACCGGCAAGTTTATAGATAAAAGATCTAGGAAAGTTTATTTTATTTAGCTTATCAATTCCATGTGATGTGTAAAATAGAAGAGTGGCTAAAATCGTGGATGGAAAACTTGCACCAGTCAGATTGTTTATCTCTGAATGAAAGGCTATGGACCCATTGCAATTTACCATGCAAGTTATGGTGGTTGATCAGATGTACATGGAGTCAAGCCTGATGATGGCTATGATATATGATTAAGGAAAAGCTGCATTTTGTTATAAGGCACCACCACAAGTCGATATAAAAATATAAAACCATGCTCTTATATTTTCAAGAGATAGAGATACCCGACTTTTCAGGTACGACAATGGTAAAGATTCTGAGAGTTTTCACCTGACATGCACTCCAAACTGCAGCACTTTGCAGTTCCCTTGCCAAATATTTTCCAATGTGCTGTTGATTGTTCTCATGACCGAAATATTACTTAAAAATCCTTTACCTTATTACATCTGAAACCTATACAGCTTCCTCTAACATGTCAAACCACTAATAAATTAAGGAGAGATCATAGGAATGTCAAGATTAAGTTAAATGCTATGAGCAAATCATATTCCTTGGAGAAAACTGAACTTAAACAAACATAGAACATAGAAAAATACAGCACAGAACAGGCCCTTCGGCCCACGATGTTGTGCCGAACCTTTGTCCTAGATTAATCATAGATTATCATTGAATTTACAGTGCAGAAGGAGGCCATTCGGCCCCTTGAGTCTGCACAGGCTCTTGGAAAGAGCACCCTACCCAAACTCAACACCTCCACCCAACACCAAGGGCAATTTGGACATTAAGGGCAATTTATCATTGGCCAATTCACCTAACCCGCACATCTTTGGGCTGTGGGAGGAAACCGGAGCACCCGGAGGAAACCCACGCAGACACGGGGAGGACGTGCAGACTCCGCACAGACAGTGACCCAAGCCGGAATCGAACCTGGGACCCTGGAGCTGTGAAGCAATTGTGCTATCCACAATGCTACCGTGCTGCCCTTAAGAACAAATAAATCTACACTATATCATTTTACCGTAATCCATGTACCTATCCAATAGCTGCTTGAAGGTCCCTAATGTTTCCGACTCAACTACTTCCACAGGCATTGCATTCCATGCCCCCACTACTCTCTGGGTAAAGAACCTACCTCTGATATCCCTCCTATATCTTCCACCTTTCACCTTAAATTTATGTCCCCTTGTAATGGTTTGTTCCACCCGGGGAAAAAGTCTCTGACTGTCTACTCTATCTATTCCCCTGATTATCTTATAAACCTCTATCAAGTCGCCCCTCATCCTTCTCCGTTCTAATGAGAAAAGGCCTAGCACCCTCAACCTTTCCTCGTAAGACCTACTCTCCATTCCAGGCAACATCCTGGTAAATCTTCTTTGCACCTTTTCCAAAGCTTCCACCATCCTTCCTAAAATGAGGCGACCAGAACTGTACACAGTACTCCAAATGTGGCCTTACCAAAGTTTTGTACAGCTGCATCATCACTTCACGGCTCTTAAATTCAATCCCTCTGTTAATGAACGCGAGCACACCATAGGCCTTCTTCACAACTCTATCCACTTGAGTGGCAACTTTCAAAGATGTATGAACATAGACCCCAAGATCTCTCTGCTCCTCCACATTGCCAAGAACTCTACCGTTAACCCTGTATTCCGCATTCATATTTGTCCTTCCAAAATGGACAACCTCACACTTTTCAGGGTTAAACTCCATCTGCCACTTCTCAGCCCAGCTCTGCATCCTATCTATGTCTCTTTGCAGCCGACAACAGCCCTCCTTACTATCCACAACTCCACCAATCTTCGTATTGTCTGCAAATTTACTGACCCACCCTTCAACTCCCTCATCCAAGTCATTAATGAAAATCACAAACAGCAGAGGACCCAGAACTGATCCCTGCGGTACGCCACTGGTAACTGGGACCCAGGCTGAATATTTGCCATCCACCACCACTCTCTGACTTCTATCGGTTAGCCAGTTCGTTATCCAACTGGCCAAATTTCCCACTACCCCATGCCTCCTTACTTTCTGCATAAGCCTACCATGGGGAACTTTATCAAATGCCTTACTAAAATCCATGTACACTACATCCACTGCTTTACCTTCATCCACATGCTTGGTCACCTCCTCAAAGAATTCAATAAGACTTGTAAGGCAAGACCTACCCCTCACAAATCCGTGCTGACTATCCCTAATCAAGCAGTGTCTTTCCAGATGCTCAGAAATCCTATCCTTCAGTACCCTTTCCATGACTTTGCCTACCACCGAAGTAAGACTAACTGGCCTATAATTCCCAGGGTTATCCCTCGTTCCTTTTTTGAACAGGGGCACGACATTCGCCACTCTCCAATCCCCTGGTACCACCCCTGTTGACAGTGAGGACGAAAAGATCATTGCCAACGGCTCTGCAATTTCATCTCTTGCTTCCCATAGAATCTTTGGATATATCCCGTCAGGCCCGGGGGACTTGTCTATCCTCAAGTTTTTCAAAATGCCCAACACATCTTCCTTCCTAACAAGTATTTCCTCGAGCTTACCAATCTGTTTCACACTGTCCTCTCCAACAATATCGCCCCTCTCATTTGTAAATACAGAAGAAAAGTACTCGTTCAAGACCTCTCCTATCTCTTCAGACTCAATACACAATCTCCCGCTACTGTCAATGATCGGACCTACCCTCGCTCTAGTCATTCTCATATTTCTCACATATGTGTAAAAGGCCTTGGGGTTTTCCTTGATCCTACCCGCCAAAGATTGTTCATGCCCTCTCTTAGCTCTCCTAATCCCTTTCTTCAGTTCCCTCCTGGCTATCTTGTATCCCTCCAATGCCCTGTCTGAACCTTGTTTCCTCAGCCTTCCATAAGTTACCTTTTTCCTCTTCACAAGACATTCAACCTCTCTTGTCAACCATGGTTCCCTCACTCGACCATCTCTTCCCTGCCTGACAGGGACATACATATCAAGGACACGTAGCACCTGTTCCTTGAACAAGTTCCACATTTCACTTGTGTCCTTCCCTGCCAGCCTATGTTCCCAACTTATGCACTTCAATTCTTGTCTGACAACATCGTATTTACCCTTCCCCCAATTGTAAACCTTGCCCTGTTGCACGTACCTAGCCCTCTCCATTACTAAAGTGAAAGTCACAGAATTGTGGTCACTATCTCCAAAATGCTCCCCCACTAACAAATCTATCACTTGCCCTGGTTCATTACCCAGTACTAAATCCAATATTGCCCCTCCTCTGGTCGGACAATCTACATACTGTGTTAGAAAAGCTTCCTGGACACACTGCACAAACACCACCCCATCCAAACTATTTGATCTAAAGAGTTTCCACTCAATATTTGGGAAGTTAAAGTCGCCCATGACTACTACCCTATGACTTCTGCACCTTTCCAAAATATGTTTCCCAATCTGTTCCTCCACATCTCTGCTACTATTGGGGGGCCTATAGAAAACTCCTAACAAGGTGACTGCTCCTTTCCTATTTCTGACTTCAACCCATACTACCTCAATAGGGTGATACTCCTCGAACTGCCTTTCTGCAGCTGTTATACTATCTCTAATTAATAATGCCACCCCTCCACCTCTTTTACCACCCTCCCTAATCTTATTGAAAAATCGCAAATAGATAACTAAAAGAAAAACTTCCAGATTAGGAAAGGGTTTCAATCTAAGCAGCATTCAGCAGCCTTCAGTACCCATACCTTTTCAGTTTAAAGTAAGGAAAAAAGTATTTGTTTACAGAAAAAGGACTTAGAATCATACTGTAGGCCTTTCCAGTCTCATAAACACAATTAAGCAGTGGTTTGAAGTGTTCTCATCCACTTCAAAATTGACCATAAATGATTGCGAACTGAACTATTTACATTAGAGCTAATATTGGTCTCCCTGTGCAAAAGCACTGGGAGTTGGGCAGAATGGGGCAATGGTTTCCTGCAGCAGTCAGTCAGGACCATCTGCAATTAATGGACCGCCAATTCTTCACATGCAGGAGGGAAGTCTCCAGTGCAAAATGCACATCCCATTAGCAGCTTACAGATCAGAACTTCAGGCTTTTGTCACCGAAGCATGGAAACAATAATGTGAAACTGCAGAATGGCACTTTGGAAAAAGAACAGTTTCAGCAGAGCCCAACGCTTTTGGAAAACAGGCAGAGAAAAAGTTCATTACAGGTTGATGGATGTCAAAACGAGTTGGTGAATGAATATTTCAGGAATGGAGATTTAAAAAGAGCGGGAGCTGAGAGTCAGAGCAAAGGTTTAAAAAGAGCGGGAACTGCAAGTCAGAGCGGAGATTTAAAAATAGCAGCAGCTGCAAGTCAGAGCGGAGATTTAAAAATAGCAGCAGCTGCGAGTCAGAGCAGCGATTCAAAAAGAGTAGGAGCTGTGAGTCAGAGGGGAGATTTCAAAAGATGGGAAGCTGCGAGTTCGAGCAGCAATTTAAAAGAAGGGTAGCTGAGAGTCAAAGCAGAGTTTTAAAAAGAGTGGGAGCTGAGAGTCAGAGGAAAGATTTATAAAGGGCGGGAGCTGCGAGTCAGAGTGTAGATTTAAAAAGAACGGTAGCAGAGAGTAAAGCAGTTTTATAAAGAGCGGGAGCTGCAAGTCAGAGCAAAGATTTAAAAATAGCAGCAGCTGCGAGTCAGAGCAGCGATTCAAAAAGTGTAGGAGCTGTGAGTCAGAGGGGAGATTTCAAAAGAGGGGAAGCTGCGAGTTCGAGCAGCAATTTAAAAGAGGGGTAGCTGAGAGTCAAAGCAGAGTTTTAAAAAGAGCAGGAGCAGCGAATCAGAGTGGAGATTTAAAAATAGAAGGAGCTGAGAGTCAGAGCGGAAATTTAAAAGGAGCAGGAGCTGAGAGTCAGAGCGTAGATTTAAAAAGAGCGGGAGCTGTGAGTCAGAGCAGCGATTTAAAAAGAGCCGGAGCTGAGAGTCAAAGAGGAGATTTAAAAGGAGCAGGAGCTGGGAGTCAGAGCGGAGATTTAAAAAGAGCGGGAGCGGAGAGTCAGAGCGGTGATTTAAAAAGAGGTGGAGCTGTGAGTCAGAGCGGAGATTTAAAAAGAGCGGAGCTGTGAGACAGAGGGGAGATTTCAAAAGAGCGTAAGCTGTGAGTTAGAACAGTAATTTAAAAGAGCGGTAGCTGAGAGTCGAAGCAGAGTTTTAAAAAGAGCGGGAGCTGCGAGTCAGAGCGTAGATTTAAAAAGAGGGGGAGCTGCGAGTCAGAGCGGAGAGTTAAAAAGAGCGGGAGCGGAGAGACAGAGCGGAGATATAAAAGGAGCGGGAGCTGAGAGCCAGAGCGGAGATTTAAAAGGAGCGGGAGCTGAGAGTAAGAGTGGAGATTTAAAAGGAGTGGGAGCTGAGTGTCAGAGCGGAGATTTAAAAGGAGGGGGAGCTGAGAGTCAGAGCGGAAATTTAAAAGGAGCAGGAGCTGAGAGTCAGAGTGGAGATTTAAAAAGAGGGGGAGCTGCGAGTCAGAGCGGAGATGTAAAAAGAGCGGGAGCTGAGAGTCAGAGCGGTGATTATAAAGGAGCGGGAGCTGAGAGTCAGAGCGGAAATATAAAAGTGGCGGGAGCTGAGAGTCAGAGCAGAGTTTTAAAAAGAGCGGGTGCTGAGAGTCAGAGGGGAGATTTCAAAAGAGGGGAAGCTGCGAGTTAGTGCACCAATTTAAAAGAGCGGTAGCTGAGAGTCAAAGCAGAGTTTTAAAAAGAGCGGGAGCTGTGAGTCAGAGGGGAGATTTCAAAAGAGGGGAAGCTGCGAGTTAGAGTAGTAATTGAAAAGAGCGGTAGCTGAGAGTCAGAGCGGAGATTTAAAAAGAGGGGGAGCTGAGATTCAGAGCGGAGATTTGAAAAGGGCAGGAGCTGAGAGTCAGAGCGGAGTTTTAAAAGGAGCGGGAGCTGAGAGTAGGAGTGGAAATGTAAAAAGAGCGGGAGCTGAGAGTCAGAGCGGAGATTTAATAAGAGCGGGAGCTGAGAGACAGAGCGGAGATTTAAAAAGAGCGGGAGCTGAGAGTCAGAGCGGAGATTTAAAAGGAGCGGGAGCTGAGAGTCAGAGCGGTGATTTAAAAGGAGCGGGAGCTGAGAGTCAGAGCGGTGATTTAAAAGGAGCGGGAGCTGAGGGCCAGCGCGGTGATTTAAAAGGAGCGGGAGCTGAGAGTCAGAGCGGAGAATTAAAAGGAGCACGAGCTGAGAGTCAGAGCAGAGATTTAAAAGGAGCGTGAGCTGAGAGTCAGAGCGGTGATTTAAAAATAAAAAGGAGCGGGAGCTGAGAGTTAGCGCGGTGATTTAAAAGGAGCGGGAGCTGAGAGTCAGAGCGGAGATTTGAAAGGAGCGGGAGCTGAGAGTCAGAGCGGAGATTTAAAAGGAGCAGGAGCGGAGAGTCAGAGCGGAGATTTAAAAGGAGCGGGAGCTGAGAGTCAGCACGGTGATTTAAAAAGTGCGGGAACTGAGAGTCAGAGTGGTGATTTAAAAGGAGCGGGAGCTGAGTGTCAGAGCGGAGATTTAAAAGGAGCGGGAGCAGCGAGTCAGTGTGGAGATTTAAAAGGAGCAGGAGCGGAGAGTCAGAGCGGAGAATTAAAAGGAGCACGAGCTGAGAGTCAGAGCAGAGATTTAAAAGGAACGTGAGCTGAGAGTCAGAGCGGTGATTAAAAAAAAAAAAGGAGCGGGAGCTGAGAGTCAGAGCGGAAATTTAAAAGGAGCGGAGCTGAGAGTCAGAGCGGAGATTTAAAAAGAGGGGAGCTGAGATTCAGAGCGGGGATTTAAAAAGAGCAGGAGCTGAGAGCCAGCGCTGTGATTTAAAAGGTGCGGGAGCTGAGAGTCTGAGTGGAGATTTAAAAGGAGCGGGAGCTGAGAGTCAGAGCGGAAATTTAAAAGGAGTGGAGCTGAGAGTCAGAGCGGAGATTTAAAAAGAGGGGGAGCTGAGATTCAGAGTGGGGATTTAAAAAGAGCAGGAGCTGAGAGCCAGCGCGGTGATTTAAAAGGAGCGGGAGCTGAGAGTCAGAGCGGAGATTTAAAAGGAGCGGGAGCTGAGAGTCAGAGCGGAGATTTAAAAGGAGCGGGAGCGGAGAGTCAGCACGGTGATTTAAAAAGAGCGGGAACTGAGAGTCAGAGCGGAGATTTAAAAGGAGCGGGAGCTGAGAGTCAGAGCGGAGATTTAAAAGGAGCGGGAGCGGAGAGTCAGCACGGTGATTTAAAAAGAGCGGGAACTGAGAGTCAGAGCGGAGATTTAAAAGGAGCAGGAGCGGAGAGTCAGAGCGGAGAATTAAAAGGAGCACGAGCTGAGAGTCAGAGCAGAGATTTAAAAGGAGCGTGCGCTGAGAGTCAGAGCGGTGATTAAAAAAAAAAAAGGAGCGGGAGCTGAGAGTCAGAGCGGAAATTAAAAAGAAGTGGAGCGGAGAGTCAGAGCGGAGATTTAAAAAGAGCGGGAGCTGAGATTCAGAGCGGGGATTTAAAAAGAGCAGGAGCTGAGAGTCAGAGCGGAGTTTTAAAAGGAGCGGGAGCTGAGAGTACATAGAACATAGAACATAGGAAATACAGCACAGAACAGGCCCTTCGGCCCACGATGTTGTGCCGAACCTTTGTCCCAGATTAATCATAGATTATCATTGAATTTACAGTGCAGAAGGAGGCCATTCGGCCCCTTGAGTCTGCACCAGCTCTTGGAAAGAGCACCCTACCCAAACTCAACACCTCCACCCACCACCAAGGGCAATTTGGACATTAAGGGCAATTTATCATTGGCCAATTCACCTAACCCGCACATCTTTGGACTGTGGGAGGAAACCGGAGCACCCGGAGGAAACCCACGCAGACACGGGGAGGACGTGCAGACTCCGCACAGACAATGACCCAAGCTGGAATCGAACCTGGGACCATGGATCTGTGAAGCAATTGTGCTATCCACAATGCTACCGTGCTGCCCTTAAGAACAAATAAATCTACACTATATCATTTTCCCGTAATCCATGTACCTATCCAACAGCTGCTTGAAGGTCCCTAATGTTTCCGACTCAACTACTTCCACAGGCAGTGCATTCCATGCCTCCACTAGTCTCTGGGTAAAGAACCTACCTCTGATATCCCTCCTATATCTTCCACCTTTCACCTTAAATTTATGTCCCCTTGTAATGGTGTGTTCCACCTGGGGAAAAAGTCTCTGACTGTCTACTCTATCTATTCCCCTGATCATCTTATAAACCTCTATCAAGTCGCCCCTCATCCTTCTCCGCTCTAATGAGAAAAGGCCTAGCACCCTCAACCTTTCCTCGTAAGACCTACTCTCCATTCCAGGCAACATCCTGGTAAATCTTCTTTGCACCTTTTCCAGAGCTTCCACATCCTTCCTAAAATGAGGCGACCAGAACTGTACACAGTACTCCAAATGTGGCCTTACCAAGGTTTTGTACAGCTGCATCATTACCTCATGGCTCTTAAATTCAATCCCTCTGTTAATGAACGCGAGCACACCATAGGCCTTCTTCACAGCTCTATCCACTTGAGTGGCAACTTTCAAAGATGTATGAACATAGACCCCAAGGTCTCTCTGCTCCTCCACAATGCCAAGAACTCTACCGTTAACCCTGTATTCCGCATTCATATTTGTCCTTCCAAAATGGACAACCTCACACTTTTCAGGGTTAAACTCCATCTGCCACTTCTCAGCCCAGCTCTGCATCCTATCTATGTCTCTTTGCAGCCGACAACAGCCCTCCTTACTATCCACAACTCCACCAATCTTCGTATCGTCTGCAAATTTACTGACCCACCCTTCAACTCCCTCATCCAAGTCATTAATGAAAATCACAAACAGCAGAGGACCCAGAACTGATCCCTGCGGTACACCACTGGTAACTGGGATCCAGGCTGAATATTTGCCATCCACCACCACTCTCTGACTTCTATCGGTTAGCCAGTTCGTTATCCAACTGGCCAAATTTCCCACTATCCCATGCCTCCTTACTTTGTGCAGAAGCCTACCATGGGGAACTTTATCAAATGCCTTACTAAAATCCATGTACACTACATCCACTGCTTTACCTTCATCCACATGCTTGGTCACCTCCTCAAAGATTTCAATAAGATTTGTAAGGCAAGACCTACCCCTCACAAATCCGTGCTGACTATCCCTAATCAAGCAGTGTCTTTCCAGATGCTCAGAAATCCTATCCTTCAGTACCCTTTCCATTACTTTGCCTACCACCGAAGTAAGACTAACTGGCCTGTAATTCCCAGGGTTATCCCTAGTTCCTTTTTTGAACAGGGGCACGACATTCGCCACTCTCCAATCCCCTGGTACCACCCCTGTTGACAGTGAGGACGAAAAGATAATTGCCAACGGCTCTGCAATTTCATCTCTTGCTTCCCATAGAATCCTTGGATATATCCCGTCAGGCCCGGGGGACTTGTCTATCCTCAAGTTTTTCAAAATGCCCAACACATCTTCCTTCCTAACAAGTATTTCCTCGAGCTTACCAATCTGTTTCACACTGTCCTCTCCAACAATATCGCCCCTCTCATTTGTAAATACACACTGTCCTCTCCAACAATATCGCCCCTCTCATTTGTAAATACAAATGGAGTGGAGATGTAAAAAGAGGGGGAGCTGAGAGTCAGAGCGGAGATTTAAAAGGAGTGGGAGCTGAGACTCAGAGCCGAGATTTAAAAAGAGGGGGAGCTGAGATTCAGAGCGGGGATTTAAAAAGAGCAGGAGCTGAGAGTCAGAGCGGAGTTTTAAAAGGAGCGGGAGCTGAGAGTAGGAGTGGAGATGTAAAAAGAGCGGGAGCTGAGAGTCAGCACGGTGATTTAAAAAGAGCGGGAGCTAAGAGTCAGAGCAGAGATTTAAAAGGAGCGTGAGCTGAGAGTCAGAGCGGAGATTTAAAAGGAGCGGGAGCGGAGATTCAAAAGGAGCGTGAGCTGAGAGTCAGCACGGTGGTTTAAAAAGAGCGGGAACTGAGAGTCAGAGCGGTGATTTAAAAGGAGCGGGAGCGGAGTGTCAGAGCGGAGCTTTAAAAGGAGCGGGAGCAGCGAGTCAGAGTGGAGATTTAAAAGGAGCAGGAGCGGAGAGTCAGAGCGGAGAATTAAAAGGAGCACGAGCTGAGAGTCAGAGCAGAGATTTAAAAGGAGCGTGAGCTGAGAGTCAGAGCGGTGATTTAAAAATAAAAAGGAGCGGGAGCTGAGAGTCAGCGCGGTGATTTAAAAGGAGCGGGAGCTGAGAGTCAGAGCGGAGATTTAAAAGGAGCGGGAGCTGTGAGTCAGAGCAATGATTTAAAAGGAGCAGGAGCGGATAGTCAGAGCGGAGAATTAAAAGGAGCACGAGCTGAGAGTCAGAGCAGAGATTTAAAAGGAGCGTGAGCTGAGAGTCAGAGCGGTGATTAAAAAAAAAAGGAGCGGGAGCTGAGAGTCAGAGCGGAAATTTAAAAGGAGCTGAGCTGAGAGTCAGAGCAGAGATTTAAAAAGAGGGGGAGCTGAGATTCAGAGAGGGGATTTAAAAAGAGCAGGAGCTGAGAGTCAGAGCGGAGTTTTAAAAGCAGCGGGAGCTGAGAGTAGGAGTGGAGATGTAAAAAGAGCGGGAGCTGAGAGTCAGCACAGTGGTTTAAAAAGAGCGGGAGCGGAGAGTCAGAGCGGTGATTTAAAAGGAGCGGGAGCGGAGTGTCAGAGCGGAGCTTTAAAAGGAGCGGGAGCAGCGAGTAAGAGTGGAGATTTAAAAGGAGCAGGAGCGGAGAGTCAGAGCGGAGAATTCAAAGGAGCGGGAGCTGAGAGTCAGAGCGGAGATTTAAAAAGAGCAGGAGCTGAGAGCCAGCGCGGTGATTTAAAAGGAGCGGGAGCTGAGAGTCAGAGTGGAGATTTAAAAGGAGCGGGAGCTGAGAGTCAGTGCGGAAATTTAAAAGGAGCGGAGCTGAGAGTCAGAGCGGAGATTTAAAAAGAGGGGGAGCTGAGATTCAGAGCGGGGATTTAAAAAGAGCAGGAGCTGAGAGCCAGCGCGGTGATTTAAAAGGAGCGGGAGCTGAGAGTCAGAGCGGAGATTTAAAAGGAGCGGGAGCTGAGAGTCAGAGCGGAGATTTAAAAGGAGCGGGAGCGGAGAGTCAGAGCGGAGATTTAAAAGGAGCGGGAGCTGAGAGTCAGCACGGTGATTTAAAAAGAGCGGGAACTGAGATTCAGAGCGGTGATTTAAAAGGAGTGGGAGCTGAGAGTCAGCGCGGTGATTTAAAAGGACCGGGAGCTGAGAGTCAGAGCGGAGATTTAAAAGGTGCGGGAGCGGAGAGTCAGAGCGGAGATTTAAAAGGAGCGGGAGCGGAGAGTCAGAGCGGTGATTTGAAAGGAGCGGGAGCTGAGAGGCAGAGCGGTGATTTAAAAGGAGCGGGATGTGAGAGTCAGAGCGGAGATTTAAAAGGAGCACGAGCTGAGAGTCAGAGCGGAGATTTAAAAGGAGCGGGAGAGGAGAGTCAGAGCGGAGATTTAAAAGGAGCGGGAGCTGAGAGTCAGCGCGGTGATTTAAAAAGAGCGGGAACTGAGAGTCAGACCGGTAATTTAGAAGGAGCGGGAGCTGAGAGTCAGAGCGGTGATTTAAAAGGAGCGGGAGCTGAGAGTCAGAGCGGAGATTTAAAAGGAGCAGGAGCGGAGAGTCAGAGCGGAAATTTAAAAAGAGTGGGTGCTGAGAGTCAGAAAGGAGATTTAAAAAGAGCGGGAGCTGAGTGTCAGAGCGGAGATTTAAAAAGAGCGGGAGCTGAGAGTCAGAGCGGAGATTTAAAAAGAGCGGGAGCTGAGAGTCAGAGCGGAGATTTAAAAGGAGTGGGAGCTGAGAGTTAGAGCGGAGATTTAAAAGGAGCGGGAGCTGAGAGTCAGAGCGGAGATTTAAAAGGAGCGGGAGCTGAGAGTCAGAGCGGAGATTTAAAAGGAGCGGGAGCTGAGAGTCAGAGCGGAGATTTAAAAAGAACGGGAGCTGAGAGTCAGAGCAGAGATTTAAAAGGAACGGTAGCCGAGAGTAAGAGCTGGAATTTAAAAGAGCGGGAGCTGAGTGTCAGAGCGGAGAATTAAAAATAGCAGCAGCTGCGAGTCAGAGCGGAGCTTTAAAAGAACGGGAGCTGTGAATCAGAGGGGAGATTTCAAAAGAGGGGAAGCTGCGAGTTAGAGCAGCGATTTAAAAGGAGCGTGAGCTGAGAGTCAGAGCGGTGATTAAAAAAAAAAAGGAGCGGGAGCTGAGAGTCAGAGCGGAGATTTAAAAGGAGCGGGAGCTGAGAGTCAGCGCGGTGATTTAAAAAGAGCGGGAGCTGAGAGTCAGAGCGGAGATTTAAAAGGAGCGGGAGCGGAGAGTCAGAGCGGAGATTTAAAAGGAGCGGGAGCTGGGAGTCAGCGCGGTGATTTAAAAAGAGCGGGAGCTGAGAGTCAGAGCGGTGATTTAAAAGAAGCGGGAGCTGAGAGTCAGAGCGGAAATTTAAAAGGAGCGGGAGCTGAGAGTCAGAGCGGAGATTTAAAAGGAGCAGGAGCGGAGAGTCAGAGCGGAGATTTAAAAGGAGCGGGAGCTGAGAGTCAGCACGGTGATTTAAAAAGAGCGGGAACTGAGAGTCAGAGTGGTGATTTAAAAGGAGCGGGAGCTGAGTGTCAGAGCGGAGATTTAAAAGGAGCGGGAGCAGCGAGTCAGTGTGGAGATTTAAAAGGAGCAGGAGCGGAGATTCAGAGCGGAGAATTAAAAGGAGCACGAGCTGAGAGTCAGAGCAGAGATTTAAAAGGAGAGTGAGCTGAGAGTCAGAGCGGTGATTAAAAAAAAAAAAGGAGCGGGAGCTGAGAGTCAGAGCGGAAATTTAAAAGGAGCGGAGCTGAGAGTCAGAGCGGAGATTTAAAAAGAGGGGGAGCTGAGATTCAGAGCGGGGATTTAAAAAGAGCAGGAGCTGAGAGCCAGCGCGGTGATTTAAAAGGAGCGTGAGCTGAGAGTCAGAGTGGAGATTTAAAAGGAGCGGGAGCTGAGAGTCAGAGCGGAAATTTAAAAGGAGCGGAGCTGAGAGTCAGAGCGGAGATTTAAAAAGAGGGGGAGCTGAGATTCAGAGCGGGGATTTAAAAAGAGCAGGAGCTGAGAGCCAGCGCGGCGATTTAAAAGGAGCGGGAGCTGAGAGTCAGAGCGGAGATTTAAAAGGAGCGGGAGCTGAGAGTCAGAGTGGAGATTTAAAAGGAGCGTGAGCGGAGAGTCAGAGCGGAGATTTAAAAGGAGCGGGAGCTGAGAGTCAGCACGGTGATTTAAAAAGAGCGGGAACTGAGATTCAGAGCGGTGATTTAAAAGGAGTGGGAGCTGAGAGTCAGCGCGGTGATTTAAAAGGACCGGGAGCTGAGAGTCAGAGCGGAGATTTAAAAGGAGAGGGAGCGGAGAGTCAGAGCGGAGATTTAAAAGGAGCGGGAGCGGAGAGTCAGAGCGGTGATTTGAAAGGAGCGGGAGCTGAGAGGCAGAGCGGTGATTTAAAAGGAGCGGGATGTGAGAGTCAGAGCGGAGATTTAAAAGGAGCAGGAGCGGAGAGTCAGAGCGGAGAATTAAAAGGAGCACGAGCTGAGAGTCAGAGCGGCGATTTAAAAGGAGCGGGAGAGGAGAGTCAGAGCGGAGATTTAAAAGGAGCGGGAGCTGAGAGTCAGCGCGGTGATTTAAAAAGAGCGGGAACTGAGAGTCAGACCGGTAATTTAGAAGGAGCGGGAGCTGAGAGTCAGAGCGGTGATTTAAAAGGAGCGGGAGCTGAGAGTCAGAGCGGAGATTTAAAAGGAGCAGGAGCGGAGAGTCAGAGCGGAAATTTAAAAAGAGTGGGTGCTGAGAGTCAGAAAGGAGATTTAAAAAGAGCGGGAGCTGAGTGTCAGAGCGGAGATTTAAAAAGAGCGGGAGCTGAGTGTCAGAGCGGAGATTTAAAAAGAGCGGGAGCTGAGAGTCAGAGCGGAGATTTAAAAGAAGTGGGAGCTGAGAGTTAGAGCGGAGATTTAAAAGGAGCGGGAGCTGAGAGTCAGAGCGGAGATTTAAAAGGAGCGGGAGCTGAGAGTCAGAGCGGAGATTTAAAAGGAGCGGGAGCTGAGAGTCAGAGCGGAGATTTAAAAAGAACGGGAGCTGAGAGTCAGAGCAGAGATTTAAAAGGAACGGTAGCCGAGAGTAAGAGCTGGAATTTAAAAGAGCGGGAGCTGAGTGTCAGAGCGGAGAATTAAAAATAGCAGCAGCTGCGAGTCAGAGCGGAGCTTTAAAAGAACGGGAGCTGTGAATCAGAGGGGAGATTTCAAAAGAGGGGAAGCTGCGAGTTAGAGCAGCGATTTAAAAGGAGCGTGAGCTGAGAGTCAGCACGGTGGTTTAAAAAGAGCGGGAACTGAGAGTCAGAGCGGTGATTTAAAAGGAGCGGGAGCGGAGTGTCAGAGCGGAGCTTTAAAAGGAGCGGGAGCAGCGAGTCAGAGTGGAGATTTAAAAGGAGCAGGAGCGGAGAGTCAGAGCGGAGAATTAAAAGGAGCACGAGCTGAGAGTCAGAGCAGAGATTTAAATGGAGCGTGAGCTGAGAGTCAGAGTAGAGATTTAAAAGGAGCGTGAGCTGAGAGTCAGAGCGGTGATTTAAAAATAAAAAGGAGCGGGAGCTGAGAGTCAGCGCGGTGATTTAAAAGGAGCGGGAGCTGAGAGTCAGAGCGGAGATTTAAAAGGAGCGGGAGCTGTGAGTCAGAGCAATGATTTAAAAGGAGCAGGAGCGGATAGTCAGAGCGGAGAATTAAAAGGAGCACGAGCTGAGAGTCAGAGCAGAGATTTAAAAGGAGCGTGAGCTGAGAGTCAGAGCGGTGATTAAAAAAAAAAGGAGCGGGAGCTGAGAGTCAGAGCGGAAATTTAAAAGGAGCTGAGCTGAGAGTCAGAGCAGAGATTTAAAAAGAGGGGGAGCTGAGATTCAGAGAGGGGATTTAAAAAGAGCAGGAGCTGAGAGTCAGAGCGGAGTTTTAAAAGCAGCGGGAGCTGAGAGTAGGAGTGGAGATGTAAAAAGAGCGGGAGCTGAGAGTCAGCACAGTGGTTTAAAAAGAGCGGGAGCGGAGAGTCAGAGCGGTGATTTAAAAGGAGCGGGAGCGGAGTGTCAGAGCGGAGCTTTAAAAGGAGCGGGAGCAGCGAGTAAGAGTGGAGATTTAAAAGGAGCAGGAGCGGAGAGTCAGAGCGGAGAATTCAAAGGAGCGGGAGCTCAGAGTCAGAGCGGAGATTTAAAAAGAGCAGGAGCTGAGAGCCAGCGCGGTGATTTAAAAGGAGCGGGAGCTGAGAGTCAGAGTGGAGATTTAAAAGGAGCGGGAGCTGAGAGTCAGAGCGGAAATTTAAAAGGAGCGGAGCTGAGAGTCAGAGCGGAGATTTAAAAAGAGGGGGAGCTGAGATTCAGAGCGGGGATTTAAAAAGAGCAGGAGCTGAGAGCCAGCGCGGTGATTTAAAAGGAGCGGGAGTTGAGAGTCAGAGCGGAGATTTAAAAGGAGCGGGAGCTGAGAGTCAGAGCGGAGATTTAAAAGGAGCGGGAGCGGAGAGTCAGAGCGGAGATTTAAAAGGAGCGGGAGCTGAGAGTCAGCACGGTGATTTAAAAAGAGCGGGAACTGAGATTCAGAGCGGTGATTTAAAAGGAGTGGGAGCTGAGAGTCAGCGCGGTGATTTAAAAGGACCGGGAGCTGAGAGTCAGAGCGGAGATTTAAAAGGTGCGGGAGCGGAGAGTCAGAGCGGAGATTTAAAAGGAGCGGGAGCGGAGAGTCAGAGCGGTGATTTGAAAGGAGCGGGAGCTGAGAGGCAGAGCGGTGATTTAAAAGGAGCGGGATGTGAGAGTCAGAGCGGAGATTTAAAAGGAGCACGAGCTGAGAGTCAGAGCGGAGATTTAAAAGGAGCGGGAGAGGAGAGTCAGAGCGGAGATTTAAAAGGAGCGGGAGCTGAGAGTCAGCGCGGTGATTTAAAAAGAGCGGGAACTGAGAGTCAGACCGGTAATTTAGAAGGAGCGGGAGCTGAGAGTCAGAGCGGTGATTTAAAAGGAGCGGGAGCTGAGAGTCAGAGCGGAGATTTAAAAGGAGCAGGAGCGGAGAGTCAGAGCGGAAATTTAAAAAGAGTGGGTGCTGAGAGTCAGAAAGGAGATTTAAAAAGAGCGGGAGCTGAGTGTCAGAGCGGAGATTTAAAAAGAGCGGGAGCTGAGAGTCAGAGCGGAGATTTAAAAAGAGCGGGAGCTGAGAGTCAGAGCGGAGATTTAAAAGGAGTGGGAGCTGAGAGTTAGAGCGGAGATTTAAAAGGAGCGGGAGCTGAGAGTCAGAGCGGAGATTTAAAAGGAGCGGGAGCTGAGAGTCAGAGCGGAGATTTAAAAGGAGCGGGAGCTGAGAGTCAGAGCGGAGATTTAAAAAGAACGGGAGCTGAGAGTCAGAGCAGAGATTTAAAAGGAACGGTAGCCGAGAGTAAGAGCTGGAATTTAAAAGAGCGGGAGCTGAGTGTCAGAGCGGAGAATTAAAAATAGCAGCAGCTGCGAGTCAGAGCGGAGCTTTAAAAGAACGGGAGCTGTGAATCAGAGGGGAGATTTCAAAAGAGGGGAAGCTGCGAGTTAGAGCAGCGATTTAAAAGGAGCGTGAGCTGAGAGTCAGAGCGGTGATTAAAAAAAAAAAGGAGCGGGAGCTGAGAGTCAGAGCGGAGATTTAAAAGGAGCGGGAGCTGAGAGTCAGCGCGGTGATTTAAAAAGAGCGGGAGCTGAGAGTCAGAGCGGAGATTTAAAAGGAGCGGGAGCGGAGAGTCAGAGCGGAGATTTAAAAGGAGCGGGAGCTGGGAGTCAGCGCGGTGATTTAAAAAGAGCGGGAGCTGAGAGTCAGAGCGGTGATTTAAAAGAAGCGGGAGCTGAGAGTCAGAGCGGAAATTTAAAAGGAGCGGGAGCTGAGAGTCAGAGCGGAGATTTAAAAGGAGCAGGAGCGGAGAGTCAGAGCGGAGATTTAAAAGGAGCGGGAGCTGAGAGTCAGCACGGTGATTTAAAAAGAGCGGGAACTGAGAGTCAGAGTGGTGATTTAAAAGGAGCGGGAGCTGAGTGTCAGAGCGGAGATTTAAAAGGAGCGGGAGCAGCGAGTCAGTGTGGAGATTTAAAAGGAGCAGGAGCGGAGATTCAGAGCGGAGAATTAAAAGGAGCACGAGCTGAGAGTCAGAGCAGAGATTTAAAAGGAGAGTGAGCTGAGAGTCAGAGCGGTGATTAAAAAAAAAAAAGGAGCGGGAGCTGAGAGTCAGAGCGGAAATTTAAAAGGAGCGGAGCTGAGAGTCAGAGCGGAGATTTAAAAAGAGGGGGAGCTGAGATTCAGAGCGGGGATTTAAAAAGAGCAGGAGCTGAGAGCCAGCGCGGTGATTTAAAAGGAGCGTGAGCTGAGAGTCAGAGTGGAGATTTAAAAGGAGCGGGAGCTGAGAGTCAGAGCGGAAATTTAAAAGGAGCGGAGCTGAGAGTCAGAGCGGAGATTTAAAAAGAGGGGGAGCTGAGATTCAGAGCGGGGATTTAAAAAGAGCAGGAGCTGAGAGCCAGCGCGGCGATTTAAAAGGAGCGGGAGCTGAGAGTCAGAGCGGAGATTTAAAAGGAGCGGGAGCTGAGAGTCAGAGCGGAGATTTAAAAGGAGCGTGAGCGGAGAGTCAGAGCGGAGATTTAAAAGGAGCGGGAGCTGAGAGTCAGCACGGTGATTTAAAAAGAGCGGGAACTGAGATTCAGAGCGGTGATTTAAAAGGAGTGGGAGCTGAGAGTCAGCGCGGTGATTTAAAAGGACCGGGAGCTGAGAGTCAGAGCGGAGATTTAAAAGGAGAGGGAGCGGAGAGTCAGAGCGGAGATTTAAAAGGAGCGGGAGCGGAGAGTCAGAGCGGTGATTTGAAAGGAGCGGGAGCTGAGAGGCAGAGCGGTGATTTAAAAGGAGCGGGATGTGAGAGTCAGAGCGGAGATTTAAAAGGAGCAGGAGCGGAGAGTCAGAGCGGAGAATTAAAAGGAGCACGAGCTGAGAGTCAGAGCGGCGATTTAAAAGGAGCGGGAGAGGAGAGTCAGAGCGGAGATTTAAAAGGAGCGGGAGCTGAGAGTCAGCGCGGTGATTTAAAAAGAGCGGGAACTGAGAGTCAGACCGGTAATTTAGAAGGAGCGGGAGCTGAGAGTCAGAGCGGTGATTTAAAAGGAGCGGGAGCTGAGAGTCAGAGCGGAGATTTAAAAGGAGCAGGAGCGGAGAGTCAGAGCGGAAATTTAAAAAGAGTGGGTGCTGAGAGTCAGAAAGGAGATTTAAAAAGAGCGGGAGCTGAGTGTCAGAGCGGAGATTTAAAAAGAGCGGGAGCTGAGAGTCAGAGCGGAGATTTAAAAAGAGCGGGAGCTGAGAGTCAGAGCGGAGATTTAAAAGGAGTGGGAGCTGAGAGTTAGAGCGGAGATTTAAAAGGAGCGGGAGCTGAGAGTCAGAGCGGAGATTTAAAAGGAGCGGGAGCTGAGAGTCAGAGCGGAGATTTAAAAGGAGCGGGAGCTGAGAGTCAGAGCGGAGATTTAAAAAGAACGGGAGCTGAGAGTCAGAGCAGAGATTTAAAAGGAACGGTAGCCGAGAGTAAGAGCTGGAATTTAAAAGAGCGGGAGCTGAGTGTCAGAGCGGAGAATTAAAAATAGCAGCAGCTGCGAGTCAGAGCGGAGCTTTAAAAGAACGGGAGCTGTGAATCAGAGGGGAGATTTCAAAAGAGGGGAAGCTGCGAGTTAGAGCAGCGATTTAAAAGGAGCGTGAGCTGAGAGTCAGAGCGGTGATTAAAAAAAAAAAGGAGCGGGAGCTGAGAGTCAGAGCGGAGATTTAAAAGGAGCGGGAGCTGAGAGTCAGCGCGGTGATTTAAAAAGAGCGGGAGCTGAGAGTCAGAGCGGAGATTTAAAAGGAGCGGGAGCGGAGAGTCAGAGCGGAGATTTAAAAGGAGCGGGAGCTGGGAGTCAGCGCGGTGATTTAAAAAGAGCGGGAGCTGAGAGTCAGAGCGGTGATTTAAAAGAAGCGGGAGCTGAGAGTCAGAGCGGTGATTTAAAAGGAGCGGGAGCTGAGAGGCAGAGCGGTGATTTAAAAGGAGCGGGAGCGGAGTGTCAGAGCGGAGCTTTAAAAGGAGCGGGAGTAGCGAGTAAGAGTGGAGATTTAAAAGGAGCAGGAGCGGAGAGTCAGAGCGGTGAATTCAAAGGAGCACGAGCTGAGAGTCAGAGCAGAGATTTAAAAGGAGCGGGAGCTGAGAGTCAGAGCGGAGATTTAAAAAGAGCGGAATCTGAGAGACAGAGCGGAGATTTAAAAAGAGCGGGAGCTGAGAGTCAGAGTGGAGATTTAAAAGGAGCGGGAGCTGAGAGTCAGAGCGGTGATTTAAAAGGAGCGGGAGCTGAGATTCAGAGCGGTGATTTAAAAGAAGCGGGAGCTGAGAGTCTGCGCGGTGATTTAAAAGGAGCGGGAGCTGAGAGTCAGAGCGGAGATTTAAAAGGAGCGGGAGCTGAGAGTCAGAGCGGAGATTTAAAAGGAGGGGGAGCGGAGAGTCAGAGCGGAGATTTAAAAGGAGCGGGAGCTGAGAGTCAGCAGGGTAATTTAAAAGGAGCGGGAGCAGCGAGTCAGAGTGGAGATTTAAAAGGAGCAGGAGCGGAGAGTCAGAGCGGTGATTAAAAAAAAAAGGAGCGGGAGCTGAGAGTCAGAGCGGAAATTGAAAAGGAGCGGAGCTGAGAGCCAGAGCGGAGATTTAAAAAGAGCGGGAGCTGAGATTCAGAGCGGGGATTTAAAAAGAGCAGGAGCTGAGAGTCAGAGCGGAGTTTTAAAAGGAGCGGGAGCTGAGAGTAGGAGTGGAGATCTAAAAAGAGAGGGAGCTGAGAGTCAGAGCGGAGATTTAAAAGGAGTGGGAGCTGAGACTCAGAACCGAGATTTAAAAGGAGCGGGAGCTGAGAGTCAGAGCGGAAATTGAAAAGGAGCGGAGCTGAGAGTCAGAGCGGAGATTTAAAAAGAGCGGGAGCTGAGATTCAGAGCGGGGATTTAAAAAGAGCAGGAGCTGAGAGTCAGAGCGGAGTTTTAAAAGGAGCGGGAGCTGAGAGTAGGAGTGGAGATCTAAAAAGAGAGGGAGCTGAGAGTCAGAGCGGAGATTTAAAAGGAGTGGGAGCTGAGACTCAGAACCGAGATTTAAAAGGAGCGGGAGCTGAGAGTCAGCGCGGTGATTTAAAAAGAGCGGGAGCTGAGAGTCAGAGCGGAGATTTAAAAGGAGCGGGAGCTGAGAGTCAGAGCGGAGATTTAAAAGGAGGGGGAGCGGAGAGTCAGAGCGGAGATTTAAAAGGAGCGGGAGCTGAGAGTCAGCAGGGTAATTTAAAAGGAGCGGGAGCAGCGAGTCAGAGTGGAGATTTAAAAGGAGCAGGAGCGGAGAGTCAGAGCGGAGAATTAAAAGTAGCACGAGCTGAGAGTCAGAGCAGAGATTTAAAAGGAGCGTGAGCTGAGAGTCAGAGCGGTGATTAAAAAAGAAAGGAGCGGGAGCTGAGAGTCAGAGCGGAAATTGAAAAGGAGCGGAGCTGAGAGTCAGAGCGGAGATTTAAAAAGAGCGGGAGCTGAGATTCAGAGCGGGGATTTAAAAAGAGGAGGAGCTGAGAGTCAGAGCGGAGTTTTAAAAGGAGCGGGAGCTGAGAGTAGGAGTGGAGATCTAAAAAGAGAGGGAGCTGAGAGTCAGAGCGGAGATTTAAAAGGAGTGGGAGCTGAGACTCAGAACCGAGATTTAAAAGGAGCGGGAGCTGAGAGTCAGCGCGGTGATTTAAAAAGAGCGGGAGCTGAGAGTCAGAGCGGAGATTTAAAAGGAGCGGGAGAGGAGAGTCAGAGCGGAGATTTAAAAGGAGCGGGAGCTGAGAGTCAGCGCGGTGATTTAAAAAGAGCGGGAACTGAGAGTCAGACCGGTAATTTAGAAGGAGCGGGAGCTGAGAGTCAGAGCGGTGATTTAAAAGGAGCGGGAGCTGAGAGTCAGAGCGGAGATTTAAAAGGAGCAGGAGCGGAGAGTCAGAGCGGAAATTTAAAAAGAGTGGGTGCTGAGAGTCAGAAAGGAGATTTAAAAAGAGCGGGAGCTGAGTGTCAGAGCGGAGATTTAAAAAGAGCGGGAGCTGAGAGTCAGAGCGGAGATTTAAAAAGAGCGGGAGCTGAGAGTCAGAGCGGAGATTTAAAAGGAGTGGGAGCTGAGAGTTAGAGCGGAGATTTAAAAGGAGCGGGAGCTGAGAGTCAGAGCGGAGATTTAAAAGGAGCGGGAGCTGAGAGTCAGAGCGGAGATTTAAAAGGAGCGGGAGCTGAGAGTCAGAGCGGAGATTTAAAAAGAACGGGAGCTGAGAGTCAGAGCAGAGATTTAAAAGGAGCGGGAGCTGAGAGTCAGCGCGGTGATTTAAAAAGAGCGGGAGCTGAGAGTCAGAGCGGAGATTTAAAAGGAGCGGGAGAGGAGAGTCAGAGCGGAGAATTAAAAGGAGCACGAGCTGAGAGTCAGAGCAGAGATTTAAAAGGAGCGTGAGCTGAGAGTCAGAGCGGTGATTAAAAAAAAAAGGAGCGGGAGCTGAGAGTCAGAGCGGAAATTGAAAAGGAGCGGAGCTGAGAGTCAGAGCGGAGATTTAAAAAGAGCGGGAGCTGAGATTCAGAGCGGGGATTTAAAAAGAGCAGGAGCTGAGAGTCAGAGCGGAGTTTTAAAAGGAGCGGGAGCTGAGAGTAGGAGTGGAGATCTAAAAAGAGAGGGAGCTGAGAGTCAGAGCGGAGATTTAAAAGGAGTGGGAGCTGAGACTCAGAACCGAGATTTAAAAGGAGCGGGAGCTGAGAGTCAGCGCGGTGATTTAAAAAGAGCGGGAGCTGAGAGTCAGAGCGGAGATTTAAAAGGAGCGGGAGAGGAGAGTCAGAGCGGAGATTTAAAAGGAGCGGGAGCTGAGAGTCAGCGCGGTGATTTAAAAAGAGCGGGAACTGAGAGTCAGACCGGTAATTTAGAAGGAGCGGGAGCTGAGAGTCAGAGCGGTGATTTAAAAGGAGCGGGAGCTGAGAGTCAGAGCGGAGATTTAAAAGGAGCAGGAGCGGAGAGTCAGAGCGGAAATTTAAAAAGAGTGGGTGCTGAGAGTCAGAAAGGAGATTTAAAAAGAGCGGGAGCTGAGTGTCAGAGCGGAGATTTAAAAAGAGCGGGAGCTGAGAGTCAGAGCGGAGATTTAAAAAGAGCGGGAGCTGAGAGTCAGAGCGGAGATTTAAAAGGAGTGGGAGCTGAGAGTTAGAGCGGAGATTTAAAAGGAGCGGGAGCTGAGAGTCAGAGCGGAGATTTAAAAGGAGCGGGAGCTGAGAGTCAGAGCGGAGATTTAAAAGGAGCGGGAGCTGAGAGTCAGAGCGGAGATTTAAAAAGAACGGGAGCTGAGAGTCAGAGCAGAGATTTAAAAGGAACGGTAGCCGAGAGTAAGAGCTGGAATTTAAAAGAGCGGGAGCTGAGTGTCAGAGCGGAGAATTAAAAATAGCAGCAGCTGCGAGTCAGAGCGGAGCTTTAAAAGAACGGGAGCTGTGAATCAGAGGGGAGATTTCAAAAGAGGGGAAGCTGCGAGTTAGAGCAGCGATTTAAAAGGAGCGTGAGCTGAGAGTCAGAGCGGTGATTAAAAGAAAAAAGGAGCGGGAGCAGAGAGTCAGAGCGGAGATTTAAAAGGAGCGGGAGCTGAGAGTCAGCGCGGTGATTTAAAAAGAGCGGGAGCTGAGAGTCAGAGCGGAGATTTAAAAGGAGCGGGAGCGGAGAGTCAGAGCGGAGATTTAAAAGGAGCGGGAGCTGGGAGTCAGCGCGGTGATTTAAAAAGAGCGGGAGCTGAGAGTCAGAGCGGTGATTTAAAAGAAGCGGGAGCTGAGAGTCAGAGCGGTGATTTAAAAGGAGCGGGAGCTGAGAGGCAGAGCGGTGATTTAAAAGGAGCGGGAGCGGAGTGTCAGAGCGGAGCTTTAAAAGGAGCGGGAGTAGCGAGTAAGAGTGGAGATTTAAAAGGAGCAGGAGCGGAGAGTCAGAGCGGTGAATTCAAAGGAGCACGAGCTGAGAGTCAGAGCAGAGATTTAAAAGGAGCGGGAGCTGAGAGTCAGAGCGGAGATTTAAAAAGAGCGGAATCTGAGAGACAGAGCGGAGATTTAAAAAGAGCGGGAGCTGAGAGTCAGAGTGGAGATTTAAAAGGAGCGGGAGCTGAGAGTCAGAGCGGTGATTTAAAAGGAGCGGGAGCTGAGATTCAGAGCGGTGATTTAAAAGGAGCGGGAGCTGAGAGTCTGCGCGGTGATTTAAAAGGAGCGGGAGCTGAGAGTCAGAGCGGAGATTTAAAAGGAGCGGGAGCTGAGAGTCAGAGCGGAGATTTAAAAGGAGGGGGAGCGGAGAGTCAGAGCGGAGATTTAAAAGGAGCGGGAGCTGAGAGTCAGCAGGGTAATTTAAAAGGAGCGGGAGCAGCGAGTCAGAGTGGAGATTTAAAAGGAGCAGGAGCGGAGAGTCAGAGCGGAGAATTAAAAGGAGCACGAGCTGAGAGTCAGAGCAGAGATTTAAAAGGAGCGTGAGCTGAGAGTCAGAGCGGTGATTAAAAAAAAAAGGAGCGGGAGCTGAGAGTCAGAGCGGAAATTGAAAAGGAGCGGAGCTGAGAGCCAGAGCGGAGATTTAAAAAGAGCGGGAGCTGAGATTCAGAGCGGGGATTTAAAAAGAGCAGGAGCTGAGAGTCAGAGCGGAGTTTTAAAAGGAGCGGGAGCTGAGAGTAGGAGTGGAGATCTAAAAAGAGAGGGAGCTGAGAGTCAGAGCGGAGATTTAAAAGGAGTGGGAGCTGAGACTCAGAACCGAGATTTAAAAGGAGCGGGAGCTGAGAGTCAGAGCGGAAATTGAAAAGGAGCGGAGCTGAGAGTCAGAGCGGAGATTTAAAAAGAGCGGGAGCTGAGATTCAGAGCGGGGATTTAAAAAGAGCTGGAGCTGAGAGTCAGAGCGGAGTTTTAAAAGGAGCGGGAGCTGAGAGTAGGAGTGGAGATCTAAAAAGAGAGGGAGCTGAGAGTCAGAGCGGAGATTTAAAAGGAGTGGGAGCTGAGACTCAGAACCGAGATTTAAAAGGAGCGGGAGCTGAGAATCAGCGCGGTGATTTAAAAAGAGCGGGAGCTGAGAGTCAGAGCGGAGATTTAAAAGGAGCGGGAGCTGAGAGTCAGAGCGGAGATTTAAAAGGAGGGGGAGCGGAGAGTCAGAGCGGAGATTTAAAAGGAGCGGGAGCTGAGAGTCAGCAGGGTAATTTAAAAGGAGCGGGAGCAGCGAGTCAGAGTGGAGATTTAAAAGGAGCAGGAGCGGAGAGTCAGAGCGGAGAATTAAAAGGAGCACGAGCTGAGAGTCAGAGCAGAGATTTAAAAGGAGCGTGAGCTGAGAGTCAGAGCGGTGATTAAAAAAAAAAGGAGCGGGAGCTGAGAGTCAGAGCGGAAATTGAAAAGGAGCGGAGCTGAGAGTCAGAGCGGAGATTTAAAAAGAGCGGGAGCTGAGATTCAGAGCGGGGATTTAAAAAGAGCAGGAGCTGAGAGTCAGAGCGGAGTTTTAAAAGGAGCGGGAGCTGAGAGTAGGAGTGGAGATCTAAAAAGAGAGGGAGCTGAGAGTCAGAGCGGAGATTTAAAAGGAGTGGGAGCTGAGACTCAGAACCGAGATTTAAAAGGAGCGGGAGCTGAGAGTCAGCGCGGTGATTTAAAAAGAGCGGGAGCTGAGAGTCAGAGCGGAGATTTAAAAGGAGCGGGAGCGGAGAGTCAGAGCGGAGATTTAAAAGGAGCTGGAGCTGGGAGTCAGAACGGAGTTTTAAAAGGAGCGGGAGCTGGGTGTCAGCGCGGTGATATAAAAAGAGCGGGAACTGAGAGTCAGAGCGGTGATTTAAAAGAAGCGGGAGCAGCGAGTCAGAGTGGAGATTTAAAAGGAGCAGGAGCGGAGAGTCACAGCGGAGATTTAAAGGGAGCGGGAGCTGAGAGTCAGCGCGGTGATTTAAAAGGAGCGGGAGCTGAGAGTCAGAGCGGAGATTTAAAAGGAGCGGGAGCTGAGAGTCAGAGCGGAGATTTAAAAGGAGCGTGAGCTGAGAGTCAGAGCCGAGATTTAAAGGGAGCGGGAGCGGAGAGTCAGAGCGGAGATTTAAAAGGAGCGGGAGCTGAGAGTCAGCACAGTGGTTTAAAAAGAGCGGGAACTGAGAGTCAGAGCGGTGATTTAAAAGGAGCGGGAGCTGAGTGTCAGAGCGGAGATTTAAAAGGAGCGGGAGCAGCGAGTCAGAGCGGAGATTTAAAAGGAGCGGGAGCTGAGAGTCAGCACAGTGGTTTAAAAAGAGCGGGAACTGAGAGTCAGAGCGGTGATTTAAAAGGAGCGGGAGCTGAGTGTCAGAGCGGAGATTTAAAAGGAGCGGGAGCAGCGAGTCAGAGAGGAGATTTAAAAGGAGCGTGAGCTGAGAGTCAGAGCGGTGATTAAAAAAAAAGAGTGGGAGCTGAGTGTCAGAGCGGAGATTTAAAAGGAGCGGGAGCAGCGAGTCAGAGAGGAGATTTAAAAAGAGCGGGAACTGAGAGTCAGAGCGGTGATTTAAAAGGAGCGGGAGCTGAGAGTCAGAGCGGAGATTTAAAAGGAGCGGGAGCTGAGAGTCAGAGCGGAGATTTAAAAGGAGCGTGAGCTGAGAGTCAGAGCCGAGATTTAAAGGGAGCGGGAGCGGAGAGTCAGAGCGGAGATTTAAAAGGAGCGGGAGCTGAGAGTCAGCACAGTGGTTTAAAAAGAGCGGGAACTGAGAGTCAGAGCGGTGATTTAAAAGGAGCGGGAGCTGAGTGTCAGAGCGGAGATTTAAAAGGAGCGGGAGCAGCGAGTCAGAGAGGAGATTTAAAAGGAGCACGAGCTGAGAGTCAGAGCAGAGATTTAAAAGGAGCGTGAGCTGAGAGTCAGAGCGGTGATTAAAAAAAAAGAGTGGGAGCTGAGTGTCAGAGCGGAGATTTAAAAGGAGCGGGAGCAGCGAGTCAGAGAGGAGATTTAAAAGGAGCACGAGCTGAGAGTCAGAGCGGAGATTTAAAAGGAGCGGGAGCTGAGAGTCAGAGCGGAGATTTAAAAGGAGCGGGAGCTGGGAGTCAGCGCGGTGATTTAAAAAGAGCGGGAGCTGAGAGTCAGCGCGGTGATTTAAAAGGAGCGGGAGCTGAGAGTCAGAGCGGAGATTTAAAAGGAGCGTGAGCTGAGAGTCAGAGCCGAGATTTAAAGGGAGCGGGAGCGGAGAGTCAGAGCGGAGATTTAAAAGGAGCGGGAGCTGAGAGTCAGCACAGTGGTTTAAAAAGAGCGGGAACTGAGAGTCAGAGCGTGATTTAAAAGGAGCGGGAGCTGAGTGTCAGAGCGGAGATTTAAAAGGAGCAGGAGCAGCGAGTCAGAGAGGAGATTTAATAGGAGCACGAGCTGAGAGTCAGAGCAGAGATTTAAAAGGAGCGTGAGCTGAGAGTCAGAGCGGTGATTAAAAAAAAAGGAGCGGGAGCTGAGAGTCAGAGCGGAGATTTAAAAGGAGCGGGAGCTGAGAGTCAGCGCGGTGATTTAAAAAGAGCGGGAGCTGAGAGTCAGAGCGGAGATTTAAAAGGAGCGGGAGCGGAGAGTCAGAGCGGAGATTTAAAAGTAGCGGGAGGTGGGAGTCAGCGCGGTGATTTAAAAAGAGCGGGAACTGAGAGTCAGAGCGGTGATTTAAAAGGAGCGGGAGCTGAGAGGCAGAGCGGTGATTTAAAAGGAGCGGGATGAGAGAGTCAGAGCGGAGATTTAAAAGGGGCAGGAGCGGAGAGTCAGAGCGGAGAATTAAAAGGAGCACGAGCTGAGAGTCAGAGCGGAGATTTAAAAGGAGCGGGAGCTGAGAGTCAGAGCGGAGATTTAAAAGGAGCGGGAGCTGAGAGTCAGAGCGGAGATTTAAAAGGAACGGTAGCCGAGAGTAAGAGCTGGAATTTAAAAGAGCGGGAGCTGAGTGTCAGAGCGGAGAATTAAAAATAGCAGCAGCTGCGAGTCAGAGCGGAGCTTTATAAGAACGGGAGCTGTGAATCAGAGGGGAGATTTCAAAAGAGGGGAAGCTGCGAGTTAGAGCAGCGATTTAAAAGGAGCGTGAGCTGAGAGTCAGAGCGGTGATTAAAAAAAAAAAGGAGCGGGAGCTGAGAGTCAGAGCGGAGATTTAAAAGGAGCGGGAGCTGAGAGTCAGCGCGGTGATTTAAAAAGAGCGGGAGCTGAGAGTCAGAGCGGAGATTTAAAAGGAGCGGGAGCGGAGAGTCAGAGCGGAGATTTAAAAGGAGCGGGAGCTGGGAGTCAGCGCGGTGATTTAAAAAGAGCGGGAGCTGAGAGTCAGAGCGGTGATTTAAAAGAAGCGGGAGCTGAAAGTCAGAGCGGTGATTTAAAAGGAGCGGGAGCTGAGAGGCAGAGCGGTGATTTAAAAGGAGCGGGAGCGGAGTGTCAGAGCGGAGCTTTAAAAGGAGCGGGAGTAGCGAGTAAGAGTGGAGATTTAAAAGGAGCAGGAGCGGAGAGTCAGAGCGGTGAATTCAAAGGAGCACGAGCTGAGAGTCAGAGCAGAGATTTAAAAGGAGCGGGAGCTGAGAGTCAGAGCGGAGATTTAAAAAGAGCGGAATCAGAGAGACAGAGCGGAGATTTAAAAGGAGCGGGAGCTGAGAGTCAGAGCGGTGATTTAAAAGGAGCGGGAGCTGAGATTCAGAGCGGTGATTTAAAAGGAGCGGGAGCTGAGAGTCTGCGCGGTGATTTAAAAGGAGCGGGAGCTGAGAGTCAGAGCGGAGATTTAAAAGGAGCGGGAGCTGAGAGTCAGAGCGGAGATTTAAAAGGAGGGGGAGCGGAGAGTCAGAGCGGAGATTTAAAAGGAGCGGGAGCTGAGAGACAGCAGGGTAATTTAAAAGGAGCGGGAGCAGCGAGTCAGAGTGGAGATTTAAAAGGAGCAGGAGCGGAGAGTCAGAGCGGAGAATTAAAAGGAGCACGAGCTGAGAGTCAGAGCAGAGATTTAAAAGGAGCGTGAGCTGAGAGTCAGAGCGGTGATTAAAAAAAAAAGGAGCGGGAGCTGAGAGTCAGAGCGGAAATTGAAAAGGAGCGGAGCTGAGAGCCAGAGCGGAGATTTAAAAAGAGCGGGAGCTGAGATTCAGAGCGGGGATTTAAAAAGAGCAGGAGCTGAGAGTCAGAGCGGAGTTTTAAAAGGAGCGGGAGCTGAGAGTAGGAGTGGAGATCTAAAAAGAGAGGGAGTTGAGAGTCAGAGCGGAGATTTAAAAGGAGTGGGAGCTGAGACTCAGAACCGAGATTTAAAAGGAGCGGGAGCTGAGAGTCAGAGCGGAAATTGAAAAGGAGCGGAGCTGAGAGTCAGAGCGGAGATTTAAAAAGAGCGGGAGCTGAGATTCAGAGCATGGATTTAAAAAGAGCAGGAGCTGAGAGTCAGAGCGGAGTTTTAAAAGGAGCGGGAGCTGAGAGTAGGAGTGGAGATCTAAAAAGAGAGGGAGCTGAGAGTCAGAGCGGAGATTTAAAAGGAGTGGGAGCTGAGACTCAGAACCGAGATTTAAAAGGAGCGGGAGCTGAGAGTCAGCGCGGTGATATAAAAAGAGCGGGAGCTGAGAGTCAGAGCGGAGATTTAAAAGGAGCGGGAGCTGAGAGTCAGAGCGGAGATTTAAAAGGAGGGGGAGCGGAGAGTCAGAGCGGAGATTTAAAAGGAGCGGGAGCTGAGAGTCAGCAGGGTAATTTAAAAGGAGCGGGAGCAGCGAGTCAGAGTGGAGATTTAAAAGGAGCAGGAGCGGAGAGTCAGAGCGGAGAATTAAAAGGAGCACGAGCTGAGAGTCAGAGCAGAGATTTAAAAGGAGCGTGAGCTGAGAGTCAGAGCGGTGATTAAAAAAAAAAGGAGCGGGAGCTGAGAGTCAGAGCGGAAATTGAAAAGGAGCGGAGCTGAGAGTCAGAGCGGAGATTTAAAAAGAGCGGGAGCTGAGATTCAGAGCGGGGATTTAAAAAGAGCAGGAGCTGAGAGTCAGAGCGGAGTTTTAAAAGGAGCGGGAGCTGAGAGTAGGAGTGGAGATCTAAAAAGAGAGGGAGCTGAGAGTCAGAGCGGAGATTTAAAAGGAGTGGGAGCTGAGACTCAGAACTGAGATTTAAAAGGAGCGGGAGCTGAGAGTCAGCGCGGTGATTTAAAAAGAGCGGGAGCTGAGAGTCAGAGCGGAGATTTAAAAGGAGCGGGAGCGGAGAGTCAGAGCGGAGATTTAAAAGGAGCGGGAGCTGGGAGTCAGAACGGAGTTTTAAAAGGAGCGGGAGCTGGGTGTCAGCGCGGTGATATAAAAAGAGCGGGAACTGAGAGTCAGAGCGGTGATTTAAAAGGAGCGGGAGCAGCGAGTCAGAGTGGAGATTTAAAAGGAGCAGGAGCGGAGAGTCACAGCGGAGATTTAAAGGGAGCGGGAGCTGAGAGTCAGCGCGGTGATTTAAAAGGAGCGGGAGCTGAGAGTCAGAGCGGAGATTTAAAAGGAGCGTGAGCTGAGAGTCAGAGCCGAGATTTAAAGGGAGCGGGAGCGGAGAGTCAGAGCGGAGATTTAAAAGGAGCGGGAGCTGAGAGTCAGCACAGTGGTTTAAAAAGAGCGGGAACTGAGAGTCAGAGCGGTGATTTAAAAGGAGCGGGAGCTGAGTGTCAGAGCGGAGATTTAAAAGGAGCGGGAGCAGCGAGTCAGAGAGGAGATTTAAAAGGAGCACGAGCTGAGAGTCAGAGCAGAGATTTAAAAGGAGCGTGAGCTGAGAGTCAGAGCGGTGATTAAAAAAAAAGAGCGGGAGCTGAGTGTCAGAGCGGAGATTTAAAAGGTGCGGGAGCAGCGAGTCAGAGAGGAGATTTAAAAGGAGCACGAGCTGAGAGTCAGAGCGGAGATTTAAAAGGAGCGGGAGCTGAGAGTCAGAGCGGAGATTTAAAAGGAGCGGGAGCTGGGAGTCAGCGCGGTGATTTAAAAAGAGCGGGAGCTGAGAGTCAGCGCGGTGATTTAAAAGGAGCGGGAGCTGAGAGTCAGAGCGGAGATTTAAAAGGAGCGTGAGCTGAGAGTCAGAGCCGAGATTTAAAGGGAGCGGGAGCGGAGAGTCAGAGCGGAGATTTAAAAGGAGCGGGAGCTGAGAGTCAGCACAGTGGTTTAAAAAGAGCGGGAACTGAGAGTCAGAGCGGTGATTTAAAAGGAGCGGGAGCTGAGTGTCAGAGCGGAGATTTAAAAGGAGCAGGAGCAGCGAGTCAGAGAGGAGATTTAATAGGAGCACGAGCTGAGAGTCAGAGCAGAGATTTAAAAGGAGCGTGAGCTGAGAGTCAGAGCGGTGATTAAAAAAAAAAAGGAGCGGGAGCTGAGAGTCAGAGCGGAGATTTAAAAGGAGCGGGAGCTGAGAGTCAGCGCGGTGATTTAAAAAGAGCGGGAGCTGAGAGTCAGAGCGGAGATTTAAAAGGAGCGGGAGCGGAGAGTCAGAGCGGAGATTTAAAAGGAGCGGGAGGTGGGAGTCAGCGCGGTGATTTAAAAAGAGCGGGAACTGAGAGTCAGAGCGGTGATTTAAAAGGAGCGGGAGCTGAGAGGCAGAGCGGTGATTTAAAAGGAGCGGGATGAGAGAGTCAGAGCGGAGATTTAAAAGGGGCAGAAGCGGAGAGTCAGAGCGGAGAATTAAAAGGAGCACGAGCTGAGAGTCAGAGCGGAGATTTAAAAGGAGTGGGAGAGGAGAGTCAGAGCGGAGATTTAAAAGGAGCGGGAGCTGAGAGTCAGCGCGGTGATTTAAAAAGAGCGGGAACTGAGAGTCAGACCGGTAATTTAAAAGGAGCGGGAGCTGAGAGTCAGCGCGGTGATTTAAAAGGAGCGGGAGCTTAGAGTCAGAGCGGTGATTTAAAAGGAGCGGGAGCTGAGAGTCAGAGCGGAGATTTAAAAGGAGCAGGAGCGGAGAGTCAGAGCGGAAATTTAAAAAGAGTGGGTGCTGAGAGTCAGAAAGGAGATTTAAAAAGAGCGGGAGCGGAGTGTCAGAGCGGAGATTTAAAAAGAGCGGGAGCAGCGAGTCAGAGTGGAGATTTAAAAGGAGCAGGAGCGGAGAGTCAGAGCGGAGAATTAAAAGGAGCAGGAGCTGAGAGTCAGAGCAGAGATTTAAAAGGAGCGTGAGCTGAGAGTCAGCACGGTGGTTTAAAAAGAGCGGGAACGGAGAGTCAGAGCGGTGATTTAAAAGGAGCGGGAGCTGAGTGTCAGAGCGGAGGTTTAAAAGGAGCGGGAGCAGCGAGTCAGAGTGCAGATTTAAAAGGAGCAGGAGCGGAGAGTCAGAGCGGAGAATTAAAAGGAGCACGAGCTGAGAGTCAGAGCAGAGATTTAAAAGGAGCGTGGGCTGAGAGTCAGAGCAGAGATTTAAAAGGAGCGTGAGCTGAGAGTCAGAGCGGTGATTTAAAAATAAAAAGGAGCGGGAGCTGAGAGTCAGCGCGGTGATTTAAAAGGAGCGGGAGCTGAGAGTCAGAGCGGAGATTTAAAAGGAGCGGGAGCTGAGAGTCAGAGCGGAGATTTAAAAGGAGCAGGAGCGGAGAGTCAGAGCGGAGATTTAAAAGGAGCAGGAGCAGCGAGTCAGAGAGGAGATTTAATAGGAGCACGAGCTGAGAGTCAGAGCAGAGATTTAAAAGGAGCGTGAGCTGAGAGTCAGAGCGGTGATTAAAAAGAGCGGGAACTGAGAGTCAGAGTGGTGATTTAAAAGGAGCGGGAGCTGAGTGTCAGAGCGGAGATTTAAAAGGAGCGGGAGCAGCGAGTCAGTGTGGAGATTTAAAAGGAGCAGGAGCGGAGAGTCAGAGCGGAGAATTAAAAGGAGCACGAGCTGACAGTCAGAGCAGAGATTTAAAAGGAGAGTGAGCTGAGAGTCAGAGCGGTGATTAAAAAAAAAAAAGGAGCGGGAGCTGAGAGTCAGAGCGGAAATTTAAAAGGAGCGGAGCTGAGAGTCAGAGCGGAGATTTAAAGAGAGGGGGAGCTGAGATTCAGAGCGGGGATTTAAAAAGAGCAGGAGCTGAGAGCCAGCGCGGTGATTTAAAAGGAGCGGGAGCTGAGAGTCAGAGTGGAGATTTAAAAGGAGCGGGAGCTGAGAGTCAGAGCGGAAATTTAAAAGGAGCGGAGCTGAGAGTCAGAGCGGAGATTTAAAAAGAGGGGGAGCTGAGATTCAGAGCGGGGATTTAAAAAGAGCAGGAGCTGAGAGCCAGCGCGGTGATTTAAAAGGAGCGGGAGCTGAGAGTCAGAGCGGAGATTTAAAAGGAGCGGGAGCGGAGAGTCAGAGCGGAGATTTAAAAGGAGCGGGAGCTGGGAGTCAGCGCGGTGATTTAAAAAGAGCGGGAACTGAAAGTCAGAGCGGTGATTTAAAAGAAGCGGGAGCTGAGAGTCAGAGCGGTGATTTAAAAGGAGCGGGATGTGAGAGTCAGAGCGGAGATTTAAAAGGAGCAGGAGCGGAGAGTCAGAGCGGAGAATTAAAAGGAGCACGAGCTGAGAGTCAGAGCGGAGATTTAAAAGGAGCGGGAGAGGAGAGTCAGAGCGGAGATTTAAAAGGACCGGGAGCTGAGGGTCAGCGCGGTGATTTAAAAAGAGCGGGAACTGAGAGTCAGACCGGTAATTTAAAAGGAGCGGGAGCTGAGAGTCAGCGCGGTGATTTAAAAGGAGCGGGAGCTTAGAGTCAGAGCGGTGATTTAAAAGGAGCGGGAGCTGAGAGTCAGAGCGGAGATTTAAAAGGAGCAGGAGCGGAGAGTCAGAGCGGAAATTTAAAAAGAGTGGGTGCTGAGAGTCAGAAAGGAGATTTAAAAAGAGCGGGAGCTGAGTGTCAGAGCGGAGATTTAAAAAGAGCGGGAGCTGAGAGTCAGAGCGGAGATTTAAAAAGAGCGGGAGCTGAGAGTCAGAGCGGAGATTTAAAAGGAGTGGGAGCTGAGAGTTAGAGCGGAGATTTAAAAGGAGCGGGAGCTGAGAGTCAGAGCGGAGATTTAAAAGGAGCGGGAGCTGAGAGTCAGAGCGGAGATTTAAAAGGAGCGGGAGCTGAGAGTCAGAGCGGAGATTTAAAAAGAACGGGAGCTGAGAGTCAGAGCGGAGATTTAAAAGGAACGGTAGCCGAGAGTAAGAGCTGGAATTTAAAAGAGCGGGAGCTGAGTGTCAGAGCGGAGAATTAAAAATAGCAGCAGCTGCGAGTCAGAGCGGAGCTTTAAAAGAACGGGAGCTGTGAATCAGAGGGGAGATTTCAAAAGAGGGGAAGCTGCGAGTCAGAGCAGCGATTTAAAAGGAGCGGTAGCCGAGAGTCAAAGCAGTGTTTTAAAAAGAGCGGGAGCTGAGAGTTGATGCACTATGAATTACGACGAGACAAGTGTAGACAGTAATCGAGGCTTCATTAAGGAAAGATGTGTTGCCTCCTGCAGCTGCTACCAGAAATGGTAGCAGCTCGGTGTGCACACACATTTATACTCCGCCCGCTGGGCGGAACCAGCAGGCAGGGATCTACCCCCGTACCTGTAGTACAGGAGCCTTACCGTATTACCTCTGATACAAGTATTGTACAAACAGTGGTGACTACCACATTCACCCCCTGTTTAAAAAAAAAAAAGAGTCCAGCGGGGGTGGTGCAAAACTATTTACAGTTACAAGAGCATTTAAAGTTTACAGTCTGGTGAAAATTTACACATTTAGCCGGTCGGGTGCCTTGATCCTCTGCTGTGAGCGCCTGTAGTGATGCAGGCGCCGGCTTGGTCGCCTGTGACTCCAGGAGCGTGTTGTCCTCATCTTTATCCCCGGGTGGAACCAGTGGGAGGATGGATCGTCCTGGGGCGGGGGCTGTAGTGAGGTGCGCTGGGGGGAGGGTGGATGGCGCCGGGGCAATCGGAGGGGGGGGGGGTGTCAGCTGGTGCCAAGTCCCTGAGGGAGACTGTGTCTTCGCGGCCGTCAGGGTACGCCACGTAGGTGTATTGCGGGTTCGCATGCAGCAGCTGTACCCTTTCGACCAACGGGTCTGCCTTGTGAAGCCGCACGTGTTTGCGGAGGAGGACGGGTCCTGGAGCTGCCAGCCACGTTTGGAGTGAAATCCCGGAGATGGACTTCCTGGGGAAGGCGAGGAGACGTTCATGGGGGGTTAAGTTCGTTGCAGTGCAGAGTAATGATCGAATGGAGTGGAACGCTTCGGGGCGGACTTCCTGCCAGCGGGAGACTGGGAGATTTTTAGACCGCAGGGCCAGCAGACAGCCTTCTAGACCATCCCATTCTCCCTCTCCACCTGCCCATTTCCCCGCGGGTTGTAGCTGGTCGTCCTGCTCGAGACAATGCCCTTGCTGAGCAGGAACTGATGCAGCTCATCACTCTTAAAGGAGGATCCCCGGTCGCTGTGGACGTAAGCGGGGAAACCAAACAGGGTGAAGATGCTGTTGAGTGCTTTAATGACCGTGGCAGACGTCGTATCGGGGCATGGGTGGCGAAGGGGAATCTGGAGTATTCATCGACCACGTTCAGGAATTACGTGTTTCGGTCGGTGAAGGGGAGGGGCCCTTTGAAGTCCACGCTAAGGCGTTCAAATCTCGTAATTGTAGGTGGAGAACTCGATCCTCCACCGCAAGATTTTATCATTTTTGATCTTGCCCCGCTGTGTATTATTAAACATGAAGGCAACCAACCGTTGGTCAGTGAGGAGAGTGAATCTCCTGCCGGCCAGGTAATGCCTCCAATGTCGCACAGCTTCAACGATGGCTTGGGCCTCCTTTTCGACAGATGAGTGCTGAATTTCGGAGGCATGGGAGGTGCGGGAAAAGAATGCCACGGGTCTGCCTGCCTGGTTGAGGGTGGCGGCCAGAGCGATGTCCGATGCATCGCTCCCGACCTGAAAGGGGAGGGTCTCGTCGACCGCGTGCATTGCGGCCTTGGCGATGTCAGCCTTGATACGGATGAAGGCCTGGCGGGCCTCAGACGTCAGGGGGAAAATTGTGGAGTGGATGAACGGGCGGGCCTTGTCTGCATAGTTAGGGACCCACTGGACATAATAGGAGAAAAACCCCAGGCATCGTTTGAGGGCCTTGGGGCAGGGGGAGTTCCATGAGGGGGCGCATGCGGTCGGGGTCGGGCCCTAGAACTCCATTTTCCACAACATAGCTGAGGATGGCTAAGCGGTTGGTGCGGAACACGCACTTCTCCTTATTATACGTGAGGTTCAGGAGTTTGGCGGTGTGGAGAAATTTGAAAAGGTTAGCGTCGTGGTTCTGCTGGTCGTGGCCGCAGATGCTGACGTTATCTAGGTATGGGAAGGTGGTCCTCAGCCCATACCGGTCAATCATTCGGTCCATCGCACGTTGGAAGACCGAGACCCCGTTAGTGACGTCGAAGGGAACCTTAAAGAAGTGGTAAAGGTGGCCGTTTGCTTCGAACGCAGTGTATTGGCGGTCCGTCTCACGGATGGGGAGCTTGTGGTGGGCAGATTTCAGGTCCGCTGTAGAAAAGACCCGATACTGTGCCATCTGATTGACCATATCAGATATGCATGGGAGGGGGTACGTGTCGAGCTGCGTGTACCGATTGATGGTCTGACTAATGTCAATGACCATCCTGTGTTTCTCCCCAGTCTTTACTACTACCACTTGGGCTCTCCAGGGGCTGTTGCTGGCCTCAATGATACCTTCCCGCCTGGTGGTGACGGGTCTGCAATCCGGGGTGAGGTCGTGAGGCCGCATACAGTGAGGGATGATAGGGGTCCGCCAAATCTTAGTTAGGCTTTGGAGGTTGCACTGGAAGTCCAGGCCGAGTAACAGGGCAGCGCAGAGGTTGGGGAGGATGTAGAGTCGGAAGTTGCTGAACTCGATGCCCTGGACGGTGAGGGTGGCGATACAGTACCCCTGGATTTCCATGCAGTGGGATCCTGAGGCCAGGGAGATTCTTTGGGTAACGGGGTTTACCACGAGGGAGCAGCACCTTACCGTAGAGGGGTGGATGAAGCTTTCCGTGCTCCCGGAGTCAAGAAGGCAGGATGTCTTGTGTCCATTGACTTTAACCATCGTCGTCACGGTTGCGAGTTTGTGCAGCCAGGACTGGTCGAGCGCGATGGAGGCGAGCTGCGGCTGGGTGTTGGTAGACCGCGGACTGGTCGGTGGCGGTGGCAGACGATGTGCGGCAGGATGAGGTGCCCGACGAGCTGGGGTCCTGAGGCGCCGTCCAAAATGGCGGCGAAGATGGCGGTGCCCACAGGGCGCATGTGGCGGGTGGCGTTAAAGATGGCGGTGCCCACGGCCGCACATGGTCTGATGGGAGGAAGATGGCGGCGCACACGGGCCACACGGGTTCTACTGGGAGGAAGATGGCAGCGCCCACAGGCCGCACATGGGCTGTGGGGACGGAAATGGCGGCGCCGACGGGTCGCACGTGGGGGGGTGCAGGAACAATGGGCCTGGATGCAGCGGTTATCGACCGGGCCTGGCACACCGCAGTGAAATGTCCCTTCTTCCCGCAGGCCTTGCAGATTGCGCTCCGCACCGGGCAGCACTGCCGGGGGTGCTTTGTCTGCCCGCAGAAATAGCATTTGGGCCCCCCGGGTTGGCTGGCTGCCAAGCGGCGCAGGCTTGGGGTTGCTGGGGGCGGCCGCTGGTGGGGCCCACGATGTCCATGAGGGCGCGGGCGGTTGGGTTTGCAAGCTGCCTGGTTGCCGCAAGGTCGAGGGTACCCCTTCTAATAGGCGCTGGCGGATGTACGCTGACCTGATGCCTGCAACAAAAGCGTCCCTGATTAAAAGTTCAGTATGTTCGACTGCCGAAACTGTCTGGCAATCACAGTTCCTCGCCAGGATGTGCAGGGCACGCCAGAAATCGTCTAAAGACTCACCAGGGAGTTGCTGTCTCGTGGACAGGAGGTGCCTGGTGTACAGTTCGTTGATTGGGCGAACATAATGTCCCTTCAGAAGCTCCATTGCTTCCATGTAGGCGCATCCCGGATAAGGAGAAAAATATCGGAGCTCACCCGTGAGTAAAGGACCTGGAGTTTCTGTTCTTCCGAGGGTTGGTCCGTCGCAGATTGGAGGTAGTTCTCGAAACAAGCGAGCCAGAGTTCAAAGGCCGACGCAGCGTTGGCTGCTTGCGGGTGCAGCTGTAGGCGATCTGGCTTGTTGCGTAGTTCCATCGCTGCTTAATAAATTGATGCACTATCAATTACGACGAGATGAGAGTAGAGACTAATCGAGGCTTTATTAAGCAGACATGTGTTGCCTCCTGCAGCTGCTACCAGAAATGGTAGCAGCTCGGTGTGCACACACACATATACTCTGCCTACAGGCGAATCCAGCAGGCAGGGATCTACCCCGTACCTGTAGTACAGGAGCCTTACCGTATTACCTCTAATACAAGTATTATACAACCAGTGGTGACTACCACAAGAGTCAGAGCAGGGATTTAAAAAGAGCAGGAGCTGCGAGTTGGAGCAGAGATTTAAAAAGAGCCGGAGCTGCAAGTCCGAGCGGAGATTTAAAAATAGCAGCAGCTGCGAGTCAGAGGGGAGATTTAAAAAGAACGGGAGCTGTGAGTCAGAGGGGAGATTTCAAAAGAGGGGAAGCTGCAAGTTAAAGCAGCGATTTAAAAGGAGCCATAGCTGAGAGTCAAAGCAGTGTTTTAAAAAGAGCAGGAGTTGAGAGTCAGAGCGGAGATTTAAAAAGAGCAGGAGCGGCGAGTTGGAGCGGTGATCTAAAAAGAGCAGGAGCAGTAAATCAGAGCGGAGGTTTAAAAAGTACGAGAGCTGAGAGTCAGATCAGAGATTTAAAAAGAGCGGGAGCTGAGAATCTGAGCGGAGATTTAAAAAGAGCGGGAGTTGAGAGTCTGAGCGGAGATTTGAAAAGAGCAGGAGCGGCGAGTTGGAGCGGTGATTTAAAAAGAGCAGGAGCAGTAAATCAGAGCGGAGGTTTAAAAAGTGCAAGAGCTGAGAGTCAGAGCAGAGATTTAAAAAGATCGGGAGCTGAGAATTGGAGCGGAGATTTAAAAAGAGTGGGTGCTTCGAGTCAAAGCGGAGATTTAAAAAGAACGGGAGCTGCAAGTCAGAGCGGCGATTTCAAAAGAACGGGAGCTGCAAGTCAGAGGGGCGATTTTAAAACAACGGGAGCTGAGAGTCAGAGTGGAGATTTAAAATGAGCGGGAGCTGAGAGTCAGAGCGGTGATTTAAAATGAGCGGGAGCTGAGAGTCAGAGCGGTGATTTAAAATGAGCGGGAGCTGAGAGTCAGAGCGGTGATTTAAAAAGAGCAGGATCTGAGAGTTAGAGCAGAGATTTAAAAAGAGCGGGAGCTGAGAGTCATAGCGGAGATTTTAAAAGAGTGGGAGCTGAGAGTCAGAGTGGTGATTTAAAAAGAACGGGAGTTGCAAATCAGAGCGGAGACTTAAAAAGAACGAGAGCTGTAAGTCAGAGTGGGGATTTAAAAAGAACGGGAGCTGAGAGTCAGAGTGGAGATTTAATAAGAGAGGATGCCATGTGTCAGAGCGGAGATTTAAAATGAACGGGGGCAAGCCTTCGATAGGATAGAGTGGGGGTACCTGTGGGAGGTGCTGAAGAGGTTCGGGTTTGGGGAGGGGTTTGTCAGGTGGGTTAGGCTGTTGTATGAGGTCCCGATGGCGCGTGTGGCCACAAATAGGAGGAGGTCCGAGTACTTTCGGTTGCACCGAGGGACGAGACAGGGGTGTCCCCTGTCCCCCAAGCTCTTTGCACTGGAGATTGAACCCCTGGCTATGGCACTGAGAGAGTCGAGGAACTGGAGGGGGTTGGTGCGGGGTGGGAGGAGCATAGGGTGTCGCTTTCTGCAGACGACCTGCTGCTGTATGTGGCGGACCCGGTGGGAGGAATGCCAGAGGTAATGAGGATGCTTAGGGAATTCGGGGACTTTTCGGGGTACAAGCTCAATATGGGGAAGAGCGAGCTGTTCGTAGTTCAGCTCGGGGACCAGGAGAGGGGAATTGGCGAGCTCCCACTAAAAAGGGCGGAGAGGGGCTTCAGATATTTGGGGGTCCAGGTGGCCAGGAGCTGGGGGGCTCTGCATAGGCTTAACTTTACAAGGCTGGTGGAGCAAATGAAGGAGGAGTTCAAGAGGTGGGATGCGTTGCCGCTGTCCCTGGCGGGTAGGGTGCAATCAAAATGACGGTGCTCCCAAGGTTTTTGTTCCTGTTCCAGTGCCTCCCCGTGTTTATCCCGAAGGCTTTTTTCAGGCGGGTTAACAGGAGTATAATGGGGTTTGTGTGGGCGCGAGGGACTCCGAGGGTGAGAAGGGTGTTCCTGGAGCGGAGTAGAGATAGGGGGGGGGGCTGGCGCTGCCCAACCTCTGTGGGTACTACTGGGCCGCCAATGCGACAATGGTGCGTAAGTGGGTGATGGAGGGGGAGGGGGCTGCATGGAAGAGGCTGGAGACGGCGTCCTGTGTGGGTACGAGTCTGGGGGCGCTGGCAACGGCACCGCTGCCGCTCCCTCCAAGAAGGTATACCACGAGCTCTGTGGTGGTGGCGGCCTCAAAGTTTGGGGGCAGTGGAGGCGGCATAGGGGGGAAGTTAGGGCCTCGGCGTGGACCCCATTACGGGGGAACCACCGGTTCGCCCCAGGAAGAACAGGTGAAGGGTTTTTGGGGTGGCACAGGGCAGGCATACGAAAGTTGGGGGACCTGTTTGTGGACGGGAGGTTCGCGAGCTTGGGTGAGCTGGAGGAGAAGTACGGGCTCCCCCCGGGGAACACCTTCAGGTACTTACAGGTAAGGGTGTTTGCCAGACGGCAGGTGGTGGAATTCCCACGGCTACTGCCACACACAGTACAGGACAGGGTGCTCTCGGGGGGGTGGGTGGGAGTGGGGAAGATCTCGGAAACTTACCAGGTGATGCAGGAGGAGGAGGAGGCCTCGGTGGTGGAGTTGAAAGGTAAGTGGGAGGAGGAGTTGGGAGAGAAGATCGAAGAGGGGACGTGGGCAGATGCCCTAGGGAGGGTGAACTCTTCCTCTTCATGCGCGAGGCTCAGCCTCATACAGTTTAAGATGCTGCACAGGGCACACATGACCGGGACAAGGATGAGGAGGTTCTTTGGGGGTGAGGACAGGTGTGTTAGGTGCTCAGGGAGCCCAGCAAATCACACCCATATGTTCTGGGCATGCCCAGCGCTGGAGGAATTTTGGAAGGGCGTAGCGAGGACGGTGTCGAGGGTGGTAGGATCCAGGGCCAAAACGGGCTGGGGGCTCGCAATATTTGGGGTGGCAGAGGAGCCGGGAGTGCAGGAGGCGAAAGAGACCGGAATTCTGGCCTTTGCGTCCCTGGTAGCCCGGTGAAGGATTCTCCTTCAGTGGAAAGATACGAGGCCCCCAAGCGTGGAATCCTGGATCAGCGATATGGCAGGGTTCATTAAATTGGAGAGGGTGAAATTTGCCTTGAGAGGGTCGGTACAAGGGTTCTTTAGGCGGTGGCAACCGTTCTTAGACTTTCTGGCAGAACGCTAGACATTGGTCAATGGCAGCAGCAGCTCGGGGGGTGGGGGGGGCGGGGTTTACTTTATTTTTGTTTATGTTATTTACACTGGAAGGGTCTGAGGGGGTGTAAACACCTGTTGTCTTAAGTCGGGGTGTTAATGTTAATTTATTATTTAGGTACGGGGGGGAGGGGTTTGGGGGTTGCTTTTTTAGATTGTATTTGTACTTAACCCTGTTGGGTTCTTTTTTCTTTCTCATTTTGTTATTGATATTTTATGAAAACCTTTAATAAAAATTATTTAAAATGAACGGGGGCTGAGAATCTGAGTGGAGATTTAAGAAGAACGGGAGCGGAGTCAGAGCTGAGATTTAAAAAGAGCGGGAGCTGAGAGTCAGAGCGGTGATTTAAAAGGAGCGGGAGCTGAGAGTCAGAGCTGAGATTTAAATAGAGTAGGAATCATAGACAGCATGATAGCGCAGTGGTTAGCATTGCTGCCTCAGGCTAGTTTAGACATTTTTGTTAAACGGCTGGAGCTATGGTGGTAAGGGTGCTGTTTGCGCTCTTATTCATATTTGTTTCTCCATAGACTGTCAACAAACACCCTTTTTAAATAAAACCAAACTCTACCCAATTTGGGTGGGGAAGCTCAAAAAAAACCCAACGCATTTCTGCCTCACGGCGCCGAGGTCCCTGTTTCGGTCCCGGCTCTGGGTCACTGTCCGTGTGGAGTTTGCACATTCTCCCCATGTTTGCGTGGGTTTTGCCCCCACAACCCAAAGACGTGCAGGGTAGGTGAATTGACCATGCTAAATTGCCCCTTAACTGAAAAAAACGAATTGGGTACTCTAAATTTTTTTTTTTTTAAATAGAGCAGGAGCTGAGAGTCGGAACTGAGATTGAAAAAGAGTGGGAGCTGTGAATCAGAGCTGCAGTTTAAAAAGAACTAGAGCTGAGAGTCACACTGGAGATGTAAAAAGAGTAGGAGTTCCGAGTCAGAGTGGAGAGTTAAAAAGAACGGGAGCTGAGAGGGACACCTCTGGGCAGCAGGCTGAGTTTGAAAAACAATCTGTGAGCGACGTCATAGGAAGACGATAAGTTCATTGGCTGGAATGTAACTGCTACTTTGCATTACCTATTCTAAATTGCTTTCAGATTAAAGGTAAAAATAGAAAGATTTGATAGATTAGGACTAAAAACCTGCTTGGAAAGTTAAAAACAAAAACAAATGAAAAACTAATTAAATAAAATAGAGCTGCGGGGTCTGCCGTTGGTTTGTACCTGTAACGTGTAGGAGCTGGTGGGTCCCATTGTGGTTCCTGGTGAACACATCTGTAGCAAGTGAAATGAAAATGAAATGAAAATCGCTTAAGTCACAAGTAGGCTTCAAATGAAGTTACTGTGAAAAGCCCCTAGTCGCCACATTCCGGCGCCTGTTCGGGGAGGCTGGTACGGGAATTGAGCCGTGCTGCTGGCCTGTCTTGGTCTGCTTTAAAAGCCAGCTATTTAGCCCAGTGTGCTAAACCAGCCCCAGTGTTTGTTGCTTGAGGAACTTTGGCTCAGAGTTGATGAGCTTCAGACGTTGCGACACATCAGGGAGGGGGAGAGTTACCCGAATGCTGTGTTTCAAGAGATAGTCACACCCCCTTAGATTAACAACCTTGAATTCGGCCAGTGGTCAGGGACGGGAAGGTGTGACTATGAGTGAATTCGTAGGGGGATCCAGAACGGAGGGTTGCAGCAGCCTCAGTCCTTGTCTAACAGGTTTGAGATTCTTGCTCCCTGTGTGGATGAGAGTTGGGACTGTGGGGAGGATGAACAAACTGACCACAGCACCGTGGTACAGGGAGCCATTCAAGTGGGGCGGGAGAAAAGAAATGTAGTCTTTAATCGGGGATAGTGTAATTAGGGGCATAGACACTGTTCTCGGTGACTAGGATCGATAGTCCCGAAGGTTGTGTTGCCTACCTGGTGCTCTGGGCTGCAGATGAACTTGGAATTGTAGCGTAAAGATCCAGTTGTCGTGGTCCATGTAGGAAACAACAACATATATAGACCAAGAATAGACGTTCTGCTGAAAGAATATGAGCACCTAATGTCGAAATTAAAAAGCACAACCGAAAAGGTAATAATATCTGGATTACTACTTGAGCCATGAACTAATTGGCAGAGGGTCAATAAGATTAAAGAGGTAAATGCATGGCTCAAAGGAGAAATGGGTTTGAATTCATGGAACATTGGCACCAGTACTGGGGAGAAGGGAGCTGTTTCAATGGGACGGTCTTTACCTGAATCATGCTGGGATGAGAGTCCTGACAAATCGCATAACTAGGACAGTAGATAGGGCTTTAAATTAAATAACCAAGTCCCCAAGGCCTAATGGTCTACATCCTAAGGTTTTAAAGACAGTGGACATGGTGGATCTATTGGTTATATTTTCCAAAATTACCTGATGCTGGAAAGGTTGCAGTGGATTGGAAAAATGCTAATGTAAAGCCCTTATTCAGAAAGGGAGGGAGATAGAAAGTAGGAAACTACAAACCAATCAGTTTAACATCTGTCATTGGGAAATTGTTAGAATCTATTCAGGAAGTATTAACAGGACATTTGGAAAGTTAAAACGCAATCCATCAGAGTCAGCTTGGTTTTATGAAGGGTAAACGAGTTTGACTAATTTGCTGGAGTACTTTGAAGGTGTAACAAGCAAAGTGGATAATAGGATCCTGGACTTCCAGAAGGCATTTGATAAGGTCTGGACAAAAAGTTAATACACAAGGGGTTAGGGGCAATTTATTAGCTTGGATAGAGGACTGGCTAACCAACAGAAAGCAGAGAATCCAGATAAATGGGTATTTTTCTTGTTGGCAAGATGTAACTAGTGAGGTTCCATAGCGTTACGTCCTCGGGCCCCAACTATTTACAATATATATTAATGACTTGGATGGAGGGATAAAAGATACTATAGCCAAATTTACATATGACACTAAAATAGGTGGGACAGTAAGTTGCAATGCGGAAATAAGAAACTTATATATGGATATAGTTGGTTAGGTGAGTGGGTCATAATGTGGCAGATGCCGTTTAATGTGGATAAGTGTGAGATTATCCATATTGGTCGGAAAAATGCAAAGGCAACTTATTTTCTCAATTGAGAGAAACTTCAGAGTGCTTTGATGCAGAGGGATCTGGGTGCCTTCGTGAATGAATCTCAGAAAATTAGTATGCAGGTACAGCAGGTAATAAGGAAGGCAAATGGAATTTGGCCTTTATAGCTAAAGGGATAGAGTATAAAAGTAGGGAAGTGTTACTGCAACTGTATAAGGCATTGGTGGGATGACACCTGGAGTACGGTGTACAGTTTTGGTCCCTTTATTTGAGAAGGCATGTAGTTGCATTAGAGGTAGTTCAGAGGAGGATCACTAGATTGATTCCAGAGATGAGGGATTTGTGTAATAAAGAGAGATTGAGCAGTTTAGGCCCATACTCTCTTGAGTTCAGAAGAATGAGAGGAGATCTAATAGAGGTATGTATGATAAAAGATATTAACAAAGTAGATGTAAAGCAGATGCTTCCTCTTGTGGGGCAATCTAGAACGTGATCATCGTTTTAGGATAAGGTATAGCAGATTTAAAACAGAGATGAGAAGAAATGACTTCTCTCAAAGGGTTTTTTCTCGTTTTTTTCTTTTTATAAATTTAGAGTACCAAATGATTTTTTTTCAATTAAGGAGCAATTTAGCTTGGCCAATCAACCTACCCTGCACATCTTTGGGTTGTGGGGTGAGACCCATGCAGACATCGGTGTCGTGAGGCAGCTGTGCTAGCCACTGTGCTACCGTGCTCTCAAAGGGTTGTGAATCTGTGGAATTCATTACCCCAGAATGCCGGGGGTGGCAGGACTTTGAGTAAATTTGAAAAAATAGACAGATTTTTAATTAGTTAGGGTTGAAGGGTTATGGAGAAGGGGCAGGAAAGTGAAGTTGAGGCCAAGAGGTGTTATTGAAAATATGGAAATATGTGTCATTTGAAACATCGAAGTCTGGCAATATCTGGTTTGAGAGAAACATGAGAGGATACAGGGAAAGATCCCACAAAGGGTTAACAGCAGCTGCAAAGAGCAGGATAATAAAATGCAGATATACTTGGTCAAGCAGGCTTAGCAAACAAGACAAGCAGGATTTTTGTTTGAAGGTAAAAACAATGGTTCACACCTTCGTTGAAATTGACTATCTTAGTAAGCAGCTGCAAAGGAAAGGATGAGGTTCAGTTGAATTTGGTGACAATTCTAGGTGTGAAATTTTGATAATACCAGGTAAATTAAAGAAAACTGAGACTATTAAGTCTACGAGAAACATAATTTAAAGCCAAATTCAAAGTCAAAATTATGAGCTGAAGACACAATTGGAAAATAAAACTATAGAAATGACAGGAACCAAACCAAAATTCACACCTCTTGAAACCAAAGCATTTTTGAATATCACAAAGGAACTTTGAACATCACAAAGGAAACAATGCAATCAGAGATCTGAGAGATGAAGTCATGTCAAAATGAATACTTAGTTGTATTAGAAGGTTTAGATCAACTAACTTTTTACAATCAAAGTGAAATAAGTTACTTTACAATAAAGTCATAAAAACTTAATAACTGTTAGAAAGAGAATATAAACCCAGAGACCAGAGCAGGAACTACCAGAACTCAGGGATAAGCAGAGAAGGAACAAGCAGCTCAGAGTCAGATTACAGTCAGCTCGGTCATGGGAAAAGGACAGGGCAAAGCAGCCGAGCTAAAATAGCTAATACATCTAAGGAAGACCAGAATTTAAAGAGTAGGCAGAGTCAGCTCAGAGTCAGTTCAGAGACAGCCAGCAGAGTCAGCTCTCATAGCTCGGTACATGGGAAAGATAGGACACCGCAACTGAACTCATCAGCGAATACATCTAAAGAAGACTAGACTTTAAAGAAGATTGATTGCCAAGTTGGGCCTGAAGGTCCCTTCAACCAACCAGAAGGATCCAGAAGCAAGATCTTTTTACCTTTCTGTAAAGACAGTAATTGGAGCTTTTAAAAGAAAAAATATAATAATAAAATAACTTAATTTAACCTAAAATAGTGGTTATTCCAAAGTCTACTTTACTTACTTAGCAATGCGGGATCCAGGATCGATGTTACTAAGTGGTAAGTAGATGAAATCTTCGGTGAAGGTATGGGTTATACCGGGGGATAACTTGAAAATATAGTTTTACCTGAACAGCACCCGCTGAAGCCTGCATCGGAGTCAGAATCCCTGTTCACCATTTAGAATGTCGGCCCTTTTTGATATGGGGGACTTCTAAGAATAGTGGTGAGTTTTCAACAACAGAGGAGATCAGCCATGATTGTATTGAATGGGGGAGCAGGCTCGAGGGGCTGAATTGCATACATTTGTCCACATTGAAATCCATGTGTCACAATTTTGCCAGTTCTTATGTTCCTTATGCAAGGATCAAAGGATATGGAGGGGAAGGCGGGACAGGCTTTTGAGTTGGATGATCAGCCATGATCATAATAAATGGTGGAGCTAGGTAGAAACATAGGAGGCCATTCGGCCCATTGAGTCTACACCGGTCCTTGGCCCACACCTCCACCCGATCCCCATACCCAGTAACCCCATCTAACCTTTTTGGATACTAAGGGCAATTAACATGGCCAATCCGCCTAACCTACACATCTTTGGACTGTGGGAGGAAACCGGAGCACCCGAAGGAAACTCATGCTGACATGGGGAGAACATGGAGACTCCACATAGACAATGATCCAATCCCTTTGAGTTCAGATATTCTGGTAAAACTACACTGTACTCCCTCCTAGGCCTAAATGTCTTTCTCAAGTCAGCCGTCCATAATTGCTCCCAGTACTCTTGGCGTGATGTACCCAGGGCTTTTTTTGGTTAACTGTGGTCTCTACCTCCTTGTATTCTATCCTCCAGATAAAAAAACAGCATTCATTAACCTTTTTGATTATTTTCTGTACCTGGTCATGAGATTTTAATGGTCTATGTGCCCAGACCCCAAAGTCTCTTTGAACTTCCACTGTTCCTAGTTTTTCGCTGTTTAAGTGTTCTGTTCTATTCTTTTTAGATCTACATTGAAATCCGTTTTCCACAGTTTTGCCAATTCACTTAATCTACCAATATCCCCTTGTAATTTTATGCTTCCATCTATTCTGCTTACGATTCTGCCTATCGTTATGTCATCAGTAAATTTAGAAATGTGGCTTTTGTTCATAAATTTAGTGAATATTTGAAGCTCCAGCACAAATCCTTCAACGACAACATGTGCCACATCCTGCCAATTAGAGTTATCTGTTATCCTTGCTCTCTGTCTTCTGCTGCTCATCCAATTTCCTTAACAGAGTAATAATTTGCCTGCAAATTCATGGCTAAAGATTCCATCTTTAGCTAACATTTCTTTTCTTAAAATAAATTTAGAGTACCAAATTATTTTTTTTCCAATTAAGGGGCAATTTAGCGTGGCCAATCCACCTACCCTACACATCTTTGGGTTGTGGGGGTGAAACCCACACAGACATGGGGAAAATGTGCAAACTCCATGCGGACAGTGACCCAGGGCCGGGATTCGAACTCGGGTCCTCAGCGCCATAGGCAGCAGTGCTAACCACTGTGCCACCATGCCGCCCATAACTAACATTTCTCATAAAGGACTTAGTCAAATGTCTTAGGAACGTAGGAACAGGAGTAGGTCATTCAGTCTGTCGAGCGTACTTCGTCACTCAGTACGATCATAGCTGATCGAACACTTCAATGTCATACACACACTTATCTCCATAACCCTTTAAAGTTATTGTAAATCAGAAATCTATCAATCTCTACCGTAAACATACTCAATGACTGAGCTTCCACGACCTTCTGGGTTAGAGAATTCCTAAGATTCACAACCTTCCGTGTGAAGAAATTTCGCTTCATCTCAGTCCTCAGTGGCTTCCCCTTATTTTGAAATTATGTTCCCTAGTTCTAGACTCTCCAGCCAAGGGAAACATCTTACCTGCAGGTACCCTGTCTATCAATTTAAGTATTTTGTAGGTTTCAATGAGATCACGTCTCATTCTTCGAAACTCTAGAGAATACAGGCCGTTAGCCTAATCTCTCTTCATAAGACAGCACCGTAATGCCTGGAACAAGTCTGGTGAACCTTTGTTGCACTCCTGATATAGCAATAATACCCTTTCTGAGGTAAAGGGACCAAAGCTGCACACAGTACTCCAGGTATGGTCTAACCAAGCTTCTACATAATTGAAGCAAGACTTCATTACTCTTGTACTCAAATCTTCTTGTGCCATAGAATCCCTACACTGCAGAAGGAGGCCATTTAAGTCTGCAGTGACCCTCCGAAAGATCACTCCTCCCGCCCTAGCCCTGTAACCCTGTCTAATCTTTGGGAGGAAACCCAAGCAGATACAGGGAGAACGTGCAAACCCCACACAGAGTCACTCAAGGGTCCCTGGCACTGTGCCACCATGCTGCCCACTATGATAAACGCTAGCATTCCATTAGTCTTCCTAATAGCTTGCCGCACCTGCACGTTAGCCTTCAGTGAGTTATGTACATCTACACTTTCCAACTTTGACAAAGAGTCATCCAGACTTGAAATGTTAGCTCCCTTTAGTCTCCACAGATGCTGTCAGACCTGCTGAGATTGCCCAGTATTTTCTGTTTTTGTTTCAGATTCCAGCATCCACAATAATTTGATTTTATGCACTTTTTAATTTCTTACCATTTATCTCTAAATTCTACCAAAGTGGATTACCTCACATTTTTCCACATTATATTCCAACTGCCATGTTCTTGTGCACTCCACATCCTGCTGTAGCCACTTTACACATATTCCTCACAATACACATTCCTGCCTAGTGTTTTATCATCCGCAAACTTGGAAATATTACATTTGGTCCCCATATCCAAATAATTGATGTGTATTGTGAACAGCTGTAGCCCAAGTACTGATCCTTGTGGTAACCCACTAGACACAGCCTGCCAATAAGAGAATGACCTGTTTACTCCTACTCTGTTTTCTTCCTGTTAGCCAATCTTTAATCTATCCCAGTACACTGCCTCCTAGCCCATATGCTTTTATTGTGCTAATCAACCTCCTGTGAGGGAATTTATCAAAAGCCTTCTGAGACTCTCAATATACCATGTCCATCGACATTCCTTCATCAATTTTGTGAGTAAAATCGTCAAAACTCCAACAAGCTTGTCAAACATGAGTTCCTATTCGTAAATCCATGCTGACTATGCCCAATCAGATCATGATCATCCAAGTGTCCATTTATCACATTCTTTATAATAGATTCTAGCATTTTCCCTATTACTGATGTAAGGCTAACAGGTCTGTAATTCCCAGTTTCTTTCTTCTTCTTAAATGGTGAATTTGCTACCTTCCAATTTTCAGGAACCATTCCTGAATCTATAGAATTTTGGAAGATGATCACCAATACATTCACTATCTTTATAGAAACTCTTTCAACACTCAGATGCATAATATCGCGTCCCAAGGACTTAACAACTTTCAGTCCCATTAATTTCTCCAATACAACCTTCTCATCTATACTAAATTCCTTCAACTCTGCATTCTCCCCAGTTCCTAGGATCTCTACAGCTGGAGATTTCCTGTCATCTACCTTCGTGAAAACAGACACAAAATAATAATTTAATTTCTCTGCCATTTGACTATTCCTCATTATGAATTCTCCTGACTCTGGCAGTAATGGACCCATATTTGTCTTAACCAAATGCTTCCTTTTTACATATCTATAGAAGCTTTGACAGTCCGTTTTAATGTTTTTTGCTAGATCGCATTCGGTTACATTTCTTTGTTGCTGCAAAGAGAAAAGGTATAGAGGTGCCCACACTCGGGATTCTTGTAAAACAAGAGGAGAGGTTTATTAAGGGTATTAATCACACAATTGAGATGGTGATCTGCCCAAAGCCTGCACAAACACGACTGACGTCACTACATATCAGGGAACGCTAAACCATCAGAAATGTATTCTCTGGTACATAACACCCCTCTCTCTTTATTTCATTGGTGCAACAACAACAATCAACATTTATACAACAGATCCACTATGTATTGTATCTATGCATTGTGATGAATATAGGAATATATTGTATTATGTGTCTGTTGCAGTAATTGCTGTGATGTATTTCATGGGTCTGTTTTTAGTTTTGTTTTCAGCCTTGTCCTGTGTCTGTTGTTTTTAGTTTCATTTTTAGGGTTCTGCTCTGGTTTCTGAGGAAGGAGTGCTTCTCAGACTGACTCCTGAAGCTTCTTTCCCAAGAACCTTGTGAATAATCTGTTAATTACCGAGTGTTAACTTTATTAAGTGGCGTTTGACTTTTATGTGTGGATTTTGTTTAATTTAAAGTTTAGAAGTAGATGGGAAAGTAAGCTCAAAGGTTAAAAAAAAAAGAACCATTTAAAAAGCTGCTTTTTCCTTGGATAGTAATGGGGTTATTCCTGTGTTAATAACAAAGTTTGTTTTAATATAAAAAGTCCCTAGTTGTCAGTGGAATCACTCCTGGATCGAAGTATCCCTTCCTCAGTTTAGAACTTGAAAAATTGTTGGGGTCTCGTCTAGTTTCCGAATATAAATTGGGGTCTGGTACGGGTACTGTAGTGGATGTCTATTCATTTTTGGTAGAATTCGTCATTTTCGAACCTGGCTACTGAGACCTTGGACGTTTCCTCATTCTTTTCTACAGATGGTTGTATTTGTCACTGTATGTATTGAAAAGTCCTCAGAAATAGAATCTGAACTTGTCAATGTACCTGGTCTTTGTTCCGAACTATCACTCTCTAGATTTTCCAAGGAAAGAACCTCTCGAGAAGTTTCTGCAAACTCACTTTGTGCAGCAAGTAACTGATCAACATGACGTTGCCAAACTCTTTCATCATCCATCTATAAGGTGTATGGTATTGGACCTGTCTTTGCTAGGATTATAGGAAGTACACATTTCTCGGTGGTGGTGTAGCTCCTAGCTAACACTCTCTCTCTCCCTGGTTGAATAGTTGCTTCCTAGAGTTTTGCTCCCCTCTATCAACTTACGCTTGTTGTTCTCATTTGACAATCTCTGAAATATCAGGTGGAGTTAACAAATGAAACTGTGTTTGACGTTTCCTCTTGATCAACAGTGTATAGTGTGTTCCGGTGAGACATTAGGAATTTGTTTATTCTTCTTGCTGATGTCCCCATGTCCTTCGACGATTTGATAGAATGTTTTAATGATTGCACAAAATGTTCGGCCAATCCATTTGTTGCAGGATGATATTGGGCAGACTTAATATGGTGTATATCCTTCCCCTTCAAGTAGTCCTCAAATTCCTTTGAAGTAGACGGAGTAACATTATCGCTGACCATCTGCTCCGGTGTTCCAAATCTTGCAAATATTTTGTCTAGTCTCTCAATGGTTTGCTCAGTTGTCATTGACTTCATGATCGTGGCTTCTGGCCATTTTGAGTGTCGAACATCCAATGGAGCAGCATAATCGATGTGTATTCTCTGCCATGGCGGTGTCAGCCATTCCCAAGGTTGTAATGCTTCTAATAGTGGAGTGTTCCTTCGCTTTTCCCTGAACTGACACTGTCCTAGATTTTCTTCAATTTGAGCATCTAATCCCACCAAAAATAACTGCATGCCGATTTTTTCATTCTCACCACACCAGGATGTCCCTCACGCAGCTGGTCAAGGACTCTGTTATGTAAGGACGGAGGAATAATCTCACAGATTCCCCATAATAGAACTTCATTCTGCACTGCCAACTCAAGCCTTCATGTGATGTAGTGCTTGCGATCTGGATTTTCCTTATGAATGTCTGACAGCGTTTCTTTTTGGACCAAGTCCATCACCTTCTCCAGCACTGGGTATGTTTTTGAATATCTTTGAACTTGGAATGAAGTCACAGGCGCACACTTTCCACGAGCAAGAAATACAACATATTGACTAAATGTTCTTTAGGGTCATGTTCGACATGTAACGGAAATCGTGACAAAGCATCAGAATTCACATGTTGTGGTATTGGATACCTTGGGTGGGATTCTCCGACCCCCCGGCGGGTTGTAGAATCGCCGGGGGTCGGCGTGAATCCCGCCCCCACCGGCCTCCAAATTCTCCCAGCTCCCAAAAACCGGTGTGGCGTTGAGTCGCGCCGCCTGCCTCGGAGAATAGCGGGGTCCGGCGCGATTCAATGGGCCCTGGGGCCGCCCGAATTCTTCGGCCCGCGATATGCCGAAGTCCCACCCGTCTGTAGCCGGTCCCGCCAGCGTAAATTGGAGTTGGTCTCTTACCGGCGGGACCTGGCGGCGCGGGCGGCTTCTGGGGTTATTGGGGGGTCGTGGGGGGATCTGGCCCCGGGATGTGCCCCCATGGTGGCCTGGCCCGCGGTCGGGGCCCACCAATCCGCGGGCGGGCCTGTGCCATGGTGGCACTCTATTCCTTCCGCACCGGAGGCTGTGGTCATCCGCCATTCCCGGTGCGGAAGTGACTCCATTTGCGCATGTGCGGGGATGACGTCAGCAGACGCTGACGCTCCCGCGCATGCGCGGACCTGTGCCGGCCGGCGGAGTACCTTCGGCCCCGGCTGGCACGGCGCCAAAGGCCGTCCATGCCGGTCAGCAAACCGTTCCGGCGCCGGCCTAGCCCCTGGAGGTGTACCTTTGGGGCTGCCCGACGCCGGAGTGGTTCCCACCACTCCACTGCGCCGTTTCTGCCCGCTCCATCGATTCATGGAAAATCCCGCCCCTTAAGTGTGTGCCGAGAATATAATAATCTTTATTGTTGTTACAAGTAGGCTTACATTGAGGAGAGTCTATGCAGGGGGTAAGGTTGACGGCAATGGCAACAGCGCCGCTCCCGGTGGCCCCAGGGAAATACTCAGGGAATCCGGTAATAGTGGCGATGCTCAGGATCTGGAGGCAGTTGTGCCAGAACTTTAGGTTGTGGGTGGGGTCAAGGGAAATGCCGATTCGAGGGAATCATAGATTTGAACCTGGAAGGTGGGATGGGAATTCTTAGAGATGGGAGGAAGCGCGAGTTAGGGTATTAAAAGATTTGTTTCTGGGAGGCCGGTTTGCAAAGTTAGAGGAGTTGGGGGAAAAATATGAGTTGGGGCAGGGGGAGATGTTTAGATATATGCAGGTCTGAAATTTTGCCAGTAAGGAGGTATCGAGCTTTCCGATTGCACCGGCCCCCACACTGTTGGAAGGGTTATTGACGACGGGGGGAATCGGAGAAAAGCATGGTGTCAGCGATTTATGGGGTTGTTCATAGAATTTACAGTGCAGAAGGAGGCCATTCGGCCCATCGAGTCTGCACCGGCTCTTGGAAAGAGCACCCCACCCAAGGTCCACACCTCCACCCTATCCCCATAACCCAGTAACCCCACCCAACACTAGGGCAATTTTGGACACCAAGGACAATTTTGGACACTAAGGGCAATTTATCATGGCCAATCCACCTAACCTGCACATCTTTGGACTGTGGGAGGAAACCGGAGCACCCGGAGAAAACCCACGAACACACAGGGAGGATGTGCAGGCTCCGCACAGACAGTGACCCAAGCCGGAATCGAACCTGGGACCCTGGAGCTGTGAAGCAATTGTGCTATCCGCAATGCTACCATGCCGTTGTTCTGGGAGAAGATAAGGTATCACTGGATGTGATTAAGGCAAAGTGGGAGGAAGAGTTGGAGGGAGGGCATGGAGGAGGGGTTGTGGTGTGAGGTACATCAGAGGGTGAATGTTTCAACTTTGTGTGTGAGTTTGGGGCTGATACAGTTGAAGATGGTGTAGAGAGCGCACCTCACAAGGGCAGGGATGAGCCGGCTTTTTGAGTGTGTGGAAGATGTTTGTGAACGCTGTGCATGGTGGGGACCCGCAAATCACGTTCATATCTTTTGGTCATGCTCAAAACTGGAGGGATATTGGAGGGAGGTCTTTAGGGTAATCTCAAGGGTGCATGTGAGACTTGAATCAGGTCCCCTAGAAGCCATACTCGGGGTGTCAGATCGGCCGGAAGTGGGTGCGGAGGCAGATGTCTTAGCCTTCGACTTGCTGATTGTCCGAAAGCAGATTCTGATGGGGTGAAGGTCGGCTTCTCCGCCTTGTGCCTCAGCTTGGTGGGGGGACCTGCTGGTGTTCCCAACACTCGAGAAAGTAAAGTTCGAGTTGAGGGGGAGGATGGAATGGTTCTACAGCTCATGGGCCTTGTTCATCATGCATTTTCACAAATTGGATGACATAGACATTAGTGGGGGCGGGGGGGGGGGGGGGGGGCGTTGGAATGTATAAATTAATGCTGATTCTTTTTCATTGGTGTTTTGTATTCAAAATGTTGGGAGCTGTTTGAGGGTGGGTAAGATGAGGGAATTGTTGGCTAGGGGTTTGCCATTGTATTTGTTGTTATTGTTAATTATTTGTTGTTGTAAATATGATGAAAATGTGACAAAGGAGAATAAAGATATTTATTTTTTTAAAAAGTAGGCTTACATTAACACTGCAATGAAATTACTGTGAAAATCCCCAAGTTGCCACACTCCGGCACCTGTTCGGGTACACAGAGGGAGAATTCAGAATGTCCAAATTACCTAACAGCACGTCTTTTGGGACTTGTGGGAGGAAACCTGAGCACCCGGAGGAAAGCCACGCAGACACGGGGAGCACGTGCAGACTCAACACAGACAGTGACCCAAACCGGGAATCGAACCTGGGACCCTGGCACTGTGAAGCAACAGTGCTAACCACTATGCTACCATGCCACCCATCGATGACCATCTTTGCAACCTACCAGCTGCCAAAGGTGGTATACATTAATACGGCCCAAATATTGTAGTCAAGGGTCGATGATCCATCAAAAGAGTAAAATGACATCCATAAAGACTTCCACAATTAGATAGGCATGCAGAGATGAAGGAAAGCTGTCGGTGATGATACAAAAATGCCGATAGGACCACGTATTCAGCCTCTGTGCTGCTTCTAGGGAGGTGGGAAAATGGGATACTGAGCTTTGCAGCTCTACAATGCAATGTTACTGGTTTCACATGAGTCCCAACTCTCTACTCTGGCTTTGACAAAGGGTGTGAAGTCCTTTGGGTCCCTGAGATTGTTAATGTTCCATCCATTAATTCTTAAATGGAGGTTGTGGGTTCCTTTGTCCTAGCAGACAAATTGGCTCCAGTTGGTCAGGCCTGGCTAATGAAATGTAGATGGTCGTTGTATGGTTTCCTTTGAATTTGCAGCCCACAGGGGGTGTTGAGGGTCTCTTCAGAGATAACGAGGTGGAAGCTTCTTTGAACCTGTCAAATAGTTTCTTTTGTTCAGGGTCACAGGCAGACGTAGCTTCAGCCAATTTGAAGTCTTTGTTCAGTTTTTAAAATTTTAGAAATAAGCCATGGGGAAATAGTGTGAGGCTTTAGTCCCTAACAGAGACCCCAAGTTGGATCTTTCATCTTAATGCGAGTTCAAACTGGCCTGGGAGTTGTTGCATTCTAAAGACTTCCCGGTTTCCAGTGAAGTTTCCTGGGCAGCTCTGGAGCAACTTTTAACCTGGTTAAAATCATACCACTACTCTTCACCTACAAAAGAGCTGCAGTATACTTTTCATTGGTGTAGATTAGCACTAGTAATGATATTCCACGCAGACGATAAAACTGACTTGGGGCAAAAATTGAACTCAATAATTTTTCGTCTATAAAATTGAGAAGTATAATGAAAGAAAGTAGAGTTTCTGGACATCCCTTTGCCTCTTAATCATAGTGCTTTATTATTTAATAAAATGAACATGCACTACTTCACCAGAATACCAGTGAGTGTTGTTACTTAAGAAGCTACTTAATTTAGATAGTATTCATCCACAATCTTACCTCTTTATTTTGAAGTGTGGTAAACAGAGCAGTGCACTTACCATAAAATGAGGCCGCGTTAAGATACACTTCAATTCCTTTGCATCATTGTTTTCTGGATAGCATGAAATCTCTTCCAACACCTGCAAGATGCAACAATTCTTAGCAAGCCTCTGTGAATGGGAAAATTGCAAAATTAAATTATACCACAATCTGAAGTTGAAAGATAGTTTGAGGGAATAGAAGAGACATAGATATTTGCTCTTTAAGATAGCTTTTCCTCCATGCAAAGCAGGTATAAACTTTGCAGGAAAGCGAGGCAGTGATGCCCACACCTGCCTCACCATCCGAACTTTGATTTTCTTCCTTCTACCCCTGCTGGCTGGCCTTTCCTTGCACACTATGTGCAAATGTGAATGTTGGTGACAGGCCTAGGTGTTTGATGGATTTTCCTGCTGTATGCCTGTTGCTGTCCTCTGGAGCCAGTTGCTGAAAGATGGTGATAGGCCCAGATCAGCCATAATAACAGACCTAGTGTGCTCAAATGGAGGAACAGTGTTAAGTGAAGCCTATATTTTCATTTAAGCTCAATGGACTCACTTTCATTGGTCTAAAGTTAATTTTAAATTGATCTTTTTTGCCCTTTTAGTTCCCAAGGAAATTCTTCTGGCGCTATAATGAACGGCCCATTTCAGTACTGCCAGGATATCCATCATTCACAATGGCAGGCACTTCAAAAGTAAATCATGGCTGAAAGTTGATATATGATGCAGCCTTTATGTATGGAATGGCAAAACACAGCCAAGGAGAAGATTTTCTTGAGTGCTGTACTTCCAAAGCCATCACTGCCCTGTGGCAATTATTACTCCCGAGGTAAGCACATCTGGGTGCGGCTATGCCAAGGTAGGTCGCACGTTCAGCAGCTCCCGCCAGGAACGGACCTTTGGGCTCTCCAGAGGGGCCCCCAACGGCAATTGTTCGACAGCTTCCAGTGTGGGAAGGTGACAGCAAGGTCCCCCCGACATTATATGGATTGGACCAGGAGTGGAGTGGCTAAAAAAGTGATCTTGGGGCAGCGAAAAGCGCAAGGGAGGAAAAGCAAGATGGCGGCGGGTGGAGACCAAGCTGCATGGTCGCAGGAGCAGCAGGAGTTTCTTAAACGCTGCTTTGAGGAGCTGAAGACAGAAATGCTGGCGCCAATGAAGGCGGCGATTGAGAAGCTTGTGGAGACCCAGAAGGCCCAAGGGGCGGCGATCCGGGAGGTGCGGCAAAAAGCCTCGGAGAACGAGGATGAGATCTTGGGCCTGGCGGTGAAGGTGGAGGCGCTGCACAAGAGGTGGGCGGAAAAATTCGAGGACCTGGAGAATAGGTCGAGGAGGAAGAATCATCGGATTCTGGGTCTCCCTGAAGGAGTGGAGGGGCCTGATGCCGGGGCATATATGAGCACGATGCTCAATTCGCTGATGGGCGCGGGAGCTTTCCCAAGGCCTCTGGAGTTAGATGGGGCTCATCGGGTCCTGGCAAGGAGACCCAAAGCCAACGAGCCGCCAAGGGCTGTAGTGGTGAGGTTCCACCGCTTTATGGACAGAGTGTGTCCTGAGATGGGCCAAAAAAGAGCGGAGCAGCAGGTGGGAGAACACGGAGATCCGAATTTACAAGGACTGGAGTGCGGAGGTGGCTAAGAAGAGGGCTGGTTTTAACCGGGCTAAGGTGGTGCTCCATCGGAAGGGGGTGAAGTTCAGGATACTGCAGCCAGCGCGATTGTGGGTCACGTTCCAAGATCGGCACCACTATTTTGAAACGCCCGATGAGGCATGGAACTTTATAGAAACTGAAAAGTTGGACTCAAATTGAAGGTTGGTCGTGGGGGGATGTTTACTGTGTTTATTGCGTTTGGGGAATGTTCTCTGGGTTTGAGTGCTGGGTGGGGATGGGTGAATGGATTTGATGTGGGGGCTGTGGGAGAGTGTGGGCGTCGGTGTTGGAGGGGCAGGGCCCCACGGAGGAAGAGGGAGAGTGGAGGCGCAGGGATGGGGAGTTGGGGTAAGGCCGCAAAAAGGAGCTGCGCCAGAGGGGGCGGGGCGGGCTCAGGAAAGCGTGGGCTTTTTCCCGCGGTAGGGAAGGATGGGGGTGGGGCCGGGAGGGGGGGGAAGGGCGGTGCTGGAGAGGAGCGCACACTGACTGCCAAGGGATGGGGGGATTCTCACACTGGGGGGTCAATGGAATGGCGGGAGGGGCCGGGGTCAGCAGGAGTCAGCTGACTTACGGGAGTGTCATGGGGGGAGCAAAATGGCTAGATGTGGATCTAGCGGGGGAGGGGGAGGGGGGGGGGGGGGGGGAAACAGGGTTGCTGCTGCATTGGCCAAAAGGGAGCTGGAAGTAGGAGAGGTAGTCGGGGCGGCCTAGAAAATGAGATGGCTAGTCGGCAGGGGGTGGGGGGGGGCGAGTAGCCCCCGAATCCGGCTAATAACTTGGAATGTGAGGGGCCTGAACGGGCCAGTCAAGAGGGCCCGGGTGTTCGCGCACTTAACGGGACTGAAGGCAGACGTGGCTATGCTCCAGGAGGCACATCTGAAGGTGGCAGATCAGGTTAGGCTGAGAAAGGGATGGGTAGGGCAGGGCTTTCATTCAGGGCTGGATGCGAAGAACAGAGGGGTTGCAATGCTGGTGGGGAAGCGGGTGTCGTTTGAGGCAATGAATATTGTAGTGGATAATGGAGGTCAATACGTGATGGTGAGCGGTAAATTGCAGGGGGTGCGGGTGGTACTGGTAAACGTATATGCCCCGAATTGGGATGATGCCGGATTTATGAAACGCATGCTGGGTCGGATTCCGGATCTGGAGGTAGGAAGCTTGATAATGGGGGGGGGGACTTCAACACGGTGCTGGACCCAGCACTGGACCGCTCTTGGTCCAGGACGGGTAAGAGGCCGGCTGCGGCCAAGGTGCTCAGGGGGTTTACGGACCAGATGGGGGGGGGGGGGGGGGGGGGAGTGGATCCATGGAGGTTTGTCAGGCCGCTGGCCAGGGAATTTTCCTTCTTCTCCCACGTCCATAGAGCCTTCTCCCGGATAGATTTTTTCATTTTGAGTCGAGCGCTAATCCCGAAAGTGGAGGGAACGGAATATTCGGCCATAGCCATCTCGGACCACGCCCTGCATTGGGTGGAGCTGGAGTTGGGGAGGAGAGGGACCAGCGCCCGCTGTGGCGCCTTGATGTGGGACTATTGGCGGATGAGGAGGTGTGCGGGCGGGTGCGGGGGTGCATTGAAAGATATTTGGAGGCCAACGACAACGGGGAGGTGCAGGTGGGGGTAGTCTGGGACCCGCTGAAGGCGGTGGTCAGGGGAGAGCTAATCTCCATTAGGGCCCACAGGGACAAGAGAGAGGGGAGGGAGAGGGAGAGGTTGGTGGGGGAGATTTTAAGGGTGGAAAGGAGGTATCCAGAGGCCCCCCGAGGAGGGACTACTCAGGGAGCGGCGGAACCTCCAGACGGAGTTCGACCTGTTGACCACAGGGAAAGAAGAGGCACAGTGGAGGAAAGCGCAGGGGGCGACGTATGAGTATGGGGAGAAGGCGAGTTGGATGCTGGCACACCATCTTCGTAAGAAGGAGGCAGCGAGGCAGATTGGTGGAGTTAAGGATAGAGGGGGGAATACGGTGCGGTGTGCGGTGAGAATAAACAAGGTATTTAGGGACTTCTATGGGGATCTGTACAGGTCTGACCCCCCAGCGGGGAAGGAGGGGAGCCGACGATTCTTAGATGAGCTGAGGTTCCCGAGGGTGGAGGAGGAGGAGGTGGCTGGGTCGGGGGCGCCGATTGGGCTGGAGGAGCTGGTTAAAGGATTGGGGAGCATGCAGACGGGCAAGGCCCCGGGGCCGGATGGGTTCCCGGTTGAATTCTACAGGAAATATGTGGACCTGCTGGACCGTTGCTAGTGAGGACTTTCAATAAGGCGAGGGAGGGGGGATACCTTGCCCCCGACAATGTCTAGGGCGCTGATTTCTTTGATCCTGAAGCGGGACAAGGATCCACTGCAATGTGGGTCGTATAGACCGATCTCGCTCCTCAATGTTGATGCTAAGTTGCTGGCAAAGGTGCTGGCTACGAGAATTGAGGAGTGTCCCGGGGGTGATTCATGAGGACCAGACAGGATTTGTGAAGGGTAGGCAATTAAATACATATGTGCAGAGGCTCCTCAATGTGATTATGCTGCCCCCGGTGGAGGGGGAAGCGGAGGTAGTGGCAGCTATGGACGCGGAGAAGGCCTTTGACCGGGTGGAGTGGGAGTATCTTTGGGAAGTGTTGCGGAGGTTTGGGTTCGGGAAGTGTGGCTAGTGTGGCTACGAATCGGCAGAGGTCGGAGTACTTTCGGCTGTACCGGGGGACGAGGCAGGGGTACCCCCTGTCCCCCTTGTTGTTTGCACTGGCAATTGAGCCTCTGGCCATGGCACTAAGGGAGTCCAGGAAATGGAGGGGACTGGTCCGCAGGGGAGAGGAACACCGGGTGTCGTTGTATGCTGACGACCTGTTGCTGTATGTGGCAGACCCAGTGGAGGGGATGGCGGAGGTCATGCGGATCCTAAGGGAGTTTGGGGACTTTCCGGGGTATAAACTCAATGTAGGGAAGAGTGAGCTCTTTGTGGTGCATTCAGGGGACCAGGGAAGGGGGATAGACCAGCTACCGCTGAAGGGGGCGGAAAGGAGCTTTCGGTACCTAGGGATCCAAGTAGCTAGGAGTTGGGGGGCCCTGCACAAGCTCAATTTGATGCGGTTGGTGGAGCAGATGGAGGAGGATTTTAAAAGATGGGATATGCTACCACTCTCACTAGCGGTAGGATGCAGTCGGTCAAAATGACGGTCCTCCCGAGGCTGCTCTTTGTGTTCCAGTGCCTTCCCATTATGATCCCCAAGGTCTTTTTCAAACGGGTAAGTAGGAGCATCATGGGTTTTGTGTGGGCGAATAAGACCCCGAGGGTGAAGAGGGTGTTTCTAGCGCGTAGCAGGGACGGGGGGGGGGGGGGGCTGCTGCTGCTGCTGGCGCTGCCGTATTTGTGCGGCTATTATTGGGCACCCAATGTGGCGATGATCCGTAAGTGGGTAATGGAGGGAGAGGGGACGGCGTGGAAGAGGCTAGAGATGGCGTCCTGTGTGGGCACGAGCCTGAGGGCGCTGGCGACGGCACCGCTGCCGCTCTCGCCGACAAGGTACACCACGGGTCCGGTGGTGGCGGCGACATGGGGGCAGTGGAGGCGACACAGGGGCGAGGTGGGAGCCTCGGTTTGGTCCCCGATTCGGGAGAATCATCGGTTCGTCCCGGGAAGGATGGATGGGGGGTTTCGAAGCTGGCATCGGGCAGTGACTAGAAGAATGGGGGACCTGTTCATCGATGGGACGTTTGTGAGCCTAGGGGCGCTGGAGGTGAAGTTTGGGCTACCCCCGGGTAACGCTTTCAGGTACATGCAAGTGAGGGCATTTGTGAGGCGGCAGGTGAGGGAATTCCCGCTGCTCCCGGCACATATGATTCAGGACAGGGTGATTTCGGGTGTGTGGGTTGGAGAAGGCAAAGTTTTGGCGATTTACCAGGAGCTGTAGGAAGAGGAGGAGGCCTCGGTGGAGGAGTTAAAGGACAAGTGGGAGGAGGAGCTGGGGAGGAGATAGATGAGGGTCTGTGGGCTGATGCCCTGAGTAGGGTTAATTCTTCCTCCTCTTGCGCCAGCCTAATACAGTTCAAAGTTACTCACAGAGCGCATATGACAGGGGCGAGGTTGAGTAGGTTCTTTGGGATGGAGGACAGATGTGGGAGGTGCTCGGGAAGCCCGGCAAATCACGTCCATATGTTCTGGTCGTGCCCGGCACTGGATGGGTTTTGGAGGGGTTTTGCGAGGACTATGTCCAAGGTGGTGAAAGCCCTGGTAAAGCCGAGCTGGGGGTTGGCATTATTTTGGGTAACGGACAAGCCGGGAGTGCAGGAGGCGAAAGAGGCCGGTATACTGGCCTTTGCGTCCCTGGTAGCCCGACGGAGAATTTTGCTATTATGGAAAGATGCGAAGCCCCCTAGTGTGGAAGCTTGGATCAATGACATGGCAGGGTTCATCAAGCTGGAGAGGATAAAGTTTGCCTTGCGAGGGTCTGTGCAGGGGTTCCTCAGGCGGTGGCAACCGTTCCTAGACTATCTCGCGGAGTGTTAGGAGGAGGTCAGCAGCAGCAGCAGCAGCTCAGGGGCGGGGGGGGGGGGGGGGGGGAGGGGGGTTCCTTTGGGGGGGCGTTTGGGTGGGGGGGGGGCTTCCCTATCAGTGCTTTTAAATGTCATATGGGGGGGTTATTGTATATGGGGGAAATCCAATGTTTAATTTTTGCATAATTTTTGATTGTTGTGTTCTTGTTTCTTTCTTTTTGTTGGGGGGGGGTTGTTGAAAATCTGTTGAAAAATTTGAATAAATATATTACCCCCGAGGTAAGGAGGCAAGATATTTTCTGACCTCCTACATGGGGTCAGAAAAGCAAGTTTTCATCAACAAAGATAATTAAATAGGTTTCCAATTTCACTGAAGTTACAGTTGCCTGAAAATCAAAAATTTAAGACAGATCATACGTAAACTGGGTTTTTTTTGTTGATTAGGTGGAATCTATATAAACAAGATGGATTCCACAGCTTAGGCATGTATTGTAGAACTATTTTTGATTGGAGATTGTAAGAGCATGTGCCTTCAAAATTTTCTTTGTGTTCATATGGGTTAGAGTGGAGCATGTGCAAGGAGCAGCAACAGCTAAATATGTAAACAAGTTTTCTGGGACGAGTTCACATTGCATTATTCATACTACTACACTACAGTTAGAATCCATTACTTTCCTTTGTTTGCACCTCATCTAACTGGATAAGAATTGCTTTTATCAGTATGGAAAGTTTAGTTTTAAGTACAAGATGTCTTGCAATAGTGATATGAAATTTGTTCCTGTAGAAGATGGAAAACAAGTAGCAGGTAACATGATACTGGTAAGATAATCATAAGATAATCATCTTATACATGATAAGAAAAATCTATGGAGAATAGGAGCTCTGACTAATATGCTGATTTCACAATCCAAATGAAAGTTCGAGTTGAAATTGGGCATTTAATTTTTGACTACATAGCACCAAATTGTTATTTCTTGCTGACTGCCTTGGTTCATGCATCAGGCAGGTTTTATTTATCTTTGCATGTTTAGAACAAATATTGATACATTGAAACTTTTACAGGGTGACTGTTTTGTCTGAAAAGTTTTTCTGACCTTGTTCCTCTTTAATTTATTTTGCATGCCAGATGTAAATACGTTTTGTAATATAGTGACTTATATAAAAGAAACAGATAACGTTCCCTGTGTTCGTGTACACTGAATTACCCTTGAATACTCCTGAGTATTCTGCAGGTACACATGTGGAATTGCATTTTGGCAGACAATTCAATTGCTGTGGATAACGGAGCCAAGCCAAATGGTATTTGCAAATGATAACATAGATATTTCCAATACTACAGGATAGCAATTAATGGCTATTCTGGTTATATTATTTCTCTCTCTCTCTAAGCTAAGGCACTGAGACCAATTGCACTGACCCAAATCATGGTCTTGTCGGAAATAAGCCTCCCATCAGTCACTGACAAGTTTTTTTTTCTCTAACCACGTTAAATATACGTAGTATACTATATATATATATATATAGATGGAGTTTCAAAGTAACTTAATTGCAGTGTTAATGTAAGCCTACTTATGACACAAATGAAGATTATTATTATTGATTATATATGTCTGAGTGTAACTTTCAGCTTTGATTTAATTTCTTCATACATATTTAAGGGACAAAGTTTCTGGACCTATTAAGGTTGCCAATTCTGGTTGGAGATATATGCTACCATACCCTGTGCATCAAATATGACTTGACATACACCCACACTGACATACCTGCAACAAAACACAAAATAGCCAATTCAAGGTCATAGACAGTATATAGCAGATTCTGCAACAGAGTCCTTGGGAGTATATACAATAATTAGTTATTGCTTAATAATGTCTCCAACCCACATCAGCTTAATCATCGGGCTATCAGGTTAGGTATTGGCCCTCATCAAAATTTAAAGTTCAGATGACAATGATATAAAAAACATAATCTGTTATGACAAGAGCCAACTGGCTCACAGTATGATTAAGATACAAATATCATTTTAAAGCACAAAACATTACAGCATAACTAAAATAGTGAACTTGCCTCTTTGGCTCTCTGGACAGCATCACTTGGTGGATTTCTAATCTGTGGTGATGACTTTGTGTTGATCTTGTCGTACAACTAGCAGAGAAAAGTAAAAAAAAAGCAAAATTCAAATAAGAATAGGTATAAACAGAACATTGGGTTGGCTTCCCTTTCCAAAAACTGCTCACTGTATTTCAATTAACACAATATACATTTACAGCAGCTTTGACAGTCATCAAGACTCAAAACATTAGCTCCTTTCTCTCTCCACTGATGCTGTCAGACCTGCTGAAATTATCCAGTATTTTCTGTTTCAGATTCAGATTCCAGCATCTGCAGTAATTTGCTTTTATTTATTTATACCATTTTTGATGGAATTCAACCCGGAAAAATGTGAGGTAATGCACTTGGGTACGGCTAACAAGGCAAAGGGTTGCACTCTGAATGGTAGGACCCTGGAACGTACTGAAAATCAGAGACCCTTGGGGTGCAAATCCACAGATTCCTGAAGGTGGCAAGGCAGGTAAATCAGGTGGTTAAGAAGGCATATGGGATACTTGCCTTTATTCGCCAATGCACAGAATACAAGAGCAAGGAGGTCAGGCTGGAATGGAAGAACACTGGTTTGGCCACAACTGGAGCACTGCATGAAATTCTGGTTACCACATTACAGGAAGGATGAGATTGCATTGGAGGGCGCAGAGGAGATTTACCAGAATCTACCAGGGCTGGAGGGCCTGAGCTGTGAGGAGGGATTGGGCAGCACGGTAGCATAGTGGTTAGCACAATTGCTTCACAGTGCCAGGAACCCTCGTTTGATTCCCGGCTTGGGTCACTGTCTGTGCAGAGTCTGCACGTTCTCCCTGTGTCGGCATGGGTTTCTTCCGGGTGCTCCAGTTTCCTCCAACAATCCAAAGATGTGCAAGTTAGGTGCATTGGCCATGATAAATTGCCCATAGTGTCAAAAATTGCCCTTAGTTTTGGGTGGGGTTACTGGGTAATGGGGATAGGGTGGGGCGTGTGGGCTTGGTCGGGTGCTCTTTCCAAGAGCCAGTGCAGACTAGATGGGCCGAACGGCCTCCTTCTGCACCGTAAATTCTATGATTATATGAATAGACTGATGTGTTGGGTGCTCTGGATCCGTGGAACACATACAGGCCACCAACACTTAAAATAGTACACTAAATTGCCTCATATTGTCCAAAGGTTAGGTGGGGTTACTGGGTTATGGGGATAGGGTGGAGGTGTGGGCTTAAGTAGGGTGCTCTTTCAAGGGCCGGTGTAGACTCAATGGGCCGAATGGCCTCCTTCTGCACTATAATACTTGCTGACAACAGTCTTTTAAAACTGCCTTCCTTCGCTTTAATTTTCTCTATTGGTAATAGAGTTTTGAGAGATACCTCTCTACTACTACAATGTCCACCTTCATATGAACTTACTAGTGACCACATAATCATATTAAAAGCCAGCAACACTATCTATGGGAACCTAGATTTAAGGTGCTAAGTTCCGACATAACTGGATCATGCTATTGCACCAGCCATGGAAAAGTAACTTGAATAATCAGTGGAGTGGCAGATGTTGAATAATATATGGTGCAATGGGGCAGAGAGCTTCTCTGCAGGGAAGAATAATCAGCATGCATATAATAGGTCAGGCATTGTCAGTGGGTGGCACGGTTGCGCAGTGGTTAGTACTGTTGCTTCACAGCTCCAGGGACCCGGGTTCAATTCCCGGCTTGGGTGACTGTCTGTGTGAAGTCTGCACATTCTCCCCGTGTCTGCATGGGTTTCCTCCGGGTGCTCCGGTTTCCTTCCACATGTCCCGAAACATGTGCGTTAGGTGAATTGGACATTTTCTTCTTCAGTGTACCCAAACAGGCATCGGAGTGTGGTGACTAGGGAATTTTCATTGTAACTTCATTGCAGAGTTAATGTAAGCCTACTTGTTACACTAATAAAAATGATTATGATTATTATTATTAAAGCGATGTAGGTGGAAGACCTGGTATCAGGAATCTCAAACAGTCTCGAGTATAATTATAGACTGGACTCCAGGGGGAAAAAAAAAGTCTTGAATTACAGAAAACACATTGAACAAATCTGTTGTACTGCAGTATAAGCGAGATGCAAGGGGATTCTGTGATGTCCAGACAAATAAACCATGGCTGGATCTCACAGGACCTCCATTGTGCTTGACATCATTCAATTATTTTCTTTCAAGGCTACACACTTGTGTAACCTTCCATTATCCACTCCTATGAACCAGAGAAAGAGTCAACTCTAAAGCATGTTTTGTTCTCGAATGATTTTTAAATCTTATTTTACAAAGTTTAAAATAAAATCAAACCTCATACATTACTACTTGGCATGACGTAATAGATCTCTATTGGCATAAATATACTCCACTCCAGCCTGATTTAGGTGGGATTCCTCATAAGCCTGAAAAATAAGGTTTTTAAAAATCGAGTACAGAGTGGGTATTTCACCCACTGCATTTTAACTGTCAGGTTATTCTACTCACAGCACCTTCACCAATTAAGTGAATCATCAAAACTGGACATAAACTATATTATTCTGCAGGAGTAAAAACTATTTCAAAAAATGACAGGAATTACAATTCCACGGGGAGGGCTAGATAATTTAATGAAACTTTTAAGAATGTAACAAACTTAGCAGAGATCTGGATTCAAGCTTCAACTAATTGTTTCAATGGTACTGGCTATTTTACAATATATGACTTTATAAATCCGCAGGGACAAAGTTTAATGCTGCTCCGTGAACTACAAAACCAGTAGTATCTCTGCTGCTTTTAAATACAGAATAATTGAAAGGGATAGAAATTTACTCTTGCCCAAATTTCATTTTTCAGCATTGATTAATAAATCACTGCATTTTCAAATTAAGTTTTGGTTACAAGGAAAAGGCTTTGAAATTACATTGGATGATTATTAGTGGATGAACACTTGCTGCATTTGTATTAGTTATTATATTGTAGCAAGAATCCAACCAGTGCAATTTCAAGGCATTTTTCTTTCAACTTGAAATTCAGATCAAAAATAGATTCCTACATCAGACTCCTGTTCATTGACTACAGGACCGCCTTCAACACCCTTATCCCAGCCAAGCTCATATCAAAAATTCCAAAACCTAGGACTTGGCTCCTCCCTCTGCGATTGAATGCTCAGTTTCCTGACCCATAGACCACAATCAGTAAAGATAAACAATACCACCTCCTCTACGATAGTCCTCAATATCATGGCCCCGCAAGGTTGTGTACTTAGCTTCCTACCAAACTCCCTGTGCACACACGACTATGTGGCAAAACTTGGCTCCAACTCCATCTACAAGTTTGCTGATGACATGACTCTAGTGGGTTGGATCTCGAAGAACGATGAGTCTGAGTACAGGAGGGAGATAGAGACCTAGTGGTGTGGTGGAACAACAGCAATCTCTCCCTTAACGCCAGCAAAACAAAGGAGCTGGTCATGGACTTCAGGAAGCGAAGTATCGTACACACCCCTGTCTGCATCAATGGTGTCGAGGTGGAGATGGTTGACAGCTTCAAATTCCTAGATGTGCTCATCACCAACAATCCTGGTCCACCCAAGTCGACGCTACGACCAAGAAAGCACCACAGCACCTAGTTGCCAAGAGTTACGGATAGTGATGAAGATTGTCAGAGAATACAGCAGGATATAGATCGGCTATAAAATTGGGCGGAGAAATGGCAGATAGAATTTAACCTGGACAAATGCGAGGTGATGCATTTTGGTAGATCCAATTCAGGTGGGAGCTATAAAATAAATGACAGAACCATCAGGAGTGGAGATGCACAGAGAAATCTGGGCATGCAGGTCCACAGATCCTTAAACGTGGCAGCACAGGTGGAAATAATGGTAAAGAAAGCATATGGCACGCTTGCCTTCATAGGACAGGGTATAGAGTATAAAAGCTAGCAAATTACGTTACAGTTAAATAGAACATTGGTTAGGCCACATTTGGAATACTGTGTCCAATTCTGATCACCACACTACCAGGATGTGGAGGCTTTGGAGAGAGTACAGAAAAGGTTTAGCAGGATGTTACCTGGTATGGAAGGTATTTGCTATGAGGAGAGATTGAATAAACTGGGATTGTTCTTCCTGGAGAGATGGAGGCTGAGGGACGACCTGAGAAAAGTTGATAGAATTATGAGGGGTATAGATAGGGTGAACAATTGGAGGCTTTTTCCCAGGGTGGAAATGACAATTACAAGGGGACACAAGTTCAAGGTGAGAGGGGGGGATAGCTTCAGTGGAGATGTGTGGGGGAAATTTTTTTACACAGAGGGTGGTGGTGGCCTGGAATGCATTGCCAAGTGAGATACTTGAGGCAGATATGTTAGCGACTTTTAAGACTTATATGGATAGACAAGTGAACAGATGGGGTATAGAAGGATACAGGTGGTTTGCCTAGATAGGACACGTGATCGGCGCAGACTTGGAGGGCCGAAGGGCCTGTCCCTGTGCTGTATTGTTCTTTGTTCTATATTTCCTCAGAAAACTAAGGAAATTTGGCATGTCCACATTGACTCTCAGCAATGTTTACAGATGCACCATAGAAAGCATCCCATCTGGCTGCATCTCAGCCTAGTATGGCAACTGCTCACCCCAAGACGGTAAGAAACTACAGAGAGTCGTGAACACAGCCTAGTCATTCATGCAAACCTGCTTTCCATCCATCGACTCGGTCTACACCTCCCACTGCCTTGGGAAAGTGGACGACAGCACAGTGGTTAGCACTGCTGCTTCACAAAGTCAGACACGGCCAATCCATCTGCCAGAAGTTCCGATCTATAAAGATCACAACAGAATGATTCAAAAGCCGCATTAACCTGAGGAGGGGCGGAAACAAAGTTACCGCTTGAATTGCGTATCTGTTTAATGTCCCAGGAGACTACCTTCCGTATATGCTGTTGGGCCACAAAATGACTGGCCTTCTCTCCATATTCATAAAACATGTTCCTTGTGTTTCGCACCTAGAATAATAATCTATAATAATCTTTATTGTCACAAGTAGGCTTACATTAATACTGCAGTGAAGTTATTGTGAAAAGCCCCTCGTCGCCTGTTCGGGTACACTGAGGGAGAATTCAGAATGTCCAATTCACCAACAGCACGTCTTTCGGGACTTGTGGGAGGTAACTGGAGAAACCAGAGGAAACCCACGCAGGCACGGGGCGAACGTGCAGACTCCGCACAGTGACTCAAGCCGGGAATCGAACCTGGGACCCTGGAGCTGTGAAGCTACAGTGCGAACCACTGTGCTACCGTGCCACCCACCGTCCTGCCAGTCGACAATAATTTGAACTGCATCTGCAGTGTCTTCCTACTTGCCAACAACTCTGGGGTTGAGTCAAGTGAGTACTGGTGGTCCATCTTAAGAATGGAGTCCACCAGCTTCTGCTGCTCCACCCTCATTGTCCTCACTAAATGCACTTTTTGGAGATAAATTCCCTCTAAGGACCACCTTAAGGGCCCCCCAAAACGTGGAAGGTGCGATTGATTCGAAATTTGATATAGTCCTCTATGGCAGTCGACATGTGCTCACAAATTTCCTATCCACTAACACTGTCGAACCTCCATGGCGGATGTTGGGTGGGGCACATACCAGGGCCAAATCCACAAAGTGCAGGGCATGGTCCGAAAAAGCAATCAGAGTACTCAGCCACCACCACTAAAGGGAGGAGAGACCTATCTACCTCAAAATAAATTAATACACAAGCATACCTGATGAACATGCAAAAAAAACCAAAAAGTCTTTATCGTCTGGGTGCAAGAAGTGCTAAACATGTAGTCTTTTCCTTTGAAAGTTACTCTAAACTGAGCAGAGTAGACCACTGAACTTGACTCCACTTTTATACAGGGTGGCCTTGGCACTATTAAAAGCAGCCCTCTTCTTCGTCAGCTCTGGACCCATGTCTTGATAGAACCTGATGGCGTGGCCTTCCCATTTAAATTCACGGTGTTCCTTTGCCGACCGCAGAACCCTCTCTTTTTCCTTGAAGCTGTGAAACTTCACTATCACTGCACGTGGTTGATCCTCAGGACGAGCCCTCGGCCGGAGTGTACGGTGGGCTCGGTCTAGCTCAGGCGGGGATGTGAATCCACTCTCACCCACCATCTTACCAAACACATCTGTGAAGTAATCCGTGGGCAATGGGCCTCCCATCCCCTCCGGTAGCCCCACAATTTGAATATTTTGCCTCCTGGACCAATTCTCTAGATAATTCACGTTGGCCTTCAATAACTTGCTCGCTTCGGCCACTGAAGACAGCTTCTATTCCAGTGGGCAATCCGATCACTGTGGCTCGAAATGTCCACTTCCATATCTTTTATTGGGGCTCCATGGGCTTCCACGGTTTCTTTGGTTTCCCCCAAAGCCTCTCAAATTGGGGCCAAGGCCTCTTCCATTCATTTCCGAAGGTCCTCCAACACAAGTCCACAGATTTAATAGAATTTACAGTGCAGGAGGCCATTCGGCCCATCGAGTCTGCACCGGCTCTTGGAAAGAGCACCCTACCCACGGTCCACACCTCCGCCCTATCCCCATAACCCAGTAACCTCACCCAACACTAAGGGAAATTTTGGACACTAAGGGCAATTTATCGTGACCAATCCACCTAACCTGCACATCTTTGGACTGTGGGAGGAAACCGGAGCACCCGGAGGAAACCCACTCACACACGGGGAGGATGTGCAGACTCCGCACAGACAGTGACCCAAGCCGGAATCGAACCTGGGACCCTGGAGCTGTGAAGCAATTGTGCTATCCACAATGCTACCGTGCTTTTCAAACACCTTCGCCAAGGCACTAGAAAGCACAAAGGAAAAGACTACATGTTTAGCACAGCTTTAAGTGCTATAAAGCACTTCGTCCGTCACTGGAGTGGCTGGGGCACCAGAGACTGACTCCGCCATTTTAAATGCAGATGAACTCAGAGGCCCGTTGATGAACGTCTGCCTTCCACCAAATTTCCCTTGACTTTTTGGGGCATTTCAGTTAAACAGAATCCTAAACATTAACTGTGTGGGCTTTCAAAAGAAAAAAACAGCATGATACTGAAAAAAAGGGGCAAAAAGGAGCCACCTTGTGCACGTCTTCCCCCTACATTTCTCGACCGAAGACCAGATTCTTTATTAATCAGGGCGAAAATCTACCGGGGAGAAATTGGTTGCAGTTTGTTTTGGGATGTATAACCAAAGGAGGGCATATAGGTTGGGACAATAATCCCAGGTACTGAGTGTAAGGGGAATGGAACAACAGGAATGCTGTTAAACACAAAAGGGCAACACGGTGGCACAGTTGTTAGCACTGCTGCCTCACAGCGCCAGGGACCCGCGTTCAATTGAAGCCTTGGGTGACTGTCTGTGTGAAGTTTATATGTTCTCCCCGTGTCTGTGTGGGTCTCCTCTGGGTGCTCCGATTTCCTCCCATAGTCCAAAGATGTAAGGTTAGGTGGATAAGCTATGATAAATTGCACCGCAGTGTCCAAAAGGTTAGGGGTGTTGCGGGGATATGTGTTTAGATAGGGTGCTCTTTCAGAGGGTCGGTGCATATGTGATGGGCTGAATGGCTTCCTTCTGCACTGAATCTAGGTTTAACTAAGTTAAGTAAGTGGGTAAAAAGTTGGCACATGGAGTATGATATAGGACAATATGAAGTTGTTCAATTTGGAAGAGAGAAAATCTTCAGAAAGTTTCAACATAAAGGGACTTGGGGGATACTTGTGCACGAAACACAGAACGCTAGCACACTGGTGCAGCATGTAATCAGAATGTTGGCCCTGATTTCAAGGAGTTGGCGCATAAGAGTAGGGAAGACTTCCTGCAACTGTACAAGGTACTGGGGAGAGTTTTGGTCCCCTTATTGAACAAAATATATTATTTCATTGTAGGTGGTTCAGAAAAGGTTCACGCGGATGATTACCAGTATGGAGGGATTGTCTTATGATCATAGGTTAACAGGTTTGGACTGTACTCATTGGAATTCAGAAGAATGAGAGATGATCTCATTGAAACATACAGGATTCTTCAGGGGTTTGACAGGGTAAATGCTGAGAGGATGTTTGCCCCAATGGGAGAGTCGAGGACCGGAGGACATATTCTCAGAATAAATGGGTGCCAATTTGAGACTGAGATGAGGAGGAATTTCTCCTCTCAAGAGGGCTATAAGTCTTTGGAATTCCTTGCCGCAGAGAGCTGTAGGGTCAGACCTTGGTCTAGATTCTCCGCAGCCCAGCACCGAAATCGCGTTCAGCACGAGGGCGGTGAATCGGGACTGGCGCCGCTGAAGCGATTCTCTGGTCCCCAGGGAATCGCTCGGGAATTGCTCGCCGTGAAATACACGGCGTGGCTAGGGGGCCATTAACAGAAGCGCTGCCGCCACTCCACCCCCGCCCAATTCTCCGTGCAAAACTGGCCAAGTTCCCGCCGGCGTGGTTTTAACCACAAATCGGCCGTCGGGAACCTCGGGTGGCAGCTGCGGACTCAGTTCATGACCGTCCTGGTGGGGGACCACTAGGGGGGCCTCATGGACGGCCAGGGGAGCGACCGCGGCACGGATCCGCAAGCACGCGCGATTTCCGGGGGGGGGGGGGGGGGGGGGGGGGGGGGGGCACGGGGAGGGAGGGAGAGGGGGGGGGGCGGAGAGCTATATTTTGGATGACGGTCCGAGTCCGCCATAGCTGCTGCACACCACCGCCGTGCGCAGACTCCCGACCGGAAGTGTGGGGCCCCCTATCTGCAGCGTTTGTACGCTGGCGTGGGGACATAGCCCCATTTTTGGAGAATTCAGTCCCCTGTGCCTATTTTTGTGGATGAGATAGATAGAATCTGATCAGTCAGGGAATCAAGGGTTATGGGAAAAGTGGAGGAAAGTGGATGTGGGCAATGCCACATCAGCCATGATCCTATTGAATAGAATCAGGCTTAAGGGGCCGAACGGCATACTCTGTTCCTGTTTCCTATGGTCTTACTTTGCTGTACTTTACCTTTACAGCCAGAATCCAGTAGAGTTATTGTTAAGTATGTGAGGAAATCTAATGATTTCATATAGTAGTAATTCACCGAAAGCTACTGCAGCTGTCATGATAAATATTATCAAGGCATCATCAAGGGCATAATTCTGCACCCATTCCCATACAACACTAAAATGTTGATCTTTCACATTTGTTTAGTTTTTCCAATCATAGTATTGTGTTTTTAAACAGCATATTGATTTATTTTACAATGCTATGTCTTGTTAACCTTCAGCCTTTGCCTGTTAAGCAAACCTGTTAAACCAATTTGAAGCAACACTGGGCTGTTGTGCAAGGGCTGACTCTGTAACAAAGGTCAGTTTATTTCAGTAAACCTAACTAGAAGTAATACCATTGAACGTTGTTTCCTATATTGTATAATTTGATAAAAATGTTGGAAAACATTAAGATATACACCATTTGTTTTAATTGGAAATTCAGAAAAGCAGAACATGGTTTTAATAGCATTCCATATAAGTCAAAGAGAAATAATTTGCAGTGGTAGGTGGAAAAAGCTTGGGAGTGAGACTAGGTGAACTGTTTGTACAGAGACCTGGCAAGGATACAATCGATCGAATGGCCTCTTTCTGTGCTGTTAGCATTTCATGATTATAGATTGGCAGACACATTTAACATCCATTAACTGGTCCGTTTTCATGCTTCCTGCATTTTTAACCAGTTTAGTAAACTCCTATGCTCATCCCAGAGTTTCCTGCTTTCCTTCTCCCTGTGGGATTCTTCTATTTGTTTTTTCGACATTCCCATTTGAATTGGCCTATTCTCCCATTTTGGAAAATGCTTATTTAGCTCGCATTTATTTTTCTTGGATGTAAGCTTATCTTGGGATGCAACACATCTGTTTAGAAACTTTACATTTTTCTTCACACTAATAGCTTTTTGAAATTTGAATTTACGTTAACTTCTCATTCCGTTGAAGCTTATTTTTAAGTCAATTATTTGTGTCCCCATCCGTACTGATTGCTCCATAATCTTTAATTTATCATCTTCTGGTCACTGGTCTCTAGAGGTTTCACTTTTTGCATTTCAGATGCTATCCTGATTACTTGTCAGGATCCGACTCAGATGCAAAGGATGAATGGAAACAGGAAATATATTTCTGCTCTCCCTTCTTTTCTTTCATGTATCAAACTAAGTCACACCCAAAATAATTCTAAATGTTTCAGTTGTTGCCAACTCTCATTTATTTTGGCTTTAATAATAATAATAATAATCTTCATTATTGTCACAAGTAGACTTACATTAACACTGCAATGAAGTTACTGTGAAAATCCCCTAGTCGCCACATTCCGGCACCTGTTCGGGTACACAGAGGGAGAATTCAGAATGTCCAAATTACCGAACAGCACGTCTTTCGGGACTTTGAGGGAGGAAACCGGAGCACCCAGAGGAAATCTACACAGACACGGGGAGAATGTGCAGATCCGCACAGACAGTGACCAAGCCGGACCCTGGCCCTGTGAAGCAACAGTTCCAAGAGCTGCGCTACCGTGCCACTTCACCCCTCGCCCGTCCTTTTATCCTTCCCCTCCCATCACTCACCACATCTCTAATTTGTTTCTACTCCCTCAAACCCACTGCACCATTTCTTAATATTGAATCACAGACACTCTGACCTGCTATAAAAGCAAAACAATTACATGAATTTAGATTTTACATAAACTGCTGTACCATACAGGATTAAATCTCTTAGATACCTCATTAGTGTCTGAATCCTTTCAAGCTGAACTCAGCTCTAGAGTAAAGAGCGGGAACTAATAAAAAACATTACTGGCAGCAACTGTTAATAATGGGTTACACACAGCGTCTTGGTACAAAGGAGGGTACTCCATCACTGAGTTACTTTTCTTTTAAAATAATATTCCCATTTTCTCCTTTTACACCATCTTTCCTGAAGGCAATGGCTCATTATGACTTATGTTCTAGAGATAGCATTGGCTTCCGTAAACCTTGTTCCTTTACGCCAGCAAGTCCTGATCCCACCAAGGAATTTTGTGGGAAACCATGAAAGTATTCCAGATTTTCAACTAATTGCTCTAATTCAAACTTAAAAGAAACTAATTTTATTACCTATCTTAGGCTTTAAATATACAAACCAGCAATCTCCTTTTGATTTGAGCCATTGCACCAAAAGCCAACTATGAATCCTGACTAGGTCCGATGCCTAATTTTAAAGTACTGAAGATTTCCGTCCTTCCAGAAAACTTCCCACAGAAGCAAGGAAGAAATGACAGTGGTTTTTCTCATCCAAATTGTATCATTTAAATTCACTAGGAAATAGCCTCAAAGCATGATTAAGAGCCACTGCAAGGGTGTCTCAAAACCCCGAAGGATAACTTCAATGGTTCTTAGTGATGTATTTTTTTGGAATATCAGGAACAATGTACAATCCTGCGAGAAACCAGACCAGTCATTCATAGAATTTTACAGTGCAGAAGGAGGCCATTCGGCCCATCGAGTCTGTACCAGCTCTTGGAAAGAGCACCCAACCCAAGTCCACACCGCCACCCTATCTCCATAACCCATTAACCCCACCCAGCACTAAGGGCAATTTTGGACACTAAGGGCAATTTGGCTTGGCCAATCCACCTAACCTGCACATCTCTGGACTGTGGGAGGAAACCGGAGCACCCGGAGGAAACCCACGCACACACGGGGAGAACGTGCAGACTCCGCACAGACAGTGACCCAGCGGAGAATCGAACCTGGGACCCTGGAGCTGTGAAGCAATTGTGCTAACCACCATGCTACCCACAAATTGTGCATTGGCATTGTGTTAACAATTAATAAAGAATATTTATTCAAGTAAAAAAAAAACAAAAGGCTAGTATACACTAAACACACCGTTTTTTCTGAAGTTAGCTTTTGTTCTCAAAATATACCAACGTTCGACTTCCTGTGCCGTTTGTGAGCGGAGCAGCCGCGTTCAGGAGAAGCTCCCGCCGGTCCGCAATATCGCGGTCTTTTTCGGGGGTTCCCCGCTGATTTTTTGGAAGAATTAAACCTCTCCGGGGTCGGCCCTGCCTCCCTTGCCCTGTGAAAGCGTAAAAGCTCCGTTTCATGGAGCCGGAGGGTTGGAAGGGTGGGAGAGGGGAGACTGGTCCTGGTGGATTCGGCGGAGCGGCTGCACGTGGAGGAGGAGCGGGGATCGCAACTTTGTTCACTAAGGAACACCCTGAAAGCCGAAGGGCTCAAAGAGCACGGAGAGGAATTTTTTTCTTCTTCTTCTCTCTCCTGAAAACATGAAAGGAGCAGTGGGGGCGGAGCCAAATGGAGGCCGAGGCTGCAGGCCCGAAGCCAGGGCGCGATGTAGGTGAGATGTCCCACATCGGATGGTTCCCGCCTAGAATGTGGTAAGAAGACTGAAGCCCGGTCCCAGGGAAGTTCTGGAGGTGTACAAAAAAGAAGAGAAAGAAGTTTTAAAGAAATTTGAGTTTGAAGAAGGGAGGACGGGTGAGAATAAGGAAAAATAATAAGCCATTAAAGGATGCGAAAAGCAGCGTCAAGGAAGGGAGGAAACGCGGGCTCGCCGTTGAATGAGAAGACGAGCAAAGGTGCTGACAAGATGGTGGAGGCCGGACCGCATAGTGGGGCCGCACTATTTACGGTGGAGAAGATGACTGAGGTGGTGGCGGTGGAGCTGGAAAAGCAGTTTGTGAGGCACATGGAGACTTTGAGGAAGGAGATGGCGGTCGCATTGAAGTCATTGGTGGAGGAGGCAATCACTCCGGTGAGAGTAGCTGTGGCAAAGACATCGGCCGAGGTGAGAGAGCTGGGGAGAAGATGAAGGAAGTGGAGGAGGCCGTGTCGCAGCACAGCGACCAGCTCACCTCGATGGGGCACGAGCTGTGGAGGGTGGTGGAGGTCAACAGAGGATTCCGAGCAAAGCTCAACGACTTGGAGAACCGCTCGAGGCGGCACAATCTGAGAATTGTGGGCTTGCCCGAAGGGACAGAGGGTCCAAGGCTAACAGAGTTCGTTGCTAAAAAGCTGGCGGAGTTGATGGGGGAGGGCGAGAACCCCTCCCGGTACGAGCTCATCGGTCGTTAAGGCCGAAGCCCAAAGTGAATGAGCCGCCAAGAGCAGTAATCATCTGCTTCCCCAAGTACTGCATGAAGGAGAAGGTGTTAAGCTGGGCGAAGCAGAAGTGCGAGGTGCAGTGGGATGGTGCTGGAGTTCGGATCTACCAGGACTTGACGGTGGAATTGGCAAAAAGACGAGTGGCGTTCGGGCGAGTGAAGGCGGCACTGTACAAAAAGGGGGTGAGATTTGTCATGGTATACCCAGCGAAGCTGAGGGTGACGTATGATGCCAAAGACTTTTATTTCGAGACAGCGGAGGCGGCTGAGGCGTTCGTGAGTGCAGAAGGCTTGGGACAGACGTGAGGAGCAGAGCTGGAAGAGAGACCGTGGACTGTGATTGGGGAGCTGGAAAATGTATAAATGCTCTAACGTTCCTTTTACTGACGTGTATTGTAATTTACTTCTCTTCACATTGTTACAGAGTTCAAGTTATTGGTTGGGTTGATTGGCATTCTGTGTTGCCACGGTTATATCCTATTTTAGTGAATTGTATTGGTTGGATTGTTGTTTCTGTTTTTTCTTTCTCTGGGGCTGGGTGGGAGGGGACGGTATATCTTGACCGGGGGGGGGGGGGGGGGGGGGGGGGGGGGGGGGTTGCCACCCGCGCTAGCTAACTAAAGTCGGCTCGTGAACGGAGGTGAGGTGAGAGGAGGGCTGCGGACATTGGAGCCTGGTTAGCAGGTTTTGGTGGGCCTACGAGGCGAGCGAGGGGGGGTGGGGGGGGGGGGACTGATGCTGGGAGATGTTTTTTCGAGTGGAAATGTAGGGGGGGGGATTTGGGAGGGGGGGGAAGGGGTTCGATGTTAATAATGGATAGGGGCATGTCAGACTCATGTGGCAGGGCCCGGTGGTATGATGATGGTGGATAAGAGGGATGGGGGAGGGGGGGGGGGGGTGAGAGACCCCCAGTTAGGATAGTCACGTGGAACGTGAGGGGGTTAGGAGGTCCGGCCAAGAGGTCAAGGGTGCTTGCGCATCTTAAAAGTTTGAAAGCCGATGTAGCAATGCTGCAGGAGACTCACTTGAAGGTGAAGGACCAGGTGAGACTTAAAAAGGGCTGGGTTAGTCAGGTGTTTCACTCTGGACTTGACGGAAGGGTTTGAGGAGTAGTGATAATGGTCAGCAAAAGAGTACGCTTCCAGATGGAGAAGGTGGTGGCAGATCAGGGGGGTAGATATGTGATTGTGACAGGGGCGCTGTGGGGAGGTTAGTGGCGCTGTTAAGTGTATACGGCCTCAATTCGGACGATGTGGGATTCGCAAAGAAGGTGTTTGGGGCCATCCCTGACTTGGACACACACAAACTGATAGTGGGGGGGGAGACTGGAACTTGGTGCAGGAGCCAAGGTTGGACAGGTCACGGCTGCGCTCGCTGGTCCCATCAGGGGGGGTGAAGGCGTTGGCTTGGCTATGGTGGAAATGGGAGGGGTGGACACTTGGAGGTTTCTGCACCCGAGAGAGCGGGAGTACTCGTTTTTCCCAGCAGTCCATAAGGTATACTCGCGGATTGACATTTTCGTGGTGGGGCAGGCTTTGCTGGCTGGGGTTAAGGGGTCGGAATACTCGGCAATTGCAGTGTCAGATCATGCTCCGCATTGGGTAGACATGGTGTTGGAGAAGGGGGTAGCGCAGAGGCCGGGGTGGAAATTAGATGTGGGACTTTTGGGGGACCAAGTGTTCTGTGACAAAATTGAAAAGGTAATTAAGGAATATGTAGGTTTCAACGTACGGGCGAGGTGTCGAAGGCGGTCGTCTGGGAGGCTCTAAAGGCGGGTGGTGAGGGGGGAGGTGATTTTGTTTAAGGCCAGGGTGGACGAAGAGGAGAGGTTGGAGCGGCAGAGGGTAATAGATGAGATGTTGGAGGTAGATAGGAGTCATGCAGAGGATGGGGACCCAGCAAAGCTGGAAAAGAGGAAGGAACTACAGGCGAGCTTTGACCGACTATCTATCAGGAAGGCGGTGTGCCAACTGAGACGAGCAAGGAGTACAGTTTACAAACATGGAGATATGTTAGCAGGTCATCTCCGGAGGGAAGCAGCGGCAAGGGAAATTGTGCAGGTGAGAGATAGGGCAGGGAAGTTGGTGGTGGCTCCGGATCTGATTAACAAGGTTTTTGAGGAATTTTATGAGAGGTTGTACAGGTCAGAGCTACCTGGGGGAGGGCGTGAGATGCAGGAATTTCTAGATGGGTTGGAGTACCCGAGGTTAGGGGAGGGGGACAGGGCTACATTAGAAGGAGCGATAGTGGAGCAGGAGATAAAGGATGCGATTGGGAGCATGCAGTCGGGGAAGGTGGCATGGCCGGATGGGTTTCCGGTGGAATATTATAAAAAATTGAAGGATAAGCTGGCACCCCTGATGGTGGGGATGATTGAAGAGGTGATAGGGAAGAGGGTGTTGCCACAAACCTTGGGGCAGGCATCAATTTCCCTGTTTCTAAAAAAAGATAAGGATCCGATGGAGTGTGGGTCGTATAGGCCCATATCACTTCTGAATGTGGATGTAAAAGTATTGGCGAAGGTAATGGCGGGTAGTCTGGAGTAGTGCCTCCCGAAGGTGAAAGGTGAAGATCAGACAGGGTTTGTGAAAGGGTAGCAGCTCTTTTCAAACATTAGAAGGGTATTGAACGCCGTTATGGCACCGGCAGAGGAGAAGGAAACAGAGGTGGTTGTGGCATTGGACGCTGAGAAGGCGTTTGACCGGGTAGAATGGGGGTACTTGATGGCAGTTCTGGAGCGGTTTGGGATTGAGCCAAGATTTGTGAACTGGGTAAAGCTACTATATAAGGAGCCGAGGGCGAGTGGCCGCACAAACAACATCAGCTCGAGATACTTTCCTCTCCACCGTGTCCTATGTCCCCCCCTGCTGTTTGCATTCGCGATTGAGCTGTTGGCCACCGCATTAAGAGGTTCAGGGGTATGGAAAGGAATATGCGGGGGGGGGGGAGATAGAGCATAGGGTGTCCTTATATGCCGATGACTTGCTGTTATACGTGTCGGAACCAAGTGTGTCGATCTGGCAAGGTAGGATGGTCTCCCTCTGTCACTGGCGGGTTGGGTACAGGCAGTTAAAATGAACGTGTCGCCGCGATTTCTGTTTATTTTCCAATGCCTGCCGATTTTCCTGCCAAAGGCTTTTTTCAGAGAGATTGAGGGAAGGATTACGTCATTCATATGGGAGGGAAGGTGGTCCGAGTTAGAAAGGTGCTACTACAGAGGGGAAGGCAGGCAGGGGGTTTGGGTCTTCCGAACCTGATGTATTACTACTGGGTGGCGAATGTGGAGACGGTGCAGAGCTGGGTCAGAGGGGTTGATTCCCAGTGGGTCAGAATGGAGGAGAGTTTGTGCAGGGGGTCGGGATTGAAAGCACTAGCAATAGCGCCGCTCCCGATAGCCCCAGGGAAGTATTCAGGGAGTCCAGTAATAATAGCTTCATTGAGAATTTGGAGGCAGTTTCGCCAACATTTTGGGGGGGGGGGGGGAGGCAATTACGTTCATATGTTTTGGTCCTGTCCAAAGCTAGAGGATTACTGGAAGGAGGTTTTTAGGGTAATTTCTAAAGTGGTGCACGTGAAACTGGACCCGAGCCCCAGGAGGCCATATTCGGAGTGTCAGACCAGCCAGGGTTGGAAACGGGTGCGGAGGCAGATGTTGTAGCCTTCACCTCATTGATCGCCCGAAGGCGGATCCTGTTGGGTTGGAGAGCAACCTCTCCACCCTGTGCCCTGGCGTGGCGGGGGGACCTGTTGGAATTCTTGACTCTTGAGAAGGTTAAGTTTGAACTGAGGGGAAGGATGGAGGGGTTCTACAATTCATGGGCATTATTCATTATGCACTCTCAAGAACTGGATAACATCGAACATTAGTTGGGGGGGGGTGGGAGGGAGGGTTGGGGGGAGGAGGGGGGTGTGTGTTAATGATGGCTATGGGTGATTCCTGATTCCTTTTTGTCATTTGTTTATGTGAACATGCGGGCTAATGTTTGGGGTTTGGAGGGAGGATGGGATCGTTGTTATTGATATGGGGATTGACATATTTGTTACTGATTATTGTTTATTGTTGGTGGGTGTAAATTTGGGTGAAAATGTGAAAAAGGAGAATAAAGAAATATCATTTTAAAAAACCCAACGTTCCCTGAAGTCCCTGAGATACCCCTTTTCACAAGTAAAATCCAATTTTCGTAGCTCTATAGGTCAAATCCAATTAATAGTTACCATACAATGCCATTAGGTGACCAAGTCTTGGAAAACATCTCTTTCTGATTCAATGAAGACACGGAACTGCATATTTTAGAGGAGAATATCTGCAATGGCTCTAAATGTTGGATGGAACAGGCATTTACTGGCTCGGATTCCAGATGGAACTGGCCTGATTGTTAGATGGAGAACTAGCCTGATTCCCCAATGAGGGTGCTAGCAGTTATACTGTTTTGTCTCAATTGCATATGGTTTGCGTTCCTGTTGGGGGTGCTATTCAGAAGCACGTCAGGACATGCAAATAGACCAGCACTCTGTCAGCGTGAATTCAGAGCAATTCCCAGCCCAGCAGGTGTTCTAACCGTTGAGGCCGGAGTTAGCGCTAAGAACCTGGCAGCTGGAGCTGTTTTTAAGCGCTCCACTTACCACAAAATCTTTGCCGTCACGAAGATAGCTCACAGATGTGCCCCGCTGAGGTCGGGAGTCCGAGATGACCCCGCAGCTCCATGTCAGTGAGGACTGGAGGGACACCCTCTTCCCCAGGGTGAACCGCAGACTCAGGTCCGCGTTCCTGAACAGCATCTGGGAGGTGGTGGCAGAGGCAGTCAGTGCTTCCAGCCTAACCAGGAGACAGCTTGTGATCCGGAGGGTTGGGGGTCACTAGTGGAGCCTCTGTCGTGAGAAGAGCAGAGAACTCAAAGCCCACGGTGTCGATGCTCTCTGGGTGGGGTGAGCTCTGCAGCGGGCCAGCACTTTTGAGGAGTGCCAACACCTGGTAGGCCCCTGATTGAGCTTGGCCACATTCAACCCTTGATGATACAGCTGGGGTATTAAGGTGTACAGAGGGACGGCCAGGTGTGCTTCCAGATGACCAGAGGCCTTCTAAGCATTTAAAGTACACAGACAGCACTCAGCAGTGTGAGCAGATTAGAGCGGATTAAGTTCGTCCTAAGGGGGTCGGCTCAAGGGTTTACAAGGCGGTGGCAACCGTTCGTCGAATATCTTGCGGAAAGATAGATAGGGGAGAACAAAGAAGGCAGCAGCAGCAGCCCAGAACTTGGGGGGTGGGGGGTGGGGGGGGGGGGGGGGGGTGGCCTGAGACAAGGCAGTTGCCAATTAGGGCTAGTTTTTATTTTTGTTATTTAATATTTATTTATTTGTTGTTGTTTTCTTTTGTTCTTGTTTAAATAAAAAAGGTCATTATTATCTGTATTGTTATAATGTTGTGTAAAGGATGCACAATGTACTGTGTTGGTTGACCAAAAATTTTCAATAAAATATTATTTAAAAAAAAAAAGCAGTGTGAGCAGCAAGGAGCCTGTAAGAAGCAGCAAAGGGGTGTGTTTAAAAGACAGACTGCTGTAATGGCAGTCTAAGCCAGGCCACCCCGATCACGAGGGAGGCATCCCAAGTCCACGGACTCGACACCAAGTCACTCCCGCTGCTTCTGGCCTGGACAGCCTTCACCCAGCAAAGCCAACAGCTTCCAATGGGTTTTCAGTGTATTTTTAGCCTCCAGTTCCCCCTCCACTATGGTGCCCAGTCACCATTTGTAAATATTTGTTGTAATGCGTTCCTGTGAGACCTTCGTCTGAGAGGGGGGGGGGGGAGCATAGTAGAAGGGTGGAGCATGAAGTGTCCAAACCGCTATCACATTTGAATGCATACAAATGCTGCTGTTGCCTGCCCCCACTGTTGCGCTGTGCAAACATTGTTTTAGCCGCCAGGGAGTACCAGAGCATGGTACCTGAATCGGCGCCGGGCGCAAACTTCGATTTTTCCCAGACGCCCAATTCTCCACCCAATCGCAATTCATGGTTCTGGCGTCATAAGGCGGAGAATCCAACCCAATGTTTCTGAAATAGCTATTTGTACCTCAATGTCTCGAGACTCCCGCTAATCTTGTTATTGGGCAAATCGCATCTCATTATTTCTCTAGATGCCTGCGAGTCTTGTTATTTGTCTGATATTGTATTTTCACCTCAAGTTCACTATTAATCTTGTTAACTTCCCATATTCCTAACAGCATCAGAGACCTTCTTATGGCACAGAAAAACAGAAACAACTCCAGAAGTGATTTAGTACCATATTATGTCTTTTAGCTTTGACAAAGGGTCATCTGGACTCGAAACGTGAGCTCTTTTCTCTCCCTACAGATGCTGCCAGACCTGCTGAGATTTTCCAGCATTTTCTCTTTGGTTATGTCTGTACCAGCTTCCCATAACCAAAGTTGTAGCTCTGATGACTGCAGTCAGGTATGTTTTTTTTTAAATAAATATTTTATTGAAATTTTTTGGTCAACCAACACAGTACATTGTGCATCCTTTACACAATATTATAACAACACAAATAACAATGACCTATTTTATAAACAAAAAATGAATAAATAATAAATAACAAAAATGAAAACTAACCCTAATTGGCAACTGCCTTATCACAAGTAACACTCTCCAAAACTATAATTTAACAGTCCAATATATAATTATCTGTCGCAACGACCTATACATATTATACAGTATATATTAACAACCCTGAGAGTCCTTCTGGTTCCTCCCCCCCCCCCCCCCCCCCCCCTCCCACCCCCCCTCTCCCCCCCGATCCTGGGCTGCTGCTGCTGCCCTCTTTTTTCCATTCCATCTATCTTTCTGCGAGGTATTCGACGAACGGTTGCCACCGCCTGGTGAACCCTTGAGCCGACCCCCTTAGAACGAACTTAATCCGCTCTAGCTTTATAAACCCTGCCATGTCATTTATCCAGGTCTCCACCCCCGGGGGCTTGGCTTCTTTCCACATTAACAATATCTTGCGCCGGGCTACTAGGGACGCAAAGGCCAAAACATCGGCCTCTCTCGCCTCCTGCACTCCCGGCTCTTGTGCAACCCCAAATATAGCCAACCCCCAGCTTGGTTCGACCCGGACCCCCACTACTTTTGAAAGCACCTTTGTCACCCCCATCCAAAACCCCTGTAGTGCCGGGCATGACCAAAACATATGGGTATGATTCGCTGGGCTTCTCGAGCACCTCGCACACCTATCCTCCACCCCAAAAAATTTACTGAGCCGTGCTCCAGTCATATGCGCCCTGTGTAATACCTTAAACTGAATCAGGCTTAGCCTGGCACACGAGGACGACGAGTTTACCCTGCTTAGGGCATCTGCCCACAGCCCCTCCTCGATCTCCTCCCCCAGCTCTTCTTCCCATTTCCCTTTTAGTTCATCTACCATAGTCTCCCCCTCGTCCCTCATTTCCCTATATATATCTGACACCTTACCATCCCCCACCCATGTCTTTGAGATCACTCTGTCCTGCACCTCTTGTGTCGGGAGCTGCGGGAATTCCCTCACCTGTTGCCTCGCAAAAGCCCTCAGTTGCATATACCTGAATGCATTCCCTTGGGGCAACCCATATTTCTCGGTCAGCGCTCCCAGACTCGCGAACTTCCCATCCACAAACAGATCTTTCAGTTGCGTTATTCCTGCTCTTTGCCACATTCCATATCCCGCATCCATTCCCCCCGGGGCAAACCTATGGTTGTTTCTTATCGGGGACCCCCCCAAGGCTCCAGTCTTTCCCCTATGCCGTCTCCACTGTCCCCAAATCTTCAGTGTAGCCACCACCACCGGGCTTGTGGTGTAGTTCCTCGGTGAGAACGGCAATGGGGCTGTCACCATAGCCTGTAGGCTAGTCCCCCTACAGGACGCCCTCTCTAATCTCTTCCACGCCGCTCCCTCCTCCTCTCCCATCCACTTACTCACCATTGAAATATTAGCGGCCCAATAATACTCACTTAGGCTCGGTAGTGCCAGCCCCCCCCTATCCCTGCTACGCTGTAAGAATCCCTTCCTCACTCTCGGGGTCTTCCCGGCCCACACAAAACCCATGATGCTCTTTTCAATCCTTTTAAAAAAAGCCTTCGTGATCACCACCTGGAGGCACTGAAACACAAAGAGGAATCTCGGGAGGACCACCATCTTAACCGCCTGCACCCTCCCTGCCAGTGACAGGGATACCATATCCCATCTCTTGAAATCCTCCTCCATTTGTTCCACAAACCGCGTTAAATTTAACCTATGCAATGTGCCCCAATTCTTGGCTATCTGGATCCCCAGGTAACGAAAGTCCCTTGTTGCCTTTCTCAACGGTAGGTCCTCTATTTCTCTACTCTGCTCCCCTGGATGCACCACAAACAACTCACTTTTCTCCATGTTCAATTTATACCCTGAAAAATCCCCAAACTCCCCAAGTATCCGAATTATTTCTGGCATCCCCTCCGCCGGGTCTGCCACGTATAGTAGCAAATCGTCCGCATACAAAGATACCCGGTGTTCTTCTCCTCCTCGAAGTACTCCCCTCCACTTCTTGGAACCCCTCAACGCTATCGCCAGGGGCTCAATCGCCAGTGCAAACAATAATGGGGACAAAGGGCATCCCTGCCTTGTCCCTCTATGGAGCCGAAAATATGCAGATCCCCGTCCATTCGTGACCACGCTCGCCATCGGGGCCCTATACAACAACTGCACCCATCTAACATACCCCTCTCCAAAACCAAATCTCCTCAACACCTCCCACAAATAATCCCACTCCACTCTATCAAATGCTTTCTCGGCATCCATCGCCACTACTATCTCCGTTTCACCCTCTGGTGGGGCCATCATCATTACCCCTAACAGCCTCCGTATATTCGTGTTCAGCTGTCTCCCCTTCACAAACCCAGTTTGGTCCTCGTGGACCACCCCCGGGACACATTCCTCTATTCTCATTGCCATTACCTTGGCCAGGATCTTGGCATCTACATTTAGGAGGGAAATAGGTCTATAGGACCCGCATTGTAGCGGGTCCTTTTCCTTCTTTAAGAGAAGCGATATCGTTGCTTCAGACATAGTCGGGGGCAGTTGTCCCCTTTCCTTTGCCTCATTAAAGGTCCTCGTCAATACCGGGGCGAGCAAGTCCACATATTTTCTATAGAATTGGACTGGGAATCCATCCGGTCCCGGGGCCTTTCCCGCCTGCATGCTCCTAATTCCTTTCACCACTTCTTCTACCTCGATCTGTGCTCCCAGTCCCACCCTTTCCTGCTCTTCCACCTTGGGAAATTCCAGCCGATCCAAGAAGCCCATCATTCTCTCCCTCCCATCCGGGGGTTGAGCTTCATATAATTTTTTATAAAATGTCTTGAACACTCCATTCACTCTCTCCGCTCCCCGCTCCATCTCTCCTTCCTCACCCCTCACTCCCCCTATTTCCCTCGCTGCTCCCCTTTTCCTCAATTGGTGTGCCAGCAACCTGCTCGCCTTCTCCCCATATTCGTACTGTACACCCTGTGCCTTCCTCCATTGTGCCTCTGCAGTGCCCGTAGTCAGCAAGTCAAATTCTACATGTATCCTTTGCCTTTCCCTGTACAGTCCCTCCTCCGGTGCTTCCGCATATTATCTGTCCACCCTCAAAAGTTCTTGCAGCAACCGCTCCCGTTCCTTACTCTCCTGCTTCCCTTTATGTGCCCTTATTGATATCAGCTCCCCTCTAACCACCGCCTTCAGCGCCTCCCACACCACTCCCACCTGGACCTCCCCATTATCATTGAGTTCCAAGTACTTTTCAATGCACCCCCTCACCCTTAGACACACCCCCTCATCTGCCATTAGTCCCATGTCCATTCTCCAGGGTGGGCGCCCTCCTGTTTCCTCCCCTATCTCCAAGTCCACCCAGTGTGGAGCGTGATCCGATATGGCTATAGCCGTATACTCCGTTCCCCTCACCTTCGGGATCAACGCCCTTCCCAGCACAAAAAAGTCTATTCGCGAGTAGACTTTATGGACATAGGAGAAAAACGAGAACTCCTTACTCCTAGGTCTGCTAAATCTCCATGGGTCTACACCTCCCATCTGCTCCATAAAATCTTTAAGTACCTTGGCTGCTGCCGGCCTCCTTCCAGTCCTGGACTTCGACCTATCCAGCCCTGGTTCCAACACCGTATTAAAATCTCCCCCCATTATCAGCTTTCCCATCTCTAGGTCCGGAATGCGTCCTAGCATCCGCCTCATAAAATTGGCATCATCCCAGTTCGGGGCATATACGTTTACCAAAACCACCGTCTCCCCCTGTAGTTTGCCACTCACCATCACGTATCTGCCCCCGTTATCCGCCACTATAGTCTTTGCCTCGAACATTACCCGCTTCCCCACTAATATAGCCACCCCCCTGTTTTTCGCATCTAGCCCCGAATGGAACACCTGCCCCACCCATCCTTTGCGTAGCCTAACCTGGTCTATCAGTTTCAGGTGCGTTTCCTGTAACATAACCACATCTGCCTTAAGTTTCTTAAGGTGTGCGAGTACCCGTGCCCTCTTTATCGGCCCGTTCAGCCCTCTCACGTTCCACGTGATCAGCCGGGTTGGGGGGCTTCCTACCCCCCCCCCCCCTTGTCGATTAGCCATCCCCTTTTTCCAGCTCCTCACCCGGTTCCCACGCAGCTGTATCTCCCCCAGGCGGTGCCCCCCCGCCCATCCCCTCCCATACCAGCTCCCCCCTCTCCCCAGCAGCAGTAACCCAGTAATTCCCCCCTACCACCCCCCCCGCTAGATCCCCCGCTAGCGTAATTACTCCCCCCATGTTGCTCCCAGAAGTCAGCAAACTCTGGCTGACCTCGGCTTCCCCCCGTGACCTCGGCTCGCACCGTGCGACTCCCCCTCCTTCCTGCTTCTCTATTCCCGCCATGATTATCATAGCGCGGGAACCAAGCCCGCGCTTCTCCCTTGGCCCCGCCCCCAATGGCCAACGCCCCATCTCCTCCACCTCCCCTCCTCCCCCCATCACCACCTGTGGAAGAGAGAAAAGTTACCACATCGCAGGATTAGTACATAAAAGTCCTCTTTCCCCCCTTTTTAACCCCCCTCTTCGCCCCCCACATTCGCCCCACCACCTTGTTCAAACGTTCTTTTTAATAACCCGCTCATTCCAGTTTTTCTTCCACAATAAAAGTCCACGTTTCATCCGCCGTCTCAAAGTAGAGGTGCCTCCCTCGATATGTGACCCACAGTCTTGCCGATTGCAGCATTCCAGATTTTATCTTCTTTTTATGAAGCACCGCCTTGGCCCGATTAAAGCTCGCCCTCCTTCTCGCCACCTCCGCACTCCAGTCTTGATAAACGCAGATCACCGCGTTCTCCCATTTACTGCTCCGAGTTTTCTTTGCCCATCTAAGGACCATTTCTCTATCCTTAAAACGGAGGAATCTCACCACTATGGCTCTGGGAATTTCTCCTGCTCTCGGTCCTCGCGCCATCACTCGGTATGCTCCCTCCACCTCCAACGGACCCGCTGGGGCCTCCGCTCCCATTAACGAGTGCAGCATCGTGCTCACATATGCCCCGACGTCCGCTCCCTCCGCACCTTCAGGAAGACCAAGAATCCTCAGGTTGTTCCTCCTTGCGTTGTTCTCCAGTGCCTCCAACCTTTCCACACATCGTTTCTGATGTGCCTCATGCGTCTCCGTCTTCACCACCAGGCCCTGTATGTCGTCCTCATTCTCGGCTGCCTTTGCCTTCACGACCCGAAGCTCCCGCTCCTGGGTCTTTTGTTCCTCCTTTAGCCCTTCGATCGCCTGTAGTATCGGGGCCAACAGCTCTTTCTTCATTTCCTTTTTGAGCTCTTCCACACAGCATTTCAAGAACTCTTGTTGTTCAGGGCCCCATGTTAAACTGCCACCTTCCGACGCCATCTTGGTTTTTGCTTGCCTTCCTTGCCGCTGTTCTAAAGGATCCACTGCAATCCGGCCACTTTCTCCTCCTTTTTTCATCCGTATCCAGGGGGGATTCCCTTCTGGTTTACCGCACAGTGTTTTTAGCCGTCAAAATTGCCGTTGGGGCTCCTATCAAGAGCCCAAAAGTCCGTTTCACCGGGAGCTGCCGAAACGTGCAACTCAGCTGGTCATCGCCGCACCCGGAAGTCCCGTATGTTTGTTTTATAAATAACATGTAACCACCTAGTTCATATGACATTTTTTTGGAAAAATATCAGGTGCAGGCATTGGAGTGGCACAGCAGAAACTCAATTTAAGTGGTGCAGGACTCTGCTGGTTTATGGAAAGCAGATTGTGGGTTTATGCAGTTTTGTTTTGCTTGTTTTCAACGCTATTCGGTAGGCATTTATTCAAGATGCTACTGAATTGGGCAGCACGGTGGCGCAGTGGGTTAGCCCTGCTGCCTCACGGCGCCGAGGTCCCAGGTTCGATCCCTACTCAGGATCACTGTCCGTATGGAGTTTGCACATTCTCCCCGTGTTTGCGTGGGTTTCGCCCCCACAACCCAAAGATGTGCAGGGTAGGTGGATTGGAAATGTTAAATTGCCACTTAATTGGAAAAAATGATTTGGGTACTCTAAATTTATATATAAAAAATAGATGCTACTGAATTAGTTATTAGAAGGCTTTGCCTGGCCTGATTTTCCTGCTCTCTCGATGGAAGGACTTAGGAGTCCTGGTTCAAAATTCTCTTAAGGTTAACGTGCAGGTTCAGTCGGCAGTTAGGAAGGCAAATGCAATGTTAGCATTTATGTTCAGAGGGCTAGAATACAAGAGCAGGGATGTACTTCTAAGGTTGTATAAGGTTCTGGTCAGACCCCATTTGGGGTATTGTGAGCAGTTTTGGGCCTCGTATCTAAGGAAGGATGTGCTGGCCTTGTAAAAGGTCCAGAGGAGGTTCATAAGTATGATCCCTGGAATGAAGAGCTCGTCATAGGAGGAGTGGTTGGAGACTTTGGGTCTGTACTCGTTGGAGTTTAAAAGGATTTAGTTGGGGGGGGGGGGGAGGAGGAGAAATCGGACCTTATTGAAACTTACAGGATACCGATAGAGTGGACGCGGAGAGGATGTTTCCACTAGTAGGAAAAACTAGAACCCAAGGGCACATCCTGAGACTGAAGGGACGATCCTTTAAAACTGAGATGAGGAGGAATTTCTTTAGCCATAGGGTGGTGAATCTGTGGAACTCTTTGCCGCAGAAGGCTGTGGATGCCAAATCACTGAGTGTCTTTAAGAAATAAATAGATAGGTTCTTGATTAAAAAGGGGATCAGGGGTTATGGGGAGAAGGCAGGAGAATGGGGATGAGAAACATATCAGCCATGATCGAATGGTGGAGCAGACTCGAAGAGCCGAATTGCCTAATTCTGCTCCTATGTCTTATGAGAGCATCTGAGCTCGGTAGCACAGTGGTTAGCACTGTTGCTTCACAGCTCCAGGATCCCAGGTTCGATCCCAGCCTGGTCACTGTCTGTGTGGAGTCTGCACGTTCTCCATGTGTCTGCGTCGGTTTCCTCCGGGTGCTCCGGTTTCCTCCCACAAGTCCCGAAAGACGTGATGTTAGGTAATTTGGACATTCTGAATTCTCCCTGTGTACCCGAACATGCTCTGGAATGTAGAGACTAGGGGCTTTTCACTGTAACTTCATTGCAATATTAATGTAAGCCTACTTGTGACAATAAAGATTATTATAATTGCCAGAAGCGTTAATTATAAAACTTCACAACATTTGAGTTGCCAAATAAACTCATTATCACTGGAAAAGTCCAAAGTCCTACTGGAATAGAAAGATTTGGCTCCTTTCAGTGCTGAGAAATGCACACATTTCTGCTTACACATTGTACATTTGTGACCTTCTACATTTTCTTGAAATGCAGAAATATAAGTAAACAAAATAGACAAAACAAGTTTTGATTTTTCACCTTTTACTTATATTACCATAAAACTGTAAAGGAGTGACAGATGTCACAATATTTTATTGCTGAAGTATGAAAATCTATTGCTCGAGTTGTTTGTGCACAATGCCAACACGTACCCAGTCATTTGAAAATAAATTACATCCACTTCTAACACATTCAACTAAATTGTATCTCAGTTTTACTACTATTACCTGTGCTACTTGAGAAATATGTGAGCCTTGTTTTGGTGAACGCAGACCAGGGGCGTCATTCTCCGACCCCCCGCCGGGTCGGAGAATGGCCGTTGGCCGCCGTGAATCCCGCCCCCGCCCAAGTCTCCGCTCCCGGAGATTGGGCGGGGGCGGGAATCGGGCCGCGCCGGTTGGCGGGACCCCCCGCTGGATTCTCCGGCCCGGATGGGCCGAAGTCCCGCCCAGGAATTGCCCGTCCCGCCGACGTAAATCAAACCTGGTATTTACCGGCGGGACCAGGCGGCGTGGGCGGGCTCTGGGGTCCTGGGGGGGGGGGGGGGGGGGGGCGCGGGGCGATCTGACCCCGGGGGGTGCCCCCACGGTGGCCTGGCCCGTGATCGGGGCCCACCGATCCGCGGGCGGGCCTGTGCCGTGGGGGCACTCTTTCCCTTCCGCCTCCGCTACGGCCTCCACCATGGCGGAGGCGGAAGAGACTCTCCCCACTGTGCATGCGCGGGAAACTGACAGCGGCCGCTGACGCTCCCGCGCATGCGCTGGGAAACTGACAGCGGCCGCTGACGCTCCCGCGCATGTGCCGCATTTCCGCACCAGCTGGCGGGGAAACAAACGCCATTTCCGCCAGCTGGCGGGGCGGAAATCCCTCCGGCGTCGGCCTAGCCCCTCAATGTTGGGGCTCGGACCCCAAAGATGCGGAGCATTCCGCACCTTTGGGCCAGCGCGATGCCCGTCTGATTGGCGCCGGCTTTGGCGCCAGTCGGCAGACATCCCGCCGTTGGGGGAGAATTTCGCCCCGTCTCTATTTTAATACAGGCAGACTGCTTTGCCCATTGAGATGTGACTAGAAGTTAGAAAAAGCTGGCAAGAGAGTAATTTGTTATCTCTTTTCCAATGTAAACACTTAAAAGGCTTTTAAACAGTAAATTTACCAACATAAAAAGTCACTGTACTTCAAAAGTAATTCATTAGCAGTAAAATGCTTTGGGACGTCATGAAAGGAGCTATCAAATGCAAGATTATGCTTTAGTAGTTGTTCCCAAATAAGTTATTACCTGTGATGCAATAGTGTAGTGGTTATTTTACTGAACTTGTAATTCAGAAGCCTGGATGAAACTCTAAAGGGCAGATGTTCAAATCCTATTATGGTAGTTTGAAAATTTAATTTCAGTTTATAAAGCTGGACATAAAAAGCTGGTATCAGTAAAGGTGACAATGAAGCTGTTGGATTGTTGTAAAAACCCAACTGTTCACTGTCATTTAGGGAAGGAAATTTACACGTGTCCATCTGGTCTGGTCTCCAGTCCCACACTGTGGGTAATGGCCCTCTGAAGTGGTCTAGTTGTATTCGACATGTGGTGATTCAAGAAGGCCAAAGACCATTTATTAGAGTCAACAAGGAATGGGCAGTAAATGTGATCTTGCCAGAAATGCCTATATTTCAAACATAATTTTAAAAGAATAAGGAAAATGTGAATGGAGAAATGGCAGCATGATGCCAGCTAGTTCTGTGAAAAACTCTTATCACACTTTTTCACCCAAAAGATCACGATAGCAAGGGCTAGATTTTACAGCCTCTTATTTTAGCATGATATATTTCATGTGAATTGGGCTTTAAACTAAATCGTTTAGTGGTTATTTTACTGGACTCGTAATTCAGAAGCCTGGGTGAAGTTCAAATCCTATTATGACAGTTTGAAAAGGGATGGGTAGAGAACAGGGGACAGGGGACAGGTGAAGAGGTATTTGGAAATCTAAAGAGAAAAGTTGAGACATTAGAACGATACCGTGATCTGAGTGGAGACAAGCAGAGTGGGGCAGACAGGGACAGAATTTAACATACAATATCCATGCAAATAATAGTAAAAATATAATTTTAAAAATATATGTTTTTGTTCTCCTTTTTCACATTTTCTCCCACATTTGCACCCACCAACAATAAACAATAAGCAGTAACAAATATAATGTCAATCCCCATATCAACAACAACAATCCCATCCTCCCATCAACCCCCAAACAACTGCCCGTATGTTAACATGAACAAATAATAAAAAAGAATCAGGAATCACCCTTAGTCACCATTAACACATACAGTTCCCTCCCCCCACCTCCCCCCAAACCCGCCCGCCCACTAATGTTCGATGTTATCCAATTGAAAGTGCATAATGAATAACGCCCATGAATTGCAGAACCCCTCCATCCTTCCCCTCAGTTCAAACTTAACCTTCTCAAGAATCAAGAATTCCAGCAGGTCCCCCCCGCCACACCAGAGCACAGGGTGGAGAGGTTGCTCTCCATCCCAACAGGATCCGCCTTCGGGTGATCAACGAGTCGAAGGCTGCAACATTTGCCTCCGCACCTGTTTCCAACCCCGGCTGGTCCGACACCCCGAATATGGACTCCCGAGGGCCCGGGTCCAGTTTCACGTGCACCACTTTACAGATTACCCTAAAAACCTCCTTCCAGTAATCCTCCAGCTTTGGACAGGACTAAAACATATGAACGTGATTTGCGCCCCCCCCCCCCCCTCCACCCCCCGGCAACGTTCACACACAGCTTCTTCCCCCTCAAAGAGCCGGCTCATCCTCGCCGTTGTGAGGTGTGCTCTATATACCACCTTCAGCTGTATTAGCCCCAAACTCGCGCACGAGGTGAAGGCATTCACTCTCTGGAGCACCTCACACCAGAACCCCTCCTCCATACCCTCTCCCAACTCTTCCTCCCACTTTGCTTTGATCCCTTCCAGTGGTGTCTTTTCCTCTTCCAAAATAGCCCCGTACACTGCCAACACTACCCCCTTCTCAAGTCCCCCTGTCGTCAGCACCTCCTCCAGCAATGTGGTGGGGAAAAATATTAAATTAAATGCACTTTATCTGAATGCGAAAAACATTCATAATATGATAAATAAACTAACAGCACCAACAGAGATACATGTTTTAGATTTAATCGTCATTACAGAGACATGGTTACAAGGTGGCCAAGTTTGGGAAATAAATATTTCAGGGTACACAACATTTCAAAATTATAGAGAGAATGGAAAAAGAGGAAGAGTTGCTCTGATAATAAAGGATAACATAAGGACAGTAGTGAGAAGGGTCCTGATTAGAAGATAAGGAAGTAGAAATCAGTATGGTTGGAGATTAGAAATAATCTAAGGTAAAAAAAATACTGGTGGGAGTGTTTTTTTTACATGCCCCTTAACGGGAGTTGTAATAGGATCAGTTAGTTCAATTGGTTAAGAGCATGGTGTTTCATAACGCCATCTCAATTACTATACTGGCTGAGGTGGCTCTTGGGGCCCGGTTCTTCCACTTTCCACAATGTAATATTATGGCATCATATAGCCATAACTAACAATCTTCGGATAATAAGGGCTTTATATGGAGGGATGGAGAAAGACACACAACAGTAATTATACCGTTGGACAGTATATTCAGCAAGATATAATTGGAGCCTGAAACAAATGGAACGTAATAATATGGGGGATGTTAAATAAAGAAATTGGCAAAGGAAGTTCAGAAGATGCGTTTGTAGAATGCTTTTGACGGTGCATTGGAACAATACAGGCAGCACGGTAGCACAAGTGATTAGCACTGTGGCTTCACAGCGCCAGGGTCCCAGGTTTGATTCCCTGCTGAATCACTGTCTGTGCGGAGTCTGCACGTTCTCCCCGGGTCTGTGTGGGTTTCCTCCGGGTGCTCTGGTTTCCTCCCACAGTCCAAAGACGTGCACGTTAGGTGGATTGGCCATGATAAATTGCCCTTGGTGACCAAAAAAGGTTAGGAGGGGTTATTGGGTTACGGGGATAGGAAGGAAGTGAGGGCTTAAGTGGGTCGGTGCAGACTTGATGGGCCGAATGGCCTCCTTCTGCACTGTATTTTCTCTGTTAAATACTTTATGGAGTTAACTAGTGAGAAAACTATTTTCGATCTGATGAAGCAGAGTTTTTAAAAAATAAATTTAGAGTACCCAATTATTTTTTTTTCCAGTTAAGGGGCAATTTAGCATGGCCAATCCACTTAACCTGCACATCTTTGGGTTGTGGGGGAGAAACCCACGCAGACATGGGGAGAATGTGCAAACTCCACACGACAGTGACCCAGGGTCGGGATTCAAACCCGGATCCTCAGCGCTGCAGTCCCAGTGCTATCCACTTCGCCACGTGCCACTTGATGAAGCAGAGTTAATTAATAATCTCAGATTCAATGGAAAAAAAAAATCTGTATTACAACTCCACGATAAGTTTGAAAGAAACATATGTCAATCTCAACCCAAGAATCTTGAACTTAACATTGGTATGAGGGAGATATTTCTGGGACCATAAGCCTAAAAATTCCCAGGTCCTGACAGCCTATATCCTAGAGTTCTAAAGGTGGTAGCTGCAGAGATAGTGGGTGAACTGGTTGTGGTTTTCTAAAGTTCCCTAGATTCTAGAACTGTTCCCGCAGATTGAAAGTTGGCAAACGTAACCCTGTTATTCAAGAAAAGAGGGAGAGAGAGAAAAACCACAGGCCAGTTAGCCTGACATAAGTTGTTGGGAAAATGCTGGAATCTATTTTTAAGGAGGTCCTAACAATGTACTTACCAAATCATATTATGATCAGACAGTGTCAACATGCTTTTACAAAAGAGAAATTGGGCATGATCTTCCTAAAAGGGAACAGAGTCCCCGAGTGAGTGTGTTTAGCCGTGTTTTTCCCGGCACTCGCAGTGCAGAGAAACACATGGCTATTCAACGTGACTTACTTTGAAAAAGGGGTCTGAACGGGGAACCCGCGGTGGAGGCCACACATCGCCCCATTTTTTACAATGGGGAGCTCCACTCGCTGGAACTCCCCATTTTAGCGAGAGATTGGGATGCCGTACCGATCTCCGGGGCCCGAAAAGAATCCCCGACCTCCCCCCAGCCCGAAAACAACATGGGGTCCCCCGGCTCCCAGAACCCCACACCGAGCAACCCAAGCCTGATCATGCTTACGCAAAAAATGCCACATGGCACCTTGGCAGTGGCCCTGCCACCTGGCTGTACCTTGGCAGAGCCAGCCTGGCATCCAGGTAGCACTACCAGGGTGACAGGCTGGCAGTGCCAGGGTACCCAGGTGGCACCAGTGCCAGGGCACTACCCTACCCAAAGGGCATGCAGCTGGGGGCCTCCGATCCCCTTGGTGATCCCCACAAGTACCATTCTGTCTGGTTCCGTTTGTGGGGACCAGTAACAAATGGCACTCACCCGAGGTCCCCGGGGTGACGGGATTAAATCCCAAAGCCTCAGGTACCTCGGAAATCTAGACATTTGAGACTTACTGCTTTGCTCTAATATGCAGATTTGCTAAAAGGTTCTGGGCGGGATTCCCCTTGCAACTTCCCGCGAGATTGCGTTGCATCGCGCGAGGTGTTGCGAGCCAAGTAGATCCCGGGAGCGTGATCTCCTGGCTTTCACCGGCCAGGCTGCGCTGCGGCAAGCTACTTTTCCGACGCAGCGTGGCTGGAGGATTGCGGACATAGTGTTTGTCAATTTTTTTTTTTTTAAAAAGGATTTTTTTGAGGATGTAACTAGTAAGGTAGCTAAAGGGAAAACTGTAGATGTAGGTTTTCCAAAAGCTGCTCGACAAGGTGCCACACAAAGGTTAATATGCAAGATAATATGCTCATGGAGATAATATATTAGCATGGAGAGGATTGGTTAACAGCTGGAAGGTGAAACGTAGAGATAAAAGGGGCATTTTCAAGTTGCTTGGTTCCAACCACAAGGATCAGTGCTAGGCCATCAGCTATTGAAAATCTGTATCAATGATTTAGACAAAGATCCTCAGTGTTTAGAAGAATGTGAGGCAATCTCAATAAAACATACAAGATTGTAAACAGGTTTGACATGATGAATAAAAGGTTGTTTCACCTGGATGGCAAATCTCGAATATGGGGTCAGCCATTTAGGACCGAGATGAAGAGAAATTTCTTCACACAAAAGTTTGTGAACCGTAGGAATTCTCTACCCCAGAGGGTTATGGATGTTTCGTCATCAATTTATGTTGTGTCAATCGTATAGTTAAGATTGAAATAGGCCGGTTTTTGATCTCTCAGGATATCAAGGGTTATGGAGAGCAGGCAGAAAATGGAGCTGAGGCAAATGATCAGCTATACTTGTACTGAATGGCGGGGCAGGCTCGAGGGATAGTATGATCTACTCCTGCTCCTATTTCTTATATTCTTACGTTCCTAAAAACAAGCCTACACTATAATTATTTAACTTTGACTTATTACTAACTAAGTTGCATTAACTCCTGAGAAATGTGTACTACTGGACATAAACAGACCATTAAAGTTTTAAAATTTAGTTATTTTCCAATGCCAGTTATGTGTATTGGAACTTTTATTCAGAAAGAGTGTTGTACTTGCTTGGTACAGTTACTTTGAAAAAATGACCTTTTGACTTCCAGTTTTACTGAAGATTTGCTGGTTGGTTCATATAGAAAAGAATCATATGAAGTTATGAATTCTGGTTCGGAATACCAAACTTGTAATTATATGCGAGCACGCCCACTGTCAGTATTCAAACACATCTTTGTCTGATTCAGCATCATACTGGTCCAGTCAAAACTGCCAAAGTGTGACATTTTTTATCCATTTTAAATTCCAGGGCTATATTTGCACAAGAGGAAAGAGTACAGGAAGAAGTCTCATAACACCAGGTTAAAGTCCAAGAGGTTTTCTTGAAATCACAAGCTTTCGGAGTGCTGCTCCTTCATCAGGTGAAGTACAGGCAGGGTCACAATCACAGCATACATGGGAGAGACACAATTGCAAGATAATTACAGATTGGAATGTGAAGAATAGTTAGAATGTGAGACTTTACAGGAACAAACAGTGTGAATGGAGTGAGTGATAATAACAGGTAATCGAGGTGTGAATTGCCTCAAGCTAGGACAGCTAGTAGGATTCTGCAAACCGTCTTCATGTGAGCGGAACTTGGCTACCAGTTTCTACTTGGCAATTCTGCGTTGTCGTGTGTCTTGAAAGCTGCCTTGGAGAATGTTTACCCGAAGATTGGAGGCTGAATGTTCTTGAGGGTGGCATGGTAGCACAGGGTGGCACGGAAGCAGAGTGGTTAGCACTGTGGCTTCACAGCGCCAGGGACCCAGGTTTGATTCCTGGCTTGGATCACTGTCTGTGCAGAGTCTGCACATTCTCCCTGTGTCTGTATTCTCCAGGTGTTCCGGCTTCCTCCCACAAGTCCTGAAAGAAGTGCTTGTTAGGTGATGTAGACATTCTGAATTCACCCTCAGTGAACCCGAACAGGCGTCGGAGTGTGGCGACTAGGGGATTTTCACAGTAACTTCATTGTAGTGTTAATGTAAGCCTACTTGTGACACTAATAAAGATTATTGTTATTATTGACTGCTAAGGCGTTCCCCGACTGTAAGAGAATACACCTGCCTCGCGATTGTTGCACGGTGTCCTTTCATCCGTTGATTCTTACTGTGCCCACCCCAGTCCAGCGGCAGCATCTTCACATCAAGAGGAAAAAGTTATACATTGTTGATCCCACAAACGTGCTGAATTTTACAAGGAGGTGGTGACCTTGCTCATCAGCTGGAAAGTTGTGGGCGAGCCCGCCTTTGCTGGTCCAGGAAGCCACGACACAATTTTGAATGGCCATGGTTCCCACCTCCAAAAAGGAGGATGTTGCGCCTCCAAGAGCTGCTAGCCAATTAGATGGACAGCAACTCTCGGCCTAGTAATGTCACTTGGGGAGAGGGGAAGAGGAGGGGAGCAGATTGGGAGGGTGTAGGGGGAATAAAACAGGTGGCATCCTTCCCACTGGGGGGAGGGACCTATATGAGGCACAGGGTGCTGAACAGGAGGGATGCACTCAGGATTCCATGCACACAGATCGCCGACACAGTCAAAGCACCGCATGCAGGTTTGTAGCCTGCCTAAAATTTGGAGATAAATCGTGTAACATTGGCAGCTTGGGAATAAATCTTCTTTATTTCACACATTCCGTATCATTGGAAAGGCTATATTTGATTGTCATTCGAAAGTTGTTCAAATAAATTATATTATGCCATACTGTATTTAAGCAACACAATGTATCTTTCTTTCTAGCAGTTTCCTATTAGAATTTATAGTCAAGATCAGAGAAACTGACAGTTTAATAGCCCACAAATACTTGGTGCCTTTGTGCACTGATTTATGCAAACTTGAAGCTGATGTCATATTATATCTGTGTACACACACACATACACACCACACACACACAATGAGGAACGCAATATCGACAACTTAATTACAACAGCCCACCCATGTGAAAACTCACAATGAAAAAGTAACATTATGCCTGATGTTGAAAGGGTTGACATTGAAAATATCCATCGGAATTAACCAAAAATCCTCCAGCAAAATGAAAGTATTTGAAATGATGAGAACAAAATATGCTGGAAATAGTCAAGAGTTTCAGGTCAAGATGACCTGTTGTCAGAATGCTAAATTTATTTCTCTCTCTGCAGATGCTGTCTTGCCTGCTGAGTATTTTTAGCAATTCTTGCTTTTAGTTCAGATTTCCATCATCTGCGGTATTTTGAAATGTTTGATGGGAACACTTGATACGGGGCAATTAAATATGATAATGTAATCAAACTCAAGGAATCCAGTTGATGTAAGGTTTACAGTGTACACAGTTCTGATACTCAAGTTACACCAAAGCTGTACTGGAAATTTTCAAATTAACTTACTCCAGGAATCCAGATGGAACTCTTTTGTCGGTGAATGGCATAACTTTTTGGTGCAACAATGGTATAACCGACATTGAAGAAATTTGGGACCAAATTTTACTGAGTAGTGGATGGTTGGGAAGAGGGGCTGTCATCTGTGTGGCGCCGCTTTTACGCGGGCGACAAGGCCTGGCGCGGGTAGATGACGCGGCCCCGATACTGGCCCATTGTCAGGGCCTGAATCGGTCGGGACCGGGGCCGTTCTGCGCCGTCGTGAACCTCGACGGCGTTCACGACGGCGCGGCCACTTCGGTGTGGGGGTGGAGAATCACGCCCCCTATCTCTAGACTGTTGGTCTCAGAGTATCATATTAAATGAAGGAGAAGATTGGAGCTCAAGTGGGGGAAGAGATAAGAACGACCATCGCCAACTGCTGTTGTATTGTGGAGGTGTAGATCCCAGAATTGTTAACCACACAGTCATGTAACTGAAACTAACTTGCATGGACTTAAAAAGTATCTTGAACAAAGCAGATCTAACAGAGAAACATCTGAAAAACCAAAATCATCTGAAACAGCTGAATTGTTGTAGCTGAACGTCTTATAATGTAGCCAAAGTACTGTACACATATTCCAGCTTCCTGAGAACCAATCTCCTGGCCATTTGTCTGCAAGAGGCTTTGCAGGTTCATGAGAATCTTTTGATTTGGAAAAGACTTTTAATCCAACAAAGGGATCAACTCAACTAAGACATTGACAAACAAACAGGAGCTATAAAATAAATTTTTAGAATTATGACTTTAACTTTATCTATATCTAATTTAAACATCCAGGGCAAATGTGTGATAATAAACTCCTTTATTCTAAAATCACCAAAAAGCCTGCTGATGGAATGTATTCTAAATTAGGATAAGTCACTCTGAAACACACATACCTTACATAACAAACATCTTGATTACAGAATGGAAGGGATGATACAAGTTCTGTCCACAACATAATACAGAGACATTGGAGGAGTTTAGAGTAATGGGAACATGCAGAACTGCGTTTTGTCAGCTAACATGTGACACTTATTGTTGTGTGTTTAAATTGAAGTCACCGATGAAGTGCATACAGAGGGGACAGAGACAGGAACCAAAGATATATCCTAGGACTGCGGGTAGAAAGTTTTTTCATAGAATTTACAGTGCAGAAGGAGGCCATTCGGCCCATCGAGTCTGCACCGGCTCTTGGAAAGAGCACTCTGCCCAAGGTCAACACCTCCACCCTATCCCCAAAACCCAGTAACCCCACCCAACACTAAGGGCAATTTTGGACACTAAGGGCAATTTATCATGGCCAAACTACCTAACCTGCACATCTTTGGACTGTGGGAGGAAACTGGAGCACGCGGAGGAAACCCACGCACACACGGGGAGGATGTGCAGACTCCGCACAGACAATGTCCCAAGCCGGATTCGAACCTTGGACCCTGGAGCTGTGAAGCAATTGTGCTATCCACAATGCTACTGTGCTGCCATCAAGTTATGACGTGTCAACCACATCTGGTCCATGGGAATTTCTCATCTGTTACAATGCAATGCAAGGCACAACCATTTTTAAGTGCTTGATTATTAAAAATATTAAAATATGAAAATGCACTCAACCAATCTATGTCAATAATGTGTATTGACTTAAAATTTTCCAAAAGTCTACCAATTTACTTAGCATACAGTGCGTGTTGCTATAACAAAGCACTTTTAAACATCCCACGTGGGACATTGCATGTATGATCTCATTTAGTCTTCAGTGAAGAGCAAGCAAGCTTGAAAAACAGAAATTTAAAAAAAGGCCAGCAGTTAAGATTTTTATTTTCCCTTCCAAAAATAATTGCTGTAGAAGAAGCGCACTGAGAGTGTTCAACAAATAATAGAACCATAGAATCCCTACAATGCAGAAGGAGACCATTCTGTCCAACAAGTCTGCACTGACCCTCTGAAAGAGCAGCCCACCTAGGCTCAATCCCCCGCCCTATTCCTGCAACCCTGTAACCCCAACTAATCTTTAGACACTAGGGGGCAATTTAGCATGGCCAATCCATCTTTGGACGGTGTGGAGAAACCGGAGCACCCGGAGCAAACCTGCGCAGACACAGGGAGAACGTGCAAACTCCACAGTCACCCGACGTCGGAATCGAACTTGGGTTCCTGGAGCTGTGAGGCATCAGTGCTGATCATTGTATCACCTTGCAAAATGCAAAATATTTTTTCACAAACATGGGCTGGAAGGCTTTGTGGCTGATTTGTCAGGAGAACATCGCCATGTTAAGGAGTACAATCTGAGTCGCCATTTTTCAATAAAGCATCCTAATCATGGCAGCAGCTTAGCAACTGAGAAAAAGACAAAAGTTGCTACCAACTTAGAAGATCAGCAAAATATTTCTGTTCACGTGAAATAGAGGGTTAAATTTGGTTTTGTTATTGTAAAGAATTGATGGTATAGTTACAATAATATGGCTTTATGTTGTTTTCTGCTGAAATTTTTTTAATATCTCTTCTTCAGGGTTAAATTGCTCAACAAAAATATATTTAATAAGAAATTAAAATAGCTTGAATATATTTTGGTTATTGCCACAATCATATGGAGAATTACCGATGATGCAACAAAGTTAATTCAGATTTAAACAAAAGAAGTGATCAAAAAATGGGAAAGCTACCAAATGTTTTCTTAGTGAATTGCCCTGAAAAGTTTTAGATATAATAACGTGAGACATGTTGCTGCAGCTTTTTGTCTTGTACTCATCAGCACAAATGCAGGAATGCCAAATTTTAAATGATCGCAACAATTTATTCCACAGTAGCAAAGAGGTGCTGATTATTTGGTTCTGGTCCAAGGAGACATGGAGAAAGCAATGGGGAACAACAGGTTTCACATGCCCGTAACTAAAAATAATTTGCCTCAATTGGCTGCCTGCTGCTTCCTGGCAGGTGCCTGATCTAATCCTGAGCTGCCGTCATTGAAAATGGCTCGGAGTTGGGAAGGAACCAAGGTGGAAATTGTGCGCCAGACTGCCTCCGATCTTGGCTCTGACCATTTAAAGATCCCGACTTTCAAATCCTCCTCATAACTTGCTTTCTGACCTAATTTTGTATCGTCAGCAAATTTGGTTCCAATAATAATCTTTATTGTCACAAGTAGGCTTACATTAACACTGCAATGAAGTTACTGTTAAAAGCCCCTAGTTGCCACATTCCGGCGCCTGTTCGGGTACACAGAGGGAGAATTCAGAATGTCCAATTCACCTAACAGCACGTCTTTCGGGACAAGTGGGATGAAACCGTAGCACCCGGAGGAAGCACACGCAGACAAGGGAGAACATGCAGACTCTGCACAGACAGTGACCCAAGTCGGGAATCGAACCTGGGATCCTGGCGCTGTGAAGCAACAGTGCTAACCACTGTGCTACCATGCTCTGCTCCTTTATCTAAGTTATTAATATAGATTGTAAATAGTGGAGGCACCAGCACTAATCCCTGTGGCACACCCTAGTTGCAGTTTTCCAACCTGAAACTGATCCATTTATCCTCTGTTTTCTATTACTTAGTTAGCCAATCCTTAATCAAATTTTATATATTACCCCAACACCACGAGCTCTTCTCTTGTGTACTATTCTTGGGGTGCTTTCTCGGTCTTCCTTTGTGAAGACAGATACAAGGTCTCTATTTCTGCATTTCTGATTACTAATTCCCCAGTCTCATTATCTAAGGAATTAACATTCACTTTATCTATTCTCTTCCTTTTTATATACTTGTAGAGTTCTTATTGTTGTTACGACACCGTGGCTATTGGTGTGGTGAATTCCAGTCCCCCATGACCTTAGTCTGAACACAGTTGAATTGAACATTAATTCTTATAAAAAGACCCAAAGTCTTTGGTCCTTGGCTGCCCAAGTCATCATGACAGTCACCAGGTTTGTAAATTTAAACACAATTACTTTTTATTGATAACAAGAACTATAATGAAACATGCAGAATAAACAACTGGTTAACTATTATCTAATCCCTAATCCCCCACTTTAACCTCTCTCTCTCTCTCCCCCCTCTCTTTCTCTCACACACCACACAGAGAGAGGGGTGAAAATAATAAGTCAAAGGATAAAACGTCTTTGTTTCAGATGGCTGTCTTTAAGTACACTTTCCTTAAATTTAGGCTTTCGGTTCGAGGTTCAGTGTAGATTCATTCAGGTCCCTGCAGTTTCAGAAATACAGCAGCTTTTCTGGAGAGAACCCAAGAGCAGGCACTCACAGCTTCTTCCTCCTTGAACATCCAGGACCCAACTCTTCTTCCCTTAGGTCTCGAGAAATCATTCCACTCAGACAGGAGCCAATCACCACCTGTTCCTGGGCAGAATTTGGCCTTTTGGCTAATTAATTGGCCACCAGCCAACCAATCAAATCGAGTCCCACCCTATCTCTCAGGTTCCACTGAGTCTGAGTTCTGTTGCTTGATTCAAAACTAGCACCACATACTATGTTGCAACTTTTTGAATTCCTCATCTCTCTACTGCTTGAATTAAAGATACATGTCCATTAAGCACCCATGGATCCAAATGATAAGGGTAAAAAAGTAAAGAAAGAGGGAAAAAGGGAATCAACCTTACACTGTTTATTTTTAGTTTACTTGTCAGTTTACTCTTACAACTTTGTTTCTTCCTCCATGATTTTTGAGGCATCTTTTGCTGATTTTAAAAATGTTCCCAATCATCTGGCCTACCACTAATCATCACAGCACTGTATGCATTTTCTTTCAATTTGATACCATCCTTAACTTCCTCAGTTAGCCATGGATGCCTCATTCTTATGAAATCTATAATTCTTCATGGAATACAGCTTTGTTGAACGTTATGAAATATCTGAAATAAATGCCGCTGCTTCTATGCTGGCTTACTGCTGATTTCAAGCACAAAGTATCCAACAATTGCCCTGGGGATATAAAGAAAGTCTTGCATTTCTGTAGAGTGTTTCACCACTACAGATTGTCCAAAAGTGTTCTATAAAAGAATCACTGAATAGTTACAACATAGAAGGTCATTTGACCGACACGTTTTTGCAAGCTCTCTGCACATGCAACTCAGGTAGTTCAAATCACTTGTCCCTTCCTCACGGCTTGCAAATTCTCTCTCTTTAGATACTTATCCAAACCGTTTTTGAAAGCCTTGATTGAATCTGTCACCACCATACACTTCGGCATAGTATTGCATTTCAGATATTAACAATTAGCTGCATAAAATGGTTTATCTTATGTTGCCATTGGTTCTTTTGCCAATCACCGAGTCGGGGTTGGGGGACGGGTGTGAAAATAGCTCATTATACCTAATTTGGAGGTTATTAATCGGGCAGGATGGCTGATTCACCGGCCTCCTGGATGCTCCAGCAATCCCAGCCGGGATTCCCGCTGGCGTAAGTCCACAAAGATCAGCCATGATCTCATTGAATGGCGGAGCAGGCTCGAGGGGCCAGATGGCCTACTCCTGTTCCTAGTTCTTACGTTCATATGTAAGAGAGTGGGGCGAGCGCGTGAGAGAGGGTGTGGGGCGAGCGCGGGAGAGAGAGTGTGGGGCGAGCGCGGGAAAGAGAGTGTGGGGCGAGCGCGTGAGACAGAGAGTGGGGTGAGCGCGTGAGACTGAGAGAGTGGGGCGAGCGCGTGAGTACAGAGAGTGGGGCGAGCGCGTGAGACAGAGAGTGGGGCGAGCGCGTGAGACAGAGAGTGGGGCGAGCTCGTGAGACAGAGAGAGTGGGGCGAGCTCGTGAGACAGAGAGAGTGGGGCGAGCGCGTGAGACAGAGAGAGTGGGGCGAGTGCGTGAGACAGAGAGTGGGGCGAGCGCGTGAGACTGAGAGAGTGGGGCGCGCGCGTGTGACAGAGAGTGGGGCGAGCGCGTGAGACAGAGAGAGGGGCGAGCGCGTGAGTCAGAGAGTGAAGCAAGCGCGTTAGACAGAGAGAGTGGGGCGAGCGCGTGAGACAGAGAGTGGAGCGAGCGCGTGAGACAGAGAGTGGGGTGAGCGCGTGAGACAGAGAGTGGGGCGAGCGCGTGAGACAGAGAGTGGGGCGAGCGCGTGAGACTGAGAGTGGGGCGAGCACGTGAGACTGAGAGTGGGGCAAGCGCCTGAAACAGAGAGTGGGGCGCGCGCGTGAGACAGAGATGGGGCGCGCGCGTGAGACAGAGAGTGGGGAGAGCGCGTGAGACAGAGAGTGGGGCGAGCGCGTGAGACAGAGAGTGGGGCGAGCGCGTGAGACAGAGAGTGGGGCGAGCGCGTGAGACAGAGAGTGGGGCGAGCGCGTGAGACAGAGAGTGGGGCGAGCGCGTGAGACTGAGAGAGTGGGGCGCGCGCGTGAGACAGAGAGTGGGGCGCGCGCGTGAGACAGAGAGTGGGGCGAGCGCGTGAGACAGAGAGTGGGGCGAGCGCGTGAGACAGAGAGTGGGGCGAGCGCGTGAGACAGAGAGTGGGGCGAGCGCGTGAGACTGAGAGAGTGGGGCGAGCGTGTGTGACAGAGAGTGGGGCGAGCGCGTGAGACAGAGAGTGGGGCGAGCGCGTGAGACAGAGAGTGGGGCGCGCGCGTGAGACAGAGAGTGGGGCGAGCGCGTGAGACAGAGAGTGGGGCGAGCGCGTGAGACTGAGAGAGTGGGGCGAGCGTGTGTGACAGAGAGTGGGGCGAGCGCGTGAGACAGAGAGTGGGGCGAGCGCGTGAGACAGAGAGTGGGGCGAGCGCGTGAGACAGAGAGTGGGGCGAGCGCGTGAGACAGAGAGTGGGGTGAGCGCGTGAGACAAAGAATGGGGCGAGCGCGTGAGACAGAGAGTGGGGCGAGCGCGTGAGACAGAGAGAGTGGGGCGAGCGCGTGAGACAGAGAGTGGGGTGAGCGCGTGAGACAGTGAGTGGGGCGAGCGCGTGAGACAGAGAGTGGGGCGAGCGCGTGAGACAGAGAGTGGGGCGAGCTTGTGAGACAGAGAGAGTGGGGCGAGTGCGTGAGACAGAGAGTGGGGCGAGCGCGTGAGACAGAGTGGGGCGAGCGCGTGAGACAGAGAGTGGGTCGAGCGCGTGAGACTGAGAGTGGGGCGAGCGCGTGAGACTGAGAGTGGGGCGAGCGCGAGACAGAGAGTGGGGCGAGCGCGTGAGACAGAGAGTGGGGCGAGCGCGTGTGACAGAGAGTGGGGCGAGCGCGTGAGACAGAGAGTGGGGCGAGCGCGTGAGACAGAGAGTGGGGCGAGCGCGTGAGACAAAGAATGGGGCGAGCGCGTGAGACAGAGAGTGGGGCGAGCGCGTGAGACAGAGAGAGTGGGGCGAGCGCGTGAGACAGAGAGTGGGGCGAGCGCGTGAGACAGAGAGTGGGGTGAGCGCGTGAGACAGTGAGTGGGGCGAGCGCGTGAGACAGAGAGTGGGGCGAGCGCGTGAGACTGAGAGAGTGGGGCGCCCGCGTGAGACAGAGAGTGGGGCGAGCGCGTGAGACAGAGAGTGGGGCGAGCTTGTGAGACAGAGAGAGTGGGGCGAGTGCGTGAGACAGAGAGTGGGGCGAGCGCGTGAGACAGAGTGGGGCGAGCGCGTGAGACAGAGAGAGTGGGGCGAGTGCGTGAGACAGAGAGTGGGGCGAGCGCGTGAGACTGAGAGAGTGGGGCGCGCGCGTGTGACAGAGAGTGGGGCGAGCGCGTGAGACAGAGAGAGGGGCGAGCGCGTGAGTCAGAGAGTGAAGCAAGCGCGTTAGACAGAGAGAGTGGGGCGAGCGCGTGAGACAGAGAGTGGAGCGAGCGCGTGAGACAGAGAGTGGGGCGAGCGCGTGAGACAGAGAGTGGGGCGAGCGCGTGAGACAGAGAGTGGGGCGAGCGCGTGAGACTGAGAGTGGGGCGAGCACGTGAGACTGAGAGTGGGGCAAGCGCCTGAAACAGAGAGTGGGGCGCGCGCGTGAGACAGAGATGGGGCGCGCGCGTGAGACAGAGAGTGGGGAGAGCGCGTGAGACAGAGAGTGGGGCGAGCGCGTGAGACAGAGAGTGGGGCGAGCGCGTGAGACAGAGAGTGGGGCGAGCGCGTGAGACAGAGAGTGGGGCGAGCGCGTGAGACTGAGAGAGTGGGGCGCGCGCGTGAGACAGAGAGTGGGGCGCGCGCGTGAGACAGAGAGTGGGGCGAGCGCGTGAGACAGAGAGTGGGGCGAGCGCGTGAGACAGAGAGTGGGGCGAGCGCGTGAGACAGAGAGTGGGGCGAGCGCGTGAGACTGAGAGAGTGGGGCGAGCGTGTGTGACAGAGAGTGGGGCGAGCGCGTGAGACAGAGAGTGGGGCGAGCGCGTGAGACAGAGAGTGGGGCGCGCGCGTGAGACAGAGAGTGGGGCGAGCGCGTGAGACAGAGAGTGGGGCGAGCGCGTGAGACTGAGAGAGTGGGGCGAGCGTGTGTGACAGAGAGTGGGGCGAGCGCGTGAGACAGAGAGTGGGGCGAGCGCGTGAGACAGAGAGTGGGGCGAGCGCGTGAGACAGAGAGTGGGGCGAGCGCGTGAGACAGAGAGTGGGGTGAGCGCGTGAGACAAAGAATGGGGCGAGCGCGTGAGACAGAGAGTGGGGCGAGCGCGTGAGACAGAGAGAGTGGGGCGAGCGCGTGAGACAGAGAGTGGGGTGAGCGCGTGAGACAGTGAGTGGGGCGAGCGCGTGAGACAGAGAGTGGGGCGAGCGCGTGAGACAGAGAGTGGGGCGAGCTTGTGAGACAGAGAGAGTGGGGCGAGTGCGTGAGACAGAGAGTGGGGCGAGCGCGTGAGACAGAGTGGGGCGAGCGCGTGAGACAGAGAGTGGGTCGAGCGCGTGAGACTGAGAGTGGGGCGAGCGCGTGAGACTGAGAGTGGGGCGAGCGCGAGACAGAGAGTGGGGCGAGCGCGTGAGACAGAGAGTGGGGCGAGCGCGTGTGACAGAGAGTGGGGCGAGCGCGTGAGACAGAGAGTGGGGCGAGCGCGTGAGACAGAGAGTGGGGCGAGCGCGTGAGACAAAGAATGGGGCGAGCGCGTGAGACAGAGAGTGGGGCGAGCGCGTGAGACAGAGAGAGTGGGGCGAGCGCGTGAGACAGAGAGTGGGGCGAGCGCGTGAGACAGAGAGTGGGGTGAGCGCGTGAGACAGTGAGTGGGGCGAGCGCGTGAGACAGAGAGTGGGGCGAGCGCGTGAGACTGAGAGAGTGGGGCGCCCGCGTGAGACAGAGAGTGGGGCGAGCGCGTGAGACAGAGAGTGGGGCGAGCTTGTGAGACAGAGAGAGTGGGGCGAGTGCGTGAGACAGAGAGTGGGGCGAGCGCGTGAGACAGAGTGGGGCGAGCGCGTGAGACAGAGAGTGGGTCGAGCGCGTGAGACTGAGAGTGGGGCGAGCGCGTGAGACTGAGAGAGTGGGGCGAGCGCGTGAGACAGAGAGTGGGGCGAGCGCGTGAGACAGAGAGTGGGGCGAGCGCGTGAGACAGAGAGTGGGGCGAGCATGTGAGACAGAGAGTGGGGCGAGCGCGTGAGACAGAGAGTGGGGCGAGAGCGTGAGACAGAGAGTGGGGCGAGCGCGTGAGACAGAGAGTGGGGCGAGCGCCTGAGACAGAGAGTCGGGCGAGCACGTGAGACTGAGAGTGGGGCAAGCGCCTGAGACAGAGAGTGGGGCGAGCGCGTGAGACAGAGTGGGGCGAGCGCGTGAGACAGAGAGTGGGGCGAGCGCGTGAGACTGAGAGAGTGGGGCGAGCGCGTTAGACAGAGAGTGGGGCGAGCGCGTGAGACAGAGAGTGGGGCGAGCGCGTGAGACAGAGAGTGGGGCGAGCGCGTGAGTCAGAGAGTGAAGCGAGCGCGTTAGACAGAGAGTGGGGCGAGCGCGTGAGACAGAGAGTGGGGCGAGCGCGTGAGACAGAGAGTGGGGCGAGCGCGTGAGACTGAGAGTGGGGCGATCACGTGAGACTGAGAGTGGGGCAAGCGCCTGAAACAGAGAGTGGGGCTCGCGCGTGAGACAGAGAGTGGGGCGAGCGCGTGAGACAGAGAGTGGGGCGAGCGCGTGAGACAGAGAGTGGGGCGAGCGCGTGAGACAGAGAGTGGGGCGAGCGCGTGAGACAGAGAGTGGGGCGAGCGCGTGAGACTGAGAGAGTGGGGCGCGCGCGTGAGACAGAGAGTGGGGCGAGCGCGTGAGACAGAGAATGGGGCGAGCGCGTGAGACTGAGAGAGTGGGGGGAGCGTGTGTGACAGAGAGTGGGGCGAGCACGTGAGACAGAGAGTGGGGCGAGCGCGTGAGACAGAGAGTGGGGCGAGCGCGTGAGACAGAGAGTGGGGCGAGCGCGTGAGACAGAGAGTGGGGCGAGCGCGTGAGACAGAGAGTGGGGCGAGCGCGTGAGACAGAGAGTGGGGCGAGCGCGTGAGACAGCGAATGGGGCGAGCGCGTGAGACAGAGAGTGGGGCGAGCGCGTGAGACAGAGAGAGTGGGGCGAGCGCGTGAGACAGAGAGTGGGGTGAGCGCGTGAGACAGTGAGTGGGGCGAGCGCGTGAGACAGAGAGTGGGGCGAGCGCGTGGGGCAGAGAGTGGGGCGAGCTTGTGAGACAGAGAGAGTGGGGCGAGTGCGTGAGACAGAGAGTGGGGCGAGCGCGTGAGACAGAGTGGGGCGAGCGCGTGAGACAGAGAGTGGGTCGAGCGCGTGAGACTGAGAGTGGGGCGAGCGCGTGAGACTGAGAGTGGGGCGAGCGCGTGAGACAGAGAGTGGGGCGAGCGCGTGTGACAGAGAGTGGGGCGAGCGCGTGAGACAGAGAGTGGGGCGAGCGCGTGAGACAGAGAGTGGGGTGAGCGCGTGAGACAAAGAATGGGGCGAGCGCGTGAGACAGAGAGTGGGGCGAGCGCGTGAGACAGAGAGAGTGGGGCGAGCGCGTGAGACAGAGAGTGGGGCGAGCGCGTGAGACAGAGAGTGGGGTGAGCGCGTGAGACAGTGAGTGGGGCGAGCGCGTGAGACTGAGAGAGTGGGGCGCCCGCGTGAGACAGAGAGTGGGGCGAGCGCGTGAGACAGAGAGTGGGGCGAGCTTGTGAGACAGAGAGAGTGGGGCGAGCGCGTGAGACAGAGAGTGGGGCGAGCGCGTGAGACAGAGTGGGGCGAGCGCGTGAGACAGAGAGTGGGTCGAGCGCATGAGACAGAGAGTGGGGCGAGCGTGTGAGACAGAGAGTGGGGCGAGCATGTGAGACAGAGAGTGGGGCGAGCGCGTGAGACAGAGAGTGGGGCGAGAGCGTGAGACAGAGAGTGGGGCGAGCGCGTGAGACAGAGAGTGGGGCGAGCGCCTGAGCCAGAGAGTGGGGCGAGCACGTGAGACTGAGAGTGGGGCAAGCGCCTGAGACAGAGAGTGGGGCGAGCGCGTGAGACAGAGTGGGGCGAGCGCGTGAGACAGAGAGTGGGGCGAGCGCGTGAGACTGAGAGAGTGGGGCGAGCGCGTTAGACAGAGAGTGGGGCGAGCGCGTGAGACAGAGAGTGGGGCGAGCGCGTGAGACAGAGAGTGGGGCGAGCGCGTGAGTCAGAGAGTGAGGCGAGCGCGTTAGACAGAGAGTGGGGCGAGCGCGTGAGACAGAGAGTGGGGCGAGCGCGTGAGACAGAGAGTGGGGCGAGCGCGTGAGACTGAGAGTGGGGCGAGCACGTGAGACTGAGAGTGGGGCAAGCGCCTGAAACAGAGAGTGGGGCGCGCGCGTGAGACAGAGATGGGGCGCGCGCGTGAGACAGAGAGTGGGGCGAGCGCGTGAGACAGAGAGTGGGGCGAGCGCGTGAGGCAGAGAGTGGGGCGAGCGCGTGAGGCAGAGAGTGGGGCGAGCGCGTGAGACAGAGAGTGGGGCGAGCGCGTGAGACAGAGAGAGTGGGGCAAGTGCGTGTGACAGAGAGTGGGGTGAGCGCGTGAGACTGAGAGTGGGGCGAGCGCGTGAGACAGAGAGTGGGGCGAGCGCGTGAGACAGAGTGGGGCGAGCGCGTGAGACTGAGAGAGTGGGGTGAGCGCGTGAGACAGAGAGTGGGGCGAGCGCGTGAGACAGAGAGTGGGGCAAGCGCGTGAGACAGAGTGTGGGGCGAGCGCGTGAGACAGAGAGTGGGGCGAGCACGTGAGACAGAGAGTGGGGCGAGCGCGTGAGACTGAGAGAGTGGGGCGCGCGCGTGAGACAGAGAGTGGGGCGAGCGCGTGAGACAGAGAGTGGGGCGAGCGCGTGAGACTGAGAGAGTGGGGCGAGCGTGTGTGACAGAGAGTGGGGCGAGCGCGTGAGACAGAGAGTGGGGCGAGCGCGTGAGACAGAGAGTGGGGCGAGCGCGTGAGACAGAGAGTGGGGTGAGCGCGTGAGACAAAGAATGGGGCGAGCGCGTGAGACAGAGAGTGGGTCGAGCGCGTGAGACAGAGAGAGTGGGGCGAGCGCGTGAGACAGAGAGTGGGGTGAGCGCGTGAGACAGTGAGTGGGGCGAGCACGTGAGACAGAGAGTGGGGCGAGCGCGTGAGACAGAGAGTGGGGCGAGCTTGTGAGACAGAGAGAGTGGGGCGAGTGCGTGAGACAGAGAGTGGGGCGAGCGCGTGAGACAGAGTGGGGCGAGCGCGTGAGACAGAGAGTGGGTCGAGCGCGTGAGACTGAGAGTGGGGCGAGCGCGTGAGACTGAGAGTGGGGCGAGCGCGTGAGACAGAGAGTGGGGTGAGCGCGTGAGACAGAGAGTGGGGCGAGCGCGTGAGTCAGAGAGTGAAGCGAGCGCGTTAGACAGAGAGTGGGGCGAGCGCGTGAGACAGAGAGTGGGGCGAGCGCGTGAGACAGAGAGTGGGGCGAGCGCGTGAGACTGAGAGTGGGGCGAGCACGTGAGACTGAGAGTGGGGCAAGCGCCTGAAACAGAGAGTGGGGCGCGCGCGTGAGACAGAGATGGGGCGCGCGCGTGAGACAGAGAGTGGGGCGAGCGCGTGAGACAGAGAGTGGGGCGAGCGCGTGAGACAGAGAGTGGGGCGAGCGCGTGAGAGAGAGAGTGGGGCGAGCGCGTGAGACAGAGAGTGGGGCGAGCGCGTGAGACTGAGAGAGTGGGGCGCGCGCGTGAGACAGAGAGTGGGGCGAGCGCGTGAGACAGAGAATGAGGCGAGCGCGTGAGACTGAGAGAGTGGGGGGAGCGTGTGTGACAGAGAGTGGGGCGAGCACGTGAGACAGAGAGTGGGGCGAGCGCGTGAGACAGAGAGTGGGGCGAGCGCGTGAGACAGAGAGTGGGGCGAGCGCGTGAGACAGAGAGTGGGGCGAGCGCGTGAGACAGAGAGTGGGGCGAGCGCGTGAGACAGAGAGTGGGGCGAGCGCGTGAGGCAGAGAGTGGGGCGAGCGCGTGAGACAGAGAGTGGGGCGAGCGCGTGAGACAGAGAGTGGGGCGAGCGCGTGAGACAGAGAGAGTGGGGCAAGTGCGTGTGACAGAGAGTGGGGTGAGCGCGTGAGACTGAGAGAGTGGGGCGAGCGCGTGAGACAGAGAGTGGGGCGAGCGCGTGAGACAGAGAGTGGGGCGAGCGCGTGAGACTGAGAGAGTGGGGTGAGCGCGTGAGACAGAGAGTGGGGCGAGCGCGTGAGACAGAGAGTGGGGCAAGCGCGTGAGACAGAGTGTGGGGCGAGCGCGTGAGACAGAGAGTGGGGCGAGCACGTGAGACAGAGAGTGGGGCGAGCGCGTGAGACTGAGAGAGTGGGGCGCGCGCGTGAGACAGAGAGTGGGGCGAGCTCGTGAGACAGAGAGTGGGGCGAGCGCGTGAGACAGAGAGTGGGGCGAGCGCGTGAGACTGAGAGAGTGGGGCGAGCGTGTGTGACAGAGAGTGGGGCGAGCGCGTGAGACAGAGAGTGGGGCGAGCGCGTGAGACAGAGAGTGGGGCGAGCGCGTGAGACAGAGAGTGGGGTGAGCGCGTGAGACAAAGAATGGGGCGAGCGCGTGAGACAGAGAGTGGGTCGAGCGCGTGAGACAGAGAGAGTGGGGCGAGCGCGTGAGACAGAGAGTGGGGTGAGCGCGTGAGACAGTGAGTGGGGCGAGCGCGTGAGACAGAGAGTGGGGCGAGCGCGTGAGACAGAGAGTGGGGCGAGCTTGTGAGACAGAGAGAGTGGGGCGAGTGCGTGAGACAGAGAGTGGGGCGAGCGCGTGAGACAGAGTGGGGCGAGCGCGTGAGACAGAGAGTGGGTCGAGCGCGTGAGACTGAGAGTGGGGCGAGCGCGTGAGACAGAGAGTGGGGCGAGCGCGTGAGACAGAGAGTGGGGCGAGCGCGTGAGACAGAGAGTGGGGCGAGCGCGTGTGACAGAGAGTGGGGCAAGCGCGTGAGACTGAGAGAGTGGGGCGCGCGCGTGAGACAGAGAGTGGGGCGAGCTCGTGAGACAGAGAGTGGGGCGAGCGCGTGAGACAGAGAGTGGGGCGAGCGCGTGAGACTGAGAGAGTGGGGCGAGCGTGTGTGACAGAGAGTGGGGCGAGCGCGTGAGACAGAGAGTGGGGCGAGCGCGTGAGACAGAGAGTGGGGCGAGCGCGTGAGACAGAGAGTGGGGTGAGCGCGTGAGACAAAGAATGGGGCGAGCGCGTGAGACAGAGAGTGGGTCGAGCGCGTGAGACAGAGAGAGTGGGGCGAGCGCGTGAGACAGAGAGTGGGGTGAGCGCGTGAGACAGTGAGTGGGGCGAGCGCGTGAGACAGAGAGTGGGGCGAGCGCGTGAGACAGAGAGTGGGGCGAGCTTGTGAGACAGAGAGAGTGGGGCGAGTGCGTGAGACAGAGAGTGGGGCGAGCGCGTGAGACAGAGTGGGGCGAGCGCGTGAGACAGAGAGTGGGTCGAGCGCGTGAGACTGAGAGTGGGGCGAGCGCGTGAGACAGAGAGTGGGGCGAGCGCGTGAGACAGAGAGTGGGGCGAGCGCGTGAGACAGAGAGTGGGGCGAGCGCGTGTGACAGAGAGTGGGGCAAGCGCGTGAGACAGAGAGTGGGGTGAGCGCGTGAGACAGAGAGTGGGGTGAGCGCGTGAGACAAAGAATGGGGCGAGCGCGTGAGACAGAGAGTGGGGCGAGCGCGTGAGACAGAGAGAGTGGGGCGAGCGCGTGAGACAGAGAGTGGGGCGAGCGCGTGAGACTGAGAGAGTGGGGCGAGCGCGTGAGACAGAGAGTGGGGCGAGCTTGTGAGACAGAGAGAGTGGGGCGAGTGCGTGAGACAGAGAGTGGGGCGAGCGCGTGAGACAGAGTGGGGCGAGCGCGTGAGACAGAGAGTGGGTCGAGCGCGTGAGACTGAGAGTGGGGCGAGCGCGTGAGACTGAGAGAGTGGGGCGAGCGCGTGAGACAGAGAGTGGGGCGAGCATGTGAGACAGAGAGTGGGGCGAGCATGTGAGACAGAGAGTGGGGCGAGCGCGTGAGACAGAGAGTGGGGCGAGCGCGTGAGACAGAGAGTGGGGCGAGCATGTGAGACAGAGAGTGGGGCGAGCGCGTGAGACAGAGAGTGGGGCGAGAACGTGAGACAGAGAGTGGGGCGAGCGCGTGAGACAGAGAGTGGGGCGAGCGCCTGAGACAGAGAGTGGGGCGAGCACGTGAGACTGAGAGTGGGGCAAGCGCCTGAGACAGAGAGTGGGGCGAGCGCGTGAGACAGAGTGGGGCGAGTGCGTGAGACAGAGAGTGGGGCGAGCGCGTGAGACTGAGAGAGTGGGGCGAGCGCGTTAGACAGAGAGTGGGGCGAGCGCGTGAGACAGAGAGTGGGGCGAGCGCGTGAGTCAGAGAGTGAAGCGAGCGCGTGAGTCAGAGAGTGAAGCGAGCGCGTTAGACAGAGAGTGGGGCGAGCGCGTGAGACAGAGAGTGGGGCGAGCGCGTGAGACAGAGAGTGGGGCGAGCGCGTGAGACTGAGAGAATGGGGCGAGCGCGTGAGACAGAGAGTGGGGCGAGCGCGTGAGACAGAGAGTGGGGCGAGCGCGTGAGACAGAGAGTGGGGGGCGAGCGCGTGAGACAGAGAGTGGGGCGAGCGCGTGAGACTGAGAGAGTGGGGCGCGCGCGTGTGACAGAGAGTGGGGCGAGCGCGTGAGACTGAGAGAGTGGGGCGAGCCCGTGAGACAGAGAGTGGGGCGAGCGCGTGAGACTGAGAGAGTGGGGCGAGCGTGTGTGACAGAGAGTGGGGCGAGCACGTGAGACAGAGAGTGGGGCGAGCGCGTGAGACAGAGAGTGGGGCGAGCGCGTGAGACAGAGAGTGGGGCGAGCGCGTGAGACAGAGAGTGGGGCGAGCGCGTGAGACAGAGAGTGGGGCGAGCGCGTGAGACAGAGAGTGGGGCGAGCGCGTGAGACAGAGAGTGGGGCGAGCGCGTGAGACAGAGAGCGGGGCGAGCGCGTGAGACAGAGAGTGGGGCGAGCGCGTGAGACAGAGAGTGGGGCGAGCGCGTGAGGCAGAGAGTGGGGCGAGCGCGTGAGACAGAGAGAGTGGGGTGAGCGCGTGAGACAGAGAGTGGGGCGAGCACGTGAGACTGAGAGTGGGGCGAGCGCGTGAGACAGAGAGTGGGGCGAGCGCGTGAGACAGAGAGTGGGGCGAGCGCGTGGGACAGAGAGTGGGGCGAGCGCGTGGGACAGAGAATGGGGCGAGAGCGTGGGACAGAGAGTGGGGCGAGCGCCTGAGACAGAGAGAGTGGGGCCCGTGCGTGAGACAGAGAGAGTGGGGGGAGGGCGTGAGGGAGCGGGGCGAGGGCGTGAGGGAGCAGGGCGAGCGCGTGAGGGAGTAGTGCGAGCGCGTGAGGGAGCAGGGCGAGCGCGTGAGAGAGCAGGGCGAGCGCGTGAGAAAGGAGCGAGTGTGTGTGAGAGAGGGCAAGAGCCTGTGAGAGAGGGCGAGAGCCTGTGAGAGAGGGCGAGAGCCTGTGAGAGAGGGCGAGAGCCTGTGAGAGAGGGCGAGAGCCTGTGAGAGAGGGCGAGAGCGTGAGAGGGCGAGAGCGTGTGAGAGGGGCGAGTGTGTGTGAGCGCGCGCGAGTGGGGTGAGCGCGCGAGTGTGGTGAACGCGCGAGTGGGGTGAGCGCGCGAGTGGGGAGAGCGCGCGAGTGGGGAGAGCGCGCGAGTGGGGAGAGGGCGCGAGTGGGGAGAGCGCGCGAGTGGGGAGAGCGCGCGAGTGGGGAGAGCGCGCGAGTGGGGAGAGCGCGCGAGTGGGGAGAGCGCGCGAGTGGGGAGAGAGCACGCACGAGTAGGGAGAGCGTGTGAGTGGGGAGAGTGCACGCAGAGTGGGGAGAGCGCACGCGTTAGTGGGGAGAGCGTGCGAGCGAGTGGGGAGAGTGCACGGGCAAGTGTGGCATGTCAGATGCGAGTGTTTGATTTGATTTATTATTACCACATGAAATGAAATGAAAATCGCTTATTGTCACGAGTAGGCTTCAATGCAGTTACTGTGAAAAGCCCCTAGTCGCCACATTCCGGCACCTGTTCGGGGAGGCTGGTACGTGAATCGAACCGTACTGCTGGTCTGCCTTGGTCTGCTTTAAAAGCCAGCGATTGTTTCTTGCATGCTGTACAAACAATGCATATGGTACATCGGGAAGGGAGGAGAGACTGCAGAATATAATGTTAGTTATAGCAAGGTGTAGAGAAAAGATCAACTTAATACGAGGTAGGTCCATTCAAAAGTCGGATGGCAGTAGGGAAGAAGCTGTTCTTGCGTCGGTTGGTACGTGACCTCAAACTTTGGTATCTTTTTCCTGACGGAAGAAGGTGGAAGAGAGTATGTCCAGGGTGCGTGGGGTCCTTAATTATGCTGGCTGCCTTTCTGAGGGAATGGATGGGAGGCTGGTTTGCGTGATGGACTGCACTACATTCACGACCTTTTGAGTGTGCGCTCGAGTTGAGCAAGTGTATACGTGAGAGAGGGACGAGCGTGTGAGTGAGGGGCGAGCGTGTGAGTGAGGGGCGAGCGTGTGAGAGAGGGCGAGCGTATGAGAGGAGAGGTGGTTGAGTGCTTGTGTGAGGGGGGTATGTGTGAGGCGTATGTGTGTGTGTCTGGAGCAAGTGTATGTGTGTGTATATAAGAGAGAGATTGTATGTCTGACTCACTCCCAGTTCTACGTTTTCATTCAACCTCACTTCCACACAAGAACATGCACTTTCATATTGGGTGAAGATGAGTCAGTGAGCAGGACACATCTTTTCACATACTAAAGGCCATCTTTATTTATTACTCATTTAAAAAATGATCAATTTAATCTTTTGACTTTTTGTTTTGTTCAGCAAGTCGTTTCTTTTCATAAGTCAACTTCTTAAAAATAAAATTCACGTTTAATGTTGTGTCAAACTTTCGCTTTCTGAAATTTGCCATTCAGCTCCTTGGGTAAGAAAAAAATTGAAATGTGGCCACCCACGCAAAAAGGTTGGACAAACCTGATTTAAACTATCCTCACTTGGCTAGTTGTATTGTTCCTTCAGATAATCTAATATGATGTATAAATCCACATGAAAAGTATTAATTCGGAATAGTGCACTAATCCAATTATCTGAACTTATGACTCAGAGTTGCATCATGTTCCAATTCTTACTTTCTCCTGTAAACTTTGATGCTGTCTTCTTTACTTTAAGTCTCTGATTAACAGAACAGGCTAGAAACCCCTGCTTAAATGTTAAGCACTGTAACTAGCTTTGCCCAGCACCTTTGTTCAGTCTGTGAGGTTGACCCTGAGCTTCCAGTTGCCTGGCATTTTTAATTCTGCACCTTGTTCCCACACAGTCTCCTGCACCATTTCAAAGAAGCTAATACAAGCTTGAGGAACAGCACCTCATCTTTGAATTAGGCATTTTACAGCCTTCTGGATTTAACACCAAGTTCAATCATTTAGATTGAAACTTCTGCCCCCATTTTGTTTCCTTTTTGTTGGCTGGTTTTGGTGTTACTCTCTTGCTCTCCTCCTGTCTTTTATTTTCAGATGGTAGCTTGTTATGATTCTGCCATTCATATCGCTTCTTGACACATCTTTTGTTTCTTTACTTGTCCCGTTGGCCTTGCATTATGAGTCCATTTATCATGTAATCCCTTCCACTATATTATAGGTCTTTCCTTCTGTTCTGTCTTATATTAAAGATCTTTCCTTCTGTTCTGTCTTTCCTAACCTTCCGATTTCACTTGGGTAAAATGTATTACACATCTTCCAGCTTTGATGGAACGTCATTGGCCTGAAACAGTTCCTCTCGTTTCTCTCTTCACAAATGCTGACAGACTTGTTGAGTATTTCTATGATTTTCTCTTTTATTGCTAGTTGAAAGTATACAGATATTGCCTAGTTTACTACAACTCAGATTTTCCAATTCTTGCAGGGAAGCAGCACAACGCCACACTTCTCCCCAGTAATAATTTGGGAATTAAACTAAGATTTAGGAACGTTAGTCTGCTGAAGTTTGAATATTCCAGGCAATTATGTTTCCTTCATTTTGAAAAACTGAAGCGGCTTACTGAAATCAAAATCCTCCTTCATTTGGTAGGTTTGAAATAAACAGACACTTGATTTGTTTTTCTTCACAATCTGCGCCTCTTCTTCCATAAATGGAGATTCCTGTAATGGTCCCCGTGGATGCTAACAGGCATCAGGTGCCTTGCCCATAGGACCAAACCTCAAGGTAGATTCTAGAGTTGGGTGGTAGCAGACTGTTTAACCACTGACAGTATCACAGACTCCAAGTCTGTCTTGCCTTGATGCTCGCAAATGCACACTTTTCAGATAATGATCTATCCTCGGATGATTTATTTCCTACCCAGCAGTGAGTCCTATTGTGTCCCATTGCTCTATAGCCAGGACCAACACTATATCGATCAATATAGTCAGGACCAGCACTGTATAGATCAGCTTTTTAAAAAATATATTTTATTCAAGGCATTTTCACATTTACACAAATTATCAGAAGAACAGCAAAACAACTCAATAAATAACCACAACCCCCCTGCCCGCAACACCCCACCACATCTAGCCATCTCATTTTAACCCCCTGCTTACTGAAATCAGATCCCCCCTCTCCCTCACTTCATTGTACACCCTCACTGTCATGATATCCACATCAGTATATCATGGTGCAATCACACACACACTGATGGACAGGTAGTTGGACCAACCAACACACACATCGCAGCCAATCACCAGTGAGAGCACACGCACTATAAAATAGGGAACACCACAGTTCCCGCTCATTCTACCAGGAGATAGCTCAGAGCACAGAGCTCACAGCGTGCCACTCAGACATAGACCACGTGCTGAGTGCCTCACCAAGATAGTGATAGGGCTGGGTCCACAGGTTAGCTGGTGAAGCACGAACCTAAGCCAGCAGTTAGTAGTTGTCATTGTTTAAGACAATAAAACAGAGTTGTACCATCTACAGACGCGTTGGATCATTTGTGCATCGGAATACCCAACACGACACTCACCAGCAGTGGCCCCTGGTCTGCCCCAAACGTTTTATAAAACTCTACTGGGAACCCGTCCGGTCCCAGAGGACTTAACTGCTTGCATCGCCCCCATACCATCCATCACCTCCCTCAGCCCAATTGGGATCCCCAGATCCTGAACCAGCCCTTCTTCTACATTGGGGAAATTCCAACCCATCCAGGAACCGCCACATCCTATCCTCCCCAGTTGGGGGCTCCAACCTTTACAGACTCTTATAAAGTCCTCAAACACTCCATTCACCCCCTCTGGGTCCATCACCACCTTCCCCTTATCATCCTTAAATCTACCAATCACCCTCTCCGCCTCCAACTCACCTTTTCCCCGAACTCTTACACAGTCCCTCTGGCCCTCCACAATGATCCCACCGTCTTCCCTGTAGAAATTAGCCCAAATTCCATCTGGAGCCTCTGCTTCCGAATATCTCCAGTCCACCCTCAAAATCTCAGCCAACAGCCTTGCCCTCTCCTCCTGTTCCTTCTTCTCCTCGTGTGCTGATATGAATTCCCCCTTGACTGCAGCCTTGAGTGCCTCCCACAACGTGGCGGCTGTGACCTGCCCAGTGTCTTTCAACTCCACGTAGCCCCGAATGACAGCCCTCACCTGCTCACACACCTCCTCATCTGCCAGCAACCCCACATCTAGCCTCCACTGCGGCCGTTGCCCCCCCCCCACCCCAATCCACCCGCAATACTACCCAATGCAGCGTGTGGTCGGAAACCACAATCGGCATATGCTCCGAGTCGGTCATCTCCATCAGCAGCACCGTGTCCATTGCAAAAAAGTCAATCTGGGAGTACACCTTGTGCACATTGGAGAAGTATGAAAACCCCTTCTCCCTCGGCCTCCCAACCTCCATGGGTCCACCCACCACTCCCATGAATCCCCTTAGCACTCTCGCCACTGTTGACACCCTAGACGACTTGGGACTCGACCGTTCCAAGCTCGGATCTATAACCGCACCCCCCATAATCAATTGATGCGAGTACAAGTGCGGAATCTTCCCCAACTCCGCCTCATAAAATCCATGTCATCCCAATCCAGGGCATGAACATTTACCAAAACCACCGGCACCCCTCCAACTTTCCACTAACCATCACATATCTCCACCCCGGATTGGCCACAATGCTATTCACCTCGAACGCAACCCTCTTATTGACCAACACCGCTACCCCACTCGTTTTCATATCTGGCCCCGAATGAAACACTTGCCCCACCCATCCCTTTCTCAGCCTCGTTTGATCCCCAACTTCAGGTGCGTCTCCTGTAAAAATGCCACATCTGCCTTCAGACTCCTTAAATGTGTGAACACACGCGACTGTTTGACCGGCCTATTGAACTCCCTCATGTTCCACGTGACCAGCCTGGTCGGGGGCCTCCCCGCCCCCTTCCCCAGCCATACACATTTGTGAGCCAGCCCCAGCCCACGTCACACACCCCTCCAAGTCCGCCCTCTGATGTCCACCACCATCGATCCCTTCCCAACTGCACCACACCAACGACACCCTTGTCAGCAACCCTCCCCGTCCTCAAACAAAAAAAACAACCCCATCCCCCCAACCACGTGTCCCTCCTGGCAACCCCCCACCTCACTCCTGTTAACTAGCCCGCCCAGCTAGCATGGTGGCCCCTGCCCAAGGCCTCCAAGTATTCCTCTCTCCCCCCAGTTCCCCACCTGACCATCCCAACCGCCGACACACAAAAGAGTAACAAAAAGCACACTCACCATCATGTTCCCCCGCCAAGACCTGCCCCAGAATACCCATTCCCAGACCCCGTAAAAAGCGCACAAAACCCCTCCAAAGGTCAATGTCCTCACACTCTTCCCAGTCCATTGTCCCTCAAAGTCCATCGCCTCGCCTGGCGTATCGAAATAAAGCTTGTTTCTGGTAAGTCACCCACAGGCGGGTGTAATACTCCAAACTTCACCCCAGTCTCAAAGAGGGCAGACTTTATCAGGTTGAACCCAGCCCACCTCTCCTTGGCCACCACCGGACGTCCCCCATAGATCACCGTTTTAATAAGTATATATGTCGAGCAGTACTTAATTAGGTCAATAACAATCGTCTTCTAATTCAAAACAAAACATTCTTCAATGTATAATCAATTCAGTATTTGGACTAACGTTCATTTTCTACTGAGTGTAAATCGCCAAGAGATCATGCTTAAAAACATGGGTAAGCCGGTGGGGGCATCACGGTGGAGTAATGGTTAGCACTGCTGCCCAGGGCGCTGAGAATCCGAGTTCGGATCCCGGCCCTGGGTCACTGTCCATGTAGAGTTTGCACATTCTCCCCGTGTTTGTGTGGGTTTCGCCCCCACAACCCAAAGATGTGCAGGGTAGGTAGATTGGCCATGCTAAATTGCCCCTTAATTGGAAAAAAATTATTGGATACTCTAAATTTATATTAAAAAAAACAAACATTGATAAGCCATAAAGGTAAGAAATGGTATTAGACAGTGCATAAACATGGCATGTAATCAGAAATAGACAGAAAACTCTGAGCCCCAGTTACTATTGGTTGAGAATAAATTTACCAAAATTGTGCTGCATTCACCGAGCAGTAAATAATCAACTTTAAATTTACAAGCAGCGTTGTTTTTTTTTCAAACTGGCTCCAACTTCAGCAGCATATCCCTATACTTTGAAGTATACAAGCTAATCTTTCACTAAGAGACATCTGCTAGATAAAAGCTTGCTCCTTCAAAAAACAGAGTTCTACCATGTACGCAGAACTAATGAAGCCTGGCAAATTATCTTGAGATATACACATTACACATGACGGTTGCTCGAAAATCGGATGAATAAAAATACCAGCAAGTTAACAAAATATTCACATTCAAAAGTACTGTGCGTGGGCACATACAAATCATCTCTTACCTAAAGAATCAGTAGGTTTCCTCAGATAAACATTGTCCACCTGAAACAATGCAACTTATCTCTGGCTAAAGAGTTGAACGGTCCTTAAATCAGCTTGGGTTGCCTCTGGGCTGTGTGCAGCAGTTCTTGCAGTTAGTTATTTACAAAGTAAACAGTGCAGCTTGGTTCCGAAAATACAAAGATGATTATTGTATCCTCCTTCTGTGGCATTTCATTTGTAATTCTAGTGATTTCGGTTTTCAGAATTCCCCATGGCATCGATCCTCAAAGAAAATACAAATCTTAAAGGATTGGCTCTGAAAGCCTTCTGGTGCACCGAGCTCCTGGTCTCCTTATGCAGGTCTTGCGACTTGCTCGCTGCAGACAAAATAGCTGTGCTGAAACAGAGTAGCTCACAGACTTTCTTACTGCCCTATTCCACGCAGGACATTTGATTGGCTGGAGGCCAGAGACAGAATGAACAAAGCAGCTACTCAAAGTAGGAATGAGACGAGGGTGTGTAACTTTTGCCTAAGCTTTGGTAGAAATTAACACAAAATATTCTACACATTGTAATTAGTGCACTAACATTTGAGCTGAAAAATGTATACTGCAAAAATCTAACCGTCCTGTAAAGCCTCTTCCTAAAACATTTAATTTAATCATTAAGTCTTAATGCCAAAACAATTTTGCCGTATCAAATGACATACAATAAATTATCCTTCGTCATTATTTTTGAATGGATGCATTAACATTCTTGCTTGATTCTCATATTCTGCTTTAAAATATAATTCCTCTGACAGCCATTAAATATTTCTAGTGCTGGCCAAGTGTGAGGTCAGTGAGGGTGCAGTAACAGGCAGAGATGGTTTAGAAGTAGAGGAATGCTCTAATCTGGCACAGGTACAGTTTATAAAAATGTCTAAAATGGGAATTTAGTGAGAATAGGAAATTAGTGCAAGTAGGATATTATAAGGTCTGAAAAAAGCTCGCATTGAGGTGAGCAGGTCGAGTCAAAGGAAAAAGGTTTAATGCAACAGAACAAGAATATAGAGCAGTTACTCTACTACAAGGAGCCAGCTCATAGTTCACAGCCTTCCAGTTTTACACAGGATGTAGGAGGTGGCGCCCTGCCCCTCAGTGGGGAGCACGTATTCCCCATAATCCTTTGGGAATATCAATCCCCCAGTCTCAGAAGTGTCCCAGGCCTGCTTAAGGTTCATTAGTGTCACATGACCTGCCTAACCCAAGGTTATGACATTTCTCTCCCCCCCCCCCAACCCCAAAGTCCGTGGTGGCGACGTCACAAATATGACCGGGCCAAGACCAGGAGGCGGACGCCAGCGTCTCTTAAGAAACAGTTTGCCTTGAAAGGCAACAGACAGAACGGGGTCAGGTGACGAGTATCGGAGCGGGGTGTGCCTCTTCCCGTCCAAACCGGCGGAGAGTTTTGGGCACCTGTGGCATCGCCGGGGTAGGCACCTGCGGCCCCGGTACCGGGAAAGTCGAATCCATTTCCGAATCAGAGTCGTCTGATGGGGAGTCGGGTGCAATGTCGCAGCCACATGTGGCACAGCGGGGTCAGAGACGTTGTAAGGGTCTGACTGGGCCCGTGGGGCTATTGGCAGAGCCACCTACGGGGGCGTCGCGAGGCTCCTGGCTCTATGGTGGTCTATGTGGCACTTCACTTGTTGGCGTCCGACCTGCACTTGATACGAGATCATCCCGGTCCGCCGCAAAACAGTGCCCTTAAGCCAGCGGTCACCCTGAGCATAATTACGGACGTACATTCTGTCCCCCGGGACAAAAACAATAACCGGACATTTGGAATACAGAACCACGATGTGAAGATCCTGTGCCTTTTGCACTTTCGCCCATATATTGGGCAACAGCAACCCAATCTGGTCTGTAGGTGCCGACCCATCAAAGGGGACCAGCAGGGGCAATCCCTGTAACTGCATGGGGAGGAGGGAGGGGGTAGTCTGGTCAGCAAACAGAAATCAGGCCAACTTGGCAAACCCCGTTGGACCCCGATCGTCATTGCCATGGTGATAGACGGCATTCGATGGGCCTCCATTCACTTGGAGTGCGTGTAAATTAGCAGAAGAAACATTAAGCCCAGAAAAGGACTGTCAAAATCAACATGGACGCGGGCCCACAATTGGCCAGGCCATTCCCACAGGGGCAGAGGCGGGGAGTTCTTGGTGTATCAGACAGATGTCCCGCTGGCGGGCCAGTGTTTTGATATTTGCGTCCATACCAGGCCACCAGCTCCGAGCTAACATCCTCATCCGTGAGGCCCCGGGGTGGCCACAAACTAACGACCGACCCTTCTCAGAGATTACCACCTGGGCTGCCCAGAGTAAGATCGCATTTTTAATACTTAAGTCAGTCAACTTGGCGGAGAAGGCCTGCAGCTCCCAGATAACTAATCTGCATTGCCTCCAATGAGGATGCGTTTCGTCAAGACGGGATCCTTTTGAGTCCATTCGCAGATACGCGAAGACGTGACAGGATGAGTGTCCATAAAATTTAATACGGCTGACAATCCGTCAACACAGTGGGGAGGCACCGACTCAGAGGGCAACAGCAGGCGATTCAGTACATCGGTGTGGGAAATCTGGGTCCCAGGGTGGCCGAACGAGTATTCATAAGCCACTAGTAACAACGCCAGAGTTGGATTCGAGCCGAGGCTATGGGCGGAATGCCTCATCTTCTTTAAAAACCCCAGCAGAGGTTTGTGGTCGGTGATCAACAGGAAATGCCGTCCGTACACATTTTGATGGAATTTCTTGATGGCGTAGATCACCGCCAAACCTTCTTTCTCAATGTGGACATAGCACTCGGCTGCCGACAGGGTCCTGGAAGCAAAGGCTCTGAGCCATCTGGCATTTGATGCACCAACACTGCTCTGGTCCCGTAGGGGGAGGCATTACAGGTGACAATCAAAGATTTTCGAGGGTCATAATCTGTCAGCAAGCCCGAGGTTGTCAGGCGCCTCTTTATTCGCCGGAATGCAGCTTCCTGGATGGGGTCCCAGTGCCATTCGGAGTTTTTCCTTAAATGGAGAGGGGCCAGAATAACAGCCAGGTGTGGAATGAATTTTCCATTATAATTAATGAGGCCTAAGAACGACCTTAGAGCCATAGCGCGGTGGGAGCCAAAGTAATTTGGATGGCCTTCTCATCATCCGCCACGGGTGGAGGCTGGCACTGTCTACTTGGTACTCCAGATAGACCAGTTTGCATTCATGAGAAAGGCATTTCTCTTGATGCAGTCGAATGCCAAAGTCTGAGAACCTGCGGAACACTGCCTCCAGATTTTTCAGGTGTTCCTCTTCTGTATTCAAATAGGCCGGTTGTCTGTTGATGGTGACATAACGCTGCGAGACCTCATCCAACAGCAGCTGCAGATACACGTTGCTCATGTCTAATTTTATGAATGTAACTCTGCTGGCCAGTTTGTCGTAAAGGTCTTCTATTCGCGGAAGCGGATATTTGTCCAGGCGGGAAGTGGTATTCATGGTTGATTTACAATCCCCACAAATGCAGACGGAGCCATCTGGCTTGAGGACGGGAATAACCGGAGTGGCCCAATCGGCAAACGAATAGGTCGAATTATGTCCAATGCTTCCAGACACTCCAACTCTGAATTAACTTTGTCAATTAAGGCGTATGGAAGAAGGCGGGTCTGGAAAAACCATGGCTCAGTCAAGGGGTCGATGTGAATACTCACTGCCTGATGGTGCCGAGCCCTGGACGGAATACTTCGGGAAACTTCCCCAAAACAGCACATAAACTTCCCGAGATGAATTGTAGAATTCGACTCCAATCTAAGTGTAAATGGCAGAGCCAATCGTTGCCCAACAAACTAAGCCAGTCCCCATTAACCACTATTAAAGGCAATTGGGCCTCCTGGTGAACATACACTACGTTCCAGCAATACTCAGTTGTTCTCCAGTATAGGTGGCGAGATGCGCTGCAAACTTAGATAGGTCCAGCACCCAGGTCCCCCTTCGAATATCTTCAAAAGTTTTAAATCCTCCACTGACGCCACCGCTCCGGTGTCAGGTTCCATTTGCAACAGATGGCCATTAACCTGGATGGAAATAATGATGGAGGCTACTCGAGGGGCTGAGATAGTGTAAAAGGAGCTCTTCCTCCTCCTCCGGATCTCCAAAACTGTTGGCCCAGGCTCCAGCCCTGGGCGAACACCGGCCACGGTCTGATCGTTGGTGGCGATCTGCCCTGTCTGTCGATGGGACCCTTGGCTTCGCAACCACAAGTAGGGCAACAAGATCAAGCACTCATGACAAGGGCAGGCGGTGGCGCCGGGGACGTAAGCAGCCACACTTCAGGGGCCTGCCGCTGATCTGACTAAAAGGAGAGGTTTGCTAGGCCCGGTCCACACCCTAAGGCGTTCACCTTCATGGCTTGCAGTTCCCGGACTCCACGGTCCACGCCTTCCTTTGCTTGGGCTATTTGAACGGCCTGTGACAATATCAGAGAAGGTTCCACCAGTATCCCTACTGCGTCTCCGCGTCGCTGATACCTCAGGGCCTCCAAGAAGGATGCTCCAAATGAACACAGTTCGGCGCAAACAGGCGACAAACATGGCCACCGACTTCCCTAGATTGCAGACAACATTATTAAGTCTGTACCGCTGCATTATTACCCAAGGCGACGGGCTAAAATGGCCGCTGACCACCTCGATCAGCTGTTCAAAAGTGCGGGAGTCTGGGGTTTTGGAAAAAATCAAGCGTGTTGGATCACCCCATAAGTAACCCCCCCCCACCCCATGGTGAGGAACACTACCACTTGCCGCTCATTCTCAGTTATGGCATTGGCCCAAAAGAACAAGCAACACACTCAGCACAGCAGACCCAACTCTCCCGAGTTCCATCAAACGGATAGAAACCGACCAAACAACGGCATCCCAGAGCGCGGAAGAACCCAACCATTACTTGGGGCTGCGGAGGCGGAGGTGGCCAAGGCTGCGGCCTTGAAACCAGAGTGTATTCCTTGTCGCCAGTAATAAGGTCCGGAAAGGAAACCACACCAAGCCGAACAGGTTGAGTCAAAGGGCATCCAGGGGCGCGGAAGAACCCAATCGGTACACGGGGCTGCGGAGGCGGCAGAGACTGAAGGCTACAATGTCGTCCAGAGACCAGAGTTTATTCCTCGGTGCCAATATTATAAGGTCTGGAAAAACAGTCCACACCGAGCAGAACAGGTAGAGTCAAATGAAAAAGGTTTAATGCAACAGAACAAGAGTACAGGTAGTAGAGCAGTTATGCTACTATTAGGAAACAGCTCACAGTTCATGGCCCTCCAGTTTTATACAGGATGGAAGAGGGGACACCCGTCTTTCAGTGGGGGAACTATGTATAGTCCTTTGGGAATATCAATCTACTAGTCTCATAAATGTCCCATGACCTGCTGAATGTTTCATTAGTGTCCCATGATCTGCTTAACCTCAGGTTATGAACATGAGATAAGCTGAAAGTAAATAATATAGAGCTTGCGCTTTTTCTTGTGCTAAAAGCTAAGCTCAGAACTAACTTTTGACCCATTTTTCTGGGTCGATAATAGTGCCACTAGGATAAACAAACACAAAGGAGGGAACCACGAAAAGACTTCCGGTTGCGGCTATGCGGAGCTAAGTCTCACATTCGGCAGCTCCCGCAAAAAACGGACTTTTGGGCTCTTTTCAGGGCCCCCAACGGCATTTTCGATGTTTCCCGCTGTGGGAAGGAGAGTACAATAGTTCCCCGACAGCATATGTCTTTTACCAGGAGCGGAGCGACTAAAAAAGTGGTGGTGGACCCGAAGAAGGTGCCAGGGAAGAAGAACAAAATGGCGGCGGGCGGGGACCAGGTAGTGGGCGCAGGAGCAACAGGAGGTTATCCAGCGCTGCTTTAGGGAGATTAAAGCGGACCTGCCTGAGCCGCTGAAGGCTTCTATTGATAAGCTGCTGGAGACACAGACGGCCCATAGGGTGGCGATCCGCGAGGCCCGACAAAAGATCTCCGACAACGAGTACGAGATCTTAGGCCTGGCGGTAAGGGTGGAGGCGCACGAGGCGCTCCGCAAGAAATGGCAGGAGTGGTTCGAGAAGATGGAGAATCGGTCGAGGCGGAAGAACTTGCAGATTCTGGGCCTCCCGGAGGGGCTGGAGGGGCCGGACATGGGGGCCTATGTGGTCACCATGTTGAACTCGCTGATGGGAGCGGGGTCCTTCCAGGGGCCCCAGGAGCTGGAAGGGGCCCATAGAGTGCTGGCGAGGAGGCCCAAGGCTAACGAGCCTCGCGGGCGGTGCTGGTGCGGTTTCATCGGTTCGTCGATCGGGAGTGTGTGCTCAGGTGGGCCAAGAAGGAGAGGAGCAACAGGTGGGAGAACGCAGAGGTTCGAATATACCAGGACTGGAGTGCGGAGATGGCGAAGAGGAGGGCCGGGTACAATCGAGCGAAGGTGGTGCTGCACAGGAAAGGGGTGAAGTTTGGCATGTTGCAGCCGGCGCGACTGTGGGTCACCTACAAGGCGGCACCATTATTTTGAGTCTCCGGAGGAGGCGTGGGCCTTTGTTCAGGCCGAGAATTTTGACACAGATTGAGGGTCGGGATGGGCGTTTGAGGATTGCGGTTGATATGTTACTTTTTGAGGGGGGGTCCTTTGCTCATGTTTTTTTTTTCTTTCTGGTTCGGTGAGGGCGGTTAGGGCGGGTTGGGCACTGTTTTGGTTGGGTTGGTCGGGGGGGGGGGGGTCTCTTGGAGGGGGTAAGCAAATGGAACAGGGGTGGATGGCCGGCAGTGAGATGGGGCCCAGCGGGGGGGAGAGGCCCGAGTCGGGGGTGAGGGGACTGGGCCTGTAAAAGGAGCTGCATCAGAGGTGCAGGGCCGAGTAGGTGGAAAGCGCGGGCCGGGGCCGGGGCGGGGAAGCGAGGGTTGTTTCCCGCGCTTGGGATGGAAGGGGGAGGTGGAGAGCCTGCGAATGGGGAATGGAAGAGGAGGGTGTGCCACACAATGGGAGGAGTTGAAGGAGAGGCGGGAATGGCCGGGGTCCACAGGAGTCAGCTGACTTGCAGAAGTGCAATGGGGGGAGTAAAGCAGCTAGGAGGGGTCCTAGCCGGGTTTGGGGGGGGGGGGGCATTGAGTTGCTGCTGCTATGGTCAAGGGGGAGCTGGAGTGAGTGGGGGGGGGGGGGTCGAGACGGGGGTCTGCTGCCGTGGGGAACGGGCCGGGCGTGGGGTGAGGGCGCGTGGCTGGCCGAGGAGAGGTTATGGCTAGTCGGCGGGGGAGGGGGGGGGGGGGGGGGGCGGGTAGCTCCCTGATCCGGCTGATAACCCGCGTGTTCGCACACCTGAAGGTGCTGAAGGCGGATGTGGTCATGCTCCAGGAGACACACCTGAAGGTGACAGACCAGGTAAGATTGAGGAATTGGTGGGTAGGTCAGGTGTTTCATTCGGGGCTGGATGCCAAAAATCGAGGGGTGGCGATCTTGGTGGGAAAGGTGTCGTTCGAGGCGTCGAGCATTGTGGCAGACAATGGCGGTAGGTACGTAATGGTTGGTGGTAAGCTGCAGGGAGAGAGGGTCAATGGTACTGGTCAGTGTGTATGCCCCGAACTGGAACGATGTGGGTTTTATGCGGTGCATGTTGGGTCAGATCCCAGATATGGAAGTGGGGGGCCTGATAATGGGGGGAGACTTTAACACGGTGTTGGATCCGGCACTGGATCGCTCCAGGTCTAGGACGGGTAGGAAGCCGGCGGCGGCTAAGGTGCTGAGGGGGTTCATGGACCAGATGGGAGGGGTGGACACTTGGAGATTTGCAAGGCCGGGGGCTAGGGAATTTTCATTCTTCTCACATGTCCATAAGGCTTATTCCCGGATTGACTTTTTTATTTTGAGCAGGGCGCTGATAGCGAGAGTAGAGGCTACGTTGTGGCGTTTGGAGGTGGAGCTGGTGGCGGATGAGGTGGTGAGTGAGCGGGTCCGAGGAAGCATAGAGAGGTACCGGGAGGCCAACGATAACGGGGAGGTCCGAGTGGGGATGGTATGGGAGGCGCTGAAGGTGGTGGTTAGGGGAGAGCTGATCTCCATTAGGGCAATTATCTCCTTGATCCTGAAGCGGGACAAGGATTCCCTGCAGTGTGGGTCTTACAGGCCGATTTCGTTGCTAAACATAGATGCCAAGGTGCTGGCGAAGGACTTAGCCACGAGGATTGAGGATTGTGTGCCGCAGGTCATCCACGAAGACCAGTCGGGGTTTGTGAAGGGGAGGCAGTTGAACGCGAATGTGCGGAGGCTTCTGAACGTTATCATGATGCCGGCGAGGGAGGGGGAGGCGGAGATAGTGGTGGCAATGGATGCTGAGAAAGGCTTCGATAGGGTAGAGTGGGTGTACCTGTGGGAGATGAAGAGGTTTGGGGAGGGGTTTGTCAGGTGGGTCAGGCTGTTGCATGAGGTCCCGATGGAGAGTGTGGCCACGAACAGGAGGAGGTCTGAGTACTTTCGGGTGCACTGAGGGACGAGGCAGGGGTGTCCCCTGTCCCCCCTGCTCTTCGCACTGGCGATTGAACCCCTGGCTATGGCACTGTGGGAGTCGAGGAACTGGAGGGGGTTGGTGCGGGATGGGGAGGAGCATAGGGTGTCGCTCTATACGAACGACTTGCTGTTATATGTGGCGAACCCGGTAGGGGGAATGCCAGAGGTAATGAGGATCCTCAGGGAATTCGGGGATTTCTCGGGGTATAAGCTCAACATGGGGAAGAGCGAGCTGTTCGTGGTTCACCCAGGGGACCAGGAGAAGTGGATTGGCAAGCTCCCACTAAAAAGGGCGGAGAGGAGCTTCAGGTATTTGGGGGTCCAGGTGGTCAGAAGCTGGGGGGCGCTGCATAGGCTTAATTTCTCAAGGCTGATGGAGCAAATGGAGGATACGTTCAAGAGGTGGGACGCGTTGCCGCTGTCCTTGGCGGGTAGGGTGCAGTCAGTCAAAATGACGGTGCTCCCAAGGTTTTTGTTCCTGTTCCAGTGCCTCTCCGTGTTTATCCCGAAGGCCTTTTTTAGGCGGGTTAACAGGGGCATAATGGGGTTTGTGTGGGCGCGAGGGACTCCGAGGGTGAGAAGGGTGTTCCTGGAGTGGGGTAGAGATGGGGGGGGGGGGGGGGGCCTGGCGCTGCCCAACCTCTGTGGGTACTACTGGGTCGCCAATGTGACGATGGTGCGCAAGTGGGTGATGGAGGGGGAGGGGGCTGCATGAAAGAGGCTGGATATGGCGTCCTGTGTGGGTACGAGTCTGGGGGCGCTGGCAACGGCGCCGCTGCCGCTCCCTCCAAGGAGGTATATCACGAGTCCGGTAGTGGCGGCTGCCCTCAAAATCTGGGGGCAGTGGAGGCGGCACAGGGGGGAAGTTGGGGCCTCGGTGTGGACCCCAATACGGGGGAACCACCGGTTCATCCCAGGGAGGACAGATGCGAGGGTTTTCGGGGTGGCACAGGGCAGGGTTACAAAGGTTGGGACACCTGTCTGTGGACGGGAAGTTCGCGAGCCTGGGTGAGTTGGAGGAGAAGTATGGGCGCCCCCCGGGGAACACCTTCAGGGACTTACAGGTAAGGGCATTTGCCAGGCAGCAGGTGGTGGAATTCCCGCGGCTGCTGCCACGCACAGTACAGGACAGGGTGCTCTCAGGGGGTGGCCGGGAATGGGGAAGATCTTGGAAACTTACCAGGTGATGCAGGAGGAGGAGGAGGCCTCGGTGGTGGAGGTGAAAGGTAAATGGGAGGAGGAGTTGGGAGAGTAGATCGAGGGGGGGACGTGGGCAGATGCCCTAGGGAGGGTGAACTCTTCATCTTCGTGCGCGAGGCTCAGCCTCATACAGTTTAAGGTGCTGCACAGGGCACACATGACCGGGACAAGGATGAGTCGGTTTTTTGGGGGTGAGAACGGGTGTGTTAGGTGCTCAGGGAGCCCAGCAAACCACACCCATATGTTCTGGGCATGCCCAGTGCTGGACGAATTTTGGAAGGGCGTAGCGAGGACGGTGTCGAGGGTGGTAGGATCCAGGGTCAAACCGGGCTGGGGGCTCGCAATATTTGGCGTGGCAGTGGAGCCGAGAGTGCAGGAGGCGAAAGAGGCCTTTGCGTCCCTGGTAGCCCGGCTGAGGATTCTTCTTCAGTGGAAGGACGCGAGGCCCCCAAGCGTGGAATCCTGGATCAACGATATGGCGGGGTTTATTAAGTTGGAGAGGGTGAAATTCGCCTTGAGAGGGTCGGTACAAGGGTTCTTCAGGCGGTGGCAACCGTTCTTAGACTGCCCGGCAGAACGGTAGACATTGGTCAATGGCAGCAGCAACTCCGGGAGGGGGAGGGGGGGGGTGTTACTTTATTTATGTTTATTTACACTGGGGGATCTGAGGGGGTGTATATATTTGCAATGTGTTAAGTTGGGGTGTTAATTTATTATTTATGTACAGGGAGAGGGGGGTATGGAGGGTAGTTTTTTGACTGTTTTGTATTTAACCCTGTTGGGTTCTTTTTTCATTTTGTTATTGATATTCTGTGAAAACCTTAATAAAAATTATTTTTTTTAAAAAGAGGGAACCACAAATATGAGTGGTCTATTAAAAATATATGTGCATGTGCAGGGAGTTGAATTAGAATTTGGTTTTGAAGATTGATATGATATGATGCATATAGTGGTGGTCACTGGCCACAGAAAGCTGAAAAAAAATTAGTGTGCACTAAAGGATTTGGAAGAAGGATGACCACTCCCTTCCTCTTAGATCCTAGAAATCTGGCCACCGCTGTGTAGAGGTAGATTTTAACTTGCATATTTACGAGTCAATTGTCAATACACTGCAAGTAGGTCACAAGCCAGGTGTGGTTGGGTTTACTGCTTAGTAAAAATTGATTTAGGTCTGAATTGAATGTAAAGGGGAATTGGAGTTTGGAAAATTGTTATGTTTTGGGACTGGGACCAGGACCTTCTGGCCCTGCCCGCCACCAGGGTCTTCTGGTCCTGTTGAAAATCAATGGACCTTTGATTGGCCCATTGCATCCCTTATGGCGGGTGCCAACACGGCAGAGCTGGGAAATCGCAGCCTGTCTCTTTTTTATAAGGTAAAAGGAAAGAAACAAGGGGGTAATGTGACCTGTTCTAAAGTCTGCCCACAAAAAGCTTAGGTAACATGGATGTTAAAGATTAAAAGGGGACTTCTGGTGACGGGGATGTGCTGAGCGGACACACGAAAGGTGGCTGGAAACTTGAATTTAGGCGCTTTCACCCAAAATAACCCACTAAAGTGGGGAGAAAAACCTCTCCCCCGACACCATCAGGACAAAACATGCCAAGCGGCAGCAACTCCAGAGGCCGAAAAGATGGCAAAGGCAGCAAAAGCCTGGAGAGAAAGGACAAGGTAATGGCAAGCACCCAAGGCGGCAAGGTCAAGGCCACACCTGAACGGGAAGAACCGCCAGACCACACGTAGGGCTCCCCCTACGGATGAACGAATGGAGGGACTTCCTAACACAGGAACTCCAGGAGGCCATCAAGATGGAGATGATGGCAATGGTTAAAGTGACAATAGCGGAGGCGCTGGTCATCCTTCAGGCAGCACTAGAAAAGGCAGAAAGGCGCTAGAGACTCAGGAAGTGACTATTAGAGAGTTGGAGACGGTCTTGACCAACCAGAGCGACCAGATTTCTGTACTAGAGATGGAAATGGCAAGGTTGGTGGCGATGCAAGGGACACTAAAAGAGAAAGTAGAGGATCAAGAAAATATGTTGTGTCGCCAGAACCTCCGCACTGTGGGCCTAGCAGAGGGAACCGAGGGCAGGAGCCCTACAGAGCATGTGGCACAGATGCTAGGTAAGTTGGTGGGAATGGAAAGCTTCCCCAAGCCTCCAGAAGTAGACAGAGCCCACAGGTCACTCGGGCCAAAGCCCAAAGCCGGGGAGCAGCCACCGGGACCAAGACCAGGATAGGATCCTAAATTGGGTGAGACATACAAGGTCCTGCAACTGGAGTCAATCCGGGTGCATCAGGACATTGGGACAGACCTGGCCAAGTGCCGGGCAGAATTTAACAAAACCAAGGCGGACCTTTATAACAACAATGTGCATTTTGGAATGCTGTACTCGGCCAAGCTCTGGGTGACTTTTCAGGACAGAGAGTATCGTTTCACCGATGGACGTTGATGAGCTCATCCACAAACATGGGCTGGGAAGACAACAACGGAACCAACACTGAACTGGATACGCCAGCGTATCGAGACACTGAGAAACCACTTGCGTGGGACTGCACAGCCTCATTTTGAATTTTGGAGCCAAGCCTCAGAAAGGAGGGGGCAAGATCAGCAGGGCGCAGGAGGGTGTGAGGAGGCAAAAGGGGGAACAGCCATGCAACGGTCAGGGGCTGGTATAGATCGACCCGGGGAGGGGTGTCAGCATACTAGCGGGTAAGCTAGCACTAGGAAGTACTGCGGAGGAGCATGGCACATCTCCCATTGGAGAGAGGGTGCCTGCCGACAGGGGGTGTGGGTGGGGGGTGGAGAGCAAACTGCACGTGGGGGGAAAATAGGGCGGGCGGTTAAACGGGGAGAGGGGGGCTGGGAGGGGACACTCACAGGGATAGTGGGGGGGGGGGGGGGGGGACCTAGGGGGAAAGCAGAGGGGCAGGCAAGTCCGGGGCACCCAAACAAAGGGAAACCAGGAGTGCCGGGGCTGACCCACATGGCGTACACATAGATGGCGGCCTTCTCGGATGGCCCCTGGACAAAGTGAGACCTTGAAGTGCAGGGGGCTGTCCTCATGGTGAGTACGGTGACCACGGCCATTTTGGATGGCCTCCTATCAAAGGGAAACCTTGGAGTGCAGGGACACATCCACTAGGTAAGTATGGTTGATCCCGCAAGGAGGGTGGGGGACAGAAACTCCTCATCAGAATAGTCACTTGGAATGTCAGAGGACTTCACGGCCCAGTGAAAAAATCCAAAGTCTTCGCTCATCTGAAAAGTATGAAAGCTGACATAGTCTTCCTCTAGGAGACCCACCTGAGGGAGAAGGACCGACTGCGGGTGAGAAACGGCTGGGTGGGACAAACGTATCATTCGTGCTATGGGATGAGGGCTAGGGGAATGGCCATACTGCTCAGGTCAGCATTTACAATGACAAGGACAGTAACGGACCAAAGGGGATGGTACATCATGATTAGTGGTGTCCTGGAAGGGGCACCAATGGTCCTTGTAAACGTGTACGTTCCCAACTGGGGCGACGTGGAATTCGTTAAAAAGACCCTGGCGAAAATCCCCAACAGACACACACTGACTCATCATGGGGGGTAACTTTAACTGCGTACAGGATCCAAGGACAGACAGATCAAACCCCAAATGGGGGAAAAAAAAAAATCACACATGGTGAAGGAACTAGGAGCGTTCATGGAACAGATGGGGGAGTGGACATATGGCGATTCACACACGCAGAGGTGAAGGAGTTCTCCTCATTCTCCCAAGTGCAGCACGGCAGCACAGTGGTTAGCATAGTTGCTTCACAGCTCCAGGGTCCTCGGTTCGATTTCCGGTTTGGGTTACTGTCGGTGCGGAATCTGCATGTTCTCCCCGTGTCTGCGTGGGTTTCCTCCGTGTGCTCCCACAGTCCAAAGATGTGGAATAAAAGGGTCAGTGATAACATGGATACAAAATTCGCCGAGTGACAGGAAACAGTAATGGTGAACAGTGTTTTCTTCTGGACCAAGTTTCATAGAGGATATCCCCAGGAGTCAATGTTAGGATTCCTGCTCTTCCTGATGACCTAGACTTTGCTGCACAGGGCATAATTTCAAAATCTGCATACAACACATAATTTGGATGGTTTGTGAACTCGAAGGAGGATAGTGTTAAACTTAGAAAGGACGCAGATCGGTTGGTAGAATGGCAGACAAGTGGCAGATTAGATTTAACCCAAAGAAGTGTGCAGTGGTTCGTTTTAGTAGACAACATATGGACTGACAACATAAAACAATAGATATAATTCCAAAAATGGGTGCATGAGTGAAGTGTCCTGGGGATATATGTGCAAGAGCTTTTGAAGGTGGCAGGGGAAGTTGAGAAAATGATTAATAAAGTATATGGAATACTGGGATTTATAAATAGGGAATTAGAATATAAAAGCAACAAAGTTATAATAAATCTGCATGCAACACTAGCTCGGCCTTCCTAATCACATGCTGTACCTGCATACTAACTTTCATGTACCAAGATCCCTCTGTACCACCAGGTTTTGAAATCTCTACATTTAAAAAGCACACTGCTATTCTGTTCTTCCTGCCAAGTTTACCTTTACTCCATCTGCCAAATTTCTGCCCACTCACTTAACCTGTCTATATCCCTCTTCCGACTCTCTACCTCCTCTTGACAGCTTACGTTCCTGCCTATCTTAGTGCCATCGGCAAATGTAGTTATCATACATTTGGTCCTTTCATCCAAGTCATTGATGTAGATTGTAAATAGCTGAGGATCCAGCACTGATCCCTGTGGCACTCCACTAGTTATAGCTTGCCCATCCGATAAAGGCCCATTTAACCATACTCTCGGCTTCCTGTTAGCTAACCAATCCTTTATCGTGTGAGTATGCTACACCCTACACCATGCAATCCTATCTTGTGTGATAACCTTTTATGTGGCACTTATCAAATGCCTTTTGGAAATTCAAGTACATTAGGGCAGCACGGTAGCATGGTGGTTAGCACAATCGCTTCACAGCTCCAGAGTCCCAGGTTCGATTCCCGGCTTGGGTCACTGTCTGTGCGGAGTCTGCACGTTCTCCCCGTGTGTGCGTGGGTTTCCTCCGGGTGCTCCGGTTTCCTCCAACAGTCCAAAAATGTGCAGGCTAGGTGGATTGGCCATGCTAAATTGCCGTTAGTGTCGAAAAGTGCCCTTAGTGTTGGGTGGGGTTACTGGGTCATGGGAATAGGGTGGTGTGGGTTTGGGTAGGGTGCTCTTTCAAAGAGCCGGTGCAGACTCGATGGGCCGAATGGCCCCCTTCTGCACTGTAAATACTATGATTACATCTACCCCTTGATAGTTACTTCATCAAAAAACTCTAATAGATTACTTAAACATGATTTCCTTTCACATGTTGGCTCTGCTTGATCACATTGTGATTTTCTAACAATCCTGCTATAACCTCCTTAATAATGGATTTTAGAATTTTCTCTATGACATATGTTACGCTAATTGTCCTCTGGTTTCCTACTTTCTGACTCTCTCCTTTCTTGAATAAATACATTCTCTATTTTACAATCCACTGGGATCCTTCCAGAATCTAAGGAATTTTGGAAGATTATAACCAGTACATCTACTTTTTTCTTTTAAGACCCTAGGTTGCTGGCCAACCGATCTTGGGGACTTGTCAGCCTTTGGGTGTAATAGTTGGAGCCCTAACCAAATAATTGTTTAAGCAATGGGAATATTGTCATCTCCAATAATAAAGTCCATAATTTAGTGGCAAAAGCAAAATAGGGATTAAAAGAATTTGCCAAAACGTAGCTGCAGTGATTTAACTAGTTCCATTCTCATTTGTAAATGTTGCTGCTTGACTGCTTGATATGCGATTACGCTTGCCCTTATTTGATTCTCAGCAAAAGTTTATGTTCCTACGTTATTCACGCCTGATTGACATGCTATGTATTGAATAATAATTTGTTACTTTTCTTCTTTTTAAAAATAAATTTAGAGTACCCAATTATTTTTCTTTTCCAATTAAGGGGCAATTTAGCGTTGCCAATCCACCTAAGCAGCACATCTTTGGGTTGTGGAGTGAAACATACGCAGACACGTGGAGAATGTGTAAACTCCACACAGACAGGGCAGGGATTCGAACCCGGGTCCTCAGCGCCGTAGTTCCACTGCTAACCACTGCGCCACGTGTCGCCCTTGTCATTATTCTTTGAAAACAAAATTTGAGCAAATTCGGTTGAGAGGTGACGCAATTTTGAATATGGAAAACTGACATCTTATTCAGCTCACGAGAGGGCAAAAAGAAAAGCTTTTGAATACCCACTTTGAGGAGGCCACCATTTTCCACATTTTATTTGCAATATAATAACAAGGAAAGGTGCAATGGTTCATAAGAGGTGCGGCTCTTGGAGGGATGAGAAGCCTGAAGTGTGACGAAAAAAAACCACTAGGCAAAATAGGTTTTCTTGAATGAAACGTAGGTGTCTTCTTCTTGGGCAGTCCCTCAGCGTTGAGGATGACTTGTTTCCACTCCGGGGAGGCGGGTTCTGCGGTGGCTGAACAGTCCGATCCTGGATCCGCAGACTCTGTCACAGACTTGACAGGTGGTGCTTGATGAGACAGGTGGTGCTTGATGAGTGGGTGGGTGGGATGCTCTGGATTCTGCGCTCTCCTTCCGCTGTTTGCGCTTGGCCTCCGTGTGCTTCACCCTGCACTCCAACCTACGAAACTAGGTGAATGCCACCTTTGCGGCTATCTTTTCTCCAGTTTGCGTGTTCGAAGGCAAGCAATTCCCACATGTCGGTGGGGATGTTGCATTTATTTAGGGAGGCTTTCAGAGTGTCCTTGTGGTGTTTCCTCTGCCCTCCTAGTGATCGCTTGCCAGTGCGGAGCTTGGAGTAGAACACTTGTTTTGGGAGTCTCGTGACAGGCATGTGGATAATGTGGCCCACTCATGGCAGTTGGTCGCGCATGACCAGTGCCTCGATACTGGGGATAATAGCCTGGGAGAGGACGCTCACATTGGTACACCTACCCTGCCAGTGGATTTGCAGGATTTTGAGGAAGCAGCGTTGGTGATATCTCGTCAAGGATTTGAGGTGTCTGCTGTACATTGTCCATGTTTCTGATACATACAGGAGGGCTGCTCTGTAGACTATGAACTTGGTGCTTGGTTTGAGGTCTCGGTCTTCGAATACTCTGTTCCTCAGATGTCTGAAGGCTGCACAGGTGCATTAATAAATAAAAATAATAAATTGGAGTTGATGTTGGATTTTGTCGTCAATGTCTGCTCGCAACGAGAGGAGGCTCACAATGTAATGGTGAACTCGCCAACATTGAGGGCATTTAAAAGTTTATTGGATAAACATATGGATGAAATGGTATAGTGTAGGTTAGATGGCTTTTGTTTCGGTGCAACATCGTGGGCCGAAGGGCCTGTACTGCGCTGTATTGTTCTATGTTCTATGTTCTATGTATGGAAAATGATCCACACTGTCCAAGGACTCACCGTGAATCTGGGAGGGGGGGGTCGATGATGGTTTGTAGCTCAGCTCTGAATATGCGCACACACAGGCGTTGTCTGCATACTGCAGCTCGATGAAAGAGGTTGAGGTGGGCTTGGTTCTGGCCTGGCGGCATCGGAGGGTGAACAGTTTCTCCCATGTCCGGTAGGTTATCTCCACTCTAGTGGGGAGCTTCAGGGTGACGGGGTAGAGTGTTGCTGCGAGCAAGATGGAGAAGAGCATTGGTGCGATGGCACAATCCTGTTTGAGCCCAGTTTGCACTCATACTGGGTCTGTGGTGGTTCCGTTGGTGAGGATCACTGCTTGCTTGCATGACATGTGGAGATGCTGGTGCCCTTGTTTAAAAAGGGCTGTAGGGATAAGCCCGGGATCTATCGACCGGTGAGTCTTACCTCTGTAGTGGGTAAATTGTTAGAAGATATTCTGAGGGACAGGATCTACAGGTATTTAGATAGGCAAGGGCTAATTAGGGAAAGTCAGCATGGCTTTGTAAGAGGAAAGTCATGTCTCACAAATTTGATTGAGTTTTCTGAAGGGATAACCAAGAAGGTTGATGAGGGCAGTGCGGTTGACGTTGTCTACATGGACTTCATGATTCACCTGAGGAAGGAGCAGTGCTCCGAAAGCTAGTGATTTGAAACAAACCTGCTGGACTTTAACCTGGTGTTGTAAGACTTCTTACTGTGCTCTCCCCAGCCCAACGCCGGCATCTCCACATCATACATGGACTTTAGCAAGGCCTTTGACAAGGTACCGCATGGTAGGTTGTTGCAAAAGGTTAAATCTCACGGAATCCAGGGCGGGGTAGCCAATTGGATACAAAATTGGCTTGGCAACCGAAGCCAAAGGGTGATTGTGGAGGGTTGTTTTTCAAACTGAGGCCTGTGATCAGCGGTGTGCCTCAGGGATCGGTGCTGGGAAAATGTTTCTATGAGAATGTAGGAGGCATGGTTAGTAAGTATGCAGGGGACACCAAGATTGGTGGCATAGTGGATAGTGAAGATGGTTATATAAGATTGCAACAGGATCTTGACCAATTGGGCCAGTGGGCCGATGAATGGCAGATGGAGTTTAATTTGGATAAATGAGAGGTGATGCATTTTGGTAGATCAAATCAGGGCAGGACCTACTCAGTTAACGGTAGGGAGTTGGGGAGAGTTACAGAACAAAGAGATCTAGGGGTACAGGTTCATAGCTCCTTGAAGGTGGAGTCGCAGGTGGACAGGGTGGTGAAGAAGGCATTCAGCATGCTAGGTTTTATTGGGCGGAATATTGAATACAGGAGTTGGGACGTCTTGTTGAAGTTGTACAAAACATTGGTAAGACCACACACGGAGTACTGTGTTCAGTTCTGGTCACCCTATTATAGGAAGGATACTGTTAAACTAGAAAGAGTGCAGAAGAGATTTGCGAGGATGCTATCAGGACGTGTTGGTCTGAGTTATAAGGAGAGGCTGGATAGGCTGGGGCTTTTCCCCCTGGAGCGAAGGAGGCTTAGGGGTGATCTTATAGAGGTCTATAAAATAATGAGGAGCATCGATAAGGTGGATAGTCAACATCTTTTCCCAAAGGTAGAGGAGTCTGGAACTGGAGGGCATAGGTTTAAGGTGAGAGGAGAGAGACACAAAAGAGACCAGAGGAGAAATGTATTCACACAGAGGGTGGTGAGCATCTGGAACAGGCTGCCAGAGGCAGTGGTAGAGATGGGTACAATTCTCTCCTTTAAAAAGCAGTTAGACAGTTACATGGGCAGGGTGGGTATAGAGGGATATGGACCAAATGCAGGCAAGTTGGACGAGCTTAGTGATAGAAACTGGGTAGCATGGACCAGGTGGGCCGATGGGCCTGTTTCCATGCTGTAAAGATCGACGACTCCATGACATCATGGAGCAAGCGGAGAATGGTGACGAATTTCTGCGGGCAGCCGAATTTGAGGAGGATGCTCCAAAGTCCCTTATGGATGGCGGAGTCGAAGACCTTTGCAAGATCGAAGAAGGCCATGTATGGAGGTTGATGCAGCTCCCTGCACTTTTCCTGGATTTGCAGCGCGCGGAGGATCATGTCCATTGAGCCTCTTGATGGGCGGAAGTTGCACTGAGACTCGGGGAGGTGCTATTCAGCCCCTGGGAGGAGGCGGTTGAGGAGTATTAACACAATGACATTTCCTTTGGCGGAGAGTAGGGAAATCACTCTGTAATTTCCGCAGTTAGACCTGCCTCCTTTCCTGAAGATGGCCACAATCAAGGCATCTCTGAGATCATCCGGCATGCTCCCTTCCTTCCAGACAAGAATGATGAAGTTGAGCTGCACAAGCAGGGGCGAGAGGAGCAGCAGTGGGGCGTGTGGAGCAGCAGCGGGGCGTGTGGAGCAGCAGCGGGGCGAGTGGAGCAGCAGCGGGGCGAGTGGAGCAGCAGCGGGGCGAGTGGAGCAGCAGCGGGGCGAGTGGAGCAGCAGCGGGGCTAGTGGAGCAGCAGCGGGGCGAGTGGAGCAGCAGCGGGGCGAGTGGAGCAGCAGCGGGGCGAGTGGAGCAGCAGCGGGGCGAGAGGAGCAAAGACCTCGGTCCGCTGGAACCATGTGGTGGTTGGTGTGCAATGACCACCCCACGTGAAAAGAATCCACACACAAGCCTCTACGTATTTAAGGTATGTTAAATTGAAATGTAAAACTAATGGACAGATAACTTGAAAAAAAGTTTTTCTGTTTAAAATTTGTCATGTAAGAGTACCTTTAAGAAATGGGTGTTTATAAATGGGTGTGTATATAAATATCTGTAGTGAGAGTACCTTTAAGAAATGGGTGTTTACTACTGCAGTGATGTCAGAGAGTGGGTGGAGCTGGGCTGTCTGTCAGCTTTTTACTTTTGTTTCAGGCTGTTTGCTGCAGGGTGTGTTTTAGTTTTGTTTTCAGTGTTGGAGCTGAAGCCAGACAGAGCAGGTGTACTGTTGATCTCTCTGCCATGAAAAGACCATCTCTTGATCATTTGGTGAATTCAGAATTATAAATGTTCTCAGTAGTGAATGTAAACCTAATGTGCTTCTGTTAAAAGGTGTTTCTTTTGTCTTCTGGATGTTGTTTGGGAAGTTATTAAGGATTTCTCAGTGTTGTACTCTTTGGTGGTTGTATTTGAATTGATGGTTGCTAAGATGTTCACTGTATGTTTTAAAAAGGTTAACTTGAGTTCATAGAATAAACATTGTTTTGTTTAAAAAAATACCTTTCCATTTCTGCTCTACCACACCTGTAGAGTGGACCGTGTGCTCCCCATAACCACAATCTATTAAAAGTCGTGGGTCAGGTGAACGCCATGATACACTTTGGGGTTCTCTAAACCCTGGCTCATAACAAATTGGGTGCTCGTCCAAGAAAAAAGTCTATCTATTGGATTGGCTTAGTGAACTTAAAGACAGTGAGGGGTGAGCATATTGTGGTTGCTTTTCAGGTGTGGTATTTCAGTTTAAGTAGGGAGTGTGTTGTGGACAATGGCTCTTTCAGAGGCTCAGACGTTTTTGGGGGTGGAGACGGTCACACGCAGTACCTTATGGACAGAGACTAAAAGCAGACTGTTAGATTTGGCAAAAACATTGCAGTTAACATTACCTGACAAAATGCGAAAAGATGAGGTAATTATGGCGGTGGTTAAGCATTTAAAGTTGCCTGAGATACAGTTTGACTCATTGGAAATTGCAAAAATTCAGTTACAAATTAAACAAATGGAACATGAGAACGAATTAAAGCAGCTTGAATACGAGAAAGAGGAAAAAGAAAGAGAGAGAGAAAGAGATAGAGAGGAAAAAAATAGAGATAGAGAGGAAAAAGAAAGAGAGAGAGAAAGAGATAGAGAGGAAAAAGAAAGAGAGAGGAAAAAGAAAAGAAAGGAGAAAAGAAAGAATAGCCCTAGCAGAACAAAAAGAAAGAGAAAGGGAGATACAGATCAGGGAAAAAGATAAAGAGAGAGAGTTTGAACTTTAGAAAATGGCCATGAAACATGACAAGTCAGTTAAAATTGGCAGACGTAAAGGGAAACATACAGTTGGACGATAGTGATGAGGATAGTGAGAAAGAGTGTCAAAGTCGAAGGCTTGGTGGGAATCTATTCAAATACGTCCAAGCATTGCCAAGGTTTGACGAGAAGGAGGTAGAAGCCTTTTTCATTTCATTTGAGAAGGTGGCTAAACAAATGAAATGGCCACAGGACATGTGGGTATTACTGATTCAAACAAAGCTGGTAGGTAGGGCTAATGAAGAGTTTGAAGAGGCATCTGGGACGTATGAGGTGGTGAAAAAAATCAATCTTAGGTGCATATGAACTAGTGCCTGAAGCCTACAAATGTTTAGAAATTTAAGGAAAGAATTTGGTCAAACATACATAGAGTTTGAAAGGATCAGAGTAATTTTGATAGGTGGATAAGGGCTTTGAAAATAGACAAAACATATGAAGCTCTCAGAGAAATTATACTTTTGGAGGAGTTTAAAAATTCAATTCCTGATGTAGTGAGAACCCATGTGGAAGAGTAGAGGGTTAAAATTGCGAGATTAGCAGCAGAAATGGCAGATGATTATGAATTAGTTCATAAATCAAAGCTTGGTTTCCGACATCAGTTTCAGCCTGTGAGGGATAGAAACTGGGGACATGAGAAATACTCAAGTGGTAGAGGCAAAGGTGATCTGATGGGAGATAATAAAAATATTATTTTTTATTATCCAGGGGGCAGCACGGTAGCATTGTGGATAGCACAATTGCTTCACAGCTCCAGGGTCCCAGGTTCGATTCCGGCTTGGGTCACTGTGCGGAGTCTGCACACCCTCCCAGTGTGTGCGTGGGTTTCCTCCGGGTGCTCCGGTTTCCTCCCACAGTCCAAAGATGTGCAGGTTAGGTGGTTTGGCCATGATAAATTGCCCTTAGTGTCCAAAATTGCACTGAGTGTTGGGTGGTGTTACTGGGTTGTGGGGATGGGGTGGAGGTGTTGGCCTTGGGTGGGGTGCTCTTTCCGGGAGCAGGTGCAGACTCGATGGGCCGAATGGCCTCCTTCTGCACTGAAAATTCTATGAAATTCTATGAATAAGGAGAGTGTACCTCAGATTAAAAAAGAAATCCAGGAGGGTGGAAAAGAAATAAAAAGTTTCAAATGTTTTCACTGTAATAAACAAGTGTAAAGTCACAGTGTTGGTGGTTGAAGAAAAGCACTGAGAAGGCTGATGTGGTAAAACAGGATAAGACAGTGGGGTTTGTTAAAGTGGTAAAGGAAAGCCCAAGTGAAGCGAAGGAGGTGCAAAAGATTGTACAGCCCGATCAAAAGGTGATTGATAAGAAGGTGCCAGATCACTTTAAAGAATTTACTTGTGTGGGTAAAGTTTACTCATGTGTATCAGGAGGAGCAGGTAAAGAAGTCACAATTTTAAGAGATACAGGAGCTAGTGAATCTTTAATGGTAAGAGATGAGGAGTTATGTAGTTTGGAAAGAATGTTGCCAGAAAAGGTGGTAATATGTGGAATTCAGGGTGAGAGTAGTAGTGTTCAATTATATAAGGTAAGGTTGGAAAGTTTAGTGAAGAGTGGTGAAGTGGTAGTAGGAGTAATAGAGAAACTATCTTGTCCATGAATACAGTTTACCTTGGGTAATGATATAGCTGGATCGCAGGTGGGAATGATGCCTACGGTGGTTGATAAGCCAGTGGAGAATCAGACAACTGAAGTGTTGAAGGACGAATATCCTTGGATTTTTCCAGATTGTGTAGTAACAAGGTCGCAAAGTCACAGGTTAAGACAAGAGGAGAAATCAGAGAGTGACAATGAAGTTGAAGTGCAATTATCAGAAACGATTTTTGATCAGATGGTTGAAAAAGAACAAGAACAGGTGGAGGATGAGGCGGATATTTTAGTTCAGGAAAATTGTCGGAGTTACAACAGAAAGATGTAGAAATAAAACGGATGAATCAGAAAGCATACACGGAAGAGGAATCTGAGTGTATACCAGAGTGTTATTACCGTAAAAGTGATAACTTGATGAGAAAATGGAGACCTTTACATATGCAGGCAGATGAAAAGTGGGCAGAAGTTCATCAAGTAGTATTGCCGGTAGGGTATAGAAAAGAGGTGTTACGCATTGCACATGAGGTACCAGTGGGAGGTCAATTGGGAATAAGGAAAACTCAAGCTAAAATCTAGAAACATTTTTATTGGCCTGGACTACATAAAGATGTAGTTAAATTTTGTCAATCATGTCAAGTGATGGGGAAACCTCAAGCAGTGATAAAACCAGCGCCCTTAATACCCATTCCAGCATTTGAAGAACCTTTTACAAGGGTCCTAATTGATTGCGTAATTGATTTTCGTTTCCTAAAATGAAAAGTGGGAATCAATATCTTTTGACGATAATGGATGTGTCTACTGGGTTTCCAGAGGCCATTCCAGTACGTAATATTACAGCCAAAAATATTGTGGAGGAGTTACTTAAATTCTTTACTCGATATGGACTACCCACAGAAATACAATCGGATCAAGGATCAAATTTTACCTCAAGGTTATTCAAAGAGGTTATGGATAGCTTAGGAATAAAACAATTTAAATCAACTGCATACCATCCAGAATCGCAGGGAGCGTTAGAAAGGTGGCATCAGACATTAAAGACAATGTTGAGGGCTTTTTGTCACGATTATCCAGATGACTGGATAAAGGAATTCCATTCGTACTGTTTGCAATTAGGGATGCACCTAATGAGTCAACCAAATTTAGTCCTTTTGAACTAATTTTTGGTCATGAGGTATGAGGACCACTTAAATTGATTAAAGGAAAATTGGTGAGTGAGAAATCAGAACTTACATTATTGGATTACGTGTCAAATTTTAGGGAACGATTACATAGAGCAGGTGAATTGGCTAGACAACATTTAAGAGTTGCACAAAATGTGATGAAACGGGTAGCGGAAAAGAAATCCAAAGTTTGTAGTTTTGCCAGTGGAGATAAAGTTTTCGTATTGTTACCAGTGATAGGCGAACCTTTAAAAGCACGTTTTTGTGGACCTTATCAGATTGAAAGGAAATTAAGTGAGGTGAATTATGTGGTAAAAACGCTGGATAGAAGGAAAACTCACCGAGTGTGTCATGTGAATATGCTTAAAAGGTACTTTGAGAACTTCCGGTTGCGGCGATGCGGAGCTAAGCCGCACATTTCGGCAGCTCCAGCTATAACGGACTTTTGGGCTCTCCGGAGGAGCCCCAATGGAAATGTTTTGATTGAATCCCGTGTGGGAAGGTGAAGTAAGGTCCCCCCTTACGTCATATGGCGGGGATTGGCGGTGGAGCGACGGAGAAAGAGGCTCTGGAGCAGCGGCAAAAACGAGGGGGGAAAACCAAGATGGCGGAGGACGGAGATCGAGCAGCATGTGGGCCGGACCAGCAGGAGTTCCTCAGGCGCTGCATGGAGGAGCGTAAGAAGGAGGTGCTGGCGCCAATGCTGTTGGTGATCGAGGGGCTGAAGGAAACCCAGAAGGCCCAGGCGGTGGAGCTCCGTGAGGTGAGGGATAAAACTAATGAGAACGAGGACAAGATCCTGGGCCTGGCAGTAAAGATGGAGGCGCACGAGGCGGTGCACAAGAGGTGGGCCGAGAGACTCGAGGTCTTGGAGAACAGGTCGAGGAGAAAGAAACTCCGGATTCTGGGTCTCCCCAAAGGAGTGGAGGGGGCTGATGCCGGGACGTATGTGAGCACGATGCTCCATTCGCTGATGGGTGCGGAGGTCTCTCCGAGCCCCCTGGAGCTAGAAGGGGCTCACCGGGTCCTGGCGAGGAGACCCAAGGCTGGCGAGCCGCCAAGGGCGATAGTGATGAGGTTCCATCGCTTCGCGGACAAAGAGAGTGTCCTGAGATGGGCCAAGAAGGTGCGGAGCAGATGGGAGAATGCGGTGATCTGAGTCTACCAGGACTGGAGTGCGGAGGTGGCAAAGAGGAGAGCTGGTTTCAACCGGGCCAAGGCGGTGCTGCATAAAAAAAAGTGAGAGATTTGGAATGCTGCAGCCTGCGCGACTGTGGGTCACTTATCAGGACCGACACCACTATTTTGAAACTCCAGAAGAGGCTTGGACCTTTATCCAAACGGAAAAATTGGACTCGAACTGAAGGGCTGTGGTTGTGGGGGCGATGTTGACTGTATACGGGGTTGTAAATATGGGTAAAGAATGTTTCACGGGTGGGATGATGGATGGGGATGGGGGAAGAGTTCTTTTATCTTTTGATGAGATAGTGGGGAATGTGGGCGTCGGTGCTGGAGGGAGGTGAGACTCGGGGATGGGGGAACTGGGATAAGGCCGCAACAGGAGCTGCGCCACAGGGGGTGGGGCTGGCTCAGGAAAGCGCGGGCTTTTTCCCGTGCTAGGGAGGAGGGGGATGGAGGAACGTAAGCAGGAGGAGAGATTCCCACACGGGGAGATCAACGGGAAGGTGGGGGAAGTCGGGGTCAGCAGAAGTCAGCTGAATCACGGAAGTAGTATGGGGGGAGCAAAAGAGCTCGATGCGGATCTAGCGGGGAGGGAGGGAGATAACAGGGTTGCTGCTGCATTGGCCGAGGGGGAACTGAAAATGGAAGAGGTGGTCGGGGCGGGGGTTCCCCGTCTGGGGGACTGGAGGGTGCGGGAGACGCGGGCACGGGACTGGCCTAAGATAGGAGATGGCTAGTCAGGGGGGGGGGGTGAAGCCCCCCAATCCGGCTGATCATGTGGAATGTGAGAGGCCTAAATGGGCCGGTTAAGAGGGCCCGAGTGTTTGCGCACTTAAAGGGACTGAAGGCAGACGTGGTCATGCTTCAGGAGACACATCTGAAGGTGGGAGATCAGGTCAGGTTAAGGAAGGGATGGGTAGGACAGGTGTTCCATTCGGGGATGGATACGAAGAATAGAGGGGTGGCAATACTGGTGGGGAAGCGGGTGTCGTTTGAGGCCAAGAACATAGTAGCGGACAATGGAGGCCGATACGTGATGGTGAGCGGTAGGTTGCAGGGGACGGGGGCAGTACTGGTAAATGTATACGCCCCGAACTGGGACGATGCTGGATTCATGAAGCGGATGTTGGGGCGTATTCAGGACTTGGAGGTAGGGAGTCTGATAATGGGTGGGGATTTCAACACGGTGTTTGACCCAGCATTAGATTGTTCCAGATCTAGGACGGGGAAGAGGCCGGCTGCGGCCAAGGTGCTCAGGGGGTTTATGGATCAGATGGGGGGAGTAGATCCGTGGAGATTTGCCAGGCCTTTGGCCAGAGAATTTTCTTTTTTCTCCCATGTACATAAGGCCTACTCCCGGATAGATTTTTTTGTTCTGGGCAGGGCATTGATCCCGAAAGTGGAGGGAACGGAGTATTCGGCCATAGCCATTTCAGACCATGCCCCGCATTGGGTGGAGCTAGAGCTGGGGGAGGAGAGGGACCAACGCCCGTTGTGGCGGTTGGATGTGGGACTGCTGGCAGACGAGGAAGTGTGTGGGAGGGTGCGGGGGTGCATCGTAAGGTATCTGGAGGCCAACGACAACAGGGAGGTGCAGGTGGGAGTAGTATGGGAGGCGCTGAAGGCGGTGGTCAGGGGAGAGTTCATCTCCATCAGGGCTCATAGGGAAAAGAGCGAGGGCAGGGAAAGGGAGAGGTTAGTGGGGGAGGTTTTAAGGGTGGACAGGAGCTATGCAGAGGCTCCTGATGAGGGACTACTCAGGGAGAGACGAAGCCTCCAGACGGAGTTCGACCTGTTGACCACGGGGCAGGCAGAGGCACAGTGGAGGAAGGCACAGAGGGCGATGTATGAATATGGGGAGAAGGCGAGTCGGATGCTGGCACATCAGCTCCGTAAGAGGTTGTCAGCGAGGGAAATAGGTGGAGTCAAGGATGGCAGGGGAACTACGGTGCGGAGTGCGGTGAAAGTGAATGAGGCATTCAAGGCCTTTTACGAGGAGCTGTATAGGTCCCAGCCCCCGGGGGGAAAAGAGGGGATGCGACGATTCTTGGACCAACTGAGGTTCCCGAGGTTGGGGGAGCAGGAGGTGGCTGGTTTGGGGGCGCCAATTGGGATGAAGGAGCTGGTTAAAGGACAGGGGAGCATGCAGGCAGGGAAGGCCCCGGGACCGGATGGGTTCCCGGTGGAGTTCTGTAGGAAGTATGTAGACCTCTTAGCCCCGTTGCCGGTAAGGACCTTCAATGAAGCAAGGGAGGGGGGGACCCTGCCCCCAACAATGTCGGAGGCGATGATCTCTTTGATCCTGAAGCGAGAAAAGGACCCACTGCAATGCGGGTCGTATAGACCGATCTCGCTCCTCAACGTAGATGCTAAGTTGCTGGCAAAAATGTTGGCTACGAGGATAGAGGACTGTGTCCCGGGGGGTGATTCACGAGGACCAGACGGGATTCGTAAAGGGTAGGCAGCTAAATACCAATGTGCGAAGGCTCCTAAATGTGATGATGCCATCGGTGGAGGGAGAGGTGGAGATAGTGGCAGCTATGGATGCGGAGAAGGCCTTTGACCGAGTAGAGTGGGAGTATCTTTGGGAAGTGTTGAGGAGATTTGGGTTCGGGGGAGGGTTTATTAGTTGGGTTAAGCTCCTGTATAGAGCCCCGGTGGCGAGTGTGGTCACGAAGCGGCGGAGGTCGGAGTATTTCCGGCTGTATCGAGGGACGAGGCAGGGATGCCCCCTGTCCCCTCTGCTGTTTGCATTAGCAATTGAACCTTTGGCCACGGCATTAAGGGAGTCGGGAAAATGGAGGGGGGTGGTCCGAGGGGGAGAGGAACATCGAGTGTCGCTGTACGCAGACGACCTGTTGCTGTATGTGGCGGATCCAGTGGATGGGATGGTTGCGGTCATGCAGATTCTAAGGGAGTTTGGGGACTTTTCGGGCTTTAAGCTCAATGTGGGAAAGAGTGAGCTCTTTGTGGTGCATCCGGGGGATCAGGGAAGAGGGATAGACGACCTACCGTTGAGGAGGGCAGAAAGGAGCTTTCGATACTTGGGGATCCAGGTAGCTAGGAGCTGGGGGGCACTGCACAAACTTAATTTGACGCGGCTGGTGGAACAGATGGAGGACTTTAAAAGGTGGGACATGTTGCCACTCTCGTTAGCGGGCAGGGTACAGTCGATTAAAATGGTGGTCCTCCCGAGGTTTCTTTTTGTATTCCAATGCCTCCCAATTGTGATTACCAAGGCCTTTTTTAAGAGGGTAAGCAGGAGCATTATGGGATTTGTGTGGGCGAGCAAGACCCCGAGGGTAAGGAGGGGGTTCCTGGAGCGTAGCAGAGATAGAGGAGGGTTGGCATTGCCGAATGCGGGTGGCTACTACTGGGCAGCCAACGTGGCGATGATCCGTAAGTGGGTGATGGAGGGAGAGGGGGCGGCATAGAAGAGGTTGTAAATGACGTCCTGCGAAGGAACGAGCCTGGGAGCGCTGGTGACGGCACCGCTGCCGCTCTCGCCGACAAGGTACACCTCGAGTCCGGTGGTGGCGGCAACGCTAAAGATCTGGGGGCAGTGGAGACGGCACAGGGATGCGATGGGAGCCTCGGTGTGGCCCCCGATCAGAGACAACCATCGGTTTGTCCCGGGAAGGATGGACGGGGGGGTTTCAGAGCAGGCATAGGGCAGGGATTAAAAGAATGGGGGACCTGTTCATTGATGGGACGTTTGCGAGCTTAGGGGCGCTGGAGGAGAAGTTTGGGCTACCCCCGGGAAACGTTTTCAGGTACATGCAAGTAAGGGCGTTTGTGAGGCGGCAGGTGAGGGAATTCCCGATGCTCCCGGCACAGGGGATTCAAGACAGGGTGATTTCGGGCGTATGGGTCGGAGAGGGCAAGGGGTCGGCGATATACCAGGAGATGAAAGAGGGGGAGACTTTGGTAGAGGAGCTGAAGGGTAAATGGAAAGAGGAGCTGGGGGAGGAGATTGAGGAGGGACTGTGGGCAGATTCCCTAAGTAGGGTTAATTCCTCTTCCTCGTGTGCCAGGCTCAGCCTGATACAGTTTAAGGTAGTTCACAGAGCGCACATGACGGGGGCGAGGCTGAGTAGGTTCTTTGGGGTGGAGGACAGATGTGGGAGGTGCCCGGCGAACCATGTCCATATGTTTTAGTCATGCCCGGCACTGGAGGGGAGTTGCGAGAACAGTATCTAAGGTGGTGAAAGTCCGGGTCAAGCCAAGCTGGGGGCTAGCACTATTTGGAGTAGCGGACGAGCCGGGAGTGCAGGAGGCGAAAGAGGCCGGCATTCTGGCCTTTGCGTCCCTAGTAGCCCGGCGAAGGATCTTGTTAATGGGGGATATCTTTCTTGGAGGGGGAGGGGGAAGGTTTTTTTTTTCTGGGGGGCATTCGAGCAAGAAAATACATGAATGATCCGGAAAACTGATATGTACGGGAGGAATCCAATGCACAAAGTTCTGTATCATATTGACTTGCCATGTTCATGTCTTGCTATGCGAGCTTTCTTTCTTTTGTGTCACGGGGGGGGGGGTTTGTTTGTATGTTTGAAAATGTGGTTAAAAAATTCTTAATAAACATATTTTAAAAAAAAATAAAAGGTACTTTGAAAGGGAAGAGGAGAAAAAGGAGATTTTAATGATTCTAACTCAAAGTGACGAACCAAATCCAGATGACTGTGAATTTGACATACCTCAAATTAAATTGGAAAACGAGGATGTTCTTAAAAATGGGGATAAATTGTTGAGTTACCTTCCAGTGAAAAAACGGACTGACTTGAAAGAGTTATTGATAACACATGGGCGAGTTTGTAGAGATAAATTGGGATGTACAAAAATGGCTATACATGATGTAGATGTGGGAAATGCTGTTCCAATCAAACAACATCCAGATAGACTTAACCCTTTAAAATTGGCACAGGTTAACAAAGAGATTGAGAGTATGCTTAAAAATGGCATAATTGGAGTGGGTTGCAGCCAATGGAGCTCACCCATAGTGATGGTACCAAAGCCAGACGGTACCCAACGGTTGTGTGTGGACTATAGAAAGGTTAATGCAGTTACAAGAACAGACTCTTATCCTATCCCACATTTGGAGGATTGCATTGAGAAAGTGGGACAATCAGCCTTTTTTTCCAAACTGGATTTACTTGAAGGTTACTGGCAGGTATCTTTATTCGAAAGGGCGAAGGAGATTTCAGCTTTTGTGACTCCAGAAGGTATATACCAATTCAAAGTTATGTCATTTGGCATGAAAAACGCACCAGCCACATTTCAATGGTTAACTAACAAAGTTGTTTCAGGATTACCCAATTGTGCGGTATACATCGACGATATGGTAATTTTCAGCCAGACATGGACAGAACATTTGAAACATCTGATGGAGTTATTCGATCAACTTCAGGAGGCGGGTTTGGTGATAAACCTAGCTAAAAGGGAATTTGGCAAAGCCCAAGTCACTTTCCTTGGCCATACAATCGGACAGGGTCGAACGGTCACACGGGATGTGAAACCAACAGTTGTTGAGGAGTTTCCAAAAACCTCAAGACAAAGGAAAATAATGCGATTTCTTGGCATGAGTGGATTTGATCGAACATTTGTGAAAAGTTTTTGTAGCGTGATTGCTCCACTGATGACGTTGCTGAAGAAACGTCGAAAATTTCAGTGGATGGCGGACTTTCAACAGGCATTTGACGGCCTGAAAGCGGTGATAACCAATGCTTATGTGTTGGAGAATTACAAGGGACTCTGCGATCAGATTGAACTAAAGTATCTGACTTTAAAGAGAAATGCCGAGGCGTAGAGAAATGGATGGATCGTGCAGAGACCTTCTTGTTCAAAGAGACTGTCAATCAGGAAGGATTTCAGTTGGAGGAAGAAGAACAAAAATGGACTATATTATTGTACCTGTTTGCGTGTGTTGTTTTTTTAAAAAAAAACGTATATTTTCTGTGTGCATTTCTTAAAGGATAGTGAAAAGATGAAAAATGAAACCATCTTGAAGTTGATGGTTTATTTATTTTTCTTGGGGGAGGTGAGTCATGTAAGAGTACCTTTAAGAAATGGGTGTTTATAAATGGGTGTGTATATAAATATCTGTAGTGAGAGTACCTTTAAGAAATGGGTGTTTACTACTGCAGTGATGTCAGAGAGTGGGTGGAGCTGGGCTGTCTGTCAGCTTTTTACTTTTGTTTCAGGCTGTTTGCTGCAGGGTGTGTTTTAGTTTTGTTTTCAGCGTTGGAGCTGAAGCCAGACAGAGCAGGTGTACTGTTGATCTCTCTGCCATGAAAAGACGATCTCTTGATCATTTGGTGAATTCAGAATTATAAATGTTCTCAGTAGTGAATGTAAACCTAATGTGCTTCTGTTAAAAGGTGTTTCTTTTGTCTTCTGGATGTTGTTTGAGAAGTTATTAAGGATTACTTAGTGTTGTACTCTTTGGTGGTTGTATTTGAATTAATGGTTGCTAAGATGTTCACTGTATATTTTAAAAAGGTTAACTTGAGTTCATAGAATAAACATTGTTTTGCTTTTAAAAAATACTTTTCCATTTATGCTGTAGCACACCTGTAGAGTGGGCCGTGTGCTCCCCATACCACAGTCTATTAAAAGTTGTGGGTCAGGTGAACTCCATGATACACTTTGGGGTTCTCTAAACCCTGGCCCATAACAAATTATTTTATCTTCTACCTTCTACAGTATTTCCCAGTGACTAAGAAGAAAGTAGGTAATTGCTGCCAAGCCTCTGTCAATATAACTCTTGACCTGGCTGCAAGGAACCAGTTATTCATTTGCCCTTCCTATAGTGTCTCAGATCAAGAACCCATCATACGCAAAGTAATCGTTACAATCCCTAAAATGAACTGCAAAGCACAATCTATTGGAATATTCAGCAAAGGTGCATATTTTCTTTCTAAAAATTCTCTTTGCATATGACCTGATCCTAAACAGATACAAACAAACCAATATATTAATGATCATACTTTAACAGTTGCAATAAACTAAAATAAAAATGTAAATTAATTGGATAAAAATTCTGTCAATGTAAATTATTTCAGTCATTTGTTAAGCAAAACAAACGCACCTCAACTAAAAATGCATTAATATCGTCTTTTTAAAATACTTAACAAATCTGGATATTAAATAAATTTCAATCTGTACTTCACATCGGTTTTCCTTTTCATATGATAGAACAATACTGGGGCTTTGCTTGATATCAAATTATTGTCCCGTGAATGTTCCCTCTGCTGCTCCAATGAACACCGTACTCAAATTTTCACAGTTATAACAAGAACTTGCATTTATATGGTTCTTTTGATGCAGTAAAATGTCTTAAGGTGCTTCAGAGGATCAATTATCAAAGAAAATTTGAGATTCAGCCACATGAAGCCATTGCAGGAAAGATTCACGAGAATGGTTCCAGGTATGAGAAACTTCAGTTCTGAAGGTAGATTGGAGTGGTTAGGTCTTGCCGGGATACACCCTGCTGGAGCGACTGCTGGTTCCGGGTGTGGAAGGGGAGGGATACATACAAATGGGGGAGCAGGGAGGCGAGCGGGTGGTGAAGAGCAAGGAGAAATGGGAAGTGGAGTTGGGAGGGGAGATCAACTGGGGAGCATGGACTGAGGTACTGAGTAGGGTAAACGGGACCTCCTCATGTGCAAGGATGAGCCTGATGCAGTTTAAGGTGGTGCACAGGGTGCATATGACTCGAGCGAGAATGAGTGGGTTCTTTCGGGGGTTTCAGATGAGTGCGAGAGGTATGGGTGGGGGCCAGCGAAGTATGTTTTTGCCTCTTCTTGGTTCCCTCACCACCTGCTGCGTCCCTGTCTAGCAGCTATGTCCTTTAGGACCCGACCAGTTTAGTCTGTGGTGGTACTACCGAGCCATTATTGGTGATGGACATTGAAGTCCCCCACTCAAAGCATACTTTGCACCCTTGCCACCCTCAGTGCTTCCTCCCAAGTGGTCTTCAACATGGAGGAATACTGATTCATCAGCAGATAGTGGCCGGTATGTGGTAATCAGCAGGAGGTTTCCTTGCCCATGTTTAACCTTCATGCGACTTCATGGGGTCAAAGTCAATGCTGAGGACTCCCAGGGAAACTCCCTCACAACTGTAAATCATTACACCACCAACTCTGCTGAGTCTGACATGCCGGTGAGACAGGACATATCCAGGAATGGTGATAGGTGTCTCGGACATTGTCTTTAAGGTATGATCTGTGGGTATGACTATGTCAGGCTGTTGCTTGATGAGTCAGTGAGACAGCTCTCCCAACTTTGGCACAAGCCCCCAGATGTTCTTGCTTGGCAAGGCATTTAGTCGCTAGTGGAGGGTGCAGGTTAAATGGGGTTTTGGTATTTATCTATTTTTCTTTTCCTTCAATGGAAGTCTCCCTGCTAACTCAGGAGTTAGTTAATGGGAGTAGTTTTGGAGGGTTCGCTGCAGCTCATTATCGTAGTTTTTTTTAAAAGAAAATTAGCTTAGAAATTTATTTTGTTTAGTCTTGTTAAATGTAGGTTTTAGTTTTAGAAGACATCTTTGTTTGCCTCGCTTTTATGTGTGGTCACATTCAATGGTGATGGCATTTTTGGGAGGGAGAGTGGGGTGGGGTAGTTTGCTGACGGTGTCTGTTGGTTTTCCTTTGTCCAGTCTTCTGGCTTGGCTCGGTGGTCATCTTGGGTGGATCTTTTTGCTTTACCTTCTCAATGTCCGTTGGTAGATCTCTCTTGGTGGAATGGCTATCTCCGGAATAAAGAGTGATGGGAGACCTCAAATCTGTTTGGTCACCTGGAACGTTAGATGTTTGAATTGCCCAGTGAAGAGGTCGAGGGCATTTGCCCATCACAAGATGGGGGGGGGGGGGGGGGGGGGGGAGCAGCATTTTTACTGACAGCGGCCACAACATGGTGCAGTTTAAGTTAGTTATGGACAAGGAAGTAGACAAATTGCAGAAAAAGGTCTTGGATTGGACGCCCGGGGGGGGGGGGGGGGGGGGGGTTTGCAGACTTTAGTAAAATAAAGCAGCATCTGGCCAAGGTAGATTGGAACAAGTTACTGGTGGGGAGACCTACAGGAGAACAGTGGGGGGTGTTCAAAGATAAAATGGGGAGGGTACAGGTTGAACATGTTCCCTCTAGGATAATAGGAAGGAGTAACAAGCCCAGAGAGCCATGGATGACCAGAGATATTCAGGATACAATGAGAAGGAAGAGAGAGGCTTTTAATATGTACAAGGGGAGCAAATCAACAGAGGCATCAGTGGAGTACAGAAAGTGCAGGGTGGAGCTTAAGAAAGCAATTAGGAGAGCAAAGAGGGGATATGAGAAATCTCTAGCTGGTAAAAGTAGGGAAAATCCCAAGATATTCCTTAAGTATATCAATGGGAAGAGAATAACCAGGGAAAAAGTAGGGCCCATTAGGGACCAAGGGGGGAATCTGTGGGTGGAGCCAGAGGACATTGCAAGGGTGTTAAATGATTATTTCACACCTGTCTTCACCCAAGAGAATGAGGAGGCAGACATGGAACTCAGGGAGAGAGACTGTGAGGTTATTGAGCAAGTTGTCATAGGGAGGGACAAGAGACAAGGTATTGGAGGTGTTAGCAGGCTTAAAAGTGGAGAAATCTCCAGGTCCAGATGAATTGTGTCCCAGGTTGCTGTGGGAGGCAAGGGAGGAGATCGCAGGTGCCCTGTCTTAAATTGTTAATTCTTCTCTAGCCACAGGAGAGATGCCAGAGGACTGGAGAGCTATGGATGTGGTCCCACTATTTACGAAAGGCTGTAGGGATCAGTCAGGGAACTACAGGCCAGTGAGTCTCACGACAGTGGTGGGGAAACTAATGGATAAAATTCTGAAGGAGAGAATCTATCTCCACTTGGAGAGGCAAGGTTTGATCAGGAATAGTCAGCATGCTTTGTCAGAGGGAGGTCATGCCTAACAAATTTGATTGAATTTTTTGAGCACATGACTAAGTGTGTAGATGAGGGTAGTGCAGTGATGTTTACACGTATTTCAGCAAAGCTGTCCCACATGAGAGATTTATAAAGGCAAATACACATGGGATACAGTGGAACTTGATAAGGTGGATTCAAAGGTGGATTGAAGCTGGCTGAGCTGTAGGAAGCAGAAGATGATTACAGATGGCTGCTTTAGTGACTGGAAGCCAGTGTCTAGTGACGTACCACAGGGATCTGTGCTGAGTCCCCTATTATTTGTCATTTATATAAATGACTTAGATGACTACATGGGGGTTAGGACCAGTAAGTTTGTGGATGACACAAAGATAGGCTGGGTGGTTAACAGTGAGGTTGAGAGTCTTGGGTTACAAGAAAATATAGACGGGATGGTCAAATGGGCAGAAAAGTGGCAGATGGAATTTAATCCTGAGATGTGTGAGGTGTTTCACTTTGGAAGGAACAATTTGAGAAGGAAATATTCAACGAATGGAAATCCTGAGGAACAAAGAGACCGAGGCGTGTTTGTAAGTAGATCTCTGAAGGCAGAAGGGCACGTTAATAGGCTAGTGAAAAAGGCATATGGTACACTTGCCTTTATCAATCGTGGCATACATTAGGAAAGCAAGGCAGTCATTTTGGAGTTACATAGAACATTGGTGAGGCCACAGCTGGAGTACTGTGTGCCACATTATAGGAAGAATGTGATTGCACTGGAGCGGATGCAGAAGCGATTCACCAGGATGTTGCCTGGGATGTAACATTTTAGTTATGAAGAGAGATTGGATAGGCTTGGGTTGTTTTTGCTGGAGCAGAGAAGACTGAGGGGCGACCTGATCGAGATTATGAGGGGCATGGATAGGGTGGATAGGGAACAGCTGTTCCCCTTAGTTGAAGGGTTGGTTACGAGGGGATACAAGTTCAAGGTGAGGGACAGGAGGTTCAGGGGGGATTTGAGGAAAAACGGTTTTGCCCAGAGGGTGGTGATGGTCTGGAATGCACTGCCTGGGAGGGTGATAGAGGCGGGTTGCTTCACATCTTTTAAACAGTACCTGGATGAGCACTTGGCAAATCTGAACATGCGAGGCTATGGGCCAAGTGCTGGCCAATGGGATTAGGATTGGCAGATCAGGTGCCTTTAATGCGGTGGGGCAGACTCGATGGGCTGAAGGGCCTTTTCTGCATTTTATTTTTCTGTGATTCTGTGAAGACCTCAAACTCTGATGTTGTTTCTTTGCAGGACTTGCTTGTCAGGGATCAGACCAGGCTGCGCAAGTGGTGGGTTGAGCAGGTTTTTCATTCTGGTTTCGATGGTAGGGCCATGGGTGAGGCAATTCTAAGTAATAAAAGAGTTCAGTTTTGACTTCCGGTGGCGACATGTAGGTGGAGGTCACATGTTAAGTGCCTCCTGCTAGAGTCTTGGCTTTTGCCCTTTTTGCCCAGTTTTTGGGGACAACTGATCCCAATAGAGTTACGAGGTAGACCGGAGAGAAAACCTACAAATGGACTTTGACCTGCAGTGGAAAGCAGTGCACCAACTCCGCCAGGTAGGGGGTCCCCTGTACGAACACGGAGACAAAGCTGAGAAAGCAGGTAGCCACGAGGGAAAAAGCACAGGTTAGAGACAACAGAGGCAAACTAGTAGAGGAGCCGGAGAAGGTCAACAAGGCATTTGAGATCTCCACACGGGGCTGTACACCTTCGAGACCCCCGCACGGTACTTGGGGATGAAACAGTTCTTTGATGGACTGGACATGCCAGTTGTGGGGGAAGATAAGTAAGGGGGCTGGAAGCACCTTTAGAACTGGGAGAAGTCATGAAGAGCATCAACTCCATGCAGGTGGGGAAGGTGCCGGGTCCAGACGGATTCCCAGCAGACTTCTACAAAAGATTTGCAACAGAACTGGCAGGAGATGTTCACAGACTCGCTGGCGAGGGGCACTCTGCCGCCTATGTTAGCACAAGCCTCAATCTCGCCGATACCCAAGAAAGATAAAGACCCAATAGATTGCGGGTCCTACAGACCCATTTCGTTGCTAAACGTAGATGCGTAATTACTGATCAAAATACGAGCCAGGAGGCTGGAGGACTGTGTACCAGAGGTGGTAGCAGAGGACTAAACGGGCTTTGACGAAGGTAGCCAGCTAACATCGAACATCAGGCGTTTGCTGAATGTGATAATAACCCCATCCAGGGAGAGAACATCAGAGGTAATCATCTCCCTGGACGCAGAAAACGTCTTCGACAGAGTCGAATGGAAGTACTCCATCAAGGTACTGGAGCAGTTCGGGATTGGAACATGGTTCACCGCTTGGGTTAAACCCCTGTACAGCGATTCCACGGTGAGCATACAGACGAATACCACCAGCTCAAAGTACATCCTGCTGCACAGAGGCACAAGACAGGGAAACCTGTTGTCCCTGCTACTCATCCCAGCGATTGAACCACTAGCGATTGCGCTCAGGGCAGCAAAGAATTGGAAGGGGAACCAGAGAGGAGTCTTGCTCTTTGAGCATGACCTGCTCCTTTACATCTCAGACCCGCAAAGCAGCATGGAGAGAATCATGGTGCTCTTGAACGAGTCTGGAGCCTTCTTGGGCTACAAACTCAACCTGTGCAAAAGTGGGATCCTCCCGGTGAACCCGCAAGGGGGGGGGGGGGGGGGGGGGGGGGAGAGGAGAGCAGGGCTGAAGGGGCTCTAACACAAATTCCGCTACCTGGGGATCCAAATCGCCCATGACTAATCGCGGATCCACAAGTGGAACCTGACCAGCCTGGTCGAGGAAGTTAAAAATGACGTGCAGAGGTGGGACATACTCCCTCTCTCCCTGGTAGTGAGAGTGCAGGCGATTAAGATGAACGTACTGCCCAGGTTCCTCTTTCTGTTCAGATCCACACTGATCTACATCCTCAAGGTCTTCTTCAACACAGTAGGAAAACAATCATGGCATGTGTGTGTGTGTGTTTGTGGCGGGGGGGGTTGGAGAACCCTAGGATCCCCCCAAAAGTCCTACAGAGAACGAGAATCATTGGGCCTAGCCCTCCTGAGCCTACAATGTTACCACTGGGCAGCAATTGTGGAAGGGGTAAAGGGATGGATAAAGGAGCAGGAAACCGAATGCGTGCAAATGGAGGAGGGCTCCTGCATGGCGACCTCCCTCCAGACCCTGGCCATGGCAGCGCTCCCATCCCCACTGACCAATGGATTTGGACTAAGGTTGCCACAATTTACTTGCAAGTTTTACTTTGATAAAACCTTTAAGATCATGTACCCTGAATTTGAACAACTTCACATTTTAGCATTAAAAAAAACCCAAAATTCCTACATTCGCTAACCATAACACAACTTCTAATGATACTTAGGGCAGACCTTTATCCGTTGGGTTGGGACCCTGACATTGGGGATAAATGGACCCCTGCATCTGTAGAGAAAAGAGCCATTTGGCAGTGATTTTCCATGAATTGGTCAATTAGTGATCAGAGGGCAGGCTCGCCATCCAGTTAGGAATGATGAGGGGTGGATTCTTGAAACTGGAGTATTTCTTATTTGAATGAGCAAGTCTGCAGTTTGGATGGAAGAAAGAGAATGAATCTCCACCTTGAGGGGCCCTCTCTCCAATTTTTAAAATTTCTCAATTAAGAAATGACTTCAGCAGCCAGGCTTACTCACTCTTCCAACTTTTTCCATCCGGCAGGAGATACAAAAGTCAGAGCATGCACAAACAGATTCAAAAACAGCTTCTTCCCTCTGTTACCAGACTCCTAAACGACCCTCTTATGGATTGACCTCATTATTACTACACTACTGTATGCTTCACCTGATGCCGGTGTCTGTGCATTTATATTGTGGACCTTGTGTTGCTCTTTTATGTATTTTCTTTTTCTTTTCATATACTAAATGATCTGTTTGAGTTACTCGCAGAAAAATACTTTTCACTGTACCTCAGTACACGTGACAATAAACAAATCCTATCCTATCCATTGTGGAGAGGGTAATCTCTCCATAGGATGACCTGCAGCTGTGGTTCAGCAAGAGGGGAGGGAGGGTCCTCAGTGCTCCGCTGTCTGGAGCACTGGCCCCACCCTCAACCTGTCATCACAAGGCTGCCTTCAAGGTTTAGCCTCTGGCATGTCAGAGGTTCCAGTCAGTCTCTGACAGTTGGCCTGTAATGATTTAACGTCCTTAATTGAACACCCGGTACTTGTGAGCAGGTAGCCTTCCCAACCCATATCCTGCCTCGGAGAAATTAGCTAGTGGGCAGGATGGGGTTGGTAAAATGGCATACCGGCCAGTGATGTGGATTTTTGTGTCTGCTCGCCTATGCGCACATGTCCAATTGGAATCCTGCCCTTGGGTGATAATGAAAGGACAACTCATGTACAAGATCACTGTGCAAGAAAGAAGATTCATTGCAAAATCACAGTATTAAAATTTCATTCAACTTTAATTGGAGGGTTCATTTTATTGTTGAGTGTGGTTTTAGTGAAAGACATAGAGAAATTATTTATAATTGCCGTAAAATTTGCAGACCCGGGTGTCAAAAGAAATTGACGATAAAGTACATTAAACAATTTTATCAACAAAAGGAACACAAGGGCAGCATGTGCCAATGTAAATAAGGCCAAAAGAGATCCATTCAGATATAGCATTGTCATTCAATTAATGATTCTGAGAACGAGCAGAATTGAACGGCTGCTTTTGGTAAAATTCTAACTTTAGCAAAGATTTTTGACCCAGAAGGAGCAGGAAAGAACAAACCTGGAATAAAATAAAGAATAATTTGAAGATAAAGACTAAATTGTCCCTTTTAGTTTCTGTTGTGCCACAGTAGAGCAGGCTTCAAGTCATCAGGACCAAAAGGCAGATTACTATATAGTTACATTGTGGTGGATAGGTCTGCATGGCAGTGAAATTATCATTTACAAAATAACAGCAATATATACACATAGCTGTACAAGACACTTTCTTTTGAATCTGCTAGTCCATGGACTTCCTCCAAATTGTACATTGCTTTTGAAACAGGTGCTGCACGTTACAGAAGATTTAAATAAAATCACAGAATTAGAATTCTTACAGTGCAGATGGAGGCCATTTGGCCCATCAAATCTGCACCGAATCTCTGAAAGAGCACCCTACCTGGGCCAACTCCCTCACCCCATTCCCGTAACCCCACATAACCTGCACATTCCTGAACACTAAGGAGCAATTTAGCTCGGCCAAACCACCTGACCTGCACATCATTAGACTGTGGGAGGAAACTGGAGCACCGGGAGGAAACCCATGCAGACACGGGGAGAAAGTTCAAACTCCAAACAATCACCCAAGGCCGGAATTGAACCTGGGTCCCTGGTGTCATCAGGCAGCAGTGCTAACCACTGTGCCACCATACTGCCTCTTTTTTTTTTCTGAAAAGGAATCAAACAGTAAATCAAACCCTCAAGCATCAAATAAATCAAATATGCCTATTTTAAAGATGCATCATCCTGATGTGATCCTGGGAAAAATAAACACAGTTCTTGACATGATCCAATTAGGGATCAGTTTAAAAAAAAAAAATTTAGAGTCCCCAATCATTTTTTTTTTCCAATTAAGGGGCAATTTAACGTGGCCAATCCACCTACCCTACACATATTTGGGTTGTGGGGGCGAGACAATGCAAACATGGGAGAATGTGCAAACTTCACACGGACAGTGACCCGGGCAGGGATCAAACCCTGCTCCTCAGCGCTGTGAGGCAGCTACAGCTCTGTCTTCAAAACCACAATCCCAGTCAAGCTGATATAAAAACTGCAAAACCGAGGACTTGGCACCTCCCTCTGCAACTGGATCCTCGACTTTCTGACCCATAGACCACAATCAGTAAGGATAAACAATGACACCTCCTCCACGATAGTCCTCAATACCGGAGCACCGCAAGGCTGCGTACTTAGCCCCATACTATACTCCCTATACACACACGACTACGTGGCAAAATTTGGCACCAATTCCATCTACAAGTTTGCTGATGACATGACCGTAGTGTGTCGGATCTCAAACAACGATTAATCAGAGTACAGGAGGGAGATAGAGAATATTGTGGAGTGGTGTAACGACAGCAATCTCTCCCTCAGTAACAGCTAAACTAAAGAGCTGGGCATTGATTTCAGGAAGCAAATATCGTACACACCCTGTCTGCATCAATGGTGCCAAGTTGGAGATGGTTGACAGCTTCAAATTCCTAGGTGTGTACATCACCAACAATCTGTCCTGGTCCACCCACGTCGACGCTACGATCAAGGCACAACATGCGCCTATACTTTCTCAGGAAACTAAGGAAATTTGGCATGTCCACATTGACTCTTACCAATTTTTACAGATGCACCATAGAAAGCATCCTATCTGGCTGCATCACAGCCTGGTATGACAACTGCTCGGCCCAAGACCTTAAGAAACTACAGAGAGTCGTGAACACTGCCCGCCTCCCGTCCACTGATTCTGTCTACACCTCCTGCTGCCTTGGGAAAGCAGGCAGCATAATCAAAGACCCCTCCCATCTGGGTTATTCATTCTTCCAACTTCTTCAATCGGGCAGGAGATACAAAAGTCTGAGAACATGCACAAACAGATTCAAAAACAGCTTCTTTCCTGCCATTACCAGACTCCTGAACGACTCTCTTCTGGACTGATCTGATCTCTTCACACATGTTCTCTACTGAATAGTACTGCACTCCTGTATGCTTCAACTGATGCCTGGTTCTGTGTATTTATGTATGTTTTATGCTTTTTTTCTCATGTATGGAATGATCTGTCAAGACTGCATGCAGAACAATACTTTTCACTGTACCTTAGTACACGTGGCAATAAAACAAATCCTATCCAATGCTAACCACTGTGCCACTGTGCTGCCCCTGTTTAAAGTAGACAAAGTTTGAGATTCCGGGCACTTATTCAGTGAATACAATTACAAGATGTTATGGGTTTTGAACAAAAAAAAATAAACTTCACCACAGATAGGTAAAACAATTTACAATATCTACATAATACTCTAACATACAGGTTAATATGAGGTCCATGTGAAATAACAGGCAAAATGTGGCTGAAAAAAACTACACTGCACAATAAATGTCAGATGTGACCAAGACAGATTTCACTGAATTCTCAACAACCTACCCAGACTTCATCAAGTAAACGAGTTGAAACCTGTCTATTTCACGAGGGATTCCAATCTTCATCTTGGATACCTAGCCTTGGAATCCTCTCCAAAAGTCACTCCAACTTGGATGGCATCAACATTGGCCCACTTTGCATGGTTTCAATCTCATTTGCAGAGATTTTGTTCCCCTGGATTCCCGAGTCGGTAGTCCAGCACCAACTCAAGCATTTTTTCAGCTCTTTGGCCATGCCAAGCAGAACATCACTGTTCTAAAAGGGTAACTTTGCTTCCAGCATCCCAAAGCAGAGAATCACCAACCTCCTGTTGCTTTTTTCGATTGCCAGGGCTACTCCTGAGCCCTCTCCACTTAAGGTCTGCCAATCACAGACCCCTTTCTACTTGGATCCTCTTTCTCTGCTCCTCTTTCTTCTTAACATTGGGACCTCTCCCTGTCCGATGCCTGAGGCACTTTTCTATTATGGAACTACCTTCTAATCACATTAGCTCATTTTTGCACAATTTTCGTTTGTGGAGTAACACTGTGGAGGCCTACTCCCATTCTGCACATGCACAGAACTCCCAAGGTATGTCAGGACTTAGATTTCCTGGCCCTAGACTCCACAAGATGATAAATCTGGATTTCCTAATACCTTCGTCCTTGGAAGAAAGCAGCTTAAACATACTTAACATGTTAAGTACAACTTATCATTACCACTTTAATAGATAATTACATACTGTACATATAAACTTTACACATCATATTACAAAGGTACAAAGGCTTAAATAAAATGAAAGTACATGTGACAAGTAGGATCAGCAGGATTTAAACACCATAAAACTGACATAACTCAGAACACCTATTCACCTATACACTTTAAACACCAACAATTACATTTTTTTCCCCATAATCTATTTATGGTATACCAAAACAGTGGGAACACATTAAAGTTTTTTTTAAAACATCTTGACCAGCTTGTATTTCTATTTTGCATCATGGTTTTTCAGCCTTTCTGGTGTAACTGTAAACAATACTCTGGTCACCTTACACTCTTCACATATGGATGCATATTAGTCACGCTATATGTGGCCAATGGCTTTCCTATAGGTTTCTCAGCTTTAATGCAGAACAACATGGATTTTTTCTTACTCTTCCGTTAATGGAAACATGTCTTCAGTGTGTTCCTTAGATTGGCTACTGAAACCATGCGTGTCTGATTGATAATAAACTTTGAAACTATACAAACTAACAAAATAGAAGGCGGCCATCGGCTCCTCGGGTCTGCTCCATTATTCAAAAAGATCATGACTGATCTGCTTGTGTTTCAAATTCAACATTCCAATCTACCCCTGATAACCTTTGATACCCTTGCCTATCAAGAATTTATCTACCTCTGCCTTAAGAATATTCAATGACCCAGTCACCACCAGCTTCTGAGGCAGAGAGTTGCAATGTCATCCTCAGAAAGAAATTCTCTTCATCTTAGGGCAGCACAGTGGTTATCACTGCTGCCACACAGTGTCAGAGTCACAGGTTCAGTTCTGGCCTTGGGTGACCGTGTGGAATTTGCACTGTGTCTGCCTGGGTTTCCTCCGGGTGCTTTGGTTTCTTCCCACAGTCCAAAGATGTGCAGGTTAGGTGGATTGGCCATGCTAAATTGCCCCTTAGTGTCTAAAAGGTTAGGTGGGGTTACTGGGTTACAGTTACAGGGAGGCGTGGGTTTAAGTAACGTGCTCTTTCCAGACTCGATGGGCCGAATGGCCTCCTTCCGCACTGTAAATTCTATGATCTTGATCCTAAAAGGGTGAGACCTCATTTTAAAACTTTGTCACTCATTTCCTCCATACCAGATTTTGTTGTTTCATCATTTTAATTAACTCCAGATGGATAAACCTGCACCAAGGAAGTTTTCCTCTCTTTTCTCAAATCATTTTCCACTAGTTGATCTGAGAGACGTTCCACCGTCTTCTGCAGATGTTCATATTCTTCTCATTGAAGTTTCCAAAAAATGGAACAGTCATCTGTTTCTTTCATAATTTCATCCAAATATATATTTACTCTCTTATCTTCCAATTCTTTTCCAAGTGTATCTCTTGCTTCAACTAAGCAATTACTCTGGTGAGCTCAGTTGTCTTTGTTTCAGAGTTATCTGCAGAAACCTTAAACCAGCTTAACAACTTCACTTCATATGGGCATTCTGTTAATTTTGGAATCTTTCTTCCCTGGTTACCGACTGCTCCTCAGAATCTTATTTATTTGTTCGATCTCAATCTGCTTTGGATCTGCTCTTCCATGCTGCACATCTCATCTTTCTTGTTTTCTAGACTGCATCAGAGTTGAACAATTCCATTGCTCTTTTAACGACAAAGTTCCAACAGTTCATTGGCTTGGTCTTTAATTCAGCACCCACCCAACTGTTCTAATTCGCCAGCAATTCATTTTCCTGGTCAAGATGTTTGTAACGATACTTAATAGAAACGTCTGGGCTGGATTCTCGGATTCTGGGGCTATGTTCCCACACTGGCATGGGAACGGTGGCGCTTTACACCAGAAAAACTGGCGTTAAACGGGCACCGATTCCCCGTGTTGCTGGAGGCTGACATGCCGGCAGCGTAGACGACTCGGCTCTAGCTGCCGATACGGCCCGGAGAATTGCCGGTTCCGTGGCCGCACACGGGCACGGTAGCGGCCTGCAGCGGCTGCGCTGTGCTACATGGCGGAGGCTGCTTGCGGACCCGACTCACGCACCCTGGACCAGCCCCCCACAGTGCCCCCAGCCCCTAATAAAGATGCCCCCCCCCCCCCCGACTGTGGCGGCGCTGGACTGAGTCCGCAGCAGCCATGCTGAGTTCCCGACGGATGAGACGACATGCGACCGACGCTATCGGGAACTCGGCCGGTCGAGAGCGGAGCATTGGGGGCGGGCCTCAGGTAACGTCCGGAGGCCGTCGGTACGCCGCTTTGGAGGGGACAGAGCATCGCGAAAGCAGCACCGCCCCCGATATCGGCAAATGCGATTTTGCCGTCGGTGACTGGAGAATCCAGCCGCTGATAATTGAAGTTAATCAGGTTGTAAATGAAGATCTATCTTTGCTGTATATGCAAGTTTATCATTTAGACATTTCAAGATCTCATTCTACTTCCTGTGACTAAAACTTCTCACCTGTTCTTGTTTTGAAAAAAAAAATGAAATGAAATCGCTTATCGTCACATGTAGGTTTCAAATGACGTTACTGTGAAAAGCCCCTAGTCGCCCCATTCCGGCGCCTGTTCAGGAAGGCTGGTACGAGAATTGAACCGTGCTGCTGGCCTGCCTTGGTCTGCTTTCAAAGCCAGCAATTTAGCCCTGTGCTAAACCAGCCCCATGTTTTTTGTTTGTGGAAGTTATTTCTCTACACTGACCAGCCTTTCCTTCAATTGCTTATCAGCAATAAGCTTCTTGTGTTTGGCCACAGTAATCTTGGGGAGTTTGCAAAGATTAGAATGATCAAACAACTGCTGTAGCACAGTGGTTAGCACTGTTGCTTCACAGCACCAGGTTCCCAAATTCCATTCCTACTTGGGTCACTGTCTGTGCGGAGTCTGCACGTTCTCTCAGTGTCTGTGTGGGTTTCCTCCAGGTGCTCCGGTTTCCTCCCACAAGTCCCGAAAGACGTTGTTAGGTGAATTGGACATTCTGAATTCTCCCTCTGAGTACCCGAACAGGCGCCGGAGTGTGGCGACTAGGGGATTGTCACAGTACCTTCATTGCAGTGTTAATGTAAGTCAATTGGGACAATAATAAAATGAAGATTAAAGATTAAAGGGTTACACTGTTACTGTCCTCTGACCATCATTACCCAATATAAAGCCTTGCTTTCTAAACTAGAATCATAGGATCCCTAGAGTGCAGAAGGTCATTCGGAGTGGGCTTCACTCAAGCTCACTCCCATCGCCAGGACCTCTCTCCCGAGATCACTCACACCGCCAGGACTTCTGCCGAGCTCACTCCCATTGCCAGGGCTTTTCCCGAGCCCATCGCCAAGGCTTCTCTCCCGAGCCCACTCCTATCGCCAGGGCTTCTCTCCCGAGCCCACTCTCATCGCCAGGGCTTCTCCTGAGCTCACTCCCATCGGCAGGGCTTCTCCCGAGCCCATTCCCATCGCCAGGGCTTCTCCCGAGCTCACTCCCATCGCCAGAGCTTCTCCCGAACCCTTTCCCATCGCCAGGGCTTCTCCCGAGCTCACTCCCATCGTCAGGGCTTCTCCCGAGCTCACTCCCATCGCCAGGGCTTCTCCTGAGCTCACTCTGATCGCCAGGGCTTCTCCCGAGCCCATTCCCATCGCCATGGCTTCTCTCCCGAGCCCACTCCCATCGCCAGGACTTCTCCCGAGCTCACTCCCATCGCCAGGACTTCTCTCCCGAGCCCACTCACATTGCCAGGGCTTCTCCCGAGCCCACTCCCATCGCCAGGGTTTCTCCCGAGCTCACTCCCATCGCCAGGGCTTCTCCCAAGCCCATTCCCATCGCCAGGGCTTCTCCCGAGACCACTCCCATCGCCAGGGCTTCTCCCAAGCCCATTCCCATCGCCAGAGCTTCTCCTGAGCTCACTCCCATCGCCAGGGCTTCTCCCGAGCTCACTCCCATCGCCAGAGCTTCTCCCAAACCCACTCCCATTGCCAGGGCTTCTCCCGAACCCTTTCCCATCACCAGGGCTTCTCCCGAGCCCACTCCCATTACCAGGGCTTCTCCCGAGCCCACTCCCATTGCCAGGACTTCTCCCGAGCCCATTCCCATCGCCAAGGCTTCTCCCGAGCTCACTCCCATCGCCAGAGCTTCTCCCGAACCCTTTCCCATCGCCAGGGTTTCTCCCGAGCTCACTCCCATCGCCAGGGCTTCTCCCGAGCTCACTCCCATCGCCAGGGCTTCTCCTGAGCTCACTCCCATCGCCAAGGCTTCTCTCCCGAGCCCACTCCCATCGCCAGGGCTTCTCTCCCGAGCCCATTCCCATCGGCATGGCTTCTCTCCCGAGCCCACTCCCATCGCCAGGACCTCTCCCGAGCTCACTCCCATCGCCACGACTTCTCTCCCGAGCTCACTCCCATCACCAGGGCTTCTCTCCCGAGCCCATTCCCATCGCCATGGCTTCTCTCCCGAGCCCACTCCCATCGCCAGGGTTTCTCCCGAGCCCACTCCCATCGCCAGGGCTTCTCCCGAGCTCACTCCCATCGCCAGGGCTTCTCCCAAGCCCATTCCCATCGCCAGGGCTTCTCCCGAGCTCACTCCCATCGCCAGAGCTTCTCCCGAGCTCACTCCCATTGCCAGAGCTTCTCCCGAGCCCACTCCCATTGCCAGGGCTTCTCCCGAGCCCACTCCCATCGCCAGGGCTTCTCCCGAGCCCACTCCCATCGCCAGGGCTTCTCCCGAGCCCACTCCCATTGCCTGGTCTTCTCCCGAACCCTTTCCCATCGCCAGGGCTTCGCCCGAGCTCACTCCCATCGCCAGGGCTTCTCCCGAACCCTTTCCCATCACCAGGGCTTCTCCCGAACTCACTCCCATTGCCAGGGCTTCTCCCGAGCTCACTCCCATCGCCAGGGCTTCTCCCGAGCTCACTCCCATCGCCAGGGCTTCTCCCGAGCTCACTCCCATCGCCAGGGCTTCTCTCCCGAGCTCACTCCCATCGCCAGGGCTTCTCCCGAGCACACTTCACTTAAGGTCTGCCAACTACAGACCTTTTTCTACTTTGTTCCTTTTGTGCTGCTTCTCTTTCTTCTTAACTTTGGGAACACTCCCTGTCCCTGTCTGGGATGCTTCCCGATTATGACACTTTGCTCTTGATCACATGATCCCTTTTTAAAAAAAATATTTTCATTCTCTTCCTTTTTTACATTTGCATCCAAATTTACACCCACCAGCAGCCAACGGTAACAAATACAATGTCAATGCCCTGGCCAACTATCCATTCCTCCCACCAACCCCCAAACAACCTTCAACATTTTAAATGCAAACATCAAAGAAAATGATTCAGGAATCCACTATCCAACCATGCATGGTCATCAACAACATATACAGTCCAAACCCCACCCCCCCCTCCACCCCCCAAATTTTCCATGTCACCCAATTCTTGAAAGTGCATAATAGAACCCTTCCATCCTTCCCCTCAACTCAATCAGCGAGGCGAAGGCTAAAACATCTGCCTCCGCACCCGCTTCCAGCCCTGGCTGATCCGATTACCCGAATATGGCCTCCAGAGGACCAGGCTCAAGCTTCACATGTACCACCTTCGAAATTACCCTGAACACCTCCCTCCAATACCCCTCCAGTTTTGGTCAGGACCAGAACATATGAACGTGGTTTGCGATGGGCCCCCCCACAACGTTCACAAACATCCTCTACCCCCGCAAAGTGTTGGCTCATCCTCGCCTTTGTGAGGTGTGCCCTATACACCACCTTCAGTTGTATCAGCCACATTGAGGCACTCAAGCTCCGGAGGAGCTCACACCACAACCCCTCCTCCATGCCCTCTCCCGACTCTTCCTCCCACTTGGTCTTAATCCCCTCCAGCAGTGCTTTCGCTTCTCCCAGAATCGCCCCATAAATCGCCGACACCACCCCCTTCTCTATTCCCCCTGTCGTCAGCACCTCCTCCAACAGTGTGGATGCCGGCGCCACCGGAAAGCTCTGTATCTGCTTCTTAGTGAAATTTCGGACCTGTATATACCTAAACATTTCCCCCTGCCCCAAGCCATATTTCGCCCCCTGCTCCTTCAATCTCGCAAACCGACCACCTAGAAACAAATCCTTTAATGCCCGACTCCCTTCTCTTCCCATCTCCGAAAACGCCTAGCCCACTTCCTTGGTTCAAATCGGTGAAATTGACATTTCCCTTGACCCCGCCCCCAGATTAAAGTGCTGGCGCAACTGCCTCCAGATTTTTAAATTTTTTTTAAAAAGAAAATATTTTATTGAAGCATTTATAATTTAAACAATTTAAAAAATCAAATTTCAACAAGAACAAAAACACAATATACCCAACAAACCCCCCAAGCAGACCCCAGCCAATATGGCTTACATAAACAGTGCCACCTTCCCAGCCCTCCTCCGTTGGTTCTCCTGCCCTTACTCGTCTCTCTCATGCCTCCCTTTCCCGCCTCCCCCTGCTGACAGCTTAATTTTTCTCGAAGAAGTCGATGAACGGCTGCCACCTCCGAGCAAACCACTGTAATGAACCGCTTAAGGCGAATTTGATTTTCTCTAGTCTGAGAAACCCCGCCATGTCGCTAACCCATACCCCGACTTCGGGGCTCAGAGTCCCTCCATCCTAGTAGGATCCGTCTCCGGGCCCCCAGGGAGGCAAAGGCCAGGTCATCGCCCTCTCTCAATCGGCCTCTCTCACCCCCTGGGCTCCCGGGTCTTCTGACACTGCAAAGATCGGTACCTCTGGACTTGGCATCACCCTCATTTGTCATACCTCTGACATAACGTCAACAAACCCCTACCAGAAACCCCTCAGCCTCGGACATGCCCAAAACATATGAACATGGTTCGCAGGACTCCCTGCACAGTGCCCACATCTATCCTCCATCCCCTGAAAGAACCTGCTGGATCGCAAAGACCTCACTCTTACCTATATTCAATTTGTATCCCGAAAACCGGCCGAATTCCACTAATATCCCCATATTCCGTCCAATCCCCTCCTCTCAAATGGGTCCGATATGTACAAAAGTAGATCGTCCGCGTAAAGCGAGACCTTGTGCTCCACCACCAACCCCCCTGCACCCACCCGTGCCAGACCATCAACGTTCTTAATGCCATTGCCAATGGCTCTATAGCCAAGGCAAACAACAGTGGGGAAAGTGGGCATCCCTGCCTCGTCCCTCGCGCAACCTAAAATAGTCTGATCTCACCCGATTCAACCGCACACTCGCCATTGGTGTCTGGTATAGCAACCGGACCCAGTCCACAAAGCCCTGTCTGAACCCAAACTGCTCCAGGACCTCCCATAAGTATTTCCAGTCCACCCGATCAAAGGCCTTCTCTGTATCCATGGCCGCCACCACCACCTCAACCTCACGCCCCTCTGAGGGCATCACAATTACATTAAGCAACCTTCTAATGTTGGTCGCCAAATGCCGCCCCTTAATGAAGCCAGTCTGATCCTCCCCTATTACCCCCGGGATGCAGTCTTTGATCCTTGTGGCCAGGATCTTCTCCAGTAGTTTGGCATCCACATCTAACAGGGAGATCGGTCTGTATGACCCACAGTTTTCCGGGTCCTTATCCCACTTTTAAATGAGGGAGATCGACACCTGTGACAACATCGGGGGGAGCACTCCTTTGCCTCATTGAAGGCCCTTACCAACAGCTGTCCCAACACCGTTGAGAACTTGTTGTAAAATTCCATCAGGTACTCATCCGGTCCCGGAGACCTGCCCGATTGCATCGCCTCCAGCCCCTCTACTACTTCTACAAGCCTAATTGGGGCCCCCAGGCCCTACCAGCTCCTCATCCACCTTCGGGAACTCCAACCCTCCCAGAAGCCACCTCATCCCCGGCTGGGGGATCAGACTCATACAATTTGCTATAAAACTCCCCAAAAACCCCATTCACCCCCGCCGGGTCCAAGACCGTATTCCCACCTGTGTCCTTCACTTTCCCTATCTCTCTTGCCGCCTCTTGCTTCCTCAACTGGTGCACTAACATCCTGCTTGCTTTCTCCCTATACTCATATACTGCCCCTCTCACCCTTTTCAACCGCCCTACCGCCTTACCCGTGGATAGCAGCCCAAATTGCACTTGCAACCTCTGGCGTTCCTTTAGCAACCCTTCGTCCTGCAAATCTCTTGTCCACCTGCAGGATTTCTTCCACTAGACTTTCTATCTCCACCCGTTCTGCGTTCTCCCTATGCACCCGAATCGAGATAAACTCCTCCCTGACCACTGCCTTCAGTGCCTCCCAAACCTTACCTGCCGACTCCTCCCCGTCTCATTAATCACTACATATCCCCAGATGGCCCTCCTCACCCGCTCACACACCTCCTCCTCCGCTAACAGTCCCACATCCAGCCTCCATTGAGGGCGCTGGGTTCACTCGTAAATCCACCCAGTGCGGGGCATGGTCCGACAAGACTATTGTTGAGTATTCGACATTCACCATCCCAACCAACAACGTATTATCCAACACAAAGAAATCTATTCGGGAATAAACCTTGTGCACTTGGGAGTAAAATAAAAATTCTTTCGCCCTTGACCCTCGAAGCTCCTTAGCTCTTTCCGACACCCTACCCGACCTCAAGCTCGACTGGTCCAGTCTCGAATCCAGGACCGTATTGAAGTCCCGCCCCATAATCAGCCGATGAGAGTCCAGGTCAGGAATTCTCCCCAGCACCCGCCTCATAAATTCCACATCATCCTAGTTCGGGGCATAGATTTTTACCAACACCACCGGCATCCCCTCCAGTTTCCCACTTACCATAACATACCTTCCACCTTTCCCCTGAGTCAGCTACTATATTTCCTACCTCGAACGCTACCCGCACATTGACCAAAATCGGCACCCCCTTCGTTTTAAAGCCTGAATGAAATACTTGCCCAACCCATCCCTTCCTCAGCCTAACCTTGTCCCCCACCTCAGGTGAGTCTCTTGCAGCATGGCCACTTCCGCCTTCAATCGCTTTTAAGTGTGCAAACACACAGGCTCTCTTGACTTCCCCATTCAATCCTCGCACATTCCACGTGACCAGCCTGGTTGGGGGGCACGCCCCCACCCCCCGATCAACCATAGTCCGTCTTGGGCCAGCCTCCAGCCCGTTTCCCGCACCTGCCCACTGCCTCCAGATTTTCAATGTCGCTGCTACTACTGGACTCCGAGTATTTCCCCGGGGCCATCGGGAGTGGTGCTGTTGCCAATGCCCTTAGCCCCGAACACATATCCCTTTTGTGAGCTCTTTTCTTTTTCCGTGCGTGGACCATGCTCGCCCTTGGTTGGATGAATTACGAAAACGATGGATTACACATATTCTGCCCACTCCCAGTCCACGCATATGCAAAACTCCCAAGGCCAGTCAGAACTTGGGAGTCCCTTCCCCTGCTCCACGAGAAGGCAAGTCTGGATCTCATGCCAATCCCTTTAAAAAAAGCCTTGCCAATTATTTTAAATTGTGAATTCAAATCAGCATCTGGTTCCCTATGTACCTGGATTATTCCAGGAGCAGTACCACCCTGAATCCATAATCCATTCTCCCCTACCGCAGTCCCAAAACAAAATAATAAGATCACAGTGAAATAATTACCAAATATTTTAAAGAAAGATTTTCAAGAGGCCTCTGAAAAGAACATTCAAGTCATAGTTGAACAAATGGCTAAGAATGACTCACATCAAGCAGTGTATGAAGATGCTGATCCTGGAAAACGCTGTGCAAAAAATCCAAGTCCTTTTCACTGCAATCAGTTAGTGCATGGATTTCCTCCAAACTATCCAGTACCTGTGAAACAGCCCCTGTAAATTCAAACAAATCATATTTTTCAGGTATTTGAAGAGATGAATATTGATGGTGCATTTTGTTGTTCATTTACCAGGTCAGATGAAAATGACATAGAAATGGGCAGATCGGTGATAGCATGGTCTAAGAACCAGGAAAAAAGTGATATGATAAAATGGTTACCATCACAGATATGTTTTATCACTTTCCAGGCATGGTACTATCTCGCCAAGTAAAGCAAACTAAAAATAAATCTTTATCAATGTAAAGCTACATTTTGTGAGATGTAATTGGTGAAAACGGCATATCATAGATTATCATAGAATTTACAGTGCAGAAGGAGGCCATTCGGCCCATCGAGTCCGCACCGGCTCCTGGAAAGAGCACATGGCATATCTAAACAGAAAGTTAAAAAAAAATATTTCCAGTTTGTGTTCTTTCAAAAATGAATAGTTATTTAATGTCTTCATCCTTAGTTCTCAAGAAAATTATAAACAGATTGAAATCGACTTAACTAGAAAACTTCTCATTAGTAAGTGAAATTTTCAATCTACAGTGCTCATTTCACTATCCATTCTCTGAATCATAGGGCATTGTGCATACTTTTTAGCTTTAGCAGCAATATTACAGTGAAATTAATATAACATTATAATTTGAGCTAGCACTTCTGAAGGAGACGAAGGAATAACAGGAATTTAAAATTTATGCATCAAGCAGCAGGCTTGAGGAGTAAAGTAGTATATGACTTTAAAAAAACTCTTAAAATTGCCATCTTTTAAATGAGCTTGAGCAGTGGGCCTAATAGACTAGTTTAATTGGTTACAGTTTTACCCAATCTTAAAGTGAGAAGTCAGTTTGATTTTTACAAAATCTCCAAAACAGAAATTCTGATGTCAACTTTCACATTGCCTTGGGTTCCAGCAGAGTTCTGCTAATTCAGTTCAGCCCAAGGTTCTTCTTTGTCAATATGATACTAGTTACATAAAACTGCATTTATCCATAGGATCATCAGCTGACCTTAAATTTTCCTTAAAACCCCAACATATTAAAATTAACAGAAAACAGCATCAGACAAAGGTGCCCTGTCATTTAATATTTTGATTAATTTGTTGAGAGCAAAACAAATATTAAGAAAAAACACACTAAACTTTATTGGCTCATTTATTTTTTTGGTGAATCTTTGTGCGCTACAATGAGGGATGCCAGCTTTATGGACAGTTTTTATGGAATCCAATAGCAGCATTAAGCATTCACAGGTCAATTATAGCAAGATTTTATACAGAGTAAATATCTCTTAGTTCTGCTCCACCAATGTGCTTTAATCTAAACTACTAGATCATATATGTTGCTATTCTTTTCTTTAAAACTGTACCAATATGAATTGGTTGAAATATCACAAGTATTGCTTTAAAATTTTCACTTGAAATAAAAAGAAAGTTTTGTTTCCCAACTAAGTGGACTCTCAAGGACTTTTCCTTTATTTACTTTGAAATTTTATTAAATTTCCTCTTAAAATCTTCAGTAGGGTTTCCTCAGGTCTTCTCCTGCTCCATCGATGCAACATATGAAAATGGGTTTAGCACCAAACATCTTCTGAAGTTATGGCAGCGGAGCAGGAGAAGTTCTGAGGGATTTACCAGCATATGCATTTCCCGTAAGTTACGACAAAATCATCTTTGGATTCTTCAAAACCTTGCCGTTGATAAGCTACCAAATAACATCAGCATTGCACTCTCCATTCTTCCAGTTCCTGCAGCTGCTTGACTGCTATTTTTCTATTATGGCTTTCTTTTGCACAGCCCCATTATCATCTACATGGTTTTACAAGGGTTAGATTAATTTTATCTTATGGAAGTGTCACTCTGCCTATTACCATTATCTCATTATGGCATTTTGGTTTCTGTGCTCAGGTCACTTTTTTCCATTGATTTCAGTCTTGGTCAGTGTATCCTTCTATCTGGTCACCAGTCCTCTTCCTCTAAATACACTTCCTAAATGTTTCGATCTTCCATAACAATTACCCCACTTTCAAACTCATCTGCCTTGATAAAGCTCTTTAATTGTCACCAGATCCATGCCCAGCTTCCCTATATTTCGTCTTTGGGGCCCTTCATGCCATTTTCTGCTTGGTCTTTGGTCAAAATCATCTAGAGTCATAGTACTCTACAGCACAGCCCTTTGGCTCATCGCATCTGCGCCGGTCAAAACCAACCACCTAAATATTCGAATCCCATTTTCCAACAGTTGGCTCGAAGCCCTGTATGCCTTGGCATCACAAGTGCATATCTAAATACTTCTTTTTTTTTCAATAAACAATTTTAATGAGGTATTTTTGGCATTGTAAACAGTAGAATTACAGAACGAGAAAACAAAAGGACTGTACAGTAAACAAAGTACATAGTGCAATTGCCGTAGCCCGCCGCACCCAGATCTGCCTAATTGACCCCCTACACTACATTCCCCTAACCACCCCCCCCCCTCCCGACGATTAATTCTCCGCAAAGAAGTCAATGAATGGTTGCCACCTCCGGGCGAACCCTAACAACGACCCTCTCAAGGCGAACTTGATTTTCTCTAAGCCCAGGAAACTTCCCATGTCTGACAGCCAGGCTTCCGACTTCGGGGGCTCTGAGTCCCTCCAAGCTAGAAGTATCCGTCTCCGGGCTACCAGGGAAGCAAAGGCCAAGACATCGGCCTCTTTCTCCCCCTGGACTTCCGGGGCCTCTGAAACCCCCAAAATCGCCACCTCTGGACTCATTGCCACCCTCGTGTTCAGTACTCTAGACATGACATCCTCGAACCCCTGCCAGTATCTCCTAAGTTTTGGACAAGCCCAAAACATGTGGACATGGTCTGCCGGTCCTCTCAGACACTTTACACACCAGTCCTCTACACCGAAGAATCTGCTCATCTGGGACACTGTCATGTGGGCCCGGTGGACGATCCTAAATTGAATCAGGCCAAGCCTGGCACATGTTGCAATCCCATTGACCCTGCTCAGCGCGTCCGCCCACAGGCCTTCCTCAATCTCCCCTCCCAACTCCTCCTACCATTTATGCCTCAGCTCCTCGGTCTGCATCTCCTCCGCCCCCATGAGCTCCTTGTAAATATCCGAGACACTTCCCTCCCCCACCCATCCTCTAGACACTACCTTATCCTGGATCCCCCTTAGTGGCAAGAGTGGAAAAGATGGCACCTGCCTACGCAAAAAGTCCCGCACCTGAATTAATTCCCCCTCGTCAACCCAAACTTGGCCTCCAGCGCCCTAAGTTAGGGAAGCTCCCTTCCAAAATCAAATCTCCAATCCACTCAATCCCTGCCCTCCCTGAAGCCCCCCGTCCAACCTCCCCGGGGCAAACCGATGGTTGTCACATATCGGGGACCAGACCGATGCTCATACATGCACATCAAGATCCCTCTGATCCTCGGTGCTTCCCAGGGCCTGGTCGTTTATCATGTATTCCCTTGCCTTGTTTATTCTGCCCAAGTGCATCACCTCACACTTATCCTGATTGAATTCCATTTGCCACGATCATTCCTTCTGACCAGCACGTCTATAACCTCACTATTTACCAATCCACCAATTTTCATAACATCCGCGAACTTACTGAGCAACCCTCCTACATTCATGTCTAAATCATTCATATAAACCACAAACAGCAAGGGCCCCAACACTGATCCCAGCGGGACCCCACTGGACACAGGCTTCTAGTCAGAAAAATACCACTCGACCAACGCCTTCTGCTTCTCGTTACATAGCCAATTCTGGATCCAATTTGCAAAATTTCCTTGGATCCCATGGGCTCTTACCTTCGTTATCAGTCTCCTGTGTGGGACCTTATCAAAAACCTTGCTGAAGTCCAGATAGACAACATCAAATGCATTTCCCTCAGTTACACATCTGGCCACCTCTTCAAAAAATTCAATCCAGTTGGTCAGAAATGACCCCCCCTTAATAAAATCATGCTGACTGTTCTTGATTAATCCCTGCCTCTCCAAATGCAGATTAATTCGGTCTCTCAAAATTGATTCTAATAGTTTCCCCACCACAGAGCTTAGACTGACTGGCATACAGTTTCCTGGTTTATCCCTTTCTCCAGTCTTGAATAATGGTGCCACATTGGCTATCCTCCTGTCCTCCGGCACCTCTCCTGTGGCCATAAAGGAATTGAAAATTAGTGCCAGTGCCCCTGCTATTTACTCCATTGCCTCACTCAACAGCCTGGAATACATTTCATCTGGCCCTGGAGATAGGCCTACTTTTAAGCATGACAGGTCATTCAGGACCTCCTCTCAATGTTAATTTCTTTAATTTTATCACAGTCCTTCTCCCCGATTTATATACCCACACAGGCTCTTTCACCAGTGAACGTTGACATAAAGTATTAATTTAGAACTCTACCGAAGTCTTCCGGCTCCCCACACAAATTATCACTGTGGTCCGTAATGGGCCCTACTCTTTCCCTCATTATCCTTTTACCCTAATGCACTTGGAAAACAACTTAAGATTTTACTTTATTTTACCTACTAGTATCCTTTCATGTCCCCTTTTTGCTCACCTACTTTCCCTTTTAAGTTCCCTCTTGCACATTCTATGCCCCTCTAGGGCTTCTGTTGTTTTGAGTCCTTGATATCTGCCATAAGCCTCCCTTTTACTCCTTATCCAATGCTGTATATCCCTCAATATCCAGGATTCACTGGATTTGTTGATCCCACCCTTTTTCTTGATTGGAACATGTTGGCCCTGTACTCACCCGATTTCCTTCCTAATGGGTCCCACCGTTGTCACAGATTTATCTAAAAGTGACTTCTCCCAATCCACTCTGACCAAATCATATCTGATCTTATTAAAATTAGCCTTCCCCCAGTTTAGAATTTTAATTTCAGGCCCATTCTTGTTCTCTCCCATAACAATCTTGAATCTAATGGAGTTATGATCGCCATCTCCAAAATGCTCCCCAACTGATACTTCAACCACTTGCCCGACTTAGTTACCTAAAATCCCGGACCACCCCCTCTCTTGTAGGACCTTCTACATACTGACTTAAAAAGTTCTCCTGGATGCATTATAAGAATCCCTCTAAATCTTTCACACTATGGCTACGCCCAGTTAATGTTGGGAAAATTGAAATCCCCCACTATCACTACCCTATTACATTTACACTTCTCTGAAATTTGCCTTCATATCTGTTCTTCTATTTCTCTCAGACTGTTAGGGGGCTTCTTTCTGGTTTTTAGTTCTTTCCATATGGCTTCATTTGGAGAGTCTTCTAAGATGTCGTCCCTCCTTACTCCTGTAATGGTTTCCTGATCAAAATTGCGACACCCCCTCCTCTTTTACCTCCTTCCCTGTCTCGCCTGAAGATCCTACATCCTGGAATATTGAGCTGCCAATCCTGCTCCTCTCTCAACCATGTCTCTGACAGCAATGACATCATCCCCCCATGATTTAATTTGTGCCCTCAGTCATCTGCCTTGTTCGTCAGACTGCTCGCATTAAAATAAATACCATCCAATCTTGCCATACTCACTGGTGAGTTAACAGATCTAGAAATGCCTTCCTGACTCACTTGATGTCTTTTCTAGTTTTAGAATGACTTTATGATGACTTCCTTTATAACTGTGATGTTCTATCCTTTTTGACCTTCCTGCAGTTTTTCTCACGACTGACTGATTTTTCACCAATCTACTTGACATAGATACATCTGTCGATGTCAGTATTGGTAGGTCCTTGTGGAGACGCAATCGCATCTTCGCACTTACCACTGTGCTAAATGGGATAGATATTAGGTAGATCTTGCAACTTAAAAATGGTTATCCATGAGGCATTATAGGCCATTCGCAACAGCAGAATTGTACTCAACCACCTATTCCCCACTCTACCATTACCATCAAGCTGTGGGATCAACTCTGGTCCAATGAAGAGTGCAGGACGGCATGCCAGGAGTAGTGTTCCTAAAAATGGTGAGGCAATCTGGTGAAACTACAGCACAGGACAATTTACTAAACAGCGGAAGCAACATGCAATAGAGTTAAATGATCCCACAATCAATGGATCGGATCTAAGCTCTGCAGTCCTGTTACATCTAGCCGTGAATGGCAGTGAACAATTAAAATCTAACTGTAGGAGTTTCCACAAATAATCGCATCTTCAATGATGGGTGAGCCTAGCTCATCAATGCAACACAAGCCTGAAGCATTTGCAATCATCTTCAGCCCGAAGTGCCGATTGGATCAATCTCGGCCTCCACCTGAGGCCCACAAAATCACAGATGCCAAGCTTCACAATTTGATTCACTCCCTGCGATATAAAAAAATGCTGAAGGTATTGGATATTGCAAAGACATGGACCCTGACAACATTCCCGTAATGGTACTGAAGACTTGGGCCCCAGAACTAGTCACAATACTGCTCCTGTGCAGCTGGTTGGAGTAATACCTAGCACAAATGATGGTGACCTTCCTTTCATCTTAAGTGGGGACTTTCACTGATGATTGCACTATGTGCAGCACCATCTGTAACCCCTTTGACACTGAAGCAGTCTGCATTCATATGTAGCAAGACCTGGACAACCTATAGGCTTGGGCTGGTCACTGGCAAGTAACATTTAAGACAACCAAATTACCACCTCCAACAAGAGAGAATCTATCCACCTCCCCATGATATTCAATGGTGTTACTATCACAGAATCCCCCACTATCAACATGGGGCAAAGGTTATCATTGGCCAGAAACTGAACTGAACCAGCCATATAAATACTATGGCTGTCAGAGCAGGTCAGAAGCTGGGAATTCTTCAGCAAATAACTTGCCTCCAAACTCCCCAAATCAGATCCTAGAAGGCACAAGTCAGGAGTTTGATCCTGCAAAATAAAAAAAAACCTTGTTCTGCCCTTTATAGTCAATAACTTGTCCAAATCTGTCATCCCTCATGCCATCCTACATTAAGTTCTGTTGCCTTACTATCTCTGGATTAATCAATCTTCAAAGTATCTCTTTGCATCAATTTTAAAATACCAGTCCTCATCTACAAATCAATCCATTGCCTTGCTCCTCTCCAAATCTGCAACCTCACTAGATCTTAATATTAATTTGTGTGCCTTTCACTTTTCTGATTGTGGCTTTCTTGGATTCCTTCGCTTCATTCTACTTTCAGCTACAGAATGTTCTATCCTTTCAGTTCCATTCTCTGGAACATTCACCACTTGTCCCTCTGCCTTGTGACATTTCTCCCCTCATTCAAAAGTCTTCTGAAAATGTATCTCTTCACTAAGGTCTTTTTGGCTTTCTCATTGATGTTGATCCTCATTTCTCTGCTTGCAGCCATTTCCTTCTCTGAGATGTATGATTACGTTGAAGAGACTTACATAAAGGCAATGTATAATTGTTCGATAAAATGTAGCAACCCTTCATTTAAAAAATATTAGCTCAAGTAGTTTATCTCATCAGTTATCAGTTCAGATTACATTCTGAATTGATCAGAAATTCCAAGAAATGGATGGCTTTTTAATGAAAATGGTTCCTGGTGAGTACAAATGTTTAATAACACTTGGAAAAAAAATTCTTGCACCATGCAAGTAACATATGAAATTAGTTAACAGCAGGGGAGAACATTTATTAGTCATGCTTTAACACTTACTTCTTGATACATGTGGATTCATTAAAATCGCTTTCATCCCTACAAAGAAAATCCTCTGATTAGGTGGAATTTGGCACTTGTATGAACCATTTATCACATATGACACAAAAAAAAACAGATGGTTCACACCAACAGGTGATTTTCACTGTTTATGAATGTAGAAAATTTAAAAAACTATTCAGTTGTCAAGTCTCATTTTCCATAGATCATGCACAACATACCCCATCATAGGTTTACATCTACGTAAACCATGTCTATCCCTGTACTTTAATGATTTGGTCATCCCATTCCCCAAATCCAAATGAAGACAAGTCCAGCTCTGTAAATCTGGCTTTATAATTTCCAGAATTATCTCAGACCAATCATCTAAAGTTCAGCAATATTCTTTGGAAGACAGAGTGGCTAAAATGATGCAATATTTCAAATGGAGTGCCCCCCATTCCCCCAGTGATTTAGAAAAGATGACAGGTGACTTTAATTAGTCAAATTGCGAAGTGTGTTTGGTTAACTACACATTCACTGAAAATGTTAATACTTTTGAAATAAATCACACACATAGAGATCCTGCCCCTTTACTGTCATTGCTTAGCTTGCAAACACCTTGCAATTTATTGCAACATTTAAAGCAGATTGATTTTGACTAACATGTCCACACAGCAGCAAAGTCCTGATGGCAGAACACAGCCTGGGTGATTCTGAATGTAAGGTCATTCACATCAGAACAGAGAAGCTGCAGTGCAGGTATATTACTCATATTATTTAACTGCACAATTTTGTAGTTTCCCGTTTAGTTTGTTGATGCTAATATTGTAATTATAAATAAAGGAATTCCTTGTGCTTGATGCCAAATGTTTTATGGAAAACTAATTCAATTTAGGTCATCACCTACCATGTAAAACAACTGTTTAATTTGTTCATAGCATTAAGATACTAAGGATAACAATTGATGATGAAAGGCACTTAGATTATGGGGGAAGGTTCTCTACATAGTTCAGGAAATGTCTCTTCCTATCTCTGCTATGCCCTAGCAACCTGAATGTGTGTTTTCTCTTTGGCTGCCGTCCCACTTTTGCACTGTTCTCCCAGATCTCCTCTCATTCCTGTCATCAATCATGTCACTTTTCTCTCTCACTTCATTTGCTCCCCAACCCAACCACAATCAATTGCTATTTGTCTATCTTCCTGCTACCCTGCCACTGTCCAAGGCTTAACACGCACAGCTCCGTGCCTCTCAGCATTAACTGAAGGGCTCATCGAGGCATCTGTCTTGCTGATCTTTCTGTAAATTTCTGGTAATTTTGCCAACTTCCATTCCTGCCCAGACGCCACATCCACAAGTGCCTCCTGTTGTATAAAAGTCCGGTATAGAAAGGGTTAACATGGGTCTTGCTATAGTACCGGCCACACTCATGTAAAGGAACACATACCCGAGTCTAGAGGGCAGTCTTGTACTGGACAGAGACATGTAGAGAGGTAAGCATGGAGACAGCTCCTAACGTTGTAGATATATACAGAATAAGGTCTTAGTTATGAATAATTAATAAATACTGTTAAACTATACAAGGCTTAGAATCTCTACCGAACTACATCCATCCTACATTCCCCCTGAATTCTTACAGCAGGCAGACAATCACTACTTATCGTCATATTTCTCTCCAGAATGCTCATTCTCTTATGAACAAGGCTTTGTCCATCCATGATCATATTGTTTGATTGCATTGAACATCCTAGCTCATGGATGAGTTCATCTTACTCTATGACACAGCCTTTCCAACTGGTTATACTTTCTACCACCTGCCTCGCCCAAACTCTCAGGTTTGACCCTCATCAGCAAATCATCCATTGGGTCTTTTCATTCTATCCCTTTGGTAATTTGTCATCCTGCTTTGTCATTTTGTTATACAGCTCTCACTCATTCTTTACTTTCATCCCTGCCCTTCATTTCTCCCTTTTCAGGAGTGATTCTAGGTCTTCAATGTCACAATTTCATTTTTAAAAATTCATCATTGTCAAGATCAACATTTGCTGCCCACCCATAACTGCCCATGAGAAAGTGCTGGCGAGCCCTTCACCTCTCTCCTCTGTAGTTAACTACTCTCCTGAGACCACTTTTTCCATATGAATACATTGCATTCTCATGGTCCCCCTAATCTTGTCTTTGCTATAGCTGCTCTATTCACAAGAGTACATTGGATACACAGCACTGACACAGGCCATTTGATACAACCAATCCATGCAGGCATTACAGCTCCACTCTAGCCTCTTCCCTACCTCCTCTAAATTTAAAATCTGAACTTTGTAAAAATTATTCTCATAGCTGTGCCCAGCTATCAGTGTAAGATACGCAGGCAACAAAAAATTTGCAACAGATAAAAAACTTTGCATCCGGTTCTTCCCTAAAACAGTTAACCTACAAGCAGTCTTTGGCAAAATGTGAATTCAAATCTAAAATTCATAAACGTGTGCTCCCTTGGGGGGAAATGAACATTCAATATCCCATGACAATTGCCATTGGCAAATATCCAGGGCTTAACCAAATTGAATTTAGCAAATAGTCTAATCAATTAAACGATCAAATACTTTTAGACACATCCAATGAGGAACTGTGGTGCAGTTCAGTCACTGTGCTTCTCTATTTCTGAGAACTGGGTTCATGTCATGTCCTTATTTCAGCCTCCTCTCTAAAATAGTTGTAGAGGTTCTTTGACACATGAATCAGGTAATGCATCTCACGGTATTCATGGATTCAAAGCTCCAAAGTTGTTAGTTCAGCAAAGTCTTGAAACTTACTTCAATGCAGAAAAAATGTTATTTGAGATTGACATTGCCACCATGTAACAGGTACTGCAAGGTGAATTTTACTTTGCATCTGACTGTGCTATACTTGCCTGGGAATGCCTGATGCTGACAGAGAGCCAAAAGTGATAACTTTTCATTTCTGAGTAATAACAACCATACACATTAATAGTTCCAAAAATCTTGGGAATGCTGAGACTCTCAACATGTATGCATTCAGGACCTTGTAATGAATTTATGGCATATTGTGTTTAAGTCAATTTAAACTATGAAATCTTATCCTTAGCTCTGTCCAAGTTATAAATTCTAATGAATATACATCAGTTAGTCAAGTAATAAATTTGTTACCGTAACAATAGCCCTACATCAAAGCAAATTTGACCAACCAATCAGGTGCAGAACGAACTGCACGAGGTTCATAACCTTCGGTCAAACATTATTGATTCTTGCCGTTTATATTATTTTAAGTCAATTATTAACGTTTACAACTATCCTGATTATAACAAGTAGTGCCAAGAAAGGCTTTGAAACACATTAATTTGTCAGGAATTAACTGCATGAAGACAGCATGAAATTCAAATATTATCTCCTCTGTACCATGCCTGTGAAAGGAGGGACGGTGAAATTTACACACACACACACACACACACACACACACAAAGGCACACAGTTTATGCAGTATGATATGCCTTAAATAGAGAAACAAGTAGATACCTACTTTCTGCAGCTAGCAGTCCTAGTATGTGGGCAGCATTTGGATAAATAACAAACATTGAGTTTTTTTTCAAAAGTCATACACTAGCAGGCAGTTGTGAATGAATTCTCTGATCCATTTGGAACTGAAAAGGGAGTTACGTATTTAAAAAAAAAATCATTTCATAGTTAAAGCCACCACTAGTCAATCAGTGACTGTTTTAGCTCAGTGTTGGCCAATAAAGTAGCAATTAGTCACATACGACCAAATCAAAATCTAGAAACAGATAATTGCTTTTCAGATTACTGTAGTAGATCAAAAATAATAGACATAACTCTTGGGCATGAAACTTCAATACTTACTTAGACATGGTGTACACGTGTGCACTTTAGTCTTTTTGTACATTTGCTGGTAAAATGGTGAATTAAAAAAAATTATTATACATACTTACTTCCTTGGTTACTGAATGATGGAGAAGTTTAATAATAATAATATCGCTTATTGTCACAAGTAGGCTTCAATGAAGTTACTGTGAAAAGCCTCTAGTCGCCACATTCCGGCGCCTGTTCGGGGAGGCTGAAACGGGAATTGAACCTGCGCTTGTTCTGCATTACAAGCCAGCTGTCTTAGCCCACTGTGCTAAACCAGCCCTGCAGTTTATTAATAAATTAAATTTATTAATTAAATATACACACATGCAGCCCATTTACTTGCACTGTTTGAGTAAATGTAAGGCATTGCCATTAAAATTAATATATGTGTAAAATGGTATCACCACAGCCACACCTGCAACCACTCAAACTTTGATCAGATAGCACTGCTTTAGATTAATTTTGTGTGAATATGACTTCAGTTGTTGTGTTAACCAAGCTGCTTACCGATCAGCTGCAAGAATACAAGGTAACGGATGAGTATAAAATTAACTCCATCATTTCCCTATTAAACAAAATAAAACAAAAGGCAATCGAGCTAATCCCCCCAAAATGCATTTTTAAAAAAACTTCAAGACTTCAATCCTAAATTTGAGGGGACTCTTTACTAAATGTATTGTTCACAAAACAGCAGTTATTTGTGAATATCCAGTGTTCAAATGCTACCAAAGTGCTGGTGGAAAATGTATTGTGCAACACTGAATATCTACCTTGATGTCAAGATTGGTATCAGTGATAATAAACTCACTCATCAAATTAGATATGGTATATTGAATGAAATAAAGGAAGAAATAAGAAATAAGCAGTTAAAAACTTCAGGACTAGTCAAATTAAGTCATATTACCCATGAACATTTCTTTTAACTATCATAATAGTGTTACTATTTCATCACAATTTCAAAGCAGCTAATTTTAATGGTTACAACGGAGAGAATATATCAACACCAATTTATCAGCAAAGGACTTTGTTATTGAATGGATCAGATATAAAGTAAATATTAATGTACCTTTGGGGATGGTCAATCAACAATAGTACCATTGGCACTCTTCTGCAAATTATGATTCATTTGGGGGAGCACGGTGGCACAGTGGTTAGCATTGCTGCCTCACAGCGCTAGGGACCCGTGTTCAATTACAACTGTGTCACTGTCTATGTGGAGTTTGTATGTTCTCCCCATGTCTGCGTGGGTTTCCTCCAGGTGCTCCGGTTTCCTCCCACAGTCCAAAGATGGACGGGTTAGGTGGATTGGCTGTGATAAATTGCCTCTTAGTGTCCAGAGATGTGCAGGTTAGGTTATGGGGATAGGACGGAATGGACATGGGTAAAGTGTTCTTTTGATGGGTTGGTGCAGACTCGATGGGCTGTATGGCCCCCTTCTGCGCTGTAGGGGATTCTATGATTCACTGCAAACCTTCACAGCATTTTGTCACACTATTGCAATTTACTTTCAGTGACATGCACGGTAATTATTCAATTTACTGCTACCAGTAAACACACAGTTTACACTATTTAGGTTTTATAACTATTTAGGTTTTACACTTTGTGTATTGATCACAAAACCAAGAGCCATGAAAACAAACTGGCAACGCAGACCAAGTAAATTTAGTGCATTACTGCACAAAATTAAATAGTATGTGCTCAGGAAGTAAAATAGTGTTAACCATCTAATTATAGATTACCAGATGCAGAGCACTAACCACACACGCAAGAGTGTGTGCCAAGTGAATACTTATATTTGTATAAACAAATTCAAATGAAGGCAAGTTTGGAATTTCGCACCTTGTATTTGCAAATTTAAATGCAAGTTTTAAATACCAGGAGAGCCTTAAAAGTCAGTGCCAAATGGCGCAACATAAGGATGAGAGATGGGTGTAGGGGTTGGGGAGTGCGAGGGTGGGTCCTGGGAATGGACAGTACAGACAGCGCAAGAGTGAGTGTGGATTGGAGGAGCGAGGTGGGGTGGGTAGGTGGAGGTGGCGAGGGCGGGCGGAGGCGGTGAGGGAGGGTGGAGGCGGCGTGGACGGGTGGAGGATGTGAGGGCGGGTGGAGGTGGCAAGGGCCGGTGGAGGTGGCAAGGGCCGGTGGAGGTGGCAAGGGCCGGTGGAGGTGGCAAGGGCCGGTGGAGGTGGCAAGGGCCGGTGGAGGAGGCAAGGGCCGGTGGAGGAGGCAAGGGCGGGTGGAGGAGGCAAGGGCGGGTGGAGGAGGCAAGGGCAGGTGGAGGTGGCAAAGGCGGGTGGCACAAGGCCGCTGTGTGGGAGCGGAAGGTGCAAGGTGGGTGGGTGGAAGGTGTGAGGTGGGTGAGCGGAGGGCGAGACGGGTGGGCAGAGATCATGAGGGGGCGAGGATGGGCGGAACGGGTGAAGGTGACCAGCATGAGGCGGCAAGGACATGTGGGGGGGGGGGGGGCGCAAGGCGGGTGCAAGGCAGGAGTGGATGGGTGTGGGGGGAGGGGGGGCGGAAGAGGACACGAGTCGGTGAGGGCAGGGGATAGGACATGAGTCGGCAACGGCAGGTGCTGGATGGGGGGGGAGAAGAGGACATGGGTTGACGAGGGTGGGTGTGGGGGAAAGAGGACACAAGTCAGCGAGGGCAGGGGGAGAGGACACGAGTCGGCGAGGGCGGGTGTGGGGGAAGAGGACACAAGTCATCGAGGGCAGGGGGAGAGGACACAAGTCGGCGAGGGCAGGGGGAAGAGGACACGGGTCGGCGAGGGCAGGGGGAGAGGACACGAGTCGGCGAGGGCAGGGGGAGAGGACACGAGTCGGCGAGGGCAGGGGGAGAGGACACGAGTCAGCGAGGACAGGGGGAGAGGACACGAGTCAGCGAGGACAGGGGGAGAGGACACGAGTCGGCGAGGACAGGGGGAGAGGACACGAGTCGGCGAGGACAGGGGGAGAGGACACGAGTCGGCGAGGGCAGGGGGAGAGGACACGAGTCAGCGAGGACAGGGGGAGAGGACACGAGTCAGCGAGGACAGGGGGAGAGGACACGAGTCGGCGAGGGCAGGGGGAGAGGACACGAGTCGGCGAGGACAGGGGGAGAGGACACGAGTCAGCGAGGACAGGGGGAGAGGACACGAGTCGGCGAGGGCAGGGGGAGAGGACACGGGTCGGCGAGGGCAGAGGGAGAGGACACGAGTCGGCGAGGGCAGGGGCACGAGTTGGCGGGAGGACACGAGTCGGCGAGGGCAGGGGGAGAGGACACAAGTCGGTGAGGGCTGGGGGAGAGGACACAAGTCGGTGAGGGCAGGGGGAGAGGACACGAGTCGGCGAGGGCAGAGGGAGAGGACACAAGTCGGTGAGGGCTGGGGGAGAGGACACGAGTCAGCGAGGGCAGGGGGAGAGGACACGGGTCGCCGAGGGCAGAGGGAGAGGGCACGAGTCAGTGAGGGCAGGGGTCGAGGATACGAGTTGGCGAGGGCAGATGCGGGAGGAGAGGACATGAGTCGGCGAAGGTGAGAGCTGTGGCAAAGGACATGAGGCGGCTAGGGCGATTGGATGCTTGGAGGACATGTGGTGGCAAGGGTGGGTGCAGGAGCACATGAGGTGGCAAGGGCAAGGATGGGAGTGGGGATGGAGGACATGAGGTGGCAAGGACATGAGGCAGCAAGGGCAATGGCATGGGCCAGGGCGGTGAAGGCGGGGGGCCAGGGCAGCGAAGGACTGAAGTGTTGTGCATGGTGGACTGAGGCGACTGCGATGGACTAAGGCAGTGAGCGCAGAGGGTGCGCGTGAGCACAGAGGATGTGCGGGCAGGTACAGAGTGAGCACGGGTGAGGGGTGAGAGTGCGGGCGTGTGGCAGTGGTGGGCGTGAGGCAGAGGGAATACACGAGTGAGAGGGTGTGCACAGGTGTATCGTGAATGAGTTGGTGAAAGGGTGATTGGGTTAGTTAATTGGATGTGAGAGTGGATGGGTAGTTGGGTTGGGAGGTTGATGGTGGGAGGAATAACTTGTGGTGCTCAGTTGCTGTGCAGGATAATCACCGAGTTAGACCAGCTATTCAACTGTAACATTTCTAGGGTAGGTGTGCAGGTAAGTCCCCTGTATTACCCAGGTATCTGACCCCTCCATCGCACAGGGTCCCAGACTGCAGAAATCAGCCGTTGGAATTTTAAACTTCAGGGGGAATTTCCACACGTGCGCGTCAGGACCTCCATGGAATTCTGATGACCATCTCCCAACTTGTGTCCTACATTTGACGATTGGAGACCGGAAGATTTGGGCAGTGGATTTAATAAATGTAAAATATACTTTTCTTGTAGAGCTTCAGCATTTTTCTCCATTAAGATTATATAGGGATCAGCTATAATATCTGGATTCTCTAGGATGGAAAGAAATTACCTGAGGAGGTGGGGTCTTCAGAGAAATCAGGCAGCTCTTCAGGAGGGTCTCCATAGAAAGAATTGAACTTGTGGCTTGATACTGCTGCTAGCACTGCCCCCTGAAATAAATTAAATGAAAAATCTGTAACTTTATTGGGCAGTTACATTGAAATTACATTCTGAATCACGAAATAACATGATTGGTTGAATAGTCATCCTCAATCTCTCGGTTGATTTAAAAAAAATGAATGCTAAGCATTCAACCAATTGGCCACAAGAGCAGCATCATTGTAATCCTTTGTGAAATTAAAAACTATAAAGATACAATGATCTGACACAATGTTACTTTTTGGAGTAGTTACAGAGGTATCCATAACACAACATATTCTAAATTAGGATACAAACATAATGAAAAACCAACTGGAACACCCATACAAAGCACACATCATGCATATACTCAACTTCACCTTTCACTTAATAGTTTGTACCAAAGTTGCGGCTGCAAAGTCAACATAATTACAAACAACAGAAAAAACGTTTTGTTAAAGTAAGATTTTTTCCACTGTGTGCATTCAGAACTCAGCAGGAAAACAATCTCATTCATCTCATCGGTAATTTAATTTTGGCTTGTGATGAAACAGACCCTGTTGCACTGAAGTCCACCATTGATTTTTAATCAATGACCCAGATATTTTAAGTGGGAAATACATGTGGATCTTCCTTTTTCTCTCAATGTCATTAACAAAGAAATATTTTATTAGTGAAATTTACAAGATAGCATTTTATACTATATAATGGAAATGATCCTCCGAAGGCTTATGGAAGATTATACATACAATATACAAATTCAGAGCAGGAGTCAGTGAATTGGCCCCTTGAGCCTGTGCCACCATTCAATAAGATCATGGTCCATCGGATTGTGGCCTCATGACACTATTCAGTCTACTCTCGAAATCGGGTAATAATTTCAAGCATGTCATTCCACTATCCAAATAAACAGTTGAATAATAAGCATAAGTTTTATATTCAGAACTAAATCAAATTAAGAACACTATAATTGATCCGTGCCGGTGGGAAAGGACATACCTAGAGATGATGAAACAGTCCGGACCATTGTCCATACAGTGTTTTTGAAACTTTTTTTCCCGGGACCCATTTTTACCAACCGCCCGATGTTCGGGACCCACGCCATCCACCATTTTCACTTACCTTTAATGTGACAGGTGAGCCTGCTTGATCCTCACGATCTCACTTGCTTTGTCATTCAATGTTACATTTCTGCTAAGGACTTCAGCTGATGATTTAAGTTCTCATTGCATTCTTTGAAAAAAATCAAGCGGAGTCCTCGAACTCACCATGCTTAGTCTTCAAATGGCTGTGAAGTTTTGAGGGGTTTAAACTTCCTTATGCCAGTACTTCCATGCATATAACACACATGGGCTTTGCATCCTGATTTGCACTGGAACCATTAACAAAGCCATATATCAGGAAATCATCTTTAATCTGCTTTGTTCCTGATTTCAGCTTCTTCTTAATGGGTTGTTCACCAGATGCCCTGGAGCTCATACCAGCACTGTTTTGTCCTGCCATGTACTCTCCTAAGCAGCTCTCTCCAGTAGATTTAGTTGCGAGATCCTAGCCTGTTTATGTATCTGGCCCACGTTCCTTATCAGAAAATGATCCATTTTCAATTTTTCACAGTTCTGCCTTGCTTGTTGTCAGCAACAAAATGGAGGAATCTCTCCTCCGTGATTTCATGCACAAAAGCACAGGCGAACAGGGCATGTGGGGTCAGTGTACATGCCGGGCATGTGACCTGCTCTATGCCGCCGCTTCTGACTGGAAGACTCCATTGTTTTAAAAATAAAAATATTTGGTCATGGGACAGCTTGGTTGAAGAATGGAAAACACATCATGTGGTGAGAGGGTATCAAGATTCCATTCTGAGTAGAGAAGACGTGCATGCTGGGAACCCAAGGAAGGAGTAGGATGTTAAGGTTATGTAAAAACAGTGCACATTGATGCACTGTCTATTGCTCATTTGCTACTTTTAGTAAACCTGCTCTGTATTTCATAGCCTATCAACAGACTTGTACCGTTATTTCTTCCACTTTTCAAAGTCTAGGCACTCTTGCAATGTCTTGTGCATATCCAGTGAGATAAATACAGTAATCAGGTGTTCACGTTAATATTTCAGCAATACTGCATTCCCAAAATGGCCAAGGGCAGAGGTTTGTACTGGATAGAACCTATTGTTCTTACAGAACCTTGAGGTTCTGCACATCAACATGCGCAACAGCCTTAACTGTTGACAAGTCCAGATGTAACAAGTAGCATACATCAGTAACAGTATAGTGGAGCTGCTCATGAACACATGCTGCAAGAACTCCACATAACAGTCTTGGGTTAGCACTGCTGCCTCATAGCGCCAAAGACCCGGGTTCGACCCCAGCCCCGGGTCACTGTCCGTGTAGAGTTTGCACATTTTCCCACTGTGTGGGTCTTAACCCCACAACCCCAAAAAATGTGTTTGGCTGGTGCGGACTTGATGGGCCGAAAGGCCTCCTTCTGCACTGTAAATTCTATGATTGTAAATTCTATGTGCAGGGTAGATGAATTGGTCACGCTAAATTGCCGCTTAATTGGAAAAAAAGAATAGTGTACTCTAAATTTATTTTTAAAAAGATGTTCAGGTTAAGTGGGGTTGCGGGATGGGGCGGAGGAGTGGGCCTGGGTGGAGTGCTCTTCCACTGGGTCAGTGCAGACTCAATGCGCCAAATTGCCTCCTTTTGCACTATGGAAATTCTATGAATATCAAGATAGTCTTGACTGGAATACGAGAATAAATCATATTTGTAATTGGAATAAAACAATATTTAAAATTTAAGCATCAGAATAGGTTAAATTAATAATCATGCATCAGTCCTTGCAATATTATAATTTTGCCTTCATTTTGTCAATGGTATACTTTTAGAAACAGAACAATGTTGAAACACATCCTGTCATATGAGCGATTTTCTTTTTTTTGGAAAATCAGCTGTGTGACATGTGCACAATGAGTAACAAAACATTAAAGCTGAATTTGCAATATCTTGAGCTCATGGAGCCTGGGGGAGGGCTGTAAATAAACCTGCAGCCGAGCAAATGTCTCTGCAATACCCAGTGTTCCCACAATTCTTTTAAAAAATAAATTTAGAGTACCCAATTCATTTTTTCCAATTAAGGGCCAATTTAGCATGGCCAATTTACCTACCCTGCACATCTTTTGGGTTGTGGGGCGAAACCCACGCAAACACGGGAGAATGTGCAAACTCCACACAGACAGTGACCCGGGGCCGGGATCGAACCTGGGACCTCGCCGCCGTGAGGTAGCAGTGCTGACCACTGTGCCACCGTGCTGCCCTTGTTCTCACAATTCTTTAAGGATTTATATTCCAGCGTTTTTCTGTGAAGGTCTTGAATTTTATAAAGCTTCTGCAACAAGTATTACAAGTCAACAATAATGACAACAAGTATTACAAGTCAACAATAATGACATCAGGTTCACACCTACATGCAATCCATAATTGCACAGGATTACAAAGAAAAAAGGTTTTAATTTCTAAAATATTCACGAGGATAAATACAGGCAAACAATTAAATCAAAACAACACAGAAATAATGACTACTTGCAATTTTCATATTTTTGCTTTATGTATCTGATATTTTCTAACTCTGCTTATTGTCTCCTACATTTTTCATCTCCTTTGCTACAGATATAGCTGAAAAGATGCAGCCTAGGGACAATATGGCACAAGTTACCAAAAAGTAAGTAGTAATTGTATAAAGAATTGGTTGGTTGAAATGAAATGAAAATCGCTTATTGTCACAAGTAGGCTTCAAATGAAGTTACTGTGAAAAGCCCCTAGTCGCCACATTCCGGAGCCTGTTCGGGGAGGCTGTTACGGGAAATGAACCGTGTTGCTGGCCTGCCTTGGTCTGTTTTCAAAGCCAGCAATTTAGCCCTGTGCTAAACAGCCCCGTGCTAAACAGCAACTGGTTGGGGGGGGTTTGTGTCACATAATGTGAGCGTGGGAGCGGCTGTGATTTCACGAGCTGGGGCCCCACTCGTCTTTTAATCCTTTATTTTATCCCGGTGCATATTCCATAATTATCTTTTTTGGGGATATATGTCCTGTACTATGCTGCTGGGTGATCCTGGTCGGAGTTTAGTGGTGAAGGATCGAGCTGAATCAGAGAGAATCCTCGCTTGATTGAGGCGTGTCGAGATGGTTGGAGTGGGGTCTGGCTTGCAATGGCGGTTTTGCCGGTGAGCGGGCCTACAATGCTGTTCGCATTGGGATGATGGCTGCCATTGCGAATGATGTTTTGGATGATGGTCTCGGTTCTATGATGGTAAATTGCCAGAAAAAAAAAAGAGTATAATGTGGGAAAATGTGAATATGTTCATTTCGTAAAGGGGAACAAAATAACAGAGCATTATTTAAATCGATAAAAACTGCAGAAAGCTTCAACACAAAAGGGACTTTGGGGGTACTTGTGCACAAAACTCAGAACGCGAGCACACAGGTGCAGCATGTAATCACGAAGGCAAATTAAATGTTGACCCTCATTTCAAGGGAGTTGAAGTATAAGAGTAGGGAAGACTTGCTGCAACTGTACAAGGTACTGGTGAGACCACATTTGAAATGAAATGAAATGAAAATCGCTTATTGTCACAAGTAGGCTTCAAATGAAGTTACTGTGAAAAGCCCCTAGTCGCCACATTCCGGCACCTGTTCGGGAAGGCTGGTACAGGAATTGAACCGTGCTGCTGGCCTGCCTTGGTCTGCTTTCAAAGCCAGCGATTTAGCCCTGTGCTAAACAGCCCCTGCTAAATAACATTTGGAGTACTGTGAGCAGTTTTGGTTCCCTTATTGCAGTAAACCTTTCATTGGAGCCGGTTCAGAGAATGTTCACTACGATGATCCCTGGTATGAAGATATTGTCTTATGACCAAAGTTAAACAGGTTGGGAGTCGACTCATTGGAATCTAGAAGAATGAGGAGTGATCTCATCGAAACATGTAGGATTCTTAAGGGGTTTAACAGGGTAAATGGTGAGAGGATGTTTCCCCTCATGGGAGAGCCTGGGACCAGAGGGCATGGTCTCAGAATAAAGAGGTGCCAATTTAAGATTGGGATGAGGAGAAGTTCTTCTCTCAGAGGATTGAGAGCCTTTGGAACTTCATGCCACAAAGAGCTGTGGGGGCAGAGTCCTGTATATATTTAAGGCTGAGGTAGATAGAATCTTGATCAGTAAGGGAATCAAGGGTGACAGGGAAAGGATAGGAAAGATGCCATGAGGAATGTGAGATCAACCCTAACCCTATTAAATGGCGGAGTAGGCTCGAAGGGCCGAACGACCTACTCCTGTTCCTATTTCTTATGGTCTTAAGTGCTTTGATTGACATCCTGTTGCTCCCTTATGCTTGGGACGTCCCTTTTTGAAGGCACTCATTAGGGATATCCTGAGAGGCTAAGTTTTTTGATGTGCTTGACTATCCTTGGTTTATTGACTTCTTAGTGCATGAGGGCGTGGGGTTGAGCTGCGTCCTGTACTGTGGTTGATATCCTGTTGCTCCTCCTTATAGGTGGGACGCCCCCTTTTCTAAACAAGCAGCTTTTTCTCTTTTTCATAGAATTTACAGTGCAGGAGGCCATTCGGCCCATCGAGTCTGCACCGGCTCTTGGAAAGAGCACCCCACCCAAGGCCAACACCTCCACCTCAACCCCACAACTCAGTAACCCCACCCAACACTCAGGGTAATTTTGGACACTAAGGGCAATTTATCATGGCCAATCCACCTACCATGGACATCTTTGGACTGTGGGAGGAAACCGGAGCACCCGGGGGAAACCCACGCACACACGGGGAGGATGTGCAGACTCCGCACAGACAGTGACCCAAGCCGGAATTGAACCTGGGACCCTGGAGCTGTGAAGCAATTGTGCTATCCACAATGCTACCGTGCTGCCCATTTTCTGGCAATTCATCCTTGGTGGTGGGCATGTGCTGGAGGAATACAGACCTACGGTTGCATCTTGGCAGGTCCTCTATTATCCGGAGACCTTTTTCTCCTGGTAGCTCTCCCTTTTTTATCCTGTTAGTGCTGACTGCACTGATCAGAATCTGAATTCATAGGTGCTGGTCTCTATATTAATATGTGAAATGAGGATCATTCTGCACTGTGCCGGAGGTTAGGATTATGTTGAGTTGTGTGGTATGTGCAAACCATTCTTTTAGAACTGGGGTTTGCGCATATTTTCTTGATATTTATTCGGTAGGGATTTTAGAATCCGTGATTGGGTCCTACAGGCGTACAGACAGGTCTGACATCGAAGGAGAGGAGGTTGCAGCGTGTCATTGGTGCCTCTCATGTTGCTGGAGTCAAGGGAGATATGTTCTGGTGGATGCCCGAACAGGACATGATAAATGTATTCTGAACTGTCATGGTTGCTGCGATCAATGGCCGCGTGAGAAGACGTGCACCATTTCACCGTGTTTTTATGGTCTTATCCTTGTCTCCCTTGTTCTTTGCTGGTATGTATAGAGGCACCAAATTGAGTTGAATGATTGTACTGAGTCAATATAGGGCAGCACGGTAGCATAGTGGTTAGCGCAATTGCTTCACAGCTCCAGGGTCCCAGGTTCGATTCCTGGCTGGGTCACTGTCTGTGCGGAGTCTGCACGTTCTCCCCGTGTGTGCGTGGGTTTCCTCCCACAGTCCAAAGATGTGCAGGTTAGGTGGATTGGCCATGATAAATTGCCCTTGGTGTCCAAAATTGCCCTTAGTGTTGGGTGGGGTTACTGGGTTATGGGGATAGGGTGGTGTGGGCTTGGGTAGGGTGCTCTTTCCAGGGGCCGGTGCAGACTCGATGGGCCGAATGGCCTCCTTCTGCACTGTAAATTCTATGAATTGTATCGTAGTTCTCCTCTTCCCCTCTGTAGACTTTTTTCTTGTGCTGAGCTATACCATTCTTGTGGTTTTGTTGCGTTATTTGTTAACACTTCAATAAATATACTTTTTTTAAAAATTGGTTACACCACAGTTCTGGTCTACATATTATAGTTCTGGTCTACATATCTACATTGCTTCCATATCTCTTATAGAAGAGATATGGAAGCAATGGAAAACGTGCAAGAAAAAATGTACCATTATTTTTAATTTTGTCCAAGGATGTGGGCAACATTAGCTAGGCCAGCATTTGTTGCCCATCCCTAATGGCCCTTGAGAAATTGGTAGTGAGCTGAGTTCATGAACCGCCGCAGTCTTTAAATGCATCCACAGCACTATTGCGGAGTTTCAGAATTTTAACCTGTCAACAGTGAAGGAACAGTGATATAATTCCAAGTCAGGATGGTGTGGGGCGCAGAAAGTGGTGATGTTCCCATGCATCTGTTGCCTTGTCCACCTTGGTGCTAGAGGTCACAGTTTGGAAGACGTTTGGTGAGTGGCTGCTGTGCATTTTATAGATAATATACACTGATGCCACTCTGTGTCAGTGGTTGAGAGACCAAGTGTTTATGGTGGTGGATGGGATGCCAATCAAGCAGGCCGTAGATGGTTTTGAGCTTCTTGCATTGTTGTATTCATTCAGGCAAGTGGAGATTATTTCATCAGACAACTGACTTGCCTTGTAGATGGTGGGCAGGCATTGGGGAATCAGTTGGTGATATACTCCCATACAGAATTCTTAGCCTCTGACCCATTCTTGTAGCTACAATGTTTCTAAAGCTGGTCCTGTTCAGTTTCTGGTCAATAGTAACCCCTCAGCTGCTGATAACGAGGAATTCAGCAATAGTATTGATGTTGAATGTTATGGGGAGATGGTTTGATTCTCTCTTGTTGGAGGTAGCCATTGCCTGGCACTGGTGTGGCATGAATGTTATTTGCCACTTACCAGCCCAAGCCTGAATGTTGTCCAGGTCTTATTGCATATGGGCATAGACTGCTTCAGTATATGGTATTGAACATCCCCGCTTCTGACTTTATGATGCAGTAAAGGTCATTCAGGAAGCAGCTGGACTGGATTAGGCCTAGGACACTACCCGAAGGAACTCCTATAACCATGACCTGGGACTGAGATGATTGAATTGCAACAATCATAACTATCTTCCATTATGCCGGGTATGACTTCAACCAATGGAGAGCTTTCCCCGATTCCTATTGACTTCAGTTTTGCTAGTGCTCCTTAATACCACAAATTATCAAATGATATGTGAACTGAGGAAAACTGATCATGAAAGACTGAACAGGCTGGACAAAAGATTGAGGATTGAACTGACCAAGATCTTTAAGACAATGAAAGAGTTTGATAAGATAAACAGAGAGATGACATTTCCATTCAGCAGAAAGCAGAACTAGGGACATGGGTATAAGATAGTAACTAACAAACTAGGAAATTCAGACAATCCATAGACTAATTAGAACATGAAATTCACCACCACAAAGAATGATTAAGAAGACAGCAGAAGACTAGCAGAGATGCATCTAAGGGGAAACTAGAGAAACTAGAAACACAGGAGGGAGAAAGGAATAGAACAGCATGTTGATGACGCTAGATGTACTAGGGTAGGAGGAGGCTCAAGTGGAGCATAAATCATAGAATTTACAGTGCATTCAGCCCATCGAGTCTGCACCGGCCCTTACAAAGAGCACCCTACTGAAGCCCATGTATCTACTCTATGTATCCCTGTAAACCAGTAACCCCCACTAAACATTTTTTGGACACCAAGGGCAATTTAGCGTGGCCAATCCACCTAACCTGCACATCTTTGGACTGTGGGAGGAAACCGGAGCACCTGGACGAAACCCACACAGGCACGGGGAGAACGTTCAGACTCCACACAGCCAATGACCCAGCCGGGAATCGAACCTGGGATCCTGGAGCTGTGAAGTAACTGTGCTAACCACTATGCTACCGTGCTGCCGCAGGGACCTGTTTGAAAGGCATGTTTCTGTGCTACACCTACTAACTATGTAATAGTTGGATGGAGTTACAATAAGGGATTGAACAGTGCAACATACCTATATATAGACATTGAGCTTTGTACACAAACTAAGAAAATGGTGAACTGAGGAGAAGGAAATAGAACTCTTCAAGCTAATAAGGTGAGGTGTTAATAATCACATATCGCATGTGAATTTTTAGTTCTGGCATTGTATATGGAGACAAGCAATATCGGTCTAAACAAAACTAAGCAATGACAGTTTGGTAGCAGGACTTAGGTGGATAATACAATCAGCCTACTTTGAGTGCTACATAGAGTCACAAAGAATGGTAGACTTTTGATGAATAATTAGTTAAATAGTATACGCAAGAGTTATTAACTGTAATTACAGGAACTCCAGACGACCATCAGTGGATAACAGCAACAGACAGTTTATTTAGAGGCAAACATTATTTACAGAAAGTATAAAGGAGCATTACAATACCAGCCAGTGACTCCAACTCTGCTCTGAGACTGGATCTGTTTTGCAGGTTTTAAAGGCCTCCAGCCTGCAGGAATTGCGTGTGCTTTGCCCTGATATGCTGGCCGTTACGTGGCCTCTGAGATTTGACCTGAGGCCTTGGTCAGGGAGGTCACGTGACCACCGATGTTCGCAGCAACATCCTTCCCACCTCAGGTCAATTAGTACTCCCTTGAGGTACTGGAGATCTTGGTCTCAATCGTTCAGTTTATCAGAGGCCCTTCGTTCGCCTTGGGAGCAACAAAGTACCACTGGTTGGGGTTCTCCTTTGGAAGTTATCTTGTCTGGGTTGGTCTCTCCAATTTCTTCTGAGAGTACTGGTAGCTCTTTAGCCTCAGCTCCTCGTTGGCCATGACCACAAGTTCTGGACTCATGATTGCTTGTTCGGCCACTTCGAGCCCCTGATACCACGAACCATGGGTAGGTTGGATGTTGAAGAGGCTCCGCCACTAGTGAAGATTCTCTTCATCTTAAATGATCAAATTGCTTCCGCAGGATCCTATCCTGGGTCCGTATCTCATATGACACCGGGCCTGTCTTGGCTACAAGCCCAGAGACCCAGGTAGGTCCATTTCCAAAGTTCCTCATGAAAACAGGGTCATTTGTTTCAAATGCTCTCACTGCCCTCGACGAGGTATAGTTCCTTTTTTGGAGATCTTGTCTGGATTCAACCCTCCCAGCCAAATTCAGGAAGTTCAGGCTCAGTTGATTCCTCAAACGATGGTCCATCAGCAGCTCCGCTGGGGCAACTCCTGTCGAGGAATGTGGGGTAAACCTATGCGGCAACAAAACCGTGAAACCTTGGTAAGCAAGGAAGCTGGTGACTGTTTCCTCATTCCGTTCTGAAGGTCTGCACAGCGCTTTCCACCAACCCATCTGACAATGAGTGGTATGTTGCCGATTTTATGTGCCTGATCTCATTGAAAGACATAAACCGCTGGAACTCCATACTGGCAAATGCGGAACAATTGTCCGAAACGAGGACCTCGGGTACACCATGGACAAAAAGACATTGGCGCAACTGCTTGACGGTCGCAAAAAATGTAGTGGACTTCATCTGGTACACATCCATCCATTTAGAGTGGGTATCTACCAACAAAAAAATGGACACAGTTCCCTTGAAAGGCCCCACAAAGTCATGTGTACCCTCACCCAAGGCCTACCGGACCATTCCCATGGGAGCAGAGGGGCGTCAGCTGGCAAGTTCTGTTCTTCGTGACACCATGTTAGTAATGTCGGCGCTGAAGCCGGGCCACCACACGTAGCTCTGTGCCAACATCTTCATTTCAGATATGCCCGGGTGGGCATTATGCAACTCCTCCAATAACAGCCAACAGGACCTGGAAAGATCACACCGTCCTCGCAGCTCAATTCGTGTAACCTGGTCAAATAAGGCTTCAACATTTCTGAGACAGGACCAGGGAGACCACTGTTCAAAATCATATGCTTGCTTTTTAACAGGGTAGGTTTTTTTTTTGTGTCCATGACCTGATTTGTCTCAGGGACACCGGTAACGTCTCCAGGAAATTTAAAGTCATCACGACTTCCTCAGGCACCAGTGGGGACGTGGAGCTTACCAGCAGCAGGAGACAGCTGAAGGCATCAGCGTGACATATCTGGTCCCCAAGTCGATGCCCAAAGGTATTTTCATTGGCTGACAGTAGCAATGCCCAGCATTATATTCGCGCAGAGGCAATAGGGGGATTGCCTTAACCTCCTTGAATAATCCTAAAGAGTTTTTGATCTGTCACCAACGTGAAATGCCATCCACAGATGTATTGGTGGAATTTATTAACGCTCAACATGACTGCCAAAACTATCTTTTGAATTTGAGAGGACCCTTTCTCTGCCTCAGAGAGGGTTCGGGATAAGTAAGCGATGGCCGTCTGTTCCATTGGGCAATCGATGAGAAAGAACGGCTCTATTCCCATATGGAGATGCGTCGCAGGCGAGGACAAATTCTTTCGACGGTTAAAATGGATCAGTAAACTAGTGGACTGAAGACACTGCTTCACTTAATTGAAGGCCTTCTCCTGGGGTGCTTTCCAAAACTATTTCTGGTGTTTCTTCAATAAAGCATGCAATGGTGCTAACAGGGTGGTCAGATTCAGAAGAAATCTACTGTCATAGTTAATTACCCCCAAAAAGGACTTCAACTCGGTTGTGTTTTTCAGGGCTGATGCTTCTCTGAAGGCTTTCATCTTCTCCTCCACCGGGTGCAATCCTTTTGCGTCGGCCCTGGAGCCCACATAGGTCACCTTGTTGGCCTGGAACGTACACTTTTCCCATTTCAAGCACACGCCAGGGTTCGGGAATCTTTTTAGCACTTCTTCCAGGTTGCCTCAATGTTCTTCTTCCTGGGAACCAATAATCAGGGCATCATCTAAAGAAATGGCAACTTTTGGCAGTCCCGGCCACAAATTTTCCATGTGCATTGGAAAATTGTGCACCCTGATGATACCCCAAATGGCAACCGAGTATACTCATACAAGCCTTTGTCTGTGTTGATGGTAACCGACTCTCGGGATGCCTCATCTAACTCCAGTTGCAAGCATGTCTCATGTCTAGCTGGGTGAATGTCAAACCCCCAGCGAGTTTAGCGTACAGGTCCTTAATCTAAGGTATGGGGTACCAGTCCAAATTGGCCCCTCAATTGACTTTGTTAGTTTATAATCCCCGCAAATTCAGACCGTCTTGTCCGGCTCCAGGCCGGGACCGGCTCCAGGTCGGGTACGGCCCACTCTGCAAGCTGTACCGGTCCAACGATGGCTAGGTCTTTAAGGCACTGAAGTAGTGTTTCCACTTCTTCTAACATGGAATAAGAGGCTTGTCTGACCCCATAAAAGCTTGGTGTGGCTTCAGGTCCATATATTTTGGTTTGGAACCCCAGTTTGTCTCGGGCGACCTCTGAACACCTTTGGATAACTTTGTACAGATCCCTCTTGCCCAGTTTCAATATTTCCACCCAATTCAATTTAGTGCTGGAACCAGTTGCTCCCCATTAATCTTGCGACGACAAGTGGCAGCTGGGCCGATGCCGCCCAAATGCTAGGACACGGTGGTTCCCTTGATTTTTAGCACGTTTCCTGTATAAGTGGCTAACTGGGCCACAGTGTTCTTCAATCTCAATGGCTGGACCCATCTTGCAACTTGTTCCACAATAATGGATTTGGATTTGTCATGTGTATCGAGATATAGTGAAAAGTATTGTTCTGCGTACAGTACAGGCAGATCGTTCCATACATCTTTAAAGGACGCCCGTTGAAAAGTACTACGATTATTGGAGCTACTTTGCCCACGTCAATGTGGTTCAATGTTAACATGCTTTGCTCAGTTTACTGGTATTCCTTCATAACAGCAGCCTGTTTTATTCCCCTTCCTGGGCCAGACAGAATTTGCTTGTCTCTGCATCTATGCCTCAAGTGACCTCTTTTATCGCACTGAAAACACTCGGCCTCTTGGAATTTGAAGCTGTTTGGGGCGCGGCTTCCCCGCAACAAAAACATTTGTTGAAACTTGCCATTTAATCAAGGCAGTGGACCCTGCCCCAGTTCCTTCCATGGGTGAATCTTGCCTTATCTGCGGCGTAGGCTTCGCTTCTGGTGTTGCTTCTTGCGGTCCCTTGCTCCAACTGGTGGACCTAGTCCCTCGGCACATTTTGTAATTCCGGAGCACCTTTCTCAGCCCCTCTTTACGGATAAAGCTACTCCATCGCCTTTTAAAGTCCAGCTCCGGTTCTGCCAGCAACGTCTTCTGAATAGCCATGTTATTCACCCCACACACCAGCCGGTCACATAACATATCATTCAGGGACATCCCAAAATCACCATATCCCGCCAGCTTCCTCAAGCCGGCCATAAAAATCTCAATGGATTCACCTGGGACCCTCTCCATTGAATTGAACTTATACCACTGAAGGATGAGAGTGGTTTTGGGTGATCATGACCTCTAACTAATTCCACAAGATCATCAAATGATTTGAAATCAGGGTCCTCAGGCCGTAGGTCATGCTTCTTATTACACTCTAGGTCTGGGTGCCAAAGACCATGAGCAAAATCATTTTTTGCCTTTCGTCTCCTTCTATGCCGTTTGCTCTGAAAAAATAACACACAAGCTCCACATATTGCACTCAATCTTCCTCATCCGCATTGAAAGGCTCAAGTCTACCAAAAAGCAGCATGATGGTGCCCCCTCCGCCGAGCACTGGAAATAATTAAGAACTGGGACTGCAAAACAAACCGTGCTCGTCTCGCAATCGGGTTTTTCTACCTTGTAGCCAATGCAATAACACGAACTCCAGGCAACCATCAGCGGATAATAGCAACAAACAGTTTATTTAGAGGCAAAAACTACTTACAGAAAGTATAAAGGACCATTACAATACCAGCCAGTGACTTCAACTATGCTCCTAGACTGGACCTGTTCTGTAGGTTTTAAAGACACCCAGCCTGCTGGAACCACGTGCGCTTTGCCCTGATAAGCTTGGAGTCACGTGGCCTCCGAGGTTTGCAGAGGCCTTGGTCAGGGGGTCGCCGCAACAATAACTGTGGAAATTGTGCAGAGAGAAATATCTTAAATAAGAACTTAAGATGCTGGCAAATAACAATCACAGTTGGGAATATTCAAGTAATGTTAGACGAAAGAGAGGTTAAAGGTTTGGTGGAAATGCATGAGTTATGGACTGGTTAGGCCCTGTACCAAGAACAAAATGCAAGTGCCACAGATGATTATGAATGAGCGTGTGCATTTGGCCCTTTCAGCACGAGACTAAAGTCACCTTTCTATTAATGAATTCAGGGTTTCTGTCTGTTTTACATGTTGATCCTCTGTGTGAAGAACATCGCATACCAGTTTCAAAATTTCTGTTTCCTAATTGTAATCTATGTGTCCTTGTTCTGCTCCGAGAATTTAACTTGAAAATTTCCATTCTGTTAACAATCTTATATACCCTATAAGATCACTTTTTAAAATCTATCAATGCCTTATTAAAGATTGAAATCTTCCAAGTTACTCCTGCCTTCACTTGTCTTTCAGTCACGCACTAGACACTCAAGAAAGAAATAATTGAAGAAGACAATGTACTTCTACAAGTGTTAACCAAAAAATAGATAACAGTTCATGTGTTCTTGAGTCCAGTGAAGAAGCAATTGTATTTTTGGCAAATTCAGTTGGCTGGGATAGGATATCTGAAAGTCTTTTGGTAACTCATCTATCTTGGTGTTTTAAAAAAAAAATTCTTATTAGGTTACTCCTCGTTGTTGGCCTCGAACAGACCGACAAACTGCCTCCAAGTATCCAGGAAGCCTTCCTCTGACCCTCGGGTGGCGTACTTAATCTTCTCCAGGTGGAGAAATTCCGAAAGTTCAGCGAGCCAGTCTGCAGCTGTGGGTGGTGCTGCCGATCGCCAGCCAAGCAGGATTCTCCGGCGTGCGATTAGGGAAGCGAACGCAAGGGCGTTGGCCCCCTACCCCATGTGTAACTCTGGCTGCTCCAATACCCCGAAGATTGCCACTATTGGGCATGGCTGCACCCTCACCCCCACAACCTTGGACATTGCCTCGGAGAAGGTTGTCCAGAACCCAGCAAGCTTGGGGCAAGCCCAAAACATGTGGGTGTGGTTGGCCGGGCCCCTCTGGCACCGTTTACATTTGTCCTTCACCTCCGGGAAGACCTGCTCATTCGGGTTCTGGTCAGGTGCGCTCTGTGCACCACTTTGAGCTGCATTAGGCTTAGCCTTGCGCAGGAGGTGAAGTTCACCCTGCTCAGTGTTTCGCTCCAGAGTCCCCATTCTACCTCTGTCCCCAGTTCGTCCTCCCATTTTTGTCCGATCTCGTCCAGTGGAGTCCGGGCTCTGTCCAGTAGCTGTCCGTATATTTTCCCACATAGTCCCCCCTTCCCGTTGCTTGTGCCTATCAGGTCCTCTAGTAGTGTGGTTTCTGGGGCCCCAGGGTACCCCACTGTCTCTTTGCCGAGGAAGTGTTTTATTTGGAGGGGTCTCATTTCCTGTCTTTTTGCTAGCCTCCACTTCCTCGTCAGTTTGTCTAGTGTCACCAGTCTGTGCCCTACGTAGATGTCCCCGACCGTCAATGTGCCCCCGTCCCGCCTCCATCTTTTGAAGGTGGTATCTGGCATGGCACCACCCCCGGGACACAGTCCTCTATCCTTGATGCCAGTACCTTTGCCAGCAATTTGGCGTCCACGTTCAATAATGAAATAGGTCTATAGGACCCGCACTGCAACGGATCTTTATCCCTCTTCAAAATTAGCGATATCGTCGCCTTCGACATTGTCGGGGGTAAAGTCCCTCCTTCCCTGGCCTCATTGAACGTCCTCACCATCAACGGGGCCAACAAGCCCACATATTTTCTGTAAAATTCCACCGGGAACCCGTCTGGTCCCGGAGCCTTCCCTGCTTGCATGCTTCCCAGTCCCTTAATAACCTTGTCTACCCCAATCGGTGCCCATAGGCTTACCAACTCCTGCTCCTCCACTTTCGGGAACCTCAATTGATCCAGGAACTGCCGCATCCCCTCCTCTCTCTCCGGGGGTTGAGACCTATACAGTCCCTCATAAAAGGTCTTGAACACCTCATTTATCTTTCCTGCCCTTCGCACCGTGTCTCCCCTTTCGTCTCTAATTCCTCCTATCTCCCTCGCTGCTGTCCTCTTTCGTAATTGATGAGCCAGCAGGCGACTAGCCTTTTCCCCATATTCATACTTCCTCCCCTGTGCCTTCCTCCACAGCACCTCCGCCTTTCTGGTGGTCAGAAGGTCAAACTCCGTCTGGAGTCGACTCCTCTCCCTGTACAGTCCCTCCTCCGGGGTCTCTGCAAATTCCCTATCCACCCTTAAAATCTCCCTCAGTAATCTTTCCCTTTCCTTGGCCTCTGTTTTCCTTTTGTGGGCCCCAATAGAGATCAGCTCTCCTCTGACCACCGCTTTTAGTGCTTCCCATACCACTCCCACAGGGACCTCACCGTCGTCATTGACCTCCAGATATCTCTCAATACACCCCCGCACTCTTGCACACACTCCCTCATCCGCCATCAATCCCACATCTAATCGCCAGAGTGCTCTCTGCTCCCTTTCCTCTCCTAATTCCAGGTCCACCCAATGTGGGGCATGGTCCGAAACCGCTATGGCTGAATACTCAGCTTCTTCCACCCTAGAGATCAACGACCTTCCCAAAACAAAAAAATCTATCCGGGAGTACACTTTATGGACATGGGAGAAGAAGGAGAACTCCCTAGCCCTAGGTCTAAGAAAGCGCCATGGATCCACTCCCCCCATTTGGTCCATAAACCCCTTAAGCACCTTGGCCGTTGCCGGCCTTCTTCCGGTCCTTGAGCTGGATCTATCTAGCCCCGGGTCCAGCACAGTATTAAAGTCCCCTCCTAAAATCAAGTTTCCTACCTCCAGGTCCGGTATACGCCCCAGCATCCGTCTCATAAATCCCGCATCGTCCCAGTTCGGGACATATACATTAACCAACACGACCTCCATTCCCTCCAGCCTGCCACTCACCATTACATATCTACCTCCGCTATCTGCTACGATGTTCTTTGCTTCAAATGCTACCCGTTTCCCCACCAAAATGGCCACCCCTCTGTTCTTTGCGTCTAGTCCTGAGTGGAACACCTGTCCCACCCATCCTTTTCTTAACCTAACTTGGTCCGCCACCTTTAGGTGCGTCTCTTGGAGCATAATCACGTCTGCCCTTAGTCCTTTCAAATGCGCGAGCACTCGGGCCCTTTTTATCGGTCCGTTCAGGCCTCTCACGTTCCACGTGATCAGCCTCACTAGGGGGCTACCTGCCCCTCTCCCTTGTCGACTAGCCATTACCTTCTCTAGGCCAGTCCCATATCCCGCCTCCACGCTCCCTTTCGCTCCCCCAACGTCGCATACCATCCCCGTCCACCCACTCTTTAGCCATTTCCTTTTGGATTTCCACAGCAGCAACCCAGTTGTCTCCCCCCCCCCCCCCCCCCCCGCTAGATCTCTTTCTAGCGTGATTGCTCCCCCCATATTACTTCCATAAGTCAGCTGACTTCAACTGACCCCGGCTACTCCTGCTCACTCCTCGACCCCCCCGTGTGGGGAACTCCCATCCGCCTTGCGCCTGTCTTCCCGCCATATTCTTTCTGGCGCGGGAACATCCCTTTACCTGACCCGCCTCTTATGGCGCAGCTCCCTTTCCCCTCCCCTTCCTCATTCTCCATCTATGTCCCGTCTTTCCCCCCTCACCGGCGCCCACATTTCCCAATGTCTCCCCCCTTCCCAATTTACTTCTCAATTAACTTCAACCATAACATTAACAATAACATTTCCTGCAGCATCAGTCCCTCAGTTCCGATCCAGTTTCTCCTCTTTGATAAAGGTCCATGCTTCCTCTGCCATCTCAAAGTAATGGTGTCTCTCCTGATACGTGACCCATAGTCTTGCCGGCTGCAGCATCCCGAACTTCACCTTTTTATGCAACACTTCCTTGGCTCGGTTAAAGCTCGCCCTCCTTCTCGCCACCTCCGCACTCCAATCCTGGTACACCCGTACCACTGCATTCTCCCATCTGCTACTCCGCACCTTTTTAGCCCATCTCAGGACCTCTTCTCTATCCTTAAGGCGGTGAAATCGCACGATTATCATCCTGGGTGGTTCTCCCGCTTTTGGTCTTCTCGCCGGGATCCGATGTGCCCACTCCATCTCCAAGGGGCCCGTAGGGGCCTCAGCACCCATCAGTGAGCTCAGCATTGTACTTGCATAAGCTCCACAGTCCCCTCCTTCCACACCCTCAGGGAGACCCAGTATCCGAAGGTTCTTCCTTCGCGCTCCGTTTTCTAGGGCCTCGATCCTTTCAGTACACTTTTTATGAAGTGCCTCGTGCGTCTGTGTCTTAACCGCCAGGCCCAGGATCTCGTCCTCATTATCCGTCACCTTCTGCTCCACCACGCGGAGCTCTGTCTCCTGAGTCTTTTGTGTCTCCTTGAGCCCCTCAATTGCCTGTGGCATCGGGGTCAGCACCTCCCTCTTCAGCAGCTCCACGCACCGTCTCAAAAATTCATCCTGCTCGGGCCCCCATGTTGCCTGCGCTTTCTCCGCCGCCATCTTGTGCTTCTCCCTTTCTGCCTCTTTGGTCGACGATTCCTCGCGCTGCAGCCGCCGCCGCCGGTTTTTTCCCTCCTTCGTTGGGGGGGGGGGGGGACTGCCTTTGCCTTCCTAATCGCCCGCCAGAGAATCCTGCTCGACTGGCGTTCAACAGCACCAATCAAAGCTGCAGACTGGCTGTCCGACCTCTCGGAATTTCTCCAGATGGAGAAAATTAAATTTGCCATCTGAGGGACGGAAGAGGGCTCCCACAATGCATGGGGGTCGTTCACCCAGTTGTTCCAAGACCTGTTTGTAGCCAACAGACAATAAGCCTGTCTAACAATGGGAGGGGAAGGGGGGTGAATAAGGAGGCATGGAACCCGACCATACCCAGCAAATAACAAAATACACAGCATCATGCTAACCCAACTGGAACATGACATATGAACAGACGAGGGAAGAAGGCACGCCAAATGGCCAGAGGGGGAGGGGGGTCAGGAAGAAAGGGGGGGGGGGGGGGAAAAGAGGGGAGCAGGGGACCCAACCAGAACCAGGCGCCTACTGGTAAATGAAAAACAAGCTGTAACCATTGGAAATAACCAAAGATAAACAATGTGTATATATTTCTCTTTTGTTTGCAACATATGTCCACACTTACCTTTGTTCTGTATATTATTAAAACTCCTCAATAAAAACATTTTAAAAAACCCAGGAATGCTGGCTGACATGTTGGAGAGACTATTGGATGCGATGCTCTGAAAACAACCTAGCCCAGATAGAAGAATTATGGATGATATGGACATCGTATCAGTGAGCAATGGAAAGCCAAAAGACGAAAGGATTTGACAACACCCAAGGCATTTGGAAGTGCACCCAAAAGCCTTCAAAATGGAAGCACTTGGAAGGGCTAATGTGGAATAGAAAATTCAGATCCGAAGTTATTAAACTTAATATCCAGATTGAAATATTGTTCCTGAAACTTGCATTTGAATAGCATAGGGGGCCAAAGACTGAATTTTCAGAGTCCTAATGAGAGGAGGAATTGAAGTGGCAAGCCACTAAGAGGTCTGAATTACACTTGAGGACTGAACAAAGATGTTCCACAAAGCACTCACCCAAACTACGTTGGACTTATGCAGTCCCCTCTATGATGAGGAGGCCAAACGCAGATTGGGTAACCACTTTAATCTGCTGATTTGTTCTTGCTTCAGTTTAATCTAAAAACACAAAGTAGCAGTTTTTAAACTGAGCTCATGGTCCAGAGAGATCAGGAGTGCATGTTATTATCCAAAACCATTTCTGGAACAAACCCTAATGGGAAGGGTTCTTGATTTATCCAAAGGTTTAATATCCTAGATACTTTAGGTAAAGCAATATTCTGCTTAGTTTCTGTTTGTCTATGGAAACTGATTTCTGCACTAGTCATAATCAAAAAGTATTGAGCGAGAGTTTGAATCATAATACCCACAGCTTCCTTTCCTGTTGCTAATTTATTATCCACATCCAAATCAAATCTTGAATTTTCACTGCTTATTGAATAAGGATCAGCCTTTCAAGAGCAATTTTAGTCGATATCCAAATACACTTTCAACAATATTCCCTAATATATAACGTGTTACATCGTGAAATATTTTCTAAAGAGAATAGTATCCTTTGATTAACTGACAGCAACCCACGAAATCCACAAACAAAATTTATTTGGCTCAAATTTTAGAACATTTTAATATGCTTCTAACAGAGACCCAGTGATGCCAACCTGTTATTGCAAGATGGGGATGGGGTGTAGGATTATGGTTGGACTGAATTTGAGAGATAGTTGGGTGATCCTAACTGGTTCCTGAGAAAGAATGTTCTCTATCCATCCAGCTTAATCAATTTGTTTTCCTTGTACTGCAGTAATATCAGAAAATCAACCAATCTCTCTATGCATATGTTTTTCAGTAACCACCTGTTCATCTGGGATATCAATTAGAAAGGTTGTTTCATCAATTCATCATATGGAATTTCATGCAAACTGTGAATAATTAATCATATGACTTAAAGGATTTAACCAATTGACATCTTTTCTTTTGCACTGAATAAATTCTGCAACAATGATTTCAGTTTTGTTCGATACCTGTCACTTTAATGATTTGAAATGTATTTCAAAAATAAAGGCAGCATTTTGAAGTATAAAGTTTCACTTCTTGTTACTTGTTCATGAATGTATGAGAAGGGAGGGGTCTGAGCGGTTGGACATCAATTAAATGACCCTTCCTAAATGACCAAACTTACTTTCAATTGTAAGCACAGATACTGCAGGCCTAACACATGCAGTATGTTTATAAAAGGTGACAGTCTGCTGACTCACAGCGCTGAAGACCCGGGTTCAATCCCTGCCCCAAGTCAGTCTGACTGTCCGTGTGGAGTTTGCACTCCCACAACCTAAAGATGTGCAGGGTAGGTGGATTGGCCATGCTCAATTGTCCCTTAATTGAAAAAAAACCAAATTGGGTACTTAAAAGAAAAAGGTGACAGTGACAGCTCTCGAACGTCCATGAACTCAACCTCTTGAATTCTTAGAGCAGACTTCAATCCGAAAACATTCAAACACACAAATGTTACAATAGAAGTATAATAAGTATAAACTGTCATTTTAAAAATGTCTATTGTGTCACAAGTTTTAGGAATTTAATATGACATTTGAAAAGAAAAAGTACATGGCCAACCGCATTGATTTCTTCTTTGTAAAATTAAAAGTTTTTATTTACTGCTCATTTTTATATATCCTTCGTAGCTTGTCATTGGACATTTGCATACTTGCTTTTAATTGGAATGTTCAAGACTATGTGTATTTTTGCATTCCTGCGTAATGCTGGCAAGGGCTAGGGAAATCACATGTTTTGAAAGGCAACCTCAAATTTGCTTGCACCTTGAGAAATAATAGGGTGGATTTTAAGGAGCCGGCAGAGATCCCACTACCAGGGATAAAGGCAGGTGGCGAACAAAAGACAGAATTAGCACTTGTGTAAGGATCCTACTGTTCATCCCTTTTTGGCCCTTGTTCTTCCTTTTAATTTCTGTTATTCTGCCATTTCAATTTTTGTACCTGGATAATAATGGGATCTATGTCTTTCAGATGGACTTCACCTTTAATTAAAAGAAAAACAAGGCACTCTAGCAGCATGTGCTGCTTGACCTAACATCAGTGGTGATAGCTCTTGATAGACTTGGCTGTCGGTCAATGGGCTGTTTCAGATTACTGGGGCTTAGCTGATAATATATGCTGGTCATTCTGGAATGTTCTGCAAAGGCAGAAAGATTTCATCTTGCTTTTAGTTTCATTTTGAACTCAGAGCTGAAGGGGACTTTTTTGAGTTTCTCTCTCCAATTAGTGGGAATCTCTCTCAGGCACCCGACTGGAGACCGTTTTCTCCTCAGCATGCTGGAGTGCATTCTAGTGAGACCAAGTAAGAGTAATATTCAAACTGAAACAGCACTCAGTGGTTTGAGGGGAGACTAAGAAAATCTTTAGGACATCCAAACAAGCCACCAGCTGAAAGCACGGTCAGTAGTTTAAAAACCCTTTTAAACTCTCATGTGAGGAACTCTGTTGTTCTTGTCTCAGAACGGCTGCTCTTCATTCTGGCAGAGTTGGAAACAAATACGAATTACACAGGCCTGAGGCTGTTTTTTGGAGTGAAGACCCAGGTTAATAAAAGTTAAAGTGACTCCCCAGAGGAACCCCTACAGCCTGGGGGATCCAACTGAATGCCCATGCCAGACGATCCTTGTTAGCTATCCAACTGGTCCTGGGAGGAAAGCCTGCTGCTTCAACAACTTCAATATCGGAAGCCAGGACACTCATCTGCCATTCCATATTAATCCTGTTATTATTTTTACCCCTCCTCCTCCCTGTGTGTTTGGGTAGAGGGTGGGTTGGTAAAAGCCCATTATTCTATTATAATCATTGCACGTCTTATCTATATTTTTATTATAAATAAAGAGTTGTGTTTCACTTACAAATCTGGTGTTCGTCATTGGAGCAGTCAAGGGCCAAAGATCTCAGAAACTTTATACAAATTATTGGTTAATTCACTTGTGTTGGGACTCTGGGGTCTGTGGGGCTGGAATAGATTGCACACTAGCCCAGGTGTTGTAGAAACTATAAGAATATTATTTTAGCTATGCAAGATCTCAGTCTTGGAATTCCCGTCCCGAGGATCTCGGTCCCATTACCTTGTCTTCATTAAAAATTTACTTAAAAGCTATTTCTTTGATCAAGCTTTAAAATAGCCAATTCATCTATATGTTGGTTAAGGGATGAATGTTGGTTCTGAATAATGGGAAAATTATTTGGTCTTCTTTGAAAAACTGCCTTAGGATATTTTACATCCAATGGAACAGGCAGATTGAGCTACAGTTTAGCATTTCATCTGAAAAAGCACACCAATATCTAAGCAACACTCTCTCACAGCTACAATAAAATGTCAATCTGCACTGAACTAGCTTAAATTCTGGATTAGGGTTTGGTCACACATTATTCTGACTCAACTGTGAGTGCCGCTAATGAGTTGAGCATTCATTAATGTTACAGTTTCCAGAATCATGTACAAAGTTAATAACCTATTCATCTGGAAGTATGAGTTAGCTGCAAGAGTACACGTTAAAGCAGGTTCACTCTGAAATGAAATTGTTATCTTCATTTATCTTGAAATAGAGAAAATGTTCTTTCAATCTGAAATATATTACACAAAAGTATGAAGTGATACATTTTTGTAGGAAGAATGTGGTGAAACAATATGAATGTACATTGTACAATAATGAAGGTGTGCAAGGTCAGAAAAGCCTGCGCGTGGTGTATATATATTAATCTCTGAATGTGACACAAGTTGAGAAGGCTGTTTAAAAATAAAATGGTGCCCTTGGATTTTATTAATAGAAAAATTAAGTACAAAAGCAAGGAAGTTGTGCTTAATCTTGATAAGACATAGGTTAGGTCTCAGAAAGAATATGGTGTTTAATTCTGGAAATCAGACATTTTGAAAGATGTGACGGCCTTAAGAGGGATCAGGAGGGATTTTCTGGAATGGTACCGGGATGAATTGGGCATTGGGCAATGCTACTTTCAAATTTTGTTGTCAGCTGTTGCTCAGTTAATAGCACTGTAATATGTTGGTACCCAGTGCACCAATATTGTACAATGATGGGAACCAATATTGTGCAATGATGGGAAATGGTTATATAATATCTGGCATCTGCCAATTACAGCCCAGTCAGTTGGAGAATATATCTATTGAAAACTCAGGAAAACAGCTAAGTATTTTTTGCGAGGAGACAAAAGAAAGTCAATGAACACGTGACGAAAATGTTCCAATTGATGCCTTTCTCAGGTGAGGTTACAAATAAATATAATGGTCATGAAGTCAGCCATTCAGTTTATCTGACAGAGAATGATAGCATGCTACAACAGTTTTGAAGGAAAGGGTTGGTTACATCTCAGATAAGCAGGATTGATACAGCTCAGAGACCATGTGGCCCATTAAATCTATTCTAGCTTATTGAAAGAGCCGTCTAATTTGTCCTATTCTCATGTTCTTTCCTTGTAGCCCTGCAATATTTTTAATATTTGGCAAACAAATTTTGAAAATAACAGATTTGCTTACACCACGCTTCCAGATAATTTGCTCTGTAATTTATTTACTCCTCATGCCATCTCTAATTGCTTTCCTCTATTATATCAAATCCAGTGGCTGACCCGTCTGCCACTGAAAACAATGTCTCCTTATTTACTTTGTCAAAACCTTTCATGATTTTAAAAACGTTTCTGAAGCTGATGTAAACATTACAGCACACTACAATCAGGAGACTCAAAAAGCTGAAACATGGGACAAGTTCCTCTTGGAAGAAATATTATACATCTGCTTATGTTGTGATATATTTGTACAGTAGTTTGAACCGTTAGTGGGTAAGCTACTGTACAGTGAATTTATCCCAGTTGTGACTGGTTTCATTCATACCGGCTGCGCTTATTACTTTTCTGAGTGCATATTCAATTTCCAAATCCTATATTCTGCAATTTCCAAGAATACCATCGCTTGATTAAATCATTCATAAGTGCTTTAGAACTGCATCAACCACATTATAGGGTCTCTACAGACGTGCTGCATATTACCATGATCAATCATGCAGAAACTGATTTGGTCTGTTTCTACCTTACAAAAACTGCTTCTTTTAGTTGTCTTGATTTCTGCATCATTGCATCAAAAAGTTTCAGAATTGTAAATTAGGAATTGTATATAGAATCCAAATTTGTGAAAAAATGCCAAGTAATAAAGGAAGAATGGTATCCTGAACTCATGTGAAAATTAAAAAGTAGCCTCTGCAAATCAAAAAGTAGCCCTTGACAAAATTGAAGAGAACCCTCAAAGATTTTGACCCCTGCTTCACTGACTGCAAAGCACTTTGGGACATCCTGTGACTGGCAAATGCATTATATAAATGCATTTATATATGTATCGTTTATGAGGAACTTCAGTTATACGGAGATAGAGAAGCTGGGTTGTTTTCCTTGGAGCAGAGAAGGTTTAGAAGTTTTTACCAAAAACATCTTTCCATAAACAAAAAATTACTTCATTAAATGCTCAGAGGTTTATCATTGATGGAGTCTCCAAGTTTTTACAGGCACATGCACACAAATGTGTGGTATAAATAAACAAATTCCTTTAGACCTCATAATCACATCCCTGAAATACAACAGCTGCAATTGAGAGCATTTATTGTAATCACACTAAATAAGTATGGTTTTGAACAGAATTTTAAAAAACTTAATCTTCAATAGCAATACAGTTCATGTAAAATGTTTCCTTTTCCAAATATTAAAAACTACAACCATGCTACTGCTCACAGGTGTCATCTTGTCTGTGCGCTTCATAATAGAAAGTAACGCATTTATAAATTAAAACAATTGCCCGTCTGAAATAAAAGCTTGAATAATTCAAATCTCCCGTTTACATGGGATTAAACTGAATATACAACAGAGAACAGGCCACTAATTTGTGACTTTTGTATTTTACTTGACTTTCTTCCGATTAAATCTACCTAATTTCAGTCGTTTACCATATCTTTACCATATCATCCCCTTTGCTCTCATGTATTTGTCCAGTTTTCTTTTTAAACCAATAAGCTATTTGTCTCAATACCTTTATGTGGTAGCAAATTTCAAATTCTAATCACACTCTTGAATAAAGACATTTCTCCTATTGCCATGTTGGCTTTGTTAGCTATCGTGTACTTAATGGCCTTTGGTTTTGGGTCTCTCAAGTGGGAACATTCTCTTCACAGGTATCCTGTCCATCATATTCGGAATTTAAAGAGCTACTTCTTCCAGAAAAGAAAACACTCTCAAATCCTCACAGGATGGAGAGATAGGTGTTCCTATCTAGAAACTCCTGTTGATGCACATATTGCATGCTGCGATATTCTTTAATCTTCACATGCTCACAATGCAGTTGTGGTTCAAAGCTCTCCAAACCCACAGACAGTATGTTAAAATAAAGGTTTTTGAAAGAGACTGGGGCCCTGAAGTAAAATTACAATGGTGACATAAAATTTTAAATCTAAAACATTGATATCAGCTTTTCCATTATGCCAAGTTTGTGACGTGTCGATTTCCTAGTCTAAAAGTATGTCTACAGAAGTGCATGACATATACAAGACCTTTAATGATATTTTGATGAAGGCATTCTGGCTACCATCTAAATCAGTGGTTTTCAAAGTGGGGGTCGTGACCCGCGGGTGGGGATGATGTGAAATGAGTCGCCAAAAGGTCTCCAAAAATAATCCCCGAGGATCGCCTGACCTTGTTTCCCATTTTCTCCCTGGGTGAATCCTGGCTGCAGTACTGTGTGTGGCAACATGAGGCTAATGTAGAGTCCAGTGCTGTGGGCTTTCTGCCTCCCTTATAATCACTCTTATAATCACCGCCACCAACATAACCTCCAGCAGCCACTCCCGTTTCTGCAGCAGCTGATCAGCAGGTTAGTCAGCACCTGCACCAAAACCGAAGAGTTTAAAAGAAAAGAAAAATCAATTACCTTTAAATTTATTTCCTACAGGTACGCCTTCTGCACAAAGTTAATTTCCACCAGTGTTTTGTGCTCTTTTTGTTCCAGGCCTGCACCCTTACCCAAAACCAAGTGACTGCTGACTGGAATATGTATCCACAAGTGCCCCAGTCAGTAACTCGTAGCCGCAATAGTCTCTCAGACAGGATTTAGCTCTATCAGATAATTCCTGTGTATCCTTTCAATCGGTCCATTGTCACAAAGCAGATTTCGGTTTGTCCCATTCTGAACTCGGCTCTGGGGCGACGGGTGTGGGTTTGGGAACGCCATCCATTCCAGTCAGGGGGGAAATGCATCAATTCAAGTACAGCTCACTGAGACCGACTTCAGGGTCAACATTCTGAATCGGATGCATGTTTAATGTCAGCCACTGTTACCATTGTCAATTAATCTTGAATATCTGTTACCATTAAAGTTGTCAGTGTTGGTTCAATTTCTGTGACAGTTAATCTTGTTGATGTCTGTTGAGTTTCAGTTACTCTTAACCTTGTCAATTAGATCTATGTTTAAAGTTATGCTGTGTTTCCATAAGGAGTTTGATGTATATTTTAAATGGGGAGCTGCTTTCCACTCACATTCTGAGATCAGGCGCTCTCTCAATGAGACTGACTTTGTGATCAACGGTGAGTTTCCTTCCTTCCCCATCAGCCCAAAATCCAGGCATGTTTCTAAGAATTCCCTCATTTCACCTCCAAACACCTCAGGACTCTCCGAACAAAAGACCCGCACACTGACCTGTGCAGAGACTTTTATTACAAGTTATTTAGATATGAAAATAACAAAATAGAAAATATATTCGGACATTTTGTTTACATTTAATAACACAGCCGCGATATTACAGAACAATGAATGTGATGTTTGAAGAAGTAACTATGGAGAATCTATTGTGAACGTGGTGTGGGTCGCGAGAGACGGCCATTGTGTAAAAATGGGTCGCCGGAAAAAAGTTTGAAGAACACTGATCTAAATACTTGAGACTGATGAATAAAAAAACAGGTTGGCATCTATGACATGAACTGCTCGATCAGCATGGTATTCCAGTCCTGCGTTCCCAACTTAGCAGTGGCGTGCCTCTGTTCCCCCAAACCATCAATACACTGATCCTGCATTGTCAGCATTCCCAGACATAAAGAAAGTTGGAGTAAATGTTAAAGCCATGGAACAGCAATGTTTATAATATAAAAATAAGGGGCTAGATAAAATGGCTGTTTACACCGGTGGGATCTTCCAGTTTCGCCAACGAATACCCCTGACGTGGGGTGGATTCAATGGGAAATCCCATTGACAGCGACAGGGCCAGAAGGACCCGCCACCAGCCAAAGGCAGGCCGTCTCCCGCCGGCAAGAAATATGCCGCGGGTAAGCGAGAGAATCTCATCCAAGGTGTTCTTCTTCGATGTTGGAGAAGGCCAATGTCGGAGAAATCAGAGTAGGACGAGGAACTGAAGTGACAGATGACAGTAAGCTTAGAGTGCTCATGAACAGTATGAATAATGTGGTCATTTTTGTTTTTTTCTCAAATTCAAGAGAAACTGGTGATATACAATTATATGTTATTGGAATTTTGGTGGCAAGAAAAGGAGGTGGTGAGCTGGTACTTGGGAGTGGAGAATCTCTATTGGGCTATTATTATAGCGAGACAGTTTGTATCTTGCATGCCAGACTTCATTTATGTTTATGTAGGCTATTGGATATTGTTCTCCTTTCCCAACTGATTTCCATTTCATACCTGCCTTACCTTGTACCACTTCAGTTACTCATGCATTCTTGATCTCTTGAAATCTTCTGCCCCTTTTTATCATTGCATATTAATATCCTTATAGGCATTTAATTATCTCCCATCTTCCTTTTACGCACATTATTATTTTTTTTTTGAAATATATTTTATTGAAATTTTTCAAACAGAAATTTTCCATTTTTACAACTTAATAAAGGAATATACATTAAACGTTATTTAAATAATATATTAAACTAACAACAAATGAAAAAAAGAGATAAACAAAAGGCAAATATCAACAACTGGCAAAAAACAAAAACACGGGATAATACTCCCCCCCCCGCCCCCCCACACTCTGGGTTGCTGCTGCTGTCCTTTCTGTTTTTCCATTATTGTTCCGCGAGATAGTCAAGGAACGGTTGCCACCGCCTGGTGAACCCCTGAGCCGATCCTCTCAACGCATATTTTATTCGTTCCAGTCTTATGAACCCTGCCATGTCGTTTATCCAGGCCTCCACGCCCGGGGGCTTCGCTTCCTTCCACATAAGTAGAATCCTTCGCCGGGCTACTAGGGACGCAAAGGCCAAGACTTCGGCCTCTTTCGCCTCCTGCACTCCCGGTTCTTCTGCAACCCCAAATATAGCTAACCCCCAGCCTGGTTTGACCCGGACCCCCACCACCTTTGAAATCACTCTTGCCACACCCTCCCAGAACTCATGCAGTGTCGGACACGACCAGAACATGAGTGTGGTTCGCCGGGCTTCCTGAGCACCTTCCACATCTATCCTCCACCCCGAAGAACCTGCTCAGTCTTGCTCCCGTCATATGCGCTCTGTGTAGAACCTTAAATTGAATCAGGCTAAGCCTGGCACACGAGGACGAAGAATTTACCCTACTTAGGGCATCTGCCCACAGCCCCGCCTCGATCTCTTCCCCCAGCTCCTCTTCCCATTTTCCCTTCAGCTCCTCTACCATCGCCTCCCCCTCGTCTCTCATCTCCCTGTATATTTCGGACATGGAGCTCCATCGCCTGGACCTTTTGTGTTTCCTTTAGTCCCTCGATTGCCAGTAACATCTGCGCCAGCACCTCTTTCTTGAGCTCCTCCACACATCGTCGGAGGAACTCCTGCTGTTCCGGGCCCCATACCATCTGGGCTCCCTCGGCCGCCATCTTGCTTCTCCCTTCTTTTCTCTGCCGCTGCTCCAAAGGATCCTCCGCAATCTGGCCACTACTGCCGCTCCTTTCCATCCACACCCGGGGGGACTCCTTCCTTTGTCACCTCACAGTGGGTTTGGCCGAAAAAAGTTCCCGTTGGGGCTCCCGATAAGAGCCCAAAAGCCCGTTGAAACGGGAGGTGCCGAAACGTGCGGCCGGAAGTCTTTTACGCACATTATTGATCACCATACTCATGACATTCTCATACGGTGTTCTTTATCCTCTCCCTTGTTCTGTTGCTCATGTTTTTTTCTGTTCTGATAAAGAGTTACATTTTCTTTCTTCCACAGATGATGCACGGACCAAGAATAGGCTATTCAGCCCCTTGAGCCTGTTGCGCTATTCAGTTAGATCATGATTGATCTGTACTTCAACTTCAGTTACCAGCTCTTGTGTAATAATTTATCACTCTCATTGATAACATTTTTAATTGACCCAACATTCATATACATTTGGTGAAGAGAACAAACATGCAACTACACTTAGTGTGAAAAAATGGTTTCAGACTTCACTTATGACAACCAGCTAATTGTTTCCATTGTTCTCTGTTTTTGGAAGTGCAAGTGTATTGCTCTATATTGTAGCCTTCGGACACCAATCAAGAAATGAGCACTATACATTTAGATCAAACTAGGTTTTGGTTCTGGGCCCTGTCCTACAATGTAAAATATAAGTTTTATCCAACAGAGGATGGGAACTACGCTTCTGTATCAGAAAATTAAAATTCACTTTTTGGCCTTACCTTCAATTTCCTTCTTGCATTAAATTTTCTCAGCTGTTCCACAGTTTCTGGAAGGTGGATTTTGTATGCATAACGATCTCTTTCCTGAAATACATCATGCATGATTTAAAACCATTAGCACATCACAGTAAATTAATGATCATCTCATTGGTCCTGGCAAAAACAGTGTAACACTGGGAAGTACTGGGGCCAGTTTAGCTCAGTTGGCTAGACAGCTGGTTTGTGATGCAGAGCGAGGCTGAAGGTATTCACGAAGGCTCAACCTTCTCAACCTTGCCCCTTGCTTGAGGTGGTGATCCTCAGGTTAAACCACCAACAGTTAGCTCTCCCCCTCAAAGGGGAAAGCAGCCTATGGCCATCTGGGACTTTATCGACTTTACTTTAGTTATTCTATATGCTATTATCTCCTAAACTCTCATTGAGACCCAGTTACTTTGAGCTAAAATTTAATAGCTTTAAGCTCCTAGTTTAATTTAATAGCTACCAGTTGCTCCAAGGCTCAGATGGTTTCAAATGTTTCCTGTTTATCAATGCAGAATTAAATTAAAATATTCAACTCGCCAAATGATAGAAAAGCACTTCTGCAAAGAATTGTGCTGTATGCCATATAGTTACTCACAAGCACCAATATAGTCAAAGCCCCAATTTAAAGATGCCCCATTTTAAGTTGTTCTCCTTTAATATCATGGATGCGATAGGGATGGTATGCACACTCAGCACTGAGATTTCAATTTTAGTGTCGCTTGCACTGGGCCGATGTAACATGCATGACTCGATTATGCCATTCTGGAATGGCCTCCCCTGCTCCCCAACACTCTGCTTGCTGCCCATCTTGCGCTCTGTCCTCTTGTTCCTTGATTCTCTATCAAACCCCTCCCGATCGCTGCCCCTCCCACTCCCTAATCGCACACCATTTCCTCCCTGGGCCTCCCACTCATCCTTTTGTTCCATCCCTTCCTCTTGCCACCCCTCCATTGTGCCCTCTTTCACAGCAAGGGTTTGGGATAAGGATGTGGCAGGCGATGCAACAAGTGAGAAGGAGTGGGGGGTTGGGGAGTTGGAGAGTTGGCAAGCAGGGGGTTTGTGGAGCAGGAGGCAAGTTGAAAGTTAGCATATTTGCTTATTATGGCAGCACGTCCCCTTTAAGGGAACGGGTTCCACGGACCATATGACCGGCTCAGAAGTGCGCGAACCCCAGCCAATAAGGAGTTTGCATGGGAGCAGGGACCCGGGCAGTGTGGACCAGGGAGCAGAAGTTTTAAGACCTGTTGTATAGTAGTCCATGCCTGTTACTTGCCTGCCTTTGCCTATCATCAATAAACCCCTTTGTTAACTATTGGAAGCCTCCAGTGTGTCTCGAGCCACCACACTGGTGCCAAGATAAAAGTTTTGATCGCACCCAACAGTTGCTATGAATTAAGGGGGGAAGAAAGGAACAGTTAAGAACAAAGTACAGTACAGCACAGGAACAGGCCCTTCAGCCCTCCAAGCCTGCGCTGATCACATGTTCTATCTAGACCAACCGTCTGTATCCTTCTATACCCTATCTGTTCATGTGTCTATCCAGATAAGTCTTAAAGGTCACTAACGCATCTGCCTCAACCACCTCACTTGGCAGCGCATCCCAGGCCATCACCACCCTCTGTGAAAAAAAACGTCCCCCGCACATCTCCACTGAACCTATCTCTCCTCACCTTGAACTTGTGCCCCCTTATAATTGCCATTTCCACCCTGGGAAAGAGCCTCCAACTGTTCACCCTGTCTATACCCCTTATAATTTTATAAACTTCTATCAGGTTGCCCCTCAGCCTCCGTCTTTCTAGGGAGAACAATCCCAGTTTGTTCAATCTCTCCTCATAGCTAATACCCTCCCATACCAGGCAACATCCTGGTAAACTTTTTCTGTATTCTCTCCAAAGTATCCATGTCCTTCTGATAGTGTGGTGACTGTAACATAATTTGACAACTTTTATACTCGATGCCCTGTCCGATGAAGGTAAGCATGCCATATGCTTTCCTTACCACCATTTCAACCTGTGCTGCCACCTTTAAGGATCCGTGGACCTGCACGCTGTTATTGAAAATATGGAAAGATGTGTCATTTGAAACATGGAAGTCTGGCAATATCTGGTCTGAGAGAAACATGAGAGGATACAGGGGAAGATCCCACAAAGGGTTAAAAGCAGCTGCCAGGGAAGGATTGTAAAATGCAGATAGCCTTGGTCAAGCAGGCTCAGCAAACAAGACAAACAGGATTTTGAATGAAGCCAAAGACAATGGCTCACACCTTCATTGAAAGTAACTATCTTAGTAAGGATCTGGAAAAGAATGGATGAGGTTCAGTTGAATTTGGTGATAATTCTAGGTGTGAAAATTTGCTAATACCAGGTAAATTAAAGAAAACTGGAGGCTATCAGTCTACGAGAAACATAATATCAAGCCAAAATCAAAGTCAAAATTCAGCTGAGGACACAATTGGAAAATAAAACTATAGAAATGACAGGAATTAAAAGTAACACCTCTTGAAGTCAAAGCATTTTGAACATCACAAAGGAAACAATGTAATCAGATCTATGAGATGAAGTCATGTCAAAATGAATACTTAGTTGGATTAAAAGGTTTAGATCAAAAGATACATTTTACAATCAAAAGAAAATCAGAGTTACTTTACAATAACATCATAAAAACTTAATTGTTAGAAAGCAAATATAAACCTCGAGACCAGAGCAGGAACTATCCAGAACCAGAGCTCAGAGAGAGAGAGGGGAGAAGCAGAGACAGATTACAGTCAGCTCGGTCATGGGAAAGGGACAGGGCAAAGCAGCCGAGCTAAAATAACTAATACATCTAAGGAAGACTAGAATTTAAAGAGTCAGCTCAGAGATAGTCAGCTCTCATAGCTCTGTACATAGCTCTGTACAAAGATAGGTCACAGCAACTGAGCTCATCAGCGAATACATCTAAAGAAGACCAGACTTTAAAGAAGATTGATTGTCAAGTTGGGCCTGAAGGTCCCTTCAACCAACCAGAAGGATCCAGAAGCAAGATCTTTTTACTTTTCTGTAAAGACAGTGATTGCATCTTTTAAAAAGAGGAAGAAAATCTACAATAATAAAATAACTTAAAAGTTTTAACCTGAAACAGTGGTTATTAGTCTACTTTATTTACTTAGCAATGCGGGACCTAGGATCGATGCTACTAAGTGGTAAGTAGATGAAATCTTCGGTGAAGGTATGGGTTATACCGGGGGATAACTTGAAAATATAGTTTGACCTGAATAGCACCCTGTGAAGCTTGCATCGGAGTCGGGGGGGGGGGGGGGGGGGGGGGGGGGGGTTGAATCCCTGATCACCATTTAGAATGTCGGCCCTTTTTGGTATAGGGGGACTTCTAAGAATAGGGTGAGTTTTCAAAAACAACGCCCAGATCTCTCTGTCTCTATGCTCCTGATGGTTCTGTCATTTATTTTATAGCCCCCACCTGAATTGGATCTACCAAAATGCATCACCTCACATTTGTCCGGGTTAAATTCCATCTGCCATTTCTCTGCCCAATTTTGCAGCATATCTATATCCTACTATATTCTCTGACAATCTTCATCACTATCCGCAACTCCTGCAATCTTAGTATCATCCGCAAACTTGCTAATCAGACCAGCTGCGTTTTCTTCCAAGTCATTTATATATATTACAAACAGCAGAAGTCCCAGTACTGATCCCTGCGGAACACCACTAGTTAAAGACCTCCATTCGGAAAAACACCCTTCCACTGCTACCCTCTGTCTTCTATGGCCAAGCCAGTTCTGAATCCATCTAGCTGTTCACCCCTGACCCTGTGTGAGTTAATCTTTTGCACCAGCCTGCCATGGGGGAGCTTGTCAAATGCTTTACTAAAGTCCATGTAGACAACATCCACAGCCCTTCCCTCGTTAATCATTTTTGTCACTTCCTCAAAAACTCAATTAAATTAGAGAGACATCACCTCCCTCATACAAGACCATGCTGTCTGTCGCTAATAAGACCATTCATTTCCAAATGTGCATAGATCCCATCTCTGAGAATCTTTTCTAACAATTTCACTATCACTGACGTCAAGCTCACTGGTCTATAATTACCCGGGTTATCTTTGCTACCCTTCTTAAATAACGGGACAACCTGACTGAGGCTACGAAGGTAGAGAAGCTCCAGCGAGAGTTGGAATCATTTAAATAGTGAATGAAATGCCTATCACTGGTAAATTAGACCCATTAGCCAAGGGTTGAGGATTGGAGTCAGGACACCGCGAACGAGATCACAGGTGCGGGAAAGCAAAAGGTGAACTTCTGACAGCTTGCGGGCCCCAAACGTATAATTTGATTGGAAGCCTCACACCCCCAGAGGCACCGGACTCAAAAACCTCTGACCAGATAGTAAAAGTGGTTGAAAAGTATTTGAACCCAAGGATCTCGATTATTCTCCAATGTTATAAATTTAATCTTCAGTAAGGGACCATGAAGTGTCTGTCTCAGCCTTTATTCCCAGGCTTGGCCAGCTTGCTGAGCACAGAGTTTGGGACCATGCTTCGTGACATGTTGCATGGTCGGCTGGCTTGTGGGATCCATAGCCTTACTATCCAGAAGTTCCTGGCGGAGACCACAATTACGTTGGAAAAAGTGATCGAGATAGCTTAGGTGATGGAGTGCGCTGCAAACTTTCCAATGTCTTTGTGCAGGAACGCAGTTTTTAAACTTGAAGAGTACGACAACCAAGCATTCAATAAATACCGGGGAAATAAATTTTGAAGATCCTCAGAATGGCCAACGCCCCAGTAGCCTACAGAGAGCAGAAGGCAATCTACCTATGGTTGCTGTGGAAGGACAGAGACCCAATCTAATAGGAAGAGACTGGTTACAGACAATTAGGCTCAACTGGCTGGAAATTGTCAAGATAATAATATTTATTGTCACAAGTAAGCTTACATTAACACCGTAATGAAGTTACTGTGAAAATCCCCTAGTTGCCACACTCGGGCGCCTGTTTGGGCACACTGGGGGAGAATTCAAAATGTCCAATTCACCTAACAAGCACGTCTTTCGTGACTTGTGGGAGGAAACCGGAGTACTTGGAGGAAACACACGCAGACATGGGGAGAACGTGCAGACTCCGGACAGATAGTGACCCAAGCCGGGAATCGAACCTAGTACCCTGGCACTGTGATACCGTGCGACAACGTCCTCAAAGATGTCTTAAGGAGGTATGAAGTAGTCTTCCAGAAGGAACTGGGCCAGATTAAAAGCCAAGATATATGTCACTCCAGGTTCAACGCCCATGTTTTTCAGAGTCAGACTGGTGCCATATGCACTGCATCAGAAGGTTGAAGCAGAGATCAAGAGATTGGAAGAGCTGGATATAATCAAGCCAGCTCAGTTTACAGAGCGGGCGGCGCCGATAATCCATGTCCTCAAACCCGATTGTTCGGTAAACATTTGTGGGGACTATAAACTGACCATAAATCAGGCTGTCCAAGTCGATCGGTATCGGATTCCCGAATCAAGAACCTCTATGTCAAGCTAGAGGAGGGGCCTTACCTATTCAAAATTGGACCTCAGTAATGCCTCCCTGCAACTAGAGTTGGATGAGAAGTCTCAGAGGTTTGCTGCAATGAATACCCACAGAAGCCTCTTCTAGTATACCAGACTGCTGTTCAGCATTGCTTCAGTCTGTGCTACCTTCCAGCGCACAATGGAAAATCTCCTGCAGGGAATTCTCAAGGTGATGGTTGCCTTGATGACATTCTAGTAACTGGCACTACACCAAAAGAACACATGGCCAGCCTAGAGAAAGTAATGAAGAGGTTTTGTGATGCAAGGGTCCGGCTAAAATGTGAAAACTGTACTTTTCAGGCCTCGGAAGTCACGTACCTAGGATGTTGCGTTGATAAGACAGGGTTGCATACCCTGGAAGAAAATATCAAGTGCATAGGAGACATCCCTGCACCCAAAAATGTCAGTGAGCTTAAATCCTTCCTCAGTATGGTCATTTACAATGGAAGGTTCTTTTCAAACTTAGCTGCAACATTAGCACCATTGCGCTAGCTATTGAGGACGAATCAGCAGTGGCCGTGGAGAGAGCCTAAGAGAAAGGCTTCAGGACTTCCGGTGGCGTCCTCGAGGAAGCAGGTAGGATCGCTCCCGCCCGCCGGGGGGGGGGGGGGGGGGGGGGGGGGGCCTGCAAGGGGGGCCCTGCACTTGGTATCTTTTGGCAGGAGATCGGGGCCTCTGATGGGGGGGATGGGCTAGTGGCTGGTTTAGGGACTTGAAAGGACACGGGGAGATACAATCAGGTTAATGGGTCCTTGGTGTGTGGGGGGAGGGCCCGAGCACTTGGGCGGGAGACAGTCAGGCGCCAAGGGCAGGGGTCAACGTAGCTAGCGTAGGTCAGGGGGCACCAGGGAGAGTAGGAGAAGGGGTGGGCTAGGGCCAAGGGCAGGGCGGACCCGGCAGGTCAAGCCTCGGGAGGCGGGGGGGGGGGGGGGGGGGGGGGGGGGGGTCGGGAGGGGGGGCAGCCGGGAAGGAGAACAGAGAAGACTTAAGTGGGTAAGGGGGGGGGGGGGGGGAAGGGTGATCAGGGTTCCCCCGGGGGAGAAAGTCGCTTGCAGGGAACAGCGTAGGAAACTGACAGCAGCAGCACCTGCGGGGGGTGGGGGGTGGGGTTAGAGCCACATTAGTTTAGTTGAACACGTGGGGCATGGGCAAACAGAGCTGATAGGGGAAGTGCCTTATTAACATGTTTATTCTTTCCCACTGATCGTTTTCAATATGTTAAGGCTTTTGTATATGGCCTTTTCTTCTCTGTAAATGTTACAAATCTGTTTTAAATAAACAACTTCAAAAAAAAAAAGAGAAAGGCTTCAGAGTCGTGAAGCACACATTACAGTCTTCAAACCTCTTGGGGCATTTTGACCCAGGAAAACCAATTGTGCTGATATGTGATGTATCCCTTTAATGTATAGGAGTAGTTTTATCCAACAAAATGGGAGATGGTTTGGAGCATCCTACTGCCTTTGTTTCAAGGATCCTTTCAGAAGCAGGACTAAACTATGCCCAGATTGAGAAGGAGGGCTTCGCGTTTATATACGGTGTGAAGAAATTCCACCAATATGTGTAAGGTCAACGGTTTGACATAGTGACTGATTACAAGCCACTACTGGACCTTTTAAGGGAAGGTAAGCCTATATCGCTCATAGCCTCAGCGAGGCTGCAGAGTTGGGCCTCGATATTGGTGGCCGACAACTACGCTTTTCAGCACCGGCCTGGGACGCAAATTGTTAATGTGGATGCATTAATTTGCCTGCCCCTACTCAAGAGCAGTCTGCCACCACCTGTACCCCAGATAATTCTGGCTTTAAACTTCCTAGACACTCTGCCAGTGCCCGCTGGACACATCTGCAACTGGACTCAAAGAGACCATATTCTTTCAAATGTTAAATGAATAATAGACTGGATGGCATGATGACAAGTCCTAGCAGCTGAGGTACTACTTCACTCATCGGGATGTCGACATGTGATTTTGTGTGGATTAGGGGCGTTGCCCCGCCTCAGGCCAGGGGGCCGCTCCTTCAAGAGCTATATAGCATCCATCGAGAGCAGACAACGATGAAGGTGCTGATGCGCAGCTACTTAGATCATAAATCATAGAATTTACAATGCCGGAGACCATTCGGTCCATCAAGTCTGCACGGCCCTTGGAAAGAGCACCCTACCCAAACCCCCACCTCATCCCCACACCTCCACCCTATCCCCGTTATCCCACCTACCCTTTTTTGGACACGAGCATAGCCAATCCACCTAGCCTGCACATCTTTGGACTGTGGGAGGAAACCAGAGCATCTGGAGGAACCCCACGCAGACACGGGGAGAACTTGCAGACTCCACACAGACAGTAACCCAAGCCGGGAATTGAACTTGGGACCCTGGAGCTGTGAAGCAACTGTGCTAACCACTGTGCTACCGTGCTGCCTTGATACTTCTGATTGTTGCTAACTTTTGGTTGGCTCTTAATTCGTAATTTGCTCTGTTTGTTTAGCCTTTGCTCTAGAGTCGCCAGGTATCTTGATGATACCGCCATGAGGCTCAAGTTAGAGTAATGATCAATAACTCAACACACCAATTAGCAAGATTCAAATCAAAACACATTTATTATACACAGTAAATCACTACTCATACATAAACTCTACTTTCTCGACTATTCCTTTCACTAAAGGGCCTATACTTAGCTTCGGACTGGCCCACCAGGTCAGGGGAACAAATGGCCTTTCGTTCAGGTCCTGAGTCTGCAGGATTCAAAAGCTGGTATGGACTGGTAGCTAGGAGCGCCTATCTCGTAGCGAGCGTTGACTTGAGACTTACTTGGTTGGCGGCCGCTGGACAGTTCACTCTCAGGGGTTGCTTCGCGTTGCTGAGTGACCCTGTCAAGAAGGACGATTTGAACTTGGGGGTTGTACTTTATAGTCCCCAGGGGCTTCCCGCCCTTTGGGGCGGACCCCGTACCTGGTTCCAAGTGATTGGACTGCGTTCTGATCACTTGGATCGATTTCTCCAATACTGGAGTTGTTCCCTGATCGTTGGGCGGTCCCTAAATGTCCGTTGGCCTTCCTTTGACTTGGCTCCTGCTGCCGCCGAGGAGTCTGGCTTGGCTTTATTCACCTTAACTGTTGCAATTGTGCCTTTGAATCGCTCATTACTATGCAGATGGCTGCTGCATTACTATGCAGATGGCTGCTGGTTTCAGTGCTGTCTGGTTGTTTTGCAGGTTTCAATATACATGATTTCTGCACTTGCTAGTCATTGCCTGTGTTGGCTAAATTTCCCTTCAGCCTTTGCGATTCTTCATTTTAAGTCGGGAAGTTGCCAACCCAGGTGGCTACACGCCCTCCTTGTGATCCCTAACGCGAAGCATGAAGGATCACATAACTGCGTTGTCTTCATTCCCTGACCCGGCGAGCACTCTTCTATGGCTTCGACACTGACCATAACTATGCAAGAAAATTTTTAACTAACAATTTCTAAGTCGCTCTATGTCAAAACAGGGACATGCATTACAAAAACGGTACTTCTAACTGTCCTCAATAAACTACACTCACTAAACATTCAGTCATATTAACTTCTTAAACAATACAAAATGAAAGCAGCATTTACATTTTTCCTGGCTTGGCAGTCAAGCACAGGGGTTTGCAATATTTCCATTTCTTTATTTACAGAAAAACGCAAACGAATGTCCTTTATGATAGATCGAGGGGTTCAGGGTCCTGGGGATAACTGAACATAGGGGATCTTATTCTGTATACCGGGGTTCGAGCGCGGTAGGCTCATCTTCTCCATTTCCTCATGCGGATAGTCTGCACGATACTGCAGAGTATCGCCAACACTAATAGGGATTCGACCACTTAGGAAAGGGAGTACCACGTTATGAGCTTATCACACCATGATGGTGTGGAGTTGCCTGTTACTGGGCTATGGAGAAGTGAATCATTGACGGCTGGGGGGGTTGGGGTCAGGGGGTTCGCGTTCGCGCGCAACCGGGTACACATTATGACGAAAAACACGTATGCCGTCTTCATTGTTGTCTTCTTCTTTCTCTTCTCTTCCTTTCCGTGTTGTCTCTTTTCCTGGAGCTTCTGGGGTTCTGTGGGATCAAGCATAGTTTCTGTTACTATCTTGGTTAATATCTCGTGCGTTAGTATGTCTGTCCTTCAGTGCCAATACTCCCTTTACAATTTATCATCATGTGTGACTCCCTCATTGTTTTTTTATACCGAATATTCAGGACAAGACACACTTAAAAATACTGAAACAGTGCGATTTACCATCCAAATGTTTGAGGATGTAAATAGCATAGGGCTGGCAACCTAAGGGTCGCCTGAAACCAGAACAAAACGTTTTGAACCAAAAAGTGCCGAAATGAGGTGCGTATGGGCCTCGACGGGTAAGAATTGGATGGAATCCCCGGGTAGGACGGCCACCAATGCCGTGTGCGCTCTACCCGAGCGTAGCTGACCAGAGGGGGGTCCTCAGGCAGGGCGGAGACCAATACCGTTTCTCCACTGCCTGAACAACCGACAAGAACGGGCAAAATGTAGACTTCGTGGGGGGGGGTTGCCGTAAAGGTTCTACCTTCCAACCAGAAGAGCAGTTATGAACGGGGGTCTGGCAAGCTCTCAGCGGTTTCGGCCAATGAGTGTGCTGGCAAGTTCTCAAAGGTTTCTGCAGACAAATAAGGCATGGGGCCCTGGAAAAAATTTCCGATCTTACAAACAACATTTAACATCAACAGTAACAAACAACATTAAACAACATGCTGCAGGTTCCATCAGAAAGGACACCGTTTTCTCCCAAGCGGTTCCTTTTTAAAACATCATCTGGACACCTCAGTTATCGGAACAGGGTCGCAAAGGGGTTCTTGCTTTGGGAGTCAGACTCAAAGTCGTCATCTTCTCCCGGATGCCATACACTCGAATGTATAAGGGCTGATAGGGCTGCATAGTGCGATTTGGGGTCCATCTCGTCGTTCCAGATGAGCCTGAATGAATTATCGCGGTGCCAAAAGGTGGTGTCTAGTTCTGTGGGGACGGAATCGTCATCGTAGGGCGGTGGTCTTTGGTGGGGTTTGTTGAGGAAAGTGATGAGGAAGGGATCACTCGAATCGTGGTCAGATTCCCTGGGTGTGGATCTTGTTGCCTGGGGATAGTAGGGAGGTGTGCTGTGGCTATTGTCTGAGTCACAGTCGTTGTCGCTGCTGCTGCTGTCTGTGGGCGTTCGGGGCGGAGTCTAGAGGTCGGGGTTGGAGTCGAGGGCGAGTCCGTGGATGTGGTGGGCGTGTTGGGGGAGGGTAGGGAGACGTTGGCTGTGGGCGGGGTGTGGTCTGCTGCGTCGAGCATGACGTGATGTGCATGGTTGGACTGTGGGCCATATGCCTTAAGCTGGTTAATATGGAACCACGCAGTCTTTCCGTTGGGGTACTTAATTTTATAGACGGAGGGGCTTACTTTGTCCTCAATGGAGTACGGACCCGAATATTTAGGTGACAGGAATGTGCTGGGGTTATAGATGGAGAGCATGACCTGCTGTCCTACCTCAAACTCAGTCGCATGCACTGTCTTGTCGAAACAGGCCTTGCTCTGTTTCTTCCGTGTGCCTAATCTTACTGCAGCTGCTAGCTGAACCGTTTTTACATTCTCAACTAGTTGTTTTACTGCGTTCACGTGTGTGAGGGCCGTCACTTCGGGGCTGGTCAAGTCCAATCCTAATAAAAATTCTGTGCCTTTCATGGGGCGTCCGGTCATGAGAGAGTGTGGGGAGTAACCTGTGGAAGTTGAGACAGTATTTCTTAAAAACATTAACGCAAAAGGGAGGACTGAATCCCAAGTGGTGTTGTTCTGTTGGATCATTTTTCTGAGGGTTGATTTTAGGGTCCGATTCATGCGCTCCACGATACCACTTGACTGGGGGTGGTATGCGATGTGGAATTTTTGGGTAATACCAAATATCGTGAGGACGTCTTCATGACACGTCCCGTAAAATGGGAACCTTGGTCGGATTCAATGCTGCGGGGGAGTCCCCATCTCGTAAAGATGTGGTGGGTTAAGATCTTTGCGGTGGTCTTTGCCATGTTCGTTCTGGATGGGAATGCCTCTACCAATTTAGTAAAAGTGTCTATGATGACTAATACGTATTTGTGACCATTCCTGCAAGGGGGCAATGGTGCTATAAAATCAATCTGGAGGTTAGTCCAGGGGCCGTTAACGGGGCGGGTGTGGCTAAGTTGAGCTTTCTTTGCGTATCTGTCCGGATTGTTCTGGGCACAGATAAGGCAATTCTCAACGTAGTGCATTATGTCTTCTTTTAAACTTGGCCACCAACAGAGCTGCCTGAGGTGGGCTGTAGTGGGTAGACTGTCATGGATTAAACAAATAAGCTGATTCCTGTCCTGTTCAGGGACCACATAAAGGGTGTCTTTTAACACCACACCGTCATGTGTGGTCAGTGCATTTTTAAACCTATCATAGGGTGCTGTAAATTTTCCTTTCAGAATCTCCCGAGATTGCTATCCTGCTTCTGGGCCTGCACTAAATCCTCGATATTAGTCTGCGAGACCTGAACTGCATTCACTCGCGCGCTTTCGGGGGGTGTCCAAAATTATCCATGCCTGGAACCTGCTTTTTCCAGTGCGTCGGCTTTTACATTTCCGGGGGGGGGGGGGGGGGTTGGAACGGTGGTGACTTTGAACTTTAACAATTCCAAAGGTCCTGTCCTGTGCTTTTTCGAAGATGTGGCAGAGCAATGGGGCTGAAGGGAGGGGTTTTCCGTCTGCGGAAACAAATCCTCTTGCTTTCCAGAGGGGTAGGAATTCTGTAAGGCTATTACAGACATAGAGTCTGTCCGAGTATATGTCTGCTGGGCTGGGGAAGAAATCTGGGTGATCTATAATATACGCAACGGCTGCTAGTTTTGCCGCCTGCGCGCCAAAGTGGCCTGGTAGTTTTAGTGAGATTTTTTCTAGGCCGCGTCCCTGCGCGTCCTCGACATATATGCCGCATCCTGTAATGCGCTACCCTTCTATTACAGTGGAAGGACCATCCACATATATCCTTAAGGGTTCGCACGTGTCTGTGTGCCGGGGTTCTGGGGTGAACTACCTATCTTTCTGGGGGGTGTTTTCACAATAAAGGGGCCTATGTTGTGGTGCGGTGAGATGATTTCACATTCATGGGGGGTGCCTGGGTACTGAAGGTTATCGGCTAAGAAAGTGTGGGTCTTGGTCCTTTTAACGGTGATGTCCCGTCTCTGCAAAAGAAGGGTCCATCTAGTTGCTCTAATTTGGCTGACTGTCCTTAAGTCGTCCGTCAAGTAAAAGTTGGGTGGGGGTGTGTTCCATGAGGATTGTGATGGGGTTTAGTCCGGTTATTTTGGAAAAATACTGAACTGCCCAGAAAACTGCGAGCAGGTGCCTTTCACAGGCCGAAAATCCCTGCTCCACAGGATCTAAAAGTCTGGAGGCGTAATCCACGGGTCTTAATTGTTCGTGCCGTTCCTGGAGGAGCACGGCCGAAAGGGTGCGGTCTGTGCTAGCTATCTCTATAGCATAGAGGGAAAGCGGGTCTGGAACTTGTAGTGCGGGGACTGCAATGAGGGCTCTTTTCAAAGCATCCACAGCATCTGTATGCTACGGAAACCATTCCCAAGGGGCTCCTTTCTTTAGGAGTTCCGAGAGGGGTGCTGCCTTGCTGGCGAAACCGTCAATGTGGTTTCGGCAGTAGCCAACCAGTCCTAAAAACGACCGGAGAGCGGAAACATTCTGGGGAAGGGGCAATTTGGCAATCGAGTCAATTCTTTTGTGCTCGATCTTGCGTTTACCTTGCGTGATAATCGTACCCAAATATATCACTTTGTTTTCCAAAATCTAGGCCTTTTTGGGGTTTACTTTGCAACCAATTTTCTGTAGGAGTTCCAAGGGTTCGGCCAGAGCTCGATGTGCTCTCCCTTGGTGTCTGTCTGCAGTAATGGGTCATCCACATACTGGACCAGACATTCGGGGAGAGAAAATTTTGACAAACCATTTGCCAGCTGTCGGTTGAAAATGGATGGGGGAGTTGTGGAATCCTTGTGGAAGGCATGTCCACGTGTACTGCTGAATTTTAAAAGTGAAGGCAAATTTGTATTGGCACGCTTTTGCCAATGGAATGGACCAGAATCTATTACTGATGTCCAAAACCGTAAAGTATTGTGAGTTGAGTCCCTGTTTGAGCATGGTCTCGGGACTTGTGGTACCATGGGGGCTGCTGCGGGGGTGACTTTGTTGAGTTCCCGGTAATCGATGGTCAGTCGCCATGATCCATCGGGCTTTCTCACTGGCCAAATCGGGGCATTATTAGTGGAGGCTACTGATCGGAGTACGCCCTGCTTTAATAAACTGTCGATAACTTTTGAGATTTCTCCCTCTGCCTCTTGGGGAAATCCGTATTGCTTTTGGGGTCTAGGGTCAGGTCCTGTGATTTGAACGGAACCAGTCATCCGGCCACAGTCGTGTCTGTGAGTCGCGAATGCTGTCCTGTGCTTCTGCAGAACTGCCCTAACCTGCTGGTCTGTGCTAATTGTGGTCAGGTCAAACTAGAATTCGCCGACTGCGCTAATCTTGTTTGCATATTCTCCTGTTGTGAGCGTTGCGGGGGCTCTTGCGGATTTGGCCATTTTCCAAACACATTGGCTGACTGGATCAAAGGACAGGTTGTGGGAATTCATAAAATCGATTCCCAAAATGTGTTCTGCTGTGTGGGGAAGATCGACTAAAACTATGGGGTGCTTTGTTGTTATATTGCCAATCTGAATGGGTACGGCGCTGTGATGTGTCCCTGCTGTGAGTGGCCTGTGAAGCCGCTGAGGGTGATGGAGGCTGTAGTGGGCCACGTGTCTTTCTGGAATATGGTGGAGGAATTGATTGTGGTGCGGGACCCTCCTGTGCCCCAGAAAAATTTGATGGGCTGTCCCTGTATCTTTGCTGCAACTACTGGTCGGCTGGACATATCCCAAAGGGTGTCGCAGACCCAACTGGGGGAGCCCGAGCATCGTCAGTCCGTTCCGTTCAGGTCTGAACGGGTGCTCACACTATGTATGGGCTCTGTCCTATTCTTATTCAGAGTGCCTGCCTGCTGGGCTCTCTGTGGCTTTCGTGGGGCATTGCATTCTCGTGCAAAGTGTCCTAACTGTCCACAGTTGTAACACTCCTGTGGTTTTTGTGGGGGGCTGTTCTGCCTTCGTTCACCCATGCGGGGTTCTGGTGCGTTTTCACCGCTTGGATGTCTGCTTCTGCCTGCTGTTCCTCGCGTTTCCTAACTGCGGGTTTGTTTTGTGCAGATTGCTCCCAGGCACGGGACAATCTTTTTAAAACCCATTTCTTCCTCTGAGGGGTCATAATTCGTACAGGCTTTTTGTTCTGCCTCTGTGGCATGGGAGATAAGGGTGCGGGGCCATTTGGCCACACCGTCTTGGGACAAATGGGCGCGTTCTCAATTTCCAAAAACTGTGAAATGAATCCACAGGCGTCCAGCAAACACTGTGGGTGTTCTGTCTTTTTCTGCCTGCACTTATTTAGGCCTTCTACGGGGTCACCTCTGTTGTAGCTGATCGCGTCTAGGATCGCTGCGTGCATTTCTGCAAGGGTGCCTCCTCCTACATTCTGTGGGTTGGGAAGGGCTGCTACGACCGAAGGGTCTAAGCTCAAAACTGTGAGGTTCACGTGCACACCCTCGTCCAGGCCGTACATGGTCGCCTGCTGCTTTACTCTAGCAAAGACGTGGTGGGGGTCTGAGGTGGGGAGGAACGGTGTGATCTTTTTGCACGCGTCCCGTAATTGGGTCACGATTAAGGGGGTGGTATAAAGAAATTCTGTATCTCCGTCCGACGTGACTGTGCGGTGGATGGTTACTGGATTCATTGGTGCCTGAACTATCTGCTCTGTGGGGGGTTGGGGCGCTTTTCTCTTCTGGGGCTTTCCTTGCGCACATGTTCCCTGAACATATCTATGCACGGTCTCATTTAATTCTTCCCAATCCGGGCCGTCTTCTGTATCTAGCTGGGATCCAAAGGTGCTGTGGAATCCATTCTGAACTGAAAGCAAAGCCTGCAGTTCTGCAATCTGCTTCCGGCACTTTGCGTGATCTAGTGAGCTCCGTCTGTGCTCCGTGGTGGTAGCATGGAGTGCTCGTAATGCTGCTTTCAGGTCGCTACACTGCCTTTGCAATGCCTCTATCTGTTTCTCTGTTTTCTCTCTTACCAGGACTGCACGTTGCGTGTCCTGATAGGACTTTTCGGACTGTGTCTGGAAGCTGCTTAGGTGCGCCAGACAAGACTGGTGTGCCCACTTGGCATCATCCACCTCTCCGTCCTTTGCTGCTAACTTCCTTCTTAATTCTAGGTTCTCTTTCTCTATCTCGCCCACATCGACCTTACTCATTCGATGTCTCTCCTCTATCTCTTTACGAAGCATCTGAGCAACCTCCTCTGTGCCTCGCAATTGTGCCAAACAGGACACGATTGCCATCGGCTTGCGAGCTTTTCTTATGAATTTCGCTCAGGTTCCCCCACCAAGTATGTCCTCTACTCCCGGGACCTGTTTCCTCATTTTCACAGAATTCGCTCCAAAGGGGCCATCCTTGCCCTTTGAGGTACTTTCTGATTTCCTCTTCCCAAACAAACACTGTCCTACTCTACTGCTGGTCACTGCGACCACAAATTCTTCGGGGTTCGTGTGGCGTTTCATTGCCTGCATTGCCATCTTTCCTCTCTGAATAACTCTCTTAAAATTTGGAACAAGGGGTATTAAGGCGGTGCTGTAATTACGGGTACGGCTTTCGCTATTTTCCGGAATACAAACTCCCGACAGTTTTCGCAACAAAAATCTATCAGTTTACCTTATAGCCCTCTTAGTTATGCATGCATTAACACACTTCCGAATAATGAGGATTGATCAGAACTGTTTGAACACTTGTGGTTTTCTGTTCCCAATTGGATTTCTAATTCAAATTTTGGGTTCTCCCGGACTAGTTAAGCCACTTCTAGATTGGGTCCAGTCAGGATGTATATGTTGCTAACTTTTGTTGGCTCTTAATTGGTAATTTCCTCTGTTTGTTTAACCTTTGCTCTAGAGTCGCCAGGTATCTTTATGATACCGCCACGAGGTTCAAGTTCAAGTACTGATCAATAACTCAGCACACCAATTAATAAGATTCAAATCAAAACACATTTATTATACACAGTAAATTACTACTCATGCATAAACTCTACTTTCTAGACTATTCCTATCACTAAAAGGACTATACTTAGCTTCGGACTGGCCCACCAGGTCAGGGGAACAAATGGCCTTTCGTTCAGGTCCTGAGTCTGCAGGATTCAAAAGCTGGTATGGACTAGTAGCTAGGAGCGCCTATCTCGTAGCGAGCGTTGACTTGAGGCTTACTTGGTTGACGGCCGCTGGACAGTTCACTCTCAGGGGTTGCTTCGCGTTGCTGAGTGACCCTGTCAAGAAGGAAGATTTGAACTTGCGGGCTTTACTTTATAGTCCCCAGGGGCTTCCCGGCGTTCGGGCGGACCCCGTACCTGGTTCCAAGTGATTGAACTGCGTTCTGATCACTTGGATCGATTTCTCCAATACTGGAGTTGTTCCCTGATCGTTGGGCGGTCCCTAAATGTCCGTTGGCCTTCCTTTGTCTTGGCTCCTGCTGGCGCCAAGGAGTCTGGCTTGGCTTTATTCACCTTAACTGTTGCAATTGTGCCTTTGAATCGCTCATTACTATGCAGATGGCTGCTGCATTACTATGCAGATGGCTGCTGGTTTCAGTGCTGTCTGGTTGTTTTGCAGGTTTCAATATACATGATTTCTGTATTTGCTAGTCTTTGCCTGTGTTGGCTGAATTTTCCTTCAGCTTTTGCGATTCTCCATTTTAAGTCGGGAATTGGCCAACCCAGGTGGCTACATGATGGTCATACTTCTGATGGCCAGGCATAGATAAAGCAATGGAAGAACAAGTGTAACAGTGCCACCCTTGCCAAATGCAGCAATCCTTACTGTTTTCCGCCACCCATCGCTCTTGAGAATGGCCAGGTCGCCCATGGACCAAGGTCCAGGTTAATTATGTGGGCCAGTTTATGGGTAAGATTTTCCGGTGTTGGTGGATCCCCAGACTAAGTCGCTATTGATTCATTAGTTGGGGGCCACTAACTCGGTGGCCACGGTAGATGCCTTGCACCGAGTGTTTGCCATTCATGGGCTTTCTGAGTCAATTGTTTTGGACAAAATGGCACCCCCTTCACCAACAATGATTTCCAGGTTTTTGTGCCAGCAAATGACATACAACAAACGAGGACAGTCTCCTACCACCCATAGTTGAATGGTCTGGCTGAAAGAACAGTTCAAACTTTAATTCATGCTCTGAAAAAGCAATCTGATAAACCAGCAGTTGGCAATTTTGTTGTTGTTGTACAACTCAACATTCCACCAAGGGGTCACACCAGTGGAGCTGCTCAAATGGCGTCAGTCGAGAACACGATTGGGTCTTGTGGTTCCAAATTTGGCAGGGAGGGTGAGGCAGGTCGTTCCGGGTAGGTGCCCCAATTTTGGTCCGTAATTTCACTTCAGGCTTGGTTAGAAGGACGGGTTGTGGCCCAAGCAGGGCTGGTGTCTTATGTGGTCAGTGCTAACGGGAAGACCATCAGAAAGCCTGTCAACATTTAAGGAGTCGAGGGGTGGAGACCGCAGCTTGGAATCACCCCTGTAAATCTGTCCAGCCAAGGGGAGCCAGGGGCTCCTGAATCTCTCAACCAGCGGCGCTGACTGGTGAGACCAGTTGGCCTGTTTTTGAGGGGATGACCACTTGATCGTCCAAGAGACTATTGAGCCTGTGGCAGGGCTACTGAGGTCCGGGAGGGCCCGGAGTTCTTTGGACCAACTGACTTGTTGAAGGACTCTCTTTCCCCTGTTGTCTCTGCTAACATTTGTAACTTCTGTATAGAGTTTTTGGGGTAGTTGCAATAAGGGACTTAAGGGATGTGGTTGCATGGTCTGCTTCACGGACAGACGTGATCGACTCAGGGCCAATTGCGTCGGAGAACACGAACCCCGTTCAATAGGGAGTTTTCACAGGACCCTGGGAGCAGGGCCCCAGGCAGTATGGACCAGGGAGCTGAAGTATTAAGATCTGTTGTATAGTGTTATGTGCCTGTTACTTGACCACCTTTGCCTTTCATCAATAAAACACTTTGTTAATTACTGGAAGCCTCCAGTGTATGCTTCAACTCATCACACTTATGTTTCTCAAATTACTTAATTTAGAAGTTACTCTATTTACAAATATTGTAATTTAGGAATATACAGTATCTCAACCCACAAGGGGGATATTTTAAAGTTTTTTTTGACAAGAAAGGTACTACAGAAACCAACTGTAGCTTTTACATTTGTTGTAATGTGAAAATCTTAATTTGTTTAACATTGCTTCCTTTAAAGTTGCGCTTCGCAGGAATCCAACTATAATGTTAAGCAAAGAATTGTTATTGAAAGTATTCTTAATTTCTGGATCAATTGCAAATAATTTATCCATGATGCTAAAAACAATATGAACAAATTAATAATTGGGAAACTACACATCATTACCAATATGGTGAATAAAAATGTATTTAAAAAAAAATCCATATAAATGTTATCGTCTATTGCATAAAAAGCTGGTTGTGTCTGAACGGGAACATGAACTGGAGGTAAACAATTTAAAAAATGCACCTTAAGCCAAGGATGGTTCAGTGCTTCATAAACAGTTATCCTTTCTGCAGGGTCCAACATGAGCATACGACGGACCAAGTCCTTTGCACTCTCCGAGATATGGACCCATTGCCTAGGGTTCATCTATACGAATAAAATTGAGAAACATTCAGTTGACATTGTGATTCTGTCATCATTAACTGTAAAATTGCACCTTTCAATCCAGCTCTTACATTTAATAGTTAACTACATTTGTAAGATACTAGGTGATTTGAAAGCTATTTGTAATAGCAGTAGGAATAATGGGAAACACATAGTTCAGGGGTAATATTAATCCAGGTGCACAAAAAAGTTAAGAATTCTACTAAATATGCTTAAGAGGAAGTATAAAATATGGTTGCATCGTGTTTGTTGGAGCACCTCAGAGATAGGGGGTGCCATAAGAGACCCAAAAAAATCAGATTTACCTTATGTTTTCCTTTAATAATAGCATCAAACAATCTTTCCTTTGTTCCATAAAATGGCAAACAACCACTAAGAAGAATAAAAAGTATAACTCCGCAACCCCAAACATCGACTGGCTTTCCATATGGTTCTCTTTTGACAACTTCTGGTGCCATGAAATGTGGCGTTCCTACACGACCTAAGAGGAAACAAAAGGCCAACTTTAAAAGCCACGTCATTTACAGCCCCTTGGAAAAAAATAGGCATTGACCGGAATTCTCTGGTTCCACTAGCAGCGCACCCCCGCCTGAGGGTTCCCTGGCGGCTTGGGATGGCTTGACTCGGAATTCCCATTGACAGCAGCGGGAGCACAGAATCCCACCACCAGGAAACACGTAGCTGGAAGGCCGGAGAATCCCGCTCAGATTGCAATCACACATACTGGTTAAAATGGAAAGTTAAGGATATGGAAAAACATTAACAGAACATACATAATATCTCTATTTGACATTCTTCTCTCATATTTTTGTTGCAACATAAATGCTTAATTTTAAAACATCTGTTAAACTAGCAGGAAGAAATTCATTGATGAACACGTTTATGCAGTAAGTATTCCACAGCATAAATTCAAGTGCTAGTTTCTTTATTGTTATGCCAGAAGAGTTTTAAAAAATTGATGAGTTTATCTGAATTGTGCTTATGTTATGGAGAATGGTAAATTCTTCCACAAAACCTTCTAAGATTGGTGTGAAAATTTGGTACGTTTCATAAATTTTAGGATTCCCTTTAGTTTTATGTTTTCTGTAAGAGGTATCTCCTTTCTTCCAATTTTATTTTATTTTATTATTTTTGGTCTGTGGACCCATAATTGGGATGTGCCTTTAACCAGAGGACTGCTAGCCAGGACAGTGTGTTCCCAGGTGTTGTATTTTGGAGAGGAGAAACCAGACTCACTGGTGAAGAAATCTTAGAAACCGGTTTTGGAAGAAGTTTGTTCGATTGGCTAACTGGTTTGTCAGGGACAGTGTTCTGCCTGACAACAGCCAGTGATTGGTTCCTGCGTGTTCGTGTGTGAGTACAAAATGGGGGCAGAAAGGTGGGTTGGGGGGAGGGGAAAGAGGGGGAGTGGCAAAGGTGTATTATTAGTCAGCTACATTTTCTGTCCATTTAATCATAATACTGTATACAATAAAAGGATACTTCTGTTAAATTTACAAAGCTGGTGACTGCATTTTATTGGGCTCAGCCAAGACCTCGGATATTTTATATAAAATCTAATTTCACCGATGTTGTGACTCCGGGTCAAGTGGGTCTGGAATTGACAGTGCAGTAGCCCAGGGTGTCGTGACATCTCTTACCTCTTTTAGTTTTGTCTTGCCTCTTACCTCGTTTAGTTACCTTAGTTAGTTTTGTGCTGTTTCGTACCTCTTTTAGTTTTGTATTGTCTCACTTCTTTAGTCATCCATGGCAAGTAGGTTTATTGCCTCTTCGGGATCTAAACTTGTTCGGCATTATATTAAGTTATTTTTTGAATACCTCCTGTCTTCAGTCATTTTATCTATCAATAGGTTTGCTCAGTTTATAGTGAACAGTCTCAGCATCACCCATTGAAGTCAGCCTCAACTAAATTTAGAATTTTAGTAGCTATTTTGTGTTTTTCCCTTTCAATCACCATATTGAACTTGATCATGTTCTGGTTATTAGAATAGATTTTCATGAACCATCAGGTTGTTAACTAAAACTGGATTATTACTCATGACTAAATCTAATATTGCATTCCCCATTTTTTGGTTCCCAGTAAACCACCTGGACATATGTACATTTTTAATAATTTTCTGACATGTGGTTGGCTGCATATCCCAATTTGTATGCAGGTTAAAATCCCCCAGGCCATGAGCGGAGTGCTCGAACATAAGGTCACTGTCGCATGAAATCCTTCAATACGACCTTTTAACATCATCAAACGGGCACCAAAAATATCCACCCCCTCCCAGCTTAACTCCCGCAAACCGCATCAAAGAGAAATAGAAAAGAATAGGAAAGAGCCAACGGCCCAACAAAAAAGCAAGCAAGGACCAGAGGACGATGACTCAACTGTGTGCAGGACCTAACATTGGACAGGATAGCCCCAACCCCAGGACAGGGAACGTGCCAGGCATGGCATGAGAATTGAATTGATGGAGCAATTGGGGGGGGGGGTTGAACCCGTGGAGGTTCCACCACTCGAGAGAAAAATAATTCTCCTTATTTTCCCATGTGCATAAGGCCTACTCAAGTAGACATTTTTGTGGGAAGGAAGAGGATGCTACCTGGAGTAACAAAGGCGGAATCCTCCACGATTGTAATCACCGGCCATGCGCCGCACTACCATCAACGTGTGGTTGGATAAGGTACGGGGCCAACAGCCCCCATGGATGTTGGGCGCAGCTATCCTTGCCGATAAGGAATTCAGTAATAAAATATCCGTTAGCCATCAACGATTAAGTATCCTGTAACCAGTATGCAATGTCTCGCCTGTAGTGATAGCATGGTTTTGTTGTAATTCACTGGCTGACCACTAGGAGTCTCATTAATATGAAATGAAATGAAAATCGCTTATTGTCACAAGTAGGCTTCAAATGATGTTACTGTGAAAAGCCCCTAGTCAAAACATTCTGGCGCCTGTTCGGGGAGGCTGGTACGGGAATTGAACCGTGCTGCTGGCCTGCCTTGGTCTGCTTTCAAAGCTAGCGATTTAGCTAAACCAGCCCCTTGTTAGAGTCAGGTGACCTCAGACTGACAAGGGAGCTGGGGAGAGAGGTTGCTTGTGCATGTTAACACTGTTATTCATCTGTTGTTTTGTATATATTGACCCACGGTTAATATTAAATTGTTTATAGCTTTAGCCACAAGTGTTCTTGTAATATAAATCAGTCCACCCGACAAGAACATTACATGCTACCAGGGCTGGATAAAAAAGTATCAACTTGCCACAAGGTCCACAGAGAGCTGAAAATTTTGCAGACTGCGAGAATTAACAACATGGAGTCATTGAAGCCACCAATGAGTCTCAGATTTCATGGTAATGTGGACAGCAACTGGCATGTGTTTAAAAAACAATTTAATCTGTTTCTTACTGCAGTAAACTTCGGATATCAATCAGATTCGTGCAAGGTAACAATGCTCCTCACAGCGTCAGGGTCCAAAGCAATTGTTGTGTTTAATACGTTTAAATTTGCAAACGATGAAGATAGTAAAAATGTTAACAAAGTAATTTAAAGATTTTTAAAATGTTAAAAAATTTATTTAGAGTACCCAATTCATTTGTTTTCCAATTCAGGGGCAATTTGGCGTGGCCAATCCACCTACCCTGCGCATCTTTGAGTTCTGGGGACCAAATCCACGCAAACATGGGGAGAATGCGCAACCTTCACAAGGACAGTGACCCAGAGCCAGGATCGAACCTGGGACTTCGGCGCCATGAGGCAGCAGTGTTAACCACTGTGCCATCATGCTGCCCCAAAATTTGAAGATTTGATGCCCCAGAAAGAATGAAATTGATGAACGCTATGTGTTTAGATCACGTTTACGGAAAACAGAAGAGTCCATAGATCATTTTATCACGGTTTTAATTTAAAAGCTAAAACCTGTAATTTCTCTGAGGTGGAATCTTCCATGATTCAGGACCAGATTGTGTTTGGTGTGAATGAAAATAAGCTGAGGGAACGGTTGCTGAGAGAATTAGAGCTGTCTTTGGAACAAACAGTTAAGATTTGTCAGGCTCACGAGCTAGCAGCACAGCATTCTAAAATGTCTCTCAGTAATGGCAGTATTTTCTTGGAGGAAGGCACTCTGGTTGCTGCCCTTTTCCAAAAAGGTGGGAATCTTCCAAAAAAAGGCGGGAAAGTTCCTGCAGCTCCTTGCTCACCAACAAACATCAGGACGAAGTATTTCTGTGTAAAAAATTGGTCAAAGGCACAAAATAAGGCAGTGTCTAACGTTTGCCAAGTTTTGTTCCAGGTGCAAAGGAAAAAAAAATCCCTTTGCACAGAATTGTTACTCTAAGCTCAACCCCAGATCAGTCAGCACAGTGGAAGACACAGTCTCCAGCGATGAAACATCATTGTTTGTTGGAGTAATAACAGAGAAGAATTTTTTGGAGATACAAAACATTTTCCAGCAAACTGATACTCTATTTAAAATACATGCGGTTGATGAGGACAAATGGTTGCTACCACTTGAAGTGAACGGTCCAGTGGTCCAATAAAGTTAGACACTGGTGCCAAAGCCAATTTAATCAGCATGAATGATTTATAAAATCTAAAAATTCAGCCGATTAGAAGAAATCACAAAATATCTCTGAGAGAATTAAATGTTATGGTGCTTGTGCCCGGAGTGTGGTGGTGAAGAACACAGTTTATTCTGTCCCATTCTGTATTATATCGGAGGGCTTGGATTCATTATCAGGTGGTCAGTCCTGTGAAGAATTATGTCCAGTGCAGTTGGTATATAGCATCCACAAAGGATTGGATAAATACTCCAATGATTCTGAGAACATTATCAGCAAATTCAGCGATTTGTCACATGTTTTGGTGCACTCCCATTCACCTACAAGATACAACTCAAAGAGGATGCAAAACCTGTGATCCATGCACCAAGAAGAGTACCTGGACCTCTTTGGGATCGCCTCAAAAAGGAGCTGGGCAGAATGACAAAATTGAAAGTAAACAGAAAGATAGAAGAACCTATCGATTGGGTAAATTCCATGGTATACGTAAAGAAAAAGAATGGTGATATTCACATAATTATGGATCCCAAAGATCTTAATGAAAATATCAAAAGAGAAGATTACCAAATACCAAAGCGTGAGGAAATTACATCTGAGGTGGCTGATGCACAATTCTTTACAAAACTTGGACACATCTCAAGGTTTCTGGGAGCTAAAGCTAGAAGAACAAAGTATAAAATACCGCACTTTTAATATGCCATTTGGACGGTACTGCTTTGTGAGAATGCCATTTGGCATAATTTCGGCATCAGAAATTTTTCACCGTGCCATGGAGCACATAATCGAAGGCATCAAAGGTGTACATGGTTTATAGAATCATTTGGGCCTTAACCATAGACGAGCACAATACGAGGTTGCTTAAAATTCTAACGAGCATCAGGAGAAATGGGTTGAAGCTCAACAAGCAAAAGTGCCAATTTGGAGTAACTGAGGTCACATTCCTAGGTGACAAGCTCTAATCACATGGCATTGAACCTGACAAGGACAAAATCCAAACAATTCTCAACATGCCAAAACCACACGACAAGAAAGCCATCTTAAGAGTGATGGGTATGACCAATTTTATAGGGAAATTCATTCCAAACATGTCAACAAAAACAACACATCTGCATAATCTTCTGCACAAGACAACGGATTTCACTTGGACTTAGCAACATGAACAAGAGGGGCAGAAGCTCAAGATTTCATTAACCACCATGCCAGTTCTCACATTTTTTGACCCATCGAAGCAGATTAAAGTGTCAACAGACCCATCGAAAGATGGTCTTGGAGCAGTTCTTTTACAACTTTAGCATGACGATTGGAAACCAGTCGCATATGCATCACAATCCATGATGACAACAGAGCAGAGGTACACTCAAATCGAAAAAGAATGCCTAGGTTTAGTTGTAGGTTTGGAGAAATTCCATGGCTATGTATATGGGCTTCCAACTTTCAGTTGAGACAGATCATCATGCTTTGGTTAACATCATCAAGTATCTCAACCAAATGCCTCCGCGCATTCAGAGGTTGATGATGGAGTTACAACGCTATGACTTCAATCTCATCTGCACGGCAGGCAAATATTTGTTCTTAGCAGATGCATTATTGAGAACGGCGATACAAAATATTAGTATGAAATTGCTGAAGGTGTGGATCTGCAAATCAATCTTATTTCCACACTACTACTAGTATCAGATACGAAACTACGTGAAATCCAATAAGAGACCGGGAAGGATCAAACCTTTCAAAAGGTGGTGAGGAACATCAACTCACACTGGCCCAGAGGTCAATATGTGGAGTTCTACAATTTAAGATCTGAACTCAGTATTAATGGAGTGGTACTTAGTTTGAACACTATTGTTATTCCTCAATCTCTTTGCAAAGATATACTTAAGAGGATACATGAAAGACATCTCTTGATCTCACTGTTTTTCAGGAATGGTCGAAAATCTCATGATGTGAACTGAGAGATATCGTCAGACACAATCTGGTCTGGCAAGTCAAAAGTAGTGAACATATACTGGAGAGTAACAATGGTCTTTGTTAAAGTAGTCGACTTCATGGGAATAACATAAGGCCACTTTGTATAGGTATCAACCACAACCAAGAACGGAGAAGAGGTCCAGCAAAGATCACATGAAGTCTCTGCCATATGCGGTCAGGCCAAGCCCATGGATGCAACGGGGCAGGTTCAGGAGGGGATTTGTTTTCTTGGCAAGGAAGGCAATCACTGACCATGCCTTTGATGTATTTATCCAGATGTGGTCACCATACATGTACTGAAGCCAATAGTTTCATGTTGATGATTCCCACGTGACCGAGGAAAAGCTCCTCTAACATTGATGTTTGGAATTTGAGGAATAACTCGGATTCCCCCCATAACAAAACCATCTTGCAGAATCAGTTCAAATTTACACAGGTCATAAGGTCTAAGCTCAGTGGTTATGTATTGGGATGTACACCAACCTTTCTGTGTACGGGTAAACTTTGGAGAGCACAGCATCCTTCTGCGTTTCAAGTTTAATTTGATCCGCTTTAACGGGTAACATGCCGATCTGACTCACACTGAAAAGCAGTGGCTTCACTTCGGGTTGTGGAGCTGTGGTGTAATGGAAGTATGGAAAGTGCGTTCGCATCTCCATTATTCTCAGTAGTGTAACTGGTAAGCAGATAAGATCAGTGCCCACCTTTGTAGGCATGCAGTAGCAAGTGTTGGGGTTTGTGACTTTGGGCTAAGGAACCAGGTCAAAGGCTTGTGGTCTGTAATTAACGTGAATTTACGGCCATACAAATCCTGGTGAACCATCTTAATTCTATAGATTAGCCAAAGAGCTTTCTTGTCAATTTGAGCATAATTCAGTTCTGCCTTGGACAATGTGCATGAGGCATATGCAATGGTCCTTTCACTGCCATCAGGATATGTGTGGGGGATGACAGCTCCAACACCATATCCAAATGTATTAGAAGCCATGCTGACAGGTAACTTTTCGGTGAAATGTGCCAAGACTTTAACAGAAGTTAAAACGTTCCTTGAAACTTCCCTGACAGGCTTGTGACCAATCCCATTTTGCAATCTGCATCAGATTATTCAGTGGTGCTGCCTTCGTATCTAAACTGGAAATGAACCTGCCATAGTAATTCACATGTCCCAAAAAAAACAACTCCTTAACATTGTTGGGCTGTGCTGCATTCACCACTGCCTCAACCTTTCTGGGTGAGGTTGAGAAGCCATCATTTATCAGATGTCCAAGGTGCTCCAGGAGTGAACATTTGCATTTCTTACAGTCGGTGCCATATTTTTCCAGTCTACGCAGGATCTCAATGAGTTGAGTGTTTTTACCTGTTGGCACAGTGGTTAGCACTGCTGTCTCATTGTGCCAGGGACCTGGCTTCAATTCTGGCCTTGGGTGTGTATGTGGAGTTTGCACGCTCTCCCAGTGTCTGCGTGGGTTTCCTCCGGGCGGTCGGGTTTCCTCCCACAATCCAAAGGTGTGCAGGTTAAGTGGGGTTACGGGGATAGGGCGGCAAGTGGGCCTAGGCAGGGTGTTCTTTCAGAGGGTTGGTGCAGCCTTGATGGGCCAAATGGCCTCCTTCAGTACTGGAGCGTTTTGATACAGACTTCTGTATGCTGATGGTTGTATACTTCCTGGAATCTTCACTCAGCTGCATTTGTAAAAATGCCTGCGATAGGACAAGCTTTGTACATTTACCTCCATTCAGAGCAGCAAACAGGTCCTCAATATGCAGTAATAATAATAATAATAATAATAATAATAGCTTATTGTCACAAGTAGGCTTCATGAAGTTACTGTGAAAAGCCCCTAGTCGCCACATTCCGGCACCTGTTCGGGGAGGCTGGTACGGGAATTGAACCCGCCCTGCTGCCTTGTTCTGCATTACAAGCCAGCTGTTTAGCCCACTGTGCTAAACCAGCCCCTTTAGCGGGTACTGATGCACTCCCAGGAAAGATTAATGATTTCATAGTCACCACATAATTTAAAAATTATATATTTTTATTAAATTTTTAATTTTTTTACAAACACAACAAAAACACTCAATGCAAAACAGGTACAGGACAGAACAAATATCATTGCAAATTTAACAAACAAGGCAGGATGACTTTTGGATAACAGGTTTTATGATCTAGCACCTCCTGTTTCAATACCACATCAATCACAAAAACCATTAGGAGACGAAAGAGGATAGGCTATATAAATAAGATAGGATAACATCAGGTTGCACACTTTTTTGTCCTGTGAGGTCAAGACTTAAAATATGGCTGAAGAAAAACCTACCAGGAGTAAATCATACAAGGCAGAGTCTATAAATTTGAGATAAGGGTACCACACTTCTCGGAATGCATCAGGTGCATCAGACTTAGGGATACATTCCATGACTATTTATGTCAATTTTGAATTGAAGGAGACTTGTTGCTGATCAAGGAGCAGAGAATATTTTTATGAGCTGCAAAAGTTAGGATGTTGTACAGCCTTTTTACATTAATGACAGTAATTCTTACATCTGGAAAATCCAGAATTAGGAACAAAGAATTAAGTTTGAAGGTTCTTTGCAAAATTCTCTAAAGCTCCTTAACTACACTAGACCAATGGGATTGAATCTTAACACATGTCTATACGCAATGTATATAATCACCGTCGACTACCAGGCACTTTAGGCACATTGCAGTCATGCAGGATCAAACCTGTGCCTAACACCAGCCATGATATGCAAACGATGCAGTATCTCCTCAAACACGGTCACAAACATCCCCCACCTTTTCTCAAACTCCCCTGCTGAGCCCCTTAACTCATACTTTATATTCTCTAACCGCAGGAAGTCATACAGGTCATCCAACCATGCTGCTACCTCTGGTGGCGATGCCGACCGCCACTCCAGCAAAATTCGTCGCCGTACAATCAGAGAGGCGAAGGCCAAGACGATGGCCTTTCTCCTCTCCACGAGCTCCGGCTTCTCTGAAACCCCAAATATCGCCACCAAAGGGTCCGGGTCCACTCTCTCCTGCACTATCCTGGCTAAGGGCAGCACGGTAGCACACGTGACTAGTACTGTGGCTTCACAGCTCCAGGGTCCCAGGTTTGATTCCCTGCTGGGTCACTGTCTGTGTGGAGTCTGCACGTTCTTCCCGTGTCTGCGTGGGTTTCCTCCGGGTGCTCCGGTTTCCTCCCACAGTCCAACGACGTGCAGGTTAGGTGGATTGGCCATGCTAAATTGCCCTTACTGTCCAAAAAGGTTAGATGAGGTTATTGTGTTATGGGGATAGGGCGGAAGTGACGGCTTAAGTGGGTCGGTGCAGACACGATGGGCAGAATGGCCTCCTCCTGCACTGTATGTTTTATGTTCAAGACCGCGAACACTCCCGCCCAGAATCTTCCCAATTTTTCACAACACCAAAACGTGTGTGCATGATTCGCTGGCCCCCGCCCACACACCTCTCATTCATCTGCTACCCCCTGAAAGAACCAACTCATTCTCGCACGAGTCATATGCACCCTGTGCACCACCTTAAACTGGATCAGGCTCATCCTTGCACAAGAGGAGGTCCCGTTTACCCTTTGCAGTGCCTCACTCCATACTCCCCAATTGATCTCCATTCCCAACTCCGCTTCCCATTTCTCCTTGATCTTCACCACCCGCTCGCCTCCCTGCTCCCCCAACCACTTATATATACATCCCCAATTCTTCCCTCCCCTTCCACATCCAGAAGCAGCAGTTGTTCCACCAGGGTTTATCCCGGCAATCTAGGGAACCCCTTCCAGACCTTTCGTGCAAAGTCCCTAACCTGTAGATACCTGAACTCACTACCTCTTGGCAGCTCTACCCTCTCCCTTAGCTTCTCCAGGCTGGCGAACCCTTCCTCCAAATACAAATCCCTCACCTTGACCAGCCCCACTTCCTTCCACCTCCTGTATACACTATCCATTCCCCCGGCTCAAACCCATGATTCTCGCACAGCGGCGTTATCACCGACATCCCTTCCACCCTAAAATGCCTCCTCAGCTGATTCCATATCTTCACCGTGGACTGCACCACTGGGCTCCCTGAATACCCACTCTGAGCCACTGGCAAGGCTGCCTTCACCATAGCTCTCAAACTAGACCCCTTACAAGATTCCTCCTCTGTCCTAACCCACTCTACCCCTTCTCTTTCACCACCCCCGCACCTTGTCCACATTCGCCACCCAATAATAATGAAGCAAGTTTGGCCTCTGTAGCAGGGTCCTCCCGACCCTCGGCACCTTCCCCGCCCATACAAAGTCAGAGATGATTGTGTCCACTTTCCGAAAAAAGGCCTTTGGTATAAAGATCGGGAGAGCCTAAAAGATAAACAAGAACCTCGGCAGCATATTCATTTTCACCACTTGGACCCTCCCCGCCAACGTTAAGTGCAGTGCATCCCACCTCTTAAGATCCTCCCTGGCCTCCTCCGCCAGCTTCGTTAAGTTCCACTTATGGAGCCCCGTCCATTCCCTCGCTACATGAATCCCCAAGTACCTAAACTATCCCTCGCTACTGTAAATGACATTCCCCCCAAATTAGCCCGCTGTGCCAGCTCATTCATCGGGAATACCTCGCTTTTCCCTACATTCAGCTTATATCACGAGAACCCTCCAAACCTCCCCAACAGGCCCATAATCCTTCTCATACTCTCCAACAGATCCGAAACATACAGCAAGAGGTCAGCGGCATAGAACGACACCCGATGCTTCCTCTGTCCCCTCATTATCCCCTGCCACTCTGCCGACCACCTGAGAGCCATTGCCAATGGTTCTATGGCCAGCGCAAACAGCAGCGGCGACAGTGGGCAACCCCTGCCTCGTACCCCTGTGTAAGTCAAAGCTTCGTGAGCTCATATCATTCGTCCTCACCCTCGCTCTTGGCGCCACATACAGCAACCGCACCCATGCCACAAATCTCAGCCCAAACCCAAACCTCCCCAAAACTTTGAACAAGTACCGCCACTCCACCCAATCAAATGCTTTCTCCGCGTCCATGGACACCACCACCTCTGGTACCAGAGCTCTCGACGGATTCATCACTACATTCAACAGCAGTTTTATATTACTCCCGAGCTGCCTGCCCTTCACGAAGCCTGTTTGATCTTCTGCAACCACCCCCGGGACACAATCCTCCATCCCCCCCGCCAACAACTTAGCCAATACTTTCACATCCGTGTTCAATAGTGATATGTGTCTATACGGCCCACATTCCACCGAATCTTTCCCTTTTATGGGGATTAGTGTGATTACTGCCTGCTTCAGTGTCTCCGGCAACTCCCCCTTCTCCAGTGCTTCATTAAACGCCCCCAACAGATGTGGTGCCAGGTCCGCCGCAAATTCCTTATAAAATTCGGCCGGGTACCCATCCTGCCGACAACCCCAAAACGTGTGCGCATGATTCGCTCATCCTTGCACAAGAGGAGGTCCTGTTTACCCTTCGCAGTGCCTCACTCCATACTCCCCAATTGATCTCCATTCCCAACTCTGCTTCCCATTTCTCCTTGATCTTCACCACCCGCTTGCCTCCCTGCTCCCCCAACCACTTATATATACATCCCCAATTCTTCCCTCCCCTTCCACATCCGGAAGCAGCAGTCGCTCCAGCAGGGTTTATCCCGGCAATCTAGGGAACCCCTTCCAGACCTTTTGTGCACTTCATACGAATTCATACCCCTGATACTATCCAGCACCTCCCTCAGCCCCAGGGGCTCCTCCAACGCTTGCCTCTTTGCTTCCTCCACCTGGGGAAATTCCAGCTCGTCCAGAAACCACCCCATGTCCCCCTCCTCTCCTCCTGGGTCTGCCTCATAAAGTCCCTGGTAATAATCTCTAAATGCCTCATTTATCTTCCCTGGCTCTGGTACCACATCCCCAGCCCCAGTCCGGATCTTCAATATGTCCCTGGATGCAGTCTGCCTCCGCAGCTGGTGCGCCAGCATGCAGCTCGCCTTCTGCCCACACTCGTATTACACCCCTCTTACCCTGCGCAGTTGCCCTACCACCCTCCCCGTTGTCAGCCTGTCAAATTGCCCCTGTTCACCTCCACTATCTTGCTCACTAGACATTCATGTTCCACACTCCTTTCCTTATTCGCACGAACCGTAAATGAGATAATTTCTCCCCGGAGCACTGCCTTCAGTGTTTCCCAAAACATGCCCGCCGACACCTCCCCATTCTGATTGAACTCCACATAATCCCTAATCGCCAACCACACCTTATCACAAAAACCTCCATCCGCCAACAACCCTGAGTCAAACCTCCACCCCGGCCTCTGCTCTCGTCCCGTACTGAACCGAATATCCAGCCAGTGGGGTGCATGGTCCGAGATAACTATCCCCGCATACTCTGCCCCCTCCACCCCAACCAAAATCTCCCAACTCACTACAAAGTGATCAATCCTCGAATACACCTTCTGGATGTGTGAAAAGAAGGACATGTGAAAAGAAGGAATACTCCCTTCCCCCTGGGTTCTGAAAGCGCCATGGATCCACCATACCCATCCTCTCCATAAAACCCCCCAGCTCCCTTGCCATTCGTACCCTACCCATCAATCTGGGGCTTGATCTATCCACCCTCGGCTCCAGGACACAGTTAAAATCTCGTCCCATGATCAACTGGTACGTGGTCAAATCCGGGATTGCTGCCAGCCACCCCCTCATAAAACCCACATCATCCCAATTTGGGGCATACACATTTACCAAAACTACCGGTGCCCCTTCCAATACCCCACTCACAAATCTTCCACCTGGGTCCCTCACCTCCTTCACTCACGAATCCCATTTTTTTGCTCATTAAAATCGCCACACCCCTCGATTTCAAATCAAACCCCGAGTGAAAAACCTGCCCGACCCACCCCTTCCTTAACCTAACCTGGTCCTTCACACGGAGGCGTGTCTCCTGCAAAAAGACAACCCTCACTTTCAAGCTCCTGAGGTGCGCGAACACCCGCGACCTTTTAACCGGCCCATTCAGTCCGGAGGCTTGCGCCTCCAATCCCCTCTACCGTCCGACATCTTCCCCACTTAACTCCTGCCCCTTTAATTCCACTCTGTACCTAGCCCATCCCAGATGGCCCCTTTCTTCACCCTTGACATGTCATCTCTCACCCCTGCCACGTCATAGAAACACCACCCCCCCCCCCCCCCCCCCCGCTTTTCCCCTTCCCCTTCACCTTCTTCCCCCCTCCCCCCGGCCACCCCTCTTGGCCTTCTCCCCTACCACCTCACTTCCGTTCACCAGCATAACCTGCTAGCGCGGCTGTCCCTGCCTAAAGGCACATCCTAATGACCTCCCCGTCCCTCTCTCTCCCCCCCCCACCTCCATTCCTCAGCCCAAAGAAGAAGGCCTCCTGCTGGCCGTACCCTCCCCCACCCCAACAAGGACTTCTCCTGAACTCCAGGTAGCCTTCTCCAAAAGCAAACAAACAGATGTTATATACAAACAGTCCGATAAAACAGGTGGGGGTGGGTGGGAACATTCATCCCACATAAATTTGTCACCGCTGCAACTCCTTACAATCTCAACATTGAACAGAAACCCCCCCCACAAAAAAAGGTGAAAATCCCCCAATCTCTGCACCCACTTCAAACATGCTCCCGACCATTACATAGTGCCAGCACCCCGGTTCCCAAGCATTGTCCACTCAGTTCTCCCCCAGTTTATGCTCCTTAATGAAGTCTTCGACCGCTTCTGGGGTCTCGAAATAATACTCCCGGCCTCCGAACGTCACCCATACTTTCGTCAGGTAGAGCACCCCAAATCTGATCTGCTGCTGGTACAGCACCGCCCTGGTCTCGTTGAAACCTGCCCGACATTTTGCCAACTCGGCTCCGATGTCCTGATAAATCCGGATGTTATTTCCCTCCCAGTCGCAGCTACGCTTCTCCCTGGCCCACCGTAGAATTTTCTCTTTCTCCACAAATTTATGGAGTCTCACAATCACCGCCCGCGGCGGCTCCCCAGCTCTAGGCTTTTGCCTCAGAGACCTATGCACTCGGTCCACTTCACCACTTCAGGTGCCTTATCTAGCACCCCTTCTGCCACCAGTCCCGCCAGCATCCTCAAGACGTACCTCGTGGCACTCACACCTTCCACTCCTTCAGGCAGGCCCACTATTCGCAGGTTCTGTCTTCTCGAGGTATTCTCCTGCTCCTCAACCTTTGCCCTCAGCATTTTACAAAGGTCTCCTAGGAGCCCCACCAGAGCCACCACACGATCGCTGTGGTCCGAGCTCACTCCTTCAATCTCCCGGATCTGTGACCCCTGCACCTCCAACACCTCTCCATCCGCTCCAAAGTACTCTTCAGGGGTGCCACAGCTTCTGCAATGGCCTTTGATCCTCATGCATTTCTTTCCTCTGTTATAGAATTTCTCCTTGATAAAAGTCATCAGTTCCTGTATCTGGGGCCTTACAGCTTGGCCCTTCCCCGCCTGCATGCTGGAAGAGACTGTCTGTGAAGCACAAGACTGTTTCAACTTTCCAGCCAAACCTCTCACTGTTTTCTGCCGGGTCCGGTGATCAGAAGACATACCATTCCAGGGGTTAACTACTCTTCTAACATTCACCTACGCCTTTTCATCAAAATTCCACCCGGATCTGGGTAAAAAGAGCCCTTTTCTGTGATTTTGAACAGGAACAGCCCTCTATGTGACCAATCACTCCATGGTTACAAGCGGAAATGCAAACTTGAAATTTTATTGGCATAATCCCATATACTACCCCATTTCTCCTCCTCAATATTAATTGGCAAATCTTTTTGCAAAGACTGCACTACCCAATGTACTAACATAGACTCTAGAACACAACTGTTTATGCTCCACAGAGATCAATACCCTTTCCACCGAGGAAATAGAGGAGTTAAGATGCAGGGTTATTTTACTCAGGATAATGTCGGAGTTGTCGGTACTAAAAATAAAGGAGTGTCTTGGAATGTCAAATTGTTGGCACAGCTGCTCAAAGAATGACAAGGAAGTAGCACTGAACATATTTCCCAGCCTACAAATGCCTCTATCTCTCCAAGTATCGAATCCATGGGCCATTAAGACCTGGTGGGAAGTCCTGGCTGCCCTGGCTGGGAGATAGATCAGAAGTCAGTCAGGTCTCCCTTCTAGTTGGTGAATCATTCTCCACGCTGTAAGAGTATTAATAACAATAAGATTTCCACATCTAGCGGAACCTGTCCTAATATCCCTACAAAATAACAAGACAGATCTGCTTCAATATCGAGTCAAATGGAGGCCACGTCCTTCTGACCCCAATCCCTTATAAATCTAAGGTGGGAGGCCAGTCAACATTCGGGACACCCAAACCCCTACTTGGGAGCTGTAGCTTGGCGAACGTTAAACAAGGCCTCTTCTTATTCCAAATAAACAAACTAATCATTCCATTAATCTCGTTTAAGACTCCAGATGTCAACAAGATTGGCGACATCTGCAAGGGGTATAGCAATCTAGACAACACATTCATTTTAATCAAGGCAATCCTGCCCAGCTATGAGACTAGGTGAGGGGGGGGGGGGGGGGGGGGGGGGGGGGGGGGGGAGAGAGGAGAGAGAGAGAGAGAGGGGGTAGAAATCTATTCTCCCACTGATGTAGATTCACATTTTGTAAAATTAGTCTTATAACTGAAGGCACTAAATCTATCCAGCACACCATTAATAGCGGGAAGGAGACATACGGCTTCGATACAAACAGAAGCACATCATCCGCATAAAGCGTAATATTATACTGTTCCTTCCCATAACCCTGTTCCAGTATCAAGATGACCCGCCTAATAGCCTCTGCCAGCAGCTCCTTGGCCAGTGCAAACAGCAAGGGGGACAGTGGACATCCCTGTCTCGTCCCTCTCTGCAAACTAAAGCCCTCGGACCTAAAACCATTCGTGAGTAATGCTGTCAAAGGCCTATGGTACAGCACCTGAACCTATTTAATATATTCCTCACCCAGCCCAAATATCCACAGCGTGCACCAGATAATTCTACTCCACCCAATGCAAGTTTTTCTTCCCATTCAATGAGGTCACCAACCCAACCAACGCTTGTTTCTTGAAAAGCTGGATCACATTCAATAACCTTCTAACATTATTACTAGAAAACCTTTCTTTTACGAACCCAGTCTATCCTCCTGAACAATCATTGGAAGGATTCTCTCTCACTGCCTCGCAAATACCTTAGACATCAACTTCAAAACAACATTCAGAAGTGAGATTGGCCTTAGGAGGCACATTCCTCCGGGTCCTTGCCCGTCTTCAAAATCATGGAGATGCTCGCCTCACGAATCGTTGGTGGCAGCAGACCTGTCTCAAAGGAGTAACAGTACACACCGACCAATGGTTCTATTAATAGATCCTTGGATACCTTGTTAAACTCACACAGGCTTTGCCCATCTTAAGTTCCTTAATGGCAACAACCACTTTATTTTTAGAGCTACGGGCACAAAAGGCCAAGCGCAGACCCTCCGAAACCCAGGGAGCTCGGGAGAAGCGAAGAAAGAAGTGCTCCATGCTTATCATCACATCACCGGATTGACCTGATCTATATATTCCAGCATAAATATACCTTAAAGTCCGTTTATTTCTTCAGTTTTCATTAACTTCCTACCAACAAAAATTCCAGGAAGGCATGGACAGAGATTACAATGCTACCCATAAAGCAAGAGGAAAATGTACTAAATGCAGGGTAGTCCTGGGCACGCAAAAAATAGTCAATTCTCACGTGATATTGAAGAGGGTTTGAGAAAAAAGAAATATCCAGATCTCTAGGATGAAAAATCCTCCACATGTCCAGTTATCCCATTTACTCACATGCCAAAGCCAGCGCTCTCATCTGCAGGATGAGGGGATTTTTAGTAACTGGGAGCTTGACTATTAAGCGATTCAAATGACAATTAAAAGTCTCCACCCACAAAAGAGTTGGCTTTGAGTCCAATAAGCCTTAGCGATAAACTGCGGGGAGTAATTCAGCAGACCACATACATTCATCATCGAGACAATTTATCCATGTACTAACCCCATAAAAATCACATACCTGACTCCCTTATCCTTCACATAATTCTCCATCTTGAAGGGAATATTCATGTTGACCAAAACTGCCACACATCTGCTGCTCACTGAGAAAGAAGCAAACAAGACCTGCCCCACCCATTCTGCCTTAACTTTCAAGTGATCCTCGTCCTACAAGTCTCCTGTAACAGGACTATGTCCACTTTCTCCTTCTTAAGAAAAGAATATTTTTCCTTTTGATAGGATGATGAAATCCCTGTACATTCCAAGAGACAAGTTTAAAATTAGTTACTGCCATTGCTTAGACCACCAGAAAAAAAGGATAGGATAGGATTCTGGGTCACATTCGGGTGTGCGCCATAACACCACTCCCCCATCTCAAGCAATGCCAGAGGTCCCTAACATGTTCTTCTCTCAGATAAGAAACATGTCGTAACAATGCAGGGTATAGACAACTACATAGAAACCCCAACATAACAAAAGTACAAAACGACAATAGTTCCAGAAGGACATTCCTCAACAAAGGTGAGGACCAGCAGGGCTACCCCTAAGGCCATATTGCCACTACCATCAGGAGACAACAACCTCAAAATGGAGGAGCAGATAAAATGAAACAAGGGAATGGGAGTCAAATGCATCTCCCAAATTTTGAACCCACCAATGAAGACCTATACCCACCACCCAGCAATGACCCCACTTGGCTCTGACATGATTAAAAAAGAGAGTAAATAAGAAAAGACGACGGTTAATTAGCATGCGGCACAGCCAACACAAATATTAAAAGTCCATGGAACACTTAAGGACAAGGAAAATACATTCATTGCAGTGCTCAAATGTTAATACCTCCTACTAAGCAGGATATACAATGAAATCAAACAAACAACACATGACAATGTTGCAGCACGGTAGCACAGTGGTTAGCACAATTGCTTCACAGTTCCAGAGTCCCAGGTTCAATTCCCGGCTTGGGTCACTGTCTGTGCGGACTCTGCATGTTCTCCCCATGTCTGCATGGGTTTCCTCTGGGTGCTCCGGTTTCCTCCCACAGTCCAAAGATGTTGCGGGTTAGGTGGATTGGTCATGCTAAATTGTCCTAGTGTCCAAAAAGGTGAGGTGGAGTTTCTGGGTTATGGGATAGGGTGGAGGCTTGGGCTGAAGTGGGGTGCTCTTTCCAAGAGCAGGTGCAGACCCAATGGGCCGAATAGCCTCCTTCTGCACTGTAAATTATATGATTCTATGACAGAAAGAAAGCCTGGAATTAAAATTTTCCGAGCCACAGATTATCAGTCCAACGCCTTGCCATCTGTGAACTTAATGAAGGCCAAGGCACCATCGGATCATCGAAAGACTTAATGGAGCTGTTGGATGTCACTTTCAGGGTCGCAGAATAACGTATGACGTAATTCATTTCAGTAGCCGTGAGTTGCCATCGCACTTCATCAAAGCCTCGACGCTTCAGCTGCGTCGCTGTCGAAAGTCCTGGAAAAGGTAGATCCTTGTCCTGTCATGGAGCCACGTTCCACCACGCCTTGCTGTCTCCAGGATCCTCCGACGGTATTTACCGAATGATTAGAGGTCTGGGACATTGATTGTCCCCCGGTTTCAAAGACAAGATATGGTATGCCTTTTCCAATTTGAAACGCCCAGCCTTCACATCCAGCTTAAGAAAATGTGGCAGGCAGCTCTCAAAGAACTTAACAGGAGCCTTACCCACCTTCTGGCAAGCCAACAACCCGGATATTCTTTCTCCGGCCTTGGTTCTCAAACCTTCCAAGATTTCCGACATGCCACACAACGAGTTTTCCTAAGATTAAAAGTGAGCTTCAGCTGAGAAAGAAACATTTTCAAAATTCAGAATTCTTTCCCCTATTCCATCAAGCCTGTTATTAGTATACCGCAGCTCGGCTTCATGAGCCCTCAAATTTTGCATCAGCAAGCCGAGTCTCTGATCAATAACTTGGATAATGTTTGCAATCATCATTTTCAGTGCCTTAGAGAGCGCCGGGCTAAGAGTCCGCTCGAGGATCAAGTCTCCATATTTAAAAGATGGCTCCACCACCTGTCAAATCCGACTGTGCCCTTCGTTGCCTTATTTCTTCACATTTTCTCTCCAGTACTTACCCAAATGTCTCCCAGGGACATGCAACCAGATATTAACTCTCAGTTTAGGTGAGCAGGTGCTGGGTAAACAGGATAAAAGACGAATTATAAAGTGAGTGGCGCCAGAGCCCGTGAAGCTGCTAATTCCGGGCCCGCATTACATGGTGTTAGGAAAGGGTTAATGTTCCCCAGTACTTAAATTGGAATTGGGTTTTAACAGTTTTTAAAAAATAAATTTAAAGTACCCAATTATCATTTTTTTCCAATTAAGAGGCAGTTTAATGTGGCCAATCCACCTAACCAGCACATCTTTGGGTTGTGGGGGTGAAACCCACGCAGACACGGGGAGAATGTGAAAACTCCACATGGACAGTGACCCAGGGAAGGGATTCGATCCCGGGTCCTCAGCGCCGCAGTCCAAATGCTAATCACTGCGCCACGTGTCGCCCTGGGTTTTAACTGTTTTAACAGACTGCACCTCAATAGTGTTGTTGGAGAAGCGATTGCTGAACACAGTAAACATAGAGTTGAAGAAGCCAAGACTTGCTTTCTAGTTCTTATTATAGAGTTACCATCAGAGCATAACATGTGGTCCTCTGTCACTACATATTCTGATAGACCCTTCATCCTTCACTACCGGGTCAATGGGAGCTGCCCACTCTAACCCTAATCATCTTTCTCAACTATATGAAAGTATTCTAGTCGTTCATTGAATGTATTAGAAATTGCTTCTTGGAGCAATTTGTTGTGAACCAACCAGGAAGCTGGCCATTCTGGATTTGGTATTGTGCAATGAGGAGGGATTAATTAATTACCTCATAGTTAAGGATCCTTTAGGGAACAGTGATAATGGCACAACAGAATTTCAAATTCAGTTTGAGGGCGAGAAATTGGAGTCCAACACGAGCGTTCAGGAGTTAAACAAAGTTGGTTACATAGGCATGAGTCCAGATTTTGCACTAGTGGACTGGACAGGAAGAATAAAAGGTGGGACAGTTGATGAGCAGTGGCAGTTGTTTAAGGAGATATTTTAATTCCTCTCAACTAAAATATATTGGAGAGAGGAAGAAAGATAGTTAGTGGGGGAAAAAACATCCATTGCTAAGCAAGGAGGTTAAGGATGCTATAAAGACAAAAACTAAGGTATACCATGTTGCAAAGGCTCGTGGCAGGCTAGAATATTGGGAGAATTTCAAACATAAACAAAGGGTTACTAAAAAGTAATAAAAAGGAAAACTAGTGCAAAACATAAAAAAGATAACAAAATCTTCTATAAGTATATGTAAAGGGAAGAGAGTTGCTAAAGTGAATGTTGGTCCCTTGGGGGATGATACTAGGAAGTTAATAATGGGGAACACAGAAATGGTCGATACGCTAAATCAATATTTTGCCTCAGTTTTCACATTGGAGGACATTAATACCATCCCAATAGTAACAGGTAATACAGAGGTAATAGAAAGGGAGGAACTTAGAAGAATCATCAATAGGGAAAAAGTACTAAACAAACTATTGGGATTGAAGGTAGACATCCTAGGGTCTTAAAGGAAGTTGGCAGCGGAGATAGTGGATCCATTCATTATAATATTCCTGGATGTGGGAATGGTTCCAGTGGATTGGAAAAATGCTAATGGGCACCCATATTCAAAATGGAAGGAAGGCAGAAAGTAGGAAACTACAGACCAGTTAGTTTAACATCTGTCGTTGGGAAATTGTTAGAATCCATTATTAAGGAAGTAATAACAGGACATTTTGAAAGTCAAAACGCAATCCATCAGAGTCAGCATAGTTTTATGAAGAGTAAATCGTGGTTGACTAATTTGCTCGAGCTCTTTGAAGAAGTAACAAAGGGGATAATGGGGATCCTATAGATGTAGTATATCTGTATTTCCAAAAGGCATTTGATAAGGCGTCGCACAAAAGGTTAATACATAAGGTAATTTACTCGCTTGGATAGAGGACTGGCTAACCAACGGAAAACAGAGAGTTGGGGTAAATGGGTCTTTTTGTCAAGGTGTAACTAGTGGGGTGCCACAGGGTTTGGTCCTCGGGCCCCAACTATTTACAATCCATATTAATGATTGTGACTCAGGAATAGAAGATAATTTGCAGATGGCACTAAAATAGGCAGGATAGTAAGTTGCAATGAGGAAATATGAAATTTACAAATGGGTCTGGATAAGTTAGGTGAGTGAGCAAAGATTTAGCAGATGGATTTTAACGTGGACAAGTGTGAGGCAATCCATTTTGGTCGGAAAAATAGAAAGGCAACTTATTATCTAAACGGGGAGACACTTCAGAGTGCTTTAATGCAGCGGGATCTGGGTGCCCTTGTGCATGAATCGCAGAAAATTAGCATGTAGGTACAGCAGGTAATAAGGAAGGCAAATAGAATTTTTGCATTTATTGATAAAGGAATAGAGTATAAAAGTAGGGAAGTGTTGCTGCAACTGTACAATGCATTAATGATACCACACTTGGGAGTATTGTGTATAGTTTTGGTCAGCTTATTTGAAGAGGGATGTAGTTGCATTGGAGGCAGTTCAGAGGAGGCTCGCCAGATTGATTCTAGAGTTGAGGGGTTTGTCGTATGAAGAGAAATTGACCAGTTTAGGCCTATACTCTCTTGAGTTTAGAAGAATGAGAGAAGATAATTGAGGTTTATATGATGATATAGGGGATTGACAAAGTAGACGTAGAGAGGATGTTTTCTCTTGTGGGGACATCTAGAACGAGAGGTCACAGTTATGAGATAAGGGGTAGCAGATTTAAAATAGACAAGGAGACATTACTTATCTCAAAGAGTCATGAACCAGTGGATTCACCACCCCAGAGGGTGGTGGATGCTGGGACATTGAGTAAAATTGAGATAGACAGATTTTTAATTCGTAATGGGTTGAAGGGAAATAGAGGATGGGCAGGAAAGTGGAGTTGAGGTCAAGATGAGATCAGCCATGATCGTATTGAATGGAGGAGCAGGTGCGAGGGGCTGAATTGCCTAACTCTGCTACTCGTTCTTAAGTTATTAGTTCTTAGTTAAGTTCTTAAGTTATAGGGGCTGATTTAGCACAATGGGCTAAACAGCTGGCTTGTAATGCAGAGCAAGGCCAGCAGCGGGGGTTCAATTCCCGTACCGGCCACCCCGAACAGGAGCCGGAATGTGGCGACTAGGGGCTTTTCACAGTAACGTCATTGAAGCCTACTTGTGACAATAAGTGATTATTATTATTATATTAGCCAACTGGGCATAAATATTAAACAGAAGTGCCAAACAGCAACTTCTTCCTGCTCTATTACCCCACCCCTTTCCATCATGCATAGAAAACAGATAAAGCAGAGAATTTGATAAGGCAAAATTGATTAGATAATTTTTATCATGGTTCAATGTAGGATCATCTGACTTAGTATGGATGGCAGGTATTTCTTAAGCTCTAAAATATCAAGTTTGAAGCTAATGTGTTGTCATCTAGATAGGTTATTCCCTATCTCCATCCTTGGTTTTGTATTATCAGACAGCCAGGAGTAAAATGAACGCAAAAAGATTAAAATCTTTACGCAGAATCGATATATATCATCATTTTTATACAGGTTTAGATGATGAGGAGTTTCAAAGTAGCATGTGGCAGCAAAGGCAAAAAACTTGCTGTGAGCAGAAGGAGTGAAGAGGCATATTATCAGTTGGGAGAGACAACATGGGGGAGCCTAGACACTGGGGAAAAAGATCAGTAATTAATCATGTACTCAATCAGTTATTTAACATTTTTTTTTTTTTTAAAGAGTATCCAATTAATTTTTATCCAATTAAGGGGCAATTTAGCGTGGCCAATCCACCTAATCTGCACATCTTTGGGTTGTGGGGGCGAAACCCATGCAAACTCCATACGGACAGTGACCCAGAGCCGGGATCGAACCTGGGAGCTTGGCGCCGTGAGGCATCAGGGCTAACCCACTGCTCCACCGTGCTGCCCTACTCAATCGGATATGACCAAAATAAATAGTTATTGATTGCAGCCATATTGTCCCAATTCTTTAAATTCTTGAAATGAGGTTCTCCATTATTGTCCTTAATCACTCCCCGTTCCTAATTCGCAAATTCTAACGAGGTTTTTGGTCATGTAAAAAATTCGAAGTTGTCCCCCATTCGTTTTTCTCTAAAACAGTGGGTCCCAAAGTTGGGTGTGCAAATCTTTGCGGGTTATGGCAAGTTCTTTAGTGGTATTTAAAAATAATTTATGTAATGATCGATTTTGTTTTAATACTTTATTTGCATTCATTGATGTATTTATTAGCTAGCATATGTATTTACAACATGGGCAAAATTTTGTAATTATGCTTTTCTCATATTGGTTAAAAAATGAAGTTACAGTATTTGAGTTATGTTCAAATTGCCAAGAAGAGCATAGCGAACGCGGACAAAATTATGTACACTGCACCCGACAAGCTTAAAATATAGCGGCAAGTTGCATGCTATTTCAGTATTTTCAGTTTCATCTTCTCCATTTGTATAGGGTAAATTAAAATATAAAATCATAGAATTTACAGTGCAGAAGGAGGCCATTCAGCCCATCGGGTCTGCACAGGCCCTTGGAAAGAGCACCCTACCTAAGCCCATGCTTCCACCTTGTCCCCACGCTTCCATCTTATCCCCGTAACCCCACCTAACCGTTTTTGGACACGAAGGGCAATTTAGCATGGCCAATCCACCTGACCTGCACAGCTTTGGACTGTGGGAGGAAACCGGAGAACCCGGAGGAAACCCATGCAGACACTGGGAGAGCGTGCAAGCTCCACACAGTCATACAAGCCGGAAATCAAACCTGGGTCCCTGGTGCTGTGAGGCAGCATTGTTAACCACTGTGCTACTCTACTGCCTGTCATATAATCATAAACCACAAACATTTTTCAAATGAGCAACATCACAACCTTTGGTTAGCATGAATGTTTTTCACTCTGATTCAGCAGATGACAAACCAAACATGCTTGAAACATCATATCTGCTGAGTTAGAGTGGCAAGGTCAAGGAAGTTGCCATAGAAGCCCTACAGTGCAGGAGGCTGCCATTTGGCTCATCATGTCTGCACCGATCCTCCGAAATTGCTTCCTACCTAGGCTGGCTCCTCCCCATCCCTGTAACCCCAGTTAACCAGCACAGCTTTAGGCACTTAAGCATGGTCAATCCACCTAACCTGCACATCTTTGGACCACGGGAGCAAACCCACGCAGACACGGGAAGAAGGTGAAAACACCACACAGTCACCCAAGGCTGGAATTAAACCTGGGTCCCTGGTGTTGTGAGGCAACAGTGCTAACCATTGTGCCACCTCATATCATTGCTGAGGAACTAATACCACCGATGGCTGCAGGACTGGTTCGCACTATCATTGCGGAGAAAGCTAGAAAGGCCATTCAAATTATTCCATTACCAACAACACTGCAACCTGATGCATCAATGACATAGCGGATGATGTTCCGCATCAAATAATTAGCAGCAATCATTTGCTCTGCAATTAGACAAGGCTACAGATGTGGGGAAACCTGGCTCATCTCTTAGTTTATGTAAAATATAACTATAAAGGGTCAATACAAGAGAAAATTTTATTTTGTAAACCACTATCTATTTGAACAACAGCTGAGGAGGTTTTCCCAGCTGCTTGACGGCTTCATCACTGAACATGGAATTTTGTGGTTATAATGTGTTAGAATCTGCACTGTTGGAGCTCCCTTAATGACAGGGAGACTCCGTGAACTGGTGACTTCTGAAAGTAGTCAGTTCAAATGCAACATGTGTGCCATTGCAGCACATATAGAGGCATTTGTCACTCAGAACATGCATAAAAACTGAAGGGAAGTGTTGGACAACGTTGTGATAATAGTTAACCTTGTAAAAGCCTGTCCCCTGAATTTGCCCGGCTTTTCCATTCTATGTAACAAATAGGAAGCAAATACATCAATCTGTTGCTCCACACAGACATTCGCAGGCCTTCTCGTGACAAAGTTTGAAAAGGTTCTTTGAACTGCACTTTGAGGTGAAGATATTCTTCAGAGATCTCCCATTCCCTCTCTTTCTCTGTATGTCTGCATGACACTGCCTGGCTCTCATTTCCAGGCTACTAGTCAGATATTTTCTCTCACCTAAATGAGCTAAAGAGAGGACACCAAAGGCTAGGCACTATAATATTCAATGCCAGGCCAAAATTGGGGGCATAAATAAAGAGTGGAATTTTGGGCTCATTGTGCAAGGGAAAACAATGTTAAAATACTTACAAGTCTGCATGAACTCTTGATGATTAATGAACTAAACTTGCCGGGCAGCATTGAAGGCGACATCAAGCAACAGATCACTGAACTGGCACAGCAGTTACACGAATACTCCTTCCCCTCACCCCCAACCAACTGATGGACGACAAAAAGAGCTGAGTTTGCTACCTCTTCTTAAATTCTCCTGTAATTCCATGTCATAGGAACAGCTGACTAAAAGAATATAAGAGAATGGCTTTGATGCTGTTCATCGCAACGTACCTTTGAGCGAGAGGATTTTCGGCATTTACTGGAATGAAAGCAAAGTATCGGCACCTTATGTGCACGTGTAACTGAAATTATCACCCATTTCTCACAACCTCTTGTGCTCCAATAAACCTGTAATGTGTAATTATAATGATTTTTATAAAGTATGTGGTCAAGAAAGGAGGTAGTTGAATAAAGAACTGCCTCTAGGTACATCCAAAATTTGGTAAATCTGAATAAAAGTATGTAGCCAAAAAAACACTACTCTTCTTCATTTCTCTGCCCAAAGGCAGTCCGACCTACAGCACTGCGACCTCCACCATGGTTAGGGCAAAGAGGCAGGTTCTAAATTCACCCCAGCCAGATCCACTGCTCATGACTTGAATCTTCCGACGCAGGAAGTCCATGAAAGAAAAGACATCCTCAACTCAGATTGAAGATAATTGGAGGCCGGTGCCTCTGGAGAGCACTGTGGTACCTGACTACAGTGCCACATATGATGCTCCACGGACTTGGAGGAGTGTTTGCCCAAGTCTCCAAAGCAGCACTCAGTGCTTATGGGTAAGGCTGTTGAAGAAGTAATGCTGTCTCAAACCAGGTGGAGGAGCTACCCTTCTCCATGCAGTACTCTACCATCTTATCAGCATCCCATGCTTGTCCTGGAAGAAAAAAACAGGCATTCAACAAAAGGGAATGGATGAGGGGTAGGACGCTGCTGCTGAGGGCAATAGGGGCTATAGAGGAGAGAGCTACGGAAATCGCCACGGCCTACTCACTAAAGCGCGTTGGTGATGGTGAGTCTCCAATTCCAGATTCGCATGGCGGTGGAAGAGGCACACACAAGCATGATGTGGTGGTTGTTCTTACGGTGGTGGGGTCAGGGTGGAGTGTTGTGTGGGGAGGAAGGGCGAGTTGGCTGGGTGGAATTGTATTTGCAAGGGAAGTCTACTCTGTTGGCACACTGAGCACAGAGCATGGAATTCCCCGTCATTGATTAATTTTGACCTTCTGTGTTTCACACAGGTCCGACTGGTGCATGCCCACCCCCAGGAATAGAGGAATCCGCAGACTTCAGCAAAACAGAAAGAGGTCCGACGAAGCAGATTCACATCAAACAAGTGCAACAGCACAGATACATGCACTCATTGGGTCCCTGCATGGTGTTGAAATGTTGCCATTGGTGTTTGATGCAGAGGCATTAGTGGACAGTCTCCCTTGGAGGGGTGAGGACTGTCACAGTGCTGCGCTGCTTGGCAGTGAGGAAGCATCCCAGGATGGCACAGTTTGGACCGCAGTGCTGGGAGAAATAGCAGACGTGTGACCATCTGTTAGGAGTTTCCGGAGGTGTAGCGAGCTTATGCACTGCGAATGGCAGTCATGGAGGTAATGAGCTCGACTATGTCTCAGGAATCTCATCACATGAGCTATTCCCATGAGAGAGTGGCCAACATGATAGAGAGTCACATGTAGCATTCTGTAGTGCATGTAAGAGCAGTGTGATTTCCTGCACAGCGTACATGCCTCTTTACATTGCCTGGACCAGGCAGAGTACATGAGGAGCCAAATACCCTGAACAAGAAGTAGCACACGTGGCCCGACGGTGGCTGGAGAGAATGCCAGCTGTGTCCCAGCATCAGACTCCCTCAAGCCAGTAGGAAAGCACACCATGTGCTCAAGATGTTCAAAAGGAGGGTTAGGATTCCATGCAGCTTATGCAAAATTCACCATGCTCGGCTTCCATGACCCCTCTGATAGATGGAGCATCTGTTGTGCAGTTCCCAGACAACGGTTGCCCTTGCAGAGATGTAAGCAGCATTGTTGCAGCAAAGGCTTCAAGGATCCCTGCACGACAAGACCGACTGCCATGGCCTTCACAGCCACATAGTCATGGATATGAGCAGGCTGTCTCCACTTTCTCTGAGGCAACGAGGAAAGGACGTTGGAGGAGTATATATGTCCAGAAGGCATCATGTCACCTTGATCACTGAGTAAGTCACTTTGGGGTCTTATACAGTTGTTTGGTGAATAAAATGCCTCACTCATTATTAAAATAGCTGTTTCATGCAATATTTTGCATAAATATTACAGTTCTACATCAAACGGTATTTACAACATAAACAGCATTTACCAGGTGCTCACCAGAGTCAGTAGAGACTGAAGCCAGTATTTCATCAATATTCAACAGCTGCACTGTGAAGAATGTTTGTTTGATCGATATCGAAGTGAAAGCACAGGTATCTTCCAGAGCCAGGCTTGTATTCCATCATTATTTACTCAGGGTCGCTCACCTGAACCGCTGCTGGATCACTAAGTCCTTTATAACAATGGCAACCTGCACGGATCTCTCCGTGTCCCCAGACGCTTCCAGTGCCATCTGAGGTTTGCCCTCACCTTAAGTCCTCTTCCTCAGATTTCCTGGTTGTTCTTATTCCTCCTTCTGCTCCTCTTCCTCTAACGACATGGGGGCCTTCCTTATGCTCCACCTCCGTTAGCATTAATCCCCTCTGTTGTAACATGTTGTGTAACATGCAGCACATGGTAATCATGCGAGAGACTCAGGCAGGCGTGTATTGCAGGGCCCAAGTTATTGAATTCTCATCTCATGTCCTGATGTGCAGCAGGCTCTCATCATACCATTGCTGCTTGAGGATCTCACAGTGGAGTTAAGAGCCACCCCCTAGCAGGTACCCCATGTCATCCAGAATTCATCTATGCACCCTGGGAGAGTTGGTTGGAATAGCTTATGTAACATGGTTAAAGGATGGTCATGACTGGGGAGTTAAATATCCAAGGGTATCAAACTATTCGGAAGGACAGAGTGGATGGTAAAGGAGGTGGTGTAGCTCTGTTATTTAAGGATGACATCCGGGCAACAGTAAGGGATGACATTAGTGCTATGGAGGATAAGGTTGAATCCATTTGGATGGAAATCAGGAATAGTACGGAGAAAAAGTCACTGATAGGAGTAGTCTATAGGCCACCAAATAGTGACATTACGGTGGGGCAGGCAATAAACAAAGAAATAACTGATGCATGTAGAAATGGTACAGCAGTTATCATGGGGGATTTTAATCTACATGTCGATTGGTTTAACCAGGTCGGTCAAGGCAGCCTTGAGGAGGAGTTTATTGAATGTATCCGCGATAGTTTCCTAGAACAGTATGTAATGGAACCTACGAGGGAACAAGCGGTCCCAGATCTGGTCCTGTGTAATGAGACAGGATTGATTCAGGATCTCATAGTTAGGGATCCTCTCGGAAGGGGCGATCATAATATGGTGGAATTTAAAATACAGATGGAGGGTGAGAAGGTAAAATCAAATACTAGTGTTTGTGCTTAAACAAAGGAGATTACAATGGGATGAGAGAAGAGCTAGCTAAGGTAGACTGGGAGCAAAGACTTTATGGTGAAACAGTTGAGGAACAGTGGAGAACCTTCCAAGCGATTTTTCACAGTGCTCAGCAAAGGTTTATACCAACAAAAAGGATGGTAGAAAGAGGGAAAATCGACCGTGGATATCTAAGGAAATAAGGGAGAGTATCAAATTGAAGGAAAAGGCATACAAAGTGGCAAAGATTAGTGGGAGACTAGAGGATTGGGAAATCTTTAGGGGGCAGCAGAAAGCTACTAAAAAAGCTATAAAGAGTAAGATAGATGATGAGAGTAAACTTGCTCAGAATATAAAAACAGAGAGTGAAAGTTTCTACAAATATATAAAACAAAAAACGTGGTTGAGGTAAATATTGGTCCTTTAGAGCAGGCATTGTGAAACTCGGGGGCGCGAACCACGGATGGGTCGCGGGCGGGCGTCGGGAGGGTCACGGAGCTGTCCGTCGCGGCGCTCCCGATCGCGCAAATCTACGCGCAGCAGCCAGCTGTTAATAACTGCGGCTGCAAGCGGCCTTAAAAATGGCCGCGATCATGTCAAACAAATACGGCCGCACTGCGCATGCTCAGTGCGGCCGCTTTAAAAAAAAAAACGGTCGCAGCTTTTTGTTTTACAAGTTCGGGGGGGTTTTATTCATGTATTTTATTCATTTCATTTTTATTTACAAGTTCGGGGGGGGGGCTTATTTGATAAAATTTTACAAGAAAAAAATGCAGAACTTTGGACAGAAGGAGACTCCATACTTTCCAACACCGGAAGGCTTCACCCTCATCCAACAGGTTCCATTGGAGGAGCGTGTACGAGGGCCAAAGGGACCCAAAACCATTTCCTCCATTTTTGTCAGCAGCAAACAAGGTAAGAGAAAATGGTGCGTCGCGCAGGTCGGCCGGCATGGGTCGCGAAGATCGGCCGGGTTGGGTCCCGAAGGTTGGCCGGTTGGGTCCCCGGAAAAAAAGTTTGAAGAACACTGCTTTAGAGGATGAGAAGGGAGATTTAATAATGGGAGATGAGAAAGTGGCTGAGGAACTGAACAGGTATTTTGGTTCGGTCTTCACAGTGGAAGACACAAATAATATGCCAGTGACTGATGGAAATGAGGCTATGACAGGTGAGGACCTTAAGATGATTGTTATCACTAAGGAAGTAGTGATGGGCAAGCTAATGGGGCTAAAGGTAGACAAGTCTCCTGGCCCTGATGGAATGCATCCCAGAGTGCTAAAAGAGATGGCTAGGGAAATTGCAAATGCACTTATGATAATTTACCAAAATTCACTAGACTCTGGGGTGGTCCCAGCAGATTGGAAATTAGCAAACGTGACACCACTGTTTAAAAAAGGAGGTAGGCAGAAAGCGGGTAATTATAGGCCAGTTAGCTTAACTTCGGTAGTAGGGAAGATGCTGGAATCTAACATCAAGGAAGAAATAGCGAGGCATCTGGATGGAAATTGCCCCATTGGGCAGATGCAGCATGGGTTCATAAAGGGCAGGTCGTGCCTAACTAATTTAGTGGAATTTTTTGAGGGCATTACCAGTGCGGTAGATATCGGGGAACCAATGGATGTGGTATATCTGGATTTCCAGAAAGCTTTTGACAAGATGCCACACAAAAGATTGCTGCATAAGATAAAGATGCATGGCATTAAGGGTAAAGTAGTAGCATGGATAGAGGATTGGTTAATTAATAGAAAGCAAAGAGTGGGGATTAATGGTGTTTCTCTGGTTGGGAATCAGTAGCTAGTGGTGTCCCTCAGGGTTCAGTGTTGGGCCCACAATTGTTCACAATTTACATAGATGATTTGGAGTTGGGGACCAAGTGCAATGTGTCCAAGCTTGCGGACGACACTAAGGTGAGTGGGAAAGCAAAAAGTGCAGAGGATACCGGAAGTCTGCAGAGGGATTTGGATAGGTTAAGTGAATGGGCTAGGGTCTGGCAGATGGAATACAATGTTGACAAATGTGAGGTTATCCATTTTGGTAGGAATAATAGCAAAAGGGATTATTTAAATGATAAAATATTGAAACACACCGCTGTGCAGAGACACCTCGGTGTGCTAGTGCATGAGTCGCAAAAAGTTGGTTTACATGTGCAACAGGTGATTAAGAAGGCAAATGGAGTTTTGTCCTTCATTGCTAGAGGGATGGAGTTTAAGACTAGGGAGGTTATGCTGCAATTGTATAAGGTGTTAGTGAGGCCACACCTGGAGTATTGTGTTCAGTTTTGGTCTCCTTACCTGAAAAAGGACGTAACTGGCGAGGGTGTGCAGAGGAGATTCACTAGGTTAATCCCAGAGCTGACGGGGTTGGATTACGAGGAGAGCTTGAGTAGACTGGGACTGTACTCATTGGAATTAAGGAGGATGCGGGGGGGATCTTATAGAAACATATAAAATTATGAAGGGAATAGATAGGATAGATACGGGCAGGTTGTTTCCAGTGGCGGGTGAAAGCAGAACCAGGGGGCATAGCCTCAAAATAAGGGGAAGTAGATATAGGACTGAGTTTAGGAGGAACTTCTTTACCCAAAGGGTTGTGAATATATGGAATTCCTTGCCCAGTGAAGCAGTTGAGGCTCCTTCATTAAATGTTTTGAAGATAAAGATAGATACTTTTTTGTAGAATAAAGGGATTAAGGGTTATGGTGTTCGGGCCGGAAAGTGGAGCAGAGTCCGAAAAAGATCAGCCATGACCTCATTGAATGGCGGAGCAGGCTCGAGGGGCCAGATGGTCTACTCCTGCTCCTAGTTCTTATGTAATATTCCTCTTTGGCTCAGTATCAATTTTTTCCTGATTGTTTGTTCTTGAAGCGCTTTTGGATATTTTTCTACAGTAAGGCGCCGGAATGTGGCGGCTCGGGGCTTTTCACAGTAACTTCATTTGAAGCCTACTTGTGACAATAAGCAATTTTCATTTTCAAGTATTATCACATTTTTCTACAGTAAAGTATTACCACATGCACATGTGAAAAGGGAAGTAGCAGCCCAATAGTGGCTAGGACACTGGACTGAAACTCCAATATTTTAGTTCATTTTGTAAGACTGCGGAAAGAAGGATTTGCTCCAGGTGTTATTGCATGTAAAAATAGGGATTTGGTATTTCGAAACAAAACTTTTTAATTAATAATCTTTGTTGTCACAAGTAGGCTTACATTAACACTGCAATGAAGTTACAGTTAAAAGCCCCTAGTCACCTATTCGGGTACTCGGAGGGAGAATTCAGAATGTCCAAATTACCTAACAGCACATATTTCGGGACTTGTGGGTTATTATGAATACAATAGTAGGTCATCCGGTGGCGGTCATGGAGCGAGTGGTCGCTTATTTGGCAGCTCCTGCTCGTGGTGTACCTTTGAGATCTTTTTCCCGATTTATGGGGGATTTGATCGGCAAAATAGAAGATTGGTGAGGTAGAGGAGAAGAATTCCCCACCAGTGTATAGATTTGAGGACCCGAAGTGGTCTGAAAAGGAGAGATCATTGGGAAAAGAAGGGAGTAGAGCCTGCAGCACAGCAAAATATGGCAGAGGCTCAGGGACTGGGATTGCTGGCCGAGTGGTCAACAGAGTAGCTGGTGGAATTCCTCCAGGAGAGCTTTGCTCTGCAAAGCCAAGAGTACCTGTAGCCGATAAAGACAGGGATTAACCAGGTGGAGCAAAGGTTGGAAGCCCAGGTGGAAGAGGCGGTGGCTGAGCACGCGAACTAGCTAACCGCAATGGTGGCGAAGGTGGGGATGATGAAAGACCACCAGAAAAGGCTGCAAGAAAAAGTGAAGGATCTGGAGAAGAAAATTCCACCTACCGTCCCCCATTAAGAACGAAGTTAACCCGCGTACAAAACTGAGCAATGGCCCAGAAATTGGTACAAAAACACTACTCACAGGTCGCGCGTGCAGAACCTGAGGATTGTTGGCCTCCCGGAGGGCAGCGAGGGATCGGATGCAAGGGCATATGTGGCGCTTATGTTCGAGAAGCCCCTGGAGGAAGGTGCGTTTACTCGGCCCTTGGAGGTGGACAGGGTGCACAGAGCGCTTATGAGGAAGCTGCGGATGAATGAGCCGCCGAGGGCGATGGTGGTGCAAATGCACCGGTTCCTGGACAAGGAACAGATTTTGAGGTGAGCCAGGCAGACGAGGAGCTGCAAATAGGAAGATAACGAGCTGCCTTTTAATCAGGATTTGGGTGCGGAATTGACCAGAAGAAGGGCGTGCTTTAATAAAGTTAAATCGGCCCTCTTCAAGAAGGGGATGAAGTTCGGCATGTTGTACCCAGCTCGTTTGTGGGTCACTTATGAGGTCCAAAAACTTTATTTTGGATCGCCGGATGAGGCGATGAACTTTGTTAAAGACAGGGGACAGGCAGGTGATGGAGGACATAGATACACAAAAGATAGGAGCAGGTGGAGGCCTTTTGGCCCTTCGAGCCTGTTCCGCCATTCATCACGATCATGGCTGATCATCCAACTCAATAACCTAATCCTGCTTTCTCCCCATAGCTTTTGATCCCATTCTCCCCAAGTGTTATATCTAGCCGCCTCTTGAATATATTCAAAGGACGTTGAACTTGGGGGTGAGTAATTCTGTACCTATGCTGCTAAATTTCTTTTCTCTTTGGGTTCTGTGAGTAGTGTTTTTGTACCAATCTTTGGGGCGTTGCTCAGTTTTGTACGTGGGTTAACTTCGTTCTTAATGGAGGACGGTGGGTGGAATTTTCTTCTTTGTGTTTATTGGGGATGGTTATGTTTTGCATATGTATGTTCGAGCGTGGGGGAGGGAGATCAGTGGGGGGTAGATGCTTGGCGCCACGGGCAGCGGCTACCAGGCTAGATGGACGGGCTAGCTCACGTAAGCGCAGTGGGGGGGGGAGCGAGCAGGTGATAAGCTTGTTGTGGGGGGTTTGGATTGCTATTTTGTTATGGGGGCGGGGGGGGGGGGGAATTGTTCTGCTGACAGGGGAGGGACTGGCACTTGGAGACAAATTGGACGTCGATGACTGTGGGTGCCCGAGGGCAAGCCTGAGGCGGCGCAGGACGCTGGCTGGAGGCTGGCCTAAGAAGGGTGATGGCTGATTGGCGGGGGTGGGGCGAGGTGTCCCCCGACCAGGCCGATCACATGGAATGTGAGAGGTCTGAATGGGCCGATCAAGAGGGCTTGCGTGTTTGTGCATTTGAAGAGCTTGAAGGCGGACGTGGCAATGCTACAGGAGACACACCAGAGGGTAGTGGATCAGACTAGGCTTAGGAAAGGGTGGGTTGGGCAGGTATTTCATTCGGGCTGTCATGTGAGAGTACCTTTAAGAAATGGATGTTTATCAAATAGCTGTAGTGGATGTATCTTTAAGAAATGGGTGTTTATCAAATAGCTGCAGTGATGTCAGTGTGTGGATGGAGCTGAGCTGTGACTGCTTTTACTTTTGCTTTGAGCAAAAAGCTGGTGTGTCTGTGTGTTTTAGTTTCGTTTTCAGAGTGGAGAGCTGCAATGAAAGCAAGCAGATGTGTATGGATATCTCTACAAGCTAAAGAATGTTCATTTGGGTGATTTCAAAGTAATACCTGTTTCTGTAGAGAATTTAAACCTGCTGTCTTTCTGTAAAAAGGGTCTTTTGGACTTATGGATGTTGTTAGGAAAGTTATGAAGGGTTACTTATAGAATATTGTATCTTTGGAGATTATGGGTGTTGATAGTTGTTAAGATGTTCACTGTGTGTTTATAAAGTGTTAACTGCATTCATAAATAAACATGGTTTTGTTTTAAAAGTTTAACTTTGGATCTCTTGTGCATCACACCTGTAAAGTAGGCCCTTGTGCGGCCCATAACCACAATCTATCAAAAGTCGTGGGTCAGGTGAACTCCATGATATACTTTGGAGTTTTCTAAACCCTGGCCCATAACAGGGGCTAGACTCTAAAATTAGGGGGGTAGCGATCCTGATCAATAAGCGGGTGTCTTTTGAGATAGGGAACATAGTGGCGGATTTGGGGGTAGGTATGTAATGGTGAGTGGGAAGCTGGAGGAGATGCCAATGATATTAGTGAATATCAACGCACCAAACTGGGACGAAGCTGAGTTTATGAGGCGGGTGTCAGGGACAATTCCGGATCTGGACTTGCATAGGTTGATCATGGGGGAGATGGGGACTTTAATACAGTCATTGATCTGAGGTTGGATTGGTCGAGTTCAAGGACAGGGAGGGTGCCAGCCGTGGCACCCTTTAAGGAACTAAAAGGGTTTATGGAGCAGCTTGAAGGGGTAGATCTGTGAAAGTTCGGATGGCCAAGAGCGAAGGAATTTTCTTTTTTCTCCCATGTTCACAAAGTGTACTCCCGGATTGATTTTGTCGTTTTGAACAGGACCTTGCTGGCGGGAGTGGTAGATGCCGAGTATTCGGCGATTGTTGTGTCAGACCATGCCCCACACTGGATAGATTTACGGGTGAGCAAAGAAGGACGTCAGCGCCCGCAATGGAGATTGGATGTAGGACTGTTAGCGGATGAGGGGATGAGCGGGCGGGTGAGGAGGCCATCCAGAGTTATGTGGAGATAAGTGACAGGGGAGGTTACGGCAGCAACGGTATGGGAGGCACTGAAGGCAATAGTTAGGGGGGAGCTGGTTTCGAAGGTGGAGCGGGCAGAGATGGATAGGCTGGTTAGGGAGATACTTCAGATGGACAGGAGGTATTCCGAAGCCCCGGAGTCGGGGCTGTTGAAGGAGCGGCAGAAGCAGCAGATGGAGTTTGGTTTGATATCTAACAATAGCTATTGACTGGGTTTGGTTGCTGTATCAGGGAAGGCGGTGGAGCAGTTGAGGAAGGCGAGTGGGGTGATAAAGGAGTATGGTGAGAAGGCCAGTAGGATGCTAGCACACCAGCTCAGGAAAAGGGAGGTGGCCAGAGAGATAGGAAGAGTGAAGAATAGAGGGGGAAACAAAGTGTTGGACCCAGGGGGGTGAACGGAATGTTAGAGGAGTTTTACAGTCGGCTGTATGACTTGGAGCCCCCAGCTGGGGTGGAGGGAATGAGGCAGTTTTCGGAAGGGTTGGAGTTTCCGAAGGTGGAGGAAGGGTTGGTGGAGGGGTTGCGAGCCCAGATTGGGGGTGTAGGAGTAGTAGAGGGTTTGGAGCCCAGGCAGTCGGGCAAGGCCCTGGGACCGGACGGCTACCCAATCGAATTTTACAAGAAGTTTTCTGGGATGTTGGGCCTGCTGGTGATAAGGGTATTTAATGAGGCAGGGGAGCATGGTGTTCTTCCTCCAAGAATGTCACAGGCTTCAATTTCTTTGATCCTGAAGCGGGAGAAGGACCCAGAGCAATGCGGGTCATACAGGTCAATCTCCCTACTGAATGTTGACACCAAATCGCTGGCCAAAACTCTGGCCTCAAGGATAGAGGACTGTGTTCTGGGGTGAAAGGGGAAGACCAAACAGGATTTGTTAAAGACTGGCAGCTAACGGCCAACGTTAGAAGGCTCTTGAATGTAACCATGATGCCCTCCGGGGTGGGAGGCGAAGTTGCGGTCGCTATGGATGTGGAGAAGGCCTTTGACTGGGTGGAGTGGAAGTATCTGTGGGAGGTCCTGGGACAGTTTGGGTTTGGGCAGGGCTTTATTGACTGGGTTTGGTCGCTGTTTCAGACACCGGTGGCGAGTGTGCGAACAAACCGGGTGAATTCGGACTATTGTAGACTGCACCGGGGGACAGGGCAGCACAGCAGCATGGTGGTTAGCACAATTGCTTCACAGCTCCAGGGTCCCAGGTTCGCTTCCCGGCTTGGGTCACTGTCTGTGCGGAGTCTGCATATTCTCCCCGTGTGTGCGTGGGTTTCCTCCGGGTGCTCCGGTTTCCTCCCACAGTCCAAAGATGTGCAGGTTAGGTGGATTGGCCATGATAAATTGCCCTTAGTGACCAAAATTGCCCTTAGTGTTGGGTGGGGTTACTGCATTACGGGGATAGGGTGGAGGTGTGGACCTTGGGTAGGGTGCTCTTTCCAAGAGCCGGTGCAGACTCGATGGGCCGAATGGCCTCCTTCTGCACTGTCAATACTATGAAATGTCCCCCCTCCCCACTGTTGTTTGCCTTGACTAATAGATCCATTGGTGATGGCACTCAGAGTGGCAAAGGATTGGAAGGGGCAAGTCCGGGGGAGGGGGGGGGGGGGGGGGGTGACACAGTCTTGTTTTATGCATACAACCTACTCCTGTATATTTATGACTGGTCAGGGGGGATGGGGGAGATTATGCGGATCTTAGGGGAATTTGGCCGATTCTCGGAGTACAAATTGAGCATGGGTAAGAGCGAGGTTTTTGTGATCCAGCCGAGGGGGCAGGAGAGGAGACTGGAGGAGTTGCCGTTTCAAGTGGTGGGAGGGAGTTTTCATTACTTGGGTAATCAGGTGGCATGGGGATGGGAGCAGTTACATGAATTAAATTCGGCCCGGTTAGTTAAGCAAATGAAGGAGGACTTCCGGTAGTATGACATGCTCCCGTTGTCACTGGCAGGGAGGGTACAGACCGTAATAATAATAATAGTCGCTTATTATCAGAAGTAGGCTTCAATGAAGTTATTGAGAAAAGCCCCTAGTTGCCACATTCCGGCGCCTGTTTGGGGAGGCTGGTACGGGAATTGAATCCGCGCTGCTGGCATTGTTCTGCATTACAAGCCACCTCTTTAGCCCACTGTGCTAAACCCGCCCCTATGACGGTTCTCCCGAGATTTTTGTTTGTTTTCCAGTGCCTCCCTATTTTTATACCGAAGGTCTTTTTTAAGCAGGTGAATGCGGTGATCTCTGGGTTTGTGTGGGTGGGTAAAACACTGCGAGTAAGAAAAGTACTGCTGGAGCGGGGCGGGGGGAGATAGAAAGAGGGATGGCATTGCTTAACTTTAGGAACTACTGCTGGTCGGCAAATATAACCATGATCAGGAAGTGGGTAGTGGGGGAACTGTTGGTGTGGGAGTGGGTAGAGGCGGCATCATGATGGGCACTTTCCCTGTTTGGAGGATCTGGAAGAGAAGTTTGAATTGCCAGGGGGGAATGGATTTTGTTATCTATAGGTGAGGGATTTTGTGCGAAGGCAGGTGTCGACCTTTCCGCTTAAACCGCCACAGGGGATACAACACAAGGTAGTCTCTAGAATGGGAGTGGGGGAGGGGAAGGTATCGGAAATCTATAACAAACTTATGGAGTGGGAGGAAACTCGGATAGGTGTGTTAAAGCGTAAAGGAGAAGATGAGTTAGAACATAGAGCTAAGAAGAGCCAGGAGGGGACACGAGAAGTCTTTGGCAGGTAGGATCAAGGATAACCCTAAAGCTTTCTACAGATATGTCAGGAATAAATGAACGACTAGGGTAAGAGTAGGGCCAGTCAAGGACAGCAGTGGGAAGTTGTGCTTGGAGTCCGAGGAGATAGGAGAGGTGCTAAATGAATATTTTTCGTCAGTATTCACACAGGAAAAAGACAATGTTTTGAGAATACTGAGATCAGGCTACTAGACTAGAAGGGCTTGAGGTTCATAAGGAGGAGGTGTTAGCAATTCTGGAAAGTGTGAAAATAGATAAGGCCCCTGGGCCAGATGGGATCTATCCTAGGATTCTCTGGGAAGCTAGGGAGGAGATTGCTGAGCCTTTGGCTTTGATCTTTAAGTCATCTTTGTCTACAGGAACAGTGCCAGAAGACTGGAGGATAGCAAATGTTGTCCCCTTGTTCAAGAAGGGGAGTAGAGACAACCCCGGTAACTATAGACCAGTGAGCCTTACTTCTGTTGTGGTCAAAATCTTGGAAGGTTTATAAGAGATAGGATGTATAATCATCTGGAAAGGAATAATTTGATTAGTCAACACGGTTTTGTGAAGGGTAGGTCGTGCCTCACAAATCTTATTGAGTTCTTTGAGAAGGTGACCAAACAGGTGGATGAGGGTAAAGCAGTTGATGTGGTGTATATGGATTTCAGTAAAGCGTTTGATAAGGTTCCTCACAGTAGGCTACTGCAGAAAATACGGAGGCATGGGATTCAGGGTGATTTAGCAGTTTGGATCAGAAATTGGCTAACTGGAAGAAGACAAAGGGTGGTGGTTGATGGGAAATGTTCAGACTGGTGTCCAGTTACTAGTGGTGTACCACAAGGATCTGTTTTGGGGCCACTACTGTTTGTCATTTTTATAAGTGACCTGGAGGTGAGCGTAGAAGGATGTGTGAGTAAATTTGCAGATGACACTAAAGTCGGTGGAGTTGTGGACAGTGCGGCAGGATGTTACAAGTTACAGAGGGACATAGATAAGCTGCAGCGCTTGGCTGAGAGGTGGCAAATGGAGTTTAATGCAGAAAAGTGTGAGGTGATTCATTTTGGAAGGAATAACAGGAAGACAGAGTACTGGGCTAATGGTAAGATTCTTGGCAGTGTGGATGAGCAGAGAGATCTCGGTGTCCATGTACATAGATCCCTGAATGTTGCCTTCCAGGTTGAGAGGGTGTTAAGAAGGCGTACGGTGTGTTAACTTTTATTGGTAGAGCGATTGAGTTTCGGAGCCATGAGGTCATGTTGCAGCTGTACAAAACTCTGGTGCGGCCGCATTTGGAGTATTGTGTGCAGTTCTGGTCGCCGCATTATAGGAAGGATGTGGAAGCATTGGAATGAGTGCAGAGGAGATTTACCAGAATGTTGCCTGGTATGGAGGGAAGATCTTATGAGGAAAGGCTGAGGGACTTGAGGTTGTTTTCGTTAGAGAGAAGAAGGTTAAGAGGTGACTTAATTGAGGCATACAAGATGATCAGAGGATTGGATAGGGTGGACAGTGAGAGGCTTTTTCCTCGGATGGTGATGTCTAGCACGAGGGGACATAGCTTTAAATTGAGGGGAGATAGATATAGGACAGATGTCAGAGCTAGGTTCTTTACTCAGAGAGTAGTAGGGGCGTAGAATGCCCTGCCTGCAACAGTAGTGGACTCGCCAACACTAAGGGCATTCAAATGGTCATTGGATAGACATATGGACGATAAGGGAATAGTGTAGATGGGCTTTAGAGTGGTTTCACAGGTCGGTGCAACATCAAGGGCCGAAGGGTCTGTACTGTGCTGTAATGTTCTATATTCTATAGAACATACAGTGCAGAAGGAGGCCATTCGGCCCATCGAGTCTGCACCGACCCACTTAAGCTCTCACTTCCACCCTATCCCCTTAACCCAATAACCCCACCTAACCCTTTTGGACACTAAGGGCAATTTAGCATGGTCAGTCCACCTAACCTGCACGTCTTGGACTGTGGGAGGAAACCGGAGCACCCGGAGGAAACCCACGCAGGCACAGGGAGAACATGCAGGCTCCACAGACTCAGTGACCCAGCAAGGAATCGAATCTGGGACCCTGACGCTGTGAAGACCCAGTGCTAGCCACTGTGCTACCGTGCTACTCTTGGGAAAGAAGTTAGAGGCGGGTCTGTGGGAGAATGCTCTGAGTAGAGTCAACACAGTTCACCGGGCACACATCTCGGTGGCCTGGATGAGCAGGTTTTTTGAGGTGGAGGACAGGTGTGTCAGGTGTGCAAATCAGGTTTGCATGTTTTGGGTATGTCCGACGTTCAGGGGATTCTGGCAGGGATTTGCGGATGTCATGTCCACGGTACTAAAAACAAGGGTGGCGCCGAGTCCAGAGGTGGTGATTTCTGGAGTGTCAGAAGACCCGGGAGTCCAGGGGGCGAGAGAGGCTGACGTTTTGGCCTTTGCCTCCTTGGCAGCCCGGAGACGGATCTTATTAGGGTGGAGGGCCTCGAATCCCCAGGAATCAGGGGTATGGGTTAACGACACAGCTGGGTTTCTCAGGCTTCAGAAAATTAAGTTCGCCCTGAGAGGATCAATGTTAGAGTTTGTTCGGTGGTGGCAGCCGTTTATCGACTTCTTTGGGGAAAACTAAACGGTTAGTAGATTCAATTAGGGGGGAGGGGGGGCAGGGAAAGTTAGGTTATTTTTGTTTGGCTTAGGCGGGAACAGTGAGAGATGGAGGGGGGGTCTTTCGCACTGTGTTATGTTTACATTTGTATCTTTTGCTGTTATAAAACCATAAATGCCTTAATAAAATGTCTGTTTAAAAAAAATGAATACAATATTAAACTCTACATTCACACCAAAAGAGAAAAGCTTATAATTTAAACAATCCTACACATTTCCTCATTAAACAACAGGAAAATAAACATATAGCTCTCAATCCATCTTACAATCAGCATGGCATTCTGTAATACTTGCTTTACAGAACAGATTTCTGGCTCCTGTTAGATAGGTATTTTGTTATTGGGGGGTGGGGGGAAGAATTGTTTCAGACCCTTTCTGACTCCCGTTGAATATCTTGAAATAGCCGTTTGAACTGGGTTGTTTCAGCCTCTTCCTTGTCTTCAGACAGGACTGACCTGCTTTAACTGTTATTACTCTTTTTCAGAACTATCCTACTGGGGAAGAATTGTCTTTATGTGTGGTCAAAACACGGGTTGCCAGATCAGGCTTCAAACATCTTCAAAAGCTTTCTCAAAACATCGCTCAATATCTTAGCTCTTAGCTCCTAAATGCTCCCAGGCTCTGCAAAAAGTTTTTTAAAAAAACATGACCACTGCAGTCAATCACACTATTAACCCAGGCTTTTAGCCCTTAAATTGCCCAACACTTAAAATCCAGTATTCCTAAAATCCTCTATTTGTCACAAAAAGCACTCTATAAATGTAAATTGCTGTTGTGATATCAGTATCATGAGAGCAAGTGATAGTCTAAGTTCCAATTTAATTTCAAACTCACCAAGAAATAAAGCTCTAATGAAAGGTAATCAAACTAAAAAGTTAGCCTTTGCTTACTGTCCTCAGCATTTGCACTATTTTCTGTACTCATTTCAGATTTTCAGCAACTGCAATAGTTTGCTTTTCAAGGCATAAAAGTAATGCTCTTACCTCCAGCAACAAGCCCAGATTCTCCTAATTGGATGGCTACTCCAAATCCACCGAGTTTCACAGGTGCTGAATTTTCCTTCGAAGCAAGTAGCACACAGTGTGGCTGCATGGGTGGAAAAAAAGCATTGGGTAGTTTATGCATAAATAAAACTGCTATTGACACTGCTATGCATCTTTTGAGATTTATAGTTGAAAAAGACTGAGCTATTGAATTTGCAACCTCTACTTCATGGAGTTCATAATTACAGCCAAATTGAACAAAAGTTGAGAAGCAGCCATATAATCTTTAATTACAAAAGAATGATGTTGATATACATAGTGGTACTATTCATTTCAAAAGTTCTTGGTGCTTATAAAATAGGAGGTTGAATTAGTCCAGGAGCACACTTTGTGTAGAATTTTCTCCGTGGCAATTTCATGGAAATCAGCAAAAGTTTGCATTCTTCCTCTTATCCCTGCATTTCCATCCATTATGTTACAATGCTGTCACTGAAAAGTTGATTCTATACAAAGTATCATCACTCAGGTAGTTTTGACCATTGAATACAGGAGCATAGGTATACAGAGACAAATCATGAGGTGTACAAAATGTATGATTATGTGGCATGTAATTGAACATATAGTTCAAAGGAACATACCAAGGTATTGCTCTAAAATGGCATTGTTCTCAACTATGTTCAATTAAAATATTTAAAACACAGGCATTTGAGAACCTGGCCCTCAATGAAGACTTAGGCATGGAAACATCCATTTCTGAACCTCTTCTCCAGTTACCATTTTTCACCCATTCTCATTGCACAATTCTTATTGTGGCTATGACTCATCTTTCATTCTCACTCCACAGTATAAATATTTCCCACTTTCTCTGTCTTTTAGCTTTGACAAAGGGTCATCTGGACTCGAAATGTTAGCTCTTTTCTCTCCCTACATATGCTGCCAGACCTGCTGCGATTTTCAGCATTTTCTCTTTGGTTACACAATTCTCATTGTGGAATTCATTACCACAGGAAGTAGTTGATGCTAAAACATTGAATATATTCATGAGGCGGTTGGATATAGCACTTGGGGCGAATGGGATCAAAGGCAATGGGGAGAAAGCAAGCTATTGAGTTGGATGATCAGCCATGATTGTGACAAATGGCAGAGCAGGCTTGAAGGGCCAAAATGCCTCCTCCTGCTCCTGTCTTCTATGCATCTCTGTATCTATTTAAAAAGGTGAATGCTAAGTGCTGGAAGCCAAGCCAGCAATGCAATACATTTCGGACTTGTTTTCTGAAATGTAGAAAATCATTTAAAATAAAAATTACATGCAGGCATTTTCTTTTTAATACAAACCAAGACTTGAGTCTAAGACCACTGCATGTTTGTAATTTGGAATATCCCTTTACTTTGAAATGCTTCACCGTTTGGGTGATCTGGCAAAGATTATAAACAGAACAAATAAAAACAATTCTATTGGCCAATATACAAGAAAAGGGAAGTAGCAGTTCAGACAAAACATGCAACAAAGCAGAAGCATTTCACAATAAGCCTTAGACTTGTGCCTTGATCCGTATTTCGAAATAATGCCTGCACCTGTTTTACTTGATCAGAAACATAATACTGCATTGCTGGATTGCACCACCACATGCATATTCATTACAAAGACCAAATGGATAAATGCAAACTGAGATGTAGTGAGTGCTTAAATTTACCAACACAAATTTACAAATTGTGACCATGTACATGATGAATGAACTGTAGTCATTAAATTAATAAAGAAAAGTGTGGTACCTGTGCTGCTGTTGAGCTGATTGTCCTTTGGCTTGTTGAAAAACTAAGCTGCCACAGTTTAAGAACTCTTTTAGCTTGATATACATGTGGTGTAAAGGTATTGTCACTAGTAATTCAGAAAAAAACTGCTACCCATACCTGGTATGGCCTACATGTGACTCCAAACCGATAGCAATGTGGTTGACTCTAAATGGCCTCACGTACCACTCAGTTCAAGGGTAGTTAGGGATGGGCAATAAATGCTGGCCCAGCCAGTGACACCCACATACATCCCTGAACGATTAAAAAATACACTAATTCGAATAGCTTAGCGAGCCACATATATTAGAATTTGAATTGACCTACATGGTGCTGTCACATCTATACCAAATTTTTAATACTGTTAAGTTAACAAACTGGCTGCAGACTCGCATTATACATTTTGAACTGAGCATTGAGCTGCTTGCGGTATTAACCATACTTAACAGTTTCTCACAATCAAGTGCAAAAAAATGCCAGAGTAATTAGCAAACAGCACTAACTTGTGTCAACATTCAAAAACATATTGAAACATACATCACAGAAGACCACCATTTGGCCAAACTGGAGCTATCTAATGAGTCCCACTTCCCAGCTAATTCCGAAGGCCCTGCAATTTCCTCCTTGTCAAGGGTTTACTTCATTCCCTTTTGCAACTTACTACTGAACCTGCTCCCACATTCCAGATTGTAACAACTAGCTGCATAAAAACAATCTCATTTCTCTCATGTAATTTGTTTTGCCATTTATCTTATATCTGTGCCTTCTGGTTATTGATCTTCCTGCCAGTGGAGACAGTTCTTCAATATTTACTCCTTCAAAACCCTATATAATTTTGATCATTTTCATTCCCTTAACCTTCTTTGTTCTTGAGAATAATCTCAGCTCCTCTCGTTTGTCCACATAACTGAAGTCCCACATTTGTCGTACAATTCTGGTAAATCTGTCCTACGCTCTTTGACACCCTTCTTGAAATATCCACAATATTACAACTGAAGCCTAACCAGTGATTTATAAAGGTTTACCACAACTTCCATCGTTATGTTTTCTCTTCATGTACAGCTGCCCAAAACTTGGATAATAAAAGCCTATGTGCATTCTTCTGACCACAATGGGAAGTTAGTAATGCACACTTGGCTTTGGCCCCATTTCAAGAATCAGAATGTGTTGAAGTCCACGGAACATGTAGACATGCAGCCCAGAGATTGTGTATAACCTTGCTCATAATCACCAAAAATATCTAAAAAATAGCTCTGTTGATTGTCAGTGAAAGTCATAGCCACAACAGTACTCTTGAAAATTGATAGTTTGGACTTTCAAATAAATGTCTGTTAACTTCCAGTTACTGGCCAAGAAGTCTGTAGTGATATGAGAAATCATAGAATCATAGAATTTTCAGTGCAGAAGGAGGCCATTCGGCCCAATCAAGTCTGCACCGGCCCTTGGAAAGAGCACATCAAAATACATCAAGATATTTGGTAGAGCAATGAAACTTGGTTTTGAGGGTGTACAAAAAAAACAAGGAGGAGAATCATGCCACACATCTGTTGCAGAATATAGTTAATTCAAATTGAAAAAAGCCAAAGCCATGGCCATGGCACCAGAATGCTGCTGCGCTCTGGGTGAGCGTAATGCATTAGTTTCAGGAGTGGAGGGACAAGGGATGTTGGCTCTTTCCAAAAACCTTCTTCGGGAAAGCTCTAGAAATTCTTCACTGTTCCTTTAAGATAATGGAGCTGAACTCCAGAACGCCTAGCTAAACATATGACCTATATTTACATTTTTCAGTTAGTTTGCAAAACATAAGTCTCATGGTTCTTGCAACTGAGCTGCAATCAAGTTGCCAAAAATTCCACCTTCAATAATTTAAGCAAAATTAGAAGACATAAGTTAGGTCCCATGTTCCAGAAACTGTTTAATCTTTTTTATTTATACATAACTACCCATTCTTTGATCCAATTCCAATGCTGATATTTTATGGGTCCGTTATTTTTTTTAATGTAAGTTAAGCTACAGGCATGGAAGACAAAATGAGTTACAACAACACTACAATTTGGCCCACCTCCCTCATTTGCAAATTGGAGTGGCTGTCTCCAACCTGATTGAATTCCGTGAAACTAGCAGAAACCAGCAACTAGTCTGGAAATTTCTTGATTTGCATGGCTTAGTTATTCAGTAGATGGACCCTGCTGGCTCACTGGTGATAAACAAACATACAACATGCTAATTTCCTTGTGTTGCATTGTTTTTCAATTATAAGTAATTTGACAATAGCATGGTCAATTTCAAGGGTAAAGCCTCAGCATAATTCAGAACAAACTTGTCCTTGTTCTTCGCGCAGATTAATTTTCCCATGTGTGGTGTCAACGTCTGAGAATTAGTTTTATAATATTGCTGGTATGGATGTTTTTCTTCTGTCACTGCGTTTATGGCAAGCTATCCTAGCCAAATATTTTTTCCAAAGTCTCTATTTGTGTTGGCAGATTTTAATAGCTGCCACATGACCTGGAGAAACAGAATCAGATCAAAATACAGTTGACTTGATTTCTGATGGTGGCCATGGAGTGAGTGGCACATTTGGTGGCTTCTGCTCAAGGTGGATTTTTTTCTGTCCTTTTCCTAGCGGACTGGTGTAGTGTTTGAAGGCAAAAGGTGTAGGAGTGCCCAGGGAAGGTAAAATTCCTCTGGTGAGGTTGGTGTATGGATCAGCGGACGAGAAGCGCCACAAGAAAGAGAGAACAGTTGGAGCAGGAACGTTTTTGTGGTGCGACACAGGTGAAGATGGAAGAGGGTAAGGGGGCAGCACAGCCCGCCCTGGGGTCGACAGAGCAGCTGGAGAAGTTTTTAAATGGCAAATTCCAGCAGCAGAGGAAAGAGGCCTTACAGGATTTGGATAAGGTGGTGCAGCTGCTTAGGGAGGCAATGGAGCGGATGGAGCAGGGGCAGGAGGCCCAGGGCATAGTGATCCAGAAGGTGGAGCAGTTGATGGTGGAGCATGGGAATCGGCTGATCTCACTGGAGGCAGAGATGGGGATGGTGATGAGCAGCCACAAAAGGCTGAGAGAGAACTTGGAAGACCTCAAAAACTGCTCCAGGAGACAGAATTTGAGGATTGTTGGGATGTCTGATGGTATCGAAGGCGTGGAGGCCGCCAAGTTCGTGAGCAGCATGTTGGAGAAGCTGATGTAGGAGGAGGGGGGGGGGGTACATTTGGCTGGCCCTCGAGGTGGATCAGGCACGCAGGGTGCTGAGGAGGCCGCAGGTGGGAGAACCGCCATGGGTGATGGTGGTGACATTGCATCGGTTCCTGGATAAAGAGAAGATCCTGATGTGAGCGAGGCAGACCAAGAAGTGCACCTTCTTCTGGTAGTGGAGTGAGCTGCGGATTTTTCAAGACCTAGGTGCGGAGCCGGCCGGGTATAGTCGGATAAAGGCCGCCCTCCACAAGGAGGAGGTGACGTTCGGTGTTTTGTACCCTGCCCGCTTGTAGGTGACGCATCAAAAACTGGAATTTTATCTTGACTCGTCGGAGGTGGTGATGGACCTTATGAGTGGGAGGACATTGAATTTGGAAAGGAGTTGTGTGTAAATTGTGGGGCATATTGGGTGGGTGAATTGGAGAAGGTTCCAATGAGGGAGCGGTGATGCTGAGTGTGTCTTTTTTTACTCTTTGTTGTTGTGGTTTGGAGGGCTGGTTGGGGACGGGGGGTTTTGGACTGGAAGGGTGAGGTGAAGTCAGAGGCCTTGGTCCGGGGCCACCATTCTCGCTGGGGGTGGCTAGTTAACGGGAGTGAACTGGGGGGTTGGCAGGAGGAAGTCTTGGGGATGTGGGATTGGGTTGGCTCTTTGTTTGGTTATGGAGGAGGGGGAGGGTTGCTGACAGGATGTGGTTGGTGTGATGAGGTTGGGAAGGAAGAGATGGCAGCAGACATCTGGGGGAGGGCCTGGAGGGGCGGGTGACGTGGGTGTGGTGAACCACTGAAGTAGGAGATGCAAGGTAGGGCCTGCACTACAGGTTCGCCGGTAGCTCCTGCCGTCTGGCTCCTCCCACGGAGAACTGTATAAATACGCATGATCTCCAGTGCCCTTCCATTTCGCCAGCTGCAGCAGGAGGCCACACATCTGACTGCAATAAAGCCACAGTTGTACCCAACTTTAGTCTTTGTGCAATTGATTGTGCATAAATTTATTAGTGTCAGATTTTCCACAGAATGGATATCCGAATTAAGCCCGATCGCATGCAGCTGGATCCGCACTCACCCAACTTTAGTCTTTGTGCAATTGATCGTGCATAAATTTATTAGTGTCAGATTTTCCACAGAATGGATATCCGAATTAAGCCCGATCGTCTGCAGCTGGATCCGCACTCACCCGATGCCAGGAAAGACTTTACTCACTGGCGAGCATGATTTGAGGCTTACATCAACGCGGCGGACCCCGTGCCAACGGAGGCTCAGAAGATAAACGTCCTGTACTCCAGACTGAGCTCCAGCTTGTTCCCGTTTATCCAAGACGCCACGAATTACACAAAAGCAATGGAACTCCTGAAGGAACACTACGCACAGAAGGCGAGCACGCTCTTCGCCAGGCATGTACTCACCACCCGCTCGCAACTACCTGGTGAGTCCATCGAAGACTTCTGGCAGGCCCTAATTCCACTCGTCCGGGTCTGTGACTGTCAGGCCGTTACGGCCGTCGAACACGTGAATCTCCTCATGCGCGATGCCTTCGTGATGGAGATTGCGTCGGACCGCATCCGAGAATGATTACTGGAAGGGGCCACGCTCGAATTGGCGGAGACGAAAACCTTGGCGCTCTCCATGACGGTCGCATCCCGTAACGTACAATCATACCCCTCCCGCTGCGCTGCCCACCCTTCTACTCCTTCCTACCCCTCCTGGACCCCGCCGACGACCTCCTCAGCCGGGGCCCTGCCTCCCCAATACGCCTGCGCCGCACGTTGATTCGCGCATCCCGGGGGTCCCCGCTGCTACTTCTGCGGTCCACCCTGCTAATCAAAGGATCTCCCTAGCCTCCGGATCCCACTCCATCCCGATCCGAGGCTTTTGCACTAGTCACCCTCTCGGTCCAGGGCGCAGAATTTAGTAACTTCCGCCTCTATGTCCTTACTAATCTCTGCGCTGCACTCCTGTTGGGCCTGGACTTCCAGCAACCTCCAGAGTCTCACCCTCAAATTCGGCGGGTCCTTACACCCCCTTACCGTTTGCTGCACTCCTGTTGGGCCTGGACTTCCAGCAACCGCCAGAGTCTCACCCTCAAATTCGGCGGGTCCTTACACCCCCTTACCGTTTGCGGCCTCACGACCCTCAAGGTCAATCCCCCCTCCCTTTTTGCCAATCTAACTGCGGGTTGCAAGCCCATTGCCACTAGGAGCAGACGGTACAGCACCCAGGACAAGACCGTCATCAGGTCCGAAGTCCAGCGGCTGCTTCGGGAGGGCATTATCGAGGCCAGCAACAGCCCCTGGAGAGCCCAAGTGGTAGTGGTTAAAACTGGGGAGAAACAGAGGATGGTCATGGACTTCAGCACCTTCCCGGGAGTTCCCCGATGACTGGCCAGCATCAGCACCACCACCTCCACCACCGACTTCGCCGCCACCGTTTCGCCGCTCCCAGCGAAGCACCAAAGCGCCAGACCGGCTGAACCTTTGACGGACTCCGGACCGTCAACATGGACTTTTCTTCCCCTACCACTGTACATAATTGCACTAATTGTATATCGTTTCACGTCACCCCGCCGGACTCATTTTAACAGGGGGTGAATGTGGCGAACCACTGTAATAGGCGATGCAAGGTAGGACCTGCACAACAGGTTCGCTGGCAGCTCCTGCCGGCTGGCTCCGCCCACAGAGAACTGTATAAATATGCATGACCTCCAGTGCCCTGCCATTTCGCCAGCTGCAGCAGGAGGCCACGCATCTGACTGTAATGAAGCCACAGGTGTACCCAACTTTAGTCTTTGTGCAATTGATCGTGCATCAGTGGGATAGCTTAAAAAGGGGTATGGCCGTTCAGCAGGGGAGGGGGAGAGATCTCCCTGATCAGGCTGGTCATGTGGAACGTGTGAGGGCCTAATTGACCAGTTTAACGGTTGTGTGTTCATGCATCTGAGGAGTTTGAAGTCGGACGCTGTGTTCTTGCAGGAGACGCACACATGACGTTGGGGGATCAGATGAGGCTGAGGAAGGGATGGGTGGGGCACCACTCGGGGTTGCGCAAGAAGACGAGCGGGGTGGCGGTGTTGGTGAATAAGAGAGTGGATTTTGAGGTGGGGAGCATTGTGGCCAATCCGATGGTTAGATATGTGATGATCAGTGGGAAGCTGGAGGGGATGCCGGTGGTCGTGGGGAATGTCTATGCCCTGAATTGGGACCACATGGATATGAGGAAGGTGTTGGGGAGGATCCTGGACCTGGACACGCATAGATTGATTATGGGAGACGATTTCAATACAGTCCTAGATCCGAGTTTAGACCAGTTGAGTCCTAGGCCTTCGAGGTGCTGGCGGTGGCTAGAGAGTTGAGGGGTTCATGGAGCGCATGGGGGGAGGGGGCTGACCTGTGGAGCTTTGGGAGGCCGAAGGTGAAGGCGTTTTCATACTTTTCACATGTGTACCAGATATATTCCGGAGCGACTTTATTATGTAAAAGGCACTGCTGGGGGGTGGCTGACACAAAGTATTCGGGGATTGTGGTTTTTGACCACACGCTTCATTGAGTGGATTTGCGGGTGATGCAGGGGAGGGTCAACGGCCGCAGTGGAGGTAAGATGTGGGGCTGTTGGCGGATGAGGGTGTGTGAGCGAGCGGGTGAGGGCTGCCATTTGGGGCTATGTGGAGGTGAATGACACGGGGAAAGTCACAGCCGCCATGCTGTGGGAGGCACTTAAGGCGGTAGTCAGGGGGGAATTTATTTTGATCCGGGCGCATAGGGACAGGGTGGAACGAGAGGAGAGGGCAAGGTTGGTAGAGGAGATTCTGAGGGTGGATTGGTGGCACCTGAGGAGGGGTTGTTAAAGGAGAGGGAGAGGCTCCAGATAGAGTTTGGGTTAGTGTCCACGGGGAAAGTGGTGGGGCAGCTGCGGAGGGTCAGAAGGGCAGTATAAATACGTGGAAAAGGGGAGTTGGATCCTGGCCCATCAGCTGAGGAAACAGGCAGCAGCGAGGAAGATTGTAGGGTGAAAGACGAGAGGGGTAAGGTGGCGATGGATCCGGAAGGGGTGAATGAGGAATGTGAGGGCTTTTATTGGAGGCTGTTTGAGTCGGAGCCTCTGGGCCGGGAAGGAGGAATGAAACAGTTCCTGGATGGGTTGGAGTTCCGTAAAATGGAGGGGGAGAGGGTACAGGGGCTGGGAGCCCCGATTGGGTTGAGGGAGGTGATGGACGGCGTGGGTGCAATGCAGGCAGAGAAAACTCTGGTGTCGTACGGGTTCTCAGTCGAGTTTTATAAGAATTTGGTGTGGAGCTAGGGCCGCTGTTAGTGAGGACGTACAATCAAGCAAGGGATTGGTTCCACCCTACATTGTCGCAGGTTTCCATCTCCCTGATCTTGAAGAAAGATATGGACCCGGAGCAGTGTGGGTTGTACTGCCTGATATCGTTGCTGACTGCTGATACAAATTTGTTGGCGAAGATGCTGACATTGCGAATAAAGGATAGTGTGCTGGGGACGATAAGGGAGGACCAGACGGGATTTGTGAAGGGTAGGCAGCTGTTGGAGAATGTGCGCCGGCTGCTTAATGTAATTATGATCCCCTCGGAAGGGCAGGAGGTAGAGGTAGTAGTGGTTATCGACACGGAGAAGGCCTTTTATCGGGTGGAGTATCCGTATTTGTTGAAGGTGCTGGGCCGGTTCGGATTTGGTCAGGGGTTTGTGGAGTGGGTTCGGCTGTTGTGCAGGGCGTCGGTGGAAGCACAGGACGTGTTTGGGGTACTTTGGGTTACATTGTGCGACGAGGCAGGCTGCCCGCTCTCCCTCTTGCTTTTTGTCTTGGCGATAGAGCCGTTGGCAATGGTGTTTAGGGCGTGGAGGGCTTGGAGGGGGATTGAGCGGGGTGGGGTTGCCTTTTAGCTTAGGGTTTCGCTATATGTAGATGACTTGTTATTGTATGTTCTGGACCCAATGGGTGGCTTTGGGGGGGGATTATGGAGACTTAGCGGGAATTCGGCGGGTTTTCGGTTTACAAATTGAACACGGGGAAGAGCGAAGTATTCCTGATTAATGCTAGAGGGCAAGAGAGGAGGTTAGGAGAGTTGCTGTTCCAGGTGGTGGGGGCGAGTTTTCCGTATCTAAGAATCCAGGTGGTGCGGAGCTGGGCCCAGCTACACAAATTGAACTTGGTACAATTGGTGGAGGGAATATAGCTGGATTTTAAGAGGTTGGATGTGTTGCCGCTGTCACTGGCACGTACAGACGGTGAAAATAACGGTATTGTATAGGTTCTTGTTCGTGTTCCAGCACCTCCCTATCGTTGCTCCAAGTCTTTTTTCAGGAAAGTAATTTGGGGGTTTGTGTGGGTGGGAGAGGGGAGGCTGGCATTGCTGAATTTGATAAATTATTATTTGGTGTGGAACACTGCAATGGTGAGGAAATGGGCGGTGGAGGAGAGATTGGTTTTGGTCTTCTGATATTTTTGAGTAGATATGTAAAACGCCTTGAATAAAAATATTTCTAAAAAAGGGTTGACTTTCTGGATTTGGGATTTAGCCTTTCTTCACGATTTTCACCTCATCTATGACCCAAAAGAACAGGGTCCTACTTTTCATTCAGCCAGATGGAAGCATAACAACTGTCTGGACCTAACCTACATAGTTAAACATGGAACCAAGTGAGGGGAATACCACTGAGCTGCACAGTGGAGGAGAAGGTTTGAAGGTGGATTGCAAGGTGAAACGTGCCAGAGTACTTACAAGGAGAGATAATGCAGCACAGTCAGTCAGAGAGAATTTTTGTTTGCTTGGCGAGAGCATCATTCATCCTGTGGGAGGGGTGAAAACCAGGTTCACTTTTGCAATTTCAGTGAGGGAGCACCATATTGTTTGAAGTATCATACTTTAGATAAAATATTATGTAATTGTGTTAAAAATGTCCTTGGCATTAACCCGAGATGCAGAGACTCTAGCTATAAACATTTACTTTTTTAAAGCTTACATCAAAAAAGCTATATTTTTGGGAGTATTAAAGTTAATTTAATTATTATACCCATGTTCACACTGGCAACTCAAATTCATGAGAATGTTATCATGGAGAAGAATTTTAATTCTACTGTAAAATACCATTTCATAAACACGCTCAAGGGAAAGGAAACATGCAAACAGGAAAATGTACAGCGTCAGCAGAACCACCACAGTCGAAAGGAAAGCCACAAGCATTAAGTCTACCAGAAGTAAAAGAGGAATAGGTTTTAGTTGAGTCTTTCTCGATCAAAAAGGCACCTCCTTACAAAAAACTCAAGTTAAGATCCCTGCGTACTGTAAAGGAAAGTTTGATATTAGCATTGTGTCCATCTATGCAAAAGATTAAGACATCTTCGCAGGTATGTGATTAACGTCATTTATACAGAATTTACTTTGAAGATACACCTGAATTTGAATGTTTCTTGACTGTTCACTATATATGCAAAAGTAAAAAATGTACTGCATTATGAACAAAATATATTTTTCAAAGCAATTAAAAAAATACAACTTACACTAAATAATCAAATTGAAATAGATACAGATGAATTAACTTATGAGAAACTGACCTTTCAGTGGTATTTGGAAATGAGGAGGGTGGGGGAGGAGGATGCACAGTTAATGATAACTGGCTGGGGAAAGACCCTTCCTTTATATTGCGCATTCATAATCGATGCAGCATTTGGTTTGAAATTCTGACACATTTTAGGAAAATTAACATCTCACGTATTAGAAATGGTGTACAAAATGTTGAAATTAAGTGAAAAGCGTTCTAACAATTTGCATCAGCAAATTACTTCACTGTTTAAGGGAGGATGGGGTTGGGGTGAGAATTGAAAGAGGAAACCTTCAGGTATTCCACAGGAATTCTGAATGGATAGCTTTGTACGTGATATTAAATGTTTCAACAGCAGATAATCTAAGGTTCTTTCTTGTTTGTTGAACATGCAAGAATTGTTTTGTTTAATATTTTCAGTTCAGAATGCCCCAAACTCCTTTTGAAATAACGCCACAAAACATTTTATGCCCATCAATAGTCTAGCCCTCAGTTTTAAAATCATATGAAAGATGGCATTTTCAACAATACAACACTCCTTCAATACTGTGAAGTATCAACCTAAGATTCTTTGTTAAAATTTTGCAATGCAAATTGAATTAGAGTTGATATAATGCCATGGAGCCAAATTATCAAAAATAAATATGAGTCAGCAAACAGTTGAGTTCTTTATGCAGGTTTGGTGCACTTTGGTGAAGTCTCATGATCTTGATTTGATTTTTAAAAAAATTTAGAGTACCTGATTATTTTTTTCCAATTAAGGGGCAATTTAGTGTGGCCAATCAACCTGACCTGCACATCGTTGGGTTGTGGGGGTTGATGTGTTGTGTGCTCTGCTACACAAACGAACCAACACGGTTGCGGATGGTACAACTCAGTTTTATTACTAACATATATTTACAGTGGTAAACTGGTTACTGTGGTTCGATCATAACCCTAGAATCTGGGGACCTATCTCTAACACTATGTTGGAGTGGCACTCAGCACATGGTGGATGTCTGAGAGGCTTGCTGTGAGCTCTGTGGCCTGAGCTGTCTCCTGCTGTAATGAGCGGGAAGTGTTGTGTTCCCCGTTTTGTAGTGTGTATGCTCTTGCCTGTGGTGTTGTGTGTGTATTGATTGGTCCGTTGATCTGTCCATCAGTATGTATGTATGTTTGCTCCATGATGTTTACCTGAATATCATGACAGGGGTGAGACCCACGCAGACACGGGAGAATATTCAAACTCCACACAGACAGTGATCCGGGCCAGGATCGAACCCAGGTCCTCAGCACTGTAGGCAGCACTGCCAACCACTGCGCCATGCCACCCCATCTTGATTTTTTTTCATGAAGTTGGGAGAGTCCGTGGAATGTAAAAATGATGGCTCAGATCCAATTTTGGCATTCCTGGCTCATTTTCCCCCACCAGCAGCAGTTGGCACTCCACCTCCCCCCTTCCCGGCCAGTCCCTTCCAACCTCCCCTCACTTTCTCCTGGTAGTTCCTTCCACCCTCCCTCACCTCCTGGTAGTCCTTTCCTCTCTCCCCCCCCCCCCCACCTGCTTGGTAGTTCCTCCCTCCGGCCCACCTCTCAACTCGGTATTCCCTTCCTCCGTGCACCCCTCGGCTTGGTGATCCCTCCCTCTCCCCTTGGCTCGGTAGTACTTCCATCTGCCCGCCCCTTGGCTCAGTAGTCCCTTCTTCTGACCCCTCCCGCCCCTCGGCTTGTAATTCCGCCCCCCCCCCCCCCCCCCCCCCCCGGACTCGGTCGTCCTTCCCTCTGCATCCTCCCCCCCTCGACTCGGTATTCCTTCTATGCAAACACCTCGCTTGATCAGGTAGTCCCTCCGCCCACCTCCCTCGACGTGGCCGTCCCTCCCTATGCCCCCTGCTAAGCTCAAATGTCCCTCCATCTATCCCCCTTGGCTCCGTTGTCCTCACTGTCCCCCACCCAGGGCTGGGTAGTGCCTCACTGTCGCCCACCTTGGGCTGGGTAGTCCATCACTGTCGCCCACCCCGGGCAAGGTAGTCCCTCACTATCCCCCACCCTGGGCAAGGTAGTCCCTCACTGTCCCCCAACCTGGGCTGGGTAGTCCATCACTGTCATCCACCCCGGGCAAGGTAGTCCCTCACTATCCCCCACCCTGGGCAAGGTAGTCCCTCACTGTCCCCCAACCTGGGCTGGTTGGTCCATCACTATCATCCACCCCGGGCAAGGTAGTCCCTCACTATCCCCTACCCTGGGCAAGGTAGTCCCTCGCTGTCCCCCAACCTGGGCTGGGTAGTCCATCACTGTCATCCACCCCGGGCAAGGTAGTCCCTCACCATCCCCCACCCTGGGCAAGGTAGTCCCGCACTGTCCCCCAACCTGGGCTGGGTAGTCCATCACTGTCATCCACCCCGGGCAAGGTAGTCCCTCACTGTCCCCCAACCTTGGCTGGGTAGTCCATCACTGTCGTCCACCCCAGGCAAGGTAGTCCCTCACTGTCCCCCACCCCGGGCAAGGTAGTCCCTCACTGTCCCCCACCCCGGGCAAGGTAGTCCCTCACTGTCCCCCACCCCAGGCAAGGTAGTCCCTCACTGTCCCCCAACCTGGGCTGGTTGGTCCATCACTGTCGCCCACCCTGGGTTGGGTAGTTCCTCATTGCCCCCTCCCCGTCCTGTGATGGGTAGTCCCTCACCATTGCCTGCCCCCCCCCCCAACCCGGCTGGGTAGTCCCTCACTGTCACTCCACCCCTGGGCTGGGTATTCCCTCACTGTCCCCACCCTAGGCTGGGTAGTCGCTCTCTATTCCCCCCCCCCCCCCCAGGCTGGGTAGTCCCTCACTGTCTATCCCCCCCCCCTCCTCTCCCCGCTGGGCTGGGTAGTCCTTCACTGTCCTTCCCGCCAACCCCCCCCCCCCCCCCACTGGGTAGTCCCTCACTGTCGTCCCGTCGCCCCCCTCCCCACCGAGGGCTGTGTGGTCACTCACTGTTCCCCCCCCCCTCCCCTGGGCTGGGTAGTCCCTCTCTGTACCACCCCCTTGGGCTGGGTAGTCCCTCACTGTCCATCTCCATTCCCCCCCTCCCCCTGGCTGGGTAGTCGCTCATTGACCGTCCTGCCCCCCCCATCCCTCCCTGCGCTGGGTAGTCCTTCAGTGTCCGTCCCGTCACACCCCCTCCCCACCCTGGGCTGTGTGGTCACACTGTCCCGCCCCCCTCCCCTGGACTGGGTAGTCCCTCATTGCCCCCCCATTCCCTGGCTGAGTAGTCCTTCAGTGTCCGTCCCGTCACACCCCCTCCCCACCCTGGGCTGTGTGGTCACACTGTCCCGCCCCCCTCCCCTGGACTGGGTAGTCCCTCACCGTCTCCCCCATCCCCTGGGCTGGGTAGTCCCTCACTGTCCCCCCCCCCCCCCCATCCCCTGGGCTGGGTAGTCCCTGACTGTCCCCTCCCATCCCCCGGGCTGGGTAGTCCCTCACTGCCGTCCCCCCCCCACCCTCCTGGGCTGGGTAGTCCCTCACTGTAATCCTCCCCCTCGGGCTGGGTAGTTCCGCACTGTTCCCCCCCATCCCCTGGGCTGGGTAGTCCGTCACTGTCGTCGTCCCCCTCCCCCATCCCGTGGGCTGGGTAGTCCCCCACTGCCATCTGCCCCCCCCCGGGTTGGGTAGTCCCTCACTGTACCCCCCTCCCCCTCTGGCTGGGTAGTCCCTCATTGACCATCCCGTCTCCCCCTCCCTCCCCTGGGCTGGGTAGTCCCTCACTGTCACTCCACCCCTGGGCTGGGTATTCCATCACTGTCCCCACCCTAGGCTGGGTAGTCGCTCTCTATCCCCCCCCCCCCCCACCCCCCGGGCTGGTAGTCCCTCACTGTCTATCCCGCCAACCCCCCCTCCACTGGGTAGTTCCTCACTGTCGTCCCGTCGCCCCCCTCCCCACCGAGGGCTGTGTGGTCACTCACTGTTTCCCCCCCCCCTCCCCTGGGCTGGGTAGTCCCTCGCTGTACCCCTCCCCCTCCCCCTCGGGCTGGGTAGTCCCTCATTGACCGGCCTGTCTCCCCCTCCCTCTCCTGGGCTGGGTAGTCCCTCACTGTCCGTGCCCCCCCCCCCCCCACCCCCCAGCTGGGTAGACCCTCACTGTCCATCCCGCCCCCCTCCACCCCGGGCTGGGTAGTCCCTCACTGTCCGTCCCGTCCCCCCCTGGGCTGGGTAGTCCCTCAATGTCCGTCCTGCCCCCCAATCCCCCCCTGCGCTGGGTAGTCCTTCACTGTCCGTTCCGTCGCACCCCCTTCCCACCTTAGGCTGTGTGGTCACACTGCCCCGCCCCCCACCCCTGGGGTCGGTAGTCCCTCACAGTCCCCCCCCCCCCCAATCCCCTGGGCTGGGTTGTCCCTCACTGCCATCTCCCCCCATCCCCTGGGCTGGGTAGTCCCTCACTGCCATCTCTCCCCCCCCCCACTGTGTTGGGTAGTCCCTCACTGTACCCCTCCCCCTCGGGCTGGGTAGTCCCTCACTGTCCGTCCCGCCTCCCCCTTGGGGTGGGTAGTCCCACACTGTCCATCCCGTCTCCCCCTCCTCCTCCCTCCCCTGGGCTGGGTAGTCCCTCACCCCTCACTGTCCGTCCCCACCCCCCCCCCCGGGTAGTCCCTCACTGTCCATCCCGCACCCCCTCCCCCCCGTGTGGGTAGTCCCTCACTGTCTGTCCCCTTGCCCCCCCCCCCCCGGTAGTCCCTCACTGGTCACCCGCCCCCCCCCCGGGCTAGGTAGTCCCCCACTGTACCCCCTCCCCATCCCTTGGGCTGGGTAGTCCCTCACTATACCCTATACCCCCCTCCCTCAGGCTGTGTGGTCACACACTGTCTCCCCGCCCTCTCCCCCGGGCTGGGTAGTCCCTCACTGTACCCCTCTTCCTCCCCCCCTGGGCTGGTAGTCCCTCACTGTCCGTCCTTTCCCCCCCCCCTGGGCTGGGTAGTCCCTCACTGTCCATCCCGCACCCCCCCTCCCTCCCCCCCTGGGCTGGGTAGTCCCTCATTGTCCATCCCCCCCCCCGGGCTGGGTAGTCCCTCACTGTCCGTCCCCTGTTCCCCCCCCCTCTCCTGGGCTGGATAGCCTCAAAACAGAAGAATACTGCTCCTCTAATCAGAGACTGGCTATTTCCCAACTTTGCTGCCAATAAGATTACTAGCAACCTTATCAATGGCAAACGGGGTCAGGAACAGTCTGTGATTGGAGGAGCAGAAACCCGCAGCACCGTTGAATTTATTTCCCAGCATTTTAAACATGGGGTCTGCAGGCCGGATTGGACAGCCTGGAGGGCTGCATATTGGCCCACAAGTTAGGCAAGCCGGACGCAGATAGTCATTTAGCATATTCATAATTCGCTTGCCTTTTGCAATGGTTTAAAAAAAATTATTTAACACGATATTGGTGTTGCTGCCTAGGGCTGCATTTATTGTCCATTCCTTTTTGCTTTGAGGTGCTGGTGGGGAGCTGTTTTCTTGAACTGCTGCAGTCCCTATGGTGTCGGTACACCCAGTGTTGTTAAGAATAGAGTTCCAGAATTTTGACCCAGCAACAGTGAAGGGACAACAATATATTTCCAAGTCAAGACGGTGTGCGGCTTGGAGAGGAACTAGGTGGTGAAGTTTCCATGAATCTGCTGTCATGTCTTTCTGGGTGGCAGAGCTCATGGATTTAGAAGGTGCTATCAAAAGATTCATAGAATCAACAGCACGAAGAGGAAGGAAGTGCTGAGGGTTTTGGCAAAGGTCGGTTTAATGACCGGTACAGGCTTGGAGGGCCAAGGGGCCTGTTTCTGTGCTGTATTATTTTTTGAAGACAGGCCCTTCGGCCCAAACTTGTCCATGCCAACCAAAAAGCCCATTTTAGCTAACCCCATTTGCCTGTATTTAGCCCATATCCCTCTAAACCTTCCTTATCCATGTATCTGTCCAAATGCCTTTTAAATGTTGTCAATGTCCCTTCCTCAACCACTTCTTCCGGCAGCTCATTCCACATATGTACTACCCTCTGTGTAAAAAAAGTTGCTCCGATTAATTCTTTCCCTTCTCAACTTAAACCGATACCCTCTAGCTCTCGATTCTCCAACCCTGGGAAAAAGACAGTGCATTCACCCTGTCCATGCTTCTAATGATCTTATACACCTCTATAAGATTACCCCTCAATCTCCTACCCTCCAAAGAAAAAAGTCCTAGCCTGTACAATCTCTCCCTATAATTCACTCCCTTGAGTCCTGGCAACACCCTTGCAAATCTCTTCTGCACTGTCTCCAGTTTAATAACATCTTTCCTACAGTAAGTCGACCAAAACTGAACACAATACTTCAGGTGCGGCCTCACCAACATCCTGTACAACTGCAACATAACTCTCCAACTTCTATACTCAATGCCCTGACTGATGAAGGCCAAAAGCCTTCTTCACTGCCCTATGTACCTGTGCCTCCACCTTTACAGAACCGTGCACCTTAACTCCAAGGTCCCTCTGTTCCACGATATTCCCCAAGGTTCTACCATCCACCGTGAAAGTCCTAACTTGATTTGACTTTCCAAAATGCAATACCTCACACTTATCTGTATTGAACTCCAGTTGCCATTTCTCGACCATCATCCCCAGCTGATCAAGTTCCTGCTGCAATTTTTGATAACCTTCCTCACGGTCTACAACATCACCCAGTGTCATCTGCAAACTTACTGATCATGCCTTGTACATTCTCATCCAAATCGTTGCTATAGATAAAAAACAGCAATGGGCCCAGCACTGACCCCTGAGGCACACCACTAGTCACAGGCCTCCAGTCCAACAGACATCCTTCCACCATTACCCGCTGCTTCCTACCATCAAGCCAGTTGTACATCCAATTTGCCAGTTCTCCCTGGATTCCATCTGATCTAACCTTCCAGAGTAGCCTACGATGTGGAACTTTATCAAAGGCCTTACATGTCCATATAGACTACGTCTACCCCCCTGCCGTCATCAACCTTCCTGATCACTTCATCAAAGAACTCTTAACAAATTTATAAGGCATGATCTCCCAGGCACAAAGCCATGCTGATTACTCCTATTCAAACCCTATCTTTCCAAATGCCTGTATATCTTATCCCTCAGAATCCTCTCTAGTAATTTACCCACCACAGATGTTGGGCTTACCAGTCTACAATTCTCAGGATTTTCTTTGCAGCCCTTCTTAAATGAGGTCCCAACATTGGGTACCCTCCAGTCTTCTGGTACCTCACCAGTGGCTAACAATGATGCAAATATCTCAGCCAGGGCTCCTGCAATTTCTTCTCTAGCCTCACGCAGTGTTCTTGGATAAACCTGGTCAGGGTCAGGAGATTTATCCACCGTCATACATTTTAATACGTCCATCACCTCCTCTACTGTAATGCAAACTGTCCCCAAATATCGCCACTAACCTTCCCAGGTTCCAAGGTCTTCATGTCTTTCCCCACGGTAAACACAGAGGAGAAATATTGAGAACCTCGCCCACCTCCTGCGGTTCCACACATGTGTGTCCACTTTGGTTCTTGAGGGGTTCTATTCTCTCTCCAGTTATTAATTTTCCTTCAATTTACTTAAAGAATCTCTTTGGATTCACATTAATCCCCTCAGCCAAAGCTACCTCATGCCCCCTTTTTGCCCTCCTAGTTTCCTTCTTGAGTATACTCCCGTGTCCCCTGTACACCTCCAGGGAATCCCTTGATTCTAACTGCTTGTATCTGAGCCATGCATCCTCATTTTCCTGGCCAAAAGCTCAATATGTTTTGTCATCCAGGGTTCCCTACTCCTGCCAGCCTTGCCCTTCACCCTAACAGGAACCTATAGACACTGAACTCTAGCTATTTCACTTTTAAAGGCCTCCCATGTGCTGGAGGTCCCTCTGCCCTCAAACAAGCTACTCCAATCAACCCTTGCAAGCTCCTGTCTAATTCCATCAAAATTTGTCTTGCCCCAATTTAGAACTTGCACCTGCGGACTAGTCTTGTCCCTTTCCATAACTATTTAAAAATTAATAGAACTATGGTCACTGGTCCCAAAGTGGTCCCCCACTGTCACCCTGGCCTCGCCACCACAACCCAAAGATGTGTAGGATAGGTGAATTGGCCACCCTAAATTGCTACTTAATTGGGAAAAAAAATAATTGGGTACTCTAAATTTATTCAAAACAAACTCAGTCTCTTTCCCTGCCCTATTTCCCAAGAGTAGGTCAGGATTTGCCCTTTCCCATGTAGGACCCTCCACATACTGCCCGAGGAAACTTTCCTGAACACACTTACCAAATTCCACCCCATCTAAGCCCTTAACACTATGACAGTCCCAGTCTATGTTCGGAAAATTAAAATCCCCTATCATAACAACCCTATTACACCTGCAAGTCTCCCCAACCCCCTGCATATTTGTTTGTCTAATTCTTGGTGAGTTCATAGAATCATAGAATTTACAGTGCAGGAGGTCATTTGGCCTATCGAGTCTGCACCGGCTCTTGGTTGTTGCAGCAGTGCATCTTGTACATGGTAAACACTGCTGCCACTGTGCAGCAGTGGTGGAAAGGAATAAATGTCGAAGGCATTATAGATGGAGTGCCAATCAGGGAAACGGTTTTGTCCTTCATCATAGTTATCATAGAATTTACAGTGCTGAAGGAGGCCATTCGGCCCACCGAGTCTGCACCGGCTCTTGGAAAGAGCACCCTACCCAAGGTCAACACCTCCACCCTATCCCCATAACCCAGTGACCCCACCCAACATTAAGGGCAATTGTGGTTACTAAGGGCAATTTATCATGGCCAATCCACCTAACCCGCACATCTTTGGACTGTGGGAGGAAACCGGAGCACCCGGAGGAAACCCACGCACACACGGGGAGGATGTGCAGACTCCGCACAGACAGTGACCCAAGCTGGAATCGAACCTGGGACCCTGGAGCTGTGAAGCAATTGTGCTATCCACTATGCTACCGTGCTGTCCTGGATGGGAGTTGCACTCATCCAGGCAAATAGAGTGTATCCCATCACCTCCTGAACTGTGCCTTGCAGATTGTTTTGAAGCACTACTAATGCATTAAAGTTTATTCTATTTAATTTTTTACTTTATTGCATTTCAATACTTGCAACCTTCTGGTCTTCCTTTGTAAGTCGCATATCTACTACACTTGGGCCTCTAATAAAGATTCTGACACTGGCTGCTGGAAGGTCTGAATTAGCAACATTTCTTTGAGTTTTCACTTCCCCTACAATGAAGCACCTGCCTAATACTCAGATAATTATAAGTAAAAGCTTAGTTTACTCAATAATTGGGTTGTGCGCTCTCCATTAGTGTGAAATAGTACTCTTATTATCATGTTATGGAATTTATATACAGTTTAATGTAGACAATAGAATTAGTGGCTGCATTCTTAGAAGAACATTTAATAACTGAAATGTTCAAATTATGTCAGGTGTAGATGCAGAGAGAAAACAGACTAAAAAAGGTCAGACGCTACATCCCAGATCAAGTTTTATTATTTCATGGTGATGAATGTAGGAATTTCAGATGTATTATATTATAGGTATTTGGTGCAGTAAGGATTAAACGCCTGGGTTAGTGTGTGTGTGTGACTGCTAAAATCATGTTTTAAATGAAATCCTAATTTGAAAGGCAAGTATATTTTAGGAGCCAGGGGTGTAATTAGACCATCATAACGGGCATGGGCTAATGTAATTGTGTTTGGATTCAGACAGGATTTTCAAAGTGCGGGTGGATCGTGGGCAGGAGTCAGAAGGGTTGCGGTGTTCCCATCAGCCGCGAAAGCAGCGCCTGCAGGGAAAGCCCTGCTTACAATGTCAATTCAGGCCTTATCTGACACTGGAAGTGCACTGCGTTTAAATGGTGTTTTACCTGCATGCTATAAAACAAGCCGAGAGCTGCAGGCCCGCACTCTCCCAGACATGTTTTGTGTGATCTCCTCCCCGAACAGGCGCCGGAATGTGGCGACTAGGGGCTTTTCACAGTTACTTCATTTGAAGCCTACTTGTGACAATAAGCGATTTTCATTTCATTCTGGGATGTGACAAGCTGCAGGCCCACAGTGTTTTGCATGGTGGACAGATATTGCAACAGAGTTGTGGAGGAAAAGGAGAGAGCCAGGCAAGAGCTTAAAGTCTTCATTGAAGGAGCTAGAATTTGGAAAGAAATGATAGGTGAGTAATGTGCTGATTCCCAAAGTACCTGTAAAACAAAAGGCTAACATTGGGGTGATGTTTTTTATCCTTTGTGCATCTGTAGAGAAACTGAAAATTGAGAAAGACGGTGTGTTCTATTTTTTCACGTTGTCCACCCATCTCGAGCAAATTTAAAGTCCCGGTGCGCTAAATCAATTGAGATTTTAAAGTGCAGAGTTAATTATTATTATTTTCTTTTGACAATTACAACTTTTACAAGCAGAAGTACAAATACGAGTTGCGGATGTATTGTGAAAAAGGGGAAGCTCCTGCAAACATTGACCCGTTCTCCACCTACCCTCCCCACCCACCCTGCATCTCGGCCATCTGCGACAAATAGAATGGGATTATCAGCGCAGAGTAACAAAACTAACTGGCTAGGTGTGAATTAAAAGATGCAGAAATGAAATGAGCTTGTGGAAATTCATGAGATCATCACTAAGTCTGCCCCCACGTGTTTAAACCATCTTAATTCACAGTCTGCGGCTGGGACACGGCGGAGGGGGGGGGGGGGGTTAGAAGGGGTTGGACTTGTCAGTTATCGGGGTGGGGGCAGATTATAGGCAGGTATTGAGACAAAATCAAGGAGGAACCGGAGGGTGACTGTTCAGAAATACAGGATTTTGATGGTCTGGCCTGAAGCACTTCAACTGTTGGCAGGACATCAGTCGCCATGAAGTAACTGCAATGGCATCTCTTCTAGGTGGGGAAGCATGAGCACAGCACAATGCCACAATGGAATTTCTGAGAAAATAATTAATATCTGAGAAAAATGTGTTTAATGTCCATTCTGGCTGATTAATGACATCCAGAACTCTTATTTTTTTAGTCGGGGCAGTTTTACCGTTATCGGCATTCATCAATTTTGATTAACTTGTTTCTAATAGTGTATTTTGAAGTTGAATAAACTTGCAACAAGTAATTGAACTGCATTTAAGCCAACTATAAATCAATATTTTAATGTCGCTATCTTGAGATTTATGGCTGTTTTATTTACAAGAACCATGTATGGCTCTCTCCCAGTGATAGATGTTCTTTGTTCTCCTCTCCTTAGTCTTCTTCCTTTGCTTCTTTGTTTCCTCAAGGCAGTGTCCAGCGATGAATGCCAGTTCACTCACAATTGTTGGCGGCCCTCTCATGATTTACTATTCTTCATTGTTATGGGAGAGGCGTTTTCAGAAACCCCAAATGTATCATGGAGTTCAACCAACCTCCCCCTTTAATGTATTGTTGCTTTTGAAGCACACGGCTTGTTCTCCAGGTGTGGTATTACAATTATGGACACGTGGGTTTTTAAACACAAAACAATGTTTATTCCATGAACTCAACTTAACCTTTTAAATAAACATTGGATCACTTAACACCCCTTACTTCAAAGATAACCCCGAAAATAATACAACACTAAATAATCCTTCAGTTATTCCTTTCAACATCCAAAAAACTTAACACCTTTAAACAGAAACACATCAGGTTAAAGGCATTACTATTATGGGTTAAAATCACCCAAATGATCCAGAGATAGTCTTTCATGGCAGAGATCACAGCAGATTCAGCTCACTGCAAACACAGGCACACCCAAGCTCTTTTCCTCAAAACTGAAACTAAAACTGCAAAATGGCTGAGCTAAAACCCAGCTCCACCCACACTCTGACATCACTGCATTTCTTAAAGGTACATTGCTTAAACATCCATTTCTTAAAGGCACTCTCACATGACAATGTGTGTCTCTAGAAAGTGAACTGTCGCAAAAAGGAGGACATCACAGGCATACCTCATCCTGTCCTCACTCAATGTTGACATAAATTCAATGCCAACAAGAGAGTGATTAAGAACGGGAATATTAAATGATTTTCTTTCCCTCGCCTGCCTTGCACAAGAAATAGTGTCCCAAAAACTGCTTTGATTCAGGTTAGACTGGGTACACAATGTGGTGTGGGTCCCAAAGGTTGGCCGGGGTGGGCCCCGAAGGTCAGCCAGTTGGTAAACATGCGTCTCGGGAAAAATAGTTTGAGAAACACTGGATTAAGGGGATTCCCTGTGGAGTTAATTAGATTTCAGCTTGGCAAGGTGAAGTTACTGGGTGGAGCTAAAGCATCAGCCATTTTGCAGAAAGCAGTTCTAGATGAAGCTGTGATCAATAGTCAGGCAGATTGCTCGCTGCAGCTCAGTTACGAGATATGTCACAGACAGAAGTGCAGTGTGGTAGGAAAGATGAACAAACCAACTTCTGAACAAATACAGCCAGAGTTTCTGCCTGTGTCAGGCAGGAGTCAGATCTTTTCTTTAAAGCAGTGTTAAGAAATCTCTCTCTCAAAGACCATCTCTGTAAATGAAGTAATCCTGACTGCCAGTGGTATTTTAAAAAAATAATTAGAGTACCCAATTCATTTTTTCCAATTAAGGGGCAATTTAGCATGGCCAATCCACCTACCCTGCACATCTTTTGGGTTATGGGGGCGAAACCCACGCAAACACAGGGAGAATATGCAAAGTCCACACGGACAGTGACCCAGAGCCGGGATCGAACCTGAGACCTCCGTGCCGTGCGACAGCAATGTTAACTACTGCGCCACTGTGCTGCCCTGACTGCCAGTGGTATTTAATAGTGTATTGAGAGCCAAGATGTTTTTGTTTCTTGTTGTTTTGAGTGGGAATAAAGATAGCAGTTAAGGGTATTTTATTCACTGTATGCAGTAGTATTGTTTCAGGAGTAATTGTATTTTCTGGGGTGATGTTGAACATATTCTAAAACTGTGTTAATAATAAAGTTTGTTTTAATATGCCATATCCCTATTTCTTCGTGATCACTCCTGGAGTGAGGTATCCTTTCCTCTCAGTTTTACAAAATTAAAATAAAATATTGGGGTTTGTGTCCAGTATCCTAGCCACGGTTGGGGTCGAGTCCGGGGTCATAATAATGATCATAATCTCTCATTAAATTTGGAACAAGGAGGATCAGACCCAGCTAAACTGATGCAAACACAGTTTAAAATGGTAGCAAGAAAGGAAATGTCCAATCTTGTGTTTCCCACCTTGCCGAAAATGTTGGGTCTCCAAGAAAATAGGCCTTGTGTCAACAAATAACAATGATCTAATATTTAGGAGATCTTTAATTAAAAGAAAAAAATAAGTGTACAAGAGAGAATCTGTTTGTTAAATGCCTGAAGTAGAATGTTAAGTTATTTATAATATCATAGCCCAGAACTAATAAGTGGGTATAAAATTGTGAGCAAAAACTGTTAAATGTGACAAGACTATCATTTAAAATCATCATAGAACTTTATTTCCCCACAGTATCCCTTTCTAAATATTTTTGACTCCCATAATGTATACTTGTCGAATTTGAAAGTCAGTTTTAGTCTCCAGCGAATAAGTAAATCAGGATTCAGTCTCCAGCAAATAGGTAAATCAAGATTTATCTTTTAGCTTTTTACATACAATTTTTGAAAAAAGCTTTAAATTGTGGACCAGTGACACAAAATTACACTATCATTGCCACACTGTTTCAACTATCCAATGCTCTAGAAGTTTCAACTATAATTCAGCAATCTTTAATTGTTTCATAATTGGTAATATTTCCAACAACATCCAGATACAAGACTAGTAACAGTGCAGTTAAACAGAGGGGAAACCATTCGTTTTGCCCTGATCTGTTGACAGACACTTCATCAAATTTCCTCTCCTTTCATCAGAAGAAACTGCCATTGAAACAAAAACAGATTTGCAAGAATACTTCCTTACCAGGTCAAATAAAACCATTCATTAACAATAATCAACCATCTGAATGCTAGGGGAGAGACAGGAGTAGCCAACCTGAAATAAAGGCAGTACTTGACCCAAATGGCTTTAAGGAACTCTTTAAAAACAAAGAGCACAATGGACGTCAGGTGGAATATTCTCCAATGGCTGGGATAATAACTGATATGAAGGACTTAACCAGCTCATTCAGCAATGTGCAAATTCTTGGGCTTGAATTTGTAGGATGGCAGAGGCACAAAGAGTTGGCGGGAGACACATCCCCAACAACTTCAATGGAGCAATGCTATTGTAAACTCTAATCAGTATGAATTGGCAGGACTTCCAGCTCTCACTCAGGTAGTAGGCCCACCTTTGAGAGTTGCCGGCCAATGAGATTGGCTGGCAACTCTCCAGAACCTCCAGCTGCTGAGGCCAGAAGAGGCACCAACCAACATGAGACCAAGTTCTGGTAATCGAAGACCCATGGAAGTGAAAGGGATCCCAGGTGGGTGAGGGTAGGGAAGACATGGGGAATGCAAGGGGGGCAATCAGGGTCTTGGGGGATCTCCAGCGATTACCTGGCCAAAGGAAGGAGGGAGTTTCTCATGGAGGCGCTTCCCCTCCCTTTCCCCTTGAGATCTGGATTTTCCTTACGGCATTATAATTGGGCCGTCAGCCTAAATCTGGAGGCTGGGCGAGAAACATAACTGCTATTTGAAGGCCTTAATTAGGGTAAGGGCAATTGGGAACCAGTGCAAAATTCTGGCCTTAACGATATTGAAATCCCCCATCCAGATTACATTCTGTGCCCGACCTACCCTCAGTTCTTCTTCTAAATGGTATTCACCATGGCGGAATCGAGATTCATCAGTTCAGAGTGGTGGGTGGCAATTAACAGGAGGTTTCCTTACCCATGTTTTACCTGATGCCGTGAAATTTCAATGCGTCTGGAGTCAATGTTGAGAACTCCCGGGCCACACTCTCAACTTATACCACTGCTGAGAGTCTGTCCTGCTGATGGGATGGTCATGGAAGAGTTTGGGACATTGGCTGTGAGTACACCTATATCAGGCTGTTGCTTGATTGGTCTGTGGAACAACTTTCCCAATGTTGGTCCAAGTTTCCAGATGTTGGTAAGGATGTCTTTGCTTACTCCTGTCTCTCCCCTAGCATTCAAGACTGACTGGGTTAAGCTTGCCCCTCTCATTCTGGTGTCAAGGTCAATATTAGTGGTCCATCTGCTTTTATTGTTTTAATAGTTTTGTGTTATGGTTTGGTAGAATTCAGTAACTTGCTTGGTCATTTTAAAAAGTGGTTTAGAGTCAACCATATTGCTGTGTCTGAAGTCACATGTAGGCCAGGCCAGGCAAGGAACAATGACATTAATGTTCCACATGGATTTTTATGATAATCTGGTAGTTTCTCAGTCACTAATAATACAAATTTTTATTAGTGTCACAAGTAGTCTTACATTAAAACTACAATGAAGTGACTGTAAAAATCCCCTAGTCACCACACTCCGGCGCCTGTTCGGGTACACTGAGGGAGAATTCCGAATGCCTAATTCACCTAACAAGCACATCTTTCAGGACTTGAGAGGGGAAACCGGAGCACCCGGAGGAAATCCACGCAGACATAGGGAGAACGTGCAGACTTTGTACAGACAGTGACACAGTGACCCAAGCCGGGAATCGAACCCAGAACCCTGGCGCTGTGAAACAACAGTGCTAACCACTGTGCTACCGTTCCACCCATCACATTGTGGAGTTTGTTAAATTTAATAAATCATAATGGAGTTTGATAAACCCGGTTCCATGATATCACCTCAGTTCAAACAAAGTTACAGAAGTCAGTACAAACTTACACTTGCTAAACAAGTTCTTAAACAAGCTTGATGACCCTGGCGGGCAGAATTTATGATATATTCTGTACTGTGACAGTCACTTGTTTTTAAACGTCACAGTTGAGGATATAGTTTGACATATAGAATCAAAGGATAGTTATGGCATAAAACATCTCTGCCACAGATTTGCCAACAACTGAGTTAATCCCCTGATTTAACTGTACCCATTAGCTCAGGGGATTACCCAGTTATAAGCACTGGTACAGGGGTTTATCCAAAGTAATTTACCACATCCACTTAAAGGAAATGAGAGTTGAAAATGGAAAGTCCAAAAAATCATTAAAATAAAGGCTGCAGACACAAGCAGAAAGGAGGCAACAAGTTAAGGTACAATTAAAAATGTGATTTTTACCAACTGTCTGCGATTTGCTTGAATATGCTGTTTATTGGGGTTCACAGGTCATTCCAGATCTCAGAAAGCCTTTTTTGTAACTCATAATCTGTCTCTTCCGTGCATGCATTGAAAATCACATATGCACAATGGATCGAGTTGCAAAGTCATTGATCTACAGACTCCATCGCAAAAGAGGACTGAAAGCGTTGATAAGTATAAATTTAAGGAGGCTGACGCAAATAAATTTCTTCCCCAATAGCCTGGATAACACTATCAAAATTATTATAAACATAAAAAATGCTGCAGTTGATCAAGCAACAGCAACATTGAGCAGTTTTAATGTTGCTAAACATTTAAAGTGTTATCAAAAAGACCATATTTGGGACCAAGTCATAGGAGGAGAATAAAGTCAGCTGACCTAAAGCTTGGCCAAAGAGGTAGATTTTAAAGAGCATCTTAAAGGAGGACGGAGAGGTTGACGGGTTTACAAATGGAATTCCAGAACTAAGGTCAAGGCAGCCAAAAACATTTCTATGTACCCTATCAAATCCTTTAATCAACTTATCCACCTCAATACTCTGACCAGTCTTTTCAAGATCAAAGTAGATTAGCTCAAACTTTCCCACAATGAACACATCTGCCACAGGTTTTCTCAGAGTAAAGTTAACCCTGACAATGAGGATCAATTAAAATCAGGATTGTGTAAGAGATTAGAACTGGAGAACCTCAGAGATCTTTAACTTAGTTATAAATAAACCAGAAATTACAAGTTCAGAAAATATGGTGTAGTCTTTTTCAATTAAAATGCGCCATGATGAAAATCGACCTTCAATCAATTGATACAATGCTCTATACAATGCTTTGGAGAAATGATGATCATAGATTATCATAGAATTTACAGTGCAGAAGGAGTCTGCACCTACCCAAGGTCAACACCTCCACCCTATCCCCATAACCCAGTAACCCCACCCAACACTAAGGGCAATTTATCATGGCCAATCCACCTAACCTGCACATCTTTGGAAATGATGGAGAATGCACACAATTTAGTTCAATAGTGAGGGTGCAGGCAATATCGGTAAGGACGTATTTACTTCCTATCCCTGCCTGTCCTGAGATACATTTCCATATGGAATTATTTTTTAGAAATGATAAAACACTTTGGAGAAGGTGCAGAATTAACTTAAGTATTGTGGGACTGGAGTCAATTTGTAGGCCATCAGGGTAGGATTTGCAGGTTTTCTTCACTCAAGGACATCTGTGGACTAGATTAGATCTGCAATAATCTATATTTTCAGTTTCATTATATTGTCAGTTTCTTTTTTTCAAAGGAACATTTTAGTGAATTATCAAATATAAACTGGAATATACAAATAGCCAAAAATATACACACAATATAACTTTCATCAACAATCAAATACTAACCTATACCTCTCTACTTCCCTCGCCCCATGCCCTCTAATGTGTCCGAATCCTTAAAGAAAGAAATGAATGGCTCCATCTCTGGTAGAACCTCCCAACTGAGCCTGATTGTATACTTGACTTTCTCCAGATGTAAGACCGATATCAAGTCTTCCATCCAGGCTGATGCCTTGGGTGGAGAGGGGTATCTCCAGTTGAGCAATTTACACCTCCTGGCTATTAAAGAGGCAAAAGCAAGAACATCCGCCGTCACTCCTGAGTAGAACGATGGGGAGTCCGAAACCCCAAATAATGCAACCAGCAGTCACGGTTCTAAGGTTGTCTGCAAAATCTTGGCTATTGTGCCAAAAAAGGAGGCCCTATATCCAGCAAGCTTAGGACAACCAAAATGCATGTGTGTGGTTAGCCATCACACTTGTTCCCCATGTCTTGAAAGAATCCACTCATCATTGCCTTCGTCCAATGCGTTCTATGTAGCACAAACTCAATCTGGCACAGGATAAACTGGAATTCACCTTTGAGGGCTTCTCCCCAAACCTCCTCAGTAAACACAGAGCTTAGTTCTTCCACCCATTTCTCATATACTCTATTCAAAGGGGCAGGATCCGAAGATAGAATGAGGCTGTACATGTTATATTTAAACTCCTGGTAGCATGTCATATTACCTTGTGTAATATAGTATATTACTCATTGAACTAGCCGAGTTGATGGAATGAACAATATGGTCTTCTTGTAAAGATGAACTAAGTTATTGAGTAATATAAATAATATTTGGGAGTCCTTTGTATTTAATATTGAACTAGTAAAAGAAATAAAATACAGTAAAGATAACTAACTATACAATGTAATAATGAAATAACTTATAACTTCTCTCTTTGGCTATTCTATGTCTTGTCTGTTCACTCTACTGAAGTGCACTCTCCCAGAAAGAGCAGGAAAGTCTTTTTCATACCATCTGATAGTGAGTCTAGTGTTGAATTGACTGTACTAGTTTTACATACATTAATCATGTATATTGAGATACAGAGATCACTACATCCTCCCTTTTTAAAAAAACATTTTCTTGAAAATAGTGAAAGAAAATTTTACATCTGAAATGCAGTGTATACAATGTACAGCAATCACTAGAATTGTGAAAAAGTTCACAAATTGAGACGACTGGGTCTTCTTCTCCTTGTTGATCTTCTTAATGTTAAAGATGATGAAGAAGTTTTAATGTCTTTGTTGACCATCATATTCGAATGCCTTTGCTGTTCAATTTGTTTTGAAATGTTTTGATTCAATCAAGATTAGGAAATATCTTCGCAGTATCTGTGACTTGAAGTAGATCTCTACGATTTCTTCTCAGAATGTTTCCATCTGAAATTATCAGATAAGCTCTTGGAGAAAATTGCCTAATCATGCGAGCAATGTCAGACCAACCTTCTTCAGAAAGTCTTAATCTAACAGTATCATTCTCAGATAAATAGACAATTCTTGCTTTTATTTCATTTTCTGTTGTTGAATTTTCTTCACAGTGCAATGTTGTTCAGGATCAGGAAAATGTAACGGAGGTAGAGTCGCTCTTAAATTCCTGTTGTATAACATTTGAGATGGAGATAATCCTGTTGCTAAAAGTGATGTCCTGTAATTGAGTAAAGCTAGATAAAAATCAGATTGTGAATATTTTGATTTGCTAAGCAGCTGTTTCATAATGTGGACACCTTTCTCTGCTTTTCCATTGGACTGTGGAAAATGAGGGCTTGAAGTTACATGTTCAAAATTGTAATTCAATGAGAATTCTTGCCATTCATGACTTGAAACACATGGACCATTGTCAGACATGACGATACGAGGAATACCATGCCTGGGAAATATTTCCTTGCATGCCTTTATGACAGTACTGGATGTGATGTCGTTCAATTTCACTAGTTCAGGAAAATCGGAAAAAATAGTCAATGACAATGAAATAGTCCTTGCCAAATAAGTGAAAGAGATCAGCATCAACCTTGATCCATGGTGCTGTAACTAGATCATGTGGTTGCATTGGTTCTTTGCATTGATGGTTTTGATGTGACTGACATGTTGAACTTGACGATATCATGTCCGAGATATCATTGTTGATACCTGGCCAATAGATCGATTGTCTGGCACGACTTTTACATTTTTCAATGCCTAAATGACCCTCACGAAGTCTAGAAAGCATTGCAGACCTCATGCTGTGTGGAATCACAATGCGATCTTCTCTCAGCAAAATACCGCCCACAATAGTCAGTTCTGACTGAATGCTTTGGTATTGCGGACAATTACCTTTAGGCCATCGTTGTTGAAGATGATGTATGACTTTCATCAAAGTAGCATCTTTCAGTGTTTCAATGCGAATTTGTTGTAACTTTGAATCAGAGGCTGGAAGTAACTCTCTGAATATTGCAGTTGAGAATCAATATTGTTGATCGATTCTTCTTGAAGAATTTCAGTGTTGACTGATCTAGATAAAGTGTCAGCAATTACTAACTCTTTACCTGGTGTGTATTTTCATATCTTCTTAATTTCATCATCAGATTGAAGTCTGGGAGTCATATAATTTAAGTTTTGTTCAATGATGTCTACAAGTGGGCGATGGTCAGTTTCTACTGTGAATTTGGGTAGACCATAAGCGTAGTTGTGGAATTTGGAAATCGCAGTAACTAGCCCAAGAAACTCCTTTTCAATTTGGGCATACCTACACTCAGTCTCAGTCATGGATCTTGACACATCGGCAATAGGAACCCAATTATTGAAATGGTCTTGTTGAAGTAAAACAGCACCTGTGCCATTTTTTCCAGCATCTGTTGAGATTTTAGTAGGTCTTGTAGGATCAAAAAGTGATAGCATGGAGCTTGTATCAACTGTTGTTTTAAATCTGTCCATTCTGCCATATGTTTTTCAGTCCAGATGAAATCTGTGTTCTTCCTAACCAGTTGACGTAGTGCAGTTGTTCTGTTAGCTAGATTTGAAATGAACTTTCCAAGAAAGTTGACAAGTCCTAGAAAGCGTAAGACTGCCTTCTTGTCTTTAAGAATTTGCATTGCCTTGATGGCTTGCACTTTATCTTGATCTGGCTTTATTCCTTCAGCTGTGATGTCATCACCCAAGAATTTCAAAGAGGAGGCGGCAAACATGCATTTAGCTTTGTTTAGTTTCGGACCATATTCATATATCCTTCTGAATACTTCCCAAAGACGTTTCATATGCTCTTCAGGTGTTGTTGACCAGACGATTATGTCATCAACATAAACACAAACACCTTCAATGTATTCGGTCATTTGTTCCATTTGTTCCAAATTTCCGAGGCGGATATAATTCCAAATGGCATCCTGTTGAAAAAGTGCCTTTTGAAAGGTGTATTAAAAGTACAGTGGAGTTTACTGGAGTCCTCTAGTTGCATCTGCCAAAAACCTTGAGACGCATCAAGTTTGGTAAAAATCCTGGCATTGGCCATTTCTGCAGTAATGTCTTCCTTCTTTGGTACTGGATAATGTTCTCTTTTAATATTGCGGTTGAGATCTTTGGGATCCATACAGATTCTTATTTCACCTGTAGTTTTTTTTACGCAGACTAGGAAGCTAATCCAGTCAGTAGGTCGAGTTATTTTTGATATGATGCCTTGAACTTGCAATCTGGATAGTTCAGCTGTTAATCTGTCTTTAAGCGGAGCAAGTACACGTCTCGGTGGATGGATTACCGATTTGGCATCCTTCTTCAGTTGTATCTTGTACTGAAAAGGTAATGTACCCATACCTTGAAATACATCTGACAAGTATTAAGAAAAATTCTTTGTATGAACTGCAAATCTTTACACGCTTGAGCTCCAAGTAAAGAAGAACGAGTATCATTTACTATCTCAAATCTTACTTGTTTATGAATGTCCCTATTTGTGACATTCAGGTAATATGAACCATGTGAGAAAATGGGATTGCCATTATAATCTCTTATGAGCACTCTGGAGGTATCATCTCATAATGACTTTTTATCTTGTACAAGTCTTTGGAATTCAGAAGGTTCGGCGAGGCACCGGTGTCCAGTTTGAAAGAAATTGGAATTGTGTTAATATACACAGTAGTCATCCATTCATTGCTAACGACATTGACTCTTTGATCTTATGTTGCTTGAAGATCCTTTCCATTTTCATGATGAGCTGGCTTTGTTGCTTGAAGATTATTCTTGCTTGTTTGTAGATCATTCTTCATGGACGATTCAACCACGCCAACGGAGAAAGTATTTTCTAACGAGAAAATATAATCTTTCATGAAATCTTCTTGTGTCGATTTCTCTTTGTTGTCCACAGCTCTTACTTTGTAATTTTTTTTCTGTGCAGGAGGAATGCAACTTGCAGATGATTGACACTGAGAAGCATAATGATTTAACTTCTGACATCTCAAACAGTGTTTACCAAAAGCAGGGAAGTATCCCTTTAAGTGGGCGTTGCCACACCTATGACACGTAATCACGTTGCCGTCATGACGCATTAGTGACGTACGCGCATGTGCAGACTTCTTCTTTGACGTCTCGCATTTCTGTGCGTCGTGCGCATGTGCAGAGCACGAAAATGCTTACGAAGGATAGTTTCCGTTCCTCACAGTCTTCTGCTTTGCCTGCGACACCATTTTGAATTTCTCTGCCTCGTGGTAGAGATTTGTGCTTTTTTCCTTAAGATAAAATGCTAAATACTGACTTTTCGTCTGTTCCACGGAGATGCATTTATCTATCACAGTTTGCAACGTTAAATCATTTTGCCTAATTAAAGCTTCTCTGACAGTATCATCAAGTATGCCTTAAACAATTTGGTCTCTCACGAGTGAATCATGGAGATCTACAAGAGTTTGAGATCTGCGATGAAATTATTCACTGGTTCACCAACTTTTTGAACTCTTCTGCGAAACTTTTGGTTTGCATCTTGCAATGTTCATCGAACTTCGCTATAACTTGATCAAACTTTTATTTTATCTTCACCAGCATTAAAATTAAACGAATTGAAGATTTTGATTGCTTGCTGTCCTGCCAGGGACAGAAGTAAAGCAATTCTTCTAGCTTCTGGTGTAGCACTTAAATCACTGGCTTCTAAATGAAGTTGTTTGAACAATTTCCAATTCAAATTTAAATTACCAGTGGTCTTTAGATGTCTTGGGGCTTGAACTCAGTCCATTGAAAAGTTGTTTTTGTCGAAGATTCCGATGTTGCGATGACTTCTGTAGTTGAATAGTTGATTACGATTTTTCTTTCTTTCTTTTATTCTAAATCTTCACTAGTCTTTCTTAAAAGCTTAAACTCCCTGGTACCATGTTAAACTTAAACATCTGATAGCATGTTATATTACCTTGTGTAATATAGTATATTACTCTTTGAACCAGCCGAGTTGATGAAATGAACAATAGTCTTCTTGTAAAGATGAACTAATTTATTGAGTAATATAAATAATATTTGTGAGTCCTTTGTACTTAATACTCAACTAGCAAAATAAATAAAATACAGTAAAGATAACTAACTAACTATACAATGTAATAATGAAATAGCTTATAACTTCTCTCTCCAGCTATTCTATGTCTTGTCTGTTCACTCTCCTGAAGCACACTCTCCCAGAAAGAGCTGGAAAGTCTTTCTTATACCATCTGATAATGAGACATCTAGTGTTGAATTGATTGTACTAGTTTTACATACATTGATCATGTATATTGATATACAGAGATCACTACAGTACAGATTTGAAACTACTCTCTCCCTTGCTGTGCCAAAGCCAGTATCTTTTCCAGCATTGAAGGGGGAGAGGGGGCAGGGGGAAGGACATAAAAAAACTTGAGAAATCCCAAATTTGAAAAAAACAAAAGGTTGGGACCAGACAGATTATATCTCTGAGAGTTTTTCAAGGCTGGCAAAGCTTTCACCTGGGAATAAATCCCCAAAGTACCAGACCTCCTGTTCTCTAATAATAATAAGCATTATTGTCACAAGTAAGTTTACATTAACAATGCAATGAAGTTACTGTGAAAAGCCCCAGTCGCCACATTCCGGCGCCTGTTCAGGTACACAAGAGGGAGAATTCAGAATGTTCAATTCGCCTAACAGCACATCGTTCGGGACTTGTGGGAGGAAACGGAGTACCTGGAGGAAACCTACGCAGACACGAGAAGAACATGCAGACTCCGCACAGACAGTGACCCAAACGGGAATCGAACCTGGGACCCTGACGCTGTAAGCAACTGTGCCAACCACTGTGCTACCATGCCGCCCATAGAACCTGAACGATGGATCCAAGCTCGAAGAGGTGGCGGTCACATATTGGGTCAAGTGACGACAGCGAGAGAAGATTGAAGTGCTGCCGAAACTGCTTCCAAATCCTGAGGGATGAAATAACCACAGGGTTTGTAGAAAGACCGTGCGGAGATAAGATCGGTAATTAGGTTGCGTAGGGAGGAGGCTGTAGCACAAGACCGTGCCTAGTCTAATCTACTCCAGTTTGATTTCAGATCAGTCAGCCATTGTAGGATTTTCTGCATGTTGGCAGCCCAGTAATAAAAGCAGAAATTTGGTAAGGCCGAGCTTCCCGATCCTCTGTCCCTCGGAAGCAGAGCGCTGCGGACCCTCGGACTCTTACCTGCCCAGACAAATGCAGATATTAATTTGTTGACCGTAATAAAAAATGCTTTGGGTAAAAAAAAAGGGGATAATTTGAAATAAGAACAGAAACCTGGGTAGCAAGGGGAATCTCTCCCCCCCCCCCCCAACGATGTCGCAGACCTCGATTTCACTCATTCTTAAACGAGAGAAGGATCCGGAGCAATGTGGGTCATATAAGCCGATTTCGATTTTGAACGTAGATGCCAACCTGCTGGCTAAGATTCTGGCCACTAGGATAGAAGACTGTGTCCCAGGGGTGATAGGGGAGGACCAAACTGGATTTGTTAAGGGCAGACAGCCCAATGCTAACATCCGGAGGCTTTTAAATGTAATTATGATGCCCTCAGGAGAGGAGGCGGAGGTAGTGGTAGCGATGGACGCGGAGAAGGCTTTTGATCGGATGGAGTGGGAGTATCTGTGGTAGACGCTGGGAAGGTTTGGGTTTGGTGAGGGCTTTATTGACTGGGTGCGATTGCTTTACCAGGCGCCTGTAGCGAGCGTGTGCACAAACTGGCTGAGGTCAGGGTATTTTAAGTTACACCGAGGGACGAGGCAGGGGTGCCACCTCTCCCCATTGCTGTTCGCTCTGGCTATAGAGCAGTTGGCCATAGTGCTGAGAGCATCAAGGAATTGGCAGGGGCTGGTGAGCATCAGGTTTCGCTTTACGCGGACGATCTGCGCTTGTACATTTCGGACTCGGTGGAGGGGATGGGGGAGGTTATGCAGATCTTGGGGGAATTTGGCAGGTTTTCAGGGTATAAATTGAACAAGCAAATTGTTTGTGATCTTGGCAAGGGGGCAGGAGAGGAGACTGAAGGAGCTGCCGCTCAAGATGGTAGAGAGGAGCTTTCGCTACCTGGGAATACAGGTGGCTCGGAAATGGGAGGCATTACACAGGCTCAACCTAACCCAGCTGGTAGAGCAAATGGAAGGGGACATTAAAAGATGGGATATGCTCCCGCTATCGTTGGCGGGGAGGGTACAAGCCGTGAAAATGACTGTCCTCCCCAGGTTTCTGTTTGTCTTTCAGTGCCTTCGCATATTCATCCCTAAGCCTTTTTCAAGCGGGTGAACAAGATTATTTTGGGCTTTGTGTGGGCGAATAAAACCCCGCGAGTGAAGAAAATGTTGTTGGAGCGCAGTCGGGGGGAGGGTGGGCTGGCGCTGCCAAACTTCTGCAACTACTACTGGGCGGCTAATATAGCTATGATTAGGAAGTGGGTAACGGGGGAGGGGTCGACATGGGAGCGGATGGAGGCGGCGTCATGCAAAGGCACCAGCTTGGGAGCATTGGTAACGGCACCTCTGCTGTTCTCGCCGGCCCGCTACTCCACTAGCCCGGTGGTGGTGGTGGCACTGAGGATCTGGGGGCAATGGAGGAGGTACAAGAAGGTGGAGTGTGCGTTGGTCTGGACCCCGATTTGCAATAACCATAGGTTCGCACCAGGCAGGATAGATGGCGGGTTCCGGAGCTGGCAGAGAGCAGGAATTAGAAGGATGGGAGATCTATTCATAGACAGGAGTTTTCCCAGTCTGAAGGCGCTGGAGGATAAGTTCAAGTTGCCACCGGGGAATGGTTTCAGATACTTGCAAATGCGGGACTTTTTGAGGAAACAGGTGTTGGCTTTCCCGCTGTTGCCGCTACGGGGGATACAGGACAGAGTAGTCTCTGGTACCTGGGTGGGGGAGGGGAAATTGTTGGATATCTAGCTGGAGTTGCTGGAGGCGGAGGAAACCCCGGTGGAGGAACTGAAGGGCAAGTGGGAGGAGGAGCTAGGTGGAGAACTGGAGGCGGGTCTGTGGGTGGACGCCCTAAGCAGGGTTAATTCCTCCTCATCATGTGCCAGGCTCAGTTTAATACAGTTTAAAGTGGTACACTGGGCCACATGACAGCGGCGAGGATGAGCAAGTTTTTCGGGGTAGTAGATAGATGTGCGAGGTGTGCGGGAAGCCCAGCAAACCATGTCCACATGTTTTGGGCATGCCCGAAGCTTAGAGGGTTTTGGCAGGGTTTTGCAAAAGCAATGTCCAGGGTGCTAGACACATGGGTGGTGCCGAGTCCAGAGGTAGCGATCTTTGGAGTGTCAGAAGATCCGGGAGTTCAGGGAGTGAAAGAGGCCGACGGTTTGTCCTTTGCCTCCCTGGTAGCCCGGAGACAGATCATTTTAATGTGGAGGGACTCGAAGCCCCCCGAGTGTGGAGACTTGGGTCAGTGACATGGCTGGGTTTCTCAGGCTGGAGAAAATAAAGTTTGCCTCAAGGCTGGGGTTCTCCCGGGGGTGGCGGCCGTTCGTTGATTTTCTCGGGGAAAATTAAAATGTCAGCAGAAGCAATATTCCGGGGGGGGGGGGAGCAGGTAGGTGCAATATGGTTGAGAGATATACACAAGGGGTTGGGTGGGAAATGTCTTTTTCTTACCATGTTGATGTTAATGTTATTATTGTCTTTGTTGTTATAAAAATTTTGCAAATACTTCAATAAAAATATTTTTTTTTAAAAGAAACCTGGGTAGTACATTCATCTTAACAGTTTGGGTCCTGCCCGCTAGAATCAGGAGGGGGGTTATTCCACCTCTGTAAATCCATTTTGATCTTGCTCGTGAGGCTTGAAATGTTCAGTTTGTGGAGTAAGGCCCAGTGGATCCCCAGATATCGAAAATTAGAGGTCGATAGGTGAAACAGCAGCAAACCAAGCTGAGTCCCTCTGGTCAATCAGTTCACTGGGAAACACTCACTTTTACTGATGTTTAATTTATAACCTGAGAATGCGTCAAACCTCGTGAGCATCTTCATGATGTTTTCTATTGAGGAGACCGGATCTGTGATATATAAAAGTAGGTAATCTGCGGAGTGATTTCAGGTGCTCCTCCCTTTCTGCATCCAAAGGTATGATAAATTCAGGTTCCCAAGCAGATGAGGCGGATAGGACAATGTTCAAGAGACGTTGGGCATTTGCCAAGAATGGTCTACCTTTGATAAAGCCTGTCTGATCCTCCAAAATTATATCTAGAAAACATGGCTCCATCTGGAATGCCAGCACTTTTGCCAGTATCTTAACATCTGTGTTAAGGAGTGAAATGGGTTGATGTGACCACACTTCACTGGATCCTTACCTTTTTCAGGAGCCCTGAGAGTGTGGCTTGGGCCAAGGGCGGCATAATGATCCCCTAGGCAGTGAATCATTGAGCATGTCCAAAGATTAAAGATTTTAGTTGCTCGGAGAACCTCTTCTAAAATTGGGGTGGGAAGCAGTCAGGACCATGGGCTCTGCCAGATTGCAGCCGACCAATACATTTCTGTATTTCTTCTGGGCTTAAGGGGGAAATCCCAGCTCCCTTTTCCTGTTTTCCTCAATGGTTGGGATGTGTAAACCATCTCAAAATCTCATCATGTCTGAAGATTCTGGAGGAGGCTCTGACTCATATATCTCACGGTAAAATGTACTGAAAGCCGCATTTACCTGGAGACGGGCGGAGACTAGATAACCTTGTTTTTTCCAAATCTGAGGAATTTCCCAGGAGGCTGCCTGCTTCTTGAGTTACTGTGCAAGACAACCCTCCTTCTCCCTATGTTCATAGAAGGTGCTGCGAGAATGTCATTACTGATGCACCGCTTTGTTCGTCGAGATCAATTCAAATTGCAGTTACAAATTTTTTCTGTGCATCAGTTATTCCGGCATTGGGGCAGCAGAATATTGGCGGTCAACCTCCAAGATGGAGTCCACCAGCCTTTGTCATTCCTCTCTCTCTCCTTGTTCACAATGTGAGCTGTATACACCACACCTGGAATATTGTGTGCAGTTTGGTCTCCGTATCAGAGGAATGACGTTCTTGCTCTAGAGGGAGCGCAGCAAAGGTTTACCAGACTGATCCCTGGGATGGCAATACTGAGGTACGAGGAGAGATTGAATTGGTTAGGATTGTATGTGCTGGAGTTCAGAAGAATGGGAGGGAATCTCATAGAAACCTATAACATTCTAACAGGACTGGACAGGGTTGATGCAGAAAGGATGATCCCGATGGTGGGTGTGCCCAAAACCAGGAGCAACAGTTTGAGTATATGGGGTAGACCATTTAGGACAGAGATGAGGAAAAATTTCTTCACCCAGAGTGATGAGCCTGTGGAATTCGTTACCACAGGAAGTAGCCGAGTCCAAAACATTGTATGGTTCCAAGAAGCAGTTAGATATAGTACTTAGGGTGAAGGGAATAAAAGGATATGGGGGAAAGCAGGATTAGGCTATTAAGTTGGATGATCAGCCATGATCATAATGAGTGGTGGAGCGGGCTTGAAGGGCCAAATGGCCTCATCCTGCTCCTATTTTTTCTATCTTTCTACATGAGATACTTTCCCCCCTTATGACGGCCTTTAGAGTTTCCCATCGAGTTCACTGAGAAATTGACTCTGTTTTGTTGCTTTTGATCTCGTCTGCTCTTGCAGCAGACAATTGCTCACAAAATTTGCTTTAAGCACCTTCGCGCCCACCATTTTAAAAAGCATGTCAGCTATGAATTCTGTAGGGGTGTCGCCTCCGTTCCCTCCGGCAGACCAACGATGCGGATGTTTTGCCTTTGAGACCTGTTCTCCTGGCCATTTACTTTATTCTTTAAAAACTTATTCATGTCCAGGATCGAAGACAGGTTTTTTTCCAGCGCCATGATCAGCTCACTGTGGTCAGTGAGCGACACCTCCATATTCTGGACTACATCACCCCACGTTTCCATTTTTTTATTCATTCCCTCCAACTTTCTCAAGATTTGACTTGGGGACTCATCCACCGATCTTTTTATTTCTCCGGCCAGGTCCCGATGGTGTTTTTTCTAGTACTTGGTCATAAATTACCAAATTTCCACATTCAATGTCGGAAATACACATGGTGAGATTATTTGAACTTCTAAAACTTGAGTTACCAGCATTGTACCATTGCCAATATTACGGTAGTTTTCAAGTTGAAGCAGAACGAGGAGGATGACAAACATTTGCTAGAGACTAAAAGAATAGGGAGTGGCCTAACACGTTTTAAAACCAAGAGTAACAGATGAAATGGGTATGGGTGCACAGAAATAAACAAAATAGTTAAGAAGGGTAAATGTGGAATGGTGAGCCTGGTTCACTTCATCCTGTAATTCCAATTAGTTATGAGAGAACACAAAGTAATATAATAGAACAGAATAGAATATAGAGCTTTATTGTCCATGCAAAAGTAGAAAGTTGTCTTTCACTTCACCTCCAGTATAACATATAGGGTTGGATTCTCCAGTCCCCCGAAATTGCGCCATTCACTAGCTGCGGGATTCTATACTCCTGCCACATGTCAATGGGATTTCCTATTGAAGCGACCCATGCCTCCGGGAAACCTGTGGGCGGGCTGCGCTGCCGGCGGGAAAAGTAAATCGCAACAGCCTGAGAATTCTGGCCGTGATGATAGACATTAGTTAAAAACTAATGTATACCTACATTCGAGCATATATAACACACATCAATACCATACAAACATACACATTGCACTCTGTCATTAAAGCACTTACTGCAGTTGAAATAATTAAAAACGGCATTTACATTGTTATTTAGTAAGTTCATGGCACCGGGAACAAGACTCTTGAACAGGTCTTTCCTAGCAACAGGCATTCTAAAGCGCCGACCCGAAGGGAGTCTTTCAAATTGATGATATAAAGAGTGAGAGGGATCACTGATGACGACCTAAGCTATCCTCTTAACTGTGTTGTTAAATAAATTATTGAGCTGTGTCTGCTGGCTACCCACATTATTATGTTTTTACCTGCAGTGTTAACAATTCTGGCTAGCTTACTTCTTCATTTCACACTTAGGTTACCATAGCAGACTGCCATGTTGCATGTTAGAATACTCTCCACCAGACTTTTGTATACCTTCTCCAAAACATCTTGACTCACTCCAAACCCTTTCCAGTTTTCTAATTAAAAATAGACACCAATTACCCTTTTTAAACATACAGTTGGTGTATTCTCTGTGAAGCTTAGCTTTTGGTCCATATATGTTCTCAGATACGTGAAACATCCAAACCTCTACAAGTTGATAATTAAGATAGAGAAGTTCACACATATGCAGGTCATTGCTATGTAAAGCAGCTCTTTGGATTCATCCACATTGATCTGCAGAGCACTCAGCTGACACTATTACTTTTAACATATTGCCACCCTTTCAAAATTTCCTTCAGTTGTCATTTTATCTTTTAAAAATAATCCCACCAAAGCCATATGCATATTGAAAGAAGTATTAGTTCCCTTGTTTCATATCTCATTGGTGTATATGGAAAATAACGGGTGACAGGACACAGCCCTGAGGAGCACCTGTCTATAAAATAAATTGATCAGATAAAAAGCCATTCATAAAAACATGCTGACGGTGATCAGTATAAAAATCCCTGATTCAATGAATTGGGCCCCATTCACAATCAAAGTGAACAATATTTGTAACAGGATGTGAATTTGCACTGTATTGAATGCTGAACTAAAATCAGTAAATAAGACGTGCACAAAAGATTTTGGCTGTTGAGGTTATTAGTTATCAGTTTCACTAGAGAAAGGGGAGCATCTTCAGTTCCCCTTTGTGGCATTTTAAGCAAATTGTAGGGGGATAGGTATGATGGCTGATGCTTTCCAAGTATTTGGAACAGTACATACAGCCAACTTGAAATAAATTTGTAAATACCCCTTTAAACTGATGAGCACATTCTTCAGTACTTTACTCTGTAGTCCATCAGGACCAGGAGCTTTGTATGGTTAAATACAGGAAAGACATGATGCAACCTCCTTCTCCAATAACTGCACAGGTGATATGCGGGGATCTTACCACATACTCTGATACATTCATTTCTAAAATCAGCCACATCAAATCTTCCATAAATTTGACTAAAATCATTAACAGGTATAGTTCGGTTTCTTTTCTAAAATGAAAGCTAAAATACTATACATGCAGGAAATTTGAAATAAAAATAAAGTATTAGAAATACACAACTGGTCTGTCAGGGAGAGAGAAAAATAATTTACATTTGAATTGAAAATTACTTTTGTTGAGGGATGTTTAGATATTGCTACCAACACTAAAAAGCAAGTTGCCACAGTTGCACATTTGGAGGAAAATGGACAGCATGGTTTAGTGTGGGGAAGATAATGTCTCATGAACTTGATTGAGTTTTCTGAAGTGACAAAGAAAATTGATGAGGAAGGGCGGTGGATGTAGTTTATATGGGCGTTCGACAAGGTCCCACATGGCAAACTGGTACAAAAACTTAAATCACATGGGAATTGGGGTGGGCTGGCTAGTTGGTGGAAAGGTGTTTTTCAGAATGGAGATCTGGAGCTGGTGGTGTTCCACAGGGATCAATGCTGGGACTGCTGTTATTTGTAGTATGTATAAATGATCTGGAGGAAAATGTGGGTGGTCTGATTAGTAAGTTTGGAGATGCCATGAAGATTGGTGGGGTTGCTGATAGTGCCGAGGATTGTCAGAGGATACAACAGGATACAGATAGATTGGAGACTTGGGCACAGAAATGGCAGATGGAGTTTAATCTGGACATATGTGAGGTGATACATTTTGGAGGATCAAATCTAGGTATGAGTTATACTGTAAAGGGGCCAGAGCCTTTAGGAACATTAACATACAGAGGGATCTGGGCATGCAGGTCCACAGTTCCTTAAAAGCGGCAACACAGGCGGCCAATGCGATTATGAAGGCTTGCCTTCATCAGCCGGGGCATTGAGTACAGGAGTTGCGCAATCATGTTGCAGCTATATAAAATCTTGGTTAGGCTGTTTTAGGAGTACTGCATGCAGTTCTGGTCACCACATTATCAGAAGGACGTGGAAGCTTTGGAGAGAGTGCAAAGATGGTTCACTAGGATGTTGCCTGGTCTCAAGGGTGTTGGCTGGGTGGCACGGTTAGCACAGTGGTTAGCACTGTTGCTTCACAGCGTCAGAGTCCCAGGTTCAACACCCGGCTTGGGTCACTGTCTGTGCGCAGTCTGCACGCTCTCCCCGTGTCTGCATGGGTTTCCTCCGGGTGCTCCGGTTTCCTCCCACAAGTCCCGAAAGATGTGCAGTTAGATAATTTGGACATTCTGAATTCTCCCTCCGTGTACCTGAACAGGCGCCGAAATGTGGCGACAAGGGGCTTTTCACAGTAACTTTATTGCCGTGTTAATGCAAGCCTACTTGTGACAATAAAGATTATTATTATGAGAGGTTGAATAAACCAGGCTTGTTTTCACTGGAAAGATGGAGAATGAGGGGAGACACGATAGAAGACTACAAAATTATGAGTGGCATAGACAGGGTGGATAGTCAGAGGCTTTTTCCAAGAGTGAAAGTGTCAATTACAAAGGAGCACAGGTTCAAGATGAGAGGGAGAAAGTTTAAGGGTGATGTGCAGGGTAAGTACTTCCACACAGAGAGTGAGGGGTGCCTGGAACGAGCTGCCAGAGGATGTGGTGGAAGCAGGCACATTAGCAACATTTAAGAGGCGTCTGGATGGGTACATGAAAAGGGCGGAAATAGAGGGATTTGGACTGAATAAGGGCGGAAAGTTTCTAAAATAAAATAGCGCATCATGATCGGCACAGGCTCGGACTGCCGAAAGGCCTGTTCCTGTGCTGTACCGTTCTTTATACTTTGGAAAATAGAAAGTATTGATCACAAAGTAGGACAGAAGAAGAATGGATGATGAACATGATGCTAGCCCAGGTGTTAAGAAGTAGGGCGTCGGGTAGCACGGTGGCGCAGTGGGTTAGCCCTGCTGCCTCACGGCGCCGAGGTCCCAGGTTCTATCCCGGCTCTGGGTCACTGTCCGTGTGGAGTTTGCACATTCTCCCAGTGTTTGCGTGGGTTTCGCCCCCACAACCCAAAGATGTGCAGGTACTCTAAATTTTTTTTAAAAGGTAGGGCATCATCTAACTTAACTGATACCTATCATTCAAGTTAGTGGGTAGAAATAAATCACTAGATTCTCTGCTGTTGCAGTTTTGTTTTTAGGATCAATTGCTACAATCAATTCAGCACTTTATTGGAAAAGCTAAGGCAGATAGACAACACATTAATATTGTGGTTTAAATGATATATTTAAAGCATTTGGTGGATTATGATGGCACAGTGCTTAGCACTGCTGCCTCACAGCAACAGGGCGCTGGGTTCAATTCCAGCCTTGGGCGATTGTGTGAAGTTTGCACGTTCACCCAGTGTCTGTGTGGCCTCCCTCCAGGTGCTGCAGTTTCCTCCCACAATCCAAAAACGTGTAGAGTAGGTGGATTGGCCATGCTAAATTGCCTCTGGTGTCAAAAGATATGCAGGTTAGGTGGGGTAAGTGTTTGTTGCTCTAGGAATTTTGGCTCATTTAAAAAAAAACACAAAAAAAAGAATTTTGGGTCAGAATTGATGACTTGGGAGTATAAGCTTCAGACCTGCAGCACATCCGCGAGGGGGAGAGGTACCGGCAAAACTTTTGTTCTAGGAGGCGGTCACACCCCGTAGATTAAGTACCTCAAATTTGGCAAGTTGTCAGGGGCAGCAGAGTGTGACTGAGAGTGAGACAGGTAGGGGTATCCTGAATTCAGAAATGGAGGCGCCTCAGCTCTTGACCTTGCCCAACCGGTACGAGCTACTTGCTCCGTGTGGATGAGGAAAAGGACGGTAGAGAAGATGAGCCAGCTGACCACTGCACTGCGATACAGGAGGCTAGGATTTTGGACAGTATTTTTGCGTCTACGTTTAGTAGTGAGATGGATCTGTAGGAACCACATTCTGTTGGGTCTTTGTCTTTTTTTAGTTATCAGCGAGATTGAGGCTGTCGTTAAGGATCCTCTTGGAAAGAGTGATCACAGCATGCTGGAATTTCAAAATCAGATTGAGCGAGAGAAGACAGAGTGCCATACTTAGCATTGGGCAGAGGTAATTATACAGGCCTGAGGAAAGAGTTGGCCCAAGTAGACTGGGGACAGACAGTTGAGGAACAATGGCGGATATTCAGGGAGATATTAAATGCTACTTAATCAAAGTACTTTCCTGAGAGGAAGAGGAAAAAGGGAGATAAACATTCCATAGTTAAACAAAGAAGTCAAGGAAGGCATAAAGGCAAAAACTAGGGCATATCATACTGCAAACGTTAGTGGTAAGCTGGAGGATTGGGAGAACTTTAAGGTTCAGCAAAAGGCTACTTTAAAACTAAAATCAAAAGAAGAAAGATGGAGGCAGTACGGTGGCACAGTGGGTTAGCCCGGTTGCTTCATGGCGCCGAGGTCCCAGGTTTGATCCCGGCTCTGAGGCACTGTCCGTGTGGAGTTTGCACATTCTTCCCATGTTTGCGTGGGTTTCGCCTCCACAACCCAAAGATGTGCAGGCTAGGTAGATTGGCCACGCTAAATTGCCCCTTAATTGGAAAAAGTGGATTGGGTACTCTAAATTTAAAAAAAAAGAACAAAGGTGAACTATGAAAGGAAACTAACAAAAAATATATACACTGATAACAAAAGCTTCTGTAAGTGTATAAAGAGGAAGAGAATAGCTAAAGTAAATGTTGGCCCTTTAGAGGATGATACTGGTGAGGTAATAATGGGGAACACAGAGATGGCGAAGGCACTGAACCAATATTTTGCCTCTGTTTCCACAGTCTAAGACAATAAAATTTTTCCAAAAACTACAGTTAATGCAGAGGAACTTGATGCAATAACAACCACTGGGGAGGTGGTATTGAATAAACTGATGGGGACTAAGGCCAGATAAGTCTCCGGGACCTTATGCCCTGCACCCTCGGGTGTTAAGGGAGGTGGCAGCGGAGATAGTGGATGCAATGGTTATGATATTTCAGAATTCCCTAGATTCTGGAAGGGTCCCGGTGGATTGGAAACATGCTAATGTGATGCCCCTATTCAAAAAGGGAGAGGGGCAAAAAGTAGGATACCTCTGTGGTGGGGAAGTTGCTGGAATCAATCATTAAGGAAGAGATGACTGAACATTTGGAAAGACAAAGCTCAATTTACCATTGTCAGCATGGTTTTATGAGGGGTAAGTCATGTTTGACAAACTTTCTTGAGTTCTTTGAGGATGTAACCAGCAAGGTGGATAATGGGGAACATGAGGATGTGGTATATTTAGACTTCCAGGCGGCATTTGATAAAGTGCCGCATAAAAGACTGATCCAGAAGGCGGGATTGCAGGGGATTAGGGTAGAGTACTAGATTGGTTTTAGGATTGGCTGACTGTCCGAAAGTAGAGAATATCAGAAAGCAGAAGCTCAGGATAAATGGGACCTTCTCTGGGTGCCGCAGGCGTCACTCTTCAGACCTCAACTGTTGCTATGGGTCCGGGTTTACAAAACCCCAAAATGTTTCATGGGGTTCAACCGACCCACAACTTTTAATAGATTGTGTGGGAAGCACACGGCGTACTCTCCAGGTGTGATACAGCAGAAATGGACAAATGGTTTTTAAAACAAAACAAATGTTTATTCTATGAACTCAAGTTAACCTTTTAAAAACAAACATTGAATATCTTAACACCCATTACTTCAAAGATAACCCCAAAAGACTACAACACTAAATAATCCTTCAAACTGTTCCTTTAAACATCCAAAAGACTTCAAACCTTCAAAAATAAGAACACATCAGGTTACATTCAATATATTTATAGTCTTTGGACTGTAGAAATCAACAGACCAGCTCTGTGTTTCTTCATGCAGCTCTTAACAAATAACACAGACACTCCCAGCTGCCTTCTCAAATTGAAACTCAAAAAAGCAGAAGTGAGCTCAGCTCCCCCACCCTGACATCACTTCAGTAATATGATCAGCTCCATTTCTTAAAGGTACATTGCTTAAACATCCATTTCTTAAAGGTACTCTCACATGACACAGTTTACAATTTATATAAATGATCTGCAAGCAGGGACAGTGTGTAATACAGCAAAATTTGCGGATGACACTAAAATAGGTGGGAAAGCAGTCAGTGAAGAAGAGATAAAGATTTTACAGAAGGATATAGATAGTCTAGGAGATTCGGCCAAAATTGGCAGTTGGAGTTTAATACAGATAAGTGTGATGTTATCCATTTTGGCTGAAAAAATAGAAAGGCAAATTATCTAAATGGAAATGAGATTCAAGATGCATCTCGGCAGAGGTATCGGGTTGTCTTTGTTCATGAATCGCAGAAAGTCAGTATGCTGGTACAGCATGTAATTAAAAAGGCAAATGGAATGTTAGCGTTAATTGCGAAAGGACTGAAGTATAAAAGTAAAGAGTTGTTGCAATTTTATAGGGTGTTGGTGAGACCACATCTGGAGTATTTTTGGTCACTTTTGAGGAAGGATGTGGTGACATTGGAGGCAGTTCAGAGGAGGATCACCAGATTGATTCTCGGGATGAAAGGGTTGATGTAGAAGGAGAGATTAAACAGTTTGGGCTTATACTCGCTGGAGTTTAGAAGGATGAGAGGGGATCTGATTGAGGTGTATAAAATACTAAATGGGACTGATAAAGTAAACATGGACCAATGTTCCCCCTTGTGGAGAAATTTAGAACAAGATGTCACAGATATAGGTTGAGATGTGGTAGATTTAGAACAGAGATGAGGAGGAACTACTTCTCGTAGAGGGTGGGGAATTTGTGGAACTTGCTGCCCCATAGTGTGGTGGAATCGGAGTTATTAAATGTTTTCAAGAAAGAGATAGATATATTTTTGATTAAAAATGGGTTAAAGGGATATGGGCGACAGGTGGGGAAGTGGATCTGAGACCAGGAAGAGATCTGCCATGATCTGATTGAATCCCAGAGCAGGCTCGAAGGGCTGAATTTCTTACTTCTGCTCCTATTTCCTATGTTCCTATGATGTCTTATAAATATGCCGTAGCAGTTTTTTCTCCAATAAGCTTCAAGTTAATCGAGATTCTATTTCATTACAGAAATAAATGCTTACTATCAAATCAACCTCATTACCGGAAAATATGGGAACTACCAATCTGCCGATGAGCTATTGGCAATCAGAAAATGGAAGTAAATTGCTAAAGGCAAGAATGGAGGGGAATACATCAACTGACCAAAATTGTACAATGCACGAGAACTTCCTAATGGTTTTTTTACCTGTAGCATACTCTATCATTTTTCTAACTGGATTGATCTGCAACATTTCAGCACTATGTATATTTTTCTTCATTCAAAACAAGAAAAATTCCATCCATGTCTACCTGATCAATATGGCAATTGCAGACCTCCTCTCAATTTCCTGCCTCCCTTTCAGAATAGTATATCATGCAAACCATAACCAATGGATGTTAGGAAAATTGTTTTGCGGTATTGTTGGCAATGTATTTTACATGACTATGTACATTAGCATTATACTTTTGGGACTCATCAGTGTGGATCGGTACTTAAAAATAACAAGGCCAATGCAGCAGTTTAAATTATGGAATGCCACCCAAAGCACAATGATTTGTGCTGCTGTCTGGTTTATCTCCATTCTGATTGTTGTACCAATGCTTTTGAAGACCGGAACATCTGACAATTCGAATGACAATTCCAAGTGCTACCATTATAGAGAAAGAGATCACTTCAAAGCATACATCAATCTTCTCATTGTAATAAATTTTTGGATCATATTTTGTTGCCTCACCTTTTCATATGGAAAGATTGCTAAAAGACTTTCAATGCTCAGCAAAGAAAAGCCTGGTTTTTCTAATCGCAAAATTCTCAGCAGAGCTGCAACAAAAACGTTCATTGTTCTTTTCATTTTCACCATATGTTTCGTCCCATATCATATCTCCCGGTTCTTCTACATCGCATCTCAGCTCCACAAAACAAGCTGCGACTGGAAAAATATGGTGAATAGATCAAATGAGATTTCACTGTTGCTTTCGGCTTTCAATAGTTGCTTGGATCCAATCATGTACTTTCTGCTCTCTAAGACTGTTAGAAGAACAGTATTGAGTTTAGTCAACAAGAAATTCCAGAGAGACACTCGAAGTGAGAGTACTTAAAGGTTACAGTATCACTGGTCCTTGATGTTTATGGGTTTGATCGAAACATATAGCCATATTTCTATATATTTTTTTTTCAATCAACAGACAGAAAGATTTCAGATTTGTTTGCACATATAAATGACCTAAACCAGTCTGTATATTCATGAATGACGTATATTGGAATTTTAATATGCAAAGAACTATAAATGTTCTGAAAGTTTATTCTTTCAAGAAATGCCCAATCTCAAAAAATAATCTTTATTGATTTATATACAAAAGTACTTTTAATAAGGCAATGAAAAATCATATACTAATGATTAAGATAGTCCCAACATTGACTATTCTATCTGCCTACATAGTATTCTTCAGTTTGTTCTGCAGGATTTACACAGAAAGGGACCTTTCCTCTACTCCTGTAGACAACAGATTTGCTTTTTGGGAGAAGGAACGCGAGTTAAATTAATAGAAGAACTTTACCAGAATTTAAAACAAAACCAACCACAAAATGTAGAGAAAGACAAATATAGACAAAGCAGCAAATTACATTTACATTGAATAGCACTGGTAACGCTAAATGATAGTTCCATAAATGCACTGAACAGTTCCATAAATGCTCTGGCAACGGGATTCTCCATTCCCGCAGCCGGCAAATGGGGTTCCCACTGTGGCCACCCCACGCCGTCGGGAAACCCACGGGCGGGATGTGCTGCCGGCGATGCAGAGGATCCCGCTGGAGGACCCAGGAATTGCTGATTGAAAGCCAATGACAATTTCAAAATGTGACCCCTACAATGGTCACATCAACACTGGCGAAGAATAAGTTGATAAGGATGACTTTCGATTGTAGTAAGAGAAGCAGTTGTGATAGCTAGAAATAATACTTGTAATGGCAGAAAGGGATTGAACACCCACTTAGAAAACTGGTAGTGGGAGAGTCAGAACAGTTTCCTTGCATCAATCTATTGGCACAGCACTTATAAAAGGCTTCCTAGAACTCTGCCACTTAAAATACTCTAGATTGTTCTGGGGTAATTTAGTTCCTTTCAAAATGGCAGCATGATACTCAACCCCTTAGCTATCTTCCAGAGCATGCGGGAAGATTTTGTTGGCAGCACTTCATGATGTTACACGATTACAATCCAAAATACACTTCCCTAAAGTAATGCAAGTCTTCTGCACTCTCAATATAAAATCAGAAAACTATCAAAGTCGTGCCAGTATTTGAAACTGGCAGTTAATCCTTGCCAGGTTGGAAAAAGAAACAAGTTGTTTATTGTAATATGTACTACCTGTATATATGGAGGAGGCTATGGCGCGATTCTCCAGCCTCGTTACTCTCTCGCTCAAGCGAACAGGGACAAGGTAAGCCCCGCTCCCGTAAGCGAAATCGGGATCTCGCCATAGCGAGGTGAGAAACCAATTATCACCACTTAAGCCCAATTTCCATACAATTAAAGGGAGCCACTCCATATCCAACGGCCTCCTGTCAATCAGCGACCTGCCCAGCAAGTAGTCACGCTGGCACCGATTAGTTCTCCTTTTGAAAAACGTGAACCTGGCAGAAGGCCTCTGTGGGGAGCTGAGCAGTGTTCAGAGCTATCTTTGCTCACAGGCAGAGAGTCCGGGGGCGCTGGAATTGCCACCCCAGTGTTCGGTGGGGGGGGGGGGTTAAGGTACACTCGGCTGGGATTGGGAGACCCTAAGCAGGGTGGGCTGTCATAGAAGGTTGGGGGGGGACACTGGGTGGTCAACCGCTCGTGGCACCACAAGCCAACTCCTGGGTTGTTTACCCGTCTTGGGGGCAACCCTAGCCTCTGCCCACCTGCCCCAATGACCACCCATAACCCCCACCGACTGCCGAGGCCCCTGGCCATGCAGCTAAAGGCTATTGCCAATTGGGAATTGGCAATCATGGCTAAGTGAGCACTTCACACATTCCAAGTGGATTCCCGTGGGTGGGCAAGCAATGTAGCATGTGGGAGTTATTGCCTAGCATCCCAATCACACCTTGATGCCTGGACACTGTGCGAGGCAACACCACACAGGCAGCAGCGAACATCCGAGCACCCAGGGGATGGGACACAGCTCTGGGGACCTGTCCACAGCCGGAGGGTGGGTAGGTGCCACAGGGAGGAGGGGATGCCGGCAGAGATGGATAAAGGGTTCACAGGTCAGCCTGCATTGCGGAAGGAAGTGACAGAGGCGCCATAATGGTTGTGCAAAAAGGTGTTTAATATGTTTCACAATCCCCCATTCTCCCGATGGTTCAGCCCCACCCCCAGTGCCCTCAGTGATCCTCAACGTGCTTGGCCCTGAGCTCTACCACTACGTCCAGGTGTTTCCCCAGGATGCACATCGGAGGTGAGGCAGCCAGCTGCTTACCTTGTCCCGTGGCTTTCTATGCACCTGTCGGGTGTCCACTGGAGGCTCTGAGGCCTGAGGGCCCCAGCGCACGTGTCGGCAGCACATGCACAGCTATGCCGCCCTGTCCCATGTGCTGATTTTGAGACCCAGCCTCATCAGAGGGGTGGAACCCGGGGAGCTGGTGGCCACCGTCGCCACTCCATGTGACGGGTCCGGGTTAGCACCCAGCGCTCCCTCCTCCTGGTCAGTGCCCACAGGGCCCTGGTTCACCTTGGGATGGATGGTTCGAGCCCCAGCTGCCTCTGCCGGCTCCCCATAGCCTGCACTGTAGTGTCAACGCCCTCGGCAATGCACCTCAGTGACTGGGACATGCTCTGCAGCGCCTCAGCAATGCCCACCTGCGACTGGGACAAGCTCCGTAACGCCTCGGCCATTCCTATATTCCCATCTGTCAGCGCAACATGTCCCGCAGTACCTCATCAAGATCGGCCTGGTACTGGATGACACACCCCAGCGAGTTAGACATGCTGCCGAGACCCTCAGCCATGCTTACCACTGATTGCACGACACCTTGGACATCTTCACTAATGGTGCCAATGTTGTGCACCAGGCTCTCCACTGTGGTCGCCACCCTAGCAGTGTTGGCCACTGTACCACGCATTGCCAGCGCCATCTGCTGTAGCCGTACCCTCCAATCGGCTATGGATCTGCTTGAGTGACACTGACATCTTCCCCTGAATGTCCTGGCTGCTCCCTATCATCTCGATCAGCTCTGTGTACCTCTGTACCACAGGCTCAGAATCAGGCTGGGACCCAGCTGGGTCCTGGGATCCAGCAGCCCTCCGACTGCCATCTCACCTGCGTGGTCCTGCCTCCACCTGATGTGCATCATCAGCTGCATCATCAGCAGTGTTGTGCTCACCAGCTTGAGCCCCCGAAGCCTGGTCAATAACATTTCCCACTGAGGGGTGTGTATCTGCGCTGGTGGAGGGTAGGGATGACAGCTGTGCCACGACTATAACGATTGTTCTCCTCGGAGTGAGGAGAGGGTGCAGCCCAGGATGGGCCGGCGCAGTCGGCTGGAGATCCTGTGGGAGAATGGGCATGTGGTCAGTGGGAGGGATGGGTCAGTAAGGCAATAACAACTCACTTTTCTTTTTAATGATGGTATTAGAGACATTATTCAACCCCCCCCCCCCCAACAGAAAGCTCACTTCAACAAGCCAGTCACCCCCAGAACACAAGAAATAAGAGAACACAACACAGTCCACCAAACCTGAGCATAGAGCGTGTTTCTAAGTACAGTACATTTATGAGGGGGGGACGCTGGTACTGAAGGCTTTAGCACTGAGATTATTCTGCCTCTATTACAAACATGCACAGGCCACAGACAGACGCAGGCATGTCAAGAACTGGAGGGCAAACAACTCACATTTGACAGGTCCTCCGGGTGGAGCTCAGTGGTTCATCACATTTGCGGCGATCGCCAGCCACTGCGTGGGTGACAGATCTGTTCTCGGCCACTCCAGTCACCTCCAGGGCATATTCCCCGAAGGAGGTGAGCATTCTTAAGTCCGGCACCCCTCCGCCAGTCTGGGCCATTTCCTGACGATTATGGGAGAGCTTTTCCTGTGAGGGCTCGTTAAGTGGACCAATTAATGTTGAATTGCATTGCTTGCCTTGCAGGGCCGAGCGCCGCTTGCGGCAATTTCTGCTCGCTACCACACTTAGAGATTTTTCCGGAGACTCTGTTTAAGAAGGGTAGCAAGGATAATCCAGGGAACTACAGGCTGGTGAGCCTTACTTCAGTGGTAGGGAAATTGCTGGAGAGAATTCTTCGAGACAGGATCTACTCCCATTTGGAAGCAAATGGGCGTATTAGTGAGAGGCAGCATGGTTTTGTGAAGGGGAGGTCGTGTCTCACTAACTTGAGAAGAGTTTTTCGAGGAGGTCACAAAGATGATTGATGCAAGTAGGGCAGTGGATGTTGTCTATATGGACTTCAGTAAGGCCTTTGACAAGGTCCCTCATGGTAGACTAGTACAAAAGGTGAAGTCACACGGGATCAGGGGTGAGCTGGCAAGATGGATACAGAACTGGCTAGGTCATCGAAGGCAGAGAGTAGCAATGCATTTTCTAATTGGAGGGCTGTGACCAGTGGTGTTCTGCAGGGATCAGTGCTGGGACCTTTGCTGTTTGTAGTATATACAAATGATTTGGAGGAAACTGGTCTGATTAGTAAGTTTGCAGACGACACAAAGGTTGGTGGAATTGCGGATAGCGATGAGGACTGTCAGAGATACAGCAGGATTTAGATTGTTTGGAGCCTTGGGCAGAGAGATGGCAGATGGAGTTTAATCCGGACAAATGTGAGGTAATGCATTTTGGAAGGTCTAATGCAGGTAGGGAATATACAGTGAATGGTAGAACCCTCAAGAGTATTGAAAGTCAGAGAGACCTAGGAGTGCAGGTCCACAGGTCACTGAAAGGGGCAACACAGGTGGAGAAGGTAGTCAAGAAGGCATATGGTATGCTTGCCTTCATTGGCCGGGGCATTGAGTATAAGAATTGGCAAGTCATGTTGCAGCTGTATAGAACCTTAGTTAGGCCACACTTGTACAGTGATCAATTCTGGTCGCCACACTACCAGAAGGATGTGGAGGCTTTAGAGAGAGTGCAGAAGAGATTTACCAGAATGTTGTCTGGTATGGAGGGCATTAGCTATGAGGAGCGGTTGAATAAACTCGGTTTGTTCTCACTGGAACGAAGGAGGTTGAGGGGCGACCTGATAGAGGTCTACAAAATTATGAGGGGCATAGGCAGAGTGGATAGTCAGAGGCTTTTCCCCAGGGTAGAGGGGTCAATTACTAGGGGGCATATGTTTAAGGTGAGAGGGGCAAGGTTAAGAGTAGATGTACAAGGCAAGTTTTTTTACACAGAGGGTAGTGGGTGCCGGGAACTCGCTACCGGAGGTGGTGGTGGAAGCAGGGACGATAGTGACATTTAAGGGGCATCTTGACAAATACATGAATAGGATGGGAATAGAGGGATACGGACCCAGGAAGTGTAGAATATTGTAGTTTAGTCGGGCAGCATGGTCGGCACGGGCTTGGAGGGCCTGTTCCTGTGCTGTACATTTCATTGTTCTTGGTTTGTTCTTTGAATCGTGCCTAATAATTCAAAATCTGTGACCATTCTGGATGAGGTAGCCTAAAGGAGTCCAATCCTCAAAGTTAGGGTTTTATGATGCCTTGAACAAATTATAAAAATAATCTCACAGTATAACTAGTTGAAGACAAATATGCAGAATATGAAAAGATATGGAACTCACAAAATCATTAGAATCATCTCCCCCTCATAAATGTGCTATACTTAGAAACACCCTCATTGGTATCTAAAATGTGTTGCATAATGTGTTTCACATACATAAGGAAAGCCTTCTTTCTATCCAACTTGAAAAATAATTGTTCAGTGTTGCCAAGCCTTAAAACAAAAGTTTAAATTTCTTTCAATGCTCCCTCCTCGCGCACATTTTCCTCTTCAGGTCCCATTCTGACTTCCTTGCTTCCTCAGCTGGAGGCCAACTATTCCAGTTACTTGCCAGGACAACATCATGATCAACCAATAAAGTGTGCATTTCAGTCAGACACAATTCACTAACATCTTCACATACAGTGCTCATTTTCTTTCTGCTCAGCTGAAAACAGACAAAATTCCCACTGAGTGTAGACTAGCTTAATGGTGATTAAAGCAAAATCATAGAATTATTCAGCACAGAAAGAGGCCTATCAGTCTATGTAGGTTCTTTGAGGAGCTATCCAATTAGTACCGCTTCTGTTTTTCCCAAGGAATTGTGAAATAAAAAAAATATTCCAGTTGTGAAAATATTTTGTTTAACTGCTAGGGAAAAAAAATCAGTTTGAGCATCTTTTTTATGCTAAATTTTAAAAAAAAATGCTAGGGCCAGTCTGTGTCAAGATAATTATATATAGCAACTTGCATTTATATAGCACCTACACAAGGTGTTTTACAGGAGCACCATCACATTTTCTGGAGATTTTGTTCATGTACTGTTGTGAATGATGCATATGTAAATAAAGGATGCTACTTTTCATGTTATAACTCTGTTTTTATGCAGTTGTACACATCAGCAAAATTTCCTGACTATTGTTAATCTTTTTGCACGTATGGGGAGTTAACACATTTGTGCTTCAAAGGGAAATGCTGTTTTGGGTGAGATAAGACCTATCTCGGTCTTAAAGACACTCAGTGATTTGGCCTCCACAATCTTCTGCGGCAAAGAGTGCCACAGATTCATCACCTATTGGCTGAAGCAATTCCTCCTCATCTCAGTTTTAAAGGATCATCCCCTCAGTCTGAGGCAGTGCCCTCTGGTTATAGTTTTTCTTACTAGTGGAAACATTCTCTCCACGTCCACTCTATCTAGGCCTCTCAGTATTCTGTAAGTTTCAATAAGATCTCTCCCCGCCCCCGCCATCATATCCTGCTAAACTCCAATGAGATCATTAACCTGTCATGTTAACAGCGAGACATAAATGCATCACCCAGTCAGAAGATTGAGATTTTAAGGTCACTTCCAGGTCTCGAGTGCATAGTCTTTGCTGACACTACAATATTGAATATTACGCTGCAAGTTGTACAGTCCTGTCTGCAGTTCAGATCTCATGTGACTATTAAACAATAGCTTTCCCTGTATCCTGTCCAATAATTCTCTCAACCAACACTCGGAAAAAGTAGATTAATTAATAATTCATCTCAGTGTTAAGAATCCTGCTCTGCACAAATTGCTTCAATGTTTGCTTATGGAGCAGAGATTTAAGATACTGAAGCTTTGAGAGGTTTCTCAGAAAAGTGATAAAGAAATGTTATACAAATGCTTCTTTCTCATTAGAATGTCCAACTACATGGTTAATTATTGAATCTTAAGTGACATTCTACTTATGGCAAAACCACAAATTAGACTCTGGGATTTCAAATTTCTTGGCTCCCAAGGAGTTAGAAATTTAGGTTGTAAAAGAGAGCGATGATGTTTTAGATTGATTGAGAATGCTGGCCAGAAATGAACATTCATTATGCCTGATGGCCTCAGGAAATGGGGGTGAACAGGACGACAGGTTAATAGAGAAATTCATGATACTGTTCACATTAGGAACACTATCTCATTGAATGACCACAGAAACACTTGAAAAGAAATAAACAGTTCATATCATGTTACAGGTATGTGTTTCAAATTCAGCTGTCTGAAAACCGATATTTTCATAACTTAAATTTTTTTTATTTTTTTTTTTTAAATTCTCCATTTTCTCCCACATTTACATCCATCAACAATAAACAATAATCAGCAAGATATGTCAGTCCCCATAATAACAACGATCCCATCTACCCACCAACCCCCAAACCTCAACCCGCATGTTTCCATAAACAAATGACAAAAAGGAATCAGGGATTACCCGTAGTCACCCTTAATCTTACACGGCTCCCCCCCCCCAGGTCTCCAGCTCCTCCCGTCCACTGCCTCTTGTAGAACTCCTCCCCCCAACCTCGATTCCTTCCCCCCCAACTTTCCACCCCGGCTAGACCACTCGGACCCTGTTCTGCCAGGCTCCGATGGCCGCAGCCCCTCCCCCCACCTCACTCCCGTTCACTGGCCGGCTTAAACCGGCCAGCGTGGAGGCCCCCGCCCGGGTCCCTTTCCCCCTTGCCCGGCCCCAGGAAAGCCCAAAGATCCCCTTTTAGCACACAAACCCCGCATATCCACCTACACCCCAAAGAACTCTCATTTTGAGTGAAAGTTCCGTCCCTTCCCTTGTCCAAATATATACCACATTGGCTCCTTTAATCTCTACACCCGCGCGCAGTGATACAAAAAAGAAGAAAAATACAGTCATGAGGTTACATCGGCACATGGCCATTCCTCAATTTGTCAGTTCTGCCACAGTCCTTCTGCTTTCGCAAACTCCTCCGCTGCTTCCGCCGTTCCAAAATAAAAGTCCCTGAGCTTGTAAGTCACCCTCAGCTTCGCTGGATATACAATGCCGCACCGCACCTTGCTAATGTACAGTGCCCTCTTCACCCCGTTGAAGGCAGCCCGCCTCCTTGCCAGCTCCACCGTAAAGTCCTGGCATACACGCATACCAGCTCCAGCCCACTGCACCACCCACTTCTGCTTGGCCCAGCTCAGGACCTTCTCTTTCACCCTGTACCTACGGAAGCACTGAGTCACTGCCCTTGGCGGCTCACTCGCCTTTGGTACAGGCCTCCACGAACGATGAGCCCGATCCAGTTCATATCGGGAGGGATCCTCCCCCTCCCCTAATAGTTTTGCCAGCATCGCGGCAAAATACTCAGTCGGCTTCGGTCCTCCAACTCTTTCCGGCAGCCCCACAATCCTCAAGTTCTGTCGCCTGGATCTATTTTCCAGGTCTTCCATTTTTCCTCGCAGATCCTTGTTAGTATCCATCACCTTCCGCATCTCTTTCCCCATCGAGGCAAGTTGATCACCGTGCTGCAATAACGTCTCCTTCACTTCCTTCAGCGCTTCCCCTTGCTCTCGCACCTCCGCCACTGTGTTCGCCACCTCCGTCCTCACCGAGGAAACCGCCTCCTCCACCAGCACACTCAAAACCTCCCTCATCTCCTTCCTCACCGTCTCCATGCATTTCGCAATCTGCGCCAACTGCTTTTCAAATTCCGCAGCCATCACCTTGGTTATTTCTTCAGCCGTAAGCAGTGCGGCCTTCCCTGGTGCTCCAGCCTCCATTTTACCTGGTGACCCCGCGGTGACCTTTCCACTCCCCGACGGACCTCCAGCTGGTTTTTTTTCGGCCGTTTTTTTGCTCACCCTCGACATTTTTCTTTGGGTTTTTTTCCCCTCCTGTGTCTTCACTGTGTCTCCTCCGTGTCTTCTCCCTGCTTCTGCCACCTCCGTGGACCCTGGGACCAGGCTTAAAGCCCCAAAAATGCCGTTCCCGAGCGGGGGCTCTCCATTGTGCGGCCGTCTCCCGCCCGCCGTCACCGGAAGTCCGATATTTTCATAACTTGACATGTCAATCTTAATCATCTTTAAATGAGTAAAAATAACTTACCAGGACATGTAGGCGCTACATTGGCACGGTGGTATGTTAGAATAGTTATCGGCTTTGCGTCCCTGTCTTTACCTGTATTTAGTGAGCCTTGACCCGACCTGGCCCGAATCAAGCACAGCCGACAATTCAGTCTTATTTGCCTTATTACTGAATTTTTTTCAAATATTATATCTTCACCATCACATATTAGAACATTACAGTGCAGTACAGTCCCTTCGGCCCTCGATGTTGCGCCGACCTGTGAAACCACTCTAAAGCCCATCTACACTATTCCCTTATCGTCCATATGTCTATCCAATGACCATTTGAATGCCCCTAGTGTTGGCGAGTCCACTACTGTTGCAGGCAGGGCATTCCACGCCCTTACTACTCTCTGAGTAAAGAACCTACCTCTGACATCTGTCCCCTCGTGCTAGACATCACCATCCGAGGAAATACGCTCTCACTGTCCACCCTATCCAATCCTCTGATCATCTTGTATGCCTCAATTAAGTCACCTCTTAACCTTCTTCTCTCTAATGAAAACAACCTCAAGTCCCTCAGCCTTTCCTCATAAGATCTTCCCTCCATACCAGGCAACATTCTGGTAAATCTCCTCTGTACCCTTTCCAATGCTTCCACATCCTTCCTATAATGCGGCGACCAGAATTGCACGCAATACTCCAAATGCGGCCGCACCAGAGTTTTGTACAGCTGCAACCTGACCTCATGGCTCCGAAACTCAATCCCTCTACCAATAAAAGCTAACACACCGTATGCCTTCTTAACAACCCTCTCAACCTGGGTGGCAACTTTCAGGGATCTATGTACATGGACACCAAGATCGCTCTGCTCATCCACACTGCCAAGAATCTTACCATTAGCCCAGTACTCTGTCTTCCTGTTATTCCTTCCAAAATGAATCACCTCACACTTTTCTGCATTAAACTCCATTTGCCACCTCTCAGCCCAGCGCTGCAGCTTATCTATGTCCCTCTGTAACTTGTAACATCCTTCCGCACTGTCCACAACTCCACCGACTTTAGTGTCATCTGCAAATTTACTCACCCATCCTTCTACGCCCTCCTCCAGGTCATTTATAAAAATGACAAACAGCAGTGGCCCCAAAACAGATGCTTGTGGTACACCACTAGTAACTGGACTCCAGTCTGAACATTTCCCATCAACCACCACCCTTTGTCTTCTTCCAGCTAGCCAATTTCTGATCCAAACTCACCCAGAATCCCATGCCTCCGTATTTTCTGCAGTAGCCTACCATGGGGAACTTTATCAAACGCTTTATTGAAATCCATATACACCACATCAACTGCTGTACCCTCATCCAATTGTTTGGACACCTCCACAAAGAACTCAATAAGGTTTGTGAGGCACGACCTACCCTTCACAAAACCGTGTTGCCCAGCTCTAATCAAATTATTCCTTTCCAGATGATTACACATCTTATCTCTTATAAACCTTTCCAAGATTTTGCCCACAACAGAAGTAAGGCTCACTGGTCTATAGTTACCGGGGTTGTCTCTACTCCCCTTTTTGACCAAGGGGACAACATTTGCTATCCTCCAGTCTTCTGGCACTATTCCTGTAGACAAAGATGACAAAGATCAAAGCCAAAGGCTCAGCAATCTCCTCCCTAGCTTCCCAGAGAATCCTAGGATAAATCCCATCCGGCCCAGGGGACTTATCTATTTTCACACTTTCCAGAATTGCTAACACCTCCTCCTTATGAACCTCAAGACCTTCTAGTCTAGTAGCCTGAATCTCAGTATTCTCCCCGACAACATTGTCTTTTTCCTGTGTGAATACTGATGAAAAATATTCATTTTGCACCTCTCCTATCTCCTCGGACTCCACGCACAACTTCCCACTACGGTCCTTGACTGGCCCTACTCTTACTCCAAGTCATTCTTTTATTCCTGACATATCTATATAAAGCTTTAGGGTTATCCTTGATCCTAACTGCCAAAGACTTCTCATGTCCCCTCCTGGCTCTTCTTTTTTCAAACTTTAATACAATTAACTCATGGGGCACTTCTTTCCTCTCTTAGATGAAAATGTAACAGTAACACTCACGACACCAAGGGCTGAAAGAAATGTGTCTGTGATTAATATACAATTGCGCAAAGAGAAAAACGTATTCCTTGGAATTTTTGTCAATTCAAGTCTTTTATGACACTAAGACAAAGGTCAAAATTTGAAGCCCCATCAGGGTTTTCATTACGAACAATACCCTGAAAATTCCTTGAAGTGTGCTCTCAAAATGAAATCAATAACTAGGCTGAAATGGGATATTGCTAAAATTCTGGATACTCAATAACCAGACTTTCTCATAAAAAGTTAAGAAGGATATGTTATCAACTCACACATAGGAAATATAGGTAAGCAGCTCCATATCCAAAATGATGTAAAGCTCTTTACTGTGAAGAGACTAAGGAATTTGGGAAATGAATTTGTCCTCTGACATGTATGGATTCTACAGTTTCAGCTCGTGGAGATCATCAGGGCAGTAATATAGCTGTCTGAAATGACTGATAGCACTTCTGAACATCATTCAGATTAAATGGAAATACGTGCTTTTTGCAAAATCGAAAGCATACAAGGAGATATTTTTAAACACAATTTCCTGTTTCTGCCTTTTGAGGTTTTTTTGCTCTCATTCTTTAGTCACCTTTATTTAGTGTATGTAGAAAGATGTCTCTATAAAACTTCTGGAAACACTGCGAACTACCAGCACACAGACACTAGTACATCCAATAGACTAGCTATCTAATGCTATTAACTGGTCTTCTATTTAAAGGAATATAAACCTAAATTAATGTAACCATTTTACTTCATTTTCGGACACTTTTTAAAAAATCTATGAATTGTTCAAGTGCAAATAAATTAATACGGAGTTGTGATACAACCAAACCGCTCAATAAACTGTTATTCATTTTGTCAGTTAAATCTACCTTCTAATTTTTTGTATACTGAATGTTTATGTTCAGATGTTGCTAATTATGTTTCTGAAACCAATAAACAATTGTTAATAATTACCATCTTTTTTTCTTTTATCATTTCATAGATTTCATAGAATTTACAGTGCAGAAGGAGGCCATTCGGCCCATCGAGTCTGCACCGGCTCTTGGAAAGAGCGCCCTACCCAAGGTCAACACCGCCACCCTATCCCCATAACCCAGTAAATCCCACCCAACACCAAGGGCAATTTTTGACACTAAGGGCAATTTACCATGGCCAATCCACCTAACCTGCACATCTTTGGACTGTGGGAGGAAACCGGAGCACCCGGAGTAAACCCACGCACACACGGGGAGGATGTGCAGACTCCGCACAGACAGAGACCCAAGCCGGAATCGAACCTGGGACCCTGGCGCTGTGAAGCAATTGTGCTATCCACAATGCTACCGTGCTGGCAAAAAAATAGTTAATTCTCTCAGCAGCCCATCCCCAATAACCCTCAAGAAGGTTGTGGTGAGCTGCCTTCCTGAACCACTGCAGTTTCTGAGGTGTAGGCACACCATAGTGCTGTTAGGGAGAGAGTTCCAGGATTTTTACCCAGTGACAGTGAGGGAACAGTGATATGTTTCCAAGTCAGGATGGCGAGAGACTTGGAGGGGCACTTCCAAGTGCTGCTCTTGTCCTTCTAGATGGTAGCAATCATGGTTTTGGAAAGTGCTGCCCAAGGACTTACTCCCTTAGCCTTCAACTCTCTTGAGGTATCCACAAGGCAGTGAGGCAACTCGTCAAAAGCTGAGCATTTGGTTCATTGGCGCAGGGGCATATACACATAGCGGTGGGCCTGCATTTTGTATGCTTGGGGACGAAGCCTACACAGAATTCCTCTGAAGCTTCAGCCAAAGTCAACAAGATTCATTTTATTAAGAAGGAGTTCTAATTTTACAGAACTTGAGCATTGCTGAGAGAGACATGCTATCAAAGCTTTGTGTCTTGCACTCTTCAGGACAGATTCGCAAGAATGCCCAACCTCAAAGAGGACAACAATTTATACTGGGTGATAAGATAGTACTGATTGACTGGCGAGTGGATTCTGATTGGTAGGGGCAATGCCCTTGAGGATGAACCAGAGAACAATTAACTGTCAAGCTTTTGTTAAATGTAAACCAGGCAGATCATCTCCAATTGGTCAAGACGTTGCCTTGGGGAATGAATACTAAATTGGAAGTCATTGTTTTAGCAAGGGTAGGAGTTATATTCTTTGAAATAGAAGAGTCTTCTAAAGTTTTTAATTTAAAGGGGTTAGTCATGGCAGGAGAGCTCAAAGCCTTGGTATGCTTCTTCTGCTCTATGTGGGTAGCCAGGCACATTTCCAATCTCCGGGACCAGCATGTGTTCAGGAAGTGCGTCCAGTAGCAGCTCCTGAAAGTTCGGGTTTCAGAGCTGGAAAGGTGGCTGGGGACACTGTGGAGCATCCGTGAGTCTGAGAACATCGTGGATAGCACATTTATGGAGCGGTGGTCACACCGCATCTGAAGAAACTTGAGTAATGAAGGGAATGGGTGACCATTGGGCAGTTCAAGAGAAACAGGCTGGTAGTTCAGTCCCCTGGGGGCCCGCTTGCAAATCGGCATTCCATTTTGGAGTCTGATGAGGTTACTGGCTCCTTCAGAGAGTGCAGTCAGAGCAGGGGAGGGTGGTGGGGAGGTAATTAGGGCTTCTATAGTTAGAGGAACAGATAGGCGCTACTAGGCCGTCATCATGACTCCAGGATGGTGTGTCGCCTCCCTGGTGCCAGAGTCCAGGATGTCACTGAATGGCTGCATGACATCCTGAAGATGGAGGGTGATAAGGCAGAGGTCATGGTACATGTCCATGCCAATGACATAGGTAGAAAAATGGATGAGGTCTTGCACCAAGAATTTAGGGAGCTAGGCAGTAGACTAAAAAGCAGAAGGACCTCTTGTGTTGTAATCTCTGGATTACTCCCAGTGCCACATACAGTAATAGGGGAATAATGCAGATTAATGCATGGCTTAATGTTGGTGCAGGAGGGAGGGTTTTAGATTTCTGGATCACTGGGAATGTTTCTGGGGAAGGTGGAACCTGTACAAATGGGATGGTCTACATCTGAACCAGAGCAGGGCTAACATCCTTGCCGGTGGATTTGCTAATGCGTTTGGGAGGAGTTTAAATTAATTTGGCAGGGGGAGGGGGCACAACTATTTGCAGAATAGGGACACAGCATAATACAGAAAAGCAATCAAGTCAGAGGGTATATAGCGGTAGTAAGCTTAAGGGAGTAAGGCAAGGCTGGAAGGCCTCTCCTTCATGCTAGGTATATTACAGGCAAAACATTAAGGCCAAGGATTGACACATGGAAATGTAATATAGTAGCCATCACAGAGACATGGTTGAGGAAGTGGCAAGATTGACAGCTCAACATTCTGGAATATAGAATATTCAGGTGAGACAGAGGAGGGGATAAAAGAGGAGGCATTGAATTATTAGTTAAGGAGTCAGTTGCTGCAGAAAGGAGAGGTGATTTCTTGGAAGGGGCATCAAATGAAGCTTTGTGGGTAGAGATTAGGAATAAAAAAAGGACAGGCACATACTAAGTGTTTATTATAGACACCCAGATAGCAGGACATTGAGGAGCAAATATATGTGCAATTCGTGGATGTGTGTAAAAATAAAAATAGGGTAATTAAATTTAATTAAATTAAGTTAAATTCAACTTTCCCAACATTAATTGGGATATTCATAGTGTTAAGGGCTTAGATGGAGTGGAGTTCTTAAAATGTATACAGAAGAACTATGTCAATATGGAGGGGGTCCAAAAAAGGACGACGCAGTGCTGGACCTAATTTTGGGGAATGAAGCCGGACGGGTGGCTGAGATAATGGTGGGGGAGCATTTTAGTGATAGCGTCCGCAATATGGTGCAATTTAAGGTGGTTACTTTGGATTTTAATAACATATGGCGGGATCTGGCCAAGGTAGATAGACTGGAAAGAGTTACTGGTGGGGAAATCTACAGAAGAGCAGTGTGGGGTGTTCAAAAAGGAAATGGTGAGGGTACAGGCCCAATATGTTCCCTCTAGGGTTATAGGAAGGAGTAACAAGCCCAGAGAACCATGGATGACCAGAGATATTCAGGATACAATGAGAAGGAAAAGAGAGGCTTTTAGCTAGTACAAGGGGAGAAAATCAGTGGGAGTACACAAAATGCAGGATGGAGCTTAAGAAAGCAATTAGGAGAGCATAGAAGGGATACGAGAAAGCTCTGGCTGCTAATAGTAGGGAAAATCCCAATATATTCTATAAGTATATCAATGGGAAGAGGACAGTCAAGGAAAGGGGGGGGCCATTAGGCACCAAGGGGGCAATCTGTGAGTGGGGCCAGAGGACATTGGTAGGGTGTTGAACAAATACTTTACATCTGTCTTCACCCAAGAGAATGAGGACGTAGGTATGGAACACAGGGAGACTAAGAGGATCTTGAGCATATTGACATAGAGAGTGACAAGGTATTGGGAGGCGCTGACAGGCTTAAAAGTGGACAACGGACATATGGGCCTTTATCAATAGGTTACAAATGCAGGGAGGTCATTTTGGTGTTGTATAGAACGTTGGGAGGGCACAGCTGGAATAGTGTGTGCAATTCTGGTCGCCACATTATAGGAAGGATATGACTGCACTGGAGGGGGTGCAGAGGAGATTTACCAGGATGTTGCCTGGGTTGGAACATTTAAGTTATGAAGACAGGTCGGATAGGCTTGGGCTGTTTTTGCTGGAGCAGAGAAGACTGAGGGGCAACCAGATCGAGGTGCACAAGATTATATGGGGCATGGACGGGGTTGATAGGGGGCAGCTGTTCCCCTTAGATGAAGGGTAAGTCACGAGGGGACACCAGTTGAAGGTGAGGGGTCGGAGGTTTGGGGGGGGATGTGAGGAAAAACCTTTGTGCCCAGAGGATGGTGACGGTCTGGTATGCACTGCCTGGGAGGGTGGTAGAAGCGAGTTGCCTCACATCCTTTAAAAAGTACCTGGATGAGCACTTGGCACGTCATAACATTTAAAGCTCTGGTCCAAGTGCTGGCAAATGGGATTAGGTTGGTAGGTCAGGTGTTTTCCATATGTCGGTGCAGACTCGATGGACTGAAGAGCCTCTTCTGTACTGTAGTTTTCTGTGATTCTGTGAATGAACTGGGGAATGGCTGCCCGCCAAACTTTTGTTTAGTTAAAAAAGGCGTATAGACATGTTCTTTCTGTTTGCTAAGGACACAGCCTGCGTGGAAATATATGTAGCATCTAGCACATGGAAATGAACCATGCTGCAAGCCCAACTGATAATCTTACATTGGTTGCCAGTGTAATTCTTAGCGCAATCAGGATTGTTTAGCAAATGTTATCCAATCGCAGAATCACAGTTAATGCTGAACAGTATATTTTTAAACTTGCTTGAAAAACTCAAAACATAATGTGTTTTTTCCAATGAGGATTGGTTGACTACGGTCAGTACTTTGCCTGTTACGAATAATCAAACGGTTGTGCTGTTTGATACAAAACCCCGTCATCGGGACATTTGGCCTATATATCTCGCATCACACAGACATTGAAGAAAGGTTGAAGAGGTTGGGGCTACACTTTAGAAAAACGATCGGTGATCTTATTGAAACATATAGGATCCAGAGTGAACTTCGTATCAGGAGGATATTTTCTCTTGTGTCGGAGTCTAGAACTAGGGGACACGCTTTAAAAATAATTTTTTTTCTCCTCCAAAAGGAGTTTGCACGTTTTCCCCATGTCTTCGCTGGTTCCCTCCGGGTGTTCCGGTCTCCTCCCACAGTCCAAAGATGTACTGGTTATGTGGATTGACCACGCTAAATTGCCCCTTAGGTGTCCAGAGGTTAGGTGGGGTAACGGGCTGACTGTAAGGGAGGTGGGAGAGTGGGCCTTGGTAGGGTGCTCTTTCGGAGGGTCAGTGCAGACTCGATGGGCTGACTGGCCTCCTTCTGCACTGTAGGGATTCTATGATTACCTGCAGGATAGCTTTGATATGCCCTATTTTGGTATCAGCTTGTACGGTGAGCCAAAGGCACAGGCCTATTTACAAAATTGCTGATAAGAGCAATCGTACAACATAGGAATTAGGAGCAGAAGTAGGCAATTCAGCTCTTCAAGCTTGCTCTGCCATTCAATCAATCATAGAACATACAGTGCAGAAGGAGGCCATTAGGCACATCGAGTCTGCAACGACCCACTTAAGCCCTCACCTTCCACCCTATCCCCGTAACCCAATAACCCCTCCTAACCTTTTTTGGTCACTAAGGGCAATTTATCAAAGCCAATCCACCTAACCTGCACGTCTTTGGACTGTGGGAGGAAACCGGAGCACCCGGAGGAAACTCACGCAGACACGGGGAGAACGTGCAGACTCTGCACAGACAGTGACGCAACGGGGAATCGAATCTTGGACCCTGGCGCTGTGAAGCCACAGTGCTATCCACTTGTGCTACCGTGCTGCCCAATCATGGCTGATCTCTTCCTGGTCTCAAAGCCACCTTCCCAGCTGTTCCAATATCCCTTTAACCTGTTTAAAAAAAAAAAAAATCAGAAATATATCTATTTCCCTCTTAAAACCATTTAGTGATTCGGACTCCACCGCACTGTGGGGCAGCAAGTTCCACAAATTAGAATCATAGAATCATTAGAATTTACAGTGCAGAAGGAGGCCATCAGGCTCATTGAGTCTACACTGGCACTTGAAAGGGCACCCTACCTAAGCCCACATCTCCACCCTATCCCAGTAACTCCATCTAACCGTTGGACAGTAAGGGGGCAATGTAGTATGGCCAATCCACCTAACCTGCACATGTTTGGACTGTGGGAGGAAACCGGAGCACCTGTAGGAAACCCACGCAGACAAAGGGAGAAAGTGCAAACTCCACACAGTCACCCAAGGTTGGAATAGAGGGCTGTGAGGCAACAATGCTAACCACTGTGCCAACATGCCGCACTATCCTCTGCGAGAAGTGCCTCCTCATCTCAGTTTTAAATCTACCGCCTCTCAACCTACATCTGTGACCTCTCATTCTAGGTTGCCCCACAAGGGGGAACAGTTGGTCTACATTTACTTTATCAATCCCTTTTAGAATTTTATATACCTCGATTAGATTCCCTCTCATCCTTCTAAACTCCAACGAGTACAAGCCCAAACTGTTTAATCTCTCCTCATACGTCAACCCCTTCATCCCTGGAATCAATCTGGTGAACCTCCTCTGAATTGCTTTCAATGCCACCACATCCTTCCTCAAATAAGGGGACCAAAACTGGACACAATACTCCAGATGTGGTCTCACCAATACTCTATACAATTGCAACAATACATCTCAACTTTTATACTCCAGTTCTTTTGCAATAAATGCTAACATCCCATATGCCTTTCTTATTACATTTTGTATCTGCATACAGACTCTTTGCGATTCATGAACAAAGACGCCCAGATCCCTCTCGCCCGAGGTGGAACAGTAGGAATCCAAACGCCAATACTAACCAGAGAAAGTGATCTTGTAGTAGAAAGGAGTAGGGGCAGCACGGTGGTGCAGTGGTTAGCACTAGGACTGTGGCACTGAGGACCCGGGTTCGAATCCCAGCCCTGGGTCAGTGTGTGTGGAGTTTGCACATTCTCCCTGTGTCTGCATGGGTTTCACCCCCACAACCCAAAGATATGCAGGGTAGGTGGATTGGACATGCTAAATTGCCCCTTAATTGGAAAAATAATAATTGGGTATTCTAAATAAATTTTTTAAAAAAGAAAGGAGTAGAAAACCCATCAGTAGATTTCTCAACTAGCACATCGAAGAAAAGGAGCTCATTTGACTGCTCCATTTCAAAGATGAATTTGAACACAGGATGGTGCCCGTTAAGGTGTGTGGGGAAATTCTTACATGTCGCTATAGATTCAAATATAGCAAATGTATCATCTATGTAACAGACCAATGCAAGGGGTAGGTGGTAACGGGTCATTCCATCGAAGACATGTTTCTTGCAGAAACTGACTAAAATGTTGACGCAGGCTTGGCCTAGGAGTGATCCCATGGCAACACAATCTGGTCATATAGTGTTGCTAAAACTGAATACAACTGCGCTAGTTGTCGAGTTCATAAGTTCAATTAAACCTGATTCAGACAATGGCGGCTTGTCTAGACCGCCATGATGTAATGAAAATATCTATGGCTTCCTTGAGCGGGACATTAGTGAACAGGTGCACAATATCGAATGAGCACATGCAAGCCCTGTATGATCTTCACAAAGGTGAAGAAATTCTTCACCATGTAGGTGGAAAAAACTTACCCAGAACTGGTTGCAGCAACTTGCTCAACTATTTGGCTAATTCATGTTGTTCTGAACCGTCATAGATAAGATTGGGCATAATGGAACCTCACTTTTGTGTGTCTTGGGCAGCCCATACTTACGTGGCCGCAGTGAGCCGTGAGGACAAATCCTACCATACATACCTCATTACTCTCACACAAGTCCAACAAGTATTTTTGTAACTTGCTTCCTGTTATGGGCCAGGGTTTAGAGAACCCCAAAGTATATCATGGAGTTCACCTGACCCACAACTTTTAATAGATTGTGGCATGGGGAGCACAAGGCCCACTCTACAGGTGTGGTACAGCAGAAATGGAAAAGTATTTTTTAAAGCAAAACAATGTTTATTCTATGAACTTAAGTTAACCTTTTTGAAACATACAGTGAACATCTTAGTAACCATCAATTCAAATACACCCTCCAAAGAATACAACACTAAGTAATCCTTTAAGCTTTCCTTTCAACATCCATAAGACTTAAAACACCTTTTACCAGAAGTACATCAGGTTAAAGTCACTACTGTTATTAGTTTTAAATCACCAGGATCGATTTAGTCTTTAGAATACAGCGAGAGATTCATACACCTACTGGCTGTGACTGCAGCTATCCAGCTCTGAAAACGAAACTAAAACACACCCTGCAGCAAACAGCCTAAAACGAAAGTAAAAAGCTGACAGACAGCCCAGCGCCACCCACTCTCTGCCATCATTGCAGTAATAAGCACCCATTTCTTAAAGGTACTCTCACATGACACTTCCTAAGCAAGGCTGTGCTGTCATGCACAGGGGCAGTTCCAATAGAAAATAATTTGGACCCATCAGGAAGAATGGTGTATATTTTGTTGATACAGTCACTTGGATGAGTATTCCAATGTCTTTGTTGGACTTACAAATCCGTATCTTTAGGTTCGCCTTGAAACCTTGCAGCATTACCAGACATTCATATTGCATGAGAAAACTGGCTGAGCCATGGATATCTTACAATGTGTGCGCACTAGATCAGCTAGGCAAGCTTTCAAGGACTCAGCCTCTTCACTGGATACCGATTAGTGGTGGGATAGCTGGGAATAGAGGAGTTTGAACTCAAGAGTCCACTTGTGAAATAATCAGTACCCTCTTCTCATGCCTTATAAATTATTGTTCCCTTTGAGACATGATATTCTTGCGAATCTGTCCTGATAAGTACAAGATGAAAATCTTCAACAGCGTGTCCTGAAAGACGCGCTTGTTTGGTGAACTAGACATTCTGAATTCTCCCTCAGTGTACCCGAACAGGCACCGGAGTGTGGTGACTAGGGGATTTTCACAGTAACTTCATTGCAGTGTTAAGGTAAGCCTACTTGTGACAATAATAAAGATTATGTCTCTTTTTCAGCAATATTCATGTTCTAATTTTCAATCATAATGACTCTAAGTTGAAGCATTTCTTTTCACTAATGTGCACCTTGTTTTATAGGGTTTAGCTTGCTAGAATCACCTACAATTGCAGTGAAATCATTACCTGAAGCCAAGTATCAGTTGTTTCTTTTAAAATAGTTATCAACTATAATCCTGAGAAAAAAAATAATCAACCTGAAAATTAATTGTTTCTCTCTCCACAGATGCTGCCTGAACTGCTGTGCAGTTCTGTCATTTTCTGTTTATATGTAAGATTTCCAACATCTGCAATATTTTGCTTTTGCACCTATATCTATATAGGTCTTTTCAAGAGTAATTGATTTACATTATTTAGAATCAAAGTAGCTTTGCGCTCCATGTATGTTACGTAGATTCCATCACGTTGGAAAATAGCAATCTTTTTAAAAATCACAATTAAGTCAATGGAAACAATGAGGCAGTTGGGATGCTTCCAAATTAATGCATATTGCAAATACTTGTTATATTCTCACAAATGGCCGAAACATTAAAAAGATTATAAATCTCTTCTACTCCCAACTGGAAATGAAACTTGTTACATCCTTACTCAGAAACATTATTTTTGAAGGAACTGAAAATACCATGACAGTAGATTATTTAAAATAGCAGAAGTGTATTAACCCAGACACGCCAACTTCCTGTACATCAAAAACCACAAGCTGTTTTCCTCTATTATGAACTAAGGTGCTTAATTTTAACCGGCAAGTGTTCATACAAAAATTCAAATTAATCCCGAGAACATTTACTGATGCTTTTACAACCATACAGAATCAAAATATTTCAGAATGACATTGTTTCTGAGACCAATACTGACTCTATGATAATTTCAACTGGTCATTAGTTCTTCTTTTCAGAACCTTAAGGGCAGCACGGTAGCATTGTGGATAGCACAAATGCTTCACAGCTCCAGGGTCCCAGGTTCGATTCCGGCTTGGGTCACGGTCTGTGCGGAGTCTGCACATCCTCCCCGTGTGTGCGTGGGTTTCCTCCGGGTGCTCCGGTTTCCTCCCACAGTCCAAGGATGTGCGGGTTAGGTGGATTGGCCATGCTAAATTGCCCATAGTGTCCAAAATTGCCCTTAGTGTTGGGTGGGATTACTGGGTTATGGGGATAGGGTAGAGGTGTGGACCTTGGGTAGGGTGCTCTTTCCAAGAGCCGGTGCAGACTCGATGGGCCGAATGGCCTCCTTCTGCACTGTAAATTCTATGATTCTATGATCACAGAACAATTTTCAGAGATGTGGATTACAGGTATGTTGACTTCTTTAAACTTGGCTTGAATTTTCTTGGGGCCGGAATTCAAAAATATTTGCATACCTATATATGTGACATTTCAATATGAGTGAATAAATTACTTACTGCAGGGACGGGGGAAACAACTAGAGTGTTATTGGCGTGTACTTAGATGTTCAATTAATTAACTGATAACAGAACTGGTAGACCATGATTTCAGGTTATAATTGGCTTTAGCCTGGGCTATGGAATGTAAGAACATAGAACATACAGTGCAGAAGGAGGCCATTCAAGTGTCGGATGGGGTTCAAGTTCCTGATTACTTAAGTTTTTAAATTATGCAGAGGCAGGAACTTGGCTGTGTGGAAGTAGAATAGACCATAAATAACTAAAATAAAATATTTGGTTTTGTTATCTCGAAGCATGGAATAATAAGCAAGAAAGTGATGTTAATTAGAGCATTAAGTAAAACTTTAGGAATTCCATTATAAAACTTTAATAGTAATCGAAAAAGGTGCAATGTACATTCCCTAGAATGTTAGCACAGATGGGAGATTATAATTATGTTGTGAGGCTTGAAAGCTAATTGATCAGGAAGATGGAAGCAAGAAGGATCAAATTTATCACAAGGAGAGTAATAAGAATTAAGAAGGAAGTCAGAATTTTTTTTCACAAAGACGGAATTCACAGCCACTAAAAGAATCATAGAAGCAAAGCCCATAAAATAAGACATTGCCAAGGGCGGCACGGTGGCACAGTGGCTAGCACTGCTGCCTCACGGCGCCGAGAACTCGGGTTCGATCCCAGCTCTGGGTCACTGTCCATGTGGAATTTGCACGTTCTCCCCGTGTCTGCGTGGGTCTCACCCCCACAACCCAAAACGATATGTAGGGTAGGTGGATTGACCACGCTAAATTGTCCCTTAATGGGAAAAAAAAAATTGGGTACTCTAAATTCATCAAGATTTTTAAAAAATACATTGCTTGTGAAAGATAAATATATATGTTTTTAATTTAGAGTACCCAATTATTTTTTTTCCAATTAAGGGGACAGAAAGATAAATATTGAAAGAGTTTTGGAAAGAGAAGATTAGACTAGGTGGTGCAAGTGTAGAAAAACACGTGGCTAAGTGATCTGCATTTTTATTACACTTGCGGTAAGGTTTATAATATTGCAGAAATATTGCAAGGTACAAGAAATGGACTTTAACCTGCGATCCACCAGGAAGGCAATGCACCAACTCCGGTAGTCAAGGGGGATCTTTTATGAACATGGAGAGAAGGCTAGCCGCCTGCTGGTTCACCAGCTGAGAAAGCAAGCAGACATGAGGGAAATAACAGCAGAGGAGGACTGGTAGCCGAACCCAAAAACGTCAAGAAAGCATATGAGGCTTTCTATCAGGGACTGTACACCTCTGAACGGGGACTTGGGGATGAAGCGGTTCCCCGATGCCAGTCGTGGGGGACGATAGACAGAGGGAGCTGGAAGCACTAATAGGACTGGATGAGGTCATGGAGTGTTTTAACTCCAGGCAGATGGGGAAGGCGCTGGCACCGGATGGGTTCCCGGTGGACTTCTTATATTAAAAATGTTTTTTTTTTTAAAATAAATCGCACCAGCTCTTGCCCCATGCCTATGGGAGATGTTCACAAACTCGCCAGTGAGGGGCACCCTGCCTCCAAAGCTAACACAGGCCACCATATCGCCGATAACCAAAAAAGACAAGACCCATCAGAATGCGGATCATATAAACCCATTTTGCTGCCTAACATAGATGCGAAAATACCCGCGAAAGTCTTGACGAAGAAACTGGGGAACTTCATACCAGTGGTCGCAGAGGACTAGACGGGCTTTGTCAAGGGTAGACAGCTAATTGCGAACATCAGACGATTGCTGAATGTGATACTGACCCCATCCGGGGAGAGAACACCAGGGGTGATTGTCTCCCTGGACGCAGAAAAGGCCTTCGACAGAGTCGAATGGAAGTACCTCATTGAGGTACTGGAGTGGTTAGGGTGGGGGAATGAGTTTCACCTCATGGGTGAAATTCCTGTGCAACGCTCCCACAGCGAGCGTTCGGACCAACACCACCTGTTCTGAATAATTTCAGTTGTACAGAGGCACCAGGTAAGGATGCCCGCTGTCCCCGCTCCTGTTCTCCATGGCGGCTGCCCTGTGAGACGTGAGAGTTTGGAAGGGTATCTAAAGAGGAGGCAGAGAGCACAGAGTCTCACTCTATGCAGATGATCTGCTCCTCTACATCTTGATCCCGCAGAACGGCTTGAAAGAAATCATTTTAAAATATTTTTTAATTCAATTTTAACAAATTCTCAACAAAACCCCCCCCTTACAGAAAGAAGAAAACAGACAGAAAGACACCGTACGCCCAAATTATACAGAGGATTCCCCCAATATACAAACCCCCCACGAAACAAAATAAACACATACCCGGAGACCGCCCCCCCCGGGTTGCTGCTGCTGACCTCCTCCTAACGTTCCGCCAGTAAGTCTAGGAACGGTTGCCACCGCCTGAGGAACCCTTGCACAGATCCCCGCAAGGCAAACTTTACCCTCTCCAATTTAATGAGCCCTGCTATGTCATTAATCCAAGCTTCTACGCTTGCGGACTTCGCATCCTTCCACAGTAGCAGAATCCTCCCCTGGGCTACCAGGGACGCAAAGGCCAGAATACTGGTCTCTTTCGCCTCCTGCACTCCCGGCTCGTCTGATACCCCAAATAATGCTAACCCCCAGCTCGGCTTGACCCGGGTGTTCACCACCTTGGACATAGTCCTCGCAAAGCCCCTCCAAAACCTCTCCAGAACATATGGGCGTGATTTGCCGGGCTCCCCGAGCACCTCACACGCCTGTCCTCTACCCCAAAAAAGCTACTCAACCTCGCCCCTGTCATATGCGCCCTGTGAACAACTTTAAACTGTATCAGGCTGAGCCTGGCACAAGAGGAGGAAGAATTAACCCTACCAAGGGTATCAGCCCACAGACCCTCCTCCCCGAGCTCCGCCTCCCACTTGCCTTTTAGTTCCTTAACCGAGGCCTCCTCCTCTTCCTGCATCTCCTGATAGATCGCCGAGACCTTGCCTTCTCCAACCCATACACCCAAAGTCATCCTGTACTGAATCCTTCGTGCTGGAAGCAGCGGGAATTCCCTCACCTGCCATCTCACAAACGCCCTCACCTGCATGTACCTGAAGGCGTTTCCAGGGGGCAGCCCAAATTTCTCCTCCAGGGCCCCAAGGCTCGCGAATGTCCCATCTATAAACAGGTCCCCCATTCTTTTAATTCCTGCCCGATGTCAGCTCAGAAATCCCCCATCCATTCTTCCCGGGGCGAACCGATGGTTCTCTCGAATCGGGGACCAAAACGAGGCCCCCACCTCGCCCCTGTGCCGCCTCCACTGCCCCCAAATTTTCAGAGTCGCCGCCACCACCGGACTCGTGGTGTACCTTGTAGGCGGGAGTGGCAACGGTGCAGTCACCAGCGCCCTCAGACTCGTGCCCACATAGGGCAGCAGGGTAGCATTGTGGATAGCACAATTGCTTCACAGCTCCAGGGTCCCAGGTTCGATTCCGGCTTGGGTCACTGTCTGTGCGGAGTCTGCACATCCTCCCCATGTGTGCGTGGGTTTCCTCCGGGTGCTCCGGTTTCCTCCCACAGTCCAAAGATGTGCAGGTTAGGTGGATTGGCCATGATAAATTGCCCTTAGTGTCCAAAATTGCCCTTAGTGTTGGGTGGGGTTACTGGGTTACGGGGATCAGGTGGAGGTGTTGGCCTTGGGTAGGGTGCTCTTTCCAAGAGCCGGTGCAGACTCGATGGGCCGAATGGCCTCCTTCTGCACTGTAAATTCTATGACAGAATCTATGACAGGACGCCATCTCCAGCCTCTTCCACGCCGCCCCCTCCCCTTCCATTACCCACTTTCGGATCATTGCCACTTTGGCAGCCCAGTAGTACCCACATAGATTCGGCAACGCCAGCCCTTCTCTGTCCCTGCTACGCTTCCTTTTTACCCTCAGGGTCTTATTTGACCACACAAATCCCATTATACTCCTGCTTACCCGCTTAAAAAAGGCCTTAGGGATCAGAATGGGAAGGCATTGGAATACAAAGAGGAACCTCGGCAGGACCGTCATTTTAACCGACTGCACCCTACCCGCCAACGAGAGTGGCAACATATCTCATCTTTTGAACTCCTCCTCTATCTGCTCCACCAACCGTGTCAAATTGAGCTTGTGCAGGGCCCCCCAACTCCTAGCCACCTGGATCCCCAGGTACCGAAAGCTCCTTTCGGCCCTCTTCAGCGGAAGCTCATCTATCCCCCTTCCCTGGTCCCCTGGGTGTAGCACAAAGAGCTCACTCTTCCCCACGTTAAGCTTATATCCAGAAAAGTCCCCAAACTCCCTGAGGATCCGCATTACCTCCGGCATCCCCTCCACTTGGTCCGCCATATACAATAACAGGTCATCGGCATAGAGCGACACCCGGTGTTCCTCTCCCCCCCGAACCAATCCCCTCCAGTTCCTGGACTCCCTCAGTGCCATGGCCAGAGGCTCAATTGCCAATGCGAACAACAAGGGGGACAGGGGACACCCCTGCCTCGTCCCCCGGTACAGCCGAAAGTACTCCGACCTCCGCCGGTTCATGGCCACGTTCGCCACCGGGGCTTTATAAAGTAGCCTAACCCATCTGATGAACCTCTCCCCGAACCCAAACCTCCGCAGCACTTCCCACTCCACCCTATCGAAGGCCTTCTCCGCGTCCATACCCGCCACTTCCCCCTCCACTGAAGGCATCACAATTACATTAAGGAGCCTCCGCACATTGGTGTTCAACTGCCTACCCTTCACAAATCCCGTCTGGTCCTCGTGAATCACCCATGGGACACAGCCCTCAATTTTTGTAGCCAGCAACTTCGCTAGCAACTTTGCGTCGACATTGAGGAGCGAGATCGGCTTGTACGACCCACACTGTAATGGATCCTTGTCCTGCTTCAAGATCAACGAGATCAGCCCCCTGGACATTGTCGGGGGCAGGGCCCCCCTCCCTCGCCTCATTGAAAGTCCTCACTAGCAGTGGGCCCAACAAGTCCATGTACTTCCGATAGAATTCTACCGGGAACCCATCCGGCCGCGGTGCCTTCCCTGCCTGCATGCTCCCTAGCCCCTTGACCAGCTCCTCCAGCCCAGTCGGTGCCCCCAACCCAACCTCCTGCTCTTCCTCCACCCTCGGGAACGTCAGCCAATCTAAAAATCGCTGCATCCCCCCCTCCCCAGTCGGAGGCTCAGACCTATACAGCTCCTCATAACAGTCCCTGAATGCCCCATTTATTCCCACCGCACTCCGCACCGTGTTCCCCCCTTTATCCCTAAATCCACCAATCTCCCTCGCTGCCTCCCGCTTACGGAACTGATGTGCCAGCATCCGACTCGCCTTCTCCCCATACTCGTACACCGCCCCTTGCGCTTTCCTCCGCTGCACCTCTGCCTTCCTGGTAGTCAACAAGTCGAATTCGGTCTGGAGGCTTCTTCGCTCCTTAAGTAGTCCCTCCTCGGGGGGCCTCTGCATAGCTCCTATCCACCCTTAATATCTCCCCCACCAATCTCTCCCTCACTCTCCTCTCCTTATGGGCCCTAGTGGAGATTAGCTCTCCCCTGACCGCTGCCTTCAGTGCCTCCAAGACTACCCCCACCTGCACTTCCCCATTGTCATTGGCCTCTAAGTATCTTTCAATACACCCCCGAATCCGCCCACACACCTCCTCATCCGCCAACAGTCTCACATCAAGGCACCACAGCGGGCGCTGGTCTCTCTCCTCCCCCAACTCCAGCTCCACCCAATGCGGGGCATGGTCTGAAATAGCTATGGCCGAATATTCTGTGCCCTCCACTCTCGGGATTAGCGCCCTACTCATAATGAAAAAATCTATCCGGAAGTAGGCTTTATGGACGTGGGAAAAAAAGGAAAATTCCCTGGCCCTCGGCCTGGCAAACCTCCACGGGTCCACTCCCCCCATCTTGTCCATAAACCCCCTCAGCACCTTGGCCGCCGCCGGCCTCTTACCCGTCCTGGACCTGGAGCGTTCCAATGCTGGATCCAGTACCGTGTTAAAGTCCCCCCCCCCCATTATCAAGCTCCCTGCCTCCAGGTCCGGAATCTGGCCCAACATACGCTGCACAAATCCGACATTGAGCCCCATTCAGCTCCAAGGGCCTCGGGAAAGCTCCCACGCCCATCAGCGTGTTAAGCATCGCAACCACGTATGCCCCGGCATCCGACCCCTCCACTCCCTTCGGGAGACCCAGAATCCGAAGATTCTTCCTCCTTGACCGATTGTCCATGTTCTCAAACTTTTCCTGCCACTTCTTGTGCAGCGCCTTCACCGACAGGCCCAAGATCTCATCCTCGTTCTCCGAGGCCTTTTGCCGCACCTCCCGGATCGCCGCCCCTTGGGTCTTCTGGGTCTCGACCAGCTTGTCAATCAACGCCTTCATCGGCTCCAGCAGCTCTGCCTTCAGGTCCGTAAAGCAGTGCTTGAGGAACTCCTGCTGCTCCTGCGACCATAGCGCCCAGTCTGTTTGGTCTCCATCCGCCACCATCTTGCTGCTCCTCCCTCGCACTTTTCGCTGCACCAAAATCACTTTTTTGACCACTCCACTCCTGGTCCAATCCATACAGTGCCGGGGTAACCGTACTGTCACCTTCCCACACTGGGAACCGTTGAACAAATGCCGTTGGGGCCCCTCAAAAGAGCCCAAAAGTCCGTTTCTGACGGGAGCTGCCGAACGTGCGACTTAGCTCCGCATAGCCGCAACCGGAAGTCCGCTTGAAAGAAATCATGAAGCTCCAGGAAGAGGTTGGGGTCCTCTCGGGCTACAAACTTAACCTGGGCAAAAGTGAGGTTTACCCGGAAAACCTGAAAGGGGAGGGACAGAGCAGGAAGGCCTCCTATTAAAAATAGCCCAACACAAATTCCACGACCTGGGGATACAGATAGCCCACAACTGGACGTGCACTCACAAGTGGAATCTGACCAGTCCCGCTTTCCCTGGCTGGGGGGGATGAGACGATCAAGATGAAAGTACTGCCAAGGTTCCTCTTCCTGTTTAGATCCATACCGATCTTCATCCCCCCAGGCCTTTTTGGAGAGAGGCCCTCCCGACCTTGCAATACTACCACTGGGTAGCCACAGGCAAGAGAGTGAGGGGATAGGTAAAGGAACCAAACAGGGAATAGGTGAAGTTGGAGTCCTCCTCCTGCACAGAAACAACGCTCTGGGCCCTCACCACGACAGTGCCACCATCCGCGCCGGCAAAACACACATCCAGTTCTGTGGTGGTAGCAACGCTAAGATCATGGATCCAGATGAGACAACATTTCAGTTTAACCGAGGTGTCCACCATGGCCCCCATCTGTGGAAACCACATGTTCCCACCAGCCATGCCAGATGCCACCTTTAAGAGGTGGAGACAGGACGGGGGGACGCTAGCTATCAGGGACTTCTACACAGAGACAGACGTGCGACCTTAGAGGAGCTGACGGAGAGACTGGAACTACCGAACGGACAGGAACTGCAACATTTAAAAGTCAAAACTTTCTCCACAATGAGATGATGAGGTACCCTAGAGACACAATGTTGGAGGAGTTACTGGACGTGGACAGTGTGGAAAAAGGGAACTGCGTGGACACATACGGACGACTTTTAGAAAGGGCGAGAGCACCACTGGACGGAGCAAGGCAGAAGTGGGAGGATGAACTGGGTGGGGAGGGTGCGGAGGTTACATATAGGATCCACCAGGGCCACAGAAAGCAGACAGGAGCAAGGTGGGGGGTGGGGCAACGGGAGAGAGACCCAAGAAAACACCAGGTGGGTATCCAGGGAGAGACCGACGAAGGGGCGAGAGGGCCCCCCCACAAAGACATAAGAGCAAAATGAGGGATAAATAATCCATCTATGGATGAGGAAAGGGTTTAAGACAGGGCCCGAAAATAGCAGGAAAGGGGAGGGGGTGCCAAAAAAGGAACAGCATGTAAATTGGTAAATAATAACCGTTTCAATCATCTCCTGTACAGTGCGCAAATGTAAACTTTAATTAAAAATTTATTTTAAAAAACTTTGCTGACATACTGTTCTGTGGCACTTTAGAAAATGCCTCCTTGGAAGTCCATGTGTACCACATCAACTGCATTACCCTCATCAAAAACACAATTTACCTTTAACAAATTCATGCTGGCTTTCCTTGACTAATGCAAGAACGCCTTTTATAGTTGATGCAATTAATAGAATAGCAGAGTGCACCAATGGTTGTCTAGAATGGTCAAATAGTCAAGTTAAGGGTTCCTGTTCTTACTGCAGCAGTAGTTCTCAACTAGGTTGGAACTAGTCTGCCATCTGCTTAACACAAAAATAATGTCTCTATGCATACAAGTATTTCATTGAGTTCTTAACAAAATGTCTGTCTCTCTTACTGCCCCACTAGTAACAGGTTATCCCAGCCATTAAATTACTCGGGCCCTGATTAGCTATAAACCATTTCTTGTTCTCTTTGCTCATTGCATCCTCAATTGAGTTACCCCAGTTGTTTTGACCCAGCCTGTGTTATGTCAATGTTACAACAGTTGTAGGAAATGCAATCAGGTATGAAATTTTAATCCACTGCGACATTTGTAAATTATATTGAGTTTTAATCACATCTTTTGATTAAAGCTAGACAAAAATCAATTTCTCTGGCAATTTATATAAAATACAATTTAGTTTTGTTTAATTGTTTTCTAAAATTGAGCAATTTCCAACCATTTTTCAAAACCAAATAGACCAGCACTCCGCTTACAATACAAAGTAAAGGTGCCAGTCTTTATTTAGTGAAAAAAATTACTTGTTAATAGAGTGCAACACACATATGAGAGTTATTGCTGAATAGAAAGCAGTGATGTACAATAGGAGCTGTTAATGAATGAAAACTAATGTGTATTGCACAGCTTTTTCACTTGATGAAATTAAGCACAACTTGGGGAAGAATACTTTTACATTTTCTTCTTAAATTTGATACCACATTTATTGTTACATGGAGGGGAAGAGCATGATTAAAAATAAAGAAAAATTTTACTTTTCAAAGAGAGAAAATCCCTTAATAGCAGCCAAGAACTGAATGGTCCTATGTGTAATAAAAATAGGACTACTTAGGGAAGGTAAGATTTAAATTCAACTCTTTACATGTTGTTTTTTTACATTATGCAATACTAAGACTTTTTTGAAATGGCAAAATGCCATACAATAGGAGCTTCTCCATCTAAGCTAAATTAATATGTTATTTGCTTTTTTTGCAGGTTGTGTACTCTTACTGTTGACAGCATTCAAAGGCAGATATTGGAAGGTCTATATATAATAGTATTTTTGATAGGAGGCATTAGTAATATTGCAACAATAAGGACCTTCAAGCAAGCTGATAAATCTGCAACTTTCATTTACATTTTACCTGGATTGTACCAGCAATGTGTATTTTACCTTTGCTCCGATCATACTTTGCAGTCGGTTCAATGATAACTGCAGAGTCTTGCTATGATCTGATCATTAACAAGAGAGGAAAATTCTTTTAAGAGTCCTCACATTTTTGGTACAGCCTTCTTTTTTCTCACATTACTGTTCTTGATTGTTTTTTACGTTCTATTGGCTTACCACCTTTATCAAATCAAGAGGAATAGTATGGTAGCCAAAAGTCATGCCAGCAACTTCAAATTCCACAGAAACATTTTTGCATCCATCATTATGTTCATTGTCTGCTTTGTGCCATATCATGTCCAACAAGTTATATTTGTTGCATCAGATGATGCAAATTGCCAATGGCAGGAGAAACTAAACAAAGTGAAAAGTGGTGTGATTTTACTTGCTGCTCTAAGCTGCTGCATTCATCCACTACTACATTTATGTTTCCGTTCAAATTTTTGCAAATCAAAGTATGCATCAAGGAAAATAAATGTCATCAGCTACACGGACAATACCAATGGTCATAACATGATTCCAGAAGACAAGAATAGACTGTGAATAAAATTCCATTTTATATTGAACTATATTTTTTCCAAAGTTATGAAGTAATTCAATTCTACTTAACTGTCCAATTCCATTTGAAAACTAGAAGCAAAAATGCCCGCAAACTTAATGCTGCTTTGACTTTCTAAGATGCAAATACGATATTCAAGCTTAAGTAATTGTGGAGTGCCAGTGGTATTAAGACCAGGAGCGATACATGCTAATTCCATGTCATTATTGTACCATTTTAACTAGAATTAATCATCAACATTGCTGGGGTGGGAGGATATTTGTGAATATTAATCTATTGAAATGTGATGATGAATAACCTGATTAGACATGCGATATGGCTTAAGTTATGAACTTATTAAAACAGTTACAATTTATACAATGATTTTGCAAACATTGAAGCATTTATGGATTGTTATTATCAATTTGTTTCTGAGCACCACTTGGAAAAAGCTCTGAAGGCAATAAGGATACAGAAATATACTCGAGGTGGATGACTTCAATGTCCATCACAATGAGTGGCTCAGTAAGTACCATGGCTGACTGAGCTGACCAAGTCGTAAAGAACATAGCTGCCAAACTGCCCTGCATCAGGTAATGCGAGAACCAAATTGGGAATCTTTTGAGTTTCCTCAAAAAATATACTTTATTCATGATATTTCACCAAAGTACATAATGCACTGTCAAAATTGAATTATTAAAGTGAAAAAGAATTCAATTTCTTTCAGTACAGTATGTGCCACTCGGAGTTGCCTAACAACACTTAGTTAATTGCAATATACATTTCATGTCAAATGTTCTCTGGTGCATACAAATTGAGCATTTTGCAAGGTTTCAAGCTCCTTGGTGTGCTATGACAGCACTGCCTTACTTTGTCGCCTTTCCCCATTGAGGTTTTGCGACAGTGACCCCAGGTTTTAGTGTACCTCTTTGCATGTAGTCCTTGTCATGATATTTAGGTAAACATCATAGCACAAACATACATACATACATACTGATGGGCAGATCAATGGACCAATCAACACACACACAACACCACAGTCAATAACAGGCAAGAGCATACACAGTACAAAACAGGGAACACAACACTTCCTGAGGGTTCCAGCAGGAGACAGCTCAGGGCACAGAGCTCACAGCAAGCCACTCAGACATCCACCATGTGCTGAGTGCCACCACAAGATAGTATTAGGAATAGGTCCACAGATTCTAGGGTTATGATCGAACCTCAGTAACCAGTTTACCACTGTAAATAAATGATAGTAATAAAACTGAGTTGTACCATTCGCAACCGTGTTGGTTCGTCTGTGTAGCAGAGTACCCAACACATCAGTCCTGAACTTTGTCATGTGCCAGTCTGCAATACTCTGTTGTGAACCACACTTTGCACTGGAAGACCAACAGGTTTCAGGGCGACTAAAGAGTGTATCTCATCAAGTTGATGGTCTTCCAGCAGCATTAATGTTTATTTTGGTGAATGTTTCTGGGAATAGAACATTAGAGCCCAGACCCTTACATTAAGGTGCTGCTTGGGATACCTTTTGACAAAACCGCTGCATCTCTTCGCAGACCTTCTTTGCAAAGGCAAATTGCAGAAGCAGGCGGGTGAAGGTCTCTTTAGCACCAAAACCACCTTGAGAGCAGTGCACACTCATACCCTGATACTCTGCATGTGCACAAAGGATCTAATGTGGAGGTCCCTTCTTATTAGCGAAGCTAAGTCTTGGTGTTTGACGGCAACGCATTCTGAAAAATGACTTTAACAGCTAGCTGTTACAATCCTCATGGGAGACCAATAACTTGAAAAACAAAATTCAAACTTTCAGTTCATAGCTGTAAAGGATGACAAGTTTTTCTGTTTTCAGATTTTTACCGTAACGAATAACTAAACACACCATTAACTGAACGCCATTTTTGTAGGCAACTTACAAATTAAACTACAGAATGAAAGGTTCCTCTTTTATGCTTATCTTATGTTGCATACTCAACAGAATTACAGTGCTTAGAGCAAACAGTCCCCAGTCACTCCCAGCTTTCAATGGGTTCATATTTTTCCATTTCACCAAGTAGCAACATTGAGTGACTGTCTTCAGGTGCTTTCCTTAGTGTGATGAATGGAGCAATTTCAGATGTATTGTGTTATAGATAAAGGTTAAAAGCCTGAGTTAGTACATGGCTGCTGCAGGACTTGTGGGAGGAAACCGGAGCACCCGGAGGAAATCCACGCAGACACGGGGAGAACGTGCAGACTATCTCATTATCTCATTACTGGGTGGAGCCAAGGTATCAGGCATTTTGCAGAAACATGTCTAGATGAAGCTGAGAACCAGAAGTCAAGCAATTTGCTCCCTGCAATTCAATTAAATACATGTCTGTAGGCATATTAGCAGTTTTTCAAAGTAGTTCAGACTTGTCAGATTAGAAGATTAGCAGAAGCAGCTTCTGAAGAAGTACAGCCAGAGTTTCTACTTGGTTCTGACAGGATTCAGAACTTTTCTTTAAAGCAGTAGCATGAGCTCTCTTTTTCTCAAAGAACATCTCTGTACAGCAGGTTTTCCTTTGTGTAGTTAAAGTGGATTGAGAGCTGAGATGGTATGTTTTGTTGTTTGAGTGGGAATAAAGATAGCAGTCAGGTATTCACTGTATTGAGTAGCATTGTTTAAGGGGCAATTGTAAGCTATTTTCTGGTTAAAGATATTCGAATACTGTTAGAAATAAAGTTTGTTTTGATATACCATATCCCTATTTCTTCATGCAATCATTTCTGGAGCAATGTATCCTTTCCTCACAGTCTTACAAAAAATTAAAATAAAATATTAATATTTCTGTCCAGTATCATAGCCAGTGGGATCTGGTCTGGAATCATAATATTAGTTTTCGGAGAGTTTCCCAAATCCACTACCAGCAGTAAAGCTTGTTCCAATTATTCTTCTCCAACCCTGGCCACATCCGGACAAATTTCCCGAAACCTATAACCTCTTCTCACTGCTAATCACACCAACCGCTGTAGTTTTCATCGCTCTCTTTTCTTTTGTGCACAAAAGCTTGGAGCCAGCAAGTTTATTTACTGTTAGCACAGGTGCCCCAGCTTTTATGTCCCAGATGTGAGAACTTTGCACCTAGCTCTGCAGGTCTCTCGTCATTGCCAGGCCTGTTATCAGGCAGGATTCAGAGCAGTGAAATGACATCCCTCATTTTAACTTAAATTTAAAAACACAGTCCAAAACATAATATAAACCTCATAACTATAATACTGCTCAACCATCAGACAGGATCCAGCATCTACTTTTCCACAGGGCCTTGAGGATTTTACATATGCATAAATGATGGGCTTACAGCAAAGTTGTTTCTTTGCACAAACAGGACCGGTGGCACAGCCTGGGCCAGCTGCATGGAATGTGGCACAGCAAAATGGCCAGACACATCCTTCACAAAATTGGGGGCAGGTAAAGTATCAGCACTTAAGAGGCACTTTTTGATTTGTGTTCAATGCATAGCTTCATGTGGTCACGTATAAAGGTGGCATCAGGATGAGTGAGGCATTGGAATGGGCAAGTTCTGCATTATGTACAAAGATTCTGGGAACACCTTGTACCCGTGACCAGGTTATTATCCACAATAGGGAGAGAGGGTCACTCATGCCCAATTTCTAATAGAATTTGGCTATAAACTCCTCCCAGATTTTGGCATATGGAAAAGTAGCTTTGGGATGCTTTGTGCTGGGATCAGGAAAAAATAGGAAAAGTGCATTCAAAATACTTTGTCTTGGTAAAGACAATGCTATACATCCTGTCATGGCTCCTATTCTCAGTGAAGAATACAAGATTAAGGACCGAGAAACAACAAATCCAACTGCATGCAGTTGTATACTCTGGCCACCAGCTGCCACTGCAGAGCTATTTTGCACCAATTTTATTATATTTTATGCATTGTGCAATTGTTTAACTTGAATAGTCCTGTACTTTGACTGGAGAATCATTGACTAGCACAAATTAGTGACCAGCAGGACCAACATCTTTTGATTTGACATCTTTTTGAAAAACCCAAATCCCCGATTGGCTTGTTTTGAGAACAGCATTTATTGGCAGTCTGCAATTTAACCTATTGTAGAAAATTATAATCTTTCGCAGATTTTAGTGAAATGATCATAAAAGATTAGTCATGAAAGTACATTTTAAAAATGGCCTTAAAAGGAGTAGGTGATGGTGGAGGGGTTTGTGGCCACAACTCCTGAGGTGCGGCTAAAAATATAGTTGTCGATATGGAAGCAAAGGGAATGGAGAAAATGCAACAGACTGTAATCATAATGAAGAGGCTGAAAGGTGGTTGATCTAGTGAGGTTACACAGATAGGGAAAGACCAGACCATGATGGAATTCAAATGCATGAGGGTGAGAAATTTAAATTCGAAGCTGGGAGCCAATGAACATACAAATATAAGCAGAAGTAGGCTATTCAGCCCCTTGAGCCTGCTCTGCCATGTGACAAGATCATGATTTTTCCGAGTGAGGCCTCAACTCACTTTACTGGCTACCCCAATACTTGTTAATTCCCTTGTCATTTAAGAATCTAGCTAGCTCAGCTTTAAAAATATTCAATGACCCTCCCGTCACTGCTCGCTGGGGAAGAAAATCCCACAGGGCAACAACCCTCCAAGAAAAATAATTTTGTCAACCCCGTCCTAAATGGGAGAAGCTTTATTTTTAAACTGAATCCCCAAGAACAACAAAAACAAAGAACAAAGATAATTACAGCACAGGAACAGGCCCTTCGGCCCTCCCAGCCTGCGCCGATCCAAATCCTTTATCTAAACCTGTCGCCTATTTTCCAAGGATCTACTTCCCACTGTTCCCCGCCCGTTCATATATCTGTCTAGATGCATCTTAAATGATCACTTCCTCAAAGAGTTCTATTAGGTTTGTAAGACATGACCTTCCCTGCACAAAACCATGCTGCCTATCACTGATAAGTCTATTTTCTTCCAAATGTGAATAGATCCTATCCCTCAGTATCTTCTCCAACAGTTTGCCTACCACTGACGTCAAGCTGACAGGTCTATAATTCCCTGGATTATCCCTGCTACCCTTCTTAAACAAAGGGGCAACATTAGCAATTCTCCAGTCCTCCTGGACCTCACCCGTGCGCAAGGATGCTGCAAAGATATCTGTTAAGGGCCCAGCTATTTCCTCCCTCACTTCCCTCAGTAACCTGGGATAGATCCCATCCGGACCTGGGGACTTGTCCACCTTAATGCCTTTTAGAATACCCCAAACTTCCCCCTTCCTTATGCCGACTTGATCTAGAATATTTAAACATCCACCCCTAGCCTCAACATCCGTCATGTCCCTCTCCTTGGTGAATACCGATGCAAAGTACTCATTAAGAATCTCACCCACTTCCTCTGACTACACGCATAAATTCCCTCTTTTGTCTTTGAGTGGGCCAATCCTTTCTCTAGTTACCCTCTTTCTCCTTATATACGAATAAAAGGCTTTGGGATTTTCCTTAACCTTGTTAGCCAAAGATATTTCATGACCCCTTTTAGCCCTCTTTATTGCACATTTGAGATTTGTCCTACTTTCCCGATATTCCTCCAAAGCTTCATCCGTTTTAAGTCGCCTATATCTTATGTATGCTTCCTTTTTCATCTTAGCTAGTCTCACAATTCCACCCGTTATCCATGGTACCCTAATCTTGCCATTTCTATCCCTCATTTTCACAGGGACATGTCTGTCCTGCATTCTAATCAACCTTTCCGTAAAAGACTCCCACATTTCAAATGTGGATTTACCCTTAAACAGCTGCTCCCAATCCACATTCCCTAGTTCCTGCCGAATTTTGTTATACTTGGCCTTTCCCCAATTTAGCACTCTTCCTTTAGGACCACTCTCATCTTTGTCCAGGAGTATTCTAAAACTTACGGAATTGTGATCACCGACTGAAACTTCAACCACCTGACCGGGATCATTCCCCAATACCAGGTCCAGTATGGCCCCTTCCCGAGTTGGACTATTTACATACTGCTCTAAAAAACTCTCCTGGATGCTCCTTACAAATTATGCTCCATCTACACCTCCAACACTACATGAGTCCCATTCAATGTTGGGGAAGTTAAAATCTCCCATCACGACCACCCTATTGCTCCGACATTTTTCGATAATCTTTCTACATATTTGTACCTCTACTTCACGCTCGCTTTTGGGAGGCCTATAGCAAAGTCCCAACAATGTTACTGCACCCTTCCTATTTCTTAGCTCTACCCAAATTGCCTCAGTGCTCGAATCCTCCATCGTGCCCTCCTTAATCACAGCTGTGATATCATCTCTGACCAGTAATCCAACTCCTCCACCCCTTTTACCTCCCTCTCTATCCCTCCTGAAGCATCTATACCCTGGGATATTTAGTTGCCAGTCTTGCCCTTCCCTCAACCAAGTCTCAGTAATACCAATATCATCATATTCCCAGGTACTAATCCAAGCCCTAAGTTCATCTCCTTACCTGCTACACTTCTCACATTGAGACAAATGCACCTCAGACCACCTGTACCTTTGCATTCATCATCTCTTCCCTGTCTACTCTTCCCCTTAGTCACATTGAGTTTATTATCTAGTACCTTACTGGCTTTAGTTGCTGCCTCTTTACTGACCTCTAACTTCCTAATCTGGTTCCCACCCCCCTGCCACATTAGTTTAAAACCTACCCAACAGTGTTAGCAAAAGCACCCCCGAGGACATTAGTTCCAGTCCTGCCCAGGTGTAGACCATCCGATTTGTAATGGTCCCACCGCCCCCAGAACCGGTTCCAATGTCCCCAAAATCTGAACCCCTTCCTCCTGCACCATCTCTCAAGCCACGTACTCATTCTGACCATTCTCGAATTTCTACACTGACTGTCTCGTGGCACTGGTAGCAATCCTGAGATTACTACCTTTGAGGTCCTACTTTTTAAGCTTATCTCCTAACACCCTAAATTCTGATTGTAGGACCTCATCCCGTTTTTTACCTATATCGCTGGTGCCTATATGTACCACGACAACTGGCTGTTCACCCTTCCCCTTCAGTATGTCTTGCAACCGATCTGAGACATCCCTGACCCATGCACCTGGGAGGCAACATACCATTCGGGAGTCTCGTTTTCGACCACAGAAACACCTGTCTACTCCCCTTAGGATTGAATCCCCTATGACTATAGCCCTGCCAGTCTTTTTCCCGCCCTTCTGTGCAGCAGAGCAAGCCACGGTGCCATGAGCCTGGCTACTACTGCCTTCCCCTGGTGAGTCATCTCCCCCAACAGTATCCAAAACGGTATACCTGTTTTGGAGGTAGATGACCACAGGGGACACCTGCACTGCCTTCCTGCTCTTTCTCTGCCTTTTGGTCACCCATTCCCTGTCTCCCTTACGAATCCTAATCTGCGTGGTGACCAACTCACTGAACATGCTATCCACAACCTCCTCAGCATCGCGGATGCTCCAAAGTAAGTCCATCCGCAGTTCCAGAGCCGTCATGCGATCTAACAGGAGCTGCAGCTGGACACACTTCCCGCACATGAAAGAGTCAGGGGCATCGGCCGCGTCCCTGAACTCCCACATTGAGCAAGAGGAGACTAAGGTTCTGTCTCCCCCAAAAGGAGAAATATCCAAATTAGAATATAGAGCATGTTATCCCTACAGTGCAGAAGGAGGCTATATGGTCCATCGAGTCTGCATCTACCCTCTGAAAAGACCCCATTGAGGCCAAATCCTCCCACCGTATCCCTGTAACACCACCTTGGGGCAATTTAGCATAACCAATCCACCTAACCTGCACATCTATGGACATCCTCTCGGCATCTACCATGCCAAACCCCCTCAGGAGGCGCACCACCCTGGCATCAACCGAGGCACTGGAAATGACAATAGCAAACCCAACTCATTTTGACCCGACAAGGCCCTCCTTACTAACAGCTGGGGGGGGGGGGGCTTGTGCCAAAATTGGGAGAGCTGTCTCACAGAGTGGCCAGGCTGATATAGTCATACTCAAGAAACATACCTTACAGATAATGTCCCCAGATGTCACCAATCCAGGGTCCTGTCTGTCAGGAGGAGTGGAAGTCCTCAATATTCACCAGGTCAAACATTGGCAAAGAAACTTCATGCTGATTATCAAGTACCATCCCTCCCATAGGTGATGAATAATACTCCTCCATGTTGAACACCACTTGGAGGAAGCACTGAGGGTGGCAAGGACGCAGAATATCCTCTGGTTGGGGGACTTCAATGTCCATCACCAAGAGTGGCTTATTGGCTTTAGTTGCTGCCTCTTTACTGACCTCTAACTTCCTAATCTGGTTCCCACCCCCCTGCCACATTAGTTTAAAACCTCCCCAACAGTGTTAGCAAAAGACCAAATAGCCGGGTCCTAAAGGATGTAGCTGCTAAACTGGGACTATGGCAGGTGGCAAGGGAACCAAGAGGGAAAAACATATTTGACCTCAGCCTCACCAACCTATCTTCTGCAGATGCAATTGTCCATGGCAGAGCAGATAGGAGTGACCACCGCACTGTTCTTGTGGAGACAATCCGGTCTTCACATTGCAGATAGCCTCCATTGTGTTGTGTGGCACTACCAAGGTGCTAAATGGGATAGACTTCAAATGGATCTAGCGACTGAAGACTGGGCATCCACGAGACGCTGTGGGCCATCAGCAGCAGCAGCAGAATTGAACTCCCACAATCTGTAACATCATGGCCAGACAATCAGCCTTGCTTCAATGAAGTGTAGGAGGGCACCAGACATACCTAAAAAATAGGTGGCAACCTGGTGAAGCTACAACACAAGACTACTTGCGTGCCAAACAGCATAAGCAGCAAGTAATCAACAGAGCGAAGCAATTCCACAACCAAGGGATCAGATCCAAGGTCTGCAGTCCTGCCGTGGCTGGTGGTGGACAAGTAAACTACTCAATGGAGGAGGAGACTCCACAAATATCCCCATCCTTAATGATACAGGAGCCTAGCACATCACTGCAAAATATAAGACTGAAGAATTTGCGACAGTCTTCAGCCAGAAGTGCCGAGTGGATGTTCCATCTCGGCCTCCTCCAGAGGTCTCCAGTATCACAGATGTCAGTTTCCAACTAATTAGATTCATTCCGTGTGATACCAAGAAACAGTTGAAGGCACTGGATACTGCAAATGCTATGGGCCCTGACAATATTCTGGCGATAGTACTTAAGACTTGTGCTCCAGAGCTCGCTGCGCCCCTAGTCAAGCTGTTCCAATGCAGCTACAACACTGGTATCAACCAGGCAACATGGAAAATTGCCCAGTTATGTCCTGTACACAAGAAACAGGGCAAATCCAATCCGGCCAATTACTGCCCCATCAGCCTACGTTCGGTCATGCTGAAGGGGTCATCAACAGCATGATCAAATGGCACTTATTCAGCAATAACTTGCTCAATGACACTCAGTTTGGGTTACGTCAGGGTCACTCAGGTCATGACCTTATTACAGCTTTGATTCAAACATGAACAAAACAGCTAAGCTCCAGAGATGAGGGAGAGTGACTGCCCTTGACATAAAGCAGCATTTCGTAGAGTATGGCATTAAGGTGCCCCAGCAAAGCTGGAGTCAATGGGAATCGGGGGGGGGGGGGAATCCTCCACTGGTTGGAGTCATACCTGGCACAATTGAAGATGGCTGTGGTTGTTGGAGGTCAAACATCTCAGCTCCAGAACATCACTGCAGGAGTTCCTCAGAGCAATGTCCTTGACCCAACCATCTTCATCAATGACTCTCCTTCCTTCATAAGGTCAGAAGTGGGGAAGTTCAATGATGACTGCATGATGTTCAGCACCATTTGTGACTCTTCAGATACTGAAGCAGTCCATGTGCAAAGGCACCCATAGCAAACCCACGCAGACACGGGGAGAAAGTGCCGCACATAGTCACCCGAGGCCGGAATTGAACCCGGGTCCCTGGAGCTGAGAGGCAGCAGTGCTAACCACTTTGCCACCATGCCGCCCATCTACCATTTCAACCGTCACTATTTTAAGATGTAGGGATGAAGTCTATCAGGTCCAAGAGATTTGCCAGCCTTTAGTTCTAAAAAATTTCTCAGTATCCTTTCACTGTTGATTGTAATTATTTTAAGTATTTCAAATTATTTGTATCTTATACCGTGAAGATGGACACAAAATATCTGTTCAACAGTTCGGCTATTTCTTTATTTCCCAGACATTCTTTCTAGAGGACCACTGCTCACTGTAGTTACTCTTTTCTTTTTTACACACTTGTCAAAACTTTTTCTTACTATCTTTTTATATTTCTAGCTAGCTATCTCTCGACACCAACTGCTCCTCCTTTTTTAAAATCCATTCTTCGCTGGTTTTTATATTCTGTCCTGACCTATTATTAATCATCTTGCAGTTGTATGCCTTTTCTTTCAAAATCTTTAATTTTCTTAGTTAGCCATGGATGATGCATCCTTCTCCTAGTCTTTCTTCCTCACTGGAATGTATTTTGGCTCAATGTTATGAAATATTTCCTTAAATATCTGCCATTACATCTCTACCAACCTACTCCTGAACCTAATTTCCCAGTTCACTTTTGCCAGTTGTCTTCATACCCTTTAATTGCCTCTATTTAGGTTCCAAATACTAATCTTAGACATACTCTTGTCTTTCTCAAACTGAATGCAAACTTTAATCATGTTATGATCATTGCTACTTGTCATGTGAGAGTGCCTTTAAGAAATGGGTGTTCATAAATGGGTGTGTATATAAATATCTGTAGTGAGAGTACCTTTAAGAAATGGGTGTTTATTACTGCAGTAATGTCAGAGAGTGGGTGGAGCTGGGCTGTGTCAGCTTTTTACTTTCGTTTTAGGCTGTTTGCTGCAGGGTGTGTTTTAGTTTTGTTTTCAATGTTGGAGCTGAAGCCAGACCAAGCAGGTGTACTGTTGTTCTCTCTGCCATCAAAAGATTATCTCTTGATCATTTGGTGAATTCAGAATTATAAATGTTCTCAGTAGTGACTGTAAACCTAATGTGCTTCTGTTAAAAGGTGTTTCTTTTGTCTGGATGTTGTTTGGGAAGTTAAGAATTACTTAGTGTTGTATTCTTTGGGGGTTGTATTTCAATTGATGGTTGCTGAGATGTTCACTCTATGTTTTAAAAAGGTTAACTTGAGTTCATAGAATAAGCATGGTTTTGCTTTAAAAAATACTTTTCCATTTCTGCTGTACCACACCAGTAGAGTGGGGCCATGTGCTCCCCATACCACAATCTATTAAAAGTTGTGGGTCAGGTGAACTCCATGATACACTTTGGGGTTCTCTAAATCCTGGCCCATAACACGATCTACCTAGGGGTTGCTTTACAATGAAATCATTAATTAATCCTGTCTTATTACATATTACCAGGTCTAAGAAAGTATCTCAGAAACACTCTTTGAATTCATCTTCCTGGCTACCTTTGTCAATCTGATTTGTCCAAGCTATATGTGGATAAAAATCACCAATGATTATTGTTGTATCGTTCTTACAGGCCCCCATTATTTCTTCCTGTATAGCAATTCCTACAGTTTTAGTTACTTTGGGGACCTCTAAACTGTTCCCACAAATTACTTTTTAACCTTGCTATTCCTTATCTCTACCTAAATTTTTTCAACATTTTGATCTTTAGAACATCTCTCTATAGTAGAAAATTCATCCTTTTTTTTTTAAACTAGGGGGCAATTTAGCGTGGCCAATCCATCTACCCTGCACATTTTGAGCTGTGGGGGTGAGACCCACGCAGACACGGGGAGTGTGCGCAAACTGCACACAGGCAGCGACCCAGGGCCGGGATCAAACTGGGGTCCTCGGCTCTATGACGTGGCAGTGCTAACCACTGTGCCAGCAAAACGCCCACAAAAGTCTTCTTTAGGTAACCAAGCTACCAAGGGTCTGGTTTAGCACAGGGCTAAATAGCTGGCTTTTAAAGCAGACCATGGCAGGCCAGCAGCGCGGGTTCAATTCCCGTACCAGCCTCCCCGAACAGGCGCGGAATGTGGCGACTAGGGGCTTTTCACAGTAACTTCATTTGAAGCCTACTTGTGACAATAAGCGATATTCATTTCATGTCATTACATGACCTCCTTTTGCTAGTTTCTTGACCTTCCAAATGGCTATGTGCCCTTGAATATTCAGGTCCCAGCCTTGGTCATCCTGCAGCCACATCTCTGAAATGTAGTTCAGTGAGAACAGTAGCATAATGTGAGCAGGACTGGTGCTGAATAAAATACATGAGACAAAGATTTGGATTAACTGTTTCTGCTGAGGATGGAAAATAGGAGGCTGGGCAGAGATCTGAAGTAATTGAGCCTGGAGATAATTCCGAGGTTTATGAAATTGTGGCGATAGATGGGCTGAGTTGGGGGGGGGGGGGGGGAGGCTAGTAATGGCAGTTGTAGAAATATATTGCGTTTAGCGGAGGGTATTTGGGGTTAGATGATCTGATCGCAGTGGAACAGAACATTGCAATTGTAAGCATTTTGGTTCACCAAGTTGGTGAAAAGAGTAGTGAGATGTGGCAGGAACCAAAGTCAATGAATAAAGTTGAATGCTAGAGCGTTACAGTAATCCAAGGCTGGATATTGGATTGGCGTTTAATAGGACAGAGACAGCAGAGGATACGAGAGAGACTGTGGGGAGGTAGATTGGATGAGGATGGGTTGACAATGTTATCGTCAGTTGCAAAGAAAAGATTATTTACAACATTGGTTAGATTTGTCTCTGTGATGGACCTCTAGTGGCGGCGGCATGGAGGAGGAGGTTGTATGATGAGTAGCTCCCGCCAGAGTCCTTTTCACCCATTGTTCCCGTTTTAGGTGCTTTTCACTCGTTTTTTTGTGGGGAAAATTGCATGAAACGTTGTCCCCGCTGAGAGGATTTGATGGAGAATGGCCAAGAGCCTGCAGAAAAATCAGGGTAAGAAGGATTCGAGCACTAGTCTGCCAGGTTCGAGCACAATGATGCATGGGCAGGGAACATAGTGGAGACAAGTGGACCAGTCGGGGCGGCCTATATAACGGTGGATACATTGACTGAGGTGATGGCGGTGGAGTTCGAATGGCAGTTCAATAAACACTAAGAGGCAAGGGAGCGAGATGCCGAGTTCCCTCACGCATGCGGAGGAATTGGAGGAAGACTTGCCACTCGGAAGAAAGTTGGAGACAGTGGGGGAGCAGGACGAGGCATTGCAAGAGGTGGAAGAGGCACTTTCGAGGCACAGTGACCAGCTCCCCTCGCTTGAAGCCGAAATGGTCAAGAAGGAAGATCAGAATAGGGGTCTGAGAGCAAATGTGGAGGACCTTGAGAACCGGTCTCGGAGGCAGAACTTGTGGATTGTGGAGCTGCCGAGGGCAAAGAGGGTCTGAGGGTAAATGAGTTTATAGCATAGATGTTGAGGAAGCTGATGGGGTGGAGAAAAATTATCCCCCCGTGAAGTCGGATAGGGCCCACCGATCGTTCCGGCCGAAGCCGCGGGTGAATGAGCCAGAGCACAGAAGCACAGAGGGTGGTGATCGTGTGCTTTCACAGCTGCCAGGCGAAGGAGAAGATGTTGAAAGTGGGCCAAGCAGACGCGGGAGACGAAGTGGGAAGGCATTGCGATTCGAATCGACCAGGATCGCGTGGTAGATTTGGCAAAGAGCAGAGCTGCCTTTAATAAAGCAACGGTGACACTGTATGAGTAGAGAGCTTCGGGTGGTCTACCGGCAAAGTTGAGGGCCACGTGCAATGGGAGACACCAATATTTAGAGATGGCGGAGGAGGCAGAGGTGTTCATTCTGGCAGAATGACTGGGACTCGCCTGCTTATGGCGGATGAGACATTGGTGCTGGTGGTTGGTTGGGGCTGGTGGGGGACTAACGTTTTGAGAAATGTGTATGTTTTTGTTTGCCTAGCTGTTCGAATGCCCTTATTTGTTTTGGAAGGTAGCTGAGGAGGTGTAAGGGTGGGGATTCTGTTTTTCGGGTGGCATGGTTGATGGGTGCGGTGGAGACATTTAGATCCCTTTGTTTGAGTGGGGGGGGGGGGGAACGGACTCTGGTGGAAGGGTGCCCACGCTATGCTAGCAAGCTTTGGTTAGCTAGTGAATTGGAGTGGAAGGGGGGGGGGGGCGGGCTGCGGCCTGTCGAACATGTTCAGCCTCAGAGGTGTGAATAGTAGGGGTAGGGTAGAGTGGGGAATGAGGTGATTTCGAGAAGAAGTGGTAGGGGTGTTTCTGGGAAGGGGGTTGGGTTTGTTTGCTACGGTGACTGTGTGTGGGGTGGGGGGGGGGGGGAAGAGGAGTGTCAAGGTGCAATCTGGTATGGACCCTGAGGTCTGGAAGTTGGGAACAATCCCCAGAATGAGGCCCGGTGAAATGGGCAATGATTTCCATGCACGGAGGAGATTGAAAGCCGATGTGGTGTTGTTGCAGGAGACCCACTTGCAAGTGAAGGACCAGGAAAGCTCTGTAAAGGTGCTTCATTTGGACTTTGCTCGGAGGATGTGGGAGCTGGCAGTTCTGGTAAAGAAAATAATTTGGTTGAAGGTGGAAAAGGTGGTGGAAGATCAGGGGAACATAGGAATTAGGCACCGAAGTAGGCAATTCAGCCTTTCAAGCCTGCTCCGCCATTCAATCCGATCATGGATAATCTCGTCCAGGTCTCAAATCCACCTCCCACCCTTTAACCTGTTTTAAAAAAAAATCAGAAATATACCTATCGCCTTCTTGAAATCATTTAATGACTCCGATTCCACCGCACTATGGGGCAGAGAGTTCCAAAATTCACCACCCTCTGCGAGAAGTAGCTCCTCTTCATCTCAGTTTTAAATCTACCGCCTCTCAACCTACATCTGTGACCTCTTGTGCTAGATTTCCACACAAGAGGGAACAGTTGGTCTACGTTTACTTTATCAATCCCTTTTGGTATTTTATATACCTCAATCAGATCGCCCATCATCTTCTAAGCTCCAGCGAGTAGAAGCTCAAACTGTTTAATCTCTCCTCATACGTCGACCCTTTCATCCCTGGAATCAATCAGGTGAAACTCCTACGAACTGCATCCAATGCCACCACTTCATTCCTCAAATAAGGAGACCAGTAAATGGCAGAACACAAGAGCATTGCCAGGCAGAGGGATCTGGGTGTATAGGTGCACAGGTCACGGAAAGTGGCAACGTAGGTGGAGAAGGTAGTCAAGAAAGCACACGGCATGCATGCCTTCAAAGGACAGGGCATCGAGTATAAAAATTGGTAAGTCATGCTGCAGCTGTATAGAACCATAGTTAGGCCACACTTGGAATGTAGTGTGCAATTCTGATTGCCACATTACCAAAAGGATGTGGAGGCTTTGGAGAGGGTACAGAAGAAGTTTACCAGGATGTTTCCTGATATGGCTGGCATTAGCTATGAGGGGTTGGATTAACTTGGTTTGTACTAACTGGAATGACGGAGGTTGATGGATGACCTGATAAAAGTCTACAAAATTATGAGGGACATGGACAGTGGATAGTCAGAAGCTTTTTCTCAGGGTGGAAGATTCAATTACTAGGGACGTAGGCTTATGGTGTGAGGGGCGAAGTTTAGATGAGATGAGTGAGGGAACATTTACAGAGGGTAGTGGGTGCCTGGAACCCGCTGCTGGAGGTGGTGGTGGAAGCAGGAATGATAGTGATGTTTAAGGGGAGTCTTGACAAATACACAAACAGCACAGGAATAGAAGGATACGGACCACGGAAGTGTAAAAGATTTTAGGTTAGACGAGCAGCATGGTTGGCGCTGGCTTGGAGGGCCGAAGGGCGTATTCTCGTGCTGTACTTTTCTTTGTTCTAAACTGGACACAATACTCCAGATGTGGTCTCACCAACACACTATACAATTCAACAACACATTTCTACTTTTATATCCAGTTTTTTTGCAATAAATGCTAACATTCCATTTGCCTTTTTGATTACATGCTATACCTGCATACTGACTTTCTGTGATGCGATTCATGAACAAAGACACCCAGATTCCTCTGCCCAGCCGCATTTTGAATCTGCTTTCCATTTAGATAATAACGCACATTTCTATTTTTTTGAACAAAATGGATTTCATCACACTTATCTACATTAAACTCCATCTGCCAAATTTAGCTTAATCTCCTAACCTATGGATATCCATCTGTAAAACCTTTACTTCCTCTTCACTGCCTGCTTGCCCATTTATTTTACTATCATCTGCAAATTTTGCTATGTTGCACTCTGTCCCTGCTTACAGATCATTTATATAGATTGTAAACAGTTGAGGTCCGAGGACTGACCCCTGCGGCACTCTGCTAGTTATAGTTTGTCGTCAACCAGAGAAGGACCCATTTATCCCAACCCTTTGCTTTCTGTTAGCCAGCCAATCCTCAAATCAATCTAGTACACTACCGTGATCTCACCTTCTAGGCCAGTCTTTTATGCAGCACCTTGTCAACGCCTTCTGGAAGTCTAAATGTACCACACCCACAGGTTCCCCATTATCCACCTTGCTGGTCACGTCCTCAAAGAACTCAAGCAAGTTTGTCAAGCATGATTAATCCTTCATTAAACTATGCTGACATGGTGGATTGAGCTTCGTCTTTCCAAATGTTCAGTCATCTCCGCCTTAATGATGGATTCCAGCAACTTCCCCACCACAGAGGTCAAGCTAACCGGTCTATAGCTTCCTAGTTTTTGCCGCTCTCCCTTTTTGAATAGGGGCGTCACCGTTGCGTTTTTCCAATCCGCCGGCATCTTTTCAGAATCCAAGGAATTCTGAAAAATCATAACCAATGCATCCACTATCTATGCTGCCACCTCCCTTAATACCCGAGGGTGCAGTCCATTGGGTCCGGAGACTTATCTGTCCTTAATCCCATCAGTTTATTCAATACCTTCTCCCTAGTGATGTTTATTGCACCAAGTTCCTCTGCATAAACTGTAGTTTTTAGAATTTTAAAAATTATCTTCTACCATGAAGACAGAGGCAAAATATTGGTTCAGTGCCTCCACCGTCTGTGTTCCCCATTATTACCTCACCAGTATAGTCCTCTTAAGGGCCAACATTTACTTTAGCTATTCTCTTCCTCTTTATGTACTTATGGAAGCTTTTGGTATCATGTTTATGTTTTCTATTAGTTTCCTGTCATAGTTCATCTTAGTTCTTTTGATTTTATTTTTAGTAGCCTTTTGCTGAACCTTAAAGTTCACCCAATCCTCAGCTTACCACTAGCTTTTGCAGTAATGGTATGCCCTAGATTTTGCCTTTATGCCTTCCCTGACTTCCTTGTTTAACCATGGAACGTTTTTCTCCCTTTTATAATTCCTCTTCCCCTCAGGAATATACTTTAATTGATAGGTATTCCCGTACCTGCCTCCCCGAACAGGCACCGGAATGTGGCGACTAGGGGCTTTTCACAGTAACTTCATTTGAAGCCTACTTGTGACAATAAGCGATTTTCATTTTTTCATTTTCATTTAATATATCCCTGAACATCTGCCATTGTTCCTCAACTGTCCTACCCTCAATTATCTGTCTCCAGTCTACTTGGGCCAACTCTTGCCTCAGGAGATATGTGATGGTGGCGAGAGTGCTGGAGGGTAAATCTGTGGTTTTGGTGTGTGTTTACACACTAAATTGGGACGATGTAGACTTTATGAAGAGGATGGTGGCGGCAATCCCAGGCATGGACACACACCAGTTGATTCTTGAGGGGGACCGGAATACGGTCTTGAAACTGAAAGAGGACCGTTCAAGGCCAATGTCGCTTACCCCGACCATGTTCCGCACCAGGTGCTTGTGGTTTTGGAAAGGAGGCTGGCTCGACGGCTGGCGTGGAGTTTGGATGTGGGGCTGTTAGTAGACCTGGGGTTTTGTGTAGAGCTGGCCACGGTGTTGGATGATTATGTGGAGTTCAACAGGAATGGGGAGGTTTCGCCCTCGGTATTGTGGGAAGCCTTGAAGGCGGTGGTAAGAAGGGAAGCGATTGCATTGCATACAAGGCACAGGTGGATCGGGAAATGAGGTAGGAACGCCAGCAGTTGGTGGATGAGATACTGGAGGACCCTACCCCAGAGCTTTTGGCGAACAGGAAGCTGTTTGCAGGCACAGTTCGACCTGGTGTCCACAGATAAGGCGGTGTGGCAGTTGATATGGGAGGTGGCGCAGTCCATGAGTATGGGGAGAAGGCCAGCAGGCTGGTAGCATTGCAGTTGAGACAGCAGGTAGCGTCCCAGGAAATCATTCAGATACGGGAGAAGGGGGATGATTTGGTTTAGGCCCTGGAGAAGGTGAATAGAGTACTTGAGGCATTTTACAAAATGTTGTATAGCTTGGAACCTCTGGAGGACGATTCAGACAGACATGGTCGATTTCTTGGAGGCGTTGGAGTGTCCAAGTGTGGAGGAGGACCACCAGGAGGGAGTAGATGAGCCGCTGGGGGCAGAGGAAGTTAGGATGGCAATTGTGAATATGCAGCGGGGGAAAGACATCAGGGCCAGATGGGTACCTGGTGGAGTTTTATAAAAAGTTTGCGGATAGATTGGTCTTGCTGCTGATGGAAGCATTTGAGGATGCTGTGACTCGGGGAGTGCTCCCAGAAACAATGAGTCAGGCCTCCATTTTACTCCTTTTGAAGAAGATAGGGACCCCGTGGAATGTTGGTCATATCGACCAATCTCGTTGAACGTGGATGCAAAGATTTTAGTGAAGGTGTTGGCGCTCAGTTTGGAGGTGTCTCTCTCGCAGGTCACTGGGGAGGATCAGATGGGATTTGTGAAGGATAGGCGACTGTCTCCCATTCCGCAGCACCTGTTGAATGCGGTGGCATCTCAGGCAGAGGGGGATGAGCAAGAAGTGATTGTGGTGCTGGATGCAGAGAAGGCCTTTGATAGGGTGGAGTGGAGGTATCTGTTCGTGGTGCTGGGGTGATTCGGGATAGGGTCGAAGCTTGTGTTGTGGGTTAAGTTGTTGTACCAGGAGCCAAAGGTTAGTGTCTGGACAAATAATGTAAGCTTGGGCTCCTTCCAACTGCATAGGGGAAAAGGAATGATGTACCATATGTCTCCTCTCCTATTTGTGTTGGCGATTGAGCCTTTTGGTCATTGCCTTGAGGAGCTCGGAGAAGTGAAGGGGTAGTGAGGGGGGGGGGGGGGACACAGCATAGGCTGTCTCTGTATGCCGACGATCTGTTGCTGTCTAGGGACAAACGTGAATGTTTTCTGGTCACACCGCCGGGAAGGGGAACTAATTTGGGTGTGTTGCCGCTCAGGCTGACGCACTCACATTTCAGGTACTTAGGGGTGCAGGTGGCAAGGGATAGGGCTCAGCTTCGGAACCTAAATTGTACAAGCTTGGTGAGCAGGGTGAAGGCAGACTTACAGAGATGGGATAGTCTCTCACTGTCATTAGCTGGGATAGTGCAATCGGTGAAGATGACTATCTTGTGGGCATGGTAGCACAGTGGTTAGCATTGTTGTTTCACAGCGCCAGGGACCTGGGTTTCATTCCTGGCTTGGGTCACTGTCTGTGTGGAGTCTGCACTTTCTTTCAGTATCTGCGTGAGTTTCCTCCGAGCCCTCTGGTTTCCTCCCACAAGTCCCGAGAGACGTGCTTGATAGGTGAACTGGACATTCTGAATTCTCGCTCAGTGTACCAGAGCAGGAGTCGGAGTATGGCGGCTAGGGGATTTTCACAGGAACTTCATTGCAGTGTTAACCTAAGCCTACTTGTGACACTAAAAGATTATTATTCTTGTTCCTATTTCAATGCCTGCCAGTGTTTCTGCCAAAGGCGTTCTTTGTAGGGGTGGAAGCAGGATTTTGTCATCTACATGGGTAGGGAAGGTGGCGAGGTATGGTCCTACAGAGGGTCTAGCAGTCATGGTCGTTGAGCTGCCGAACCTGCTTTACCACAATTTGGTAGCGAATGCGGAGGAGGTGTTATGTTGGTGGAGAGACCAGGAGTCCGCTTGGGTTAAGTTGTAGGCTGGGTCGTGAGGGGGGAAGGGTTTGTGGGCGCTGGTGACGTTCCTGCCCCCGGTCTGCCCAAGGAAGATTTCAGGGAACCCGGTGATGGTGCCTATGCTAAAAATATGGAGGCAAATACGGCAGAACTTCAAAGCCGGGAGAAGGTCGAGGATGTTACCGATCAGGGACAGCCATATGTTTGAGTCGGCTAGGTCATCAGGTTTAGGGGATGGGAGGATAAGGGGTGGCAATAATGGGGGATTTGTTCCTGGAGGGGTGGTTTGCGAGTTTGGGGGAGGTAGTGGAGAAGTATGGGCTTGCGCAGTCGGAAAAATTCAGGTACTTGTAAGCCGTAATTTTACGAGGAAGGTTTATTCGCGTTTTCCGATTGCGCCGCCCACGTCGTTGGTGGAGAGGGGACATATTCTGCGTGTCAGAGCTGGCAGAGAGAAGGGATAAAGGGGTCTTTGTCAGGATGGCACTGGTGACTAGTGGTGTGCCCCAGGAGCACATTAATGATCTGGAAGAAGGAACTGAAGGCACTGTTGCTAAGTTTGCAGATGATACAAAGATATGCAGAGGGACAGGTATTTTTGAGGAAGCAGGGGGGGCTGCAGAAAGACTTGGGCAGGCTAGGAGAGTGGGCAAAGAAGTGGCAGATGGAATACAATGTGGAAAGGTGTGAGGTTATGCACTTTGGAAAGAAGAATAGATGCATAGACTATTTTCTAAATGGGGCAAAGCTTAGGAAATTAGACCACAAAGGGACTTGGGAGCCTTGTTCAAGGTTCTCTTAAGGTTAATGTGCAGGTTCAGTCGGCAGTTAGGAAGGGAAATGCAAAGTTAGCATTCATGTTGAAAAGGCTAGAATACAAGGGCAGGGATGTACTTCTTGCTGTATTACTTGGTTAAAGTAATATCTGTCGTTAGAACAAAGAACAAAGAAATGTACAGCACAGGAACAGGCCCTTCGGCCCTCCAAGCCCGTGTCGATTGAACTACAATCTTCTACACTTCCTGGGTCCGTATCCCTCTATTCCCATCCTATTCATGTATTTGTCAAGATGCCCCTTAAATGTCACTATCGTCCCTGCTTCCACCACCTCCTCTGGTAGCGAGTTCCAGGCACCCACTACCCTCTGCGTAAAAAACTTGCCTCGTACATCTACTCTAAACCTTGCCCCTCTCACCTTAAACCTATGCCCCCTAGTAATTGACCCCTCTACCCCTCTTACTGGTTGCAGATGATCTTGAAGAATACACAAATCTTCGATGTAAAGTAAACACATTTATTAAGTAACGATAAAACTAATAAATGAGTTTGACACTACTGAACTAACTCTAGAAATAAAGTAATGAGATATAACTATATAAAATTTATCTGAACTACACGTGATGTCTAGGCTGTGATCTAACTATACTGTACTACTGTTGTCTAGCTACTCCTGTGTGAAAAGAGAGACAAAGATCCGTTGGGAGTTCAGTTATATAGTGTGATCTGGTGGTGCCCTCTAGTGGTAGTGCCACAGCTAAGTGTTGTGATTAACCTGGTACATGTTACATGTCTGTCTACATATCACTACATCCCCCCGCTTTTTTTACATTTCTTGCTTGGTAACAAGGAAAAATGGATAATGATATTAGAAGAATATGAAATGTATGACTTTGTGCAGAGCAAAATGAGTAACGATGACACAAATTGACTGTGAAGTATTTACACATCGAGACTGTCCTTGGTCTTCATTCGTTATGTTTTTAAGTACCAACAAGTCATCATCAGGTATTCGAATGGTCAAACTAAGTTCATTGCATGACCTGGTCTTTTTCTTGTGCTTGTGGTATAGATTCTGTATGTCATTTGCCTTAAACATTGTGTTGCTTCTTTGTCTTGGAGCAAATATGAATTCTTGAAATTCATTGGCATGACATTTGTGTCCATGTTATGTTTGTACTCTTGCCATTGTTCTGGACTGTTCTGTAACATTGTCCTGTAGTTGTAGAGTTGTATCATGTTGTTTCGTTGCTGTTGTTTCTGTTGTCGCTTTTGTTGTTGTTGTATTTGCTGTTACTGTTGTTGTGCTCAATGACTGTTCCTGGCGGATAGTTTGAGTCATTCTCAAACTTTTCAGTATAAGTGTCCTTTGTGGTATCTGGTGTTTCATTGAGCTTTATGGTTTGAGTGAATGATCTGATGTTGCACTGACCTTGGTGATATCGGTCATTTCTGGTAGATCTGCTTCATCTTTGATCTCTTGGTGCTCCTCTTCTGGAGTCAACGTCATCAAGATTTTAGTTTCTTGTCGGTTGTCAAGAGTACATGTGGTTTTAATTGATGCGGTCTCACTGGACTCATGAGTAGTTTTACTTTGATTGTTGAGTGCTTCTGTATAGTCGAGTTGAGATGTTAGCTGCGATCTTGCACATCTTGTATGTTGATTGTGATCACATTGTCATTATTCTCACATTCAGTGGGTAGACTTTCATAGTCTTCTTCGAGTTGCTCAAATAAGGTGGATAGACCCTCAGTCTTCATGCACGGTTGTCGCTCTGGAGTCTTTACTTGCTTCCATTCTGGAGTCTGTCAACGATCTTTCTGCGGAGACTTCCATCGCTCTCTCTGTGGAATCGTGCAGTGTTCGCTCTGTGGAGTCGGTCAGTGCTCTCTCAACGGAGTCGGTGCGTACTCTCTGGGTGACGTTGTTTTCTTCTTGGTAATTTGACAAGTTTCTGTCATCCAATGTATCAATGATCTGCCATTCCATCATGGTATTGGATTCATCGACCATGAGTCGAGTCGTATTGAGCCATTCAACCGTGTTGCTGATGTTATGTTCATCATATCCGAATAACCCAGCCATGTCTGAGTAGTATTCTTCAATAAACAAATCACCTTCTTTGGTTTCGGATTTGTTATTGAGCTCTTCACTTTTAATTAACAAATCATCTTCTTCAGCTTTGTATTTGTTAATGTGCTCTTCACATTTTATGCTGCAAATTGCTTGTTCCGTGGTGCTGCAAAAGTTATGTTCAACTGTTTGTTGAAGTTCAGGCATTGTTCTGCCTTTCGAGGTAAAGAATTTGGGTTTTGAAGCTTTAAAACTCTTATTTTTGATTTTCGGGCAGTTTCCCTTTAAGTGGGCGTGGTCTGAGTCTTCTGACGTCATATGATGCTCGAGACATCATACCTAATCGTCGATTACGCATGCGCAAATCGATTTTCTTCCAGAGTGCGCTCTTTTTGCAACTGCGCATGCGCAGCTTCTCGCGCATGCGCAGAACGGTATTTTGCCGGTTTGCATCCTTTCTGGATGTGCGCATGTGCTTACTGATTAGAGTGCACGTGTGCAAGATGGCTGCCGTTCAAAGTGTGCACCTTCTTCACTCTCAACACTGCCTCTTGGTAGATTTTCGCACCATTTTCACGGATTTGATATTCTAGGTAATTATTCTTTTGATTGTTCATGAGCAAGGCATTTTTGAATAGCAATTTCTTTTTAAAAAAATATATTTATTAAAGTTTTTGAACACAATTTTTCTCCCTTACAAACAATAACCCCCCCCCGTAACGAAAAAAAACCGAGAAATCGCGCAGAGCAAGATATATACATGCCAAAATGATATATTTACACAGCTTTGTACACTGGCCCTCACCCATACGTGCCAGTTTCCCCAACCCTTCATGTTATCTCTTGCTCATCCACCCTCCCAGGCAGTCCCCTCTCTCCCCCACCCCTCCCAGAACGTCCGTGCCCCCCCCCAATTTTGCTGCTGCTGCTGACCGACCTTCCTCTAACGCTCCGCGAGATAGTCTAGGAACGGTTGCCACCGCCTGTAAAACCCCTGCGCAGACCCTCTCAAGGCGAACTTAATCCTCTCCAACTTTATGAACCCAGTCATATCATTTATCCAGGCCTCCAGGCTGGGGGGCTTTGCCTCCTTCCACATTAGCAAGATCCTTCGCCGGGCTACTAGGGACGAAAAGGCCAGAATGCCGGCCTCTTTCGCCTCCTGCACTCCCGGTTCGTCCACTACTCCAAATATTGCTAGCCCCCAACTTGGCTTGACCCGGACTTTCACCACCTGAGATATTGCTCCCGCCACTCCTCTCCAGAACCCCTCCAGTGCCGGGCATGACCAAAACATATTGGACATGGTTCACCGGGCTCCCTGAGCACCTTCCACATCTGTCCTCTACCCCAAAGAACCTACTCAACCTGGCCCCCGTCAAGTGCGCTCTGTGGACCACCTTAAATTGTATCAGGCTGAGCCTGGCACACGAGGAGGAGGAATTAACCCTACCTAGGGCATCAGCCCACAGACGTTCCTCGATCTCCTCCCCCAGCTCCTCCTCCCATTTACCCTTCAACTCTTCTACCAGTGCTTCCCCCTCTTTCAAATCTTGGTGTATTTCCGACACCTTGCCCTCCCCGACCCATACACCCGAGATCACCCTATCTTGAACTTCTTGTGCCGGGAGCATCGGGAATTCCCTCACCTGTCGCCTCACAAAAGCCCTCACCTGCATATATCTAAAGGCATTTCCCGGGGGTAACTCGAACTTCTCCTCCAGTGCCCCTAGGCTCGCAAACGTCCCGTCGATGAACAGGTCCCCCATTCTTCCAATCCCCGCCCGATGCCAGCTCTGGAACCCCCCGTCCATCTTCCTCGGGACAAACCGGTGGTTACCCCTGATCGGGGACCACACCGATGCTCCCATTGCACCCCGGTGCCGTCTCCACTGGCCCCAGGTCCTTAGCGTTGCCGCCACCACCGGGCTCGTGGTATACTTTGTCGGCAAGGGCGGCAACAGTGCCGTCACCAACGCCCCCAGGCTCGTTCCTTTACAGGACGCCATCTCAATCCTCTTCCACGCCGCCCCCTCTCCCTCCATAACCCACTTGCGGATCATCGCCACATTTGCTGCCCAGTAGTAGCTCCCCAGGTTTGGCAGCGCCAACCCTCCTCGGTCCCTACTGCGTTCCAGGAACCCTCTCCTTACTCTCGGGGTCTTATTCGCCCACACAAACCCCATAATAATCCTGCCTACTCTCTTAAAAAAGGCCTTAGTGATCACGATGGGAAGGCACTGAAACACAAACAGAAACCTCGGAAGGACCACCATTTTGACCGACTGCACTCTACCCGCCAGCGAGCGGTAACATGTCCCATCTTTTGAAATCCTCCTCCATTTGCTCCGCCAACCTCGTCAGATTCAGTTTATGTAGGGTCCCCCAACTCCTGGCTATCTGGATCCCCAGATACCGAAAGCTCCCCTCCGCCCTCCTCAGCGGTAGGTCCCCTATCCCTCTTTCTTGGTCCCCCGCCTGTAATACAAAGAGCTCACTCTTCCCTACATTGAGCTTATAGCCCGAAAACTCCCCAAACTCCCTTAGAGTCTGCATGACCTCCACCATCCCCTCCATTGGATCCGCCACGTACAGCAACAGGTCATCCGCATATAGCGACACCCGATGCTCTTCTCCCCCTCGGACCACCCCCCTCCATTTATTAGACTCCCTCAATGACATGGCCAATGGTTCGATCGCCAATGCGAACAACAGGGGGGGACAGGGGGCACCCCTGCCTCGTCCCTCGGTACAGTCGAAAGTACTCCGACCTCCGCCGGTTCGTCACTACACTTGCCATGGGGGCTCTGTAAAGGAGCTTAACCCAATTGATAAACCCTACCCCGAACCCAAACCTGCGCAGCACCTCCCAGAGGTACTCCCACTCTACTCGGTCAAAGGCCTTCTCCGCGTCCATAGCTGCCACTATCTCCGCCTCTCCCTCCTCCGATGGAATCATTATCACGTTTAAGAGCCGCCGCACATTGGTGTTTAGTTGCCTGCCCTTTACAAATCCTGTCTGGTCCTCGTGGATTACCCCCGGGACACAGTCCTCGATCCTCGTGGCCAGCAATTTTGCCAGCAACTTTGCATCCACATTGAGGAGCAAGATCGGCCTGTACGATCCACATTGCAGTTGGTCCTTGTCCCGCTTTAGGATCAAAGAAATTGTCGCTTCCGACATTGTCGGGCGCAGGGTCCCCTCCTCTCTTGCCTCATTAAAGGTCCTCACCAGTAGCGGGGCCAACAGGTCTGCGTACTTCCTGTAGAACTCCACCGGGAATCCGTCCGGTCCCGGGGCCTTCCCCGCCTGCATGCTCCCCAAACCCTTGCTCAGCTCCTCCAACCCAATTGGTGCCCCCAAACCAGCCACCTCTTGCTCCTCCACCCTCGGGAATCTCAGCTTATCTAGGAATCGTCTCATCCCCTCTTCCCCCGCTGGGGGCTGGGATCTGTACAGCTCTTCATAAAAGGCCTTGACTACTTCGTTTATTTTCGTCGCACTTCAAACCGTGGCTCCCCTTCCATCTTTGACTCCCCGTATTTCCCTCGCTGCCATCCTCTTATGGAGCTGGTGTGCCAGCATCCGACTAGCCTTTTCCCCATACTCTTAGGTCGCCCCCTGCGCTTTCCTCCACTGTGCCTCCGCCTTCCGTGGTCAACAGGTCAAACTCCGTCTTTCCCCAAGTAATCTTTCCTCCGGGGCCTCTGCGCATCTCCTGTCCACTCTCAAAATCTCCCCCACTAACCTCTCCCTTTCCATACCCTCTGTCTTCTCCCTATGAGCCCTAATGGAAATTAGCTCTCCCCTGATCACCGCCTTCAACGCCTCCCATACCACCCCCACCCGCACCTCCCCGTTGTCATTGGCCTCCAAGTACCTTTCAATACATCCCCTCACCTTCCCACACACCACCTCGTCCGTCAGCAGTCCCACATCCAGCCGCCACAACGGGCGTTGGTCCCTCTCCTCTCCCAGCTCCAATTCCACCCAGTGTGGGGCATGGTCCGAAACGGCTATAGCCGAATACTCCGTCCCCTCCACCCTCGGGATGAGCGCCCTACCCAGAACAAAGAAATCTATCCGCGAGTAGGCTTTGTGTACATGGGAGAAGAAAGAAAATTCCCTGGCCTGCGGCCTTGCAAACTGCCATGGGTCCACTCCCCCCAACTGATCCATAAACCCCCTAAGTACCTTGGCCGCCGCCGGCCTCTTTCCAGTCCTTGATTTCGAGCGGTCTAGTGCTGGATCCAACACTGTATTGAAGTCCCCTCCCATTATCAGGCCTCCTATCTCCAGGTCCGGATTGCGCCCCAACATGCGCTTCATGAATCCTGCATCATTCCAGTTCGGGGCGTATACGTTTACCAACACCACCCACATCCCTTGCAGCCTACCGCTCACCATTACATATCGCCCTCCATTGTCCGCTACAATAGTCTAGGCCTCAAATGACACCCGCTTTCCCACAAATATTGCCACCCCTCTATTCTTCGCGTCCAGTCCCGAGTGGAATACCTGTCCTACCCATCCCTTTCTTAGCCTGACCTGGTCCGCCACCTTCAGGTGTGTCTCTTGGAGCATGGCCACGTCCGCCTTCAGTCCCTTCAAGTGCGCGAACACTCGAGCCCTCTTCACCGGCCCATTCAGGCCCCTCACATTCCACGTTATCAGCCGGATTGGAGGGGCTCTCACCCCCCAACGCCCAGCCGACTAGCCATCTCCTTTTCTGGGCCAGTCCCGTGTCCACGCCTCCCTCACCCTCCAGTCCCCCAGAGGGGGGGACCCCGTCCCGACCACCTCTTCTGTGTCCCATTCCCTTTCGGCCAGTGCAGCAACAATCCTTCCCCCCCCCCCCCTTTCCCCCTCGCTAGACCCCTGTCTAGCTTTTTTGCTCCCCCCATGTCACTCCCGTAAGTCAGCTGATGCCTGCTGACCACGGCTTCCCCCGCTGTCCCCGGCTTCCCCCGCTGTCCCTTTGACCTCCCCGCATGGGAGTCTCCCAATCCATATGCATTCCTTTGTTCCCCTTCCCGCCTTTCTTCCCGCGCGCGGGAAAACACCCCACGCTTTCCAAAGCCCGCTCCGCCCCCTCTGGCGCAGCTCCTGTCGCGGCCTTGTCTCTCTCCCCCAGCCCATGTAACATTTCCTGCACGTGATTGACCCCCTATATACAACAACCATCACACATCAAACCTCAAACATCCCCCCTACCCTCACAAACCCTCAGTTGGAGTCCAACTTTTCGGCTTGTACAAAGGTCCACGCCTCTTCAGGCGTTTCGAAGTAAGTGTTGGCCCTTGTATGTGACCCACAGTCGCGCTGGCTGCAGCATTCCGAATTTCACTTCTTTCCGGTACAACGCCGCTTTGGCCCGGTTGAAACCCGCTCTCCGCTTTGCAACCTCCGTGCTCCAGTCCGGGTCTATTCGGATCTCTGCATTGTCCCACTTACTGCTCCGCTCCTTCTTGGCCCATCTCAGGACCCACTCTCTGTCCGTGAACCGGTGGAACCTCACCACCATCGCCCTTGGCGGCTCATTTGCCTGGGGCTTCTTCGCCAGCACCCAATGTGCCCCGTCCAACTCCAGCGGCCTCGAAGGGGCCTTCGTGCATATCATCGCCTCGAACATCGTGCTCGCGTATGCCCTGGCATCAGCCCCCTCCACTCCCTCAGGGAGACCCAGGATTCGCAGATTCTTTCTCCTCGACCTGTTCTCCAGGTCTTCGAGTCTTCCCGCCCACCTCTTGTGTAGCGCCTCGTTCTGCTCCACTTTCACCGCCAGGCCCACGAGCTCGTCCTCGTTCTGACTGACTCTTTTCTGTACCTCCTGGATCTTAGTTTTGTGGACCTTCTGGGTGATCCCGAGTCCTTCAATTGCCGAAAGCATAGGCGCCAACATCTCCTTGCGCATCTCCTCGCGCTGCTCCTCGAAGCAGCGCTTGATGAACTCCTGCAGCTCCCCTTTGTCCCTGGCCACCGCCATTTTGTTTTCTTTCCCTCGCTTCTCCCGTTGCTCCAGTGCCGCTCCTTTGGCCGTTACACTTCTGGTCCGTTTAAAAAGTCTATGGAAACTCCTGAAAAAGGTCTGAGAGTCAGTTCCAGCCGGGAGCTGCCGAATGTGCGACCTACTCCTCCATGGCCGCCACCGGAAGCCTCGTCCCTGCTTCTTCAATGGCCCTGGTAGATCCTTTCACAGTTGTTCCCTCTGCTGCTAGAATTCACCTTTGATAAGAGTCAATTCAGATTGCAGCTTTAAGCTTGCCCTTCCCCCGCCTGCATGCTGGAAGAGGCCCTTGTCTAAACCTGCAGCCAAAGCCAAATCCTTTACTGTTTCTGCCGGGTCTGGCAGCCAAAAGACATAACATTCCTGGGGGACACTGTCAGGGGAATGCTGCAGTCTTCTTGCCACACCGGGAAATGTCAAACAAATGCCGTGGGGGCCCTGTAAAAGAGCCCAAAAGTCCGTTCCAAGCGGGAGCTACCGAATATGCGACCTAGCTCTGCATAGACGCACCTGGAAGTCCTTGAATAGCAATTTCTAACGTTAAGTCCTGTTCTCTCAATAATTGTTTTCTGAGGTACTCATCATTAACTCCAAAAACTATTTGGTCACGAATCTTACAATTATGCAACATTAAAAATTTGCAGGATAGCGCTAGCAGCTTAAGGTCGGTTATAAAGCTGTTAACGGATTCCTCTTTCCCTTGCAATCTCTTTGTTAAGATGTAGCGCTCAAATGTTTCATTTGACTGTACTTTACAGTGGCTATCAAATTTTTTAAGGATTGTTTCATACTTTGTCTTGTCTTGACCTTCTGTGTAGTTAAATGAGTTGTAGATCTCTATCGCATGTGGACCAGCCATAGTTAGTAACAGGGCTATTTTTCGAGCATCTGTCGCATTGTTAAGTCAGACGCTTCTAAATACAGTTGAAATAGTTATCTAAATAACTGCCAGTTAACATTAAGGTTACCGGTGATCCGGAGGAGTTGAGGAGCTTGTGTTCTGTCCATCGAGCCAGGAATCACCAAAGGTTTTGTTCCAAAGGCGATGCACTGCTGTTGCCGAATAGCTGTCTAATTTTCTCTCTAAACTTACTAAATTTTACTAGGTAGATTCAGTAGTCACTTCTGGTACCATGTTGTATTACTTGGTTAAAGTAATATCTGTCGTTACTGGTTGCAGATAATCTTGAAGAATACACGAGTCTTCGATGTAAAGTAAACAAATTTATTAAGTAACGATAAAACTAATAAATGAGTTTGACACTCTACTGAACTAACTCTAGAAATAAAGTGTGAGATATAACTATATTTTTTAAAAATATATATTTATTAAGCTATATGAAAATTTTTATTAAAATAACAGACAATTACATCAGCATGGTATAATAAACATCCCCCCCCCATCTCAATCTTCACACACCCCAACCATAAAACAACAATCCGGCCCTCCCCCCTCCGCCCCTTGGAATACTGCATCTGCTGACAATTTAATTTTCCCCGCGAAAGTTGACGAACGGCTGCCACCTCCGGATGAACCAGACCATTGATCCTCTTAAGGCAAACTTTATTTTCTCGAGACTGAGAAATTCAGCCATGTCACTAGCCCAAGTCTCTACACTCGGGGGCTTTGAGTCCCTCCACATTAACAAGATCCGTCTCCCAGCTACCAGAGAGGCAAAGGCCAAGATGTCAGCCTCTTTCGCCCCCTTAACTCCCGGCTCTTCCGACACTGCCTTAGCAAAACCCTGCCAAAACCCTATAAGCTTCAGGCATTCCCAAAACATGTGGACATGATTTGCTGGGCTGCCCTCACACACCTATCTTTTACCCCGAAAAACCTGATCATCCTAGCCGCTGTCACGTGTGCCCAGTGGACTACCTTAAATTGTATCAGGCTAAGCCTGGCACATGAGGAGGTATTAACCCTGCTTAGGGCATCCGCCCATAGACCCGCCTCTATCTCTCCTCCTAGCTCGTCCTCTCACTTGTCCTTAAGCTCCTCCACCGGAATTTCCTCCGCCTCCGAAAGCGCCTGGTAAATATCTGAAACCTTCCCCTCTCCCACCCAGGTACTAGAGACTACTGTATCCCCCGTGGCAGCAGCAGCGGAACGGCCGGCACCTGTTTTCTCAGGAAGTCTCGCACCTGCAAATACCTAAACCCAGTCCCTGCTGGCAATTCAAATTTATCCTCCAAGGCTTTCAAGCTGGGAAAGCTCCCATCTATAAATAGATCCCCCATCCTTCTAATTCCTGCCCTTTGCCAACTCCGGAACCACCATCGAGCCGACCCGGTACAAACAGATGATTATTCTAAATCGGGGTCCAAACCGATGCTCCCTCCACTCTCTTATATCTCCTCCATTGCCCCCAGATTCTCAGAGCCGCCACCACCACCGGACTTGTGGAGTATCGGGCAGGTGAGAACGGAAGAGGTGCCGTTATCAGTGCTCCCAAACTGGTGTCTTTGCATGACGCCGCCTCCATCCGCTCCCCTGCCGACCCCTCCCCACTTCCTAACCATGGCTATATTAGCCGCCCAGTAGTAATTGCAGAAGTTCAGCAGCGCCAACCCACCTTCCCCCCGACTGCGCTCCAGCAACGCTTTCTTCACTCGCGTGCTTTTACCCTCCCACACAAAGCCCGAAATAACCTTATTCACCCGCTTGAAAAAGGCCTTTGGGATGAAAATGGGGAGGCACTGAAAGACAAACAGAAATCTGGGGAGGACCGTCATTTTTACGGTGTGTACCCTCCCCGCCAGTGATAACGGGAGCATGTCCCATCTCTTAAAGTTCCCTTCCATTTGTTCTACCAACCGGGATAGGTTTAACTTGTGCAGAGCCTCCCATTCCTGGGCCACCAGGGATTTGGATTCTCAAATATCGAAAGCTCTTCCCTACCATTCTAAGCGGCAGCTCTCCCAGTCTCTTCTCCTGTCCTCTTGCTTGGATCGCGAATATCTCGCTTTTCCCCATATTCAATTTATACCTGAAAAATTGCCACTTTCCCCCAGGATTCGCAATACTTCCCCCATCCCCTCCAACGGGTTTGAAATATACATGAGCAGGTCATTTACGTAAAGCGAGACCCGTTGCTCTACTCCCCCCCCCCCCGAACCAGCTATTTGAAGTTCCTAGAGGCTCTTAACGCCATGGCCAATGGCTCTATTGCCAGAGCAAACAGTAATGGAGAGAGGGGGCACCCTTGCCTCGTCCCTCGGTGTAGTTTAAAGTACCCTGACCTCAGCCGGTTCGTACGCACACTCGCCACTGGTGCCTGATAGAGCAACCGCACCCAGTCAATAAAGCTCTTACCAAACCCAAACCTTCCCAACGCCTCCCACAGGTAATTCCACTCCACCCAATCAAAAGCCTTCTCCGCATACATCGCTATCACCACCTTCACCTCCTCTCCTTCTGAGAGCATCATAATAACATTTAAAAGCCTTCGAACATTGGCCTCGAGTTGCCTGCCCTTTACAAATCCAGTCTGGTCTTCCCCTATCACCCCCGGGACACAGTCCTCTATCCTTGTGGCCAGTATCTTAGCCAGCAGTTTGGCGTCCACATTCAGTAGAGAAATTGGCCTGTATGACCCACATTGCTCCGGATTCTTCTCCCATTTCAGGATCAATGAAATTGAGGCCTGCGACATTGTTGGGGTGAGGACGCCCTTCTCTCTTGCTTCATTTTATGTCCTCACCAGCAGTGGGCTCAATATCTCTGAAAACTTCTCATAGAATCCCACCGGGTAGCCGTCAGGCCTCGGGGCCTTGCCCAACTGCATGCCCCTTGATTATTTCCTCAATCTCAATTGGGGCTCCCAGCCCTTCCACCAGATCCTCATCTACCCTCGGGAACCTCAACTGATCCAAAAACTGCCTCGTCCCCTCCACCCCAGCCGGGGGTTCCGACTCATGTAATTTACTATAGAGGTCCTTAAACACCCCGTTCAGCCCCACTGGGTCCAGGACAGTATTCCCGCCTCTACTCTTTACTTTACCTATCTCCCTGGCCACCTCCCTTTTCCTGAACTGGTGCGCCACCATTCTGCTTGCCCTTTCCCCGTACTCATAAATCGTCCCCCTTGCCTTCCTCAACTGTTCCACCACTTTCCCTGTGGTCAACAGCCCAAACTCCGCCTGTAACCTCCGCCGCTCCCTCAATAGCCCCGCGTCCGGGGCCTCCGAGTATCTCCTGTCCACCTGGAGTATCTTCTCCACTAATCTATCACTCACAGCCTGTTCCGCCTTTTCTCGGTGTGCCCATATCGAGATTACTTCCCCTCTGACCACTGCCTTCAGAGCTTCCCAAACAGTCGCTGCGGAGACCTCCCCCGTATCAATTGTTTCCAGGTACTTCTGGATGGACTTGTTAACCTGTCCACAGATCGCTTTGTCCGCTAGCAACCCCACATCCAGTCTCCACAGCGGGCATTGCCCTCTCTCCACACTAACCCATAGATCCACCCAATGTGGGCATGATCCGACACTGCGATTGCAGAGTACTCAGTATCCACCACCTCCGGCATTAGCGCCCTGCTAAGAACTAAAGAATCGATGCGAGAGTATACCTTGTGGACATGAGAAAAAGGAAAACACCTTCGCCCTTGGCCGTGCAAACCTCCATGGGTCTACTCCCCCCATCTGTTCCATAAACCTCTTCAATTCCTTTGCCGCAGCTGGCCTCCTCCCTGTCCTGGATTTTGACCGGTCCAATTCCGGATCAATGACTGTGGTGATATGCATCACTGTAAGTAACAAGGGGTTAATTTAAATACACGTAGACTAGACAGACACTAGAGGGAGCACCAGAGACATGACACACAGACAGCCAACCAATAGGTCAGTAAGATAGGACACGACCAATGGGCATTCACGATACACACAGAGGTGACACTCCCACAGGAGAGCATTACGCCAACCCATATAAAAGGACACAGCACACATGCTCAGTCTCTTTCCAGTGGAGACACTCAGTGTGTACGCAGGGTTGATTCGAAACACATCACAGTCACCACGTGGATTGTAGCAGACTGGTTCGTCAGTCTGAGTAGCTATAGAAGGATTAACAGTAGAGTCGAATCCAAGTAGGAGAATTGTTAATAGTTTAATAAACGTGTTAAAGCTATCTCCAAGTCTGAACCTTCCTTTGTCAGCGTGCACATCAAGGAAGTAGCTTATGCTACGTCAAGAGCATAACAAAACATGGTACCAGTGAGTAACTGTTTAAATCCATATAGTTACAACACAGCAAACAGTGACAACCAGAAACAACACCCAGGCAAGATGATCGAGATTCCGGTTCCAAAGCGGCTCAGGTGCCACGGCAATCTCAGTGCAAACTGGCGGGCATTCAGGCAAAGGTTTGAGATCTTCCTGGTAGCAGCCGACCTACAGGATGTGGCCGATGCTGAAAACACAGAACTTCTGCTCACAATTGCGGGTGCAAGAGCAGAAGAAATCTTCCAAACATTCAAGTTCTCCAAAGGGCAAAACAAGAGTGAATTCCAGACTGTCCTGGACAAGTTCGAACAATACTGCGAGGAAAATACAAACAAACCAACAGAAAGCGGTAAGAGAGGCGCCAATACTCACCACAAGGCTGAGGCAACAGAGCAACGAACAACAATTTTGATCGGTGGCCATCTTGGAAAAAGTACCGCACATGCGCAGTTGAGAGAAATGCGCAAAGTAAGGGAACAGTGATCTGCGCATGCGCAATCGCTTCCTACGCTCCACGTCACAAGCGTTGTGACGTCAGAGGCCCCGGAACACGCCCACTTAAAGGGGAAATGTCCCAAAACAAGAAAAAAAATGTTTAAAGCCTCAAAACAGGATTCTTTCACCTGGAACAACAGCACACTGCCTGAAATTCGACCAGTAGCTGAAAGTAACCTCCGCAGAACCCTGCAACAAGCAGTTAGCACCGCCCAAAGAGATGATACAGTCCTTGAAGACCATGACTCAGATCTTGAATTCTTCTTTGGACATCGCGAGCCAAATCCAGCTCCGACACAAAAACTGATGATATGGTCCTAGAAGACTACGACTCAGATGATGATTTCATCATTGGAGCTGGCGACCCCAGTACCAAATCCGAACCGCAACGAGATATGTTCTACAGTGAAGAATCCAACACAGACGCGGATGTGTTCTTAGGATTTGAGGATCTTCAGTCCAGCATGTTTGACATCCCGACTCGTGAGTGCAGGATTATGGTGCGGCCTGACGCCAAGAGGCAGAGAGCGGTACAAGCCCACAGAGAGCGGCCTGCTGCCACACAGAGAGTGGTCCACGCACCGCTATGAGTCCCCGACTCCACACAGAGAGTGGTCCACGCACCACGAAGGTTCCCAGCCTCCACACAGAAAGCGATGAAAGACTCCACAGCGAGACAACTGCATATCTCCACACAAGAAGTAACTCCAGTGACACAAGCCTCCACAGCGAGCTCGTGGACAGACGATAGAAGTAACTCAAGATTCCAGTGCGCAGTCCTTGCATGAACAAGAAGTGATGACAGTCTCCACAGCGAGACCAATGCACAATTCCACACAAGGAATGGGGCAAGACTCCACAGATGGAATGACACAAGCCTCCACAGCAAACTCGTGGACAGACTCCATGATGGAAGGAACGCAAGACTCCAGAGCGCAGTCTTTGCATGAACAAAACCATGAGGGTCTAGCAACCTCCTCTGAGCCACCAGCAGCAGACGATGCAAGTCTGCCACCCTCAAGTGAACAACAGAAAGACTATGACAGTCTGCCACGCTCAAGTGTACAGCAAGCAGACTATGACAGTCTACCCAGGTCAAGTGAATGACAAGAACACACTGAGGCTCTACCCACTGTATGTGCGCCAAGTGACGACGGCATCCCACTTTCCATACCAGATGTGCAACGTGACAGACCTCAGCTAGAATGTACATAGGCACTCGACAATCACAGTGAGACTACTGGTGACTCCGGTGACACCACATTACTTCAAACCTCATTCGCTCGAGCCTCTCCACAAGCAAATGCATTCCTGACTGTTTTGACTCCGGACGGGGAGCATCACGAAACTTCAGAAGATTCAAGTGAACCTGAAATGACTCCGGACGGGGAGCACCAAGAAGCCAAAACTAAGTCAGGTGAAACAGACCAGACTCCAGACGGGGAGCATTGGCAAGCCAAAACTGTCTTAGGTGAAACAGACCAGACTCCAGACAGGGAGAATCGACAAGCCAAAGCCGATTCAAGTAAGCCGGACATGACTCCAGACGAGGAGCGCCGTAAACTCAGTGACGGCACGCTCAAGGAAACAGCAGATGCCACACAGAACGCTGACACGAGTAACTGTGTGAAGGACTCATATTATCCAGAGTGTGGTCCTTGAGCACAGCAAACACATCAACAAAACCAACCACAACAACAACATCAAAGACAATAGCAAGAAGCGTACCAAAGGCAATAACGTCGACAACAAGTACGACAAAAACAACAACAATTGAACTACGACATGGTACAACTCTGTAAATGAGGGACACTGTTACTGTTCAGCTCAGTACAATGACATACCATGGCAGGATGATGCATTTTTCCAATTCACGTTTGCTACACTATCAACAGGCAACCCAGCTTTCAGGACAGATGCCATCAAGAATTGCTACCATATGCATTGAAAAAAGACTCCAAATCAGACAACAAAGTGATTTGACCACTTCTTTATTCCTTACGCACAGGGACACAGATGGCATTCACAAGGACATGCCACCATCAACATCACCAACTCACCAACCAAACAAGAAAGCCACTCGACCATAATAACTAATGAATTTTGGACTCATGCATATGATTTGGACTTATTGTTTAATGATCACTGTTATCATAACTTGTACAGAGCATCACTTATCTACCTAGTTTGTTCAATTTTCTTTAACACTGTGCAGAAAATATGTAACACGAAAAAAGGGGGATGTGGTGATATGCATCACTGTAAGTACACAAGGGGTTAATGTAAATGCACGTAGACTAGACAGACACTAGAGGGAGCACCAGAGACATGACACACAGACAGTCAACCAATAGGTCAGTAAGATAGGACACGGCCAATAGGCATTCACGATACACACAGAGGTGACACTACCACAGGAGGGCATTACACCAACCCATATAAAAGGACACAGCACACATGCTCAGTCTCTTTCCAGTTGAGACACTCCGTGTGAACGCAGGTTTGAAACACATCATATCCACCACGTGGATTGTAGCAGACTAGTTCGTCAGTCTGAGTAGCTGTAGAAGGATTAACAGTAGAGTCTAATCCAAGTAGGAGAATTGTTAATAGTTTAATAAACGTGTTAAAGCTATCTCCAAGTCTGAACCTTCCTTTGTCAGAGTGCACATCAAGGAAGCAGCTTATGCTACGTCAAGAGCTTAACAAAACAATGACTTTGCTAAAGTCTCCTCCCATGATCAGTTTATGTGACTCGAAGTCTGGGATCTTACCTAAAACCCATCTCATAAATTCCACATCTTCCCAATTTGGAGTACATCTGTTCACGAATACCATCCGCACACCCTCCAGCTTCCCACTCACCATTATGTACTTACCCCCCCTTGTCTGGCATGGTTCTCCCTGCCTCGAATGCCACTCGTTTGTTGATCAAGATCGCTACCCCACTGGTCTTGGAGTCCAGCCCTGAGTGGAACACTTGGCTGACCCACCCCTTTCTCAATCTTGTCGAGTCTGTAACCTTTAGGTGTGTCTCTCATAGCATTGCCACGTCCACCTTCAGCCCCTCAAATGCACAAACACGCGAGCCCTTTTGACCGACCCATTCAGCCCTCTGACGTTCCATGTAATCAGCCTGGTCGGGGGGGGGCTTCCAGCCCCAGCAGCCCCCCCCCCGGCCGACTAGCAAGATATAACTATATAAACTGTATCTGAACAAAATGTGGTGTCTGGGCTGTGATCTAACTGTACTATACTACTGCTGTCTAGCTACTCCTGTGTGGAAGGATCCTTTGGGAGCTCAGTTATATAGTGTGATCTGGTGGTGCCCTTTAGTGGTAGTGCCACAGCTAAGTGTTGTGATTAACCCTTCAGTTACACGTCTGCCATATATCATTACACTTCTGAGGCTGTATAATGCTCTGGTCAGACCTCATTTGGAATATTGGGAGCATTTTTGGGTCCCGTATCTGAAGAAGAATGTCTGGCCTTGGAAAGGGTCCAGAGGAGGTTCACAAGAATGATCCCTGGAATGAAGAGCTTGTCATATGAGGAACGGTTGAGAACTCTGGATCTGTACTCGTTGGAGTTTAGAAGGATGAAGGGGGATCTGAATGAAACTTGCAGGATACTGCGAGGCCTGAATAGAGTAGACATGGAGAGCACGTATACACTTGTAGGAAAAACTAGAACCAGATGGCACAACCTCAGACTAAAGGGACGATCCTTTAAAACAGAGATAAGGAGGAATTTCTTCAGCTGGAGGGTGGTGAATCTGTGAAACTCTTTGCTGCAGAAGAATGTGGAGGCCAAAACACTGAGTGTCTTTAAGAAGGCAGGAGAATGGGAATGAGAAAAATATCAGCCATGATTGAATGGCGGAGCAGACGCAAAGGAGTTGCAGGCGGGAGCGGGGGAGATGTTTTAGCCTTCGCCTCACTGATTGTTCACAGGCGGGTTCTGCTGGAAGGGAGGTCAGCTTCTCCACCCAGTTGCTTGGAGTGGCTGGGGGACATTCTAGAAATGCTGCATTTGGAGACAGTTAAATACATGCTGAGGGGGTCAATTGGGAGGTTTTATATAAGATGGCAACCATTTGATATGTATTTTAAAGAGCTGGTCACTGTCAGCTGTTATGGGGGGGCGGGGAGGATTTGAGGGGCTGGTCTTGTGTTATGCTTTTGTATGTATATAAACTTTAAAAAGTTGAATAAAAATATTTTTTTAAAAGATCTGTTTCTGCGATGTGGAAAGGGTGAGAAATCTGATTGGACTGACTCAAATCGTTGTCAGGAGAGATGGAAATAGATTGGAGAGGCAACTTATTCAAGCACCCTGCAGAGAAAAGGGATGTTAGAAACGTGCAATAGTTTTCTTTTGCTAAACAATTTTAAGACATTTTGGCATGGTAAACAACAACAATATAAAACAGTGTGCAAAGAACAATCAATATAGTGCAAAAAAAAAAAAAAACCCCAGCTCCTCCCCCCACAAGGATCAGCCCAACTACCCCCTAATCTACATGTACCCCCCCCCCCCCCCCCCCCCCCCCCCGCTGACGACTAATTTTCCGCGAAGAAGTCGATAAATGGTTGCCACCTCTGGGCGAACCCTGACAGTGACCCTCTCAAAGCGAACTTAATTTTCTCCAGACCGAGAAAGCTCACCATATCCGATAGCCAGGCCTCCGACTTCGGGGGTTTTGAGTCCTTCAATGCCAACAGAATTAGTCGCCGGGCTACCAGGGAAGCAAAGGCCAAAACGTCAGCCTCCCTCTCCTCCTGGACTCCCGGGTCCTCCGAAACCCCAAAAATTGCCACCTCCGGCCTCATCACCACCCTTGTTTTCAGTACCCGGGACATAACGTCCGCGAATCCCTGCCAGTACCCCCCGAGTTTTGGACACACCCAGAATATGTGGGCATGGTTCGCTGGTCCTCCCGAACATCTGTCGCATCTGTCCTCCAATCCAAAAAATGTACTCATCCGGGCCACTGTCATGTGGGCCCGGTGGACGACTTTGAATTGAACCAGGCTGAGCCTAGCACATGTTACAGTCGCGTTTACCCTGCTCAACGCCTCTGCCCATAAGCCCTCTTCCATCTCACCCCCGAGCTCCTCTTCCCACTTAAGTTTCAGCTCCTCGATCTGCGTCTCCTCTGCTCCCATAAGTTCTTTATATATATCCAAGACCCTCCCCTCCCCCATCCATCCACTGGACACTACCCTGTCCTCGATCCCCCTACGTGGCAGGCGTGGGAAGGATGGAATCTGTCTTTGTAGAAAGTCCCACACCTGCAAGTACCTGAAATCATTCCCTCTCGCCAGCCCAAATTTCTCCTCTAACGCCCTCATGCTCAGGAAGCTCCCTTCCAAGAACAAATCCCCCATCCTCTCAATCCCAGCCCTCCACCATGCTCGGAACCCACCGTCCATATTCCCCGGGGCAAACCGGTGATTGTCGCAGATTGGGGACCAAACCAATCCTCTCACTTCCCCCACGTGCCTTCTCCATTGGCCCCAGATCCGCAAAGTCGCCACCACTATAGGGTTGGTGGAGTACCATGCAAGCGGAAGCGACAGGGGCGCCGTAACCAGGGCTGCCAAACTGGTGCCCCCGCACGAAGCGGCCTCCATCCGCCCTCAAACCGACCCTGCACCCACCATCCACTTCCTTATCATAGCTATGTTGGCCGCCCTGTCGTAGTTACTAAAGTTTGTCAGCGCCAGCCCCCCTTCCCCTTGATTCCTCTTGAGCATCAATCTCCTCACCCACAGGGACTTTCCCGCCCACACAAATCCCATAATCATTTTCTTGAAAAAAGACCGCGGAATGAAAATGGGGAGACACTGGAAGACGAACAGGAATCTCGGGAGGATTGTCATTTTAACCGTCTGCATTCTCCCCGCTAGTGTCAGTGGGAGCGCATCCCACCTCCGGAGCTCAGCTCTCATTTGCTCCACCAAACGAGATAAGTTCAACTTGTGCAGACGGCCCCAGTCCCGTGCCACCTGTATCCCTAAGTATCTAAAACTGGCCCCTACTAGCCTGAACGGCAGATCCCTCAACCGACCCTCCTGGCCCCCCCGCCTGGACTACAAACAACTCACTCTTTGCCATGTTCAGTTTGCATCCTGAGAACCAGCCAAATTCCTTCAGGATTCCCATGATTTCATCCATCCCAGCCACTGGATCCGTGATGTATATGAGCAGGTCGTCGGCGTACAATGAAACTCTGTGTTCCACCCACCCCCCCCGTACCAGCCCCTTCCAACCCCTAGAAGCTCTCAGGGCAATTGCCAGCGGCTCTATTGCTAACGCAAACAGCAGTGGGGAGAGGGGGCACCCCTGCCTTGTCCCTCGGTACAGTCCAAAATAATCAGATGTCGTCCTATTCGTCCTTACACTAGCCTCCGGAGCCTGGTACAGCAGTCTGACCCAGTCGATAAAGCCCTCCCAGAACCAAATCATCCCAGCACCTCCCATAAATAGTCCCACTCAAACCGGTCGAAAGCCTTCTCGGCATCCATTGCCAGAACTACCTCTACCTCTCTGCCCTCCGGGGGCATCATGATCACATTCAGCAGCCTTCTTAGGTTGGCCACCAGCTGCCTGCCCTTGACGAACCCGGTTTGATCTTCCATAGTGACGTCTGGCACACAGTCCTCAATCCTAGCCGCCAAGAGCTTGGCCAGTATGTTAGCATCTACGTTGAGCAGAGAGATCGGCCTATAGGACCCACATGCCTCCGGGTCTTTGTCCCGCTTCAATAGCAGGGAGATGGTGGCCTGTGACATAGTCTGGGGTAGCACCCCTCTGTCTCTTGCCTCATTGAAAACCCTAACCAGCACCGGCCCCACTATCTCAGAGAACTTTCTGTAAAACTCCACCGAATACCATTCCGGCCCCGGGGCTTTACCCGGTTGCATGGCCCTCAAGCCCTCCACTATTTCTTCGGTTCTGCCCGGGGCCCCCAACCCGCCTACAAATCCCCTGCCCACTTTTGGGAAGGTCAGTCCATCCAGAAAGCACCTCATCCCCATCAGCCCCGGAGGGGGTTCCGAGGTGTAAAGCTAACTATAGAAGTCCCTGAACACCTTATTCAGTCCTGCCGGTTCCCCTACCAAGTATTCCCCCCCCGTCGACTACCTTCCCGATTTCCCTGGCCACCTCCCACTTCCTCAGTTGCTGTGCCAGCAATCTACTGGCTTTCTCCCCGTGCTCATAAATCGCACCCCTCGCCTTCCTAAGCTGCTCCACAGCCTTACCTGTGGACAACACCCCAAACTCAGTCTGTAGCCTTCGTCGTTCCCTTAATAGCTCTGCCCTCGGGGCCTCCGCATATCTCCTGTCTATCTGTAAGATCTCCTTTACCAGTCGGTCTGTTTCTGCCCTGTCCCTCCTGTCCCTATGGGCTCGAATCGAGATCAGCTCCTCTCACCACTGCCTTCAGCGCCTCCCAGAGCACCGCAGCTGAGACTTCTCCTGTGTCATTGACCTGCAGGTAGTTTTGCATACATTTCCTCACCCTCTCACACACCGCCTCGTCCGCCAACAAACCGACCTCCAGCCTCCATTGAGGGCGCTGAAAACTTTCCTTGCAGACTTGCAGATCAACCCAGTGTGGGGCATGGTCCGAAACAGCGATCGCCGAATATTCTACGTCTGTCACCCCAGCCAGTAAATCCCTGCTCATGATGAAAAAAATCAATTCGGGAATACACTTTATGAACATGTGAATAGAATTAAATCTCCCTCCCCGCCGGCCGACTAGCCCTCCATGAATCAGCTCCCCCCCCATTTGCTCCATAAACCCCCTCAGTTCTTTTGCCATTGCCTGCATCTTATCCGTTTTTGAACATGGCCGGTCCAGGCCGGGGTCAAGGACTGTGTTAAAATCACCTCCCATCATCAGCCTGTGCGAGTCCAGGTCAGGTATCTTCCCCAGCAGTCTTTTAATAAAATCCACATTATCCCAGTTGGGGCATATACATTGACCAAAACTACCCTCATCCCCTCAAGCTTGCCACTCACCATGACAAATCTGCCTCCCCCATCCGAGATTGTGCTGCCCACCTCGAATGTCACCCGTTTGTTGACCAAAATCGCGACCACCCTAGTTTTAGTGTCCAGCCCCAAGTGGAACACCTTGGCTGATCCAGCCCTTCCTTAATCTGACCTGGTCAGCTACTTTCAGATTGGTCTCCTGAAGCATTATTACGTCCGCCTTCAGCGCCCTCAGATACGCGAACACATGTATCCTCTTTACCGGCCCATTTAACCCTCTAACGTTCCAGGTGATCAGTCTGGTTGAGGGGCACTGTGCCCCCCCCACTCCATGCCGATCAACCATATCCTTTCTTGGGGCCGCCCGAAGCCCGTGTCGCGCTTCCCCTGGTCCACCTCCTGGCAGCCCCCACCTCAGACCTCCTCCATGTTCCCGAACCCAAGTCCCTCCCTCGTCAGCAGATCAACTACCACCCTTCCCCACCCCCAGCAACAACACCCTGTAACCTAACCCCTGCCATAAACTAGCTATATACACCCCCCCCCCCCCCCCAACCTGGCTTCCGTAGACCAGCTCACCCAGCTAGCCTGGTGACTCTCGGCTCCGGCGCCAACAAGTCTCCCACCTATTGTTTCCTCTGACCCATCCCCCCCCCCCCCATCAACACCACTTCCCCAAACCAGCCATCCTCGAGCAATTGCTCTGAAAAGAAACAAAAAAACAAGAAACAAAGAAAACCCCGACGCTAGTGCAAATCGAATAAAACAAAGTAATAGGCATTTCCAACCACCCCAATCCGACCACAAAAAGCCCCCAGCACCAAATACCTTAACTACCCTCTTTTTCCAGCGAAAACTCAAATACAGGAGAGAAAAAAAATAACAGGAAATTAACACAGCACAAGGAAAACGTGTAAACATCGCTTAGTGTCTTTTTAACACAACTCCAAAAAGTCCTCAGTTCGGCACCTGCCCTTCTCTCTTGGCGAAGTCCATCGCATCCTCGGGTTCCTCAAAGTAATGGTGTCGTCCCTCGTGCATGACCCACAGGCGCGCCGGGTACAGCAGCCCAAACTTCACCAGCTTCTTAAACAGAATCTCTTTGACTTGCCTGTAGCCTGCCCTCCTTCTGGTCACCTCCACGTTCAGGACCTGGTAGATGCGCAAGACACTGTTATTCCAATGGCAGCTCCGCGTGCGCTTGGCCCACTGTAGCACCCGCTCCTTGTCCAGGAACCTGTGTAACCTGACCACCATCGCTCGCGGCTGCCTCGCCAGCGTTCTGTGCGCCCTGTCCACCTCCACCGGGCGAGGGAAGACACCATCCCCCAACAGCTTCTGGAACATGTCCGCCACATACGCTGCGGCATCCTCGCCCTCAGCCCCCTCCGGGAGACCAAAGATTCTCAAATTCTGCCGACGAGACCTATTTTCCAGGTCCTCCACCTTTTCCAGAAGCCTTTTTTGTTGATCCTTCAGCCTCTCCATCTCCACCACCGTTTGGTGATCCACCTGCTCCTCCTGCGCCTTTTCCAGCTTCTGGATCGTCCGATCCTGGGCATCTAGCCTATGCTCCAGGCACTCAATAGATTTCTGAATTGGGTCTAAACTGTCCCGTTTCAACGCGGTAAAGCCCTCTTGGATGACCTTCAGCAAATGCTCCGTCGTTGGCTGGGCTGTCTGCACCTGGGTCCGGACATCGGCCATATTGTCCTCAGCAGCAGCTTCTACACTGCCCTTGCTTGCCCACTTCGTCAGCTGTTTGCGATTCTTTCTGCTTCTTAATTCCATACACCTATGTCTGGAATCAATGCCTATGCCTTCAGATCCAGTGCTCAAAAGTACAAAAAAGTACAAAAGAAGTCGGGGAAAAAGGTCCAAAAGTCCAACCGGATCGAGAGCCACCAAATGTGCGACTTACTCCTCCATAGCCACCACCGGAAGTGAGGCGTGCAATAGTTAGCAAGGGCAGGAGGTCAAGGCTGGATTAATAAAAAAAAGAGGAAAAAGGAGTGGGAACGATTTACAACATCATCTATCATGGGGACCATGAGAGGAAAATGGTTTGCCGAGAGTTTAGTGGGGATAACGTTGAAAGTGGAAGAAGCAGATCTCAGACAAAATTAGAGCTTAGAGAAGTCATGGACGGAACAGATGGAAGAGAGGCTAGACAGAAATTTATTTAAGAAGTGGTCTGAGGGGAAGGTTTGGTTTTGTAGGTCGGCAAGAAAGTGCTGCTGATTTAATGTTTTATTTCTTGGTGATGAATAAGTTCATGAACTCCTTGCACTTCTGGGCAAGGATATATTAATCCATTTGGAAACAGAGGAATGCGAAAGTCATTCAATCCCTCAAACCTCTTTTGCAATTCAGTGAGATCATGGCTGATCTATATTTTTATGATGTGGAGATGCCGGCGTTGGACTGGGGTGAGCACAGTAAGAAGTCTTACAACACCAGGTTAAAGTCCAACAGGTTTGTGTCCAAAATTTCAGACTTTGCGCGACAATTGCCAGGTAGGAATGCTCCTTTCCAGTCGGGGAACACTTCAGCAGTCAAGAGCATGCAGCCTCTGATCTCCAAGCGTTCTCCAAGGCGGCCTTCAGGACACACGGCAACGCAGAATCGCGGAGCAGAAACTTATAGCCAAGTTCAGCACACATGAGTATGGCCTCAACAGGACCTTGGATTCATGTCGCATTCATTCACCACCCACCATCTGGCCTGGGCTTGCGCAATCCTACCAACTGTCCTGGCTTGAGACAATTCATATTTCTTTAACCTGTGATTATCCCTCTCTCCAGTTGCTCCGTTTGGACCTGTAAAGACTTAATTACCTGCAAAGATTCTCATTCGAAGTATCGTCTTGCATCTTTGACTTTGTCTATATATATTTCTGGAACCTACCTCTTCATTCACCTGAGGAAGGAGCAGTGCTCCGAAAGCTAGTGATTCGAAACAAACCTGTTGGACTTTAACCTGGTGTTGTAAGACTTCTTACTATATTTTTATGCCATTGGGCAGAACAACTGATTTGAAGTTCCAACTAATAATTGTCCAAGTTCCTCAAGCAATCTTGGACGAAATTGGTCTCTCAAGGATTGATTTCAGTCCAAGTGCAAACCACATAATACGAAATACATATGCACTGATCCAAAATTTCTTGATTTAATTCATAAAAGCCCATTGTCTGCACTGCAATATAGATGTACATAATGATAAAAAAACACTGGTATGCTTAGGTCACCCCCAATAGTATCTGTGCCAGTATTAAATCATCAATAAATCACATACAAGTTTAATCAGCTGCAATGGTGTTTCATGCAGCACTAGTAATGCGAGCTCAAAAGAAATTTGATACCTCTGCAACAAACCTTGCATGCAACACAAGAGAAATTAGCCTCTGTCCATAAAGACCATGGGTGGGATTTTCTGCTCCCCCAGCCCGGTGTTTCTCAGCAGTGTGCCATTCGCTGGTGGTGGGATTCTCTCTTCCCACCACTTGTCATGGAATTTCCCATTGAAACCACCCCATGCCATTTGAAAACCCACAGGCGGGGGTGCGCTGCCAGCATGAAAGGAGAATCTGACGAACAGAGAATTCCAGCCCATATATGTAGTGACCTATTTTTCTACTCAGATTAGTTAATATGCAATGTGCAGACATTTTAGATTTGGCTTGCAAAGTCTTATGCAAAATAGTTTCATTTTTGAGGTAACATTTATATTTGACCTTGAATGTGGTTCAGCTCATGTCTTTTTCTACAAAGAGAACAGCATCACCAGTCAATTAACTTACCTTCACATCGCGATGAATTATATTATTGTCATGACAATAGCGTAGTGCTTCTAGTATCTGTCGCATGTAGTGGCTACAAATACAAAAAAGGTTAGAATTATGCACATGTCCGGTTAGTAGTGAAAAACAGATCATATTAATAATTTAAACTTTGCATTTGTACCATAACACGGACATAATTCCACATCCTAGAAGACAGTTCGAGTGGTATTGCCAAAATGTTCTTCTCTTTATCAGAAAGTCTGACTTATGCTTGACACCTTTCTCTATCGCATGTCAAGATTATTTGAAGGGAATTTTAAGCATCCTGTTCAGTGGTACTATGTGTTATTGCTCCAATGTGCTGCACCACTGTTGTGAAACATGACTGCTGCATCATTAGGAACACTCTATAGCAGAAAACTGAAAAGTTTCTTTGCAAACCCACTTGAAGTGCTAATGTGTAAAAAAGATATTAAACAGTAGGAAGTTAATTAAGTATTTATAGCAGCACGGTAGCATAGTGGTTAGAACAGTTGCTTCACAGATCCAGGGTCCCAGGTTCGATTCCCGCTTGGGTCACTGTCTGTGAGATGTCTGCACATTCTCCTTGTATCTGCGTGGGTTTCCTCCGGGTGCTCCGGTTTCCTCCTACAAGAGCTGAAAGACATGCTGTTAGGTGAATTGGACATTCTGAATTCTCCCACAGTGTACCCGAACAGGCGCCAGAGTATGGCGACTAGGGGATTTTCACAGTAACTTCATTGCAGTGTTAATGTATGCCTACTTGTGAAAATAAAGATTCTTATTCTTATAAACAATCCAGTATTTACTTAAAATCAGATATTGTTGTGCAAGGGATGACAAATATTAGATTACCTTTTGTTCAACCCACACACAAACAGAATACACCCAACATCTGTGAAGAAACATCCAGGGACATTTTGGTCAAATAAAAGTAGTCGCTGCATAAGCAGTCCGTTTAAATTTTGTCCAGTGGGTTCAGCATTTTCAGAGAGTAACAAACATGCAATTTGCTAACCAGTTTACTAATATTTGGCTAATAATGGAACTACCTATTCTTCTCAAATTAGATGACAACACAGATGAAATTCCCTTCTAATTTTGTTCAAAAACGTGGGAAGCACTTCAGCATTGTGATCTTCCACTCACTTCCCCCAGATAGGAGAAGTTTCTTCAGCCAGAGAGTGGTGGGTCTGTGGAATTCATTGCCACAGAGGGCGGTGCAGGCCGGGACGTTGAGTGTCTTTAAGACAGAAGTTGATAAATTCTTGATTTCTCGAGGAATTAAGGGCTATGGAGAGAGAGCGGGTAAATGGAGTTGAAATCAGCCATGATTGAATGGTGGAGTGGACACGATGGGCCGAATGGCCTTACTTCCGCTCCTATGTCTTATGGTCTTTTGGAAATTCAGATTAGTCTTTTTCAAAAGATACACTTCAAGAAATGTCCAAAAAATAACGCAAGTCTTACACAAAGTGCATAATAAACAATCTTTTGCATTAAGACAAGGACTAGTGGAGTAAAGTGCTAAACATTTAAGATCATGATTGCCAAAGTTATATTAAATTGCCTAACATCAAAAATGAATTCCTGCAGAGTAACTTAGAAAACATCTTGGACACTGAATTGACAGCTTCTTCTCCATTTCCTCTCCCGAATCCTCTCAATAGGTGAGTGGTATGCAGAAAGAAAAGGCCCAGTAAAGTTTTTGAATTTTTCCTATTTAATAGTAGCTGAAAATATGATATCTTCATTGTAGCACAATAATCTAACCTAAAGGATTGAAACTTTGTGCTATGACTGGACAAAACGTCTTTCATTTGTTATTATAGTCTTCGAAACAGCTTTTGCAGCTATCCCCTTTAGTATACCAGAGAGACTGGAAGAGATAGGAACACAGGGCTAGTATCGAAGTAGATGGGCAGACTCTGTAAAGTGAGCTTTAATATCATCTACCATAATGACTTGGTTAAAAAGTCCCCCTTTTTATCAATCCTCTTTAACATAAAATTCTATACAAGCAGAAACAATAATTTAACCAGTCCTCATTTTGTTTATTAAGTTTACAAATAGACTTCTATAAATAATTAGGATAGTCTAATTATCAAAATGTTTTAACTTGCAACTGAAAATAAGAGTTTGATCACATTTTGAAACAGTTTATAATATAGCTGGTCACTGGATAAAATTGTGTAATGTGCCAAGAAACAGTTGCCTTTACAAATTGGCGGCTGATTCTGCCCCATGCCTTCCAAGGGAACAAAGTAATACTATAATAAATCTCACTTTAACTGACCAATTTATTAAATAGTAATAAAATAAGCAATTAATCGCAATACAACATATACTTTTACAATGGTTAATTTTTAATAGCACCTCATGCAACTAAAAGTAATGGTTCACTATTCTTGTATTATACTATCAATCATATGCAGAGCTTTTTTTCATTTTCCTACTAGTTATGGAAACTGATTCAAGTCTTGAGTATCCAGATGGATTCACTTTGAAGACTCCAGTAAACATGATTTGTTAAAAACTGGATGATAAATAAATCTGTGATTGGGACTTTGTGATATTAGAATATTGTTTTCCAAGCAATTCACACAGTAACATTTGTTTATCCACATGGTGGATGGGAAGCAGTGGCCTGGTGGTATTGTCACTGGATAGTAATCCAGAGACCCAGGGTAGTGCTCTGGGGACATGAGTTCGAATCCCACCAGGGCAGATGGTGGAATTTGAATTCAATTTTTTAAAAATTGGAATGACAACCACAAAACCTTTGGTTGATTGTTGTTAAAACTCATCTGGTTCATTTAAGTCCTTTAGGGAAGGCAATCTGTCATCCTTACCTGGTCTAGCCTACATGTGACTCCAGACCTACAGCAATGTGATTGATTCTTAAATACACTCAGGAACGGGCAACAAAAGTTGACCCGGCCAGTGATGCCCACATCCCATGAACGCCTAAAAAAAATATCCTTAAGAAATTGAAAATGTCACAAGGAATTTATTTGTTGAATGAGGCAAATGCAAAAAAAAAAAGCATTTTACTAAATACTAGTAGGTTGTGACCTACTAGTATTTCAGTCTTTAAAAGCTTTTTTCCTTTGCCTTTTGGAATCTAAAAAACAAATTAAACTGATTCCAACAAAAACTGTAAGAAACAAAAGTAACTGATCTGGAAATATGAATGATGCCTGAATGTATAAAGCAAGTTTGTAAGTCTTTCAATAAAATGCAGGCAACTTGCCAAAAGTAAAGTGCACACATAGGTGTTGTTGGGTCAAGAATAAGTAGGTTATCTAAAGGTAGGAGAACATTTGTGAACCAGAATATACACTAAAATATAATTAAAGACACTAAGAACTGAAAGCTAAAAAGTGAGGAATAAGGGGGTCTGTGAAAAAGCAAATTATAACAAAAACTTTGCCCAGATTTAATAGAAAGTAAGCTAACATTTACCAGGAATGTAAAATACTGAAGAAATAGAATGATCCATACTAAACAAGAGGTAGAATGGTCCAAGGCAAGTACATTCCATTAAAAAAAATTGCATTGAAAATTATGATTTCATAGATTAATGGGAAGGTTAGATCAAATTTTAAACTAAACGTATTTATCATTTAAAGGCGAGATAATAAAAAAGATTAGTAAAGTTGAAATGAAATGATAATTGCTTATTGTCACAAGTAGGCTTCAAATGAAGTTATTGTGAAAAGCCCCTAGTCGCCACATTCCAGCGCCTGTTCGGGGAGGCTGTTGAGGGTGAAAGAAAGAAAATAAGCAGAAAAAAAACAAACAAAAGATTTTTGGTATGTACATTAATAACAAGAACGCTTCGCCAAGAGATAAAAGAAACAAGTTTAGAGTGGGGACTGAAGTTATGGCAGGAATACTAAATAAATGCTCAGATTTCACAGAGGAGATGCATTTTAGAGTCATGGAATCATATGGGATGGAAGTGAAACCATTATTGAATGTTATTACTTGGCTGGGGGATACTCTAGCAGAATCATGCATAGCCAGGTTATTGTCTTGGCTGGACTCAGACTGGTTTTATGGGCTCCTGGAATCTATAATTCAGGTTGAAATTACTATGCATGCAGAGAAATTAGAATTAGTTAGGGTCAATCAACACAGATAAGAAAAGAAAGATTGTGTTTGGCCAACCTTTTAATATTCTGAGGAAAGAAAGAACCTGGAAAAATTAAGGGAATGCAGTATATATGGATTTTCAAAAAGCATTTGGTGACATATAGAATAAACGTGCAGCAAAAATTATACTAGGTATTGGAGAAATGTGGTTACAAGTACAGAGCTGGAAAAAGGCCAGCAAACAATTAGAGGGGTAAGGAGAAGTTTGGTGAGTGGTGTGTGGTGAATGGTATTTCACTGTGGACAACTCCCATTACTTTGTCCATCTACATAAATATAAAAAAACAGTTGAAGGGCAAGATTCTCTGGCCCTCCATGGTGTGTTGTTTAGTGGCGGGTGGCAATCTGCCATTGGCTGGTGGCGGGATTTTCTGGTCCTACCGATGTCAATGGGATTTCTCTTTGAATCCACCCCATGCCGTCAGGAAACCCCTGGCGGGGGTGCACCGTCGCCAGGACCGGAAGATCCTACTGCTGTGCTGTAAACAGCCGGAACAACATGCCCAAAGTAATTTCATCAAAGCTATTAATGAGAAGATTGAAATAAGGACAGATGAGATGGAAAGAAAAATGCTAGCATTTCTATAGCACCTCGCAGATACGGCTTTACAGGCAATTGCTAACTTTTTTTTGGAAGGCAAACAATGAAGCTAATTTGGGAATAGCGAGGTTTAACAAACAGCAAGCAAAATGATTGGTTACTTAGCCTGTTTTGGTGATGTTGATTCAGGGGTTAACCATGACACCATGGAAAATTATATCTACTATTTACTTAAAGTCACTTTTTGCGTGAAAATCATTTGGCTTATTGAGTAGTTTGAACAAATGAGCACAGGAATTGTTCTTTCTGCTCAATTTTAATACAAGGTTAGAGATAATTAAAATTAAGAGTCACGTCCACCTAAACAGACATGCAGGCAGAGCATTTATTTAATATTTCAGTCAAAATATAGAGACTGCGATTTTGTGCCCACATCAGCAGTCTGCAGAATCGGCAACATGGGCGGAAAATCTGAGAGAATCGGGAAACCCCCCCCCCATTGTGGGGCGAGAACCTAATTTTGATGGTTTTGCATGCATTTTAATAAAATTAGTCAGCTCCTCTTCCGCATGAAACTTCCCCCCCCCCCCCCATCTTCCGCATGAAACTCCTCCTCCCCCCCCCCCCCCCCCCCCCCCCCCCCCCGCACCATCTCACTGAATATTCAAACCTGGGTTTACAACAGCTTTTGAAAAACAAGATTCAGTGGAGATGTTCTCCGGGGGCGCAAAGTCAAGTATAGCCCCCGGGGGAGACAAACATGCCTGGACAATGCCCTGGTATTGTCCCCGGCACAGGTTGGTACTTCCAATCTGGCAGTACCGACAAGGGCTCTCTGGACAGTCCCTTGGGAGGGGTTCCCCTTATGAGAGGAGAGTGCCCAAGAGACTGCCCGGGGGGGGGGGGGGGGGTCATAGCTTCTGCTGTGGTGGGGTGGGGGGGGGGGGGGGGGGGGCAGTGCCTCTGATGCTTGTGAGGGGGGCCCTAACATTTACATCAGTGGGGGTGGAGCCATTCAGTTTGTGTGCTGGAGAGCTTCATGCCAGTTCTCAGTATGAGCCTAACAATTTGAAAAAATATGGGAAAATTCCACCCAGAATATTTTGCAACATTGCAATTCCTTTTTCTAAAAGGATATTTTATTCCAAACATATTCAACATAATAACAGACATAACATCCAACAAAGTATACAGTTCGTACATTGTTTCCCCCCCACCCCCCTGCCAACAAACAGCTCCTCAAATATAGCCATGACCAGCTACCACCATACCTCAAAACCCTAAAAGCAAATTCGATTTTCTACAACTTGAGAAACTCATACAAGTCTTCCAACAATGCCATAACAACCTCTGGTGGCGTGGCAATCAGAGAGGCGAGGGCCACGGCATTGGACCCCTTCCACCCAACAGTTCCGACACACCAAAGATCGCCACTATCTGGTCCGGTTTCATCTCAACCCCTATAATCCTCGCTAGGTTCCCAAACATTGCCTCCCAAGAGCTCTCCAACTAAGATTATATGGGCATGGTACACCAGCCACCTCCCACACCTCTTGCACCTGTCCTCTATCTCCGAAAAAAAAAACACTCATCCGGGCCCGAGCCAGGTTATGTAGCCACGTAAAATGGCTGCGTTCCGATTAATCTGGCCAAAACCCAGTTTAAAATGGCTAACCCGAAAGACTGCTGGGAAAAGCAGCTAAGAAGACACAAGCAGGCAGCTGCAGACAGTATTGCATATTCGGCCCTGGGAAGTTAGCCCAGATCGATACTCAGGGCTATCAACAGCCCATCAACCCAGGTATTTGCAGTTGCATTCAGGACTGTTTGCAGCCCATCTATTCAGACATCCACAGTTAAATCGGCTATCCCCGGGAACAATTGCAACATATTAGCAATTGAATACTGGGCCAGACCTGTCGGCGCCTGCAGTGGCCAAAACAAAGACAGGTGAGTGACCACCCCCCGATCGAGGAATCGCCTCACCATTGGACACATCGACCCCAGAGATTGGGGACAGATCCAATCACTTGGGACTCAGGGTCAAGGGCCGCCCCGGGAGGCGGGAAGTCCCTGGGCCCTATAAAAGTGAGGGTCCAAGTTCAGATCTCTCTCTCTCTCCTCTTCGCCTGCTCGAGACCTTTGCAAGAACAGCAACCGGCAACAGTAAGTTTGAATCCAGCGATCGCTATCCGGTAGAGACACCTAGCCACCGACCTGTAGCAGCCTTTTGAATCCCGCGGGCCAGATCTGATTGGCCAAGCCATTCGTTTCCCTGATCTGGTGGGCTCTTCCTAAGTTAAGTATTGGCCAGTAGTGATAGGTTTATTATATAGATAGTAGTATTAGTGTATTAATATTGCTTGTTGTATATAATAAATGACCGTTGTTTTAATCCTTACTAAGTGGTGTGCTGTATTATTAATCATAACCTGAACTTGAACCACGTGGCGGTATCATAAAGATACCTGGCGACTCATGAGCAAAGGTGACGTAATCAGAGCAAATAGACTAAGGTTAAAAAGAGCAACAGTGGACCATGTGCACCACCTTAAATTGTATGAGGCTCATCCTTGCGCAGGAGGCGGTGGAGTTCACTTGACGCATTACTTTGCATTAAAGCCACCACCCTATCTTACTCCCCAACCAGTCCTCCCACCTACGCATGATCCAGTTCGCCAAGGCCGTACCCTGCTCTCCCAATCACCCAGACATGATCTCCAATCCTACCATTACACCGCCCCCCCCCCCGCCCCCCCCCAATCTAGCATTAACAATTTTTCCAAAAACATAATACTCCAGTACCTGAGGGAAGAAAAGCAGCTCCTTGCGCCCAGAATCCCACATTGCCAATATTGGAACTCACTCCCTCATGGTAGCTCAAACCTCGCCTGTAGCTCCTCTAACCCAACAAACTTCCCCTGACCCGCACTAACCACTCCTTCCCCACCACCCTAAGTGGCAGAGCCTCCAAATTCGCCTCCTGCCCCAAAGCATTCACTGGAAATACCTCGCTTTTCCCCAACATTCAATTTATAGCCCGAAAAGGCCCCAAATCTCTACACCAAGCCCATGATTTTGCTCACGCTTTCTTTTTTTTATTTAAAAAAAGGACTATATTTTATTCCAAACATACACAATATCAACAAAATACACAGTCCGACAAAGCACAGTTAACAGTTTGTAAATTTTTTCCCCTTTTTAATCCTCGCGCGATGAACAGCTCCTCAAATAAAGTTATGAACAGCTTCCACCGCACTTGAAGCCCTCTTCTGCCCCCCGCCCCCCCACCCCGATCAAACTTAATCTTCTCCAGCCAGAAAAAGTCACACAAATTCCCCAGCCAGGCCGCCACCCCCAGTGGCATATCCGACCTCCAATTCAGAAGGATCATCCGCCAGACAATCAGAGAGGCAAAAGCCACAACATCTGCCCCCTTCCCCTCCCACAGCCCTGGCTCCTCAGAAACCCCAAAGATTGCCACCGGCCTGACCTCAGCCCCACTATCTTGGATAATGTCCCAAACACAGTCTGCCAAAAATACTCCAACTTCTCGCAGCCCCTAAACATGTGAGCATGATTCGCGAGCCCCCACCCACAATTCTCACAACCATCTGTTACCCCCTGGAAGAATCCACTCACCCTTGCCTAAGTCATGTGCACCATGTTGAACTGAATTAAGCTCATCCTCACACAGGAGGAAGTTGAGTTCCCCCGCCGCATCGCTTCACTCCAGAGTCTCCATCCTATGTCCCTCCGCAACTCTTCCTCCCATAGTACGCTTTATCCTCACCACCTGTGCCTTGCCCTGCTCTCCCAACGACCCATATATGTCCCCAATCCTACCCTCCCCCCAATTCATCAGGAAGCAGCAGTTGCTCTAATAACGTGTACTCCGGTAGCTGGGGAAGGTCGGCCACTCCTTTCACGCTAAGTCCCTCATCTGCATTTACCTAAAGCGCTTCCCCTCGGGAGAGATTTGAGCTACCATCGCTCATCCAGCCCCGCAAACCTCCGCTCCAAGAATATACTCCTAACCCGCTTTAGCCCCACATTCCTCCACTTCCCATATATCCCATCATTATCCTATCCCCCGGATTAAACCTATGGCTCCCACACAGTGGCGTCAACACCGACATTTTATCCAACTTAAAATGCCTCCTGAACTGGTTCCATATCCTGATAGTCGACTGCTCTCCAGAAGTCCCCATATACTTCCCTGGGGCTAGTCACCAGGATCCTCAAACTAGAACCTCTGCAAAACTCCTCCTCCAACCTAATCCACTCTGCCCCCTTCCCCCAACACCTCAGCTTCTCCACATTCGCAGCCCAGTAATAGTGCATCAGGTTCACAAGTGCTGAATCCCCTTCCTGCCTTTGTAGCAAAGCCCTCTTCACCCTCTGGACCTTCCCCACCCATATGAACTCCAAAATCAGTGCTTCCACCCTTCAGAAGAAGGCCGTAGGGAGAAAGATCGGGAGGGTCTGCAAGGCAAACAGGAACCTTCGCAGCACATTGATCTGTACCACATGTACTTCTTTGGACTGTGGGAGGAAACTGAAGCACCCGGAGGAAATCCACGCAGACACGGGGAGAAAGTGCAATCTCCACTTAGACAGCCACCCGAGGCCGGAATGGAACCAGAGTTCCTAGAGCTGTGAGGCAGCAATTCTAACCACTGTTCCACCATGCCGCCCGTGGAACTGCACCTATTGTAACAACTGGAGGGGATACCCTCTTGCACTTTGTTGGCAGTTTAAGGGATTTGGCAGTCAGGTGGTGAGCTACTCACTGCCTGCTGAACATTCAACTTCTCACTCGCTCCAGAAGCCGTGGCATTTGTATGCCGGTTCAGTTTCTGGTCAATGGCAACCCCATTATGTTGATAGTAACAAACTTAATGGTAGTAATGCTACCTTTATTGTTTCCAGTCTTGGCTAGCTTAGATGCTCGAGTCTATATGACTCTGTGGACCCTAAAAGTAATTTGTATTTCCTTAAAGGGTTACTAATCTGGTGCTTTTCTGGTGCCCGTCTCTTGGCGGTTATTCCAAATATTCCAATGCTTCTTCTGGGTTTTTGGTAAAGGAACAATAATAGTTACAGTTCAGAAAGCATACATATTTGCATGCCCACTCAGTAAAATGCCTTCTACAATGCATTTATATAGTTATTTTATCGAAGCTACACCTCAAGAGATATAATCAGATAAAAGTAGTCACTGAGCTGAAATGGGGAGATCTTAAGAACAGCAGCCAAAAGTTTAATCAGTTAGCTGTATTTTTAGAAGGGTGTTAAGAAACAGATCAAGGACTTCTGGTGGCGGCCATGCAGTAGACGGCCATGGACTTAGTGGCTCCCACATGGATTTCTTTCTTTTTATTTTTTAAATATATAAAGTCCCGAACGGACTTCTGAATTCAGTCCCAAAGTCAGAGTTGCATAGCAGTAGTGCCGGCAGATTTTGAGCGGTCCGGCATGCATTCAACGGAAAGCAACGGAGGAAAACAAAATGGCAGCAGACAGACCGCGAGGCTCTGGAGAGAGTGGTGGAAGGCGCGATGGCGGCGGGCCCACAGCCTGTACTCCCGGCCCAATGGTCTACGGCCCAATTAGTCGACTTCTTAACGACACAATTTCAGAAACAGAGGATGGAAACCTCTGAAGACCTAGTAAGGGCTATTGACCTGATAAAAGCAGCAGTGGAGAGGTTTGAGCAGCGGTTGGAGTCCCCGGATGCTTTGCTCCAAAATATGGAGGAATGTGTCGCCGAACACGAGGACCGGTTGGCTGTGATGGAAGCAGAACTTTCCCTAATTGCTGGCAGCTTTAAAAAGATACGGGATACAGTGGACGAGCTGGGAACCGAGAGCAGCGGCTGAATGTCCGGATAGCGGGTCCCCCAGAGGGGCTGGAAGGTTTGCAACTTTCGAAATATGTGGCACAGATGCTGCGGAAGCTGGTAGTGGAGGAGGTTTTTCATCATCCCTCAGAGGTGGATTGCACATACAGGGCGCTGAGAAGGAAACCGAAGGCAGATGAACAACCAAGGGTGATGTTGGTGCGTCTGCATAGATTCCTGGACAAGGAAAAAATCCTGAGATGGGCCAGGCAGGCAAGGAAGTGTGTGGGAGGGGAGCATCATCAGGATATACCCCAATTGAGGTGCGGAACTGGTTAAACGCCATGCCGGTTTTAATAAAGTCAATGCAGTTCTCCACAAGGAAGGGGTGAGATTTGGTATGCTGCATCCAGCTCTCTCGATCACCTTTCGTAAAAAGGAATGGACATTCCGGAGGAGGCGGATAAGATTCTTCGAGACCAAGGGATTGGGAACTTGTAAATATATTAAACTGCTAAAATGTTCATGTTCTGAGTTGTTGGGGACTGTATTATTAGTTGATTGCTGTGTATTCTAATACTATTACTAAGTTCCTCTGTCAATCGCTCTCCTCTCGGTTACCTTCTTTGTTCTTGAGGCGGGACTGGTGCTCACGAGCTGGGGGGGGAGGGGGGGGGGTTATCTGCTTACTCGCGTACTTTACTTTTTATTTGTCTGCAATCAGGTATAGGTGTTTTGGCAGGTTCAGGGTAGTTGTGGGCTTCGTGCGGGGGCCATTATGCTGGTGTGAAAACCAGTACGCGGAAGAGATGTGGGGGACAAAATGGGGCGAGGAGGGTGGAGTTTTGTATATTTCTTTCTTTTGATTTAACTTGAAGGTGAGATTTAGGAGGGGTGCATGGGACAGCTGACGGTCTGAGTTTTATTAAGGTGCTGCGAACTGGGATTCGATGGCAGTGGAAGCCTGGAGGTGGCCTCATAAGGTATAGCTCGAGGACCTGGGGGGTTTGGCTCAAACAAAAGTATGGCTGAGTGTGTGTGTGTGTGTGGGTGGGTGGGGGGGGTGACATGGGGACCATGTCAGGTGCCTCGTCACTTGATTGGTAACTTGGAATGTTCAAGGCCCGAATGGTAGGACGTCGGCGTGGCTGGGGATCTGTTGAAATTCATGCAGCTCATGGGGGGTGTACATCCGTGGCACTTTGGGAGGCCCAAGTCGAGGGAGTTTTGCTTTTTTCAAATGTTCACAGATGTTATTCCCGAATAGATTTCTTTGTTTTGGACAAGTCGCTGATTCCTAGAGTGGCAGGGCAGAGTACTCGGCGATCATGGTATCTGACCACACTCCTCACTGGGTAGACCTGCGGACAGAGAAACAGTCCACTTCTAGACCCCAGTGGAGTGTGGGCAGCATTGTAGCGCAGTGTTTAGCACTGTTGCTTCACAGCACCAGGGTCCCAGGTTCGACTCCCGGCTTGGGTCACTGTCTGTGCGGAGTCTGCACGTTCTCTCAGTGTCTGCGTGGGTTTCCTCCGTGTGCTCCAGTTTCCACACAGAAGTCCTGAAAGACATGCTTGTTAGGTAGTAAAGATGGGGACCATGTCAGGGATCCTCTGATCAGGTTGGAGAGAGCTAAGGTTTTTCTGGTGGAAAGCTGGATATGATTGCAGCCATATCGTGAAACAGGTGTACTTTCTCAAATAAGTTTTAAGACTGCACTTTCTCCCAGTAGTAGAAATCTATTTATTCTTCAAAGGAGCTTGAACAATACCAGCAACAGACTGAATCCAGATCTTCTAATTGATGAACCTGAATGTAGTCATTTATAAAATAGCTAAGCAGTACATCTCTGTGCATTAAGCATTGACTTTCTTGAACTGTATCCGACCGAGTAACACAATCTTCATATTCTTAGAATAGTGCAAAAGGATACAACTGAAAAATAAAAAGGGCCTTCTTGGTGTTTCCAGGAACTCTAATTTTGTAAATTATATCTGACGTAGAACATAGGAGGCAAATTGATAAACCCAGGAAAACTTCTAGATATGGATAACTCCCAAGAGATTAAGATGAAATTATGACCTCAACCTTCAGCAAAGGACATCCAAGGACATAAGGAAGATTAGGCCATTCAGCCCTTTAAGTCCGCTCTGCTATTCAGTGAAATCATGGCTGATCTTCTACCTCAACACCATTTTCGTGCACTACCCTCATATCCTTTGATAGATTTCTACATATCATTAACATTGATCTCAGTCTTGAACATACAACAACTGAATCTCCACAGCTCTCTCGGGAAGAGAGTTCCAAAGATTCATGACCCTCTGATTGAAGAAACTCCTCATCTCAGCCCGCGTACCCTGGTCCTAGATCCCCCAGCCTAGCGAAATATCCTTCCTGCATCTACCCTATCAAGCTCTTAAGAATTTTGTATGTTTGTATGAGATAACCTCCTACTCTTCTAAACTCCAGAGAATAAAGGCCCAATCTAATAATCTTTTATTACAGGACAATTCCTTCATCCGCAGGAATTAATTCAGTGAACCTTTCTGTACTCCCTCTGTGGCAGTTATATTTTTATTTCAATCAGCAGACCAAAACTACACACAATACTTCAAGTGTGGTCTCGCTAAAGTTTTATATAATTGCAAATCCAAAGTCATACTGTTTAATTACTACACAGGGCACGATTCTCAGGCCGTGCTGGGTTCTCACTTGAGCGCAACAGGGCCGGAGAATGCCGGGAGAGGCCTCTAGTGAGCCTCCCTACAGGCTCCGCGCCTCCTGGGATTCTCCGAAGTCATTACAAATGGGCGGGACCGAATGACACTCGCAGAAGTAGGTTGGAAACCTACTTACGACCTCCCTGCGCGGGATCCAGAGGCCTCATGCGATTCCTTGGCTTCCCCAGTGAGGCTGCAGCCGTGCGCCGATCAGTGCAGGTCCACACAAATGTAGATCAGGCTGAACAGCACCCGGGGGAGTCTCCCAGGCCACTAGAGACTCCTGGGTGGTCAGGGTAAATGCAGGGTGGCTCCCTGACCCTCCCCCTGGAATAATAATAATTTATTTTTTATTTTTAATAAATGTTTTTATTTTTTTAATTTAGAGTACCCAATTCATTTTTTCCAATTAAGGGGCAATTTGGCGTGGCCAATCTACCTAGCTTGCACATTTTTGGGTTGTGGGGGCGAATCCCACGCAAACGCTAGGAGAAAGTGCAAACTCCACACGGACAGTGACCCAGAGCCGGGATTGAACCTGGGACCTCGGCGCAGTGAGGCCGCAGTGCTAACCCACTGCGCCACCGTGCTGCTCTCTGGAATAATAATAACCTTTTATTGTCACAAGTATGACGTTACTGTGAAAAGCCCCTGTGATATGTGGGCACCTTGACACTGCCCAGCTGACACTGCCACCCTGGCACTGCCAAGCCATCAGGAGCACTATCTGAGTGCCGGGTTGACAGTGCAAGGGTGCCTGAGTGCCATTGCCACGGGTCAGGGGGCAAGGGGGCGCCATGCCATGAAATGAGGGTGGAGGGAGTTTGAAGGGTGGGGAGTGCAGGGCAGGTAAGGAGGGGCCTCCGGGAGGTTTGTTGCGTGATGGGGTGGGGATCCTAGAAGGAAGGGGTTACTACTGCAAGGGGGCTTGGGGATGCCTGAAGAGGGGGGACCCGCAGGGACCCCATAGCGGGATCTCCTCACTTGGGGGGTGTGGGGTAGTCTCCATGTGTGTGGGGATGACATTGCCCATGGATGGGCAGTGTGGGGGTCCTACAAGCTCACAGAATTCGGGGCACCCTTTCAAAATGATGGCCTGAACTCGGAATTCAGCTTCTCAGCCCAAAAAAAAATTCGAAGAGTGGCCTAAACTGGTGAGAAACTACCCAGGGCCCCAAAAAGTGACTAAGTGTCATTAAATAGCGGTGAGGAATCCGCCGGTAGGACCGGCAGGAAAATCCCTGAAAACACGCTACAAATTAACTTTTTTAATTTTTGGGGAGAATTGGGCCCACAGAATATATAGAGATATAAATACATACGTCTGAGTTAGCATCATCCTGGCTTGAAACCTTCAAGTGGGTATCTGAATTTAACTGAACAAGAGGCAATAAAAGGGAAAAGTGACACTTAATATGAAGCATAGGAGACTGTTAAATAAGTTAAGAGCCCATCATGTTAAGGGTAAGATCCTGGCATGGATAGAGGATTGGCTGACTGGCAGAAGGCAGAGAGTGGGGATAAAGGGGTCTTTTTCAGAATAGCACCGTGCCTCAGGGGTCGGTGCTGGGACCACAATTTTTCACAATATATATTAATGATTTGGAAGGAGGAACTGAAGGCACGGTTGCTAAGTTTGCAGATGATACAAAGATCTGTAGAGGGACAGGTAGTATTGAGGAAGCAGGCGGGCTGCAGAAATACTTGGGCAGGCTAAGAGAGTGGGCAGAGAAGTGGCAGATGGCATACAATGTGGAAAAGTGTGAGGTTATGCACTTTGGAAGGAGAAATGGAGGCATAGACTATTTTCTAAATGAGGAGATGCTTAAGAAAACAGAAGCACAAAGGGACTTGGGAATCCTTGTTCACGATTCTCTTAAGGTTAACGTGTAGGTTCAGTCAGCAATTAGGAAGGCAAATGCGGGGACAGCACGGTGGCGCAGTGAGTAGCACTGCTGTCTCACGGCACCGAGGTCCCAGGTTTGATCCCAGCTCTGGGTCACTGTCCGTGTGGAGTTTGCACATTTTCCCCGTGTTGCGTGGGTTTCACCCCCACAACCCAAAGATGTGCAGGGTTGGTGGATTAGCCACGCTAAATTGCCCCTTAATTAGAAAAAATTAATTGGGTACTCTAAATTTATAAAATAAACAGGAAGGCAAATGCAATGTTAGCATTTTAGTCGAGAGGGCTAGAATACAAGACCAGGGTGTACATTTGAGGCTCTATGGGGCTCTGGTGAGACCCCATTTGGAGTATTGTGAGCATTGGGCTCCGTATCCAAGGAAGGATGTACTGGCTTTGGAAAGGGTCCAGAGGAGGTTCACAAGAATGATCCCTGGAATGAAGAGCTTGTCGTATGAGGAACAGTTGAGGACTCTGGGTCTGTACGCGTTGGAGTTTAGAAGGATAAGGGGGATCTTATTGAAACTTACAGGATACTGCGAGGCCTGGATAGAGTGAACGTGGAGAGGATGTTTCCACTTGTAGGAAAAACTAGAAGCAGAGGACACAATCTCAGACGAAAGGGACAATCCTTTAAAACAGAGATGAAGAGGAATTTCTTCAACCAGAGGGTGGTGAATATCTGTGGAATTCTTTGCCGCAGAAGGCTGTGGAGGCCAAATCACGGAGTGTCTTTCAGACAGAGATAGATAGGCCTAGTGGCCTGATTCTGCTCCCATGTCTTATGGTCTAAATACCAAGAGCAAACATTGCGTGCACAAGGCCAAAACGTTGCAGGGCATGTTAAATTCCTAACAATGGATGACTGGGGGATAAATTCATTTTAGAACAGGTTCCACAGTGGGCTTTTTATCCATCAGAAAACAGAATCAATTTTAACCACGTGTGGCCTCAGAGTTTTGTCTCAAATTAACATATAAGCCAAGACATTATTAGCAACAACTAAAATTCAAGAACAAACTCCAATTATTTACAGATGCTGATTGACCAACTGTGAATTTCCAAAATGTTCTGTTCTTTCCTCAACCACTTCTTGGCTTCTATCGAGCTGAATGTTTGAACCATAAGCACTATACAACCATTCTGAGATTGGCAATACCAATGTCAAATACATAAATGACTGCTGATGCATAGATGTTAAGCCATAAGCTCGAGAAAAAAATATAAGGTAACTAAAGAAATCAATAGTTTCTCCAAGATGATATGCCGCATAGCACATTCTGATTGTGCTAGCAGAACTGTCCAAATTTAAATCACAATTACAGTTTTATCTTTAAAAGGATAATTCCCATAACAGCACTTGCAAAATATGAAGGTCAGTGTTGGCACATATATAAATTCAGAATATGGGTTGGAGTTTAAAACCAGATATTTGCTGAGTAATTCTTCCTAGGTTGCAAAAGATGTCTCCCCTACAGTTACATTAAATATAGGAGAAACAATGTTTTTTTACTTCATCAAATATAATATATTTATTAATTACAGTATATACTCACTTCAAAGTTGTTGTTGCGTTCCTGAAAATCACGACTTTAGGTCAAACAACTTTGAAGTGAATCAATGTCAAAATCAGAGTTTGATTCCTTCAAACATTTAATAATAATAATCTTTATTAGTGTCACAAGTAGGCTTACATTAATTCTGCAATGAAGTTACTGTGAAAATCCCTTAGTCGCCACACTCCGCACCTGTTCGGGTACACAAATTTAGAATGTCCAATTTACCTAACAAGTACGTATTTCGGGAATTGTGGAAGGAACCCGAAGCACCCGGAGGAAACCCACGCAGACACAGGGAGAACTTGCAGACTCCACACAGACAGTGACCCAAGCGGGAATCGAACCCGGGACCTTGGTGCTGTGAAGTAACAGTGCTAACCACTGTGCTACCGTGCCACCTGAAAAACATGTTGAAATTTTATACTGGACATGCACAGTCTGAACTGAGCATTCCTAGCTGAAATAACTTAAAATCACTAAGTATTTAAAAAGTGCAATAATACAATACAGGTACTGTAAATGTAGGAAAATGATTTGCCTGATTTTAGATTGATCAAGCACCATCTAGTGGCATAAACTGGTCAGTGCAGGCAACAGCTGAAGTCATCCTCGGACCTCTGCGAGCTGAGTGGGGGAATGGGAGTGAAGGGAGGAGGAGAATCTGAAGAAGTGTCCAGTGTTGGCAATGGAGACCAGGGACTTAAAAAGCAAGAATGGAGGGTGGGAACAGGAGTGCTGGGAGAAATATCATGTGTGCATGAAGGCCACAAAACATGAATTCTGTGGCAAACAACCTTGGACCTTTAAACAGACGTATTCTCCCTATTGTGCTCAGTACATTGGGACAAAGCTTTAACTATGTTAATGTTAAGCAGGGATCAATTATTATACCAACCCAAATGAATGGGTGGACATCAATGGAAAGTAAATAAGGCAATTTTATGGGATATTTGTTTTCCTATAGATGTTGTCCTGTGCATTTCTCCACCCAAGACCATCAAAATGCAATGATTATTTAATAATCTTCTGCAATGCCCTGTTCATTCCCCAATTGCCTGCTCAATGTGCCCCCTTGACATCATCCAAGGCTACTATATACCCGTTGAATGTTTTTATTTCCTTTTATTCATGATTATTTTAGATTTTCAGGCCAATTAAGAACAATCCTCTCTTCTTCTGCCCCCCCTTCAATAGGGAAGAAACTTAAATTCCAATATTTATAACTCAGAATCCATGCCAGAAGGTTCAAAATATCACATAACTAATATCTTTCATATTTAACAAAAAAACACAGTACATTCCCAGAGACTAACTGCTTAATATTTGATGTTTCAGAATAGGGTTCGTTAAATGTACCAAAATAGTTTTTAAAATTCTTCAGAATTATTTTGTGGGAATTATTATTCAAGAGAAATATCAAATCAGGTTAAACAATTCTGATATAGGCAGCATAATGGTTTTGATACTCAATGGATACTCAAGATGCCTGGAACACACATTCAAATCTCAACACAGCAGTTGGGGAAACTAAATTAAGTTGATAGGGGGGAATGAAAATATGAAATAAAAATATGGCATCACTAATAGTGACTGAAACTATCAATTTGTCTTAAAAGTCCATCTGATTCAGTAATGCGCTTGAGGGAAGTAAATCTGCCTTGAAAATTGCAGCTATGATGAACGATTGTATAGGCTAGGAATATTTGCCTTAGAACAGAAGAGGTTAAGAGGTGACCTAATTAAGGTGTACAAAATAATGAGAAGCCGAGACAGGAAAAACTATTACCAGTGGACATAGATTTAAGGTGATTGGTAGAAAGCTTAGAGGAGACATGAAGAAAGACTATTTCATCAAGAGCGTGGTGGGCGTCTGGAATTCATAGAATCTCTACAATGCAAAAGGAAGCCATTCGGCCTGTCGAGTCAGCACTGCCCCTCCAAAAGAGCACCCTACCTAGGCCCAATCCCCCGCCCCATCCCTGTAACCCCACCTAACCCTTGGGCACTAAGGGGCAATTAAATGCCCAAGTTGCTGGTTGAGGCTGAAACACTCAACGTTTTTAAAAGGTACTGGATCTGCATCTGAAGTGTTGCAACCTGAAGGCTATGGGCAAGAAAAAGAAATTAAAATGATCAGCTAGTTTATTTTTTCTCTTTCATGGCCGGGGCAGGCACGATGACTTGAATGGTTTCTTACTGCATCGTAACATTTCTATGGCAAGGAAATCTGCCACCTTTACGTGATCCAGCCTATGTATGTAATTCCACTCACGGCATTGTGGTTGACTTTTAACTGCCCTCTAAAATAGCCTAGTAAGCTAAGCCACTCCGTGGTATCAAGCTACTATCTAACAGAACTATAGATATACCTACACCATATGGATTCTGTTGATTCTAAGGTTTGAAGCAGAATTAGGGATGGGCAATAAACAATAGTGATTCCCAGGACCAAAGAAAAGAAATATAGGGAAAAGATAAAAGGACCAAGTAAATATCAATGTTTTAGCAGAAATTCCAGCTGAAATATTAATTTAGCGTCAGATGTTAATAACCTTTTATACATTTACAGCATTTGATTAATTCTAGATTTCTGTGTTCAGTTTTCACTCTAAGTTAAGCATCAGTGTCACAAACAGAATTGTTCATCATTGGCTAGCCTGTATAATAATGTTGAATTGCAAATCAAAATATCAGAAGCCAGTATATAATTATTACAAGTTCATACAATGAACATGTACCCCATTGAATGATCAAATTTATCTTTGTACGTTTTGCTTAATTCTTTCTCTGTAGTACACCATTCCCAAAAAAAGGCAAGCAAAGCTATGCATTCAAATACCATGCATGTTAATTCTTAAGTATCCAACAAGAGGTGCACAATAGCTAATCAGGGAAACTCGATTCATGTATCTCCTCTCCATCTATTTATTCCATTTCTCCCTTTTCTATATGACTTCTGTTCTTTCCTCACTGAGACCAAACTGGCACGAATGTTCCTCTTGCACCTTGCATGGTCACATTCTTTACAAGCATGTTTACAATTTTGCTATGCAGAGAAAAATCCTTCACAGGCAAATAAATGAGAACACAAACCAGTCATCTCCCACACTGTTGTGCAACACATTGGTACACAACCATGTTGCACCAGTATTTTAGTAGCAATGAATTGATTCAAAACTATGGTGTCGTTATCTGTATATCTGTGTATTTACACAAGGGGTCAACCGAGCAAGCACGAGAGGGAGCACGGGAGAGGTATAAATAGAGACGAACAGGAAGTCAGCGACACTTCACAGGGATGGCAGCTGGTGAGCAAGACACAGACAGGCAGCTCAGATGTAACATAGTATAAGCGCTGGAGAGAGAACAAACTCAAAATAAAGCATCTACTTCAACTGCAAGACTACGAGCTTTATTCAGACACAAGGAATAATACATGGTACCAGGTGACTTCAGAACGCTTACTATAAGATTACAGAAGATGCAGACAAAGAAAGACCAAAATGGCAAGAAAACTCGTACCATACATTCGACGTGGGAAGACTTCGCTAATTCAATGAAATTGGTTGGAAGTTCGATTTTTCGGGCATTTCCCTTTGAAGGGGCGTGGTCCGTGTCTTGTGACATCATGATGCTCGTGATGTAAAGCGTAGAACACAAGCGGGAATTTAAGTAATAACTGGAAAAGGTTTGAACAGATGTTTCAATATGTATTGTAGCTAATGATTTGAAGTCTCTGACGCAATGAAAATAGTGCTGCTACTCGCAACAGCGGGTCATGAAGCTAGAGAAATCTATAATTGCTTTAGATACTTGAAAGGTGAAGACAGCATCAAATTCGAAGTAATACTGAAAAAATTTGAACAGTACTGTAACACCAGTAACAATGCTGCTTTAAAACATTCAATGCTTGGAGACCAAATTGCACAGGGAATGAGTGATGCAAAACTCAAACAATCACCACCAGAACAGAAAGGGTTAATTCTAGAAATCGCGATTGAAAAGTCCAGATTGAAAGAAAAAACTTTAACTTTTTACAAGGAAAAAACACTGAAATACACATTAAAATGTTGTCTGAGCACATTTTACAGTCTCCGGGGAACAAAAAATGAAATTCTGCGTCTGCGCATACGCAGGAACCAAAGCCACGCATGCGCAGTTGAAATCATCCGTTTTGCGCGAAAACCGTTCTGCGCATGCACAGTTGAACAAAAAGAGCACACCGTTCGAAGATGATTCCGCACATGCGCAGTTGAAGAAAAAGCGCACAGTAAAGGAAAATCGAATTGCGCATGTGTAATCGATTTCTACGCTTTACATCACGAGCATCCTGATATCACGCTCCTTAAAAGGGAAATGCCCGAAAAATCGAAAAAACATTTTTTAAAGCTGCAAAACCCAATTTCCTTACCTCGAAAGACAGAACAATGCTTGAACTTACACCAGCAGTTGAAAATAACTTTCACAACTGCCTGGCACAAGCAGCCTGCACCACCCAAAGTGAAGAGCACAATGACAACTCCGAAACAAAAAGAGATGATTTGTCTATCGAACAATACACACAATACGACTCAGACATGGCTGAGTTATTCGGATCTGCTGATCACAGCATCAGCAACACGGTTGCACAGCTCAACACGACTCTACTCATGGTAGATGAATCCAGTACCATGATGTCATGGCAGATCGTCGATACATTGGATGACAGCAACCTGTCAAATACCCAAGAAGACGACGAAGCCACACAGAGAGCGATGAAAGACTCCACAGAGAGCTCGTTATAAGACTCCAAAATGGAAGCAACTCAAGACTCCATAGCGAGATCATTGCACGACTCCACCCAGAGAGCGATGAAAGACTCCACAGCGAGACCACTGCATGACTCCACACAGAGAGCGATGAAAGACTCCACAGAGAGAGCAATACAAGCCTCCACAAAGAGCTCGTTACAAGACTCCAAAATGGAAGCAACTCAAGACTCCATAGCGAAATCCATGCATGAACAAGACCATGAAGGTCTATCAAGCTTATTTGAGCCACCAGAAGATGATTATGAAAGTCTACCCAGCTCATTTAACCAACAAGAAGACACTGAATGTCTACCCACTGTATGTGAGACAAGTGACGAAGAAATCACAATTCCCATACAGGATGTGCAGGATCACAGCGAGACTGATAGATCTCAGCTCATCTGCACAGAAGCACTCAGCAATCAGAGGAGGGCTACTCATGAGTCCAGAGAGACCACGTCAAATGAAATCGTGAAGATTTTGACTCCAGAAGAGGAGCATCAAGAAACCACAGGTGATTCAAATGAACCAGAAATAACTCCAGAAGTGGAGCACAAAGAAATCAATGATGATTCAAGTGAACCTGAAATGACTCCAAAAGAGGAGCACTACAAAATCAATGATGATTCAAATGAACCAGAAATGACTCCAGAAGGGAAGCACCAAGAGACCAAAGAAGAGGAGTCAAATCCACCACAAATGACTCCAGAAGAGGAGCACCAAGGAAGCAAAGAAGAGGAATCAAATCCACCACAAATAACTGATGTCACCAACATCAATGCAACATCAGATCATTCTCACAATCCTCAAGAAGAAACGCTCAATGAAACAGCAGATACCACAGAGGAAACTCACACCAATAACTGTGACAATTACTCAAATTATCCAACACTCATTGAGCGCAACAAAAACAACAAAAGCAGAAACAACATGCACGACAAAAAGAACAAGAACAACAACGAAAACAACAAAGACAGAAACGACAAAAACAGCAAGAACGACAACGAAAACACCAAAGACAGAAACAACAACAATGAAACAATGACCTGTACAACATGGTACAACTCTGCACATGAAGGACAATGCCACAGCACACTGCAAAACAATGACAAGACTACAAACATGCCATGGCATGACAACGAATCTCACGAATTCACATCTGCTCCAGAACAAGCAAGCATACCAGCTTTCAAGGCACATGAGACACAACATCGGTACCACAAGCACAGAAAAAAGTCCACGTCAGTCAACATCAGTGGTTTAAGATTGGACTCATAAATATTAATTGGCTTTGCATAATAACCAATATCATCACCACTTGTACAAATATACATGCCATTAGTAATCTAACTGTTTTGTACAATTTCCTTTAACACTGTACAGAAAATATATAAAGAAAAAAGGGGGGATGTAGTGATCTGTATATCTGTGTATTTATACAAGGGGTCAATGTAGATGCAATACAACTGAGCAAACATTAGAGGGAGCACGGGAGAGGTATAAATAGAGACAAACAGGAAGTCAGCGACACTTCACAGGGATGGCAGCTGGTGAGCAGGACACAGACAGGCAGCTCAGATGTAACATAGTATAAGCATTAGCGAGAGAACAAACTCAAAATAAAGCAGCTACTTCAACTGCAAGACTCCGAGCTTTATTCAGATACAAGGAATAACACTTATGGAATCCATGTTAAGATTAGAATTTTGTTGGCAAGATACCCTTTGATTCAAAATGATCAAGTACATACCTGGCTACAGCTTCACTGTAAACAAAACCTGCATCTGCCCTTTTCACAATTTCAAAACAGAGGTCTGCACCATCCATACTGTAACAAAACAAAGAAAGCACATTTAATACTGTATTTCAAGAAACCTTCCCAGTTCAGTTCAATAGCCACAGAAAATAATAGATTGGGAATTAGTTTAAGATTTTTGTACCATTCATTATGCAGATTAAATGCAGAATATTTACTTTGTGTAGCATACGCAACAGTTTTGCACTGGCATTGCTGACACTTTCTGCAGAACTAGCACTTATTTGTCAAACTAACATTTTAGCTATGCACACAAACTACAATCTCGAGACAACCTTTCAAGATGCTGGATGGGGATATCTGAACACAACACTCTGAAGCTTTAAAAATTTGATTGTAGCAAGCAATGTTTAATAAGCCATTGAACCAGCAAAATGACAATCTATTGGATTTTGCAATTTCAGGCACACAAAAGATTAATTTGGGATCATACATTTAGAAAGCTCAAATTTTAAAATCATATCAGTAGACCTCCTGCAACATTAGTTACTGTTCTGAGGGCTGTAACTCACCCAACCAGAAGATGAAGTGCTTCTCCTCTAGTTTGCGTTTGGCTTCACTGGAGCATTGAGGCAGGCCAAGGATGGACTGGTGGGCAGGAAGGCAAAAGGCGGAGTAGAATTGGCAGGCAACAGTAAGGTTGAGGTCATGCTTGCAAGTTGAGCAAAGGTGTTGCTCAAAGTGGTCACCCAGTCTGCATTTAGTCTCCCCAATATAAAGGAGACTGCATTGGGAGCAGTGAGTACAATTGAAGGAGGTGCAAGTGAAATGTAACTTCAACTGAAAGGAATGTTTGGAGCCTTCATCAGTGATGAGAGAGGAAGTAAAGGGGCAGGTGCTACACCTTCTGCAATTGCGAGGGAAGGGGGTCATGGAAGGGGTTGAAGAGTTGGGAGTGATGGAGAAGCAGTCCAGGGAGTCACGGAGGGAGCAGTCCCTGCGGAATGCTGACGGGGAGCATCATGCTGGAGTTGGCAGAAATGGCAGACGATGATCCTTTGAATGTGGAGCCTGGTGGGGTAGAAAGTGAAGACAAGGGGGTTCTGGGAGGAAAGGGTGAAGGCACAGATGTGGGAAATGGGTCGAATCCATCAATCAAAGGGGTTGGGGGATGGGGCAGGGTTGGTGGTGCAGGGATCTTGGTTAAGGATAAAGGGAGACATGGCAGAAGCAATATTTTCTAAAGTGTCATCATCAAAACAGCTCCAAAGGAGGCTGAGGAACTGGGCGAATGGGATGGAGTCCTCAGGCAGTGGTGGGAGTCATGGGCTTGTAATTAATATTGTTGTCAGTCTATCACTGGAAATGGAGACAGAAAGGCCAAGGAAGGGATGTGAACTGTCAGAGATGGATCATGTGAAGACATTGACTAGAGGTCATCCCAGTACAGAGATCCTTAACCTTTTATTAATATTTGCTATCCCTTTCCACTACCCTTAGCCACTGGTATTTTCATAAATATATATTTATATTATAGAATGGGGCGACTTAGGAAGTGGATTTGGGAAAGGGGTTGGTAGATAGTCAGTTACATTTTCTTCCCGTTTAACTATAACATTGTACATTGTTTTGGGCCAGAGTTTAGAGAACCCCAAAGTGTATCATGGCGTTCACCTGACCCACAACTTGTCATAGATTGTGGTATGGGGAGCACACGGCCCACTCTACAGGTGCGATACAGCAGAAATGGAAAAGGATTTTTTAAAGCAAAACAATGTTTATTCTATGAACTCAAGTTAACCTTTTTAAAACATACAGTGAACAACTTAGCAACCATCAATTCAAATACAACCCCCAAAGAATACAGCACTAAGTAATCCTTAATAACTTCCCAAACAACTTCCAGAAGACAAAAGAAACACCTTTTAACAGAAGCACATTAGATTTACATTCACTACTGAGAACATTTATAATTCTGAATTCACCAAATGATCAAGAGATAGTCTTTTCATGGCAGAGAGGACAACAGTACACCTGCTCTGTCTGGCTTCAGCTCCAATACTAAATAAAACTAAAACACACCCTGCAGCAAACAGCCTAAAACGAAAGTAAAAAGCTGACAGACAGCCCAGCACTCTGACATCACTGATAAACACCCATTTCTTAAAGGTACACTCACATGACACCTCCCCCCAAGGAAAAAAAACACATCAACTTCAAGATGGCTTCATTTTTCACTATCCTTTAAGAAATGCACACAGCAAATATACTTTTTGTTTCAAAAATACAACGCTCCACTGGCAAAACTACGAACTTTGGATTTCTTGTGAAAGACATTTGAAAACATTTGAAATTTTTCATTTCTTTTCCACCCTCCTGGATTTCTTTTTTAATCTGAGGTACACTCTCCTTATTATCTCCGATCAAATCACCTTTACCTTTACCACTTGAGCATTTTTCATGTCCCCTGTTTCTATCCCTCACAGGCTGAAACTGATGTTGGAAACCAAGCTTTGATTTATGAACTAATTCATAATCCTCTGCCATTTCTGCTGCCAATCTTGCAGTTTTAACCCTCTACTCTTCCACATGAGTTTGCACTACCTCAGGGATTGAATTTTTAAACTCCTCCAAAAGTATAATTTCTCTGAGAGCTTCATACGTTTGGTCTATTTTCAAAGCCCTTATCCACCTATCAAAATTGCTCTGATCCTTTCAAACTCTATGTATGTTTGACTAAATTTTTTCCTTAAATTTCTAAACCTTGTCTGTAGGCTTCAGGCACCAGTTCATATGCATCTAAGATGGATTTTTTTCACCTCCTCATACATCCCAGATACCTCCTCCAGGAGTTATGCAACCACTTCACTAGCCCTACCTATCAGCTTTGTTTGAATCAGTAATACCCACATGGCCTGTGGCCATTTCATTTGTTTAGCTACTTTCTCAATGAAATGAAAAAGGCTCCCACCTCCTTCTCATCAAACCTTGGCAATACTTGGACATATTTAAATAGATCCCCACCAAGCCTTCGACTGCGCGCTCTTTCTCACTATCCTCATCACTATCACCCAACTGTACGTTTCCCTTTATGTCTGCCAATTTTAACTGACTGTCATGTTTCGTGGTCATTTTCTGAAGTTCAAACTCTCTCTATCTTTTTCCCTGATCTGTATCTCCCTTTCTCTTTCTTTTTGTTCTGCTCGGGCTATTCTTTCTTTTCTCCTTGCTTCTCTCTCCTTTTCTTTTTCCTCTGTTTCATATTCAAACTGCTTTAATTCTTTCTCAAATTCCATTGGTTTAATTTGTAACTGAATGTTTGCCATTTCCAATGAGTCAAATTGTATCTTAGGCAACTTTAAATGCTTAGCCACTGCCATAATTACCTCGTCTTTTTGCATTTTCATAGAATTTCATAGACTTTACAGTGCAGGAGGTCATTCGGCCCATCGAGTCTGCACCGGCTCTTGGAAAGAGCACCCTACCCAAGGTCAACACCTCCACCCTATCCCCATAACCCAGTAATCCCACCCGACACGAAGGGCAATTTATCATGGCCAATCCACCTAACCTGCACATCTTTGGACCGTGGGAGGAAACCGGAGCACCCGGAGGAAACCCACGCACACACGGGGGAGGATGTACAGACTCCGCACAGACAGTGACCCAAGCCGGAATCGAACCTGGGACCCTGGAGCTGTGAAGCAATGTATTTTGCCAAATCGAACAGTCTGCTTTTAGTCTCTGTCTGTAAGGTACTGCGTGTGACCGTCTCCACCCCCAAAAACTTCAGAGCCTCTGAAAGAGCCATTGTCCACAACACACTCCCCACTTAAACTAGAACTCCACACCTGAAAAGCAACCACAATATGCTTACCCCTCACTGTCTTTAAGTTCACTAAGCCAATCCAATAGATAGACTTTCATCCCGAACAAGCCCCTATTTTGTTATGGTCCAGGGTTTAGAGAACCCCAAAGTGTATCATGGAGTTCACCTGACCCACAACTTTTAATAGATTGTGGTATGGGGAGCATACAGCCCACTCTACAGGGGCAATACAGCAGAAATGGAAAAGTATTTTTTAAAGCAAAACAATGTTTATTCTATGAACTCAAGTTAACCTTTTTAAAACATACAGTGAACATCTTAGCAACCATCAATTCAAATACAACCCCCAAAGAATACAACACTGAGAAATCCTTAATAACTTCCCAAACAACTTCCAGAAGACAAAAGAAACACCTTTTCACAGAAGCACATTAGGTTTACATTCACTATTGAGAACATTTATAATTCTGAATTCACTAAATGATCAAGAAATAGTCTTTTCATGGCAGAGAGATCAACAGTACACCTGTTCTGTCTGGCTTCAGCTCCAACGCTATAAACAAAACTAACACACCCTACAGCAAACAGCCTAAAACAAAAGTAAAAAGCTGACAGACAGCCCAGCTCCACCCACACTCTGACATCACTGATAAACACCCATTTCTTAAAGGTACATTTCTTTTTAAAAAAACATTTCTTGAAGGTACTCTCACATGACAACATAATAAAAAATTACTTGTCTTTTAAAGTTACAAAGCTGGGGACTCTCATTTAATGGGCTCAACCAAGGACCTTAGGAATTTAAAATAAAATCTAATTTCACCTGTGTTGCAACGCCAGGTCAAGTGGAGCTGGAATTGACCGTACACCAGCCCAGGGTGTCTTGACAGAATTTGGGGGCTCGATTCTGGGATTTTTGGAATGGTAGACAGTAATGATTTGAGGTATAGTATACATTAGAGAGGTGCCGGGTTTGTAATAGCTTAACAGGATGGCTCTGGCAGCCTTTCTTCAGGTGGAGCGCTTGGCTTTAGTTTATTTACAAGGGTTTTGAAAAGACAAGTTAATTGAATTGGCAAGTGAATTAAAAGTAGATGTGCTGGTTGGTTAAAGCAAAGAGGGCAGAAATATACAATGTTTTAGTTGAGTGCTTGAGTCTGTTCGAAACACAGGAGAGCCCACGAACTAGTCGTTAGGTAGTGTATCAGAAGTATTTTCTGATGGGGAACCCAATCTTGAGAGGATTTGGTTGCAATTAGAGCATGAAAGGGAATTGCAAAAAATGGAGATGTGATGAAAAAAGAGGAAGAGCTTTTCAAAAGGAAATTGAAATGAGGAAATTATATGGAAATGGTAAGATTAGCAAGGGAAGAAAGGGAAAAGGGGGAAGGGAGAGAGAGAAAACCAAATTTGAGGGAAAGGACATAGAGGCATTATTCATGGCATTTGAGATAATAGTAACTCAAATGGAGAGGCCGAGAGGACATTACCAGTGCAAGGTAAACGGACGGGGAAGGCACAGGAAATTTGTGTTTCCCTAACAGAGGGGGTGTACAAGGATCACAACAAAGTAAAAATACTATTTTGGGTGCATATTAATTAGTTTCAGAGGCACACACGCAAAAGATTTGGTAGTTAAGGAAACAGCAGGGACAGACTTTGGTGAATTTGAAAGGGTTAAGCAGAATCATTTTAATAGGCGTGTATGAGCATTGGGAGTTGAAACTCTAAGAGAAATAATTCTCTTGGAAGAATTTAAGAATTCATTATCTTCTGTGATTAGAACCCATGTTGAAGACCAAAGGGTTATAACCGCTAGACAAGCAGCAATAACGGCTGATGATTATGAGCTGATCCATAAAGTTAAACCTTGGTTCCGTCACTCACATAATTTTGACAAGAAGAGGAAGGCAGGTAGCCAAGGTAAGGCATGTATACCTGGTAATGCTCCAAGATCCCCATCTCAGACCAGGAATGAAAGTATTGAGGGTGGAGGCGAGACTCAGAGGTTGCAGTGTTCCCACTGAAATAAAGTGGGACACATTTGTTCAGCATGTTGGAAGTTGCAAGGAAAGCCCATGGGCCATGTTGGGGTTCATAAGGAAGAATCTGAAAAGGGAACAAAGATGGAGAATATTGCAAGGCAGACTGTAGCTCTAGCGAGAACTAGGAGACCCGAGGTAAACACTACTGTGGGAGGTGTGGCCAATAAGAGAAATGCAGGGTTTTTGTCTCAGGGGAGGACCCCCCATTTTAATTAAATCATATAGCCAAACCCATAACTATGTTGAGAGAGACAGGTGATATGAAAACTCTCTTACAGGAGGGGGATTTGGTTTTCCTTCGAGAGAAACTAAGGTGTTAATGAATGGGCTAATTGGAGGTAATAGTCCAGTTCCATTGTAGAAAGTACAACTGGAGTGCGATTTATTATCAGATCCAGTAGTTGTTGGAGTAGTTTAAAAAGTTACAAGTAGACGGAGTAGACTTACTTTAGGGGAATGATCTGGAGGGAGCTACGGTTATAGCTTCACCCATGATTACAGTGAGACCAAGGGAAGAAAGGGAAGCAAAACAATTTCCAGATATTTGCCCACCATGTGTGGTGACCACGGCAATGGCTAAACAGAGTCTACCACCAGAGATAGAAGTCATACTACCATTGGATAGTAGAATAGCCAAAACTATCCTCGAGGAGAGGATAATTCTGAGGAAATGTTTGGTAGGACCTCATTAATTGAGGCCTAAGAGGCAAACCCAGAGTTACATAGATTAACACAGTCAGCTCTCACAGACGTTGGGGCAGGGGGGGGGGGGGGGGGGGGGGGGGGTTCCAGAGTGCTATTCCATTAAGAACAGAGTACTGTTGAGGAAGTGGAGACATCCTCACAGACCTGTGGACAAAGGATGGACGATTGTACATCAAATAGGGTATAGCCCAAATAGCGGAAATACTGCGGGGTAGCATGAGATACCAATGGCAAGATGTGTGGGAATTCAGAAAACTAAGGCATCAGTCAACAGGCATTTTTCCTGGCCTGAACTGCACAAGTATGTAGTGCAATTCTGTAGAAGCTGTCAGGTAATAGGTACACCACAACATGTGATTAGACCAGCACTTTTGAAACCAATATCAGTGTTTGAAAAACCATTTAGTTGTGTATTGGTAAATTGTATAGGGCCATTGCAAAAAATGAGGGCAGGGCACCAGTATATTCTTACGGTCATGGATTATGACCACCCGATTTCCGGAAGCTATTCCTTAAAAAACAATTACAGCTAAGTTGTAGTGGAAAAATTGACGCAGTTCTCCACAGGCTATCACCTCCTTTTAGAAGTACAACCAGAGTTCTAACTTTATATCCAAGGTTTTACAGGGCATAATTCGTAGTTTAGGTATCAGGCAGATAAATTCAACTGCCTATCACCCAGAAACTTAGGGAGCTTTGGAGTGGTATCATTAGACTCTCAAAACCATGATTAGGACCCATTTCCATGAATGTTCAAGAGATTGGAACAAGGGATTGGATTTTTACGATTTGCCGCCAGGGATTGTCCAAATGAATCTACTGGGTTCAGCCCATTTGACTTGCTCTATGGCCATGAAGCACAGGGTACATTAAAGTTGTTGAAAGAGAAGTTTCTAAAACAAAAAAGGAAATCCTCAACATTTGATTACTTGCACACGTTTCTGGAAAGCTTCCCAGGAGCTCGTCAGGTAGCACAAGAAAATTTAAAGATTTCAGGGGCAAAAATGAAAATGTGAACAGACAAACATGCCAGGTTCGGAACATTCCAAGCTAGAGATGAGGCACTGGTATTGTTGCCTTTGCAGGGCGAACCTCTGAAAGTGAAATTCAGAGGCCCCTATAAGGTAGTTAGGAGGGTGAGTAAATTGACTTACCTAATAGATATTCCAGACCATAGGAAGGAGGACTGATAATGCCACATAAATATGTTGAAAATATCATAGGTGAGAAGATAGGAAGGAGCCAGAGTGTCGGGTCGTAAAAGCAGCGGAAGAGGATAGAGATAGAAGAAATGAGATAGGGGACGAGGTCAACAGAGATCAATAGCAAATATGGTAATACTAGAACAGTTAGAGACTGAGTTTGCATACTTAGAAAAGCAACAAAAATATTTCATAAGGCTCCTGAAAAACTAAAAGGTTTGTGGGGACACACCGGGGTGCAAGTCATTAACTGAACATGATGTAGACGTAGGTGACTCCAACCCGATAAAACAGCATCTGTATCGACTGAACCCAAAGAAAATATAGAAGCGGAAATCCAATACATGTTGGAGACTCATTTCATTGAGCAGAGTAAGAATAGCTGGAGTTTGCCGGTTCTAAGGCAGATGGGAGAACCCGGTTCTGTATGGACTACCGGAAGGTCAATGCCATCACAAAAACGGATATGTACCCAATTCCCAGGTTGGAGTACTGTATCGATAGGTTAGGCAGTGCCTCATGCCTTTCGAAAATTGATTTGTTGAAAAGGTATTGGCAGGTTCGTCAAACCCCTGGACTAAATAGATATCTGTCTGTGTGACTCCAAAGGAATTGTATCAGTGTAAAGGGATGCTGTTCAGATTTTAAAACGCACCAGCTACATTTCAACGGCTCATTCAAGTAGTGGCTATGGTGCCCAACTGAGTGGTCTATTTAGATGACGTGGTAGTTTACAGTGACACACGGAAGAAGCATGTAGGACAATTGTAGGGGTTATTTAAACAGCTGCAGTTGATAGATAATAATAATAATTTTTATTAGTGTCACAAGTAGGCTTACATTAACACTGCAATGAAGTTACTGTGAAAATCCCCCAGTCGCCACACCCCGACACCTGTTCAGGTACATTGGGGGAGAATTCAGAATGTCCAATTCACCTAACAAGCACATCTTTCGGGATATGTGGGAGGAAACCAGAGCACCTGGAAGAAACCCATGCAGACACGGGGAGAATGTGCAGACTCTGCACAAGACAGTGACCCAAGCTGGGAATTGAACCTGGGTCCCTGGCTCTGTGAAGCAGCCGTGCTAGCCACTGCACTACTGTGCCGCCTGTGATTTAGTGATCAATTTGGCCAAGAGAGTTTGCCAAAGCAAAAGTAACTTACCACTCGTCCCTGCGCAGGGACGAGTGGTACCCAGAACAGCCAATGTAAGGGAGTTATTAGATTTCCCCATTCCCAAAATGAAATGGGAGATGAGGTTCCTACGCATGTGCGAGTTTTTTGAAAATTTGTACCTAACTTTAGTACCATAGCGGTACCGTTGGCTAATAATGTATTGCTGAAATAAGCAAAAATGGGACGGTCCACAGAATGCCAAACAGCTTTTGAAAAATTGAGTGACTCAGTGTTGGCTGCCCCTGATTTTTCCAAACCCTTTAAAAGGGCAGGGATTCCAGCGAGGGGTGGGACAGTGTTACTACAGGGTGATGAGTCACGAATAGAGCGGCCGGTGGGATACTTTTCAAAGGAACAAAGTCTATGCCAAAGAAAGTGCTCCACCATTGAGAAGGAGGCCTTAGAATTGCTACTAGCCATTCAGCATTTTGACATTTATGTCTAGCATGAGAATAAACAAAGTTTAGTCAACACTGACCATAATCCGCTTGAGTTAAAACTCGAACGCAAGATTGTTCCGTTGGAGTTTATTGTTGCAATCTTTCCAGTGATAGTCACTATTTTTACGTTGAAAGGACAATATTATTGCCGATGCATTGTCACAAGTTTAAATGCTGATAAGTGGCAGATGTAAGATTGGGGAAACGTATGCCGTGGGAAAGGAAATATGAACGGATGTATGTTTTGTGGATTGTGTCACATACCTTGTGATGAAATGTCCTTGCAATAACGTTTCATTCCTCCAAAGGGGGAGGTATATAAGCATCCTTCCTGGTTATTTACTTTGTTCCCATTTCTTTTATTGAAGTTTATTATTTTAGTCTGTCGACCCAAATTGGGATGTGCCTTTAAGCAGAAGACTCAAAGTTGAAACGGCATGCCTGCCAGGACACTGTGTTCCCAGGTTTCATTGTATTCCATGTTTCATGTTTTGGAGAGGTGAAGCTAGATTCCGCGGCAGAGGGTGGATATTATCTACCTGCATTCACAGGAAATTATTTATCTGAAGCAGTGTGTCTATTCATCAACACATTTCAACATCTTTCCATTAGATATATACTTTATAGTGCACTAACTTTCACTTCTCCACCTTAAATTGCAATTACCACAATCTACCCACTTTATTCACTTGTCTTGAGGATGTGTTTTGGCAGACTTTACTGTTTGATGGATCTGTGTGCTATCGGAAAATTTTGAGATTGTGTTCCATATTTTAAAGTTCAAATAGTATATACTGAAAATGGTAACTGCTCAGAGTAAGCCATTCTTTAATCCAAGTAGAACTCTTCTACTGTGAGCATATGTTTTGTTTGTTGAGCAAATTTTATTCCTGATCATTTTACATTCACCTGGATTTTTGTAATATGTTCCCGATAAAACTTTATTATATGCATGACATGTACTGAATTCTCTACCTATCCAATCAGACAATTAATCAAAAACAAATAGGCTTGCCAAACATGACTTGCCTTTAGCAGATTTGTGCCAGATGTCCTGAAGTGATCCATACATTTCTAAATACTCATTTTATCTCAAATCATGGATTTTAAGAGTTTGCCTGCAAATTCTAGTTTGACTGTGCTGTTATCCAAATTTAGAGGGGGCTCCAAAAGGCTGATCTTAATTTAAGCAGAACTTTTCAGAAAGAAATACTGCAGCGAAGATATTTGGTAGTAAGGGAAATATACAGATTTGTTTAACATTGTGTATTCATCAGGCCTCACTGTAAAAACTGATACAGGCGAATTAAAAAATGAGTTAAAAAAAACTGGAAAAAAACTCAGCAGCACCGGTGTTGAGTGAAAATAGCTAATGTTTCAAGTTTGTATGACCCTTCGCCAGAGTTAAAGAGAGGAAGAAATATGTTGGATTATATACTGTCTAAGAGGGGCTTGAACAGCTGGAATAGAGTAGAAGGTCAATGATTGGTGGGAGCTAGAAGAGATTGCAACAAGATGTGCAGGTCACAAGTCAGAGGAAGCATTAATGGGCGGAGAAGGTGCTAGTCGTTCCATAAAGGTAAGATATTAGAATGTGTTAATGGAAGAATAGAGGGCAGTGCTCAGGGAAAGCAAAACTTAAAGAACAGGTGCAGGATGGCCAAATGGGGGTGGGGTTTGGGTTTGCAATGGGATAAAAATAGTTTAGGATATAAAAAAAAAGGTCAAGATGGAGGAGAAAGGTCACAGTCTAAAGTTGTTGAACTCAATGTTGAGGCCCGAGGGCTATAACGTGCCTCATCAGAAGATGAACTGAGAGATTTCAGCAGGCTAAGGACGGACCTGTGGGCATGAGAGCAAGATGCGGAGTTGAAATAGCAAGCAACAGGAAGATTGGGGTCATGCAAAGCGGTCACCCAGTAGTCTGTGAATCTTCCCTCCACAGTTTCTAACCTCCTAGTCCTCGAGCCCCACAATGCCTACTTTACCTCCTTCCCAAAATCCACGAACAGGACTGCCCCGGTAGACCATCATATCAGCCTGTCCCTGCCCCATGGAACTCATTTCTTCCTAACTTCATCCTCTCGCTCTTTGCCCATCTCTTCCCACCTACATTCGTGATTCTTCTGATGCCCTAGGATGTAGGTCATATCAACTATTTCTAGTTCCCAACCGTCTCATAAAACATAGAACATACAGTGCAGAAGGAGGCCATTCGGCCCATCGAGTCTGCACCGACCCACCCAAGCCCTCACTTCCACCCTATCCCCGTAACCCAATAACCCTTGCTAACCTTTTGGACACTAAGGGTCAATTCGGCATGGCTAATCCACCTAACCTGCATATCTTTGGACTGTGGGAGGAAACCGGAGCACCCGGAGGAAACCCGCGCAGACACGGGGAGAACGTGCAGACTCCGCACAGACAGTGACCCAGCGGGGAATCGAACCTGGGACCCTGGCGCTGTGAAGCCACAATGCTAGTCACTCATGCTACCGTACTGCCCAACTCCTTCTGTCCACTGTCTCCTCTTCACTACGGATGTCCCATCCCTATATACTTCTATCCCCCACCAGGGGGGCCTGGAGGCTCATTGAGCAGAGGCCCAAATAATCCCTGCCCACCACCACCACTCCTCCATTGGCTGAACCTGTTCTCTCACTCAACAGTTTCTCCTTTATCTTGTCTACTTTCTGCAAATAAAAGGTGCGGCCATGAGTTCTCGCACGGACCCACTTATGCCTGTCTTTTTGTGGAACATTCCTTTTTCCAGTCCGACCCAGGCCCGTTCCCGCAACTCTTTTTCCATTACGTGTCACAACAACCTTGGCAAGTGCATGGTTGATTCCGCCCTACTTGACCCGGAGTCACAACACAGGTGAAATTAGATTTTATTTAAAATACCCAAGGTCCATGGTTGGGCCCAATAAACTACAGTCACCAGGTTTGTAACATTAAAACACAAGTTACCTTTTATTATGTTCAGTATTATAACTAAACGGTCAGAAAATGTAACTGACTGTCTATTTCCCCTTTTTCCAATTCCCCCTTCCAACTCGCCCCCCTCTCTTAATATATGCACACACACAAACAAACAGCACAGATGAGAAAGGGTGGTGGAAAGGGAAAGAAAATATAAATAAAAATAAACGGATAAGGACCTTGACCACTGTGATGACTTCCAGTCAATGTCTTTCTGAAGTTCAGGCTTTTCTTTTTGATCTTCTTCCTTCTAGCCTTAAAATGATTTTCTCTGGCAAGGTTGTCTACTTTCTCTGCAGACTCAGCATCATTTCAGGTTCACAGCAAAGGAAGTATCAGGCACTCATTGCTTTCAGAACAATAGAGCAGATCTTTCACTTCAGCAAGCTGGAAAGAGAGCACGTATCTTTCAAAGTCTAAATACTTCTGCTAAGTTTTCTGAGAAAGCATCACACAGGAACCAATCACTGATCACTGTCAGGCATAATACTGTCCCTGGTGCTGAAGGGTCAGGCTTCTCCACTCCAAAGTACAAAACATGGGAACAGTGTCCTGACAAGCAGGCTGTTTCAACTTTGAATCTTCTGCTTAAAGGCACATTCAGATTCTGGGACCAAAATAATAAAATAAAATAATTGGGAACAGTGGAAATAAACAGGAAGAACTCTTGCAGCTGGTATGACTCTGTCGTTTAGGTTGAGATGTTTTGATGGTCTCTGTAGATCTGTGCTTTCCATAGGAGAACTCCAAACTACACTGCTGTGTGGGCTCCATAGAGAAAGACATTATACATATGAATATTACGCTATACCAAACTTCAAAGTGGAAAATTTCATTTGCGTAACATGCTGCATTTGCTAAATACACAATGCCCACGAACGTAAATTGCTATCTCAAAAAAAAATCACATTTTAGACTGTCTGATGTTTTATACAAGAAAAAAAAATTGGGTTACTTCCTTTTGTGATACTGGATTCTGTGTGGGTTTTACTCTCTATAATTTTTCATCAGTACCAAGAGATGCATGTGGGGTATGGTTTGCAAACATAAAACCATGGCCTGCTCTTTTGAATGGCAAGACCTTAAGTCCACAAGAAAAATTCTACAACCAGAAAAGTAACACTGAAACCATCAATACTAATGCAGTATTTCTTCAAATTACAATCACGTATATAAATTGTAAGTCACTAACTGGTTGAGTCTCTTCAAATGACAATAACGATTATGGGAAGGCTCATGTGGCCTAGTCTGTTGGGAGAACACTATTAATACAATTTAATTATAGCATTATAATGGTAAGCTTAATTATTTCTTTGTGAATTTGCTATTAAGTTGATCAAGAACACAGAAACTATTTTCAGTACCACCCCCATCTCAAATTCTGCTCCCATTTCACTAGTTTTATCATCCTCTCCAGCCACTCAGTAAAGTCGAAATAGGTTGTGCAAATACTTGGCATCCCGGCAGGCCGAGATTTCACATCCTCTCTATCATTAGGATCGATACATGCACTTCTGCAACAATGGCGACAGGTGATCTTATACTGAAGACAGCACGGTAGCACAGTGGTTAGCACAGGGATCCGGCTTCAATTCCAGCCTTGGGTGACTGTGGAGTTTGCACTTTCTCCCAGTGTCTGCGTGAGTTTCATCCAGGTGCTCCGGTTTCCTCCAAAGATGTGCAGGTTAGGTGGATTGGCCACGCTGAACTGCCCCTTAGTATCCAAAGGTTCAGGTGGGGTTATGGGGATAGGCTGGAGTAAGGGCCTGGGTAGGGTGCTCTTTCCAAGGGTTGGTGCAGACTCGATGGGCCGAATGGCCTCCTTCTGCACTGTAAGGATTCTATGAAATTTGGGTAAAACGTTCATCATAGAATTATATAGTAAAGATCATTTGGCTATTAATGTCTGTGCCAGCACTTTGAAAAATTAGACCAATGCTCATCCCCATATTTCTCTCTCCTGTATACATCAAATACCGGGGGGGGGGGACTCTCTCTTACAAGGGGGGACTCTCTCTTACAAGGGGGGGGACTCTCTCTTACAAGGGGGGGGGACTCTCTCTTACAAGGGGGGGGGACTCTCTCTTACAAGGGGGGGGGACTCTCTCTTACAAGGGGGGGGACTCTCTCTTACAAGGGGGGGGACTCTCTCTTACAAGGGGGGGGACTCTCTCTTACAAGGGGGGGGACTCTCTCTTACAAGGGGGGGGACTCTCTCTTACAAGGGGGGGACTCTCTCTTACAAGGGGGGGGACTCTCTCTTACAAGGGGGGGGCCTCTCTCTTACAAGGGGGGACTCTCTCTTACAAGGGGGGACTCTCTCTTACAAGGGGGGGGAGAACTCTCTCTTACAAGGGGGGGGGGGACTCTCTCTTACAAGGGGGGGGACTCTCTCTTACAAGGGGGGGGACTCTCTCTTACAAGGGGGGGGGACTCTCTCTTACAAGGGGGGTCTTGGGTGGGCAGGAGTTGCATTGTGGGTGGACAGGCCTTCCGATGGACTTTGGGGGCAACTCCCTTCAAGAGTTATCTCCTTAGCCCACTGCCAGGTCCACTGCGCCAAATTCTTGCTGGGAAATATCTGGGATATTCAGAGGGCCAGAGATTCACTCAGCCTGCTAATAGGCTGCAAACAGGCCAACGTACCAATTTGCATCCTCCCGCTGGAACATCGGAACAGGATCAGTGCCCTTTCGGATGATGCTGGATTCTACGCCGCATAGAGAACTCCTCTACCAGCGGCAATCGTCAGAGAATCCAGCCCAAAGTCTTTCAAAAATTTGAGCAACAGGTGAAGCTAATTGTTTCATGCTGCTATTACGTCTCAGGTTGAGAGAAATCAGGATAGTAGATGGCTAGTCACTCAGAAGAGTACAAAAGGGCAGGAATTGCAGGAGCTTTTTGGGTGCATGCCACTCTCGGTACTCAGCATTGGAGAATGCTAGGTGGGGTGTGATGAAAGCTTGAACAAGTGCAGTCCAGGCAATAGTACCAATGGGCAAGGGGGTGCACAAGGGAGAACAAGTATAGAAAAGCAGCTGTCATAGGCGATTCCATATTTAGGGGGACAGACTGGCATTTCTCTAACCATCATCGAGAGTGTGTTACCTCTCTGATGCCAGGGTAAAGGTCATGATGGAGAAGATGAACAATATTCTGCTGGGAAATGGAGTGAGTACAGGTACCAATGGCAGAGAGGGAACAAGTACTGCAGTCCTTTGGTCAGACGCTTAGGAACTAGGAAATAATTTTATAAGATAGTGCCAAGTGCCAATGAAAGTAGAAATAGGAAGATAGAGAGGATCAATGTGTGGTGTAATGCATGGCACTAGAGGGAGGACATCAGATTCTTGAGACATTAGGACCAATTCTGCAGTATTGAAAAAGGGTTGCACCTCAACAGGACTGGAACTAGTAACCTTGCTGGGAATTTTAAACTAAATTGGCATAGGACGGGGCACCAGCATATAGAAATAAGAAACAGGAATAAGGTGCATTTAGGAAACAGAGTGTTGAATAGTACTACAGAAGGAAGTAGTCCTTGTCCAGCTTTCCAAGAATTCCATCTCTGATTCATTCCAATCAAGTTTCTGCTCCTGCCACAGTATTGAAACAGCTCTCAAAGTCACAAATAATATCCTATGTGACTGTGGCAAAGGTTATCTATCTCTCATCATCCTCCTTGATTTGTCTGCAGCCGTTGACACATGGCTGACCACATCCTCCTCCAATGCCTCTTCACCGTCACCAAGCTGGTTAGGATTGCATTGGGTTCCATTCTTATCTATACAGAGTTATGAGAACTACTTATTGCATCGAGAGCAGAAGTCAGGAACTTCCAGGGTGGCACGGTGGCACAGTGGTTAGCACTGGGCTCGATCCCAGCCCTGGGTCACTGTCCATGTGGAGTTTGCACGTTCCCCCCGTGCAAGTGTGGGTCTCACTCCCACAACCCAAAAAGATGTGCAGGGTAAGTGGATTAGCCATGCTAAATTGCCCCTTAATTAGAAAAAATAGATTTGGGTACTCTAAATTTATTTTTTAAAAGTAGTCAGAAACTTCTAATCCTGATGGATGGTGGCACTTTTGCACAGATGCAACCCGCTCTCAGGCTGCACAAGTGCAGTTCTGCCATTTATAAGCTATTCAGCAGGACAAGCATGTCTGCACATAAAGAAAGAAAAATAGGTATGTAAACCCAAGTCAGGTGACTGGGAGCAGAGCAACATTGCCTGAAGGTATTCCAGGCAGGGAACAGGGAGAGGTGACAGAAAAAGAAAAAAAAAGTTCCAAAGTGGGGTAGTGACAGGAAAAGGTCCCAGTTCAGTTAACAACAGAGAAACAGACTCCAAACAGAGAAAGGATTGCGGGAAGCAAGACTTTAAGCAAAGAAAGCAGTCAAAAGTTGGTGACACTGGCTGCGGGCTACTGGTACAAATATACCCCTTTGGTGGAGTAGTGTTTAGCTTGGCACGGCTGAAGGGCTGAATTCATGCTCGATGCTTCAGTGCACACTCGGGAATTGAGGGAACAGAATTTCAGGAAACGAAATTGAACCCCTGCAAGGTGACGCAGTCAGAGTTACAGCAACATTTGGAGAGAAGTCCCAGGCAAGATCTTCAAAGGTGAAGACTGGAGTCCCTTGTGAGAGAAGGGGTTTCCATGAAATTGGTTGATTCAATGTTACACATGTCTGGGTGGGGGGGTTAAGAGAAATTCCTGGAACCTGCTTTGTTCGCAATTGGCATTTATTGGACAGTGTGGCATGTTTCACCACAGCTTATCTGTTAACTCGCATGTACCTCATGTTAACCCTGAATATTGGAATACAAGATTAAATATTGTAAACCATTTCATTTTTCTGATTCTGTGAAGTTTATTTTTGTTTGTTTAAAACCCGTGGAATTTTGTGGCTTTCTTCGCTGAGAAAGTGTCTTCAATCTCAAACCTCGTCTACTTTAAACAAAACAGGATTGGTCCCTCACCAACAACTTGGGGGGTCTGGCCCAGAATCTTAATAATATTCAAAGCCAGATAAACACCTACAATGGTTTATTTTCTTGTTTCTGTGACGTTGCTTCATACAACCAAAGATCCACCCTAGGCATTTTTCTAATATCCATACATGGGCTCCTCCTTCGTGACACCGTCTGAAAACACAGCATTAAGTTCTCATTTGTATGCTGACATCACTTAGTTCTACCTCACCACCACCTTTCTCAAACTCTCCACTGTATAGACTGTCAGACTGCTTATCCAATATCCAGTACTGGATGAACAGAAATTTCCTTAATCAAATATTAGGAAGACTGCAACAATTGTCTTTAGTCCCCGATGTAGGAGCAGTTTCAAGGCCTGTGTATTGAGTCGGCTTCCACGTGGGCTTTTCTCCTGTGGCTCAACTCAGTACAAAGAGCAGCAGACACATCAACAATCTGAAGATGGTTTTATTTTCTACAAGCTTGCATTCATGTACATGAGAGATAAGACCTGGAAAGCTGCCAAGATTCTTCTACAGAACAAAGACACAAACTCAGCACATATACAACTTTCAAAAATCAATAGCCCTTCCCAATTGGACGCGAACCAATCCCTGAAGCTGCTATGTTTAAACTTATCCAATAGAATCACAAGCAATGTTCAAACTTCACCCAATAGAATCGCAAGCAACCCATGATTAATCCTCATCCTGACAGCTATGTAGAATCTCAGCATCCTGTGCTGATTGTGAGAAACAGAACAACAGAACCAGCACCCTGGATTGTTTCACAAAGACATGATGTCAGAAGTAATGTCCTTTTGGTCAAGTTAGCTATCCTAAATCTGATTTGATTACTTATTACTGCTATGTCCTAAAAATGCAAATTTAATGGTTAATAATGATTACTACGTACTCTCCCTATAATCCATCTCAATCCTTAATAAAGTAATTTATGTAAAACTACTATAAGTGGCATGCTAACTATTCAGTTTTAAGAGGTATCATCGTTGAACCCTCCCCCCCTTCACCCTACATAAACTCAATTTCCTAGCAACCTTTGTCATCCTTCTCCCTCGCAACTGTTTGGAACTTAACTAGGCTGTTCATAACTGAGGTCATCACATTTGACGCAGAGATAAACTGCCAACCACAACATACCCATGCTGTTACTGAGACCGTTTATTTCCACCTCCTTAGCATTGCCCAACTCCTACTTACTTCAGCTATCTGCTGCTGAAGCCATCATAATGTCCCTGTTAACTCTACACCATTCTGGGATCTGAATTTCCCAAAGCACTCCTGGCCAGCATCTCATGTTCTGGGAACTTGAGATCATCCAAAATTCTGTTGCCTGTAGACTAACTTTCACCAGGACCCGTTCACTCTTGTTCTCGCTGACCTACTATGACACCTCATGAAGCAATGAGTTGATTTAAAATTTTCACCTTTTTTCCCCCAAATCCCTTCATGGTCTCATTCACCCCTAGACTTGTAATCTCCTCCTGCTCTACAACCTTCTGACATATTTTCCAATTCTAGCTTATTGAGCATTCCTGATTTTAATTGTTCTACTATTGGTGGGCATGGCTCCAGCTGTTAAGCCCAAAGCACTGGAATTCCCTTCCAAAGTTTCTTATCTTTCCACCTCTCTTTCCTTCTGCAAGGCATTCTGCAAAACCTACCCCTTTTACCACAAGCTTTAGGCCATCTGCCTTAATATCTCATGTGCCATCATTGAAACCATGGAAATTCTACAGCGCAGAAGGAGGCCATTGAGTCTGCATCGACCCTCTGAAAGAGCACCGTACCTAGGCCCACTCCCCTGCCCTATCCCCATAACCTGCACATCTTTTGAACACTATGGGGCAATTTTAGCATGGCCAAACCACCCAACCTGCACATCTTTGGACTGTGGGGGGAAACCCCATGCAGACACGGAGAAAATGCAAACTTCACACAGTGACCCAAGGCTAGAATTGAACCTGGGCCCCTGTAGTTGTGAGGCAGTAGCGCTAACCATTGTGCCACGTTTGACAACATCCCTGTGAAGCACCTTGTGATGTTTGACTACGTTAAAGGTGTCAGGTAAAATACTGTTGTTTTAATTTGATGCCTTATAGCATGTGAGTACATTAGGCAGTGAGGCCGAAGAGCATTACATACCACTCATCTAAATTAACTGTTATCTGCAGGGTTTGGCCCTTCTCCACAGCATCTTTGGATTTACCTGCAGAAGTTCCTTTCTTGTATAGTCCTGACATTAGTACAAATTTTACTGTCATTTGCGAACTTGCAAACAATTCTCTAATCACCTACATCTAAGTAATTTATAAAAATAAAAACAATGGCACCCAAGACCAAATCTTGCCAGACACCATAAGTAACCACTTCCAAGTGGATCCTTAGTCATTTATCTCAACATTCTGACAATACAGCTAATTCGTAATCCATTGTAACAGGTCTCCAGTGATGCCACAAGTTCTACCACATACAGTAACTTACTGTGGGCGACCATATCAAAGGCTTTCAGGAAGTCCAAGTTGACAACTGGGATGGCCTTGTCCAGTAAATGTGTAACTGCCTAAAATAATTCTAATGGTTAGTGCGACACAACTTCCTTTTCCAAAATTCCTGTTGAATATTACTGATATCTTCCCTATCTAGATCATTGAATGTATTGCTTATTTTGCCATAAAGTATCTTACTGATAATAAATGTCAGGCTTGTGGGTTGTACATTTCTGGATATGACGGATCACCCTTTTTGAAAATCAGCACTAGATCAGCATCATTCTAATTCAAGAAACAATCCTAGACTCCAGCGGGCTGTTAATGATAAGGGCAAGGGGCTTACAAATCACTGTTCCCAGCTTTTTAAAACTTTAATTATTACAAAGATAGATTTGGATGAGGGAATATGAAAGGAGGTTCAACTGGAGCATAAATGTCATTATGCATTGGTTGGGCCGAATGTCCTGTTTCAGTGTCTATATCTTAAGTAAACCCCAAGCTGAATGTTATCAAGACCCGTGGCCAAATCTAATGTAACATTCTTCATTTTTCATGCAGTACTATCAGTTTCAGTAACAGCTCAAAATAAATCACATATAACAAACTCATTACTGTTACTATGTCAATATAAATGGCAATCATTTTGCATATACATTTCAAAATCTCACAAAAAGCAATGCTAATTGTTTTTGTTTTCTGGTGACCCTGATTGAGGGAGGAACATTAGCCAAAAGGGACTGGAAGAATTCCCTGCACTTCTTTCAATATCATGAGATTTTAACATCCATTTGGAGCATCAGAACAAACAGATTAGCCTATGGTTTCATGTCTCATGAAAACACAGGTTCTAGCAATGACAAATTCCTCAGCATTACACTGGTTTACTTTCCATGATGACATGCTCATGTTTAGAGTGGATCCTAAACCCACTAAAATTATTATAAATGCTACCAATTGAACATACAAAAAAAGAGTGACAAAACAATTCAGATTGCTTACAATTCAAAGACCATATAGAGCATTCCATCCGAGCTGTATGTTTCCAGTAGTTCCACAATGTGTGGATGTTTCAGCATATGACAGATACTGGCTTCCCTCTTCAAATCTGAGAAAATATAAATGTAATTGCAGTTACAAATTTATAATATTCACAGATAAATTACACTAATATGACTATAGGATTATAGTTTAGGAATATTTGGAGGTTTCAATGTTCTTGCTGTTATCAAGAAATTATATTCATAAATTGTAAAAGCCCCGGCAGAGCACCTGTGTGCCAATTCAAATAGGTTATGTACAGCTTTCACTTAAAATTGAGAAATCACTAATGGCTATGAACCCATTCTCAGAGATCCATAGCTAGGAACAAGGCCCGTTACAGAACACTGTGCAATTTGAATAGTACAAACTAGCATCCTGCCCAAGTCGAGAAGACAAAATAGCCGATGATGAATCTTTTTAAAAAAATGTATTTTATTGCCAACATGTATCAAAACAGGTTACAACACATAAACACTACGGGAAACATACTTCCCAGCAATCAACTATACAGTCTATACAAATTTTCCCCCCTTTTTCAGCCCCCCCCCCCCCCCCGCGCGACGAAAGTCTCCTCAAACACGGTCACAAACATCCCCACCTTTTCTCAAACCCATCTGCAGTGCCCCTTAACCTATCTGATCCAACCACAGGAAGTTGTACAGGTCACCCAACCAAGCCGCTACCCCCGGTGGCGATGCCAACCGCCACTCCAGTAAAATTTGCCACCGCGCAATCAAAGGCGAAGGCCACGACATCGGCCTTCCTCCTCTCCATGGCTTCTCTGAAACCCCAAATATCACCACCAAAGGGTCCAGGGCCACCTCCTCCTCCACTATCCTGGCTAAGACCGCGAACACTCCCGCCCAGAATCTTCCCAATTTTTGCAACCCCAAAACATGTGCGCGTGATTCGCTGGCCCCTGCCTCTCACACTCATCTGCTACCCCCTGAAAGAACCCACTCATTCTCGCCCAAGTCATATGCACCCTGTGTCAATTATGTATCTTTACAAGATTGTGTTGTGACCAGTTAAGTTCCGTGTTACGTTTAGATAGCCCTTTGCAGAAAGGATCTTGCTACCATGGGAAAAGGTACATGTATATTTACAAAGATAATACCAGCGATGAGTAAATATAGGCTGAGTAATTGAACTCATGAAGGCCCTGCCTTCTCAACCTTGCCCCTCACTTGAGGTGTGATGATCCTCAGGTTAAATCACTACCAGTCAGCTCTCCCCCTCAAAGGGGAAAGTAGCTTATGGTCATCTGGGACTATGGCGACTTTACCTTAATTCAACTGCACAGCACCTGATTTTTCGGCTGCCAAACAACTTCCTAAGGCTCTAACATGGTTGGTTGGAAGGGCATATTCATTTCAAGCCAAAAGTGCAGCATCTGCCATTTTGCTTCCGGAATAAAAACAGCACGCTAGAGACCATGCCTGAAATAAATATTAGACATATGATAACAAGGAACTAATGCTTGTTTGAGGGCCGCTCTGTAATTCTAACTGTTCTAAAAACCCACCTGATTCACTACTGTCCTTTAGGAAAGGAAACTTGCTGTCCTGAACTAATCTGGCCTACATGACTTCAATCCGAAAGCAACATGGTTGATTCTTAACTACCCTCTGAAGTGACCTAGCAAGCCAGTCAGTTCAGGGTCGATCGGAGATGGGCAACAAATATTGGCCATACCAGAGATTCTTTAAAAAAAATTTTTTTTTAAATTAATTTAGAATACCCAATTCATTTTTTGCCAATTAAGGGGCAATTTAGCGTGGCCAATCCACCTATCTGCACATCTTTGGGTTGTGGGGGTGAAACACACGCAAACAAGGAGACAATGTGCAAACTCCACACGGACAGTGACCTAGAGCCGGGACCGAACCTGGGACCTCGGCGCCGTGAGGCAACAGGGCCAATCCACTGCACCACCGTGCTGCCCTTGGCCATACCAGAGATGCCCACATCCCATGAAAGAATAAAGAATTTGTTGCCATTGTTTCCCCAAATCCTAAATCAGAGTATCACAAAATTATATAGTAATGATACAGGAGGTCATTCTCAAATCTAATATTAATTATTTGTGACACCAAGATGATCTATCTACACCGTCACAGAGACTGTCTATTTCCATCTCTGTAACATCACTAGACTCCATCCTTGTCTCAGGTCATCTGCTGCTGAAATCTTCATCAATGCGTCTTGGCTATTTTAAGGTACTCCTGGCTGATCTACACGTTCTCTCTGTTGCAAACTTGAGATCATTCAAACTCAACTTGACTGCCTGTGTCCTATCTCACACCAAGTTCATTTCATCCATCATTCCTGAGCTCACTGATCTACACTAGCTCTCTTAAGCAATGCCACAACTTCACCTTTCATCCTTATTTTCGAATACCTCCACTTCGTTTCACCTCCTTATCCCTCATCTCCTCTCCCATCCAGATCACTGTACCCCTTCAATTATAACCTTTAGAGCATTCACAATTTAAACCGATCCCCTAATGGCAGATGTGCCTTCAACTGTCTCAGCCTTAAACTGGAATTTCCTCCCTAAATCTCGTCACCCCTCTTTCCTCCTTGAAGGTGCACTTAAAACGCACCTCCCTGACAAAGCTTTTGATCCTCTGGCCTAATAACTCTATATGGCTTACCTTTCTCAATGTCAAAATTTGCAAATTTTCCTGTGAAGAGCCTTGGGATGTTTCATGATATAAAATGCACCATAGTTTTTGCTGTTGTTTATATGGACTGTTGTGCCTGCGCCAACTCTTTGAAGGAGCTATCAAATTAATCGCACAACCCTGACTTCCCTTATTATGCTTTTCTCATTTATTTATTCATGGAATGTGAGAGTTGCTGGCTATGCTAGCCTTTATTGCCCCATCCTAAATTGCTTCTTGAACCGCTGCAGTCAATGTTGTGTAGGCACACCCATAGTGCTATTATGAAGAGAATTCCAGTGATACTGAAGGAATGACAATATAATTCCTAGTCAAGATGGTGGGAACTTTGGGAAGTCAGTTGGTGAAATACTTACCACAAAATTCCCAGCATATAACCTTCTCTTGTTGCCACAGTATTTAATATTTAGTCAATAGGATGTTGACAGCGGGGGATTCATAAAAGGTTTGAAGTAAAACACAGGAATGTTTTAAAGTAACCACATACTTTCAGATCAAATGAGAGGCTTAAAGCACAAGATAAGTTTCTATCATTTCTATCTGAAGTCGTCACGTGTGTCACATTGCCATGGAAATGGGTTGGGAGGGGAAAGTCATTTTGGTTACTATATTTCTGCTGCTTTTGGCCAGTCAATTTGGAAACAGTCTGCCATAAGGCAATCTGTGCCTGCCAGGAATTGGGAAGAAGAGAAGTAGAAACCAAGGGGGTGAAGTTTCTATGGGACATGATGCAAAATGCAAGTGGAGCCCATGCTCAGAATGAAAAGTCAAAATTTAATAGAAATTGAAAATTGCCAGAACTGCCTAGTAAAGCTAGCGAAAGAGATCAGCACTGATATCCTCGCACAGAGAATAAGTTCTGGAAGTCTAAGTGCCAGACTGGGAAAATAAGAACAATCAGAATGAATCCCGGGTTTGGTTCCAAAAACAAATGAAGGAATGTTCAAGAAACTGTAAAACCCAGGAGTTCTTGGTTGAAAGTTAAAGGTAGAACGGGGAAAGTTCTGTTCAGAATTTTGATTTCCAAGTATAAATGCTTGCAAGATTTAGTGTTAAGCTAGTCGTGCTTTTTCTTTTATCAGTAAAAGTTTTTTCTTTTATAAATGTAAAATCTTGTTGCATGGAATTTTCAATTAATAACTGGGAATTCAAATTTCTTTGAAGCAGACTAAGAAGAACTGAGGAATGAAAAGACAGGATTACAATGCATGTATATTAACAAATGTGGTGAATAAGGTTGATGAACTACAAGCTTAAATAGCAGTGACTATATCACTACTATAGCCAAGTATAGTAATAAAGGAAACATGGCTTAATATACAAGGAGGAAAGGGTTCAGAAAAGATAGAGAAGGAAAACAAGGGAGGTGGAGTAGTAGTAATGATTAGAGAAGACATTGTAGTGTTGGAAAAAGGGGATATCCTTGAGGGGGCAAGGACAGGGTCATTTTGCTTAGAGCTGAGAAGCAAAAACTCTAAGATCACACTATTTGGGTTATTCTACATGCCTCCAAATATAGAGAGGTAAAGGAAAACATCTATAGGGAAATCACAGAAATATTCAAGAACTCGGATCTCAACTGTTTACAATCTATATAAATGAGGGACAGAGTGCAACATAGCAACATTTACAGATTATACTAAAATAGGTGGGAAAGCAGGCAGTGAAGAAGAGATAAACATATTACAGATGGATATAGATAGCCTCGGAGATTGGGCCAAAATTTGGCAGATGAAGTTTAATGTAGATAAGTGTGAGGTTATTTATTTTGGCCGAAAAAGTAGAAATGTAAATTATTATCTTTGTTCATGAATCGCAGAAAGTCGTTATGCAGGTACAGCATTGCAGTTAAAAAGGCAAATGGAATGTTAGCGTTTATTGCAAAAGTAATGGAGTTTCAAAGTAGAGAAGTGCTGTTGCAATTGTGTAGGGTGTTGGTGAGATCACATCTTGAGTATTTGTCCAGTTTTGGTCTCCTTAGTTGAGGAAGGACATGTTGGCATTGGAGGCTGTTCAGAAGAGGTTCACCAGATTGATTCCGTGAATGAAAGGGTTGACGTATGAGGAGAGATTAGACAGTTTGGGCTTATACTTGCTGCTACCTAGAAGGATGAGAGCGGATCTGATCGAGGTATATAAAATACTAAAAGGGATTAATAAAGTAAACATAGACCAACTGCTCCCCCTTGTGGGGCAACCTAGAATGAGAGGTCACTGATATAGGTTGAGAGGCTGTAAATTTAGAACGGAGGTGAGGAGAAACTACTTCTAGCAAAGGCTGGTGAATTTGTGGAACTCACTGCCCCATAGTGCGGTGAAATCGGAGTCATTAAATGGCTTCAAGAAGGAGATAGATATATTTCTGATTTAAAAAAAGGGTTTAAGAGATATGGCAAACAGCTGGGGATTTGAGACCAAGATGAGATCAGCCATGATCTGATTGAATGGCGGAGCAGGCTCAAAGGGCTGAATTGCCTCTTCTGCTCCTAATTCCTATGTTCCTATAACTAGAGCGTAGAAATACAGGGGAACTTGAGTTACCTAAATATCAGTTGGGATAATGTTTAGAGTAAAGGGTAAAGATTGGGCAGAAGTTCTGAAATATGTTCAGGAGAAGTTCCTTGATTAGTATGTTCACAACCCAATTAGAAAGGAGATACTGGTGCTGGGAAATCAAGTGGGCAAGTGCCAGTGAGGGCAAAGCTAAAGGTGGTGCACAAAGTGCTCCTAACGAGGACCCGACTGAGTGGGCTCTTTCCGGAGGTCGAGGACAAATGTGAACCGTGTCAGGGAGGCCTGGCCAAACACACCCACATGTTCTGGGTGTGTCCTAGACTCGTCAGGTACTGGATGACCTACTTTGAGGCAATGTCCAGGGTTATGAGAGCGAGGTGGAGCAATTCCCAAAAGTGGCAATGTTCGGATTTTCAGATCAGCCAGAGATAATGACAAAAAGGACGGTGAATGACACACATCTGGTGAATTTTTCAAGTTAAAATGAGATCAAATAGAATAGATTGAAGAGGGTGGAAGTGAAGACGAAAATAAGACTGGAAAACAGAGCATAAGAATTGGCAGTCAACATCAGAAGGAAACAAAATCTTCCACAAAAATGCAAATAAATTTGTGGATAGCAAAAGATGGAGTGGATTCGGTTAGGGACAAAAAAGGGTGCGTATATGCTCAGAATTTATGAACATAAGAAATAGGAGCAGCGGTAGGCCATTAAGCCCTCACGCCTTTCCCACCATTCAGTACGATTATGGCTGATGTGTATTTTGAATACACATTCCCCTTTAACCCTAAGTTTTTATTAAAATTTCCAATTAAGGGGCAATTTAGCATGGCCAATCCACCTACCCTGCACAAATTTTGGTTGTGGGGGGTGAGACCCACGCAGACATGGGGAGAATGTGCAAACTCCACACGGACAGTGAACCCGGACCAGGACCAAACCCGGGTCCTTGGCACCATGAGGCAGCAATGCTAATCATCGCGCCACTACCCCTGATAACTTTTGATTTCTTAGAATCATAGAATTTACAGTGCAGCCTGACAAGAATCTTATCTCAGCCTGAAAAATATTCAGTGAACCCACCTCCACCCCCTTCTGAAGCAGAGAGTTCCAATGTTGCACAACCGTCTGGGAGGAAAAAATCCTGTTCATCTCTGTCCTATGAGGGTGACCCCAAATTTTAAAACAATGCCCCTAGTTCTGGACTAACCCACAAGAGAAAACATCCGCTGCATGTCCACCATGTCAAGATCATTCAGGATTTTATATACTTCAATCAAGTTACCCCTCACTCTTCTAAACATGTGGAAACATGCCCAGCCAATCTAACCTTTCCTCATCTGCCAACCCGCTCATTCCAGGAATCAATCTAGTAAACCTCTTCTAAATCACTTCCCATGGTGGTTCGTCCTTCCTTAAATAAGGAGACCAAAACTGCACAAAATATTCGATATTGCCAATCCCCTGTATACCTGAAGCATAACATCTTTATCTTTATGTTCCATTCTGCTTGTCATAAGCAAAAGCATTCCATTACCCTTCTTAATTACTTGCTGTACCTACATACTAACTTATTATGACTCATGCACGAGAAGAACATTTAAATCTCTCTGTTCCTCGGAATTCTTCATTTAAATAATACTTTTTAAATTTTTTCTGTCAAAGTGAACAACTTCACATTTTCCCACATTATACTCCATCTGCCAAATTTCTGACCACTCAGTCAACCTATCTATATCCGTATGCCCTCTTCACAACATACCCTCCTACCTATCAGCTTCCAGCCTTCACTTCCCCCATCTAAGTAATTGATATGAAGTGTAAAAGGTTGATGCTTCAGCACAGACCCCTGCAGGACTTCAATCATCACATTCTGCCAATCAGAAAAAGACCCAGTTACGTAAACTCTCGGTTTTCTGCAGCCAATCGTCTATCCATGCAATTACAGGTAAATCCCTGGTAGTACTATCCTGGAATGACTGCTTGGAAGAGAAAGATCCTTTCAAGTAACAGCCTATAGATCCTTCTGTCTGTGTCAGACTACTGCTTAACCTGACAATTGTGGCAAAAGCTACGATTCAGCTTAAAGATCCAAGCATAACTAAAAGTTAAACTGCCTGCTACAGACCTGGTTCCTCCCATTAATTACATCATCTTTATCTCACTCAGATTCCCTGACCCGCTTATCAAAGTACAAACACAAGGTCTCAAATTATCTACTCTTCAGGGAATCTCCAGCAATCATAACAAAATTCCATTAGTTCTCTCTTTGTAAACACATACACGGTTGGAATGAATGGTAATTTAGTTTTAACTGCACGTTTTGTAGCCGCAGATTCTGGAAACCTTAACCTAGATTATTTAATAACATTACAAACATTACTGCAACAGATAGAAAATACAATATATATACCAATTTCTTAGATCAATCACAAGGAAATGCCGGTTTTCTGGACAGGCTTGTGGAGTTGTACTAGATTGCGGTTGTTCATCTCCTGTCCATAGTGGGTTGATTTTTATTGGCTGAAGTGTTCAAGTCGCAGGCTAAAACGTTATTTAAAAATAACTGAGAGGCTGTCAAATTTGCTGTTGAACTTACTGCAGACAGCTTAACACCATTAAAGTGATGATATCACATACATGGTATCGTTACTGCAGGAAGTGGCTTTTACAAGACAAATACAATTTCAAACTGACAAAACGCAGAACTCTTGGGCACAATATATGTACATGATTGGGTGTAGGCTGGTGCCTTTTATCTTTGACAAAACGCAGAACTCTTGGGCACAACATATGTACATGATTTGGAGTAGGCTGGTGCCTTTTATCTTTGCCATAATTTAGGAACTGACATTTGCTTACCCATTGCTTTTACATCTTCCACCAACTCCTTTCTGATCCACCAAATCACTTAACATTGCTCCACTCCATAACACACTCCAAGATGCCAGTTTCCTCAGAAAGGATAAATGTATTAATATTTCAGCCCTTACATAGATTACAGGTAGCATCTCCTTCCCCTCATCAAAGCCATCCCACTCAGCCATACATTTCACCATCCGTCCTATTCAAACTGTCCACACACAGTATTGCTCTCACCATATCCAATTCTCCCCCAACTATGATGGTACCTTTGTACCCTCAAACATCACACCTTTTTCATCCCTCATATTCTAATTGTTTATGAACCTTCCAATAGAAATTCTTGCCCAGAACAGCTTTCTGTCTGTATGCATTGAGCAACTCCTCAGCCTCTCATTTCCCCACCCTCTGCTCTTTCCTTCAACTTCATCCTTTACATAAACTAATATGCATCCTCAACTGAAATTTCCTGTGGCTGGTCAGTCCTGCAGCATAGCCTCCACATCAAGTCAATTAGGCTAAAGCGTTCCCTCGCGAAAACACAAAATTCTTTTTGACAGAATGAACTCTGCCCGACCCACTTTGTAAAAACGGGATTTTGCTGTATGTTACTCCCTACACGATGGGCTGTTATTTTCCGCAGTCACCTTTGATGTGGCAACTTCTTAAATGTCTGCTTAAAATCCTAGTACAGTACGTCTAAAGGCTCCCCTTTATCCACAGAGCATGTAACGCCTTCAAAGAACTTTAATAAATTGGTTAAACTGGCTTCCCTTTCACTAAACCATGTCAACTCTTCCCAATTACCTTGGGTTCGCCAAGTGCCCTGCAATAACCTTCTTAATTATCGATTCTAACACCTTCCACATGACAGACATCAGACGTCAAAACTAACTGACCTATAGTTTCCTGTGTTTCGGCCTCCTTCCCTTCTTGAATAGACTGGTTAACTTTGCTTCTATGGTAGCACAGTGGCTACACAGCTCCAGGGTCCCAGATTCTATTCCTGGCTTGGGTCACTGTCTGTGTGGAGTTTGCACTTTCTCCCCGTGGTTGCGTGGGTTTCCTCCGGGTGCTCCGGTTTCCTCCCACATTCCAAAGATGTGCAGGTTAGGTGCATTGTCCATGCTAAATTGCCCTTAGTGTCCAAAAAGGTTAGCTGGGGTTACTGCGGTATGGGGATACGGTGGAGGTGTGGGCTTAGGTTGAGTGTTCTTTCCAAGGGCCGGTGTTGATTCAATGGGTCAAATGGCCTCCTTCGTAACTGTAGATTCTATGATTCTTCTAGTCTGATGGAACCTTTCCTGAATCTAGCGAATTTTGGAAAATTGACAGCAAGCATCTATTCCCACATGAGTCACATCTTTTAAGACCATAGGATGAAAGCCATCAGGGGAGGTGGTGATGTAGTTGTATTGTCACTGGACTAGTAAACCAGAGACCTAGAGTAATACTTGGGAATCCAGGTTTAGATCCTGCCACTGCAGATGGTGAAGTTTGAATTTTTTAAAAATCTGGAATTAAAAGTCTAATGATGACCATGAAAGCACTGTTGGTAGTCGTAGAAACTCACCTGGTTCACTAATGTCCTTTAGGGAAGGAAATCTGCTGTCCTTACCTGGTCTGACCTACATGTGACTCCAGACCCACAGGAATGTCGTTGACTCTTAACTGTCCACCTCAAGGGCAATTAGGGATGGACAATAAATGCTGGCCCAGCTGCAAGGCCCACATCCCATGAATGAATTTTTTAAAAAGACCCGGAGACTTGTCAGCTCCTCTAGTTTGCTCAGTACAGCTTCCCCAGTGATTGTAACTTCAAATTCCCCTCTCGCTTCCACCTTGTGGTGTACAGCTATTATTGGAAGTTTTTTATATCCTCTATAATGAACACAGAAGCAAAATATTTGTTCATTTCATCAGTCATTTCCTTATTATCTACTATTAACTCCCCATTCTCACTCCCTAGAAGACTAACACTCACGTTATTTACACTTTTCCTTATTAAATACCTGTAGAAACTCTTACCATCTGTTTTTCCATTTTTAGCTAGCTTCTTCTCATACTCTAATTTATTACTCCTGATTAACCTTTTAGTCATTCTTTTTATTCTGACCAATCATGTGACCGGTCACTCAAATTTGCTGAGTGGTATGCTTTTTCCTCGAGATTGATGCTTTCCTTAACTTCTATAGTTAGCCATAGATGGTGGATTCTTCCCACAGAATTTTTTTTTATAGTAGGAATACACTTATTATGAGCATTCTGCAGTATCCCCTTTGGAACAGTAGGCCGTTTAGCCCGTCGAGTCTTCTCCGCCATTTAATACAACCATAGCTGATTGGACACTTCAATGCCTTTTATACTCAATTTTCCCATAATCTTTTACGTTATTGTAATTCAGAAATCTATCAATCTCTGCTTTAAATGTACAGAGTAACGGAGCTTCCACAGTCCCTTGGGATAGAGAATTCCAAAGATTAACAACCCTCTGTGCAAAACAATTCCTCCTCATCTCGGTCCTAAGTGACATCCACTTATTTTTAAATTGTGCCCCCTGGTTCTAGACAACCCAACCAAAGGAAACATGTTACCTGCGTCGACCCGGTCTATTCCTTTAAGTACTTTGAGGGTTTAATTGAGATCACTTATCATTCTTTGAAACTATAGAGAATGAAGGCCCAGTTTGCCCAATTTCTCTACATACAACAATCACCGGAGCAAGTCTAGTGAACCTTCATTGCGTCAGTTCAAACTGTACTTCTATTGTGTTTAGAGGGGGTTATTGTGTGAAAAGTGAACAAGATTGGGGAAGTAAAAAATGGTTGCTTAGTAACCAGGGCACCTTCAGGGTAGGAAGATTTTTGTGATTGTGTTTTAACTGAATTCATACCAGTTGGTTATAGGAAGCTAGAGAGGGAACATCTCTACTTATGTGAGAAAAAAACACACTGGTTAAGAAAACTAATGCAGAAATCTAAAGGACAGCTAGCTAAGGAGACTAGAGAAAATAAACATTTTCAGGAAGCCTGAAGTAAAGGAACAAAGGAACCTGGAACGTTAGATGGATACTCTTCAGTAAAGCCACAGATAAAGCAGAGACAGAGTTGGTTCGTAAGAAGCCAGGAAGGTATCGGAAGTATTTCTAAGGTTTGTGATATCTTACTACAGTTTGAGAGAGAGTATTTGAAATAAAGCTGGTCTATCTGAGTGGAATTTCAAAACACTTGTGACAACCATCGGGGGGGGGGGGGGGGGGGGGAAAGAGGGAGAGAGGGGGAGAGAGAGAGAGAGAGAGAGAGAGAGAGAGAGAGAGAGAGAGAGAGAGAGAGAGAGAGAGAGAGATTTGAGGAGAAATCCACAGACGATCAACGGAGTCTCATCTGCTATTTGGTTTCAGAGTGGGGTGTTATCCTTGAAATCTGTATATTTTTGTGTGGGGGTGGGGGAGGTGGAGGAAGTGCAAAGGATTGTGTTAGAATCAAACTTTTCATGTTTTGAAATAATACATTATTATTAAAAATAATTAGTAGTCCACGACTCTGTTCCTCCACATTGTTTTAGAAAAATAAAACATTAGAGTATTCTGGGACCTTTCTGCCCAGTGGCAATGCCAACTGGGATCGTAACATTAGCATCCTTGGCTCCTGGAATATCATATACCCCTCAATATTCAGGACCCAATTCTTGTCATCATGCAGCCACTTCTTTGTAATGGCCATCACATCATATTTATTTACTTCAATGTGCGCTATCAATTAATTTATTTTGTTATTTTGTTATGAATGAGGGCAGCATGGTGGCACAGTGGTTAGCACTGCTGCCTCGTGGTGCTGAGGATCCTCGTTCTATCCTGGTCCCGGGTCACTGTCTGTGTGGTGTTTGCACATTCTTCCCATGTCTGCGTGGGTCTCACCCACACAACCCAAAAAGATGTGCAGGGTAGGTGGATTGGCCACACTAAATTGCCCCTTAACTGGAGTAAAAAGAATCGGATACTCTTTAAAAAAAAAAAAATGTTTTTAAATACTTTGTTATGAATGCTACATACACTCAAGATACAGAACCTTTAGTTTGTCTTTTTGCTATCTTTGTAACATCCAGTCTTGACTATTGTTTCATTCTTTTAGATCTCTTCCCCTTCCCACTATTAAGTCCAGAAAGACGTGCTTGTTAAGTGAATTGGACCTTCTGAATTCTCCCTCAGTGTACCCCAACAGCGCCGTAGTGTGGCGACTAGGGGATTTTCACAGTAAGCCTACAAGTAACATTAAAAGATTAAATTTAAAAATATTTTATGACTCTCATTTTCCATATTACTATTACGATCTCCTGCCTTACTGTGTTTAAATTAAAGTTAATTTAACATAAAATATACCTGGTCAGAGTCATCCTTTCCTCACAGTTTTATAAATAGAAAAATTGTTTGGGGTTCTTGCCCGGTATCCTGACAAATGTTGGGGTCTGGTCCGGATCCCAACACTGCAAAGGACCAGGTTCAAAGAAGCAGAGCTGATTGCATAATGTGAATGACCCAGTTGTGTATAATTCTTTAACAAAGCCACGGTGGCAAACTGTATCAGACTAAAACTTGAGCTTTCAATTGGCTTTATAAATAGTGGAATTGAGTACAAAAGCCAAGAAGTTTTGTTAAGCCTATATGGAACAGTTTGACTATACTGCGACTATGGTTCCCACAGAGGACATGAAGGGGAGGGTAGGGGAGTGATTAGAGGCCCAGAAACAGGGGAAGCACCAGGACCCCATGATTCCACTACCTGGACCAGCAGGTTTCATCCTTTCCTTTGGATAACACTAGCAATGCTGAGAGGAGTATCCATACTATTTGCTCAAGCCTGTGCCTTGGATAGCATATTCCAGTTTTGTGGTTTAGCATTAGAAAAAACAGAAAGCAACATCAAGCTCTCACTCGACTGGCATAGAGTATGAGTGCCAAGGGATACTTCCAATGATTACATTGCATTTCACTAGTTAGCTATTGCCCACTCCAGTTAGGCAGTCCTCAATCAGTTAGGTGCGGTCATGCCTTGACCTGCTTGCTTTAATGGTCTCTTGAAACATGGAGAGTCATCTCTCCATAGGTGGGTCAATAATCTATGCACCAGGCAAGACATAGTCAAAGAAAACAGTAGGTTTTCACATTGCAAGTTGAAACACAAAGGCTAATACACATGGGCCATTTTACTGGTGAATTTCTGTAGATTGATGATTGACAGTGATGATTGACAAATAACTCATCAGGCTCTTTGTGGACATTGCTGCACTGCAAGAAACTGGGCTTATCAAAGTGGATCCCTTAAAGAGGAGCATTACACATTCTGGCAGGGGAAAACCTACGAGGCAACATGAAGTGGGTTTTGCAGTAAATTAAAATGCTACTTGCGATGATTAAAGCCATCCACATCCCTCATCCCCAACAGAAGGCTCAAAGCTGCTTCTTACTCTTTGGTTGTCAATTGAGTCCAGTTAATCTCATCTGTATCTATCCCAAACATACGCCTCCATTCCAGATGTAGAGGATCAATTTTGAGACACTTGCCGTTGCCATCAGCAGAATTCCCAGGACCAAGGGACTACATCTTCTCGGGAACTTAAATGAAATGGTGGGTACTGACTACACAGTTTGACTAACGTATATAGGGCAAAATGATTGAAAATGAACAGAGGTTGCTGGAGCAATGCTGTTATCATTGGCTGTGGGGGACAAACAGCTGCTTCCGAACCAAGCCATGGCACAAGACACCCTGGAGAACTCCAAAAACATGACACCGGCGCAAGTTAGGCCTCATCATCACTAGACAAACCACCCACAACAGTGTTTTCATCACTTGCAGCTATCAGTGCTGACTGGGCGTGTGTGTAGCAAGTTCAGGCTTCAGCCAAGGTAACTATATCACTCTTGGTTATCCTTGGATCAATACCTGCTATACCACTGACCAAGAAAGAACCCAAGAGTTCCTCAATATATTTGATCAGGCTCTTTTGGACAACAATGCCTAACGTTTGTGTGCAGTGTCAAAGTGGGATTGTTTGTGTGACACCGTCTATAATTCAGTACTCGGTACATACAGGAAAAAGGATTAGTGGAATGTGGGTTGAGACTTGTTGGACTGAAATGGAGTCAGTTACTACAACCAAGTGGAGAGCCCACATGAATCACAAGCAGATCCCCAGTATACAAAACCTCGATGCATTCTGCCAGCAACAAGTCTCAGCAGGCTGCTCACCACTGCACCAATCAATATTGTTAAAACTTTGCAACAGCACACGATCTGCTGCTGAATCCTAGATGCTGGAGGGTTGTATGAAGGAATTAAGAAAAGAATAATGAAACCAACAGTAATCAAATCAGCTCCCTTGAGGACAAAATAGGGCACTGAACCTAGCCATCAGACAGAAGCGCTGGTGGAGCATTACCTCAAACTCAATGTTTTGTTACCTGTGTGGTAGGTAACATGTGCTACTCAATCCTTGGTTAGTGAGAGGTATTCTGAATCCTGATGAAGAAGATTATACTCTTCCAGTAGTAACAAAAGGTTTATTGAGTAACTACAACAATATTTACATTAGGTTTTTACTTTAACTTTGATACTAGTGATAAGGTTAACAAGACCTAACTATGGTAACCATACGTAAATCCACGAGCCATCTGAACTAGTCTGCTGTTGCTTTGATCACGGTGCACCCAAGAGAGAGAGCCCCAGTGTAGCTGCCTTTTATACCCCTGTTGGTCCGGCCCTCTAGTGATCATGTGGTGCTACTGATGACACATTAACCTCTTGTGTACATGCACATATAGAGATCACCACACTTAATACAACTGAGAACATTCACTGAAGAAGCTCTCAATGCCATTCCAAACTTTCTAGTCTGGGAGGAGCTAGACAGTGAGCCCACTATAATAGAGCTCAGCAAGGCCATTGATCATCTGGCCAGTAGCAAAGCCCTGGGTTATGATGGCATCACACCTGAAATCAGACTGGAAAACCAGCACTGTTGCGGTGTCTCCATGAGCTTCTGTGTCACTGTTGGAAAAAAAGATCTGTGCCTCAAGATATGCATCATGCCTAGCCATCTTGCACAAAAGCACGAGGATGGGCAGCATGGCAGCACAAGTGGATAGCACTGTGGCTTTACAGCGCCAGAGTCCCAGATTCGATTCCCCGCTGGGTCACTGCTTGTGCGGAGTCTGCATGTTCTCCCCACGTCTACGTGGGTTTCCTCCCACAGTCCAAAGACATGCAGGTTAGGTGGATTGACCAGGATAAATTGCCCTTAGTGACCAACAAAAAGGTTAGGAGGGGTTATTGGGTTACGGGGATAGGGTGGAAGTGCGGGCTTAAGTGGGTCGGTGCAGACTCGATGGGCCGAATGGCCTTCTTCTGCACTGTATGTTCTATGATCACAGTGACTGAAATAATTACTGAGGTTTCTCCTTGCTAAGTATTGTGGGGAAGGTCTTTGCTCACCTTGCTCTGACCATATTTCAATTCCCAGGGCCACACATCTATCCAAAGGCTCATTGCAGTTTCAGAGCAGGCAGATCGACAGTCGTTAAGATTTTCTCACTTCAACAGTTACAGGAGAGTTCGGCAAACAGCGTAAATCACTCTACATTGCCTTCATAGATCTTACCAGGGCCGTTGATCTTGGATGTCATTTTTTTCTTTCCATCGAAACATGCACAATTCTGTCAGTTACAATGGAGCAGCATCAGATGTTTTCCAGATCAGGAGCTAGGTAAAGCAGGGGCATGTCCTGCCACCAATTCTCTTTGGTAAATCCTTCTCCATGCTGCTAAAGTACACTTGCAGCAACTCGGATGAGGGTGCCCACCTGCATGTTTGAGCTGACGGCAAGCTTTCCAACTTAGCAAGACTGCGAGCCAAGACCAAAGTGCGTAAAGTCCTAGTCAGCGAGTTGTTATTTGCTGATGATGCTGTGCAGGCATACCATTAACGATTTGCAGCAGCTTGTAGCTCAGTTTCCCCCGTCCTGCAAGGGGTTTGGACTGAAAATCAGCATTACGAAGGCCAAGGTTATGACCAGGACACAGGGACATCATTTTACATCAACATCCTCACTCTGGAGGTTGTCGACAGCTTCACATACTTTGGATCAGCCATCACCAATCTGACCTGTGATGCAGAAATCAGCATCAGGATTATCAAAGTCGCAGCTGTCATGTTAAAGTTAAAAAGGTGAGATTAGATTAAACCTGAAGCAAACTAACCAAAAATACAAAGCTCTGTGTGTACTAAACCCCTGCCAGAATCCCCTAAGCTTCGGGCATGCCCAGAACATATGGACATGGTTCGCTGGCACTCCCGCACACCTTGCGCACCTATCTTCTACCCCAAAGAACCTGCTCATCCGGGCCCGGTGAACGACCTTGAATTGTATCAGGCTGAGCCTAGCACATGTTGTGGACGCGTTGACTCTACTCAACGCGTCCGTCCAGAGACCATCCTCTATCACTCCTCCCAACTCCTCTTCCCACTTGCGCTTCAGCTCCTCGGTCTGCGTCTCCTCTGACTCCATGAGTTCCTTGTAAATGTCAGAAACCCACCCTTCTTCCACCCACACTCTAGAAACTAGCCTTTCCTGTATCCCCCTTGGTGGCAGGAGCGGGAAGGTCGAGGCCTGCCTGCGTAGGAAGTCCTGCGCCTGCAGGTACCTAAATTAATTTCCCCTCGCCAATCCAAATTTCTCCTCCAACTCCCTCAGGCTGGGAAAGCTCCCCTCTATAAACATATCCCCCATCCTCTCAATCCCTGCTCTCTGCCATCTCCGGAACCCTCCATCCTTCCTTCCCGGGACAAATCCGGTGATTATTACAGATTGGAGACCACACCGATGCTCCCTCCACTCGACATGCCTCCTCCATTGCCCCAGACCCTCAGGGCCGACACCACCACGGGGCTAGTGGAGTACCGTGCCGGCGGGAATGGCAGAGGTGCCATTACCAATGCCCCCAAACTGGTGTCCTTGCATCAAGCTGCCTCCACACGTTCCCATACCGACCCTCCCCCACCACCCACTTCCTGATCATGGCTTTATAATAATTACTGGAGTTCGGCAGCGCCAGCCCGCCCTCCCCCGGCTCCGCTCAAGCATCCCCTTTTTTACTCGCGGGATCTTATCCGCCCATACAAAGCCACTGATTACCTTATTGACCCGTTTAAAGAAGGACTGTGGAATAAAGATGGGGAGACACCAAAACACAAACAGGAATCTCGGGAGGACCGTTATTTTCACTGTCTGCACCCTCCCAGCTAGTGACAACGGAAGCGCGTCCAACCTCGGAAAATTGTCCTTCATTTGGTCTACTAATCGAGACAAATATAACTTGTGTAGCCGTTCCCATTCTCGTGCCACCTGGATGCCTAGGTATCGAAAGCTTCCCCCTGCCACACTAAACGGCAGCTCTCCCAATCGCCTCTCCTGCGCCCTTGCCTGGACCGCAAAGATCTCATTTTTCCCCATATTTAGTTAATACCCCAAAAACGGGCCAAATTCCCCCAGAATCCTCATAATTTCTTCTATCCCCTCTAGTGGGTTTGAAACATACAGGAGCAGGTCGTCTGCGTAAAATAAGACTCTGTGTTCCACTCCCCCCCCCACAGACCAGCCCCTTGAGTCTCTCAGCGCAATTGCCAGCGGCTCTATGGCTAACGTGAACAACAGTGGGGAGAGGGGGCATCCCTGTCTCATCCCCCGATGCAGCCTGAAATAGTCAAATGTTGACCTATTCATCCGTACGCTCGGAACAGGAGCCTGATACAACAACCTGACCCAATCAATAAAGCCCTGCCCAAATCTGAACCGTCCCAGTACATCCCACAGATATTCCCATTCCACCCGATCAAAAGCCTTCTCTGCGACCATTGCGACCACTACCTCCACATCCCTACCTTCTGGGGGCACCATAATCACATTTAACAACCTTCTTACATAGGTCGCCAACTACATACCCTTAACAAACCCCGTCTGGTCCTCCCCAATCACATCCGGAACAGTCTTCAATCCTGGAGGACAAGATTTTGGCCAGCAGTTTGGTGTCCACATTCAATCGGGATATCGGCCTGTAGGACTCACACAGCTCCGGGTCCATGTTCCCCTTCAGGATTAATGAGATCGTGGCCTGTGACATCGTCGGGGGAAGCACCCCACGTTGCCTTGCCTCATTGAATGTCCTCATCAACAGCGGCCCCAATATCCCAGAGAACTTTTTATAAAACTCCACTGGGTACACATCCGGCCCCGGGGCTTTACCCGACTGCATGGCCTTCAGACCCTCTGCTATCTCTTCCAACCCGATCGGGGCCTTCTACCACCTCCCCCCCACCCCCCCGTCCACCTTTGGGAAATTCAACCCCCCTAAAAAGTGCCTCATCCCCTCCGGCCCAGCTGGGGGTTCCGACCCATACAGCCTACTGTAAAACTCCTTGAACATCTTATTCACCCTGCTGAGTCTCCAACCAGGTTCCCGTCCCCGTCCTTTACTTTCCCTCTCCCAATCTGCTCCATAAACCCCTTTAGCTCCTTTGCCATTGCGGGCAGCCTGCCCGTTCTTGAGCTCAACTGGTCTAACCCAGGGTCAATAACTGTGTTTAAGTCCCCTCCCATGACCAACTTATGCGAATCCAGGTCCGGGATCTTCCCCAGCATCCTCTTTATAAACTCCACATCATCCCAATTTGGCGTGTACACATTTACTAGTACCATCTGCAACCCCTCCAGCTTCCCACTGACCGTAATGTACCAGCCACCCACATCCACAACCATTCTTCCTGCCTCAAATACCACTCGCCTATTAATCAGGATCGCGACCCCTCTAGTCTTCGAGTCCAACCCAGAGTGAAAAACCTGCCCGACCCATCGACTCCTTCACCTGATCTGATCAGTTACTCGAAGGTGCATCTCCTGTAACATTACCACGTCCGCCTTCAGTCCTCTCAAATGCACGAACACGCATGCCCATTTAACTGGCCCATTTGGCCCTCCGACATTCCATGTGATCAGCCTAGTTTGGGGGGCTCATTGCCCCCCCCCCCCCTTTCGCCGATTAGCCATCACCTTTCTTGGGCCAGTCTCCAGCCCACCCCCCAGGCAGCCTCTGCCCCCAACCTCCTTTCTGTCCCACAGCAAAAATCCCTCCCCCGTCAGCAGAACATTTCCCCCCCCTCTCCCCCTAGTAACAGCACTGTGTAAACCAACCTCTTCAACAAGCATAACATCTGCTCACCCCCCACTGCGTTTCTGTGAGCTAGCCCGCCCAGCTAGCTTGGTGACCCCCGCCGCCCATGGCACCAGACATTCTCCCACCTATTGTCCCCCCTCCCCCCCCCGGACACACACATTCAAAAGAAAAGCAATCCCAACACAACTGCCCCAAAAAAACCAATACAAACAAAGAAAAGATTAAACAGAAGATCCAGCATCTAACAAACACACCTCCATTCCTCATCAGTGCAAATGTAAACTTTAACTCACTCAGCTCTGCAACAGGCCCCAAATCAATACAGAAGGCATTACAAATAATGCCCAAGAAAAAACAAGAAACTTTTTAACGTGAGCGCTGCAGCAAAGTTCAAAGACCTCAGTCCGCCACCAGTCCTTTCCTGCTAGTGCAGTCCATCGCTTCCTCGGGCGACTCAAAATAAAAATGTTGCTCCTCATACGTGACCCAGAGACGGGCCGGATACAGCAGTCCAAACTTCACCATTTTCTTAAAAAGGGTCGACTTTATCTGATTGAACCCCGCTCTTCTCCTGGCCACCTCCGCACTCAGATCCTGATAGATCCGCAGGATACTATTCTCCCATTTACAACTCAGTGTCTGCCTGGCCCACCGTAAAATACGCTCCTTGTCCAAGTACCTGTGGAATCTCACCACCATTGCCCTCGGGGGGGTCCCCCACTCGTGGCTTCCTTGCGAGCGTTCTGTGAGCCCTGTCCACCTCCAAGGGTCGGGAGAACGTCCCATCCCCCAGCAACTTCTTGAACGTTTACGCTATGTATGCCCCAGCGTCCGTTCCTACGGACCCCTCCGGGAGACCGACGATTCTCAAGTTCTGCCGGCGGGACCTATTCTCTAGGTTCTCCACCTTCTCCAGGAGCCTTTTCTGCTGGTCTCTCAGCATCCCCACCTCCAACTCCACCGCAGTTTGATGTTCCTCCTGCCTGATCTTAGATTGGATCGCCCGATCTTGGGCATCCAATCTAAGTTCCAGCCACGCAATCGATTCTTTAATCGGTCCAAGCATTCCCGTTTCTGCTTGGCGAAGCCCTCCTGAATAAACTGCATCAGCTGCTCCATTGACCGCTGGGTCGACAAGCCAGGAATCCGGTCATCCGCCATGCTTTCTCCCGCTGCAGCTTTAGCCCAAGCCTTCTCTGTTCGTCTATTTCTTCCTTTGCGAGTACTTCTAGTCCGCCTCTCCATGCACCGATGTAAGAATCCACTCCACAATTGCCTCTACCATCAATTTATCAAATCAAGTCCGATAAAAAATTGGGGGAGAAGGTCCAAAGGTCCAACCCGAGCGGGAGCCACCAAATGTGCGACCTACTCCTTCATAGCCGCCACCGGAAGTCATCTAGCCGCCTCTTGAATATATCCAAAGTTTTAGCATCAACTACTTCCTGTGGTAATGAATTCGACAGGCTCACCACTCTTTGTGTGAAGAAATGTCTCCTTATATCTGTCCGAAATGGTTTACCCTGAATCCTCAGTTTGAACCCTGGTTCTGGACACACCCATCATTGGTAATATCTTCCCTGCATCTACCCTGTCTAGTCCCTTAATACATTGTGTATTTATGTATAACCTATGTTTTTTTTTTCATGTATGGAATGATCTGTCTGGACTGTACGCAGAACAATATTTTTCACTGTACCTCGGTACACGTGACAATAAAACAAATCCAATCCAATCCACCAAACCCCCATTTATTTCTGCAAAAAGTGAAATCCCAGTACCATTGCCTGACATTTAGTATCAAATAATTATGTGTCAGCATCAAAATAAAATTTGGCATGTTTACATCAACCATGTTGACCAGGATCGGAGTGGATGCATGGGAAGTTCTTGCTGCTGACCAGAGTGCTTGAAGACAAGCAGTCAGGAACGGTATGGAAAAATCAGAGGACAAAAGAAATGACCAATCAGTGAAAAAAAAGAGCCCAGCGAAAGGAAAAAACATCAATTGACCTTGGGCCTTCACTAGTCATCCGTGTGAGCTGTAGAAGGGTTTGCAAACACGGACAAATTGGCCTCTACTTTGGATATATTACAAACTCTACAGCTACAACAGACATGTTCAATTCAAAAGTCCCATACATCCCAGGCTCAGTCCATGGTCTCTTGGGGCAGACAGATGCATAATACTACACAGGACGTGTGCTGCCCGAATACTCTTTGGCGGGCGTGGATTGGAGAGCGGACAGGTGCGCTGGTGCTGATATCTACTGGGCTTATTGCCATTAATGCTGCCTCACTCATATTTTTGCCATATTTTCTTGCTCTTCTCTTTCCTACACCATAAAAACATTTGAGAGGTTTTTGTTCACTGTTAATTGAGGGCGAGGTCTAAACATCCATGGTAGTCAGAAGCAAGTCCGAGGCAGTCAAACCAAATACTCCAAAAAATATCACAGCTGCCTTTATCAATATGCAAATTCTCCAATCTCATCCAGTTAAGCAACTCCTTATTTTTCCTTAGCTGGTTCTAGCAAAAGATACACCTCATTTAAAAAAAAGCTTACTCCAATGTAGTCTGTAAAGTTAAGGTAAACAAGAAAAAGTAATTAAACCACAGACTGACAAATCCTGGGGTCTGATGGTATGCGCACAGGGTTTTTAAAGGAAGTGGATGAGAAAATTGCAGATGCTTCAACCATTATCTTACAAAACTCTTGATTCAGCAACTGCCCCTTTAACTGGAAACCTGGAAATAAACTCCATTATTTAAGAAATGAGAGAGAGAAAAACATCAGGAAATGTTAGACTGGTCAGTCGAACATCTGTTTTGGGTAAGTTATTGGAAGCTATAATTAAGGATGGAGTGAACTGAGAAGTTTGAGCTGATTAGAGAGCCGATATGAATTTGTGAGGGGTAGACCAAGTTATCAGAAAATGCAATTAGATTTAGTAAAGTACCTAAAATGGTAGACGGGGGAATGGCAGTTACAAGGACTACCAAAAGGCATTTGGTTCACATAAATAAGGGAATGTTATTTAAAATAAAACTCATCAGGTTTTGTATGACCGACTGTTGACCTACATTGGTTGCCGATACCAGAATTTTAAAATTCTCATCCTTCTTTTTGAAGCCTTGCCCTCTCAATCTCTAAATTCCTCCAGTTCTACAAGCCTTCAAAATCTCTGTTCAGTTTCTATTCTGCCACCTTGCGCAACCCTGATTTTATCACTCCAGCACTGGCAATTGTATTTTTCAGCTACCTTGGATGTGAGCTCTAGAATTTGCTCCTTAAACCTCTCCACCTTGTTCTCCTTCTTCTCTTTAAAATCTGCCTCTTTGACTTAGCTTTTGGTCATCTGTTGATATTTCCTTTTGTGGCTTGGTGATAATTCATATTGATATTTTTCATGTTAAGTGCCTTGGGATTCTTTGCTATATTAAAGGTGCTATGTAAATGAATGTTGGCATTGGAATGGAATGAAATTATTAAGCTCATTAAGTAATGGAAAGTACAGTAGGGATCATGGACTTAAATTAGAAATAATAACAATAATCTTTATTAGCGTCACAAGTGGACTTACATTAACACTGCAATGAAGTTACCATGAAAATACCCTAGTCGCCACTCCGGCACCTGTTCGGGTACAACGAGGGAGAATTCAGAATATGCAATTCACCTAACAAGTACGTCTTTCGGGACTTGTGGGAGGAAACTGGAGCACCCTGAGGAAACCCAAGCAGACACGGGGAGAATGTGCAGACTCCGCACAGACAGGGACCCAAGCCGGGAATAGAACGCGGGTCTCTGGAGCTGTGAAGCAAACGTGCTAACCACTGTGCTACCGTAATTGACTATAGGGATTTTAGTTCGGCCTCAATTAATCCATATATTTATGAATGACATGGAGAAAACAACACAGTTGTATTTCCAATTGCCAATAACACAAAGATTGATACCATAACATGACGTCTAGACAGGGGAATAGAACTACGATGAGGCATTAATAGAGTGAGTGTGGGAAAAACTGACAACAGGTAGATTTCACACAGCCAAATGCCAGATATTTCATTGTGGATCTAAAGACAAATCTGCTTTATATTTAAGTGGTGAAATGTTAGGAACAGTGAGGTTTAAGAGGGATATACAGGTCACTAAAATGTGGGAGTGTAGTACAAAAAAAAAATGGAATATGAAATTTTACAAATAGATGGCTAGACTATAAAAAGAGAAGGAAAAAAAACAGGCCAATATAAAAGGAATTCTCTGAAAGATTGTCTCCAACCGTCTCAGTCCAGGAGATCACAAAGACCAAGTATGATTAAATAAAGAAGTTTTCCTTTGGGAAAACGATATCCTTGTCCCATATCTCGTCCACGCATGCTAGCAATGTATTCCAGAGACTCACCACTGGAAAAATCAGAACTGCCCAACATTCAGCCCATTTCTACACTTGCAGATTAAAGCCATGGCTCCTGGTCCTCCACAATAGTCAGGAATCGTGACTATTTTTATTTGTTCACAGGATGTGGGTGTCCAGCGTTTATTGCATATCCCCAATTTCCCTTGAGAAGCTGGTGGTGAACTGCCTTCTAAGTCTTTTAAATGAAATGACTTTAAATGAATCATATTACCACAGGAATTAATGTTAAAAGCAAATTTGGGTTCCTTTGGACATGTCTTGCCCGGAAAAACCAATGTACAAATTTGAAATACCGTAGCATACATGTGTAACACTGCATCACCAAATATAAAACAAATACAACATACAATACTGTAAAATGGTAACATGTTTAAAAGAATTATAATACCATCACCTACACAATGAACTTTAAGAATGATTAGGCTCCATCTAGTGACAGAGGTTGGTCGGTGCAGGTAGCAGTTAAAGTCCTGACTACCTGAACTTACCAACGTCTGCCAGTAGATGGAACATAGGAACACACAAACGCACGCAAGCAACGGTGTCTACCTTCTCTGCAAACAGAATCATTTCAGGTTTACAGAAAAGGATGTGCCAAGCACTCACTGCTTTCAGAACAATAGAGCAGGGGCAGCATGGTGGTGCAGTGGTTAGCACCGCTGCCTCACAGCGGCGAGGACACAGGTTCAACCCCAGGTCACTGACCGTGTGGAGTTTGCACATTCTCCCCCTGTCTGCATGCCCCCACTCCCCCCCAAAAACCCAAAAGCATGTGCAGGGTAGGTGAATTGGCTACGCTAGATTGCCCCTTAATTGGAAAAAGTACTCTAAATTTACAAAAAAAATTGAGTAGTTCTTTCACTTCAGCAAAGAGAGAGATAGATTATCATGCAGAACACTGTCCCTGGCCAACCCATTTGTTGCCAGTTAACCAATCAAACCAACACCCTACACAATCGGCTCCTAAGATCCATCCGGTGCCAAATAGTCTGGCTTGTCCTCTCCCAAACACAAAACCTGGGAATAGTGTCCTGACAAGCAGGCTTTCAACTTTGAGTCTTCTGCTTAAAGGTACATCCCGATTCTGGGTCCATGGACCAAAATAATAAAAATAAAGGAAATGGGAACAAAGGAAATAACCAAGAAGGATGCTTATAGACCATAGAGGGATGAAATGTTATTGCAAGGACATTTTATCAAAAACCACAAAACACACATCCATTCATCCTTCCTTTCCTACTATATAAGATTCCCAATCTTACATCTGCACTTAAACTCATGACAATGCATTGACAATAATACTGTCCTTTCCAGGAATATGCACCATTTTAATGTTGAATGGTTGTCACAATAAACTCCAACTGAACAATCTTGCATACTGAGTTTTAAATGTTTCCACAAACACAAGCGGATTATGGTCAGTATAGACTTGGCTTTGCTTATAAAGACGCCGGACAGAAACAACAAGGTGCTGAATGGCTAGTAGCAATACTAAGGCTCCCTTTTCAATAGTAGTGTACTTTCTTTGGTGCAGACTTAGTTTCTTTGAAAAGTATCCCACCCGTCTCTCTATTCCTGACTCGTCATCCTGTCGTAACATTGCCCCACCCTCAGGTTGCTAGCATCCATGTCCATTTTAAAGGGTTTCGAAAAATCAAGGGCGGCCAACGTGGGTTTGCTTACCAATATGGCCCTCAATTTCTCAAAAGCTGTTTGGCATTCAGCGGACCATTCAATTTTTTGCTTGTTTCTGCAATACATTAGTCAGAGGTACCGCTATGGTACTAAAGTTAGGTGCAAATTTTCTATAGAACACGCACATGCCTCGGAACCTGAATCTCCCGTTTCGTTTTGGGAATTGGGAAATCTAGTAACGCCCTTACATTGGCTATTCTGGGTACTACTCACTTCAACCTGCCCTAGGAAGGGCACTTTTGCTTTGGCAAACTCATTTTGGGCCAAATTGATGACTACATCGGACAATTGCAGTTGTCTAAATAATTCCTCTAATTATCCTACGTGCTGTTACTGTAAAATACCATGTTTTCCAAATAGACCATGCAGTTAGGCACTACTTGGATGTACAAGCCTGAAAAATGCTGCTGGTGCGTTTTTACATCTGTACAGCATCACTTTACACTGATATAATCCCAGTCACAAAGGCAGATATCTCTTTACCCCTGGTTGTTAAAGGAATCTGCTAATACCCCTTCAACAAATCAATTTTCGAAAGGCATAAGGCACTGCCCCAGCCTCCAACCTGGGAATCGGATATAAATCAATTTTTGCTGATGGCATTGACCTTCCAGTAATCTATACAGAACCGGGTTCTGCCATCTTCCTTAGATACTAGCAAAATCGGCAAACTCAAGCTATTCTTACTCGGCTCAATTAAATGATTCTCTGAGCTAGGTTCTGAGGGTTCAGCCAATATGGATGTGGTTTTGTTGGGTTGGAGTCACCTAAAGTCTACATCATGTTCAGTTGATACAGTGCACCCTGGTGTGTTCCTACAAATCTTCTTATGCTTTTGTAGTATTCTTATGAGATTGTTTCATTGTTCTACTTCTAAGTATGCAAACCCAGCCCCAAACTGTTCTAGTATTACTGTATTTGCTAGTTGCACGACAGGAGGGTCGCTCTGTAAACTGTCGACCTTTTCACCCCCACCTCACTCTTATTATCTCTCTCTCTACCACTACTCCTACAACCTTCTACCTCTTTCCTATCTTCTTCCCTATGATGATATTTTTTCAACGTATTTATGTGCCATTATCAGTCCTCCTTCCTATGGCCTGGAGTATCTATTAGGTAAGTCACTTTACTCCCCCTCCTAACTATCTTAGAGGAGCCTCTCAATTTCACTTTCAGTGGTTTGCCCTGCAAAGGAAACAATACCAGTACCTCATCTCCTGATTGAAATGTTCCAGACCTGGCATGTTTGTCTACCTGCATTTTCATTCTTGTTCCCGAAACCTTTAAATGCTTTTGGGCTACCTGATGAGCTCCAGGGAGGCTTTCCAGAAACGTGGGCATGTAATCCAATGTTGAGGATATGTCTTTTTGTTTTAGAAACTTCTCTTTCAACAACTTTAATGGACCCTGTACTTCATGGCTATAGACCAATTCAAATGGGTTAAACCCAGTAGATTAGTTTGGAGAATCCCTGGTGGCAAATAGTAAAAATACAATCCCTTGTTCCAATCTCTTGAATATTCATGACAATACACCCTAATTATGCTTTTGAGAGTCTGATGATATCACTCCAAAGCTCCGAGTTTTTGGGTGATAGGCGGTCGACTTTATCTGCTTGATAGCTAAACTATGAATTATGCCCTGTAAAACCTTGGACATAAAGTTAGAACCCTGATCAGATTGTATTTCTAAAGGGAGGCAAGATCCTGTGAAGAACTGCATCAACCTTTCCACTACTATCTTAGCTGTAATTGTTCTTAAAGGTGTGGCTTCTGGAAATTGGGTGGTCATAACCATGACCATAAGAATGTACTGGTGCCCTGCCCTCACTTTTGGCAATGGCCCAAACACAACTAAATGGTTTTTCAAATACTTTTGGGTTTTAACTGTGGTGTGATCACATTTGGGTTAACCTATTACCTGACAGATCTGACAGGTTCTACAGAATTGCACAACATACTTATGCAGTCCTAGCCAGGAAAAATGCCTTTTGACTGATGCTCGAGTTTTCCCGAATTCATACATGTCCTGCCAATGGTATCTCATGTGCCACCCACAGAATTTCCCCACGATATTTGGGCAGTATCACCATACCCCACCTCGCCAGCCCCAACTTCTGTGAGAGCTGACTGTGCAAATCTATGTAACACTGGGTTTGCCTCATGGGCCTCAATTATGGAAGTCCTACCAGACACTTCCTCAGAATTATCCTCATCCTCAAGGATAACTATCTGATGGTGGTGTGTCTTAGTTTAGCCACTGCCCTGGTCACCACACAGGATGGAAAAATATTTGGAAACTGTGCCTGTAACTGTTCTGTCTCCTTCTCTTCCCTCGGACTCTCTGTAACCATGGGTGAAGCTATAACCTTTACACACAGAAAATCAACACAGAGGGGAAAGGGTAGTGGAAAGGGAAAGAAAAAGAAAAATGAAAATAAAAGAATAAGGTTCTTTGATGCACTGGGATGACTTCCAGTCAATGCCTTTCTAAAGTGCAGGCTTTCGTTTTGGTACTTCTTCTACCTAGGCTTGAGATGGTTTTCTCTGGCAAGCTTGCCCTTCCCTGCAGATTCAGCATCATTTCCAGCTTACAGCAAAGTATGTGCCAGGCTCTCATTGCATTCAGAAACACAGAACAGTTCTTTTACTTCAGCAAGCGAGCGAGGGAGAGAGCGAGCGAGGGAGAGAGCGAGCGAGGGAGAGAGCGAGCGCGGGAGAGAGCGAGCGCGGGAGAGAGCGAGCGCGGGAGAAAGTGAGCGCGGGAGAAAGCGTGCGAGGGAGAAAGCGTGCGAGGGAGAGAGAGTGCGAGGGAGAGAGAGAGCGAGGGAGAGAGAGAGCGAGGGAGAGAGAGTGCGAGGGAGAGAGAGTGCGAGGGGGAGAGAGAGTGCGAGGGGGAGAGAGTGCGAGGGGGAGAGAGAGCGCGAGGGAGAGAGAGAGCGCGAGGGAGAGAGAGAGCGCGAGGGAGAGAGAGCGCGAGGGAGAAAGAGCGCGAGGGAGAAAGAGCGCGAGGGAGAAAGAGCGCGAGGGAGAAAGAGCGCGAGGGAGAAAGAGCGAGCGCGAGGGAGAAAGAGCGAGCGCGAGGGAGAAAGAGCGCGAGGGAGAAAGAGCGCGAGGGAGAAAGAGCGCGAGGGAGAAAGAGCGCGAGGGAGAAAGAGCGAGCGCGAGGGAGAAAGAGCGAGCGCGAGGGAGAAAGAGCGAGCGCGAGGGAGAAAGAGCGAGCGCGAGGGAGAAAGAGCGAGCGCGAGGGAGAAAGAGCGAGCGCGAGGGAGAAAGAGCGAGCGCGAGGGAGAAAGAGCGAGCGCGAGGGAGAAAGAGCGAGCGCGAGGGAGAAAGAGCGCGAGGGAGAAAGAGCGCGAGGGAGAAAGAGCGCGAGGGAGAAAGAGCGCGAGGGAGAAAGAGCGCGAGGGAGAAAGAGCGAGCGCGAGGGAGAAAGAGCGCGAGGGAGAAAGAGCGCGAGGGAGAAAGAGCGCGAGGGAGAAAGAGTGCGAGGGAGAAAGAGTGCGAGGGAGAAAGAGTGCGAGGGAGAAAGAGTGCGAGGGAGAAAGAGTGCGAGGGAGAAAGAGTGCGAGGGAGAAAGAGTGCGAGGGAGAAAGAGTGCGAGGGAGAAAGAGTGCGAGGGAGAAAGAGTGCGAGGGAGAAAGAGTGCGAGGGAGAAAGAGAACGAGGGAGAATGAGAACGAGGGAGAAAGAGAACGAGGGAGGAAGAGAACGAGGGAGGAAGAGAACGAGGGAGGAAGAGAACGAGGGAGAAAGAGAACGAGGGAGAAAGAGAACGAGGGAGAAAGAGAACGAGGGAGAAAAAAGGCGAGGGAGAGCCCGAGCGCACCATGCAGGAACTAATCAGGCTGTTGTCAGGCAAAACACTGTCCCTGGCCAACCCACCATTAGTTAACTAATCAAACCAATTCCATCCAAGGCTCGTTCTTAAGATCCACTCAGCACCGAGAAGTCTGGTTTCTCCTCTCCAACTACAAAACCTGCAAACACAGTGTACTGGCAAGCAGGCTGTTTTTACGAAGTCTTTTGCTTCAAGGCCTATGCGTCCATGGACCAAAAATAATAAAAGAAATGGGAACAAAGGAAATAACTCTTACACTATCGACCATCTATTTTCCATTAAAAATACAGTAAGAGGATAATAATTTTATATAACTGAAGATAGTATTTGCTGCACAGAAACCCTGCCAGCAGGGAGTCTTGGGGACTATAAATAAAAACAAAGTGCTGGAAAAGTTTAGCAACATCTGTGGAAAGACAAACAGAGTTAAGGTTTCGAGCCCAATATGACTCTTCTTTGGAACTGGGGAATTATATACCCATCACATAGACACCAGCAAAGGAATCCATCAGGAATAGATGGTAAACTGGTAGGTTAGTAACAAATGTACTTAACAAATGTGGTTTAGATCATCACTGCTATTAGTTACCCAACCTTGACCATACTTCAAACTTAATTCCATGGTTATTAAGCACTTTGTGACATGAGGTCGGAAATGGTGCTTAAAAATGGAAGTTCCTTCTTTAAGTGTCTTAGGCCGTTTCATTATGTTCTAGGCATTATAGAAATAGTAGTAGTTGTTGGCCCTTCGTTTAACCTCTGAAAGACCACACTACCCAGGCACACTCCCCGCCCCATCCCCGTAACCCCATTATCCCACATGTTGGACACTAAGGGGTAATTTAGCATGGCCAATCCACTTAACCTGCACATCTTTGGACTGTGGGAGGAAACCAGAGCACCAGGAGCAATCGCACTGTCACAAGGAGAATATGCAAACTCCACACAGTCACCCATGGTTGAAATCAAACCCGGTCTCTGGTGCTGCGATGCAGCAGTGCTAACCACTGTGCTGCTTCATTTGCCAATTATTTGCACATTCTGAAAGGTTATTAATGCCCTCCTGTAATTTGTTGCTGTCCTCGGTATTGCTTCCTCAATTTGTCAGCCACAAATTTACAATTTGTCTTCGATTCCAAAGTCTAATTGTTGTGCAAGTTGTGAACAGCAGGAATCCCAGCAGAGTCCTTACCCAACACCCATTTCTCGATGAAAAATCCCGATGAATCATATCCCAGGGATCCATCCACAAATTTGTTAAGCAAACCTTCGCGATAGCCAAGGCCCCATTCCCACATGAATCCATCGCTATGTAACCTGATATGCCGAGAACATGTCAAAAACAATAGATTCAAATACCAAATGAAAACACAAGCAATGTGCGAAAACGGTCTTTATTCAATTTGTTCACACCTTACAATGGCCTCAGATGAGGCCATTTCTTTGTATTGAAAAATGTCAGGAATTAGCACTCTGAAAACTTTGTAATCTTTTTCTACTTAGCGTGCCAACTTTGGACAAGCACAATACAGTCCACCATGTCTTCAATGCAGTCAAATATAGTTTCAAGCTGCAGTGCAAAATCCTGGAGCATTTATACAGCCTTTTTGGCATTGACGAGAGAAACAGGTGGGCTCCCTGGGTGAAGAATGTACTGCATTTACTTGCATCATCTGTCAGCTGTCGTGAGCACATGGCATCATTCACCTCTTTGTAAGTTTCCATGGCTGTCTCTGCTGGAATTTCCAGGTCAGTCTCCTGCAGGTGAGCAGAAAATGCCGAGTCATCGGGCTGGTTGGCCGCACCTTGCTCCTCTTCATTTTTGACGTCTTGTACCGTTGTAACCTGTTTGAATGCAGCGTGGTGGAAGCAATTGGCAACTACCGCTTCGATCACCACCTTCCATGTCTTCTTCATCATGAACTTGGCCCTAGAACAGTTGAATTATATTCCTGTTTATCAGCTGTCATGGTGGCTTTTCAGGTCAATCACCCCATAACCACTGATTGGAGCTTGGCCAAGGTGCTGGAAGGCAATAAACTTCAGCTTGACGCTCTTTCGACAGCGACGCTGTATGAGGGCAGTTGGCTGTAATGAGGACTATCTTCCTTTCCTTTCGCCGATATGCTTTGCCTGCTTTCAGCCAGGTTATCCAGGCAGTTTTATTGCCCTCGTACTGCGCATGTATTACCTTGACCTTCGCAAAGCAACACTGTGTCTTGGACTTTCCCATCACATGATGCGGCAACTTTTCAGTGCCCTCCATGTTGGCACAGACTGTTGCAGTGATGTATTCCTTGCGCCGTTTTCTATCATCACAAGTTTGACCTTCGAACATCAAACAGCAGTCTGGCAAAAAGACTGTAAAATAATCAGGTTTCTCCCAGGTTAAAAATGTCTAACTGTGCATACTCGTTCAAGGTGTGGGAGAGATTATTTTGAAGCCAATCATCTGTCATTGCCCCCATACAGCCTACCCTCACAACTTACCATGCGGAAGACAAAGCAGTGCCTCCGCTTGAATCTGTCTAGCCATCTGTGCTGTGGCCATGTGGCCCAGCTTTTTTAACAGGGGGACTCCCCTTTCCTGCAGGATTTGACTGGAATTGGGAACATTTTCTACTCGGGCTGCCTTGAACCATGTGACCTAAGCTTCTTCAGTGGTGGGATAGACAACTGCTCTCACCCTCTTCCTCGCCGTAGAAAATGCCTACTTGTCAAACTGTTCCAAGATGTTCGCCTTGTGTTTCACAATGGTGGACAAACTCAATGGGAAAATCTCCCACTCCTTCACAATGTCAGTTTTCTGCTTCGCAGCATGGTTTTCAACTGGCTGTATCAACTTCACCTTCACTCCAATTGACAACACTTGAACTTTCTCTCAGGTTTAGTAACACTCACAAGCTTTGTACATTCTTTCACAGGGAGATCTTGTTGTCAAAGTACGGCTGGCCAAGTGCGCCACGATTCACACTTGTGTTATCTAATTTTGCTTTGATTGGTTGGTGCATTCATATGACAAGGTCAGAGAAGTTCAGCTAATCCAGACCAGTGTGGAATTTTAGTTCATCATGGACATCATTCTATGGGATTTGCAATTCAACCAACAGGAACAGCCAACAACTTCAACATAACCAGAATTTTGTGTCATACAGGTTTGACTCATCATGATTTCACTGTACCCTTAATTAGCACTACCTGTTTTGTCTTGAAGCCAACCATTCTGCCATTTATCCCATCTCCATATTTTTCTGACCTTATTTATTAATATAATGGGATATCTTATTGGAGGCCTTTTGAAGATCCAAATACATCTTCTACATAACCACCGTCTACCTTCTATCAACTTTGACCAAGGGTCATCTGAACTCAACTTTGACAAAGGCTCATCTGGACTCGAAACGTTAGCTCTTTTCTCTCCCTCCAGACGCTGCAAGACCTGCTGAGATTTTCCAGCATTTTCTCTTTGGTTACATTTTTCTTTTTACATGCTTCAAGAAACTTTTATAATCAATTTTTATCTCCCTTGCAAGTTCACTCTTGTAATCCATTTTTCCTCTCTTGATAAATCGATTTGCCATCCTTTGCTGAATTCTAAACTGCACCCCACCCTCCAACTAGCTACTTTTTCAAGCAAAATTACATGGTTCTTCCTTGGATCTAATACTATCCATAATTTATTTTGTTAGCCATAGTTGGGCCACTTTTCCGGTTGTGCTTTTGCTCCAGAAAGGAATGTACAGCTGTTGCAATACAAGCATTTGTTCCTTAAATATTAGCCATTGCCTATCCACCATCATGCCTTTTAATGAAGCTCCACAATCTATCATACCAACTCACCCCTCATATACCTGCATAGTTTTCTTTGTTTAGATTTAGGAGCCTAGTTTCAGATTGGACAACTTCACATTCTATCCTAATGAGGAATTCTATCATGTTATTGTCACTCATCCCTAAAGGATGCCGCACAACAAGGTTATTAATTGACCCTTTCTCTTTGCACAACACCAGATCTAGGACAGCCCGTTTCCCAATTCGTACCATTTCATACACATACCAGGAATTCATCCACCACAGTATTATTGCTAATTTGGTTTGTAGCACCTTTGTTACATGCATCTCTAATTTCCTCTTTAATGCTACCCCTTACTGTGCCACTACTGTTTGAAGGCCTATAGACATCTCCCACTCATATTATCCACCCCTTGTTTCTTAGTTCCACCCAAACTGATTCTACACCATGGATTTTCAAGGTCAATATCCTTTCTCACTATTGCACTGATTCCATCCTTTGCCAACACTATCCAACCTCCTTTTCCTTTTTGCCTGTGCTTCCAAAATATCGAATATGCTTGAACATTCAATTTCCAGCCTTGGTCATCCTGCAGCCATGTCTCCGTAATCACAATCACAATGTGACTGTTTACATATATTTGCACTGTTAATTCATCAACTTTATTGCAAATGCTCTGTGCATTCAGATGGTGCCCTTCAGACTTATTTTAAAAATATTTTTACACATTTGTTTTTCTATGGCCCTATTTCCTTGATTCCTCGGTCTTCCACTCTTTTCATTTCTATCTTTGTTTCCTTCTCGTGTCTCCCCACTTGGGTTCCAAAACTCCTGCCACTCTAGTTTAAACTTCCCCCACAGAACTAGCCAAAACCCATGAAAATATTGGTCCCTGTCCTGCTGGGGTGAAACCCATCCAGCTTGCACACGTCCTATCTTCCCTAGAATAAGTGCTACACGAGGGACATATTAGAAAACTGGGTCCAGAAATGAGACCCCAATGTAGCAGGCGATTTAGGGGTTAAACCAATTGAGGGAAAATATTGAGAGGAGTAAAAGGGATACGCCCACACCTGGCCAAGTTACATTGTCCCAGTGAGACTTAAAACTCATAAGTGGGAATACACAGTATGCTCCCAGATGCATTGCTCTTTGGGACACTCCTGTCTGGCCATCTATTAGCTCATTACAGAGTTTGATATAAGAGGATGTTAGAGGAGAAGGCTTTGGAAATCGAGTTAGCAAAGTCATGCAAGTGCCACTGAGGCAGGCTTTGGAAAAGGGTTCTGAAACACCGTCCCCAACAGAAGAAAAAATGCTTTGTTAAATGCAAGTATTGCCTTTGTCGGCTTATGTAAGTTGGATTGGATTTGTTTATTGTCACGTGTACAGAGGTACAGAGAAAAGTATTTTTCTGCGAGCAGCTCAACAGATCATTAAATACATGAAAAGGAAATAAAAGAAAATACATAATAGGGCAACACAACATATACAATGTAACTACATAAGCACTGGCATCGGATGAAGCATACAGGGTGTAGTGTTAATGAGGTCAGTCCATAAGAGGGTCATTTAGGAGTCTGGTGACAGTGGGGAAGAAGCTGTTTTTGAGACTGTTCTCAGACTTCTGTATCTCCTGCCCGATGGAAGAAGTTGGAAGAGTAAGCTGGGTGGGAGGGATCTTTGATTATGCTGCCCGCTTTCCCAAGGCAGCGGGAGGTGTAGATGAAGTCAATGGATGGGAGGCAGGTTCGTGTGATGGACTGGGCGGTGTTCACGACTCTCTGAAGTTGCCCGTGGTCCTGGGCCGAGCAGTTGCCATACCAGGCAGTGATGCAGCCCGATAGGATGTTTTCTATGGTACATCTGTAAGAGTTGGTAAGGGTTAATGTGGACATGCCGAATTTCCTTAGTTTCCTGAGGAAGTATAGGCGCTGTTGTGCTTTCTTGGTGGTAGCGTCGACGTGGGTGGACCAGGACAGATTTTTGGAGATGTGCACCCCTAGGAATTTGAAACTGCTAACCATCTCCACCTCGACCCCGTTGATGCTTACAGGGGTGTACAGTACTTTGCTTCCTGAAGTCAATGACCAGCTCTTTAGTTTTGCTGGCATTGAGGGAGAGATTGTTGTCGCTACACCATTCCACTAGGTTCTCTATCTCCCGCCTGTATTCTGACTCGTCGTTATTCGAGATCTGTCCCACTATGGTCGTATCGTCAGCAAACTTGTAGATGGAGTTGGAACCAAATTTTGCCACGCAGTCGTGTGTGTACAGGGAGTAGAGTAGGGGGCTAAGTACGCAGCCTTGCGGGGCCCCGGTGTTGAGGACTATTGTGGAGGAGGTGTTGTTGTTCATTCTTACTGATTGTGGTCTGTTAGTCAGAAAATCGAGGATCCAGTTGCAGAGTGGGGAGCCAAGTCCTAGGTTTTGTGCAAGACCTAGTGGCATGAGATCTGCATGTTCACATAAAGTGCTGTATGATGGTAACTAGTGTGATAAGGTTAAGAAAGTACATGTAATGTTATTGTTAGGGTTTCAGTTTAAAAGTTTAAATATTATTTTCTTTTCTTTTGTTTTAATAAAGTTTGTCTATAAAATAACCAGGCCATATGTCTTATATTATCACGCCTGGAATGAATCTATCTTTCCGAACTTAAGAAATCTTAAAGAAATTATGGCTTTGGTTCAGTCGCTTAGCCACTGTTGAGGGCTGACCAGGCATCTGTAAAGCAAGGCCCAATGCTCCAGAAATAAACCCGTCCCTCCTTCACCATCTCTCTAGCCAGACATTCGGCTGTTCTAGTCTCGTAGTCCTGATCTTGCGAGCACTGGCACTGGGAGCAATTCTGAAATTACTCCCTTTGTTACTGCTTCTTCATTTATTTCATAACTCCCTAAATACCAGGGTTTTTCAAACTGTGGGTCACGGGCGGGTGTTGGGAGGATCGTGGAACAATCGGTCACGGCTTTCCCAATCGTGGGAGAAGCGCCCAATGGCCGCAACCAGCTTTTAAATTGCGAATGCTGGCTGCAACCGGCTTTTAAATAGAATGATGCAGTCTTCTGGCCAGAAGCAGCAGCAGAGAGCAAGTCACGTGAAGAACTGAAGATGGATCATTTTAAACAAAAAGAAAAAACTGAAATCGGGAACAAAGCAGCGTAAAGATGATTTGAGGTATGCGTTTGTTCATTTTGCCAATGCACATCAGGATGCAAAGCCCATGTGTGTTATATGCAGGGAGGTACTGGCAAATATAAGTTTAAAACCCTCAAAATTTCAACGGCATTTAAGACTAAGCATGGTGAGTTAGAGGACAAACCTCTTGATTTTTATCAAATGTTGCAGCGAGAACTTAAATCGTCATCTGAAGTCCTTAGCAGAAATAAATCTTTGAATGACAAAGCAAGTGAGATCATGAGGACCAAGCAGGCTCATCCGTCGCACTAAAAGTTGGCAAAAAAGGTGGGTCATGAAGGCAGGCCGGCAGGGGTTGTGAAGGCAGGCAGGCTGGTAAAAGTGGGTTCAGTGAAAATAATTTAAAAATACGCTGCCCTAAACTCTGTTTGCAGGACCTCTTCCCACTTTTTACCTCTGTCACTGGTACCGAAATGGACCACAACGTCTTCTGGCTGCTCGGTGTCCCTCTTCGGAATGTTCTGCAGCTGCTGAGTGACATGCCACTTGTGCCACAGATCGGCTCTTGCTGCATTCCTGCATTCCCCAGTGAAACTATCTCCTCCAGCAGTATTTAAATGGAAAATGGAGGGCGGAGAACCCATGGGGGCTCCTGCACCACATGACTAAGCTTTTACTCTGTCGTCGGATGGTCACCCATTTCCTTTCTGTCCGTGCACGTTTTACCTGCGGTGTGACGTGATGTCTATGATAATCTCAGCCTTGCACATGTTCTGCAGTAATTGCAGCTGTAGCTCCAGTTCCAAACTACAGGTTCGAGTAGCTGCAGCTGGAGTCACTTCCTAAATACATGGTTGCCTTATATATAAAGTGGAAGTGTCCATGACTTCCCACACAGCACAGGAGGAGCATTCCACATGACTGAGCTGTCCTGCCATGACACCCTTAAATTACTCCCTTTGCTTTTGCTTCCTCTAGCTTAAAGAGTATTAAATATATATCAGAGGCTTTACATTTTATAACACTACTTAATCTAAGCTAAAGACCAATTTTTACTTTAATAGAGCGGACAGTAGAAATACTCATCAGTCCTACTTACCAATGTTGCCTGCCGCCGAAGAATCTATGTTTCCCCTCATGTTATTTTATTTGTGTTAGAGCAATAAACTGCAGTTCATTTGTTTTGGCAGAAATGTTTCTCAAGCAACAGTATATTCCAAGATGCTGCATTTCCTGTTTTTATTTCCAGTTTCCAAAATGTGCAGTATTTTATCTCTACTTTTGCATATTAATTTGGTGCTTTCAAATCCTTCTATTTCCATCTGCTTCCACAGATTCTACCCAATACTTCATCTACTCTTGGGAGTTGTCTTCCAATGTTTGCAGCCATCCCTCCATCACATCTTTGAATTACAATTAATTGCTTTCAGTCTTTATTTTCATCATTTAAGACTCGTCCAGGGATTGTCTCCCTCCACCAACAGACTTTCTGTCCGTCTGAGGAACATAGCTTCCAGACTCACAGCTCATCTTCGCAATCAAAGGTTATGAGGATAAAGCAGGATTAGTATATTGAGTTGAATGATCAGCCATGATCGTGATAAATGGCGGAGCAGGCTCGAAAGACCAAAAGGCTTCCTCCTGCTCCTATCTTTTATGTATCTATGCAATCTCATCCAAACCTGCAACTTCCCGAGGCCTTGAACTCTGTTCCACTGGCTCCGACTGCATTTGCACCCCCACTTCCTTTACCCAACCTTCAGCACTCTAGGCCCCTATGTTTGGAACTCCGCCCTCTAAACCCATCATCTTTTCCTTGACCTCCTTTAAGGACCCTCTATAAAACTCACTCCTTTAACCAAGCTACTGTGTACCATTTATAATATTGTCTACTTTGACTCAGCATCCATTTTTTGATCATGCCTCTTATGAAACACCTTGGGGGGGTTTAAAAAAAGACATTATACAAATGCAGGGAAATACTATTATCGTAATAAATAACAGTACATTTAACTCTGGTAAAGTTTCACTGCAAAAATTGGTTTTAAAGTCTGAGCTACAGAATTTAGTTCAACTTGTTTGTTTTGAGAAATAAAAATTTAGTTCATTTTACATTTTAATTAAATTCTCTAGTGAAGGTGAGCTACTCTGAACAGAGGAATACAAGATGTGGAGATGCCGGCGTTGGACTGGGGTGAGCACAGTAAGAAGTCTTACAACACCAGGTTAAAGTCCAACAGGTTTGTTTCGATGTCACTAGCTTTCGGAGCGCTGCTCCTTCCTCAGGTGAATGAAGAGGTATGTTCCAGAAACACATATATAGACAAATTCAAAGATGCCAAACAATGCTTGGAATGCGACCATTAGCAGGTGATTAAATCATTACAGATCCAGAGATGAGGTGACCCCAGGTTAAAGAGGTGTGAATTGCATCAGGCCAGGACAGTTGGTAGGATTTTGCAGGCCAGATGGTGGGGGATGAATGTAATGCGACATGAATCCCAGGTCCCGGTTGAGGCCGCACTCATGTGTGCGGAACTTGGCTATAAGTTTCTGCTCGGCGATTCTGCGTTGTCGCGGGTCCTGAAGGCCGCCTTGGAGAACGCTTACCCGGAGATCAGAGGCTGAATGCCCTTGACTGCTGAAGTGTTCCCCGACTGGAAGGGAACATTCCTGCCTGGTGATTGTTGTGCGATGTCCGTTCATTCGTTGTCGCAGCGTCTGCATGGTCTCGCCAATGTACCACGCTTCGGGACATCCTTTCCTGCAGCGTATGAGGTAGACAACGTTGGCCGAGTCACACGAGTATGTACCACGTACCTGGTGGGTGGTGTTCTCACGTGTAATAGTGGTATCCATGTCGATGATCTGGCACGTCTTGCAGAGATTGCCATGGCAGGGTTGTGTGGTGTCGTGGTCACTGTTCTGAAGACTGGGTAATTTGCTGCAAACAATGGTTCGTTTGAGGTTGCGCGATTGTTTGAAGGCAAGTAGTGGGGGTGTGGGGATGACCTTGGCAAGATGTTCATCGTCATCAATGATGTGTTGAAGGCTGTGAAGAAGATGACATAGTTTCTCCGCTCCGGGGAAGTACTGGACGACGAAGGGTATTCTGTCGGTTGTGTCCCATGTTTGTCTTCTGAGGAGGTCGGTGCAGTTTTTCGCTGTGGCGCGTTGGAACTGTCGATCGATGAGTCGAGTGCCATATCCCGTTCGTACAAGGGCATCTTTCAACGTCTGTAGATGGCTGTTACGCTCCTCCTCGTCTGAGCAGATCCTGTGTATACGGAGTGCTTGTCCATAGGGGATGGCTTCTTTAATGTGTTTAGGGTGGAAGCTGGAGAAGTGGAGCATCATCAGGTTATCCGTGGGTTTGCGGTAAAGTGAAGTGCTGAGGTGACCGTCCTTGATGGAGACGAGTGTGTCCAAGAATGTAACTGATTTTGGAGAGTAGTCCATGGTAAGTCTGATGGTTGGATGGAACTTATTAATGTCATTGTGTAGTCGTTTCAGTGATTCTTCGCCGTGGATCCAAAGGAAAAAAATGTCATCGATGTATCTGGTGTATAACGTCGGTTGAAGGTCCTGCGCGGTGAGTAGGTCCTGTTCAAACTTGTGCATAAAGATGTTGGCGTATTGGGGTGCAAATTTGGTCCCCATGGCTGTTCAGTGCGTCTGGATGAAGAACTTGTTGTCGAAGGTGAAGACGTTGTGATCCAGAACGAAGCGGATGAGTTGCAGAATTGCGTCTGGAGATTGGCAGTTGTCGGTGTTGAGTACTGAGGCTGTTGCAGCAATGCCGTCGTCATGGGGGATGCTGGTGTAGAGTGCCGAGACGTCCATTGTGACGAGGAATGTTCCTGGTTCAACTGGTCCATGGGTGCTGAGTTTCTGTAGGAAGTCCGTCGTGTCGCGACAGAAGCTGGGCGTACCTTGTACGATGGGTTTCAAGATGCCCTCGATGTAGCCGGAAAGGTTCTCACACAAGGTCCCATTGCCTGAAACGATAGGGCGGCCTGGTGTGTTGGCCTTATGTATTTTCGGGAGGCAGTAGAGATCTCCAATGCGGGGAGTACGTGGGATGAGAGAACGTAGGATGCTCTGAAGATCTGGATCCAAGGTCTTGATCAGTCTGTTAAGTTGGCGGATGTGTTCCTTCGTCGGATCTGTGGGTAACTGTCTGTAGCAGCCTCAGTACTCAACACCGACAACTGCCAATCTCCAGACGCAATTCTGCAACTCATCCGCTTCATTCTGGATCACAACGTCTTCACCTTCGACAACAAGTTCTTCATCCAGACGCACGGAACAGCCATGGGGACCAAATTCGCACCCCAATACGCCAACATCTTCATGCACCAGTTTGAACAGGACCTACTCACCGTGCAGGACCTTCAACCGACGTTATACACCAGATACATCGATGACATTTCTTTCCTTTGGACCACCGGCGAAGAATCACTGAAACGACTACACGATGACATTAATAAGTTCCATCCAACCATCAGACTCACCATGGACTACTCTCCAAAATCAGTTGCATTCTTGGACACATTCGTCTCCATCAAGGACGGTCACCTCAGCACTTCGCTTTACCGCAAACCCACGGATAACCTGATGATGCTCCACTTCTCCAGCTTCCACCCTAAACACATTAAAGAAGCCATCCCCTATGGACAAGTGCTCCGTATACACAGGATCTGCTCAGACGAGGAGGAGCGTAACAGCCATCTACAGACGTTGAAAGATGCCCTTGTACGAACGGGATATGGCACTCGACTCATTGATCGACAGTTCCAACGCGCCACAGCGAAAAACCGCACCGACCTCCTCAGAAGACAAGCATGGGACACAACCGACAGAATACCCTTCATCGTCCAGTACTTCCCTGGAGCGGAGAAACTACGTCATCTTCTTCACAGCCTTCAACACGTCATTGATGACGATGAACATCTTGCCAAGGTCATCCCCACACCCCCACTACTTGCCTTCAAACAATCGCGCAACCTCAAACGAACCATTGTTTGCAGCAAATTACCCAGTCTTCAGAACAGTGACCACGACACCACAAAACCCTGCCATGGCAATCTCTGCAAGACGTGCCAGATCATCGACATGGATACCACTATTACACGTGAGAACACCACCCACCAGGTACGTGGTACATACTCGTGCGACTCGGCCAACGTTGTCTACCTTATACGCTGCAGGAAAGGATGTCCCGAAGCGTGGTACATTGGCGAGACCATGCAGACGCTGCGACAACGAATGAACGGACATCGCGCAACAATCACCAGGCAGGAATGTTCCCTTCCAGTCGGGGAACACTTCAGCAGTCAAGGGCATTCAGCCTCTGATCTCCGGGTAAGCGTTCTCCAAGGCGGCCTTCAGGACGCGTGACAACGCAGAATCGCCGAGCAGAAATTTATAGCCAAGTTCCGCACACATGAGTGCGGCCTCAACCGGGACCTGGGATTCATGTCGCATTACATTCATCCCCCACCATCTGGCCTGCGAAATCCTACCAACTGTCCTGGCTTGATGCAATTCACACCTCTTTAACCTGGGGTCACCTCATCTCTGGATCTGTAAAGATTTAATCACCTGCTAATGGTCGCATTCCAAGCATTGTTTGGCATCTTTGAATTTGTCTATATATGTGTTTCTGGAACATACCTGTTCATTCACCTGAGGAAGGAGCAGCGCTCCGAAAGCTAGTGACATCGAAACAAACCTGTTGGACTTTAACCTGGTGTTGTAAGACTTCTTACAGAGGAATACAAGAAATGGGTGTAGGCCAATCAGCCCCTCGAGCCAGATCTAGAATTCGATAAGATCATGTCCTCTGATTGTGAACTCAATTTCACCCTTCTGTCCATCCCCCCATTACTCTCGACTTCCTGGTCAACCAAAAATGTGTCTAACTCAGCCATGAGTTAACTCAATGACCCAGCCTCCACCGTTCTGGGGAACAGCATTTAACTTGAGAAATTCTCCTCATCGCAGTCTTGAATGGGGCCTCCTATTTTTTTTTTTAAAGTGTCCCCTTGTTCTAGACTCACCCACAAGGGAAACACCCTGTCAAGTTCCATCAGGATCTTTTGTTTCAATGAGATCACCTCTCATTCTTCGCAACCTGTCCAATCAAGATAGGCACGGTGGCACAGTGGTTAGTACTGCTGCCTCACACCACCAAGGACCCGGATTCAATTCCAGCCTTGAGTGCCTGTGTGGAGTTTGCAAGTTCTCCCACTGTCTGCGTGTGTTTCCTCCGGGTACACCAGTTTCTTCTCATAGTCCAAAGATGTGCAGGTTAGGTGGGATAGGGTGACAAATGAGCCTAGGTAGGGTGCGCTGAGGGCCGTTGCAGACTCGATGGGCCAAATGGCCCCCGTCTGCACTGTGGGGATTCTGTTGAACTTTTCCTTGCAAGATAAGCTTTTCATCTCAAGAATCAGTCAAGGGAACCTTTCTCTGTATTGCTTCAAATGCAATATAGTAAGACTTAAAACTAACTAAGGTTTGTACAGCTGCAGCAATACGTCCTTACTTTTACAATTGATTCTTTTTGCTTTTAATGGCAACATTCTATTTCCCTTTCTAATCACACGCTGCATCTGTATATTAACGTTTTGAGATTCTGACAGGAAAAATAGAAAATATTATCTAAATGGGGAAATTAAAGAATGAAGCGGACAGGTTCACCTTTTACCATATCATACTCCAGTGTCAACTTTTTGCCGACTCACAACCTATCTACATTTCTTCGTAGACTCTTTATGCCCTCCAGACAACTTACTTTCCTACCTATGTTTCATCAGTAAACTTAGCTGCCATACAATTTCTCCCTTCATTCAAGTCATTGATATAGATTGTAAACAGCTACTGTCGCAGCACTGATCCCCATTGATAGTTTGTCCCCAAAAAATTCCATTTATCCCTACTCTCTGCTTCCTGTTAGCTAACTTAGCCTCAATCCATGTTTACATGATTATCCCGTACACCATGACCTCTTACTTTGTATAGCAATTTTCAATAAGGCACCTTATCGTATATCTTTTGGAAATCCGAGTTCACTAGAGTTGTAGCATTTTCCCTATTTAACTTATACATTTATATAAAAATGTGGGTTCAGGGGGCCAGTTGTTGCACCACCCTTGTGGTGACATGTTGATAAAACATAGAATTATATTTGCTCTTTGTCAAATAAGGTGAAGAGTAACCCGTGTTTTATTCTGCTTTTTTGAACTTAAACAAAGCTGTTTGCAACATCAATTAAAGGAATGCATGGCTCCATGAACTTTTCCAGTTAAATTGTAAAATCTTAATGGGGACCCATAGCTTCATTCATTCTTAAAGTAATTTAAACTACACTGCAGATATTAATGAGTCTTTGAACACTTGATATGCATTTCAGTAGGAATTTTAAGAAGCTTAACATTACCATTAAACTTGAACAAGAGCATAAATAACCTATTTAAATGTATCAAAATTTACATTCAACTTTATTTTACAATCATTGCATTATGAAGCTCAGTGGGAACTTCATTTTCTTGTCTTTGTGCATGCACAATATCCATAAATTCATATTATGATAATTGCAGTACTCTCCCACCAATCTTAGATTCAGTTTTAGCAATTCTGACCAGACTCCACAAGTTTTATAACCTCCTGCTTATTTCCACAGTAGATAATCTTCCTCCCCCGGTCTCATCCCCAGTTTGAGAAATAAACCTTATCCACACTGCCTGGCCTATGCTGAGATCTGGAAAACCTATCTCTGTCTGAGTGACTCACTGTGACAGTCCTGAAGTTTTTTTTGTTGTGATGTGTTCACAGATTAAACAAAGTCTAATGTTCTGCCTATTTAATCAAGTGGCAAAAATCTAGAAAATGGTCACGGAAACTTCAATACCAGCAAGAAAGACGAGGTTGCTGGTCACATCTTAGCTATATTAGAATCAACTACCTTGGCCTGGCTGCAGTCAATTGGTGCGATGGGCACTTGTTTATTGATTACAGACACAAAAACTAAGTTGTCGTTTTATTTCTTTAAGATCACAACAATCCATCCTAGTGGAATAGCCTACACGTGCCTACGGGATGGGAATGATTATCTTCCCAGTGATCTTTGTGGAGTACGAGAGCAGGGGATCTCTATTATCCTCTGTTTAAAAGGTCGGCCAGTAAGGTACCAACAGCACAGGGGCCCAGTAGGGATCTACTGGGCTGTGTAAATATTGTGTATAAATAAAACTAAGTTTCTTTCTTTCTTTTTTTTTAAACTCGGAGTGGACTCCCCGTGTTCCTATTAAAAACTAGCTTATTTTCTCCCCACACACACTCCCTTAAGTCATCAATGAAACAGAAAGCTAACTGCTTTTTAGTTTTGATTGAAAAAATAAGTGTACGGTTTTAAAAGAGAACTTCTGTCCAACCCAGAAATCAGAAAGAGACAGTTGGCATGAAGCTACAAAACGAGAACGGATAAAGAACAGACTTTCAATATTCATGTTGCTGAAGCAACTTAGACATATAGGAAGGGATGAGTTCATGCAGTGATCCGAACACAAAAATGGGAAGTTAAACCATAAATATCTCCAGAAAGGTGATAGGGGGCTGGACTCTCCGCCAGCGGGATGCTCCGTTTTGCCGGCAGCCCAGGGGTTTCCCGGCGGCGTGGGGCTGTCCCACAATGGGAAACCCCATTGACCAGCCGGCGTAACGGATCATCCCGCCGGTGGGGTAAAACGGAAATGTGGCACGGCGGGACGGAGAATCCAGCCCAGGGAACTGGAACGCGCTGTCTCCGAGGTGGATGAAAAGAAGAAAAATTTCAAAAGGAAATTGGATGGGAACTTGAGTTAAATAAAATTTTAAATAATAATCTTTATTATCTCAAGTAAGCTTACATTAACACTGCAATGAAGCTACTGTGAAAAGCCCCTCGTCGCGACATTCCGGCTCCTGTTCGGGTACAGAGAGAGAATTCAGAATGTTCAAATTACCCAACAGCACGTCTTTCAGGACTTGTGGGAGGAACCAGATACGGAGAACCCGGAGGAAACCCACGCAGACAAGGGGAGAACGTGCAGACGCCACACAGACAGTGACCCAAGCCGGGAATCGAACCTGGGGCCCTGGAGCTGTGAATCAACAGTGCTAATCACCATGCTACCGTGCTGCAGGGCTACAAGGAGCTGGCATGGCCTACTTTTATACCTTAATGACAATGACTATGTATGGCAAACATGCTAAATCTGATGCTGGCGGTTGTTCAATCATGGATCCTCAGTGTACTCAAGGGCAGCAGGATAGCATTCAGGAGCTGAATCTATTTTCATTCAGGAAACACAGATTTAGAAGAGATGTGACGTTCTTAAAATGATGAAGGCAATAACTTTTTTCCAGTTGAATAAATATTTTAAATTAATAATGGGGGGACTCCTGGAGGTATGATTGTAAAAGATTTAAGGCAATAGTCAAGTTATATGTTTAATCTGCAAGTCAAAACCCTTTGGAACAGTTTACTGAAGTATTTGACAAGTACAGATTTCCTGCAGCTGGGCAAGTTCTCGAGTTAGCATAGAGAGGTTGTGATATTGGAAAGCAGCGAGGCTCACCAGTTGCCTCAGACTTCTATGAAATTGTTTGATTGCCTTTATGAATATTTGTTTAATTGGACTCCTAGACGAAGATTAAATGTCTAAATTGCCCGTCTATGGTGTATGAGGATGCACATCCAGATGGGCTGGATTGGATGGATACTATTAACACAAGTGTTGAGGACTTCAATACTGTCCTTTACCTCAATTGTAAAATATTAGGAGCACAACAATAAATTTTCACTCAATGGAAATCTGTAGTCCTTAAATACAGTATTATGCACCAGCCTTTATTTTTTTATACCACCAAAATGGAAACCATTTGTACAAAAATGTAATACCGCTGTTTAAGGGAGGGAGGCAGAAGATGGGAAATTTTAGGCCGGTTACCCTCACTTCGGTCATTGGTAAGATTTTAGAGTCCGTTATTAAAGATGAGACTGTGGAGTGCTGGGAGCGCATGATAAAATAAGACTGAGTCAGCACGGCTTCGTCAAGGGGAGGTCATGTCTGACAAATCAGTTAGAGTTCTTTGAGGACGTAACAAGGAAGTTAGAGAAAGGAGAACCAGTAGACGCAATTTAATTTAGATTTCCAGAAGGCCTTTGACAAGGTGTCGTATAGGAGGCTGTTAAATAAGTTAAGAGCCCATGGTGTTACGGGTACGGTACTGGCATGGATAGAGGATTGGCTGACTGGCAGAGAGTGGGGATAAAGGAGTATTTTTCAGGATGGCAGCCGGTGACTAGTGGTGTGCCTCAGGGGTCGGTGCTGGGACCACAATGTTTTCAGAATATACATTAATGATCTAGAAGAAGGAACTGAGGGCACGTTGCTAAGTTTGAAAATTATACAAAGATATGCAGAGGGCAGATAGTATTCAGGAGGCAGGGGGCTGCAGAAGGACTTGGACAGGTTAGGAGTGTGGGCAAAGAAGTGGAAGATGGAATACAATCTGGAAAAGTGTGAGGTCATGCACTTTGGACTATTTTCTAAATGTGGAAATGCTTAGGAAATCAGAAGCACAAAAGGACTTAGGAGTCCTTGGTCAAAATTCTCTTAAGGTTAACATGCAGGTTGGGGCGGCATGGTGGCGCAGTGGTTAGAATTGCTGCCTACAGCTCTGAGGACCCAGGTTCAATATCGACCCCGGGTCACTGTGTGTGGAGTTTGCACATTCTCCCCGTGTCTGCGTGGGTCTCACCCCGACAACCCAAAGATGTACAAGTTAGGTGGATGGCCATGTTAAATTTTCCCTTAATTGGAAAAAAAATAATTGGGTACTCGAAAAAAAAAATTAAAATACAAACGCAGGGATGTACTTCTGAGGCTGAATAAGGCTCTGGTCAGACCTGATTTGGAGTATTGAGAGTAGATTTGGGCCCGGTATTTAAGGAAAGATATGCTGGCCTTGGAAAGGGTCCAGAGGAGGTTCACAAGAACGATCCCTGGAATGAAGAGCTTGCCTGTCATATGAGGAGCAGTTGCGGACTCTTGGTCTGTATTCGGAGTTCAGTATGATGAGGGGGGGGGGACCTTATTGAAACTTACAGGATACTGCGAAGCTCGGATACTCGAGTGGACGTGGAGAGGATGGTTTCACTTGTAGGAAAAACTAGAACCAGACGGCACAACCTCAGACTGAAGGGACAGTCCTTTGAAACAGATAAGGAGGAATTTCTTCAATAAAAGGGTGGTGAAACTTTGGAACTCTTTGCGCAGAAGGCTATGCAGGCCAAATCACTGACTGTCTTTAAACCAGAGATAGACAGGCTCTTGATTAATGAGAGGTGCAGGGGTTATGTGGAGAAGGCAGGAGAATGGGGATGAGAAAAATATTAACCATGATTGAACAACGGAGCAGACTCGATGGGCTGAGTGACCTAATTCTGCTTCTATGTCTTATGATCTTATAAAATAAGTAGGGAGGAAATCAAAAAGGAATAAGAGAACGAAAAGACAGTGTGGGAATATAAGGTAATCTATTAACTACAAACAGTGGTGAGCCTGTGGAATTAATTACCACAGGAAGTAGTTGATGCTAAAACTTTGAATATATTCAAGAGGCTAGATGTAGCACTTAGGGAGAATGGGATCAAAGGCTACGGGGAGAAAGCAGGGTTAGGCTATTGAGTTGGATGATCAGCCATGATAGTGATGAATGCAGGAGCAGGCTCGAAGGGCCAAAAGGCCTCCTCTTGCTCCTATCTTCTATATATCTATGTAAAAGGGTATTCAAAACAAGAGTGAAACAGAGTAAGAATGTAAAAGGTGTTGTATTTGATAGAGGGCATGTAAAAAGGTACTTTAAAAAAAAAAACCTTTAGTTTTCATTAAAGAGGAGCTTATTTCTAGCAGTATTTATAGTAGCAAAGGAGGAATTAGTTATTCATTCAGGGGGTGTGCACATTGCTGGCTAGGCCAGCATTTCATGCTCATCCCTCGCTACAATTGAGTAATGGCAAGATGCCTTCTTAAAACATGGCAGCCCATGTGGTGTAGGGACTCCCCCAGTGCTGCTAGGAAGGGAGTTGCAGGATTTTGAGCCAGTGACAGTGAAGGATCGGTGATATATTTCCAAGTCAGGATGGTGCACGGTTTGTAGGGGAACTTCCAGGTGTGTTCCCATGCTTGTCCTTCTTGATAATAGTTGTGGGTTTGGAATGTGCTGTCTAAGGAGACTTGGTGAGTTCCTGCAGTGCATCTTGTGTAAAAGTCCTTACTGTTTATTTATTTTGTTCCCATTTTTTTATTTTAGTTTATTATTTTGATCGGTGGACCCAGAATCAGAGATGTGTCTTTAAGCAGAAGACCCAAAGTTGAAACAGCCTGCTTGCCAGGACACTGTGTTCCCATGTTTTGTAATTTGGAATGAAGAAGTCAGACTCTTTGGCACCGAGTGGATCTTAGGAACCAGCTTTGGAGGGAGTCTGCTCAATCAGTTAACTGGCAACCAGTGACTTGACCAGGGACAGTGTTCTGCCTGACATCGGTCAGTGATTGGTTCTGGCGGGATGCTTTCTGAGAGAACTTAGTGGAAGTGTTCGACCTTGGAAGTGAAAGGAACTCTCTCTCTCTCTCCCCCTGCTTGCTGAAGTGAAAGAACTGCTTTTGTTCTGAAAGCAGAGTGTGCCCGGCACATCCTTTGCTATAAACCTGAAATGATGTGGAGTCTGCAGAGAAAGTAGAAAATCTTGCCAGAGAAAACCATATCAAGCCTAGAAAGAAGAAGTACCAAAATAAAAGCCTTAACTTCAGAAAGACATTGACAGGAAGTCATCCCAGAGCAAAGGTCCTTTTTATTTATATTTTCTTTTGCTTTCCACCACCTTTTCCCCTCTGTGTTGTTTGTTTGTGTGTGTGTGTGTGTGTGCGACGAGTCAGGAAGAGGGGGGGGGTTCGGAAAGGGGTAGTAAATAGTCAATTACATTTTCTGTCAATTAATACTGTACATAATAAAAGTTAACTTGTGCGTTAAAGTTACAAACCTGGTAACTGTAGTTTATTGGGCTCAACCAAGGACCTCGGGTGTTTTAAATAAAATTTCACTTGCGTTGCGACTCTGGGTCAAGTGGGGCTGGAGTTAGCAGCGTACTAGCCCAGGGTGTTGTGACACTTGTAAATGGCACATACTGCTGCCATCATGCGTCGGGTGAGGAAGTAAATGTTTGTGGATAGAGTGTCAAACAAGCGAGCTGCTTTGTCCTGGATGGTATCGAGCTTCTGGAGTGTTGTTGGAGTTGCACTCATCTACACAAGGAGAGTTTCCATCACATTCCTGACTTGTGCCTTGTAGATGAGGGTCAGACTTTGGGGAGCAAGGAGGTGAATTGCTCACTGCAGGACTCCTAGCCTCTAATATTTATATGCCTAGTCCAGTTCATTCACCACTCCCCAGGATGTTGATGGTATTGAATGGCAAGAGGTGATGGTTAGATACATTTTTGTTGGAGATGGTCATTGCCTAGCACTTGTGTGGCATGAATGTCATGACAGTGAAGTAACACAAGGGCACTTAAACTCATTTAGGAGTTTTGATGTTGACTTTCCTGGGAGAAGCTCATCCAGGATTGCTGCAACAAAATAAAAATAAAAATGGTGTGGCCTCCTTTGAAATCATATAATAATCTTTATTAGTGTCACAGTAGGCTTGCATTAACACTGCAATGAAGTTACTGTGAAAATCCCCTCGTCACCACACTCCGGCACCTGTTCGAGTACACGGAGGGAGAATTCAGAATGTCCAATTCACCTAAATTCACCCAATTTCAGGCCATGTGGGAAGAAACTGGAGCACCCGGAGGAAAACCATGCAGACATGGGGAGAACGTGCAGATTCCGCACAGTGACCCAAGCCGGGAATTGAATCAGGGTCCCTGGCGCTCTGAAGCAACAGTGTTAACCACTGTGCCATTGTGCAGTCCATCAGAAGCAAGAGAAAAAACAGAAGGAAAGGAACCAGCAACTCTTCCAAGGTCTTGAGGTGTCCTGCCCAAATTGCAGAAGAACCTTCCAGGTATAGATCAGTCTTAGCAATCACCTAAGAATTTTCCGTACCAAACATCCAGATGAATATGGTCATCTTCTCCTCAAAGGATGAACAAGACACTCAGAGTCAAAAATAGTTAAAGCAGGGGAGTTGAAATATAGTTTTCATATTATGTTTTTCAAAACATTAAGTTGCAACTAAAACCATTCATGTTATAAAATAACAAGTTCCCATACCTTCTGTACTCAGGCCAGGACTGGAGGTGAATTTGGCCACATCTACAATCTTCACAGCAAACTGCTGTCCGGTTTCTCTGTTGATACATCGACGCACAACACTGAATGGACCCCTGAAGTTCAAAGACACAAGTTTAAAAAAGTTATTACATACCCTGTATTTTTGATGTTCTAAATCATATGCAGATTTTCAATACTGTAGTTCAGCAAACCAGTGTTTAAGACCAAAGCAAAATGGATGAGACCTACAGAAAATCTCATTTAATAATTATACTTTCCATAGGATTTTTCAGAAGCTTTTTAAAATCTAATTGGCACTATATTTTCACACTACTTTAATCAGCAGTTAAACAAGTAATTTTTCCCAGTTAAGAACAGTTTTTCTCCTTTATTAAACTAACAATTTACTTCACACTTCATTAACACTGACAAAAGTAAATAGTGTGTCAACCAATTGCTGTCATCAACATTTGCTAGTTATGAAACAACAGGTTCTCAACTTGCACACATTTCATCAGGAGCTACCGTTACACATTAGTTGATTTGATATGCAATGATACTCTCAATAACCTCAAACACCGATGATCCTGAATAATCCTATCTGCAGCTATAAGGCAATGTAGATATTCCAACTACAGAAACATCTGAAATAAATTTCAAAAGTACAAGTCACAGCTTTAATGTAAATCAATTCTCTGAATTTTTCATTTATTTGGCAGGGTAAGCATCATCCTGACATTTCACTCACTGTACAAGTTTGTGAGACTTTGCGTTAATCAACTCACTTGTCAAATGGTATGTTCATTCTTCAGAATATACAAGTGACAAATGAGATTTACATAATCTACACTATTATGTATTTTGATATTATTAGCTGTAAATGTAAATTTCCCCGAAAATTACATCTAGCTCTATAGAAGAGCAATCCTGTCAATTCAACAATAAAAGTAATATCCAGATATTACATTTAATAAAGAAAGGAACATTTGCATTCAAGCAAGACATTTAAGTAATTTAGTAGTAAAGGGGTGTGCATTCCAATCAAATTACATGGATTCAAACTAGTATTGATTTCCATCATTTGCACTAAGATTTAATGGATTACATAAGTCTATTTGGGTTGGAGACCATTCAAATCATCAATGAAAACTTAAAATCTTAAGATTTTTAAAAAGTTTTTTTTTTTTTAAAAAAGGAATTCATGCATGAGGGACAAAGTGACAGCAAGTCTGGTTCATGTTCATGAATGTAACATAGTTCCAAATGAAAACACTTAAAATAGCCACAAAAACCTACAGCTGAACTGCAAGGACAATTCCACTAATTATCTGGACTTCAGCAGGTCTTGATCCGAAGCACATTATCTAATCAAACTGGAATGAACTAATTAATGTATATAATTTTAGATTGATATATAATTTTAGAGTGAAATACTAATGAGAATTTAATTCCTTGTCAAAAATGTAAATGCAATATTTTCCATAAGAAGCTACCTTATAAAGTCAAACAGGATAGAAGGCTTGGTCCATCATGCCAGCCCTGGTTCTTTGAAAGAAATAGCTCCATAGCCCTGCCTTTTTCTTTTCATATATTTATCTAATTCCCTTTTGAAGGTTCAATTGAATCTGTTGCCATCACCCTTTCAAACAATGCATTCCAGGTCATTACCCACTGTGCAAACAAACATTCGCTTTATCTCCCCTCTTATTCTTTTGTTAAATATCCCAGTCCTCTATTACCAGTTATCACCACATCCACCACCCACCCCAGTGGAAGTAGCTTCTGTAACAAGACATTTTCTACTGCATGCACAGTGTAAAATTAAACATGCCACTGCAGATATTTAACACCATTACTATGGTTAAATAAATGGCCACCACAGCACGGTGGCGCAGTGGGTTAGCCCTGCTGCCTCACGGCACCAAGGTCCCAGGTTCGATCCCAGCTCTGGGTCACTGTCCGTGTGGAGTTTGCACATTCTCCCCGTGTTTGCGTAGGTTTCACCCCCACAACCCAAAAGATGTGCAGGCTAGGTGGATTGGTCACGGATTGGACACTTTAGGAACTTTCAAGCAATTATTGGATAGACATGTGGAGTGCACTAGAATGATTGGGAGTAGGTTGATTTGATCTTAGTTTCAGACTAGTTCGGCACAACATCGTGGGCCGAAGGGCCTATACTGTGCTGTGTTCTGTGTTCTATGTTTAAAAATAAATGGCCACCATAGGAATCATACCTTCAGGTGGGTTTACAAATTTCTATATCTGTTGATTTGTGGTGATTATCCCTTTTAGGGCAACATAGCAAAGTGTCACCTGGCTTGAGGGACCAACTGAGACGGAAAGTGGGTAATCACCCTCGGGAGCAGAGTCCTCTCTTAAGCAGGAGGCATATAGGGGAATAGGTGTAGCCGTGTGGCTGTTGTACAGTTCTTCTTGTTAATAAACTTTTGTATTTCTGATGAAGTCTGTGAAAGTGCATTATTGCATCTGGCAACAAGGATAAATTAACGAAACAGTTTCTCTGGCCCGACACCTGAGAGTACCCTGTTTTAATCAAAGTCTTAATAAAAACAGCACTCACCAGAATGCCTCCCTTTGGGCAAAGAGACCCATTTGAGATATTGCCAGAACCTGAGTAATATAGAATCAGAACATATGGACAGTTCCAATTGCATGGGCAATGGAGAGAATACAAGACCCCTGGGTCAGAATCCACAAGGGTGAGAAAAATGCAGAAATGTACCTCCACTTACATTGTAGATGAGGAAGTGAGGCGGCCCAAGAGGCTCAGTGCATTGGAGATGCTGAAGTACAGATGGAGAACAAAGCTGAATTGACCAGTACAGTCAAAGGTTTAGAAACATAGGGAGAAACAAAAATCAAGAGAAAATAATCCTGCAAAGCATTGGTGTGGGCTTCACATTTAAAAAAAATAACTTAAAAATGGATGCACAGTTTTTGTTTTAAACAAAGAACACATAGAAAGTAGTGCTGTAAGTTAAAGTTAAAAACAAATTTCCCAAGTGAGCTGTAGCGAGGTGTCCCCAAAGCACGGGAAAATCAAGGAGCTGAAACTGACAAGCTCCCAATGTCAGAGCAGAGCCTGTGAAGGTTCTATGGCTGCAACCACTGCATAATGGGCTTCAATCAAACAAAGAGAAAGTCCTCAACCTTTTTTCAAAAAGTTAGCATGTTTTTTTTTTTTTTAAAACGGCCCGAATGGACCTTAACAGGTCTCAGTGAAATGAACAACAAAAAAACCCGGCGCATTGGAGAGAAAACAAAGGCAAAAAATGGACTCTCCAAAACAGCAAGAGAAAAAAAAACTCCATTTGCTGAAAGGGCTTTTACTTTAGTAAAAGGAGAAGTTTTGAAAGTTAAAAAAGAGAGCAGCCAGGTCCGCGCTAAACCTCCAAAAGCATGGGAAAAAACACAGAGAAAGACGACAGCTGCTGACAGTCAAGTCAAAAATACAGATGGCAGTCTTAAAGTGGCAATGCATTTAAAGTGTTAATACATTTAAAGTGGCAATGCACTTATTGCAGCAACCACGAGGAGGAACAAATGGTTATGGACAGCAAAATTGGAGAAGACACCAGATAGAGGGCAACTCTCAAAAAAGGTCCAAGATCAGCAAAGAAGGAACGAGAGGCCCCAGAAGGGGGCGCAACAAAAGGACCTAGAAGGGGGGGGGAAACAAAAGGCCCCAGAAGGGGGGGGGGGGAAACAAAAGGCCCCAGAAGAGGGGACAACAGAAGGCCCAAGAGGGGGCAACGGAAGGTCCCAGAAGGGGGTAACAGAACGCCCCAGAAGGGGGTAACGTGAGACCCCAGAAGGGGACAACGAGGGGCCCCAGAAGGGGACAACGAGGGGCCCCAGAAGGGGTCAAAGAGAGGCCCCCAGAAGGGGGAGGGGCAACGAAAGGCCACAGAAGGGGGAGGGGCAATGAAAGGCACCAGAAGTGGGGGGCAACAAAAGGTACGAATTTACCTAATGAAGGACAAGAGAAATGCAGAACGGAAACAAGTCTGTCAAAGACAGACCTGACGAACAGTGCAGCCAAAATGTGTTTGGTTGAAGTTAAGAGAAGTAGAAATTAAGGTTCCATTGTGAAATGTATATATCCAGTAACAACACGAAGGATTTCCCTCGTAAGAAAAGCAGAAATTTAAGACTTCAAACTAGGAACTGTTGAACATAAAGAGGAATCGGCAAAAATAATTAGAGCTCTAGAGGAGATATTAAACAATGTGAAATGACTGACAGCAAACTTTGGAAAATAAAAGTTTCAAAAGTTTACAAAATGAAGTCAAGGAGAACTTAATGAGACAATGGAGAATGCGATGACATTAATTAAAAAGCAAATAGAAATAGGAACAAATCCAGTGAGGAATTGAATTCGGAGTGCTGTGGAGCAGATTATTGTACGAAATAACCGTAGTAGACCCAGGTACAGGTCAATTGTTTATCAGTCAACACGTTGTGAGAACACAATCTCAGAGAAGGATCTCTGAGCGGACTCTGCCCGGTTGAGAAATCAAGCAATACTTATACATTGGAGGTAATGTCAGAAGGCACGATTTACATTTTTACAGGGAGGCACAGTAGCACAGTCGTTAGCACAGTTGCTTCACAGCTCCAGGGTGCCAGGTTCGATTCCCGGCTTGAGTCACTGTCTGTGCAGAGTCTGCACGTTCTCCCCGTGTCTGCGTGGGTTTCCTCTGGGTGCTCCGGTTTCCTCCCACAGTCCCAAGATGTGCAGGTTAGGTGGATTGGCCATTCTAAATTGCCCTTAGGTTAGGTGGAGTTACGGGGATAGGGTGGAGGTGTGGGCTTAAGTTTCTTTCCAAGAGCCGGTGCAGACTCGATGGGCCGAGTGGCCTCTTTCTGCACTGTAAATTCTATGATCTATTATCTATGATTTGAACATTGTCGGTGTATGGTTCAGATGTTTACATTAAACAAGTTGCAGGTGTTCACAAGGCAGAGTAAGTATTTTTCACCCTTATCCTTCTATGGCTCCTCTCTAATCCCTTCCTTGTTGCTAATCGGCTCGCCACTATTAGCTGTGTCTGCTACTTTAACAAGTTGCAGACCATAAAAAGTACTGGAAAACAAGTTACTGAATTGTCCTTTGCTACATCAGCATGTTGCAGGGTTTTGTCTTCACCTGGAGTGTGGAATTTTCCTTAATCTTTCTAAAAACACTAGATAAGTTCGAAACACTTTTCTAAGATCCCTTAATGCACAATATTGTTTGCCCTAATATACCGTTATAATTAAACCCTTTCCTCTCTTGCAGGGAGAATAAGAGCTTGAAGAAGGGAAGCTTGGCAATGAGAAATTAATCGAACAGGGAAACAAATTGACAGTAGAATCAGCAATTCAGTCAGAGAAAGAAACAGAGATTACGTGCCAGAACAAAATTGCTGAAATAACCACACTTTTAGAAAAGCACAAGAACCAAATGATAAAAATGGTCAATAAAAACAATGCTGAATTGAAATGCTGTGAAGAAAAGAAACCTCTTCACACAACCCAAATACCAGCATGACTAGTCCTTCACATATGACAGACCATGATTGTGACACTGTCAAGGCATAAGGTTTTGTTGTATCGTGAAGATATGTGCCTGCATTCAGTATATTTAAAAAAAACATTTTAATACATATGAAACTTCAGTAGTGGATCAAATTAGATCCCTGGAATTATGGCCTCTAAGACCGAAACCCTGTCATGCCACATAGAAACGGAGGGACAGATCGTTCGTAAACATATGAACCACTTGAGTAGAGACTCTCCAGCAGTCAGTGTTGCCATTAATAAGTGTTTTTGAACCCGTAAACACCGAAGTACTCGATAGACCTGTTACAGACGTAACTGATGTCTCCGTAGAAGCAAGTAGTGCTGAGCTACCTGTGCCAGAAGAGGTACCTGTTAATGTCGATCCTGTGGAAGCATCTTAAGTCTACAGAATTACGCTGCTCTACAACAGAAAAATCCCTCAAAGACCCAATTTATAATTGTCCAACTCATGCATATGTTCAGTTAGAATTTACGATGAAGTAATTTAGTTATTGAAGATTGTATAAAGGAGTTAAAGGGGCAGGCGATTTTCCCTCTTAAAGGCAACACAGCAGAGTAAAGGTCATTGGTTTGGGGGATAAACCATGACTGAGAGTGGGTAATCACCCCAGGGGGAGTCCTCTCTTCGGCAGGAGACACGTCGGGGATTAGGTGCAGCCTTGAGGACTGCTGTACAATTCTCATTAATAAATATTTTTGCGTTTCTAATGAAATCTCGAATGCACTTTCATAATGTGGAATATCAGCAACTCTTCTGCAAAGCGAAAGAACAGTAGCGTAGTGTACAGTAGCTGATACAGCATGTTGTAATCAGGCAACTGAAACATGGATGTCCGGTTCATAAAATTAGTCTTGCTGAAACAGCATAGAAAGGCTGCCCGATTTATACCAAGTGCAATAGTTAAATATCTTCCACCCACCTAGAAGCTTTTGGGTCCAAGCATCAATTCTCCTTTCCTTCTGACATTAGTAAGTCCTCAACCTGTTGTATTTAACGCATAAAATGAGGCTTTTCCTTCCAAATATAATGGCACTGGTTGGTTGAGTGCTCACTCATTGCAAGCATTTTGATGTTATCTCTGAACTTTGCAATTAATTTTAAAAAATCAACTTTTAAGTTCAGATCTCTTTTTTTAATTGTGGGATGAAAACACAAAGTAGAAATCTGTAGCTAGATTGGGAAGATGAATGGGAACAATTAGGAACATAGGAGTCGGCCATTCAGCCCAATCAAGCCTTCTCTGCCATTCAGTATGATCATGGCGGATCATCCACTGTGTCTTTTTCCCACATTATCTCCACATCCCTTTACATCATTGGCATTCAGAAATTTGTTGATCTCTACTTTAAACATACTCCATCAATTGACCATCAACAGCCCTCCAGGGTAAATAATTCCAAAGATTTACATCCCTCTTAAGTAAAAAAAACAATTCTCATCTCGGTCTGAAGTGGCTTCCTCCTTTATTTTGAAATCGCCCCCTGGAATTAGACTCCCCAACCAGGGGAAACATCTTGTCTGCATCTAGCCTGTCTATCCCTTTAGTATTTTGTAGGTTTTAATGAGATCACCGTTCATTCTTCAAAACTCTGGAGAATACATGCCCAGTTTCCCCAATCTCTGTTCTTTGGACAGCCTAGCCATCTTGAGAACAAGTCTTTGTTGACCTCCCTCCAAATCAAAAATATCTTTCCTTAGGTAAAAGGATCAAAACTGCACACACTACTTCAGGTGCTGCATTGTTACTGAGATTTTAATTACCAACTCATTGACTGGAAGAGAAAAGGAGCAAACGGAGCAAATTAAATGGATTCTGAAATTATGTTTTACCCTTTATGGCAAAATGTTGTTAGACCTAGTTAGGAGTAATGAAATAGGTGACAGGTGACCTAAATGCGAATGACCACCTCAGCCAAAGTGACCATAATATGATATACAAGTAATTGCACTTTGAATGGAGAAAGATGGGTGACGGCAGAAGAGAGGGATTTTGAAAAGATTAGATTCACAAGACAACAAGCAGAAAAAGCCAAAATAACGCTAATGGAACTTAGTATTTTACAGCAGAGGAGAATATAGTTGAGATGTAATGGCAAAGCTATATAAAGTTTGAAGATCAACGCTGTCTGCACCATATAACATTTTGGGCGTCACACGATGAGGCACGTTGAAATAATAAAAGAGGGGTACAATGCAGATTCACGAAGATATTGCTTTACATGACAGGATACAAATATGAAGGAAGACTTGAACAATCTGGTGTGTTTATGTTAAAACAGAGGACAGAGGAGATTAATTCTTCAATCCCGAATATTTTGCTGTACAAATGCTCTTAGTAGCTTTTAAACCCACGTGTTTAATTTTTTTTTATTCATTCAAGGGATGTGGGTTTCACTGGCTAAGCCAGCATTCATTGACCATCCCCAATTGCCCTCAAGGAGCTGGTGGTAAGCTGCCTTCTTGGACTACTGTACTCCATGCGGTGTAGGTACACCCACAGTGCTGTTAAGAAGGGAGCCCCAGGATTTTGACTCAATGACAGTGAAGGAACGGTGCCATATTTCCAAGTCAGGATGATGAGGGGCTTGGAGGGGAACTTGCAAGTGGTGGTGTTCCCAGGTATCTGTTGCTCTTGTCCGCCTAGATGGTAGTGGTCATGGGTTTGGAAAGTTCTGTCTAAGGAGCCTTGGTGAGGTACCGCAGTGCATCATATATTTGGTACACACTGCTGCTACTGTGCAGTGGTGGTGGAGGGAACAAATATTTGTGGATGGGATGCCAATCAAACGGGCTGCTTTGTCCCGGGTGGTGTCACACGTCTCGGGTGTTATTGGAATGGCATTCATCAAGGCAAGGGGAGAGTATTCCACATTCCTGACTTATACCTTGTAGAGACTGTGGGCAGATTGAAAGCCACATCCCTTGAATGAATAAATATATATGGTATCTTTAAAACATATTCATAATAATCTTTATTAGTGTCACAAGTATGCTTACATTAACAATGCAATGAAGTTACTGTGAAAATCCCCTAGTTGCCTGTTCCGGTACACTAAGGGAGAATTCAGAATGCCCAATTCATCTGACAAGCACGTCTTTCGGGACTTATGGCAGGAAACTGAGCACCTGGAGGAAACCCACACAGACACGGGGGGGGGGGGGAACATGCAGATTCCTCACAGACAGTGAATCGAACCTGGGTCCCTGGCGCTGTGAAGAAGCAGTGCTAATCACTATGCTACGGGGGATAGTGTTAGAAACCTGGATATCCTGCACACTTGAAAATATAATTAAATTGCTAAAATGGGTGATGTTGAAAATAGGTTAGGGTTTCGTGATTTAAAATATCAATTGACAAAATATACTTTTGTAAGTGAACAACCCTAAAGTCTTCTAACTGAATCATTGCCCAAGAAAATGTAATTGAAATCGGTGATGGCTGTCACCTTTATATGCTGTTCAAGATACATATAAAACAATAATCACTTTTGGCAGAGGCAATTACTAAAATACAAGTAAATACCTTACTTTAATCAGTTTGCAAATCAAGGAAGTCTAACTATAAATGTACTATGCAGAATAATGAGCAATGTATTCTTATTTTAGCATATTTATACATTTGTAGGGATGTTTCTTAAATTATTTCTGATGCATTGGCTCCTGTAGTTTGGGTCATGTTTATCTGTTGGGGTGATTTCTGCAGATTTTAAAGTTACTGTTCATTACCATTTGCCCATTGCCCAGGTCTCCCTCAATACATACCCATTATGAGAAAGATGTGAAAGTGCAAAAGAAAATGCAGCATAGATTCAATCGGGCATTACTAGGAATGAGGTTGCAGTTTTGAGACGCGAGAGATGATATATTTAAAAGCCAAGAATTTTTCTTTACACAGACTGGATAAAATGTGTATTTTTTGTCACAAATTGTCAACAAAAGAGATTGAAAGGGGATTTGAAAACTGCTTTTAAAATATTAACATATATAGAGACTAAGCAGTAGAGTGGGATTAGACTGTGGAATAATACTATTATAGGATTAAACTACAGACAACACATTTCAAATATTGTACTCAGCGAACAAAACACAAATTATTTTAGGTATGATGTTGATGAGCTTTAACAACAAAAACTACGAAAAAAATTGTAGGTAATTGCTGGACAACTGTGAGGGCTTCACAAAAATTAAACCATATTGATTGTATTAAAAGACACAAAAATGTCATTAGTCCTCACGTGAAACTTCAGCCCTTCCCAAAAGCCTTAGATTGGACTCAATATTTTTGGTCAGTGTGGTGACCACTAGCTGAAGGAAGATCCTTGCATCCAAGCATTTGCAAAGAGCATAATGTCTCAGGATTAGTCAGTGGGATTTAAGTGAACTTAAAATCAATGTTTCTCAGTCTCCAATGAGATCTACTTTGCTGCTCTTAAAAATGAGAGGAAATGTTTAAAGCATTATTCAAATATAATTTATACGGATTTGTTTTCAAAAACAAACAGAATTACATAGAAATTACAACACCAGAGGAACAGGCAGTGCAGCCACAAATATCCTGGGTACAAGCTTCAGTTTGAATCTTGTGCCTGCTCTGTTCACAGATCACAATATTCTCCTCTTTCTTCCAATTACCTACTTAATCCATTCATAAATGTTGACATAGTCCCACTTCAATCAGTAACTCCAGTAAGGCATTGCAACTCATAATCCTAGTTCTAAATCTCTTGCATATATTTTTAGATTCATGTCCTCCCATTCTAGATCATTCACACACTGGAAGCCATCTGTATCTGTAGAGTCTACCATCCCTGTAGAATTTTAAATACCTCTCTCAAATCTGTTTCCATTTTCTTCAAATAAAAATATTGCCTAATTTCAAGCTGCCTAAAAGGATAAGAGTATGCACATACATGGGAACACTTATCTGGAAGTTCCGTGCCACGTCACAAACAGCCCCGAATTGAACATACATCTCTATCTCTTCATTGTTGCTGGGTCAAAATCCTGAACTAAAATCTCTACCCAATAGTTTTGGGAGCATCTGTGTCACGTGGACTGCAGCAGTTCAGGAGTAACCCACCACCATCACCTGCATATTGACTTTTCTACAGATTCAATATTACATCTTGACTTTTATATTTTTTGCATTTGCTGTAACACGAGTATCAATTAGCTGTTTCTGATAGTCTTTAGCAATTAAGATGTACTGAACCTCCAAAATCTCCCTGGTTTTCCACATTAATTTGAGGCAGTGGTTAGCATTGCTGCCTCACAGCTCCAGGGTCCCAGGTTCAATTCCGGCCTCGTGTGACTGTGTGGAGCTTGCACTTTCTCCCCATTTCTGCGTGGGTTTCCTCCGGCTGCTCCGGTTTCCTTTCACAGTCCAAAGATGTGCAGGTTAGGTGGATTGGCCACGCTAAATTGCCCCTTAGTGTCAAAAAGGTTAGGTCGGGTTACTGGATTACAGGGACAGGGTGGAAGCCTCGGCTTAAGTGGGATGCTCTTTCCAAGGGCTGGTGCAGACTCGATGGGCCGAACGGCCTCATTCTGCACTGTAAATTCTATGATTCTATGTTTCAAGAAGAATAGATACTGAGCTGTTCCACCACTTATCTTATGCTCTGCATCTTTTCTCAGGTTTTTTCCGATCACATCTCATTACTTTCCTCCTTCACTGTCACAAAGCTTGCCAAACAACCAAAATGTTTTGTCACAGGTTGCAAGGATTTCTGTCCCCTATCATGCCGCTTGCTTTGAAATTTCAATTAGACGTAATGTTTTCTAGTCTCATCATCAGTTCATCTCGTTGTACACATACAAATCTGTAACTAGAGCTATGAATGATAATGCCAGTCAACTGACCCATAAATAAAATGTATGCTTTTAGCATAATTACAATTCCAGCTAGATTTGCAGAAGTTCTTACCCAATTGGGACTGAAAAGCTAGTAGATAAAATTTGGCCACATTTTGTCTATTTCTGGCCAAAACAAAACTTTTTGGAAGAAAAAAAGTGAGAAATTGATTTGCACGGTATTTGTTTTGACAATATTCTTCTTACTTTTTATTTTTAGGTAGAGTGCAAGGAACTCTCATCTGCTTTGTGGGTATTGAGTAGCTTGTAGGAGAGAGGCAGAATTCAAAAGGGAATGGAAAAACAGTTTGTAAATTAAGACCTTCAAGTATGTTCCTTCTATGGACTATATACAAATCAAGCATCATGGTCTCTACCCAACCTAATTAGTTATAAAGAAAGATTCTCTAAAGTTGTTTTGTCTTTGCAAAGTAAATTGAGCAGAATTCTGGAATATGCACCTAACTGTACGCCATTCATTTTTGAATGATTTTCTTGGTATTCATTCAGGAATCTACTCCCAGCTTTTTGACAATACTGCTCTTAACTACCTGCTGGGAAGTGCAATAGTGCGACCAAGGTTACTGATCATCAATTTGCTTTCTCCTTTTTGGGAAATTTCCTTAGTTTCTTGAGCTGCAGAACAGAGCCTCAGAATTCAGCAGTAGGGTGCATCAAACCTGCTTTTTGCCACATGGTGGCGCCACCTGGTGACTTCGTATTCCAACAAGTTACACCATTATTTTAAAAACTAAAATTTAGAATATAGAATATAGAACATAGTGCAGAGGGAGGCCATTCGGCCCATCGAGTCTGCACCAACCCACTTTAGCCCCTACTTCCACCCTATCCCCGTAACCCAATAGCCCCTCCTAACCTTCCTGGTCACTAAGGGCAATTTATCATGGCCAATCTACCTAACCTGCACGTCTTTGGACTGTGGGAGGAAACCGGAGCACCTGGAGGAAACCCACGCAGACACGGGGAAAACATGCAGACTCCGCACAAACAGTGACCCAGCGGGGAATCGAACCTGGGACCCTGGCGCTGTGCTATCCACTTGTGCTACCATGCTGCCCTATGAATGCAAACCTTATCAGTTGCACATAATTTCTGTGAATATTACCATCTACTGCTAATTCAAGACTTGTGCGTTTAATGGTGAAATGGTTTCAGTGGAAATTGCATTTTTGAACATCTGATTAATTGGTGGAGCTGTTTAATATGGAAAACTAAAGAACAAACAGAACCCAAGAAAAATATGATACGGTTTGCTATGGACTGATTGGAATCTAGTTTATCACTGCATTTCAGTCCAAATCTGTCCCAAGTTCAGAACACCAAAACTCTGTTCTTAACTGCTTAAAATATTAAACATTTGTGTAAGCAGCATTTCTTTTGAAGTATACGCTTTTGCATCAACAGCATAATGCAATTACAAACTTGCTTTTAAAAAAAAGTTTTAATATAATACACCACTGATATTTCTTAATCTTGAAACTCAAGATTATAAACATGATCGGACTTCAATTTGTAGATTTTATTCTTTCATACACTGAACCAGAAAACATCTGAAAACACATTGCAATATAAATGAGCCAATTAATTTCTATTTATACAAGAACAAATTCGCATTTATGTAGTGTCTTTCATCTTCTTAGCCAAAGCACTTCACTGGCAAAGAATTAATTTTGAAGCGCAGTCATTAAAATAGACAATCTCAATTTGCATAAAGCAATTTGCAATTACCCAGTTAATCTGCTCATGGTGTTGTTGGGTGTAAGAATCAGTCCTGTTTATTTCCTTTGTTCCCATTTCTTTTTATTTTATTATTTTGGTTTGTGGACCCATAATCAGGATGCGTCTTTAAGTAAAAGACTCACCTGCTTGCCAGGATACTGTGTTTCCAGGTTTTGTATTTTGGAGAGAAGAAGCAGCGGGTGGTTAGGAACCAGTTTTGGAGGGAGTCGGTTTGATCGGTTAACTGGCAGCGGGTTGGTTAGCGCGGGACAGAGTGATGTTTTCTGAGAGAACTTAGAAGTGTTTAGACCTTGGAAGTGAAAGGAACTTGTTCTCTCTCCTGCTTGAAGTGAAAGAACTGCTCTATTGTTCTGAAAGCAATAATTAAAAAAATATTTTTTATATTTATGGGATGTGGGTGCCACTGGCTAGACCAGCATTTATTGCCCATCCCTAGTTGCCTGTCACATCCTTTGCTGTGAATTTGAAATGATGCTGTGTCTGCAAAGTAGACAACCTTTCCAGAGAAAACCGTCTCATGTCTAGATGGAAGAAGTATCAAAATGAAAGCCTGAACCTCAAAAGATATTGACTGTGTTATAACCTGAGTGGAGACCAAGGGATCTGCAACCTCATTGTCCCTGTAGCCTCACCAGAGTATGATCTCCCTAGATTAGGGGGCAGAGCCACCCACTTAAGTCAATGCCTCTTGGACATTAATGCTCCGGCCGTGGGACACCCTTTAGGGCGTGGGAGGTGTAACATAATAAAGTATAATAAATTGGAGTTTTCTTACAGTCATCGCTTCAGAGTCACTTGCCTGGGACTTTACACTGGCGATGAGGGTAAAGCGGAACTGCAGGAGATGCCATTTCCTCCGGACAAGGCCCACCTCGACTAGGCCTCGGGAGGCCTCCATCCAGGTTGCGGGTATGCCACTAATCAGAAAGTTAGAGGCATTTGACGCCAAGACGGGTGACTAGACCCAATATATCAAGCGAATACGCTACTTTTTGGCTGAACAACTAATGGTGACCTCCCCCTTGCGATCTGCGGGGCAGATACCTTCAACATTATCAAGAGTTTAACTTTTCCAGATTCGCCTGACACCCGCTAGTTTGCGAATTAGTTTCCTTGGTAAGCAACCATTTTTATCCAAAACTGCCAATTGTCCGCCGGTTTCGATTTCACACGGCCACCCAAAACGAGGGGGAGTCGGGGACCAAATTCCTGGCCCGTTTACGGAAACTCAGCGAGTTCTGAGAGTTCAGCCCAATGTTATCCGAGGCGCTCAGTGGCAGGTTGGTCTGTGGCATCAATGATGCGACGACCCGAGAATGCTTACTGCATGAAACACGCCTCGAATTGAAGAAAGCAACCAAAATGGCTTGTCCTGGGAGGGAGCAGAGCACAGCGTTCAGGAGCTTCGTGGAATGGCTGTCCTCAGCCTAGGGCACACAGCTAGATGTGCCGCGTACCCCCTTCCCATGCTATAGTTCAGGACTCCCGCCACTGGGGATGCATCCCTTGAGGCCAAGACCAGCATCGGCATTTTTCTGGTGAAAGACGCCGTCACTCTCCCATACCGGAGACTGCGGGATGGGCGCACTGGTACCCAGAGAAACTGGTGAAATGAGCACCAGCGTGGAAGCCTATCCTCCGCTGCACCCCGATGACCATCCCAGGGGATGGACCCATTTCAGGCAGAGAGGGGCCCACCACCTTTACTGTATCTTGGCACCACGGGTGGAGCCCATCCAGGTGAAGCTCCAGATCAACGGTTTTTCTATCGAAATGGAGCTCAATACCAGAGCCGTAGTCTCAGTAATCAGCCACCATGCTTACGACTGAATCCACTTGGGCACCTGTGGTTTGGCATTGCGTGACACCGACGCATGGCTGGCAACATATAAGGGGGAGCCTTTGGAGATCGTGGGGACTTGGGAAGCCACCATGGAGCACAGGGTGCAGTGAGCAAACCTACCATAGGTAATAATGCAAGGTTCGGGCATCAATTTGCTGGGGCGGGATTGGCTATAGAATCTGCGACTGGACTGGCAACAAGTGTGCTGCAGGTACCCCGACAGGCCGGATGAGGTATTGGCCCGTTTTCCAAGACCGACTAGGTACCATCCGAGGAGCCTCCGCCAAAATTTCAGTGGATGTTGAGGCTCAGCCACGGTATTTCCGGGCCCATTCCATCCCCTACGCACTGAAGCCCAAGGTAGATGCAGAATTGGACCACCTGAAGCAGTTCGCAAATTGGGCTGCGCCGGTTGTGCCAGTCACAAAGCCTGACCATTCCATCCGTCTATGCAGGGATTATAAAATGACAATCAATCAGGTTTCCCATTTGGACCGTTTCTCAGTGCCCACGATCGAGGACCGACATGCACGGCTCAGCAGGGGGAATTTGGGGTGGGAGGGGGAGGGGGGGGGAAAGCATACCTTCACCAAACTCAACATGAGTCACGCTGATCTACAATTAGTTTTGGACTTGGCATCACGGAAGTATGTGACCATCAACACATACAGGTTGCCTTTCGGAGTTTCCTCTGCATGTATCATTTTTCAGCGAGTAATAGAGAATATTCTCCAAGGATCACCGCAGTCTTCCTGGATGGTGGGTTGATCACCGGTTCATCCGACCGGAAACACATGAAGAACTTAAGAGAATGTGCTACATCGTTTTGAGGCAGTTGGGATTAGCCTACGGCATGAAAACTGTGTCTTTCACTCGACAGAAGTGGTCTACTTAGGTTACAAGGTGGACAGAAATGGCTTGCACCCAGTGGATGACACGGTGCAAGCAATCCAGCAAGCCCCCGTGCCAAAGGACCCTACGAAACTCCGCTCCTTCTTGGGCCTCAAACTATTATGGCAAGTTCATTCCAAATCTGGCTACAGTGTTTGCCCTGCTGCATCTGTTACTTAAGAAGGACCAAAGGTGGTTTTGGGACCCACCGCAACAGATGGCCTTTGGCGAAGTAAACCAGCGGCTATCATCTTCACATCTGCTGACTCATTTTGACCCATCCAAGCTTTTGTTGTTAACCTGTGATGCCTCACCCTACGACAACGAGGTTGTTCTGGCATACTGTATAGATGATGGAACAGAACGACCCATTGCATTTGCTTCACTCAACCTGCTGGCGGCAGAACGGAACTATGCACAAATCGAAAAAGGTTTGGCATTAGTCTTTGGGGTGAAGCGACTGCAGCAATACGTCTCTGGACATACACATTCATGGCTTATACGGACCACAAGCCCATTGGATTTATTCAAGGAAGATAGCGCAATTTCCCTAATGGCGTCCGCCTGCATTCAGCGTTGTGCTCTGCTTCTGGTAGTGTATGAACCAATGTTGGAACATCTTCCAGCAACAAACATTCCCCATGCGGAGGCCCGCAGCAGCCATCCATTGCCTACCAGCACGCTGATGCCTGCCACATCAGATGAGGTCATTGCAGCCTTACACTTTATGGACTCCTTGCTAGTTACGGCGGCCCAGGTAAAGGCATGAACACAACGGACCCAGTGTTGGCCAGGGTCTGTCATATAGTGCTATACAGGGCCCAGCATCGCTTTTTGCCGGGGAACTGCACCGCTTCACCACCAAGGTGGCCGAACTCAATGTAGCTGATGGCATCCTGCAGTTGGGCTCGCGGATGGTCGTCCCCGACTGCGACCAGGGAGAAATCCTGCAAGCCCTCAAAGTGGCACGTGATGCAGCGGTTAGCACTGCTGCTTCACAGCACCAGGAACCCGGGTTCGATTCCGAACTCAGGTGACTGTCTGTCTACAGTTTGCACATTCTTCCCACGTCTGCGTTGGTTTCCTCCTACAGTTTAAAGTTGTGCAGATTAGGTGGATTGGCTATGCTAAATTGCCTTGCCCCTCGGTGAGGTTATGGGTATGGGGTGGAGAATTGGACCTAGGTGGGGTGCTCTTTCTGAGGGTCAGTGCATACTTGATCGGCCGAATGGCCTCCTTCTGCACTGTAGGCATTCTATGATTCTCGCAGACACCTGGGAGTCTCCAAATAAAGATATTGGTCAGGAGCTATGCGTGTTAGTCCGGAATAGACGCCGATAGAGACTTTAGAGAAACAATGTACACGGTGCCAAGAACATCAGAAGCTACACTCCACCCACGGGAGTGGCCGGGCCGACCATGGGCCCACCTCCACGTAGATTTCGTGAGCACTTTTCAAGGAACAATGTATCTAATTATCCTGGACACAATTTTAAATGGATGGATGTCCACCGCATGACCATGACGACGTGAGCCACCACAGACTGGCTCAGCCAAACCTTTAGTGTTCACAGACATCCCAAGATGTTGGTATCAGACAACGGCACTGCTTTAATGAGTACATAATTTTCTGGCATTTTATATCAAAACGGGATCCTTCACGTACGGATTGCACCTTACCACCCATCATCCAATGGTTTGGCTGAATGGACAGTGCATACATTTAAGCTCGGCATGCGGAAACATACCTCCGGTTCCGCAGAGCCCTCCTTGCCAGTTTCCTTTTCTGCTACAGAACCACACCACATGCCACCACCCGAGTGCCGCCCTTGGAACCGTTAATGGGTTGTTGACTGTGCAAGCGGTGAGCCTTGACTTGCCAGACAGCGGAGAAAAGATCCGCAACCAGCAGGAAAACGTCAAGAATCAACGAACCAGACCAATCAGGGAATTTGTAGCAGGCGACGCCATCTATATTTGAAATTTCACCGACAGGGCGTTGTAAATTCCAGCGACGGTAGTAAAGCAACCAGGAATGGTCTTCCACTTACAAGGTAAAGAATTGAGCAGGCATGTGGATCACCACTGTAGCCTTACAGGTCTTCAAGGACAGGTCAGAGCCCCCACTTCCTCTGGTGCAGCTACTTGTGACACCCAGTGAGGCAGGTGAGCTCCTCGATTCGGAGCTGCAGAGGTCGACTCATCCGATCCAGTCTGACATGAAAACTTTGCCTATTGCAATCGGAAGGGTCCAGTAGCGATCGCCGGGCCAAGTACAGTGGAACAGCACGGTAGCATAGTGGTTAGCACAATTGCTTCTCCTCATGTGTGCGTGGGTTTCCTCCGGGTGCTCCGGTTTCCTCCCACAGTCCAAAGATGTGCAGGTTAGGTGAATTGGCCATGCTAAATTGCCCTTAGTGTTGGGTGGTGTTGCTGGGTTATGGGGATAGGGTGGAGGTGTAGGCTTTGGTAGGGTGCTCTTTCTAAGGGCCGAATGGCCTCCTTCTGCACTGTAAATTCTATAATTCTATGAACCACCAGGCGTTCGGCCAGCAAATGGTATTCCCCGTTCGTTGTCCCCCACTGGACCCAGAATAGTTGGCGTTCAAGACACAGCCTCGAGCGAAGCTGACAAAAGATCTCCCCCCGCCTACCGTTGAGGTGGAAGACGTAGCGGATTTGGGGGTGTGGGTGTTATAACCTGACTGGTGGCCAAGGAATTTGCAACCTCAGAGTCCCTGTGGCATCACCGAAGTATGATCTCCCTAAATGAGGGGGTGCGGAACCACCCCCTTGTGCCAACGGTTTCTAGGACTTAAATACCCCGGCCCAAGTGACCCTTCGGGGAGTAGATGATATAACATAATAAATTGGAGTTTTCTTACAGTCATAGTTTTAGAGTGGTCACTTGCCCATCCCAGTGCATCAAAGATCCTTATCCTTTTATTTTTATTTGCTTTCCCTTTCCACCACCCTTTCTCCTCTGTGTTGTTTGTGTGTGTGTGTATAATATTTATGAGTGAGGGAGTACAGCAAGTTAGGAAGGGGGTTTGGAATGGGGTAGTTGATAGTTACATTTTCTGTCCGTTTAATCATAATACTGTACATAATAAAAGGTTACTTGTTTTAAAGTTACAAACCTGGTGACTGCAGTTTATGGGGCTCAGCCAAGGACCTTGGGTATTTAAAATAAAATCTAATTTCACCGGTGTTGCGGCTATGGGTCAAGTGGGGCTGGAATTTACCGTGCTCTAGCTCAGGGTGTTGTGACATTGAATGAACGATAAGTATTGACCAGAGCAATGAGAGAACTCCTCAACTCTTCAAATAGTGCAAGGGGAATAGGGTGGGGTGGCACTATAGATGATGATGAGTGCCATCTGATGAGCTGTTAAACCAAATTCTTTTAGCTTTTTCCAGTCAGTTGGAAATTAGGGATAGCATAACATTAATTGAAAAAGAGATTTCTCTCACTTTCCTCAATCAAAATCATTTAAACAGATTAACGGATTATTCACGTCTCATTTTTGCAAATAATGACAATAACTACACTCCAAAATATTACACTTGAATTGTGGGAGAAAAGGTTTGGTCATTTTAAGATAGATTTCAGAATTTATTTTCCTAAAACAATAATTGCACAACACATTTTTGTAGTATTTTCTTCCAAAAATCAAGCATTACTTTCCCACAGTCACTTGTTTGTAGCCCTGCAGTGAAATATTAATACTTTCTATAATTATATAATAGGCACAAATTACAAAGAACAAAGAAATGTACAGCACAGGAACAGGCCCTTCGGCTCTCCAAGCCCGTGCCGACCATGCTGCCCGACTGAACTACAATCTTCTACACTTCCTGGTTCCATATCCCTCTATTCCCATCCTATTCATGTATTTGTCAAGATGCCCCTTAAATGTCACTATCGTTCCTGTTTCCACCACCTCCTCCGGCAGCGAGTTCCAGGCACCCACTACCCTCTGTGCAAAAAACCTGCCTCGTACATCTACTCTAAACCTTGCCCCTCTCACCTTAAACCTATGCCCCCTAGTAATTGACCCCTCTACCCTCGGGAAAAGCCTGTAGCACAAAAAGTAAGACAATTTAAATAACCCTTTTATTTTATTAAATGGAATGGATGATCATTTTTGAAAAGTGATTCTATTGCAAGTGCACCGTAGTCCCACTGGGAGTGGGCAGACACAATTCAAAGGCTGCTTATTCAGTGCTTAATTAGAATCCAAAACAAGAAGGAGCAAGGAGGCACCAAGCAAACACTGCAGCATCTCCTAATTGAGAGGGGAGTCATAGGAAAAGGAAACCAGAGGAAGTGCCACATTAGGATTGCGCCATTGCACTCCAAAGTATTACACTTGAATTGTGGGAGAAAAGGTTTGGTCAGTTTAACATAGATTTCAGAATTTATTTTCCTAAAACAATAATTGCACAACACATTTTTGTAGTATTTTCCTTAAGGTTAACTACTGAGCACTGCAGCAACTTGGAAGCACATTATGTACCTGGATCTCGGACTATAAAAACATCAAATTAGTAGCTGGTGGAAGGGAAATTTAGCCAAAAATACCCAAATGCAGAGAAAATCAAAAGAATGTAATTTTGCGGAACTTCAGGTTATGGGGCTAGTTTCTGAAAAATAAGTTTTACCAGTTTTTGACAAAACTGTGGTGACACCCACAGCATAAAACGTTGAAGCAAGAATTCAAAGGGTGAAACCAGAATGGAGAGGTTATAACTATCAAGAGAGACTGACTGGACTCGGGATTCTTTCTCTAAAAAAAGACTGACGGTTGACCTGACAGAGGTTAAGACAATAAAAGTGTTTGGTGGGGTAGACGCGGAGAAAATGTTTCCAGCTGGGGGAAATCGAAGTATAAAATAAATCCTATAGGGAATTAAGGAAATGTTATCACTCTTTAGGTAAGGAGCAATGTGGAACATGCTACCATAAGAAATCACTGAGGCAAGTAGCACAAGTACAAAAAGGGGAAGCTGGATGAACACAAGGGAAAAAAGGTTATGCTGATAAAGGTAGAATAAGGAGTGGGTGAAGACTTGTGTGGAGCGTAAACGGTGACATTGTCCATTTGAGCCTGACGGCCTGTGTGTGCTGATGATTCGATGTAACTATATATTATTTGTATACATACTTCAAACTTTGACTGATGATTTGGGGGGGGGGGGGGAGGAAAACAAAATCTCAAAATGCCTGTGGCATTAGCACTTGTTATCTTTTACAATTGAATGAGGTCTGCTCTTGTTGCTTCACCCCACTATTTTCTGATCATTAACCTGTTGGATTCATCCATATATCTATCAAAGAAAAACAAATAGAATATAAATATGCATCAAATAGTTCAACCGATAAATAGAATTGGGTCCAGTAGACTACCACCCTGCTGTATTGTAAATAGCATCAATGATTAAGATAACCACCTTGCACTGTTGGCTTTTTATGGACATTCAGAAATGTCTTATAATGACAATGTCTCTCCAACAAAGGAATTAAGAAATAACAATCACATAACTGGAAGAAAATGTAAAGTAATCTTTTTTTTCCAAAAAGTATATTGAAAATCAGAAAACTCCAAATACTGAAGAAAATTTTTAATAATGGCAGACTACTTTATTATTTTTTTTGAATGAATAAAGTTTTTTCAGCCCATGGAGAAATTGTTCTCTGGAACTTTGTGGATTTCAGCTTTCATACTTCAAGTCAGGTTAGCTTTTCCTGCGTCATTGAGTTTCTTAGTTTGTTTGTACAAGTGGCAGCAATTTTGGGAACAAAATTTTTATATTATAGAGAGTGGGAGAACAAGCTGACAATATCACAGTAAATTATTTATTCAACTTTCATACATAAATATGTAATAGAATATAAGAGTATAAAACAGCGAATCTTTGAGGACTGCAGTAAAAAAATATATGCCCTAAAAGATTAAGATACCACAGTTTTGAAAAAACATGACAACTGCTCCAGTAGGCTGTTTGTAGGAACCAAGTGCCAGAGTGCGAGTTCAAACCTTTCCTCATGTATTCTATCCCATCACACAATAATAGACAGAACCACTGAATATCCATTTTGCTAGTGTGTTTAGTGATTTGCCTTCCAAATGGTTTGGTTCCATTTAAAACAAATAATAATTTGAATTTCCAACATAACTACAAAAGGTACATGTAAATTGACCTCAACAGAAGCAATAGGAGGGTGTGAATAAACCTTGGTTATTTCTAGAGACAAGTGGAAATTTTAAACTGTGTGTGGCAAGAATGAAGGGTGGGCCGAAATGTATTTCTATTCATATGCCAAGTACAGCGAATCCATTACAATGTAAGCAGTTAACCTAATAAAATGGCAGTTCTAAATTGCAGGAGGTGAGGATACAAGAACCTATAATTGGAACTGAATCAAACATAACTAATGATAATAATAATTGCTTATTGTCACAAGTAGGCTTCAATGAAGTTACTGTGAACAGCCCTTCGGGGAGGCTGGTACGGGAATTAAACCTGCACTACTGCCATTGTTCTGCATTACAAGCCAGCTGTTTAGCCCACTGTGCTAAACCAGCCCCTAACTAATGGAACAAGAAGTTATATCTTTCTAATGCTTCCTTTGTGCCTTACCACCAAAGGAAGGCAGAAGGAAAGAATATTTTATTACTTTTTTTATTTATTCGCTTAGGAGTTCAAGGGTTGGCTGGCTAGGCCAGCATTTTTTACCCATCCCCAATCACCTTTGAGAAGGTGGCGGTAAGCTGCCTTCTTGAACCTCTTCTGTTAATGTGGTTAGGTATACCCTCAGTGCTGTTAGAGTCCAGGATTTTAACCAAGTGGCAGAGAAGGATTGGTAATATAATTCCAAGTCAGAATGGTATGTGGCTTGGAGGCCAACTTACAGTTGGTGGTGTTCCCATGTATCTGCTGCCCTTGTTGAGAGTATTCCATCACACTTCAGCCCGAGATGGCCAACGAGTTTAGGGGAGTCAGGAAGATAGTTACTTACCACAGAATTCCTAGACACTGACCTGATCTTATAGCCACAGTATTTATATGGCTGACCTAGTTCAGTTTCTAGTTAATGGTAACCCCCAGGATGTTAATAGTGGAGATGCAGCAATGGCAATTAAACTGAATGCTATGGAGAGACTGTTAGATTCTCTCTTGTTGGAGATGATCATTGCCTGGCACTTCGATGGCATGAATGGTGATTGCCACTCATCAGCCCAAGCCTGAATGTTTTTAAAATAAATTTAGAGTACCCAATTATATTTTTTTCCCAATTAAGGGGCAATTTAGCATGGCCAATTCACCTACCCTGCACATCTTTTTGGGCTGTGGGGCAAGACCCACGCAGATATGGGGAGAATGTGAAAACTCCACAACGACAGGGACCCAGAGCCGGGTCCTCAGCGCCGTGAGGCAGCAGTGCTAACCACTGTGCCATTGTGCTGACCAGCCCAAGCCTGAATGTTGTCCAAGTATTGTTGCATATGGAGACGGACTGCTGTCACGAATGGTACAATTGTGCAATCATAAGCAAACATCTCCCTCTTATGATGGAAGGTAGGTCAATGATAAAGCAGCTGAAGATGGTTGGGCCTAGGACACTCACTGTAACGGAGATGACTAACTCCCAACAACCATTTTCCTTTGGGTTAGATATGATTCCAACCAATGGAGTGTTTTTCCCCCAATTCCCATTAGTTCCAATTTTGAAGGGCTCCTTTATGCCGCACTCAGTGAAATGAGGTCTTGATGTCAAGGGCAGTTACTCACACCTCGGGTTCAGTTCTTTTGTACATGATTAGACCAAGGCTGTAGGTCAGGAAATAGGTTGTACTGGCACAATCCAAACTGACCATCAGTGAGCAGGTTATTGCTGAGCAAGTGCTGCTTGATAGCACTGTCAACAATCTCTTCCATCATTTTGCTGATGACATTTTATCGGACTTGTTTTCTAATTTGAGCTGCTTCTTCCATGTTCCTTGCCCATCGACATCTATGATTTGCAAATCTTAACACTTTGCAGTGCACAATGAATGTAGGCAATTTATGCAAATTGAAAACAATATCTGGCACACGGGCCCCCATTCTGCAGCTCACTCCCTCTCCCACCCATCTGACAGAACTCCTCTAAACAAATATATGTTATCCTTCATCACTTTTTAATCCATTTCTCAAGGTTTATACTTATTCCCTCAGCTTTGACTTTAACTAGAGGACTTGTATGAAACTTTGTCAAAAGTCAAATTGTACAGTTTACCATATTGTTCATGAAGTTCCTCAGAAAAATTGTCAGTCTCCCTCAAATCTCCTTACTTCCTTCACGACTCTGGGATAAATACCATTTATCTCTGGCAATAGCCCTTTTATATTAAAGCTTTGATTTTACTTGGATTAGCTGTTTGGAGATGGCATGTTGCTCAGGTCTTCCCTTGTGAATACATGGAGGAAGTAGTCATGCATAATTATTTCCTGTGCTCATTTTAATTGATCCATTTGCACCTTTCATGATTTTCCCCTTGCTCTGATGTCATCTTACATGTTATGATACTGAAAATATTTTATATTATGTTTAGTTTCTACTGAATTGAATTTTCCAGCTCTCTTTGCCCCTCATTACCCTTTTAACAGGTCTGTGCAAAACATTCTATTCACCCCCAAAAAACACTTCCCCTTTCTCCTGAAGAATTTGTAGGCATGTTTTTTATTTAAAGTGGTTGTGAATACATTTATGATCAAAGTCGAAGCTTAGAAATCAGATAGGTGTGAGGGAGTTTGAGGGGGAAAAAAAGGTGTCAGGGTGCCAAAGCATATGAAGAGTATCCGGACGTGTATCTTCTCCAGTCTCCAGACACAGTGCTACGTATCGTCTGATGGAGTGTCACCATCTGGGAATACTGTTTCAGGGTGTGACACAGGTGAAAGGGTGGTGGGAGAGATCCCATGGTGTGTTCCACTTCCATAGGTATGTGGCAGTAATGGGGTGGTTTGATGAGCTTGGAGAATTGAGAGGATGAGTTGCAGGATCTGGCATCGTCTAGTAAGAATACCACCAAAGTGTTTTGGGACTGAGAAGGGGTGGTGGACAAGAGCACAAATGAGATCTCGAGATGGGGGTAGTTTCATGGTGATGGGGGATTGTGTCAAACACAGATGATAGGGAGTGGGGGTTTGGAAGGGAGGAAGACAAAGCACGAGTGCTTGGTGTGAGATGGTTAGGTGCAAAGCAGCAAAATGAGGGAAAACATACAGAACAGGAGAAGTAGGCCATTTGGTCCACGAAGGGGCTGGTTTAGATCAGTGGACTAGACAGTTGGTTTGTAATGCAGAACAAGGCCAGCAGCGCAGGTTCAATTCCCGTACCAGCTTACCCGAACAGGCGCCGGAATGTGGCGACTAGGGGCTTTTCACAGTAACTTCATACTTGTGACAATAAAAGATTATTATTATTATTACAACAGAGTATGTCAGCAAGGGAGGAAATGTATAGCTCTCAGATTGAAGTGTCAACAAGCTTTGCAAAGGAATAGGGAAAGATAAGGCCACGCCACACTGTCTTGGGGATGAGGAACCAATATGGAGAGCAGGAACAGAGCATGGTGGAGGTAGGACAGAAGGAAATGACAGGAGTGAAGGGGGAAAGCAAAGCATGCATAGGGCAAATTCAGTAAGAGGCAACATGTAAAAGGAAGAGTAAGTTGGAGAAAGTGAAAAGATGAGGATTGATCCCTTCCCTTCACCAGATCTAAAAACTTAAAGGATTTTCCACTGTGAAAGGCCTGTTAATACCAAACTTTTTAAATCCTAAAGTAGGTATCTAATCTGCCTATGCTCATCTAAAAGTCTTTGTATTGTTATGGGCCAGAGTTGAGAGAACCCCAAAGTGTATCATGGAATTCACCTGACCCACAACTTTTAATGGATTGTGGTATGGGGAGCACAAAGTCCACTCTACAGGTATGGTGCAAACCAAGCTATACAGTACTTGTAAATTAAAACAATGTTTATTCTATGAACTCAAGTTAACCTTTTTAAAACATACAGTGAACATCTTAGCAACCATTAATTCAAATACAACCCCCAAAGAATACAACACTAAGTAATCCTTTAAGCTTTCCTTTTAACACCCATAAGACTTAAAACACCTTTTACCAGAAGCACATCAGGTTGAAGTCACTGCTGTTATTAGTTTTAAATCACCAGGATCGATTTAGTCTTTAGATTAGAGAGAGAGATTCATACACCTTCTGGCTGTGACTGCAGCTATCCAGCTCTGAAAACGAAACTAAAACACACCCTGCAGCCTGCTCAAAAACTAAAGTAAAAAGCTGAGACAGCCCAGCTCCACCCACACGGACATCACTGTAGTAGTAAACACCCATTTCTTAAAGGTACTCTCACTACAGATATTTATATACACACCCATTTATGAACACCCATTTCTTAAAGGTACTCTCTCACATGACACCTCCCCCCAAGAAAAAAAAATTAACCATCAACTTCAAGGTGGTTTCATTTTTCACCTTTTCACTATCCTTTAAGAAATGCACACAGTAAATATACTTTTGTTTTTTCAAAACAACACGCAAACAGGTACAATAATATAGTCCATTTTTGTTCTTCTTCCTCCAACTGAAATCCGTCTCGATTGACAGTCTTTTTGAACAAGAAGGTCGCTGCACGATCCATCCATTTCTCTACGCCTCGGCATGTCTCTTTAAAGTCAGATACAAGGGGCGAAATTCTCCCGAAACGGCGCGATGTCCGCCGACTGGCGCCCAAAACGGCGCCAATCAGACAGGCATCGCGCCGCCCCAAAGGTGCGGAATGCTCCGCATCTTTGGGGGCCGAGCCCCAACATTGAGGGGCTAGGCCGACGCCGGAGGAATTTCCGCCCCGCCAGCTGGCAGAAACGGCCATTGTTGCCCCGCCAGCTGGTGCGGAAATGACATGTCAGGGCGGCGCATGCGCGGGAGCGTCAGTGGCCGCTGACAGTTTCCCGCGCATGCGCAGTGGAGGGAGTCTCTTCCGCCTCCGCCATGGTGGAGGCCATGGCGGAGGCGGAAGGGAAAGAGTGCCCCCACGGCACAGGCCCGCCCGCGGATCGGTGGGCCCCGATCGCGGGCCAGGCCACCGTGGGGGCACCCCCCCCCCGGGGTCAGATCGCCCCGTGCCCCCCCCCCCAGGACCCCGGAGCCCGCCCACGCCGCCTTGTCCCGCCATTCAAAAGGTGGTTTAATCCACGCCGGCGGGACAGGCAATTTATCGGCGGGACTTCGGCCCATCCGGGCCGGAGAATCGAGCGGGGGGGGCCCGCCAACCGGCGCGGCCCGATTCCCGCCCCCGCCAAATATCCGGTACTGGAGACTTCGTCAACCGGCGGGGGCGGTATTCACGGCAGCCCCCGGCGATTCTCCAACCCGGCGGGGGGTCGGAGAATGACGCCCCAGAGTCCAATCCGATCGCAGAGTCCCTTGTAATTCTCCAACACATGAACATTGGTTATCACAGCTTTCAGGCAGTCAAATGCCTGTTGAAACTCCGCTGTCCATTGAAATTTTCGACGTTTCTTCAGTAAGTCCATCAGTGGAGCAATCACGCTACAAAACCTTTGCACAAATGTTCGATCAAATCCACTCATGCCAAGAAATCGCATTATTTCCCTTTGTCTTGAAGGTATTGAAAACTCCTCAATAACTGTTGGTTTCACATCCCGTGTGACCATTCGACCCTGTCCGATTGTATGGCCAAGGAAAGTGACTTGGGCTTTTCCAAATTCACTTTTGGCTAGGTTTATCACCAAACCCGCCTCCTGAAGTCGATCGAATAACTCCATCAGATGTTCTAAATGTTCTTTCCATGTCTGGTCAGCCCTAGCTGTTGTTGTTCGACAGGCTGCTCCCAGATCGTTTGTGGTTCGTATGGCTGATGGCTCCATTGTCAGGCGCAACAGAAGGGCACTACGCAAACTTGCCTGCCGCCCACCACCAAATCTCAACCTTTCCAGATGTTATGCCTCCTCCGGATACCTCGCACCACGAGGCCACCAATCTGGCAGCAATCCCGCCTGCTAAGGCGCCGTCGTCCCCACTTCCACTTCTCAGGTGGTCGACAAGGATCCGACGCCAGCCCCAAAGATTGGACTTATAGACATTTATCTTGTAAATATTGTTCTGTATATGCACACTAGACACCTTTCATGTACATATTCATTCACTCGCCATTTAATGTAAATAGTTACACATGTACATAGTCGCATATGCTCTAAGCAACCGACAATTTATTTATTTATTTTTTTTTTTAAAGGGGGATGTCATGATATGCACTCATGCACATAATGAGATACAGACAGGCAGAGACAGACACCCAGTACAGCCAATCAACACACAGGACAGAACACAACCAATCACCAGGCAGAACACTGGAGGGGGGTTTCCCACTATAAAACACACAAGGTATCAGCACTCTGCCTCTTTCCACTGGTGACAACTGTAGTAACAGTCAGGGTGTATATATCAGTTAGCACCTTCTACACGTGGCTCAGAGCTAGTCTGGACTAGTTAGTTATAGTTAGCACACTTAGATTAGTAGAGTGTCAACCCACAGCAAGCTGTGTGCACTGCTCCAGAAGTTCAATAATACGTATTGAGCTAACGTCTAAGTTTGGTGTCTACTTTACAGTACAACTGCATCCAGTTGCAGTCCGTGTTACCCCAGGGTGAATATCACGACAGGAAGGTGTTTCTGTCTTTGACAGTAAAACAGCATTTGATTGAGGAGCCCTGGCAAATTAGTGTCAATGGGAATCGTGGGAAAACCCTCTACCAGTTGGGAGTCACACCCAGCACCTTAGCCCTGGGATTTTTTTTTCTTAAACAGGAGTTCCTCAGGTCAGTCCCCTTTCCCCGATGAACTTTGGCTGCTTAATTATCAATGATATTCCCTCTATCACAAGAGCAGAAATGGGTATGTTCACTGATGATTGCACAGCATGCAGTACCATTTGTGACTCCTCAGATACTGAAGCTGTACATGCAGGCAGGGAGATCTTCAAACATTCAGGTTTGAGCTGATAAGTGACAAGTTAACATTTGTGCCACACAAGTAGCAGGCAATGACATCTCCAAGAAATAATCTAGCTATCACCCATGATATTCAATGGCATTATCATTACTGAATAACTCCACCATCAACATTATTGGCATTGCTGCTGACCGGAAACACAGCTGGGCAGCCTATGTGAATACTGTGGCTGCAAGAGGAATACAAGTCGGGGAATTCTGCAACAAAATACTCATCTCTCGACTCCCTAAAGCCTCTCCACCATCTTTAATGCACAAGTGTAATGCAATACACTCTAGCTAGGTGAGACTCTAACAACACTAAAGGAGCTCATCAGTCAGGATAAAGCAGCCCACTCGATCAGCACTCAATGCACTATTGAACTAATACGCAAGTGCTCAACGAGTAAAGAACAGTTTTTTTTTTACTTCTAATCTTCAGTACATTAAAACATAAATTTAAGTATACAAAAATAGTGTACAGGTTTTAAACAACTTTGTAATTGTTTCCAGTTGGCAAAGTGACTGATAGCTTTTAAGGGATGATCCTTCCTGGGCCGCGTGACCCACCTGGAACTAAGATGATGCAGCATGCAAACCTGGGCCTATCGGGCGCAAGGGCACAGACCAGAGGAGGGAAATCATCAGAGTAAACCTAGGAGTCTAGGAAACTAGTCCAGTGCTGAAATTCTGTTGTTGATCTGTAAATCTAAAGTTCTTCCTTCATTGGCGACACGGTAGCACAGTGGTTAGCACTGTTGCTTCAAAGTGCCCGGGTCCCATGTTCAATTCCCGACTTGGGTCACTCTCTGTGTGGGGTCTGCACCTTCTCCCAGTGTCTGCGTGGGTTTCCTCCGGGTCCTGCGGTTTCCTCCCACAAGTCCCAAAAGACGTGCTGTTAGGTAATTTGGACCTTCTGAATTCTCCCTCCGTGTACCCGAACAGTCGCCGGAGTGTAACGACTAGGGAATTTTCACAGTAACTTCATTGCAGTGTTAATGTAAGCCTACTTGTGGCAACAATAAAGATTATTATTGAATCACCGTTATGATTGAACTGCCTTGTTGCATTATCTCATGCTACAATATTGGTGACGAGAATAAATCAGACCAGTCGAGAGGAAAAATAGTCAACTTTTGGAAGGGGGTGGGGGGGAATTGTCCTGCAAAATGGAAAGAATCAAGGACAGTCGAATAGCTATGCCACTATTCAGAAAAATCGATCCATTTGATTCGGAGGTTGAGAATTGAGGCCAGTAGGTGGAAAGGCTTTGGTACTTTTTTGCTACCAATGAAAGACAAGCACAAAGTTATATTAATCACAGTTTGCGACCCAGAAACATAACCTCATGAAAAGCATAGAATCTCCGGAGATTCTGGACATCAAATCTTTTGATCAACTAGCGCAACCAGCGGTAGACCACAACAATCCCCGGCCCTCTATTATAATGCAGCACTATAAATTCCATTCAGCTCTTCGAGCCGCTCCGACATTCATTATGATCATGGCTGATCATCAAGTTCAATACCCTGATTCAGCCTTGCCCCTAATATCCCTTTAGCCCAAGAACTATATTTAACTCCTTCTTGAAATTACACAACCTTTTGACCTCAACTACTTTGTGGTAATGAATTCTACAGATTCACCACTCTGGTGAAGAAATTTCTTCTCACCTCAAGTCTTAAAAGCTTTACCCCATATCCTTAAAATATGACCCCTAGTTCTGGACTCTCTCACCATCAGGAACATTCTTTCTGAATCTACCATTTCTAGTCGTGTGTCAATTTTATAAGTTCCATCAGATCCCCTCTCACTCTTCTAAACTCCAATGAATAGAGTCCTAACTGACTTAGTCTTTCATATGACAGTCCCGCCATCCCAGGAAACAACCTGGCAAACCTTCGCTGTACTCCCTTCATAGCAAGAACAACCTTCCTCAGATAAGGAAACCAAAACTGCACACAATACTCCAGGTGTGGCCTCACCAATGTCTTATACAATTGCAGTTAAACATTCTATGATTGAAAATCTATGATTGATCCCTATTCCTATACTCAAATCCTCTCGCTATGAAGGCCAACATACCATTTGCCTTCTTTACTTCCTGCTATACCTGCCCGCTTACTTTTAGCAACTGATGCACGAGGACACCAAGGTCTTGCTGAGTAGCCAGCTCTCAATTTATATCCATTGAAATAATAATCTGCCTTCCTATTTTTGCTCCCAAAGCGGTAACCTCAACCTTATTCACCAGAGGGTGGTACTGAAAAGCATTCTGGGAGAAATCAGTGCAGTCACCACAACTTGGAAGATGATTGAGGAGGACCGATGACAAAGAATGGAATAGCCTCAAATATTACATTGCTATAGTGTTTCCATCCCTCCTTCCTCCACAAACCAAAAAAAGAGGGAGAAAGACAGTACTTCAGGAGAACACCAGACCTGCGAGGGACACTCTTCGGAGTGTGGATTTAGGAAGGCAGCTGATTGGTGAGTACGTCCTCGTGAGTGTTTTTATTTTATTACAACAATTTAATGTCTAACAAAGGATTAGTCATGACAGTTGGTGGGGCTTGGTGTTCCGCTTGCAACATGTGGTCAATCATGAATGCTGACAACATCCCTGACAATTACATCTGTGGGAAGTGTATCCAGCTGAGTGGGAACAGGATACATACTGAAACAGAAGGACAAACAGGCAGAAGTCATTGTCCACATTGGTACAGATGACATAGGCAGGAAGAGCAGCAAGGTCCTGCAAAGATGCTACAAGCAGTTAGGTAGCAAGCTAAAAAAACAGGACCTCTAGGGTAGTCATTTCAGGATTATTTCCCGTGCCACGTGCCTGTGAGGCTAGGAACAAGAGAGATACTACAGTTGAACTCATGGCTAAAGAGCTGGTGTGGGGGGCTTCAGATATGTGGATTATTGAGATGTCTTCCAGGGAAGGTGGGACCTATACAAGCAGGATGGATTGCACCTAAACTGGAGGGGCACCGATATCCTGGCCGGGAGGTTTGCTCATGTGGTTTGGGAGGGTTTAAACTGGTGTGGCAGTGGGGTTGGAACCGGAGCAGCAGGCCAGCAAGTGTAGAGACTGGGGAAGAGCTTGAGACTAAGACAAACATACCTAAGAGGGAGGGCAGGAAGAGGGAAGTCGCTGATCTCAATGGGTCTGGAGTGAGTTTGCTTCAACGCAAGAAGTACAATAGATAAGACAGATGAACTTAAGAGCTTTGATTAATGTGGGGAATTATGATATTGGTGCTATTATGGAGACATGATTAAAGGAGGGAAAGGACTGGCAGCTTAATGTTCTGGGATATCGATGTTTTAGATGAGACAGAGGGAGTAGCAGAAATGGTGGGGGAGTTGCATTACTGGTTAAGGAACATAGTTGTATTATAGGCCTCCCAAAAGCCAAGGGATCCAGAGGAACAGATATGCAGTCAGATTCTGGAAAGATGTGAAAATAGTAGGGTTGTTGTGGTGTGTGATTTTAATTCCCCCCCCTCCCATATTTACTGGGACTCCCTTAGGGCAGCACAGTAGCATAGTGGTTAGCACAATTGCTTCACAGCTCCAGGGTCCCAGGTTCGATTCCTGGCTTGGGTCACTGTCTGTGCGGAGTCTGCACGTTCTCCCCGTGTGTGTGTGGGTTTCCTCCGGGTGCTCCGGTTTCCTCCCACAGTCCAAAGATGTGCAGGTTAGGTGGATTGGCCACGCTAAATTGCCCTTAGTGTCCAAAATACCCTTAGTGTTGGGTGGGGTTACTGGGTTATGGGGTTATGGGGATATGGGGATAGGGTGGAGGTGTGGGCTTGGGTAGGGTGCTCTTTGCAAGAGCCGGTGCAGACTCGATGGGCCGAATGGCCTCCTTCTGCACTGTAACTTCTATTATTCTATTGCCAGAGGTTCGGATGGAGAGCAATTTGTTAGGTGTGTCCAAGTGGGTTTTTTGAAACAGTATGTTGATAGTCCAACCAGGGAGGGGGCCTTACTGGGCCTAGTATTGGGGAATGAACCCGGCCAGGTGACCAAGTTTCAGTAGGGGAACATTTTGGGAATAGTGATCATAATTCCGTAAGTTTTCAAATACTCATGGATAAGGACAAGAGTGGTCCTCGAGTGAGGGTGTTAAATGGGCGAAAGCTAACTACAACAGGATTCGGCAAGCACTGGAGAATATGGATTGGGGGCGGCTGTTTGAGGGTAAATCAATATTTGATATGTGGGAGTCTTTTAAAGACCAGTTGATTAGAGTGCAGGATAGGCATGTCCCTGTGAAAATGAAGGACAGAAATGGCAGGATTAGGGAACCATGAATGACAGGGGAAATTGAGAGACTAGTCAAAAAGAAAAAGGAAATATACATAAGGTCCAGGCAACTAAAAACAGATTAAGCTCTGGAAGAATATAGGGGAAGTAGAACAAACTCAAAAAGGGAATTAGAACGGGTAAAAGAGGCCATGAAATGTCGTTGGCAAGCAAGGTCAAGGAAAATCCCAATGCTTTTTATACATATACAAGGAGCAAGACGGTAGCTCGGGAAAAAATAGGCACACTCGAGGACAAAAGAGGGAAGTTATGCGTGGAGCCAGAGGAAGTGAGTGAGATCCTTAATGAGTACTTTTGCATTGGTATTCACCAAAGAGAGGGGCATGACGGATGTTGAGGTTAGGGTGGGTGCGTGAATACTCTAGGACATGTCAGCATAATGAAGGAGGAAGTGTTCGATATCTTAAAATGCATTAAGGTAGAAGTCCCCTGGACCGGATGGGATATATTCCAGGTTACTATGGAAGGCAAGAGAGGAAATAGCTGGTGCCTGAACAGGTATCTTTGCATCAACTTTGAACACAGGCGAGGTTCCAGAGGACTGGAGAATAGCCAATGTTAACCCTTTGTTCAAGAAGGGAAGCAGGAATAATCCAGGTAATTATAGGCCAGTGAGCCCGACGTCAGTGGTGGGGTAACTGTTGGAGAAGATACTGACCAATTGGGCTAATGGGCTGATGAATGGCAGATGGAATTTAATTTGGATAAATGTGAGGCGATGCATTTTGGTAGATCAAATCAGGGCATGACCTACTCAGTTAATGTTAGGGAGTTGGGGAGAATTAAAGAACAAAGAGATCCAGGAGTGCAGGTTCATAGCTCTTTGAAGGTGGAGTGGCAGGTGGACAGGGTGGTGAAGAAGGCATTCAGAATGCTAGGTTTTATTGGTCAGAATATTGAATACAGGAGTTGGGACGTCTGGTTGAAGTTGTGCAAGACATTGGTAAGACCACACATGGAATACTGTATTCAGTTCTGGTCATCCTATTATAGGAAGTATATTGTTAAACTAGAAAGTGCAGAAGAGATTTACGAAGATGCTACCAGGACTTGATGGTTTGAGTTATAAAGAGAGGCTGGATAGGCTGGGACTTTTTTCCCCGCAGCGAGGGAGGCTTACGGGTGATCTTATAGAGATCTATAAAATAATGAGGAGCATAGATAAGGTAGATAGTCAACATCTTTTCCCAAAGGTAGAGGAGTCTAAAACTAGAGGGCATAGGTTTAAGGTGAAAGGGGGAGAGATACAAAAGAGACCAGAGGGGGAATTTCTTCACACACAGGGTGGTGAGCATCTGGAATGGGCTGCCAGAAGCAGTGGTAGAGGCAGGTACAATTTTGTCCTTTAAAAAGCAGTTAGACAGTTACATGGGCAGGGTAGGTACAGAGGGATATGGGCCAAATGCAGGCAAATGGGACTAGCTTAGTGATAGAAACTGGGCAGCATGGACAAGCTGGGCCAAAGGGACTGTTACCGTGCTGTAAACATCTATGACTATGAGGAACAGGATTTATTCACATTTGGAAGCGAATGGACTGGTTACTGATAGGCAACATGGTTTTGTACAGGGAAAATCATGTCTTATCAACTTGATAAGAGTTTTTTGAGGAGATGACAAAATTAATTAATGAGGGAAAGGCTAAAAATGGGGAGACACTGGAATAGGAATAGGAACCTCGGGAGGATCGTCATTTTAATCGTCTGCACTCTCCCCGCTAGCGTCAGTGGGAGTGCATCCCACCTCCGGAACTCGACCCTCATTTGCTCCACCAACCGAGATAAGTTCAACTTGTGCAACCGGCCCCAGTCCCGCGCCACCTGTATCCCTAAGTATCTAAAACTGTCCCCTACTAACCCAAGAGTGGATGTCGTCTACATGGACTCTAGTGAGGCATTTGACAAGGTCCCTCATGACAGACTGGTACAAAAGGTAAAGTCGCATGGTATTCAGGGTATGCTAGCTAGATGGATAAAGAACTGGCTTGGCAACAGGTGACAGAGATTAACAGTGGAAGAGTTTTTCAGAATGGAGATCTGTAAATAGTGGTGTTCCACAAGGATCAGTGCTGGGACCACTGTTGTTTCTAATGTACATATGAATGATCTGGAGGAAAATGTAGTTTGTAATGTATATATAAATGATCTGGAGGAAAATGTAGATGGTCTGATGAGCAAGTTTGCAGAATTCACCAAGATAGGTGGAGTTGCAGATGGTGAGGGAGACTGTCGGAGAATACAGCAGAATATAGAAAAATTGGAGAGATAGAACATAGAACATACAGTGCAGAAGGAGGCCATTCAACCCAGCGAGTCTGCACCGACCCACTTCCACCCTATCCCCGAAATGGCAGAGAAATGGCAGATGGAGTTCAATCCGGACAAATGCGAGGTGATGCATTTTGGAAGATCAAATTATACAGTGTGAATTATACAGTAAATGGCAGAACCCTTAGGAGTTATGACATAGAGGGATCTAGGCGATCAGGTTCATCGTTCTATGAAAGTGGCAATGCAGGTGGATAAAGTGGTCAAGAAGGCATACGGCGGGGAGGGCTTTATCGACTGGGTTAGACTGCTGTACCAGGCTCCGAAGGCTAGTGCTAGGACGCATAGGACGATGTCTGACTATTTTAGACTGTACCGAGGAACGAGGCAGGGGTGCCCCCTCTCCCCACTGCTGTTTGCGCTAGCAATAGAGCCGCTGGCTATTGCCCTGAGAGCTTCTAGGGGTTGGAAGGGGCTGGTACGGGGGGTGGGTGGAACACAGAGTTTCGTTGTACGCCGGCGACCTGCTCTTATACATCACGGATCCTGTGACTGGGATGGATGAAATCATGGGAATCCTGAGGGAATTCGGCAGGTTCTCGGGGTATAAATTGAACATGGCAAAAAGTGAGTTGTTTGTAGTCCAGGCGAGGGGCCAGGAGGGTCGGCTGAGGGGGCTGCTGTTTAAGTAGGGGACAGTTTTAGATACTTAGGGATACAGGTGGCGCGGGACTGGGGCCGGTTGCACAAGTTGAACTTATCTCGGTTGGTGGAGCAAATGAGGGTCGCGTTCCGGAGGTGGGATGCGCTCCCACTGACGCTAGCGGGGAGAGTGCAGACGATTAAAATGACGATCCTCCCGAGGTTCCTGTTCGTATTCCAGTGTCTCCCCATTTTCATTCCGCGGTCTTTTTTCAAGAAGGTCAATAAAATGATTATGGGATTTGCGTGGGCGAGAAAGTCCCCGCGGGTGAGGAGATTGATGTTCGAGAGGAACCGAGGGGAAGGGGGACTGGCGCTGCCAAACCTTAGTAATTACTACTGGGCGGCCAACATAGCTATGATAAGGAAGTGGATGGTGGGTGCAGGGTCGGTTTTGGGGGCGGATGGAGGCCGCTTCGTGCACAGGGGCACCAGTTTGGCAGCCCTGGTTACGGCACCCCTGCCGCTCCCGCCAGCTCGGTACTCCACCAGCCCGATAGTGGTGGTGACCTTGCGGATCTGGGGCCAATGGAGAAGGCATGTAGGGGAAGTGAGAGCATCAGTTTGGTCCCAAATTTGCGACAATCCCCGGTTTGCCCCGGAGAATATGGACATGGCGAAGGGCTGGGATTGAGAGGATGGGGGATCTGTTCTTGGAAGGAGCTTCCCGAGCATGAGGGCGCTAGAGGAGAAATTTGGGCTGGCGGGTGAGAATGATTTCAGGTAAGATTCCATTCTTCCCACGTCTGCCACTTAGGGGGATCCAGGGCAGGGTAGTGTCCAGTGGATGGGTGGGGAAGGGGAGGGGAGGGTCTCAGATATATACAAAGAACTTATGGGGGCAGAGGAGTCGCAGACTGAGGAGCTGAAGCTTAAGTGGGAAGAGGAGCTCGGAGGTGAGAGAGGAGGGCTTATGGGCGGAGGCGTTGAGCAGGGTAAACACGACCGCAACATGCGCTAGGCTCAGCCTGATTCAATTTAAGGTCGTCCACTGGGCCCACATGACACTGGCCCGGATGAGTAAATTCTTTGGATTAGAGGACAGGTGCGCCAGATGCTCGGGTGGACCAGCGAACCATGTCCACATGTTCTGGGCATGTCCAAAACTCAGGGGGTATTGGCAGGGATTCGCAAACATTATGTCCCGGGTACTGAAAACAAGGGTGGTGATGAGTCCAGAGGTGGCAATTTTTGGAGTTGAGGAGGACCCGGGAGTCCAGGTGGAGAGAGAGGCTGACGTTTTGGCCCTTGCATCCCTGGCAGCCCAGCGGCGAATTCTGCTGGCATGGAGGGACTCAAAGCCCCCGAAGTCGGAGGCCTGGCTATCGGATATGGCGAGCTTTCTCGGTCTGGAGAAAATTAAGTTCGCTCTGAGAGGGTCACTGTCAGGGTTCGTCCATGGTCGACGCAGGTCATGTTGCAGTTGTATAAAACTTTAGTTAGGCCTATATTTTCCCACATTAGGCAATATTTGGAATATTGCAAGCAGTTCAGGTCGTCACACTACCAGAAAGACATGGATGCTTTGTGGAGAGAGTGCAAAGAAGGTTTACCAGGATGTTAGCTATGAGGAGAGGTTGAATAAACTCGGATTGTTTTTGTTGGAAAGCCAGAGGCTGAGGGGCGATCTGATTGAGGGCTACAAAATTACGAGAGGTGTAGACAGAATAGTCAGAAGCTTTTCCCTCGGGTGGAATACTCAATTACAAGAGGGCACAGGTTCAAGATGAGAGGGGGAATGTTTAGGGGAGATGTGCGGGGAAAGTTTTTCACACAGAGGGTGGTGGGTGCATGGAATACGTTGCCAGTGGAGGTGGTGGAGGCAGGCACGATAGCAAAGTTTAAGATGTATCTTGACAGACACATGAAAGGGCAGGGAATGGAAGAATATATATCGTTTGGGCAATAAGTCGTAGGTCTAAATAAGGAATCTGGATTGGCGCAGACTTGGTGGGCTGAAGGACCTGTTCCTGTGCTGTAATGTCCTTTTTTCTATTATCTACATGATACTATATCAGCTGTGCATATACCCGCTCACTCAACCTACCCAAATCCCGCTGTAGCATGTCTCCTCCTCACAGCTCACCCTCCCACAGAATTTTGTATATTCTGCAAATTTGGAGATAGTTCCCTCGTCCAAATCATTAATATATGAAGTGAACAGTTGGGGTCTTAGCATAGATCTTGCGGCACCCCATAGTCACTGCCTGCTAATCGGAAAAACTCAATTATTCCAACTTTTTGCTTCTTGTCTGCTAACCAGCTTGCTATCCATTTCAAGTCACTACCCACAATCCCAAGCGCTTTAACTTTACATAGTAATCTGCTATGTTGAGACCTTGTCAAAAGGCTTCTGAAAGTCTAAATAAACCACATCCACTGGTTCTCCTTGGTCAACTCTACTTGCTAAATCTTTAAAGAATACTAGTAGATTTGTCAAGGATAATTTTCCTTTCGTAAATCCGCATAGGCTGTCTGATTATACCACTGCTTTCCAAATACTGTGCGATGAAATCCTTGATAATAGATTCTAGCAAATTCCCTACTCCGAATGTTAGACTCAGTGGTGTATAGTTCCCTGTTTTCTCTCTACCTCCCTTTTTTGAACAGCGGGATATTAGCTATCCGCCAATCTGCAGGAACCATTCTAGAGTCCAAAGAATTTTGGAAAACGACCAATGGATCTACTATTTCTAGGGCCACTTCCTTAATTACTCTGGGATTAAGATAATCAGACCCTGGAGATTTATCCGCATTCAATCCCATTAATTTCCCCAAATTCATTCCTCTACTAATACTAATTTCCTTCAGCTCCTCACTAAAACTTGTGCTTCCGGTACATTATTCATGTCTTCCTTTGTGAAGACAAAAACAAAGTACAAATTTAGTTCCTCAGCATTTCATAAATCCTCATTATAAATTCCCCTGTTTCTGACTGCAAGGGGCCTACATTCGTTCTCATCAATCTTTTTCTCATTACACACATATAGAAACTTGTACAGTCAGTTGTTTTGTTCCCCGCTAGCTTACTTTCAAATTATATCTTCCCTTTCTTAATCAATCCCTTGGTCCGCCTTTGCTTAATTTTAAACTCTTCCCAGTCCTCAGGTTTTACTGCTTTGTCTTGCTAATTTGTATGCCTCTTCTTTGAATCTAATATTACCTCAAATTCCCTTGTAAGCCATAGTTTGGCCACAGGTCCCTTTCTACTCTTCTGCCAAATGGGGATAAACAACTTTTGGAGTTCACCTATTCGTTCCTTGAATGCCTGCCAATGCCTGTCCACTGTTCTTTCTTTCAGCAGTGTTTCCAGTCCATCATAGCCAACTTATGTCTCACACCATCGTAGTTACCTTTATTGAGATCTTGGTCTCAGAATCAACTACCTCACTATCCACTTTTAAAGAATTCAATCATATTATGGTCACTCATCCCAAAGCGTTCTCTCTCAACCAGATTGCCAACCAATCTTTTCTGATTGCACAACATCTTATCCAAGATGACTTGTTCCCTTGTTGGCTCCTCAACATATTGGTCCAAAAATCCATCCTGTATACACACCAGAAACTAATCCTCTACTGTACTGTGACTAATACAACTCACCCAATTTATATGCAGATTAAAGTCGCCCATAATCACAGATGTTCCTTCATCACATGATCTGATTTCCTGTCTAATGCTCTTCCCAACATTACCACTGCGGTCAGTATACCACACCTACAAATGTTTTTTGTCCCTTTGTATTTCTTAACTCGACCCATACAGATTCCACATAGTGTGTACTAATATCTTTCCTCAATATTGTATCAATATCTTCTTTCATCAACAATGCAATTCCACAACCTTTTCCTTTCAGTCTGTCCTTCCTAAAAATGAATGGCCCTCAATGTTTAGTTCCAATCCTTGGTCACCTTGGAACCATGTATCCGTAATCCCGACTACATCATACCCTTCAACATCCAGCTGCGCAACTAATTCATCCATTTTATTTTGAATGCTCCGAGCATTCGGGTAAAAAACCTTAAGCCTAGTCCTTTTAATGTTCCTTGATGCATCACTACTATTTTTTACTGTGTCCTTCTCTGATTCTAGCCCTTGATCTTTCTGCCTATCACTTATTTTCCTTGCTGTTTTTTTTCTCTTGTTCTTGATTCCCTCTGTTCCGAATCCTTACATAGGTTTCAAGCCCCTGCCATATTAGTTTAAACCCTCCCCAACCGCAAGTACACCCCCCCCCCCCCCTCCCCCTCCCAAACAAGTCCTGGTCCTGCCCAAGTGTAACCCATCCAGTTTGTACAGGTCCCATCCCCCCCCAGAACCGGTCACAATGCCCTCCCCCACACACCATCTCTTCAGCCACGTATTCATCCAATATGTCCTGCTATTTAAACTCAGACTAGCATGTGGCAGTGGTAGCAATCCTGAGATCACTATATTTGAGGTCTTATTTCTCAACTTTCTTCCTAACTCCCTATATTCTGCTTTCAGGACCTCATCTTTTCTTTTTTTTTTTACCTATGTCGTTTGTCGCAATGTTTACCATGTCCACTGACTGTTCACCATTTCCCTCAAGTCTGTCCTGTAACTGCTCTGAAACATCCTTGACCCCAGCACCAGAGAGGGAACATACCATCCTGGAGTATCGTTTGTGGCTACAGAAACACCCATCTTATCCCATTACAATTTAATCCCCAACAATTTAATCCCCAATAACTATTATATTCCCACACTTTTTACTCCTCCTCTCTGCAGCAGAACCAACTGCGTTGCAACAAATTTGACTGTTGCTTACCCCCCCCCCCCCCCCGCCAGTGCAGCTGGAGACATTTCCTTCACACATGCTGATCCTGGGAACTGCAAACGTTCCTGATCACCCACATGGAGCAAAAGGAGCAGACCACGGCTTGGAGCTCGACTGCCATGTCTTCTGTTTGAAGCTAAGTAGTGTGACTCATCTTAGTTTAGCGGAGTTCTATATAAAAGCCAGACACAAAGCGCACCCTCAGTAAGCTTGCACACGGTGAAGTAGAGACATCCTGAGCAAGTGAGACAGCTAGAGTGAGGTTGAAGCTTGGTAATTTGGTGCAGTGAGATAATTCAGTGCAGAGTGGAAGGAGGTGCCTTTCCCTACCGTTCTGTTTTCTTTCTTCTGGCCTGTAACTGTTAATCTGCAGGGAGAGATCCAGAGCATCCTGGATAGGTATGTGATTTTAATACCTTTTCAAATTGTGGTTTGGGGGGGGGGGGGGGGGAAGAGAGCTGAAGTGACATTACAGTAAAGCTGTGACCTGGTTGGCTGGTTGGGAATCTGTTAAATTTGAAGAAAAATAACATTGCAAAACAAATCTAATTGATATCTAGATAGTTGAGTAACTAAATTGGAGGGCAGAGATTAGTATTTAGCATTTAATTTTACAGTAAAAATCTAGCATCAGAGCCATTTGGTTAATTGTAACTCAATCTAACAATAATTCAAGTATTTATTTGAAATTAATTAACTGCTGCTTAAATATCACTCAGCGGGGTGCGGTGCTCCAACTGTGAGATGTGGCAGATCTGTGACGCTTCCAACGTTCGGGTCGACAACATCTGCAGCAAGTGTAACCAATGGCAGCTCCTCACAGACCGTGTGGTTCGGTTGGAGCAACAGTTGGATGCACTTAGGAGCATGCATGTGGCGGACTGTGTTATAGATAGGAGTTATAGAGATGTGGTCACACCCAGGGCGCAGGATATCAGATGGGTGACCGCTAGAAAGGACAGGCAGTCAGTGCAGGAATCCTCTGTGGCTGTCCCACTCTCTAACAGGTATACCTTTTTGGACACTGTTGGTGGGGGGGGGACAGCCTATCAGTGGAAAACAACAGCAGCCAGAACAGTGGCACCACAACTGGCTCTGTTGTTCAGCAGCGGAGGGCAAGGTGCAGGAGAGCGATAGTTATAGGGCACTCTATAGTAAGGGGCACTGATAGGCGCTTCTGTGAAAGTGAAAGAGACTCCAGGATGGTGTGTTGCCTCCCTGGTGCCAGGGTCAAGGATGTCTCTGAACGAACATAGGACATCCTGAAGGGGGAGGGTGAACAGCCAGAAGTCGTAGTACACATAGGTACTAATGACATAGGCAGGAAGAGTGACGAGGTCCTGCAGAAAATGCTCAGGGAATTATGCAGTAAGCCAAGAAGCAGGACCTCTCGGGTTGTAATCTTAGGATTATTCCCTGTGCCACGTGCCAGTGAGGCGAGAAACAGGAGGATAGTCTGGCTAAACCAGTGGAGGAGGAGGGAGGGTTTCAGATTTCTGGACCATTAGGATCTCTTCCGGGGCAGGTGCGACCTGTACAAGAAGGGCGGGTTGCATCTAAACTCGAGGGGCACCAATATCCTGGCTGGAAGGTTTGCCAGTGTCACTCGGTAGGATTTAAACTAATATGGCAGGGGGGGGTGGGAACCAAAGCGTTAGCTTAGAAGGTGTCATAACTGAAGAGGAAATAGAGAACAAAAATAATAGAACATCACCCTCAGGCAGAGCAAAAAGGGTGACAAGTGTGAGAAGGGAGGTGGTCAATGCAGGACTGAGGGTATTGTACCTTAATGCGCACAGCATACGAAATAAGGTAAATGAGCTTGTTGCGCACATTGAAATTGGCCGGTACGATGTTGTGGGCATCACAGAGACGTGGCTGCAAGGGGATCTGGGCTGGGATCTAAATATACAAGGATGTGTGTCCTATCGAAAGGACAGGCAGATGGGCAAAGGGGGCGGGGTTGCATGGTTCGTAAGGAAGGAAGTGAAATCGACAGCAAGGAGCGATATAGAATCTGAAGGCATAGAATCTCTGTGGGTAGAGTTGAGGAATCGCAAAGGTAAAAAGACCCTGATGGGAGTTATGTACAGGCCCCCCTAGCAGCAGTCAGTATGTGGGGCAGAAAATAAATCAGGAGATAGAGAAAGCATGTAAAAAAGGCAATATCACAATAATCATGGGTGACTTCAATATTCACGTGGACTGGGAATATCCTGGCTCCCAAGAAAAGGAATTTGTGGAATGTTTAAGAGATGTTTTTTTGGAGCAGCTTGTGGTTGAGTCCACTAGGGAACAGGCAATTCTGGATTTGGTCATGTGTAATGAGGCAGACTTGATTAGGGATCTTAAGGTGAAGGAACCCTGAGGGAGCAGTGACGACAGTATGATACAATTAAATAAGGGTAACTACACAATTAAATAAGGGTAACTACAAAGACACGAGGGACGAGCTGGCCAGAGTGGATTGGAAAAGGAGACTAGCAGGGAAGACAGTGGAACAGCAATGGCATATGTTTTTGGGGGTTATTCGGGAGGCACGGCAGAAATTCATCCCAAGGAGGAGGAAACATGTTAAGGGCAGGACAAGGCATCCATGGTTGACGAGGGAAGTCAAGGACAGCACAAAAGAAAAAGAAAAAGCATACACAGTGGCACGGATTAGTGGGAAGCTAGAGGATTGGGAATCATTTAAAAGCGAGCAAAGGACAACTAAAAAAGCAATAAGGGGACAGAAGATGAAATAGGAGTGCAAGTTAGCTAGAAATATAAAAGAAGATAGGAATAGTATCTTTCAATATATGAAAGGTAAGAGAGAGGCAAAAATAGACATTGGACCACTGGAAAACGTGGCTGGAGAAGTAATAATAGGAACAAAGAAATGGCAGATGAACTAAATAGTTACTTTGCATCAGTCTTCACGGTGGAAGACACCAGTGGGATGCCAGAGCTCCAGGAGAATCAGGGGGCAGAGATGAGTGCAGTGGCCATTACTAAGGAGAAGGTTCTGGGGAAACTGAAAGGTATAAAGGTGGATAAGTCACCTGGACCGGATGGACTACACTCCAGGGTCCTAAAAGAGATAGCTGAGGAAATTTGGGAGGCATTGGTGGTGGTCTTTCAGGAATCACTGGAGGCAGGAAGGATCCCAGAGGACTGGAAAGTGGCTAATGGAGGGAGGTAGAAGACGGGAAATTATAGGCCAGTTAGCCTGACTTCGGTCATTGGTAAGATTTTAGAGTCTGTTATTAAAGATGAGATCGCAAAGTACTTGGAAGTGCATGGTAAAATAGGACTGAGTCAGCACGTCTTTGTCAAAGGGAGGTCATTCTGACAAATCTGTTAAGAATTATTTGAGGAGGTAACAAGGAAGTTAGACAAAGGAGAACCAGTTGGCACGATTTATTATTTCCAGAAGGCCTTTGACAAGGTGTCGCATAGGAGACTGTTAAATAGGTTAAGAGCCCATGGTGTTAAGGGTAAGATCCTGGCATGGATAGAGGATTGGCTGACTGGCAGAACGCAGAGAGTGGGAATAAAGGGGTCTTTTTCAGGATGGCAGCCGGTGACCAGTGGTGTGCCTCAGGGGTCTGTGCTGGGACCACAACTTTTCGCAATATACATTAATGATCTGGAAGAAGGAACTGAAGGCACGGTTGCTAGGTTTGCAGCTGATACAAAGATCTGTCGAGGGACAGGTAGTATTGAGGAAGCAAGGGGGCAGCAGAAGAATTTGGACAAGCTAGGGGAATGGGCAGTGAAGTGGCAAATGAAATACAATGTGGAAAAGTGTGAGGTTATGCACTTTGGAAGGAGGATTTTAGGCACAGACTATATTCTAAATGGGGAAATGCTTAGGAAATCAGAAGCACAAAGGGACTCGAGAGTCCTTGTTCACGATTCTCTTAAGGTTAACGTGCAGGTTCAGTCGGCAGTTAAGGAGGCAAATGCAATGTTAGCATTCATGTCAAGAGGGCTAGAATACAAGACCAGGGATGTACTTCTGAGGCTGTATAAGGCTCTGGTCAGACCCCATTTGGAGTATTGTGAGCAGTGTTGGGCTTCGTATCGAAGGAAGGATGTGCTGGCCTTGGAAAGGGTCCAGAGGAGGTTCACAAGAATGATCCCTGGAATGAAGAACTTGTCGTATGAGAAAAGGTCGAGGACTCTGGGTCTGTACTCGTTGGGAGTTTAGAAGGATGAGGGGGTTCTTATTGAAACTTACAGGATACTGCGAGGCCTGGATAGAGTGGATGTGGAGAGGACTTTTCCACTTGTATGAAAAACTAGAACCAGAGGACACCATCTCAGACTAAAGGGACGATCCTTTAAAACAGAGATGAGGAGTTCAGCCAGAGGGTGGTGAATCTCTGGAACCCTTTGCCACAGAAGGCTGTGGAGACCAAATCACTGATTGTCTTTACGACAGAGATAGATAGGTTCTTGATTAATAAGGGGATCAGGGGTTATGGGGAGAAGGCAGGAGAATGGGGGATGAGAAAATATCAGCCATGATTGAATGGCGGAACAGACTTGATGGGCCGAGTGGCCTAATTCTGCTCCTATGTCTTATGGTCTTACCCTAAATTTAATTTATCCTTTTAGTATCAAATAATATTTACTAGTATTAACTAATAGTAACTAGTATTAAGGAGGACTTCCGGTTGCGGCTATGCAGAGCTAAGTCGCACATTCGGCAGCTCCCGCACAAAACAGACTTTTGGGCTCTTTTCAGGGCCAACGGAATTTTTTCGATGTTTCCCGCTGTGGGAAGGAGAGTACAATAGTTCCCCGACAGTATATGGCTTTTACCAGGAGCGGGACGACTAAAAAAGTGGTGGTGGACCCGAAGAAGGTGCGAGGAAAGAACAACAAAATGGCGGCAGGCGGAGACCAGGCAGCGTGGATGCAGTGGGCGCAGGAGCAACAGGAGGTTATCCAGCGCTGCTTTAGGGAGATTAAAGCGGACCTGCTTGAGCTGATGAAGGCTTCGATCGATAAGCTGCTGGAGACCCAGACGGCCCAGGGGGTGGCGATCCGCGAGGCCTGACAAAAGATCTCCGACAATGAGGACGAGATCTTAGGTCTGGCGGTAAAAAAGTGGAGGCGCACGAGGCGCTCCACAAGAAATGGCAGGAGCGGTTCGAGGAGGTGGAGAATCGGTCGAGGCGGATTGTGTGCCTCCCGGAGGGGCTGGACGTGGGGGCCTATGTGGTCACCATGTTGAACTCGCTGATGGGAGCGGGGTCCTTCCAGGGGCCCCTGGAGCTGGAAGGGGCCCATAGAGTGCTGGCGAGTAGGCCCAAGGCTAAATGAGCCTCCGCGGGCGGTGCTGGTGCGGTTTCATCGGTTCGCTGATCGGGAGTGTGCGCTCAGGTGGGCCAAGAAGGAGAGGAGCAGCAGGTGGGAGAACGCGAAGGTTCGAATATACCAGGACTGGAGTACGGAGGTGGCGAAGAGGAGGGCCGGGTACAACCGAGCGAAGGTGGTGCTGCACAGGAAGGGGGTGATGTTTGGCATGTTGCAGCCGGCGCGACTGTGGGTCACCTACAAGGGCCAGCACCATTATTTTGAGTCTCCGGAGGAGGCGTGGGCCTTTGTTCAGGCAGAGAGGTTGTGACACATATTGAGGGTCGGGATGGGCGTTTGGGGATTGCGGTTGATATGTTACTTTTTGAGGGGGGGTCCTTTGCTCATGTTTTTTTTTTCTTTCTGGTTCGGTGAGGGTGGTTAGGGTGGGTTGGGCACTGTTTTGGTTGGGTTGGTCGGGGGGGGGGGGGGCTCTTCGAGGGGGGTAAGCAAATGGAACAGGGGTGGATGGCCGGCAGTGTGATGGGGCCCCGTGGGAGAGGGGGAGGCCTGAGTCGGGGGTGAGGGGACTGGGCCTGTAAAAGGAGCCGCGTCAGAGATGGCGGGGCCGGGTAGGTGGTAAGCGCGGGCTTTTTCCCGCGCTGAAGACTGGAAGGGACAGGGCCAGGGCAGGGAAGCAAGGGTTGTTTCCCACGCTTGGGATGGAAGGGGGAGGTGGAGAGCCTGCGGATGGGGAATGGAAGAGGAGGGTGTGTCACACAATGGGAGGAGTCGAAGGAGAGGCGGGAGTGGCCGGGGTCAGCTGACTTGCGGAAGTGCAATGGGGGGAGTAAAGCAGCTAGGAGGGGTTCTAGCCGGGGGATCGAATTGCTGCTGCTATGGTCAAGGAAGAGCTGGAGCGAGTGGTGGGGGGGGGGGGGGTCGAGACGGGGGTCTGCCACCGTGGGGAACGGGCCGGGCGTGAGGTGCGGGCGCGTGGCTGGCCGAGGAGGGGTTATGGCTCGTCGGCGGGTGGGGGGCGCGGGTAGCCCCCTGATCCGGCTGATAACCTGGAATGTAAGTGGGACTGAACGGGCCGGTCAAGCGGGCCCGCGTGTTCGCGCACCTGAAGGAGCTGAAGGCGGATGTGGTCATGCTCCAGGAGACACACCTGAAGGTGGCAGACCAGGTAAGATTGAGGAATGGGTGGGTAGGTCAGGTGTTTCGTTCGGGGCTAGATGCCAAAAATCGAGGGGTGGCGATCTTGGTGGGAAAGAAGGTGTCGTTCGAGGCGTCGAGCATTGTGGCAGACAATGGCGGTAGGTACGCAATGGTTAGTGGTAAGCTGTAGGGAGAGAGGGTGGTACTGGTCAATGTGTATGCCCCGAACTGGGACGATGCGGGTTTTATGCGGCGCATGTTGGGTCGGATCCCAGATATGGATGTGGGGGACCTGATAATGGGGGGAGACTTTAACACGGTGTTGGATCCGGTACTGGATCGCTCCAGGTCTAGGACGGGTAGGAAGCCGGCAGCGGCTGAGGTGCTGAGGGGGTTTATGGACCAGATGGGAGGGTGGACCCTTGGGGATTTGCAAGGCCGGGGGCTAGGGAATTCTCATTCTTCTCACATGTCCATAAGCATACTCCCGGATCGACTTTTTTATTTTGAGCAGGGCGCTGACAGCGAGAGTAGAGGATACTGATAGCCATTACTGATCACGCCCCGCATTGGGTGGACTGAGAGCTTTGGGGGGGAGAGAGAGAGAGAGAGAGAGACCAGCACCCGTTGTGGCGTTTGGAGGTGGGGCTGCTGGCGGATGAGGAGGTGAGTGAGCGGGTCCGAGGAAGCAGAGAGAGGTACCTGGAGGCCAACTATAACGGGGAGGTCCGAGTGGGGATGGTATGGGAGGCGATAGGGGAGAACTGATCTCCATTAGGGCCCACAAGTAGAGGAGGGAGCAGATGGAGAGGGAGAGGCTGGTGGGGGAGATGGTGAGGGTAGACAGGAGGTATGCGGAGGTGCCTGAGGAGGAACTGTTGAGGAAGAGGCGCAGCCTCCAGGCCGAATTCGACCTGGTGACCACCAGGAAGGCAGAGGTGCAGTGGAGGAAGGCCCAGGGGGCGATTTATGAGTATGGGGAAAAGGCTAGCCGGATGCTGGCACATCAGCTCCGGAAGCGGGATGCAGCTAGGGAGATCGAGGGAGTTAAGGACAGGGGAGGGAGTGTGGTGCGGAGTGGCGTTGGCATCAATGGGGTCTTCAGGGACTTTTACGAGGAATTGTATCGGTCCGATCCCCCACTGGAGGAGGGAGGGATGGGCCGCTTTCTGGACCAATTGAGGTTTCCGAAGGTGGAGGAGGGACTGGTGGCGGGATTGGGGCCCCAATTAGGCTGGAGGAGCTGACCAAAGGAATAGGGAGCATGCAGGCGGGGAAGGCACCGGGGCCGGACGGTTTCCCGGTCGAATTTTATAAAAAATATATGGACCTGTTGGGTCCGTTGCTAGTTAGGACCTTTAATGAGGCAAGGGAGGGTGGGGGCTGTGCCCCCGACGATGTCCCTGGCACTGATCTCCTTGATCCAGAAGCGGGACAAGGACCCCCTGCAGTGTGGGTCTTACAGGCCGATTTCGCTGCTGAACGTAGATGCTAAGGTGCTGGCGAAGGTCTTAGGCCACGAGGATTGAGAATTGTGTGCTGCAGGTTATCCACGAAGACCAGACGGGGTTAGTGAAGGGGAGGCAGTTGAACGCAAATGTGCGGAGGCTTCTGAACGTTATCATGATGGCGGCGAGGGAGGGGGAGGCGGAGATAGTGGTGGCGATGGACGCTGAGAAAGCCTTGGATAGGGTAGAGTGGGGGGTACCTGTGGGAGGTGAAGAGGTTTGGGTTTGGGGAGGGGTTTGTCAGGTGGATCAGACTGTTGTATGAGGTCCCGATGGCGAGTGTGGCCACGAACAGGAGGAGGTCTGAGTACTTTCGGTTGCACCGAGGGATGAGGCTGGGGTGTCCCCTGTCCCCCCTGCTCTTCGCACTGGCTATGGCACTGAGGGAGTCGAGGAACTGGAGGGGATTGGTGCGGGATGGGGAGGAGCATAGGGTGTCGCTCTATGCGGACGACTTGCTGTTATATGTGGCAGATCCGGTGGGGGGAATGCCGGAGGTAATGAGGATCCTCAGGGAATTCAGGGATTTCTCAGGGTACAGGCACAACATGGGGAAGAGCGACCTGTTCGTGGTTCACCCAGGGGACCAGGAGAGGGGGATTGGCGAGCTCTCACTAAAAAGAGCGGAGAGGAGCTTCAGGTATTTGGGGATCCAGGTGGCCAGGAGCTGGGGGGCCCTGCATAGGCTTAATTTCACAAGGCTGGTGGAGCAAATGGAGGAGAAGTTCAAGAGGTGGGACACATTGCCGCTGTCCTTGGCGGGTAGGGTGCTGTCAGTCAAAATGACAGTGCTCCCAAGGTTTTTGTTCCTGTTCCAGTGCCTCCCAGTGTTTATCCCGAAGGCCTTTTTTAGGCGGGTCAACAGGAGCATAATGGGGTTGTGTGGGCGCGAGAGACTCAGAGGGTGAGAAGGGTGTTCCTGGAGCGGAGTAGAGATAGGGGGGGGGCGGCGCTGCCCAACCTCTGTGGGTACTACTGGGCCACCAATGCAACGATGGTGCGCAAGTGGGTGATGGAGGGGGCTGCATGGAAGAGGCTGGAGACGGCGCCTTGTCTGTGTACGAATCTGGGGGCGCTGGCTGCCGCTCCCTCCAAGGAGGTATATCACGAGCCCGGTAGTGGCGGCTGCCCTCAAAATCTGGGGGGCAGTGGAGGCGGCACAGAGGGGGAAGTTGGGGCCTCGGTGTGGACCCCAATACGGGGGAACCACCGGTTCGTCCCATGGAGAACAGATGGAGGATTTTCGGGGTGGCACAGGACAGGGATACGAAAGTTGGGAGACCCGTTTGTGGACGGGAAGTTCGCGAGCCTGAGTGAGCTGGAGGAGAAGTATGGGCTCCCCCCCAGGTAACACCTTCAGGTACTTACAGGTAAGGGCTTTTGCCAGGCGGCAGGTGGTGGAATTCCCGCGGCTGCTGCCACGCACAGTACAGGACAGGGTGCTCTCGGGGGGTGGTTGGGAGTGGGGAAGATCTCGGAAACTTACCAGGCGATGCAGGAGGAGGAGGAGGCCTCGGTGGTGGAGGTGAAAGGTAAGTGGGAGGAGGAGTTGGGAGAGGAGATCGAGGAAGGGACGTGAGCAGGTGCCCTAGGGAGGGTGAACTCTTCATCTTCATGCATGAGGCTCAGCCTCATACAGTTTAAGGTGCTGCACAGGGCACACATGACCGGGACAAGGATGAGCCGGTTTTTTGGGGGTGAGGACAGGTGTGTTGGGTGGTCAGGGAGCCCAGCAAACCACACCCATATGTTCCAGCCCAGCGCTGGAGGACTTTTGGAAGGGTGTAGCGAGGACGGTGTCGAGGGTGGTAGGATCCAGGGTCAAACCGGGCTGGGGGCTCGCAGTATTTGGGGTGGCAGAGGAGCCGGGAGTGCAGGAGGCGAAAAAGGCCAGGATTCTGGCCTTTGCGTCCCTGGTAGCCCGGCGGAGGATTCTTCTCCAATGGAAAGACGCGAGGCCCCCAAGCGTGGAATCCTGGATCAATGATATGTTGGAGATGGTGAAATTCTCCTTCAGAGGGTCGGTACAAGCGTTCCTCAGGCGGTGGCAACCGTTCTTAAGACTTCCTGGCAGAACGGTAGACATTGGTCAATGGCAGCAGCAACTCGGCGGGGGGGTGGGGGGGGGGGGGGGGGTATACTTTATTTATGTTTAATTACATTGGGGGATCTGAGGGGGTGTATATATTTGCTATGTTGGCTCTGTGTTAAGTTGGGGTGTGAATTTATTATTTTTGTACGGGGGAGGGGGATATGGAGGGTTGTTTTTTGACTGTTTTGTATTTAACCCTGTCGGGTTCCTTTTTCATTTTGTTATTGATATTCTGTGAAAACCTTAATAAAAATTATATATTTTTTTAAGTAACTGGTATTAACTAATAGTAACTAATATTAACTAGGGTCCTTCTTCTCTGCTCCTTGTTATTGTAGAATTCAGAAATTTACTCACCATTCAGCTCTTTTGATTTCCTGGTTGTGCTTTCAGATTTACTTCCCTTTTATCCTCCCAGCTCCATTCCCTAACTGTTGCCTTTTTCAGTTACTAAGTTTCAGCTATTTATTCACAGTCCCTAACATCAGTTGTTCATCAACTAATCACCTTACCGCTTTCCTGTGACGTCACTGTAGATTTTTTCTCAAGCCGAGCACGCTGCCTGGACAGCTCCTCCCAGACTGCTTTACTGTGATGCTCACATGTATTTTTCAACAAAGACCAGGTATGCAGATCTCAAATACAGATGCTTCAAGTCGGCTTCCACTTCCAAACTATATTGGCCCCTCCCATTCCACCGGAAATCATAATTTCTCGACACTCTGCCCATTTAGTCGGCCTATATCAAGACATGGACTGACAGGGGCCAGGTTTTATCGAAGGTAAAAAGGATGGTTGTAACTTGTTAGAATTTTTAGAAGTCAGAACAAGTCAGGCCCTACTTGCATCGTAGGGATGAAATTAGCTGTGAGGATGGGGTTCATTCGTGGGGGTGCAGAGTGATGGTGTAACCCCCAAAGTGACAACCACTGCTCCAGGAGTTGCACAGCGCTCATCCTGGTCAAACCAAGATGAAGCTGTTGGCTAGGAACTACGTTTGGTGGCCAGGGATAGACAAAGAAATAGAACAGGTAGTCAGCCGTTGTGAATATTGCCAGACACAAAAGATCCGGCCACCCACAACTAATCTACATTCTTGAAAATGGCTGGGCCATCCGTGGATGCGACTCCACATTGATTTTGCAGGTCCTTTTATGGGAATGATGTTTCTAATCATTGCGGATGTCCACTTAAAATGGTTGGACGTCCAACTCATGCGTTCAATGACGGGGTCAGTCATGGTAAACAAGCTGTCACAGGTACCTGGAATGAGCGGGTTGTCTTATGAAACTAGATTGGAAAGGCCGAGCTTGTTTCCACTGGAGTTTAGAAAAGTGTGAGGGATGACTTGATTGAAGTATATCAGAGCCTGAATGGTATTGACAAGAATGTATAGGGGATGAGTCCAGAACTAGGGGGCACTGTATTAAAATTGGGGATTGCTCTTTTAGAACAGAGATGAGGAGAATTTCTCTCTTAATAATAATAATCTATATTATCACACTGCAATGAAGTTACAATGAAAAGCCCCTCGTCGCCACATTCCGGCACCTGTTCGGGTACATAGAAGGAGAATTCAGAATGTCCAAACTACCTAATAGCACGCCTTCTGGGACTTGTGGGAGGAAACCGGAGCACCTGGAGGAAACCCAGCAGACACAGGGAGAACGTGCAGACTCCGCACAGACAGTGACCCGAGCCGGGAATCGAACCTGGGTCCCTGGCGCTGTGTAGCCAGAGTGCAAACCACTATGCTACCGTGATGGTTGTGCAACATTGGAACTCTGCCTCAGAAGGTGGTGTCATAAAATGTTTTTTTGATGACGGAGGTAGATAGATTCTTGTTAGGCAAGGGAATCAAAGGTTATCCAGGGGTAGATGGGGATGTGGAAGTCGCACACATAGAACAGCCAACATCTTACTAAATGGTGGAGCAGACTCGAAGGGCCAAATGACCTACTTCGCTCCTATTTCATATGGTTGTAACCCAAATTGTTGTCACAACCCCATACTGACTGAATAAATCAACTCATCCATATTGCCACTTATGTTAACATCTTCATCAGGTCCAATACCCTTCAAAAACTGGTGCTATATGCAGTCATTAATTTAAAAAATATCTCAGATGCTTCACAAGTAGGCATTAGAATTGGACAATAAATTATCAAGTCCTGTTTACACACTTGAGGATATCAGCCAGCGTGTTGTGTGGCAGTACCACAATGCTAAATGCAACAGATTCTGAACAGATCCAGCAGGTGAAAACTGGGATCAATGTGGGTTCTCAGCAGCAGACTCGTATTCAACCACAATCTGCAACCTCATGGTGTTATGATCTTGAGGGAGATTAACTTACAAAGAGAAATTCGAACTCCCAGTTATTAACTGAAAGGAATGAACCACAAGGTTTCACATTTTAAGTAAAAACCTCTATGTACATGAATCAAACAAAGAACTACTAATTTAGCACTATACATATTTTGAAAACAATTACTTAAACTAAAACCTGAACAGACCACATCTATTTTAATCCTACCCAAGAGTTGCCTCATACTCTCCAGGATCTAGAGGACTCTTTCACTTCTTCAAGGACCAAACCAAGATGAGCCACGTCTCTTAGAAATTAATTTTCTATTCGCTGAGGTACAAGATTCCTTGGAATCCTAACATTAGCATTCAGCTCGTCAATCTTTTAACTCTCTAAGCACCTGACAATTATGGACACCCCAGCTCAAGCTTCAGTGCCTTCTTGCTTACTTAGTAGTTTCTGTTCTGGTTGCCAGAAGACCAGTGCCTTCCCGTTCCCTTCCAAGATGACTTCTAGCAGCTTTCCCTCTCTCGCTGCTTGCATGTCTGTGAGAGCAGACAAACACAAAACACAAAAGAGCACGTTCCTGTATAGCCCATCTCCGCAGCAACATGGCATACTTAGGATGTTCCCAACAGAAATGAAAATTAATTATATTTTACTTTCAAAACAACCCTTTTGACATTGGAACCCAGATGGAGGTCACAGGCTCTTTTTCAAGACAGCATGCCAAGTGGAACCACCTGGCAAACCTAAAAATGACTGCCAACCTGATGAAGCTACAACATAGGACTGCATCCATGCTAACTAGTGGAAAAAGAATGTAATTGACAGAGATAAGTGATTCCACATCCAATTCTGAAGTCTTGCCACATCCAGTCGTGAATGGAGGTAGAAATTAAACAACTATGAGCACTGTGGCTACAAGAGCAGGTCAGTGGTGGGGAATTGTGTGCTGAAAGCAAAAAGGGGAGGGATATTAGGAAAATGTAACTGGAGAAAAAAAAATTGCAAGAGTACAAAAAATGGGCCAAGCCAGGTTGCTCTTGAAAAAAGTCACAATGGACCAAATAGCCTCCTTTTGTGTTGTAACCATTATATGACTTAGCATATTTAATATAAACATGCCCCAACAGCTTTCACAGCATTATAGTCAATCACGTTTGATGTTAAATCAAAGAAGATATTAGAAGACAGGGCTAAAAACGTGGTCAGTTTTGAGGAGGAAAGAGAATTGGAGCGGAAAACAGATTTAGGGAGTGAACTCCCAAGCTTATGGCAAAGCAAAGGAATTTAAGGTTGTGCAAGAAAGTTTTGATGGCTAGGTTGTGCAAGAAAGTTTTGATGGCTAGACTCTGAAAGCTAACAGACTGACTGGTGTTTAGGTTTAGAAGGTACAAAATAGACCACTATGATTAGTTACAGATAAGTTAGTCTCTAATATAAATAATGTGTAACCTGACCTCAAGTGCAGGCTGCTTGTGACCTCTGACCATTAGAGCCTGTGTGTTCTAAAATTTTAACTATGAGCTCAATACAAAATGAATTCTTATATTAACTCTCGATCTCTAACAATTCCAAATCTCCAAGTTGAAACCTAATTATTTATGCATACAATAGTGGTCCCAGCAGGGGAACCCCAAGAAACACAATCTACTTCCTATATTTTGCCATGACAAGAAACTTCACTCAAAGTTTACCTATTTTTTGTCTTGTCAGCAAACACAAGATACTTTTTAATTCCAAATCAATCACATTTGCAAAAGCAGCCTTGTACTGACCTCCATGAAGGTCTGTTGAAGAGATCAGTAGATATGCTATGGAATATTACATCATGAAATAATATAACACAATACATCAGGCAAGCAAGGGAATTTGACACGTCCATCTTGTGCATTAGTGTGCACACTACTTTTCCTGTCCCTCTGAACAGACCGCAATAACCTGCTCACTGACACTCATTTGAGGTTCCATCAGAGCCACTCAGCTCCTGACCTCATTACAGTCTTTGTCCAAACATGGACAAAAGAGCTGAACTCAAGAGATGGGTGAGAGTGACAGCCCTTATCATCAAGGCAGCATTTGACTAAGTGTTGCATCAAGGAGCCCTAGCAAAACTGAAGTCAAAAAGGAATCAGGGGAAGACACCCCAGTGATTGGAGTCAGACCTTCAAAGGAAGATAGTTGTGGTTGTTGGAGGCCAATCATCTTAAGTGATGGAAAATAAATGCTTCCTAGCCAAGCGACACCCTTCCTGCGAAATACTTTTTAACAAATCCTAGGATGTGGCTGCAGGAGTTGCTCAGGGTAGTGTCCTAGGCCTAACCATCTTCCGCTGCTTCATATTGACATCCCTCCATCGCAAGATCAAAAGTGGAGATTTTTGCTGACGATTGCGCAATGTTCAGCACCATTCACACCTCAGATTCTGAAGCAGTCAGTATCCATATGCAGCAAGACCTGGACAGCATTCAGTTAAGCTGATAAGTAGGAAAGTGATATTCACATCACACAAGTAGCAGGAATGACCATCTCCAAGAAAAGAGAATCTAAACATCTGCCCATGACATTCAATGGCATTATCACTGAGTCCCCCTTCAGCAATATTCTAGGGGATCACCAATGTCCAGAAACTGAACTGGATCAGCCATATAAATATTCTGGTTCCGAGCCGCACGGTGGTGCCGTGATTAGCCCTGCTGCCTCATGGCACTGAGGACCCGGGTTCAATCCTGGCTCCAGGTCCCTGTCTGTGTGGAGTTTGTACATTCTCCCTGTATCTGCGTGGGTCTCACCTCAACAACCCAAAAGTTGTGCCGAGTAGGTGGATTGGCCCTGCTAAATTGCCCACTTAATTGGATACATTTTTAAAAATGTTGTTAAATATTATGGCAATGCCCAGGTCAGAGGCTGGGAATTCTGTGTCGAGTAACGCACCTCCTGACTCCACAAAGCCTATCTATGAAGCTCCAGCAACACTCGAGAAGCTTGACAATGCAGCCCATTTGACTGACACCCCATCCACTGCCTTCAACATTCACCCTCTCCATCACCAATGCACAGTGGCAGCAGTACAAAATGCATCTACAAGATACATGCAGCAACTCACCAAAGATCCTTCGACAACCCCTTCTAAACAGGTGATCACTAACGTCTAGAAGGAAAAGGGCAGCAGATAAATTTGAATAGGAACATTATGACCTGCAAATTCTCCTGCAAGCCACACCATCCTGATCTTGGACTATATCACTGTTCATTCACAGTCGCTGGGTGAAAATCCTGGAACTCCCTCCCTAACAGCACTGTGGGTGTGCCTACACCACACCACTTTACAACTGTTCAAGGTGGCAGCAGCTCACCATCACCTTAAGGGCAATTAGGAATGGACAAAAATGCTGGCCTAGCCAGCAATGCCCACAACCCTTGAAAGAATAAAATGGTAATACCCCAGAATTTTGCTAATATTGCCTTGAACTAAACCAGTTCAATTACATTTGACTTTAGAAGAGGTTGATGTTCTGACAGCTGACTGGGAGATCCAAAGAAAAATTTACACCCCTGTTGCCATCAGCCATGTCTAAGTCGGCTCAAGTGCTGCTAAAAGTCTAGCATGTCGGGGACTTCCGGTTGCGGCTATGCCTAGGTAGGTCGCATAGTCGGCAGCACACGCCGATTTTGGACTTTTGGGCCCTTTTAAGGAGCTCCAGCGGCATTTGGACGATTCCCGGTGTGGGAAGGAAACAGTGAGGATCCCCCAGCACTGTAAAGTGGAGCGGTCAAAAAAGTGACTTTAGAGAAGAGAGGAGAACGGGTGTGAAAAATCAAGATGGCGGCGGGCGGGGATCAGGCAGAGTGGGCCCAGTGGTCCCGGGAGCAGCAGAAGTTTTTAAGAAGCTGCTTTGCTGACTTGAAGGCGGAGATGTTGGCCCCTATGAAGGCGTTGATTGATAGGCTGGTGGAGACCCAGAAGATGCAGGGGACGGCGATCAAGGAGGTGCAGCAGAAGGCCTCTGATAATGAGGACGAGATTCTGGGCCTGGCGGTCAGAGTGGAAGCGCACGAGGCGCTGCACAGAAAATGGCAGGGGAAGCTGGAGGACCTGGAGAATAGGTCGAGGAGGCAGAACCTGCGGATTCTGGGTCTCCCTGAAGGCGGGAAGGGGTCGGATGCTAGGGCGTATGTGGCCACGATGCGGAGTACGCTGATGGGCGCGGGGGCCTGGAGCTGGATGGGGCGCACAGAGTCCTGGCAAGGAGGCCGAGGACAAACGAGCCGCCGAGGGCTATAGTGGTAAGGTTCCACCGCTTCACCGACAGGGAGTGTGTCCTGCGATGGGTGAAGAAGGGGCGGAGCAGCAGGTAGGAGAACACCGAGATCCAGATTTATCAGGACTGGAGTGCAGAGCTTGCCAAGAATCGTGCAGGATTCAATCAGGCCAAGGCGGTCCTCCACGGGAAGCGGGTGAAGTTCGGGCTGCTACAGCCGGCGAGGCTGTGGGTCACATACCAGGACCAACACCATTATTTTGATACGCCGGTTGAGGCGTGGACTTTCATCAACAATGAGAAGTTGGACTCGAGTTAATGGATTGCAGTATGTTAAGGGGGTTGTTGGTGAGGGGGATGGGGCGGTGTTTGGGTGGGGTTTTCCCTGCGTTTTCTTGTGTCTTTGTGGCTCCGTGGCCCTCGGGGATCTGGGTGAGGTCACAGTTGAGGAGCTGCATCACAGGGTGTGGGGTCGGCCCAGGTAGGGAGCGCGTTTTTTCCCGCGAAATGGTGGGGGCGGTACCTGAAGCAGGGGACGGTACTGTGTTCGATGTCCACATTGGTTCATACGGGGTGTTTGGGGGGGGGGGGGGGGGGGGGTGGAGCTTTCTCTACCCCACTTAGGTGGGGGGGGGGGGCTGGAGATTTGGATGGGGAATGCACAGGGGCATTGGAGGTAGAGGCGGGAGCGGCCGGGGTCAGCATGAGTCAGCTGACTTACGGGAGTGCAATGGGGGGGCAGGGGGGGGTTAAGCAGTTGCTTGGCGGGGGGGAGGGGGGAGACTGGGTTGCTGCTGTGCTGACTGAGGGGGAATTGATGGTAAGAGGGAGAGTCGGGGCGGGGAGCCTCCGCCTGGGGGTTGGAGGGTTGGGAAGCGCAGGCATGTGGCTGGCCAAAAAAAGGAGATGGCTAGTTGGTGGTGGTGGGGGGGGGGGGGGGGGGGGGGCTGGGAACCCCCCCGATCCGGCTGATCACGTGGAACGCGAGAGGCCTGAATGGGCCGGTCAAGAGGGCCCGGGTGTTTTTGCACTTAAAGGGGCTAAAGGCAGACGTAGCCATGCTACAGGAAACACATCTGAAGATCGCGGATCAAACCAGGCTGAGGAAGGGATGGGTGGGACAGGTTTTTCACTCCGGGCTGGATGCGAAGAACAGGGGGGTCGCAATCTTGGTGAGTAAGCGGGTGGCATTTGAGGCGGTGGGTATTGTGGCAGATAAGGGGGGTCATTATGTTATGTTAGGCGGTGAGTGGCAGGCTGCAGGGGGCCCGGGTGGTGCTAGTGAATGTGTATGCTCCGAACTGGGACGATGCAGGGTTCATGAAGCGGATGCTGAGCCGGATTCCGGATCTGGAGTCATGTAGTTTGGTAATGGGGGGGGGGGGGGGGGACACCCAACATTGGATCGGTCTAGGTCGAGGTCGGGCAAGAGGCCGGCAGCGGCCAAGGTCCTGAGGGGGTTCATGGACCAGATTGTGGGGGGGGGGGGGAGGAGTGGATCCGTGGAGATTTGCAAGGCCAAGGGCGAAGGAGTTTTCCTTCTTCTCCCATGTACACAAGGCTTACTCGCGGATAGATATTTTTCGTGATGAGCAGGGCGATAATTCCGAGAATGGAGGGGGCGGAGTATTTGGCCATTGCGATCTCGGACCATGCCCTGCACTGGGTGGAGCTGGGGATGGGGGAGGAGAGAGGCCAACGCCCGCTGTGGCGAATGGACGTGGGGCTACTGCTGGATGAGGAGATCTGTGGGCGGGTCCGGAGGTGTATCCAAAGATATGTGGAGGCCAATGATAATGGGGAGGTTTCGGTGAGTGTGGTCTGGGGGGCGCTGAAGGCAGTGGTCAGGGGGGAGCTAATCTCAATCAGGGCCCACAGGGAGAAGAGGGGGAGGATGGAGAGGGAGAGGTTGGTGGGGGAAATACTGAGGATGGATAGGAGGTATGCGGAATCCCCCGAGGAGGGGTTGTTGAAGGAGCGCCAAGCCTTCAAACGGAGTTTGACTTGCTAACCACGGGGAAGGCTGAGGGTCAGTTGAAACGGAGTGAAAAACCTGTCCCACCCATCCCTTCCTCACAGGGACCAGTGTCTGAGTATGGGGAGAAGGTAAGTGGGATGCTGGCGCATCAGCTGCAGAAGAGGGAGGCGGCTAGGGAGATTGGGGGAATTAGAGATGGGGGGGACATGGTGCTGAGCTCAGCTAAGATAAACGAGGTCTTTAAGGACTTTTATGGTAAATTATACAAGTCAGAACCCCTGGAGGGAGGGGAGGAGATGAGGCAGTTCCTGGACCAACTGAGGTTTCCAAAGGTGGAGGAAGGGCAGGTAGAGGGATTGGGGGCCCCGATTGAGATGGAGGAACTAATTAAGGGGTTGGGGAGTATGCAGGCGGGCAAGGCCCAGGGGCCGGATGGGTGTCCCGTAGAGTTCTATAGGAAATTCTCGGAGCTGTTGGGCCCGTTGCTGTCGAGAACTTTTAACGAGGCTAAGGAAAAGGGAATCCTTCCCCCGATGATGTCGCAGGCTCTGATCTCACTTATCGTCAAGCGTGATAAGGACCCACTGGAATGCGGCTCCTATAGGCCTGGGGGCACTGGTGACGGCACTGTTGCTGCTTCCGCCGAAACGGTATATCATGAGCCCGGTGGTGGCGGTGACACTGAGGATTTGGGGGCAGTGGAGACGGCATAGGGGGGAGGTAGGGGCCTCAGTCTGGACCCCGATACGGAACAACCACAGGTTCGTTCCAGGTAGGATAGACCACGGGTTCCTAAGCTGACACTGGGTGGGAGTCAAAAGGATGGGGGACTTGATTATCAATGGGATTTTTGCCAGTCTGAGGGCGGTAGAGGAGAAATCTGGGTTGCCCCCGGGAACACTTTTAGGTACATGCAGGTTCGGGCGTTTGTGAAAAAGCAGGTGGGGGAATTCCCGCTGCTACTTGCCCGGAGGATACAGGACAGGGTGGTCTCGGGCGTGTGGGTGGGGGATGGCAAAGTATCGGACATATACTAGGAGCTGCAGGAGGCAGAGGAGGCTTCGGTGGAAGAGCTGAAGGGCAAGTGGGAGGATGAGCTGGATGAGGGCCTGTGGGCTGATGTCCTGGGCAGGGTCAATTCCTCCTCATCTTGCGCCAGGCTAAGCCTGATTCAGTTTAAAGTGGTGCACCGGGCGCATATGACAGGGGTGAGAATGAGTAAGTTCTTTGGAGTAGAGGACAGGTGTGTGAGATGTTTGGGAGCCCAACGAACCATGCCCATATGTTTTGGACATGCCCCGCACTTACGGAATTTTGGAAAGGCTTTGCAAAGGCTATGTCCAAGGTCTTGGACACTCGGGTAAAACCGAGCTGGGGGATAGCGATATATGGGGTATCGGATGATCCGGGAGTGCAGGCGTCGAAAGTGGCCAGAGTTCTAGCCTTTGCCTCCTTGGTAGCCCGGAGAAGGCTCTTGTTAATGTGGAGGGACGCGAAGCCCCCAAGCGTAGAGGCTTGGGTCAGTGACATGGCGGGGTTTCGCAGGTTGGAGAAGATTAAGTTTGCCTTGCGAGGGTCCTTGCAGGGGTTTTCCAGGCGGTCTCACCGTTCCTCGACTTTCTCGCGGAACGTTAGATGGATGTTAGCAGCAGCAGCAATCCAGAGGGGGGGGGGGGGGGGGGGTTGATTTCATTTTATTTGTAAGGTTTGTTAAATTGTTAATTTGTTAGAGGGTTAAGTTGTTTTTGTTGGCATATTGTTTTGTTCTCTTTGCATTATATTTTCTTTTGTAGTGGTTTGTAAAAATTATTGAAAAATTCTGAATAAAAACATTTTTTTTTTTAAAAAAAAAAAGTCTAGCATGTCTGCAATCAACAGTCTAGCATAGCAATAGCTCAGCAACAGCAGATGAATTGCCAAGATTTGTGAAGGGAAAAGAATAAAGAAGAAATTTTATAGCCAACTATAAAAAAAGCATCAAGTGAGAAATGCGACTGTTAACTACAAATCAATGTAACCTATGTTTCATAAGTATTTAAAAATAGTATTTCAGTTGTCTATAACAATGCAAATAGCAACTTGTTTCACTAGCGACAGAGGTTGAGAGTATAACCCCAATCAGCTTAGCACATTAGCTGATACACCAGTATAGTGTAGTTAGAGACGCCAGTATAGTGTGCATGGTCCATTAAATGGAGAGTTAAGCCAAGGTGCAAACTACATTTTCAGCGAATGAGTGTGTTGATGGTCCACTTCTTATTCAATAGCTGCACAGGGAGCCCTCATTGCAAACAAACAATGGATAGATTGACTGGTCATTTTCTTCACACTAGGCCGGGGACTCTGCCTGTAATGGACCTACATTTGTCTTGGCCAAATGTTTCCTTTTACATACCTACAGAAGCTTTGATAGTACGTTATGTTTTTTGCTGGATTGCATTCATATTCACCCTTCATCAGTTTTTTGGCATTGCTTTACTGCATTCCAAAAATCTCCCAATCTGCAGGTTTACTATTTCTGGCAACTTCATCAGTCTTCTTTTAATCTGCACAGGAGGAGGTCCCGTTTACCCTATGCAGTGCCTCACTCCATACTCCCCAGTCAATTTCCCTTCCCAACACCCCTTCCCATTTATCCTTGATCTTCACTACCCGTTAGCATCCCTGCTCCCCCAGCCACTTGTGTACATCCCCAATTCTTCCCTCCCCTTCCACATCCTGAAGCAGCAATCGCTCCAGCAGGGTGTATCCCGACAACCTACGGAGCCCTCTCCAGCCTTTTTCTTTTTAAAATATTTTTTATTCTCCTTTTTCTCCCAAATTTACACCCACCAACAACAAACAATAATCAGTAACTAATATGTCAATCCCCATATCAATAACAACGATCCCATTCTCCCATCAAACCCCAAACATTAGCCCGCATGTTCACATAAACAAATGACAAAAAGGAATCAGGTATCACCCATAGTCACCATCAACACACACCACCCCCCTCCCCCCAACCCTCCCACCCACCCCCCAACTAATGTTCGATGTTATCCAGTTCTTGAAAGTGCATGATGAAACTTCCGGGTGCGGCGATGACCAGCTGAGTCGCACGTTTCGGCAGCTCCCTGTGAAACGGACTTTTGGGCTCTTGATAGGAGCCCCAACGGCAATTTTAACGGCTGAAAACACCGTGCGGTAAACCAGAAGGGTGTTCCCCCTGGACACGGATGGAAAAAGGAGAGGAAAGTGGCCGGATTGCAGCGGATCCTTTGGAACAACGGCAAGGAAGGCAAGCAGAAACCAAGATGGCGTCGGAAGGTGGCAGTTTCATATGGGGCCCTGAACAACAAGAGTTTTTGAAACGCTGCGTGGAGGAGATAAAAAAGGAAATGAAGAAAGAGTTGTTGGCCCCGATATTACAGGCGATTGAAGGGCTGAAAGAGGAACAAAAGACCCAGGAGCAGGAGCTTCGGGTCGTGAAGGCGAAAGCAGCAGAGAATGAAAACGACATACAGGGCCTGGTGGTGAAGTCGGAGATACAGGAGGCACACCAGAAACGATCTGTGGAGAGGTTGGAGGCACTGGAAAATAACGCAAGGAGGAACAACTTGAGGATTCTTGGCCTTCCTGAAGGTGTGGAGGGGGCGGACGTCGGGGCATATGTGAGCACGATGCTGCACTCGTTAATGGGAGTGGAGGCCCCGACGGGTCCGTTGGAGGTGGAGGGAGCATACCGAGTTATGGTGCGAGGACCGAGAGCAGGAGAAGCTCCCAGAGCCATAGTGGTGAGATTTCTCCGTTTTAAGGATAGAGAAATGGTCCTTAGATGGGCGAAGAAAACTCGGTGTAGTAAATGGGAGAACGCGGTGATCCGCGTCTATCAAGATTGGAGTGCGGAGGTGGCGAGAAGGAGGGCGAGCTTTAATCGGGCCAAAGCGGTACTTCACAAAAAAAAGATAAAGTTTGGAATGCCGAAACCGGCAAGACTGTGGGTCACATATCAAGGGAGGCACCACTACTTTGAGACGGCGGATGAAGCGTGGACTTTTATTGTGGAAGAAAAATTGGAATGATTGGACTACGAAAATGAACGTTTGGACAAAGTGGTGGGACGAGTGGGGGGGGGGGGAAAGAGGGATTGTATGATTAATCCTGCGGTATGGTAACTTTTCTTTCTCCCACAGGTGGTGATGGGAGGAGGTGGGGAGGGAGAGATGGGGCGTTGGCCATGGGAGGCGGGGCCGAGGGAGAGGCGCGGGCTTGGTTCCCGCGCTATGATAATTATGGCGGGAATAGAGAAGCAGGAAGGAGGGGGCGCCGCACGGGGCGAGCCGTGATCACGGGGGGAAGCCGAGGTCAGCCAGAGTTTGCTGACTTCTGGGAGCAACATGGGGGGAGTAATTACGCTAGCGGGGGGTCTAGCGGGGGGGGGGGGGAATTACTGGGTTGCTGCTGCTGGGGAAAGGGGGGAGTGGGTGCGGGAAAGGATGGGCGGGGGGGCACCGTCTGGGAGAAATACAGCCGCGTGGGAACTGGGCGAGAAGCTGGAAAAAGATGATGGCTAACCGGCAAGGGGGGGGGGGGGTGGGAAGCCCCCCAACTCGGCTGATCACGTGGAACGTGAGGGGGCTTAACGGGCCGATAAAGAGGGCACGAGTACTCGCACACCTTAAGAAACTTAAAGCAGATGTGGTCATGTTACAGGAAACGCACCTGAAACTGATAGATCAGGTTAGGTTGCGCAAAGGATGGGTAGGGCAGGTGTTCCATTCGGGGCTGGATGCGAAAAACAGGGGGGTGGCTATATTAGTGGGGAAGCGGGTAATGTTCGAGGCAAAGACTATAGTGGCGGATAACGGGGGCAGATACGTGATGGTGAGTGGCAAATTACAGGGAGAGATGGTGGTGTTGGTAAACGTGTATGCCCCGAATTGGGACGATGCCAATTTTATGAGGCGAATGCTAGGACGCATCCCAGACCTAGAGACCGGAAAGCTGATAATGGGGGGAGACTTTAACACGGTGTTGGAACCAAGGCTGGATAGGTCGAAGTCCAGGACTGGTAGGAGGCCGGCAGCAGCCAAGGTGCTTAAGGATTTTATGGAGCAGATGGGAGGGGTGGACCCGTGGAGATTCAGTAGACCTAGGAGTAAGGAGTTCTCGTTTTTCTCCTATGTCCATAAAGTCTATTCACGCATAGACTTTTTTGTGTTGGGTAGGGCATTGATCCCGAGGGTGAGGGGAACGGAATATACGGCTATAGCCATTTCGGATCATGCCCCACACTGGGTAGACTTGGAGATAGGGGAGGAAACAAGAGGGCGTCCACCCTGGAGAATGGATATGGGACTAATGGCGGATGAGGGGGTGTGCTTAAGGGTGAGGGGATGCATTGGAAAGTACTTGGAACTCAATGACAATGGGGAGGTTCAGGTGGGAGTGGTCTGGGAGGCGTTGAAGGCGGTGGTTAGGGGGGAGCTGATATCAATAAGGACACATAAAGGGAAGCAGGAGAGTAAGGAACGGGAGCGGTTGTTGCAAGAACTTTTGAGGGTGGACAGACAGTATGCGGAAGCACCGGAGGAGGGACTGTATAGGGAAAGGCAAAGGCTGCATGTGGAATTTGACTTGCTGACCACAGGCACTGCAGAGGCACAATGGAGGAAGGCGCAGGGTGTACAGTATGAATATGGAGAGAAGGCGAGCAGATTGCTGGCACACCAATTGAGGAAAAGGGGAGCAGCGAGGGAAATGGGGGGGGTGAGAGACGAAGATGGAGAGACGGAGCGGGGAGCGGAGAGAGTGAATGAAGTGTTTAAGACATTTTATAAAAAATTGTATGAAGCTCAACCCCCGGATGGGAGGGAGAGAATGATGGAGTTTTTGGATCGGCTGGAAATTCCCAAGGTGGAAGAGCAGGAAAGGATGGGATTGGGAGCACAGATCACGGTAGAAGAAGTGATGAAAGGAATTAGGAACATGCAGACGGGAAAGGCCCCGGGACCGGACGGATTCCCAGTTGAATTTTACAGAAAACATTTGGACTTGCTCGCCCCGCTACTGACGAGGACCTTCAACGAGGCAAAGGAAAGGGGACAACTGCCCCCGACTATGTCAGAAGCAACGATATCGCTTCTTTTAAAGAAGGAAAAGGATCCGCTACAATGCGGGTCCTACAGACCAATCTCCCTCCTCAATGTAGATGCCAAGGTCTTGGCCAAGGTAATGGCAATGAGAATAGAGGAATGTGTCCCGGGGGTGGTTCATGAGGACCAAACTGGGTTTGTGAAGGGGAGACAGCTGAACACGAACATACGGAGGTTGTTAGGGGTAATGATGATGGCCCCACCAGAGGGTGAAACGGAGATAGTAGTGGCGATGGATGCCGAGAAAGCATTTGATAGAGTGGAGTGGGATTATTTGTGGGAGGTGTTGAGGAGATTTGGGTTCGGAGAGGGGTATGTTAGATGGGTGCAGCTGTTGTATAGGGCCCCAGTGGCGAGTGTGGTCACGAATGGACGGGGATCGGCATATTTTCGGCTCCATAGAGGGACAAGGCAGGGATGTCCTCTGTCCCCGTTACTGTTTGCACTGGCGATTGAGCCCCTGGCGATAGCGCTGAGAGGTTCCAAGGGATGGAGGGGAATACTTAGGGGAGGAGAAGAACACCGGGTATCTTTATATGCGGATGATCTGCTACTATATGTGGCGGATCCAGCGGAGGGGATGCCAGAAATAATGCGGATACTTGGGGAGTTTGGGGATTTTTCAGGGTATAAATTGAACATGGGAAAGAGTGAGCTGTTTGTGGTGCATCCAGGGGAGCAGAGTAGAGAAATAGAAGACCTACCGTTGAGGAAGGTAACAAGAGACTTTCGTTATCTGGGGATCCAGATAGCTAAGAATTGGGGCACATTGCACAGGCTAAATTTGACGCGGTTGGTGGAACAGATGGAGGAAGATTTCAAGAGATGGGATATGGTAGCATTGTCAATGGCAGGGAGGGTGCAGGCAGTTAAGATGGTGGTCCTCCCGAGATTCCTTTTTGTGTTTCAGTGTCTCCCGGTGGTGATCACGAAGGCTTTTTTCAAAAGGATAGAAAAGAGTATCATGGGTTTTGTTTGGGCCGGGAAGACTCCGAGAGTGAGGAAGGGATTCTTACAGCGTAGTAGGGATAGGGGGGGGGCTGGCACTACCGAGCCTAAGTGAGTATTATTGGGCCGCTAATATTTCAATGGTGAGTAAGTGGATGGGAGAGGAGGAAGGAGCGGCGTGGAAGAGATTAGAGAGGGCGTCCTGTAGGGGGACCAGCCTGCAGGCTATGGTGACAGCCCCATTGCCGTTCTCACCAAGGAACTATACCACGAGTCCGGTGGTGGTAGCTACACTGAAGATTTGGGGACAGTGGAGACGACATAGGGGAAAGACCGGAGCACTGGGGGGGTCCCCGATAAGAAACAACCATAGGTTTGCCCCGGGGGGAATGGATAGGGGATATGGAATGTGGCAAAGAGCAGGTATAACGCAATTGAAAGATCTATTTGTGGATGGGAAGTTTGCGAGTCTGGGAGCGCTGACCGAGAAATATGGGTTGCCCCAAGGGAATGCATTCAGGTACATGCAATTGAGGGCTTTTGCGAGGCAGCAGGTGAGGGAATTCCCGCAGCTCCCGACACAAGAGGTGCAGGACAGAGTCATCTCAAAGAAATGGGTGGGGGATGGTAAGGTGTCGGATATATATAGGGAAATGAGAGACGAAGGGGAGACTATGATGGACGAACTAAAAGGGAAATGGGAAGAAGAGCTAGGGGAGGAGATTGAGGAGGGGATGTGGGCTGATGCCCTAAACAGGGTAAACTCGTCGTCCTCGTGCGCCAGGCTAAGCCTGATTCAGTTTAAGGTATTACACAGGGCACATATGACTGGAACACGGCTCAGTAAATTTTTTGGGGTGGAGGATAGGTGTGCGAGGTGCTCGAGAAGCCCAGCGAATCATACCCATATGTTTTGGTCATGCCCGGCACTACAGGGGTTTTGGATGGGGGTGACAAAGGTGCTTTCGAAAGTAGTAGGAGTCCGGGTCGAACCAAGCTGGGGGTTGGCTATATTTGGGGTTGCACAAGAGCCGGGAGTGCAGGAGGCGAAAGAGGCCGATGTTTTGGCCTTTGCGTCCCTAGTAGCCTGGCGCAGTATATTGCTAATGTGGAAAGAAGCCAAGCCCCCGGGGGTGGAGACCTGGATAAATGATATGGCGGGGTTCATAAAGTTAGAGCGGATTAAGTTCGTCCTAAGGGGGTCGGCTCAAGGGTTTACTAGGCGGTGGCAACCGTTCGTCGAATATCTTGCGGAAAGATAGATAGGGGAGAACAAAGAAGGCAGCAGCAGCGGCCCAGGACTTGGGGGGGGGGGGGGGGGGGGGGGGGAAGAGGGATGGGGGGGGAGGTGTGTGGCCTGAGACAAGGCAGTTGCCAATTAGGGCTAGTTTTTATTTTTTGTTATTTAATATTTATTTATTTGTTGTTGTTTTTGTTTAAATTTAAAAAAGGTCATTATTATCTGTATTGTTACAATGTTGTGTAAAGGATGCACAATGTACTGTGTTGGTTGACCAAAAATTTTCAATAAAATATTATTTAAAAAAAAGAAAGTGCATGATGAATAATGCCCATGAATTGTGGAACCCCTCCATCCTTCCCCTCAGTTCAAACTTAACCTTCTCAAGAGTCAAGAATTCCAACAAGACCCCCCCCCGCCACGCCAGGGCACAGGGTGGAGAGGTTGATCTCCATCCCATTAGGATCCGCCTTCGGGCGATCAATGAGGCAAAGGCTCCAACATCTGCCTCCGCACCCGTTTCCAATCCCGGCTGGTCCGACACCCCGAATATGGCCTCCCGAGTGCCCGGGTCCAGTTTTGCATGCACCACTTTAGAGATTACCCTAAAGACCTCCTTCCAGTAATCCTCCAGATTTGGACAGGACCAAAACATATGAACGTGGTTTGGCCACCCCCCCCCCCCCCGCCGCAAAGTTCACACACATCTTCCACCCCCTCAAAGACCTCGCTCATCCTCGCCCTTGTGAGGTGTGCTCTATATACCACCTTTAGCTGTATCAGCCCCAACCTCACACACGAGGTGGAGGCGTTCACTCTCCGGAGCACCTCATACCAGAACCCCTCTCCCAACTCTTCCTCCCACTTTGCTTTGATCCCTTCCAGTGGAGCCCTCTCCTCTTCCAAAATAGCCCTGTAAACCACCAACATTACGCCCTTCTCCAGTCCCCCTGCCGTCAGCATCTCCTCCAGCAATGTGGAGGCCGACTCCACCGGGAAGCTCTGTGTCTCCTTCCTGGCAAAATCTCGAACCTGCATGTATCTAAACATTTCCCCCTGCTCCAGCCTATACTTCGCTTCCAGCTCCTTCAATCCTGCAAACCAACCCCCAAGAAACAAATCTTTTAGTATCTTAATCCCCTTCTCCTCTTCACTTTCAAATATAATGTAAAATTCTATGATATTGTGGTTTGTTTAAAAGTTCGTTTACAACTAGATTATTTAGCCCTTATTCATTACATAATACTAGATCTAGAATAGCCTGTTGTCTAGTTGGCTCCTCAACGTACTGCTCTAGAAACCCATCCCTAACACACTCCAGAAACTACTCCTCCTCAGCAGTGCTCACTTGGTTTAACCAGTCTATGTGCAGATCGGAATTACCCATGATTACAGCATTGCCCAGTTTTTTGAGGAATAAAGGGATTAAGGGTTATGGTGTTAAGGTCAGCCATGATCTCATTGAATGGTGGAGCAGGCTCGAGGGGCCAGATAGCCTACTCCTGCTTCTAGTTCTTATGTTCTTACACCTTTCGCTCATCTCCGGATTAATATTATGCCCCACATTACCATTACTATTTGGTGGCCTATAAACAACTCCAACCAATGTCAGTTGCCCTTACCTCCATCCAAACAGATTTCACACATTGTTCTTCCAATCTAAGATCCTCCTTTACTACTCGCTTATCACTGCAACTCCACCTCCTTTTGTTCCTAAATGTTGAAAATCCTCGAATATTCAGTTCCCAGGCTTGTCACCATGTAGCCATGTTTCCGTAATGGTAATTATATAATACTCATTTACCCCTATTTGTGGCTTTAAATTATGTACTTTGTTATGAATACTGTCCTATTCAGGTAGAGTGCCCTTAACACTTCCCAGTGTCAGGGACCCGGGTTTGATTCCCGGCTTAAGTCACTGTCTATGTGGAGTGTGCACATTCTCCCCGTATCTGCGTTGGTTTCCTCCGGGTGCTCCGGTTTCCTCCCACAAGTCCCGAAAGACATGCTGTTAGGTGAATTGGACATTCTGAATTCTCCCTCAGTGTACCCGAACAGGCGCCGGTGTGGGGCAATTAGGGGATTTTCACAATAAGGTCATCGCAGTGTTAATGTAAGCCTATTTGTGACACTAATAACGATTATATTGTTATTAGATATTGCCTTTTGACACCGTTCCGCATTTGAAACATACTCGATGCTTTGCTTGGTTTCTCCTTCACTTCCCAGAAGGTGAGTCAAGGTCCCAAGCCTCGCTCTCTATTTACTACGCTGACCCAGAAAATGTGTCCGTCGCAGGTCCGGCTGTCTCCACTCCCGGAAGGTGAGGGGAAGGACCCTTAACTCAACCAATGAACCTCTGTTTCTCCTATGATGTTAGGCACTAGGTGCTGCTGACTGACTGTCCTAGCGTACTCTTCTTTCCCTCTCTGATTGACTGGTGACTATTTCTGGTGACTATTTCCTATTTGTCTAATCTAAATGAGGGAATTAATTGGTGTCCGTTTTTAAAGTAAGGTTTACTACTTCGAGTAAGGTGCATCAAGTATTATTGGGGTTATCAGCACTACTAAGTTTTATTAGTATTGATAAGGTTTATTAATGCTAGAAAGGTTTATTGGCAGTAGCAAAAAAAAGTTATTAATTAAGTGATGGAGGAATGGCAGGGCTGTTCCAAGCTTTAGAGTGTATGTCCTGTGCTATGTGGGAACACCAGGACACAGCCATTTGTGCAGGAAGCATGGCCAGTTAGTGCAACAGCTTGAGCTCCAGGTGTTAAAATCTTAGCAGCAGTTGGCATCACTGTGGTGCATCCACGAGGTTGAGAACTTTGTAGATAGCAAGTTTAAAGATGTGGTTACCCCACAGCCTAAGGCTCTGCAGCGAGAGGGGGAATGGGTGATCACCGGGCAACAAATAGTAACAGGCAGGTAGTGCAGGAGTTGGTATGAATGACATAGGCAGAAAGAAGGATGCAGCCCTGCAATTATGATTTATGAGCTAGGTATGAAATTAACAAGTAACACCTCAAAAGTAGTAATCTCTGGATTACTGCCAATACCACATGCAAGTGCTTCCGGTGGCATGGGCGAGCAGGGCGGCCGCAACAACAAGAGCTCCCGCCGGTGGCCGCGATTCACGGCGATTTCGGGGAAATCCCCAAGTCTTCATGCACCCCCCGACTATCGTCAGCCTTTGGGGCGGCCACGAGCAGTCAGCGGGGCGTTTTAAAAACCGGCGAAGAACCCCGCGCGGGTGTCGGGCGACGGGGGGCCGAGGCGCCGGGCCCGGCAGGTCAGAGTAGCGGGGGCGGAGCTACGAGGAGGCCGAGACGGCAGGCCAGAGACCAGGGCACCATGTAGGGAGGGTGCTCCACATCGGATGGCTCCCACCTAGGAAGAAGAAAGAAGGTTGAAGCCTGGTCCCAGGTGAATGCAGAGGAGAAAGAAAGAAGATTTAAGGCAGTTTGGTGAAAGTTTTTTTTTTCTCTCCCTTTTCTTTTCAAAAAAGAATGTCAGATTGATGAAGGGCAGGAGGGTGAAGGGGGAGAGAGGAGAAAAGAAAGATGATTTAAAAAAAAAACAATAAGCCGCTAAAGGATGCGAAGAGCAGCGTCGAAGAAAGGAGGAACCGCAGGTTCGCCGCCGAAGGAGAAGACGAGCAAAAGTGTTGACAGGATGGGGGAAGCCGAACTGCAAGACGGGGCCACACTACTTACGGTGGAGAAGATGACCAAGGTGATGGCCTTGAGGAAAGAGATGGCGGTCGTGTTGAGGTCATTGGTGGAGGAGGCAATCGGCCTGATGAGGGTGGAGGTGGCAAAGGCATCGGCCGAGGTGAGAGAGCAGGGCGAGAAGATGAAGGAGGTGGAGGAGGCCGTGACATGACACAGCGACCAGGTCACCTCGATGGGGGACGAGCTGCGGAGGGTGGTGGAGGTTAACAGAGGACACCGAGCAAAGCTGGAAGACTTGGAAAACTGCTCAAGGCGGCACAATTTGAGAATTGTGGGCTTGCCCGAAGGGACAGAGGGCCCAAGGCCAACGCAATACTTCGCTAAGAAGTTGGCGGAGCTAATGGGGGAGGCTGAGAGCCCCACCCTGTACAAGCTAGACCGAGCTCATCGGTCATCAAGGCCGAAGCCCAAAGTGAACGAGCCAAGGTCAGTAATTATCTGCTTCCATAAGTTTTGCATGAAGGAGAAAGTATTAAGCTGGGCGAAGCAGGAGCGTAAGGTGCTGTGGGATGGTACTGCGGTTCGGATCTCCCAGGACTTGACGGTGGAGTTGGGAAAAAGACGAGCGGCGTTTGGGCGAGTGAAGGCGGCTTTGTACAAGAAGGGGGTGCGATTTGGTGTGGTGTACCCGGCGAAGTTGAGAGTAACATATAACGCCAAAGACTTTTATTTTGAGACAGCAGAGGCGGTTGAGGCGTTCGTGAGGGCATAAGGCTTGGGACAGACGTGAAGAGCGGAACTGGAAGAGAGACTGTGGACTGTGTTTGAGCGGCTGGAAAATGTACAAATGTTACAACTTTCTTTTTACTGATTTGTATTGAAATTTACTTCTCTTTGCATTGTTACAGAGTTCAAGTTAATGGCGTTCTGTGTTGCGACACTTAAATGTTATGTTAGTGAATTGTAGGGGCTGGATTGTGGGGTTTGTTTTGGTGTTTCTTTCTCTGGGACTGGGTGGAAGAGGGCGAGAGGTCTTGGCGTTGGGGAGCCACCCGCGCTAGCTAACTAAAGTCAGTTAGTGAACGGGGGTGAGGTGAGAGGAGGACTGCGGACGTTGGAGCCTGGATAGCAGGCTTCAATGGGCCTACGAGGCGAGCAAGAGGGGGTGGAGGGATGGATGTTGGGGGATGTTTTTGTAGGGGGATTCTTGGGAGGGGGGGGGGGGGGAAGAGGGAGGGCTTCAATGTTAACAATGGACAGGGGCGGGTCAGGCTTATGGGGCAGGGCTCGGTGGTATGGTGATGGTGGATAAGAAAGGTTGGGGGGGGGGGGGGTGAGAGACCCCCAGTAAGGATAATCACGTGGAACGTGAGAGGGCTAGGAGGTCCGGTCAAGAGGTCAAGGGTGCTTGCACATCTTAAAAGTTTGAAAACCGATGTAGCAATGCTGCAGGAGACTCACTTGAGGGTGAGGGACCAGGTGAGACTTAAAAAGGGCTGGGTTAGCCAAGTGTTTCACTCTGGATTTGATGGAAGGGCTCGAGGGGTAGCGGTGCTGGTCAGCAAAAGGGTACGCTTCCAGATGGAGAAGGTGGTGGCAGATCAGGGAGGTAGATATGTGATTGTGGCACTGGAGGGGAGATTAGTGGCGCTGTTAAGTGTATACGGTCCTAATTGGGACGATGTGGGATTTGCGAGGAAGGTGTTTGGGGCTATTCCTGACTTGGACACGCACGAGCTGATTGGGGGGGGGGGGGTGCAGGAGCCAAGGTTGGACAAATCACGGCCGTGCTCGCTGGTCCCATCAGGGGGGGGCGAAGGCGCTGGCTGGGCTAATGGTTGAAATGGGAGGGGTGGACCCTTGGAGGTTCCTGCACCCAAGGGAACGGGAGTATTCGTTTTTCTCAGCGGTCCATAAGGTATACTCGCGGATCAACTTTTTTGTGGTGGGGAAGGATTTGCTGGCTGGAGTCATGGGGTCGGAATACTCTGCAATTGCAGTGTCAGATCACGCTCCACATTGGGTGAATATGGTGCTGGAGAAAGGGGCAGCGCAGAGACCGGGGTGGAAACTGGATGTGGGGCTTTTGGGGAACCAAGTGTTCTGTGAGAAAATTGAAAAGGTAATTAAGGAATATGTAGGTTTCAATTGTACGGGTAAGGTGTCGAAGGCGGTCGTCTGGGAGGCTCTAAAGGCAGTGGTGAGAGGTGAGGTAATTTTGTTAAAGGCCAGGGTGGATAAAGAGGAGAGGTTGGAGCGGCAGAGGGTAATAGATGAGATGTTGGAGGTAGATAGGAGGTATGCAGAGGATGGGGACCCGGCGAAGCTGGAAAAGAGGAAGGAACTACAGGCGAGCTTCGACCGACTGTCCACCAGGAAGGCGGTGCGCCAACTGAGACGAGCAAGGGGTGCAGTTTATGAACATGGAGGTTAGCAGGTCAGCTCTGGAGGGAGGCAGCGGCAAGGGAAATTCTTCAGGTGAAGGATAGGGCAGGGAAGTTGGTGGTGGCCCCAGTGCTGATTAACAAGGTTTTTGAGGAGTTTTATGAGGTTGACACTCGGGGGAGACCATGAGATGCAGGAATTTCTAGATGGGTTGGAGTACCCGAGGCTAGGGGAGGGGGACAGGGCTATATTAGAAGGAGCAATAGTGGAGCAGGAGATAAAGGATGCGATTGGGAGGATGCAGTCGGGGAAGGTGGCAGGGCCGGATGGGTTTCCGGTGGAATATTATAAAAAATTTAAGGATAGGTTGGCACCCCTGATGGTGGGGATGTTTGAGGAGGCGATAGGGAAGGGGGTGTTGCCGCAAACCTTGGGGCAGGCATCGATTTCCCGGTTACTAAAAAAAGATAAGGATCCGACGGAGTGTGGGTCGTATCGGCCCATATCACTTCTGAATGTGGACGTAAAAGTATTGGCGAAGGTACTGGCGGGTAGGCTGGAGGAGTGCCTTCCGAAGGTGATAGGGGAGGATCAGACGGGGTTCGTGAAAGGGAGGCAGCTGTTTTCGAACATTAGGAGGGTTTTGAACGTTGTTATGGCACCGGCGGAAAGAAAGGAAACAGAGATAGTTGTGGCATTGGACGCCAAGAAGGCGTTGGATCGGGTAGAATGGGGGGTACCTGATGGCAGTGCTGGAGCGGTTTGGGATTGGACCAAGGTTTGTGAACTGGGTAAAGCTATTATATCAGGAACCGAAGGCGAGTGTCCGCACAAATAATATCAGTTCGAGATACTTTTCTCTCCACCGTGGGACGAGACAGGGATGTCCTATGTCCCCCCCTGCTGTTTGCACTTGCGATTGAGCCGTTGGCCATCGCATTGAGAAGTTCGGGAGCATGGAAAGGAATAGTGCGGGGGGGGGGGGGGATAGGATAGGATAGAGCATAGGGTGTCCTTGTATGCCGACGACTTGCTGCTGTATGTGTCGGAGCAGAGTGCGCCGATAGGAGGAATATTGGAGCTACTGCGGGTATTTGGGTCTTTCTCGGGGTACAAGTTGAACCTGGACAAGAGTGAGTACTTTGTGGTGTCTCGGCCGGGGGGTGGAGGCAGGGACTCATTTTAGGTAACTGGGGGTGCAGGTGGCCCGTGAGTGGGGGAGGCTTCGCAGGTACAACATCACTAGTTTGGTGGGGAGAGTGAAAGCCGGTCTGGCAAGGTGGGATGGCCTTCCTCTGTCACTGGCGGGTCTATAGGCGGTTAAAATGAATGTGTTGCCGCGATTCCTGTTTATTTTTCAATGCCTACCGATTTTCCTGCCAAAGTCTTTTTTCAGGGAGATTGAGGGAAGGATTACCTCATTCATATGGGGAGGGAAGGTGGCCAGAGTTAGAAAGCTGCTGCTACAGAGGGGAAGGCAGGCAGGGGGTTTGGGTCTCCCGAACCTGTTGTACTACCACTGGGCGGCGAGCGTGGAGAAAGTGCGGAGCTGGGTCAGAGGGGTTGATTCTCAGTGGGTCAGAATGGAGGAGAGTTTGTACAGGGGGTCGGGGCTGAAGGCACTTGCAACAGTGCCGCTTCAGATAGCTCCAGGGAAATATTATGGGAGTCCGGTAATAATAGCTTCATTGAAAATCTGGAGGCAGTTTCGCCAACACTTCGGGTTGGGTTTAAGGTCAAGGGAAATGCCAATTCGGGGGAACCACAGATTTGAGCCAGGGAGGTGGGATGGAAGTTTTCGGAAATGGGAAGAGAAGGGGATTAGGACGCTAAAAGATTTTTTCTTCGGGGTCGGTTTGCAGGATTGAGGGAGCTGGAAGCGAAGTATGGGCTCGAGCAGGGAGAAGTGTTTAGGTACATGCAGGTTAGGGATTTTGCCAGGAAGGAGATACAGAGCTTCCCAGAGGAACCGGCCTCCACATTGCTGGAGGAGGTGTTGACGACAAGGGGCCTGGAGAAGGGGGCAGTGTCAGCGGTGTACGGAGCTATTCTGGAAGAGGATAAGGCACCACTGGAAGGGATCAAAGCAAAGTGGGAGAAAGAGCTGGGAGAGGTTATAGAGGAGGGGGTCTGGTGTGAGGTGCTCCGGAGAGTGAATGCCTCCACCTCATGTGCGAGGTTGGGGCTGATACAGCTGAAGGTGGTATATAGAGCGCGGGCGGGGATGAGCCGATTTTGTGAAGGAGTAGCGGATGTGTGTGAGCGTTGCGGGGGGTTGGGGAATCACGTTCATATGTTTTGGTCCTGTCCAAAGCTAGGGGAGTACTGGAAGGAGGTGTTTGGGGTAATTTCCAAGGTGGTCCGTGTGAAACTGGACCCGGGTCCCCAGGAGGCCATATTCGGGGTGTCGGACCAGCCAGGGTTGGAAACGGGAGCGGAGGCAGATATCATAGCCTTCGCCTCGTTGATCGCCCGAAGGCGGATCCTGCTGGGATGGAGAGCAGCCTCTCCACCCAGTGCCCTGGCGTGGCGGGGGGACCTGTTGGAATACTTGTCCCTTGAGAAGGTTAAGTTCGAACTGAGGGGAAGCTCGGAGGGGTTCTACAAGTCATGGGCACTACTTATTATGCACTTTCAAGAACTGGATAACATCGAACATTAGTTGGGGGGTTGGGGGGGGGCTGTGTAGATTAAGGGTGACTACGGGTAATCCCTGATTCCTTTTTGTCATTTGTTTATGTAAACATGTGGGCTGATGTTTGGGGGTTGGTGGGCGCATGGGATCGTTGTTGTTATGGGGATTGACATATCTTGCTGATTATTGTTTATTGTTGATGGGTGTAAATGTGGGAGAAAATGTGAAAAAGGAGGAGAATTTTTTTAAAAATATTTTTTAAATACCACATGCAAGCGAATATAAAAATAGGAGGATAAAGCTGGAAAGATGGTGCAGGAAAAGAGGCCTTTAAATTCTTAGGACCAGCTCTGGGAGTAAGAACTGTACAGGCTGGACAGGTTGCACCTAAACATAGTAGTGACTGAGTTCCTTTCAGGGCAATTTGCTAGTGTTATTGGGGAGGGTTTATACTAACTTGGCAGGGATTTTGTGGCCAACTTGGGTGGGCCCTGTGCCCGTACTCTTAGTTCTTACTGGATTACCCAATTTGGTAAAAGTGGTTGACTCTGGGTTTGGTGGGGGTGGAAGGCCCCCAATTCGGCTGGTCACTTGGAATGTAAGGGGGTTGAACGGCCCAGTGAAAAGGTTGAGGATATTTACTCACCTAAAATGTTTGAATGCTGTTGCGGTTTTTCTGCAGGAGAATCATTTGTGGGTACGGGACTAGACATGGTAACTGAAGGGATGGGGCAGTTTTGATTAATAAAAGGATTCCTTTTTCGGCGGCTAACGTCTTGGTGGACCCGAATGGGAGACATCTAATTGTCAGTGGATCTTTGGCGGGTACTAGGTGGTTCCAGTTAATGTGTATGTGCCAAATTGGAATGATCCAGCTTTTATTAACAAGCATCTGGTGTGGCAAAGGATTATGACTTTAATGGAGCAGATGGGAGAGTGAGGGGGCAGAGCCTTTGCAGTTTTTGCATTGAGTGGTAAGGATTTTCTTTTTCCCATGCCCATCATATTTATTCTTAGATTCATTTCTTTGTGGTGGGTAGGTCTCTCCTTCCTTGGGTGGAGAGGGCAGGTTACTTGGCATTTGTGATCTCAGACCATGCCAGGTCCCTCTCAATGACCGCCGTGCAGGTTGGATACAGCCTTGTTGCTGGTAGACAAAGGCTTTTGCAAGCACATATCCTCTGCCATTGAGAAGTACATTACGTTTAATAAGTGTCTATCGCACCTTCTACATTGTAGGAGATCCTGAAGGTGGTCATTGGGGGGGCAGGGACACAGTTTCCTACAAGGTGCATCAGGAAAGGATTGGGAGGATGGAGCGGCCAATACTGGTGGATTCCATCCTTGAGTTGGGCCAAATCATCAGAACTCGCTTGCGCCTACACCGGGGTTGCTGGCGAGTAGCAAAAAGTTGCAGACACAATTTGAATTACTCTCAGCAGGTAAGGCGGTGAGCCAGCTGGGACGCTCAAGTGGGGCGTTTTATGAACAACAGGGAGAAAGCCAGTTGCCTTTTAGCGTGCTAGATGAGGTGCCAGGCTGCCTCCAGGGTGATTGTGCAGATAAGGGACTCAGGTGGCAGTTTGGATGCTACCCCATTGAAGGTGAATGCTGCATTTGAAGCCTTTTATTGCAGTCTCTAGAGATCCGAGCCTCTGGAGTAGAGTTCGCCCATGATGCAGTTTTTTGATGGGTGATCCTTCCCTGGTGGTGGAGGGGGAAAGAAGGGAAGAGTTGGAATCCCCGATGGACCCAGAGGAGATCATGAAATGTATTAGTTTAATGCATTTGGGTAAAGCTCTGGGCCTGAATGGTGACATAATTTCTGACTAAACCAGCAACCCTGACCGTGAACTCCACGAGTGCAAATAAGTTACTCTTGCTTGGTTATAAATCTGACATTGTATGTGGAGGCCAATATTCTAGATCCCTCAACTAAAAACCATCTGTTTTAACCTATCTCCCCATATCTTTTCATAAAATTTTAAATATTTATTTTATCTCATCCTATGATAAAAGTGCCTCAAGAGGTAAAATACACAAGGAGATCCCACTCCATTACTTACTATCTACATTCTCAGTATGCCCCCTAACCCTGCAAAAGCATGGACTACACTTCAAAGTAAAAGCCACAATAATATCAGCTTTTAAACTTTTAAAAATCACTGGTTAGGCATCAACTTGATTATTATGTCAAGGGCTTTAAAAACAACTTCAAACACATTGGAGAGAGCACAGAGGATATTTACCAGAATTATACTAGGGACTAGCAGCTAGTCAGGATGGCTAAGTGCTCTAAGGCGCTGTGTTCAGGTCGCGGTCTTCTCTGGAGGTGTGGGTTCTGTAGCCACCTGAGTTGGCCACTTCCCGACTTAAAATTACATAGAATTACATAGAACATACAGTGCAGAAGGAGGTCATTCGGCCCATCGAGTCTGCACCGACCCACATCAATCCCTCACTTCCACCTTATCCCCGCAACCCAATAACCCCTCCCAACCCTTATGGACACTACGGGTAATTTAGCATGGCCAATCCACCTAACCTGCACGTCTTTGGACTGTGGGAGGAAACCCGAGCACCCGGAGGAAACCCACGTGGACACGGGGAGAATGTACAAACTCCGCACAGACAGTGACCCAGCGGGGAATCGAACCTGGGACCCTAGCGCTGTGAAGCCACAGTGCTAATCACTTGTGCTACCGTGCTGCCCAAAATGGAGAACAACAAAGGCTGAAGGGAAATTCAGCCAACACAGGCAAAAACTAGCCGGTGCAATTTTACTGTGTATTAGGCTCTGCAAAAGCCCAGACATCATCGATACAAGCAGCCATCTGCATAGTAATGTAGCAGCCATCTACATAGTAATGAGCGATCCCCGGGAACAATCGAAACATTGGAGGTAAACAAGGCCAAGCCAGACTCCTCGGCGCCAGCAGGAGCAAACACAAAAGAGGTTAACGGACACATAAAGACCGTCCAACAATCAGGGCACAGCTCCAGTATTGGAGAAATCGAACCAAGCGATTGGAACAAAGTCCAATCACTTGAAACCAGGTACGGGGTCCGCCCCGAAAGGCGGGAAGCTCCTGGGGACTATAAAGTAAAGCCCCCAAGTTCAAATCGTCCTTCTTGACAGGGTCACTCAGCAACGCGAACCAACCCTTGACAGTGAGTGACCTGTCCAGCAGCCTCCAAAGAACATAAGTTTCAAGTCAACGCTCGCTACGAGATCGGCGCTCCCAGCTACCAGTCCATACCAACTTTTGAATCCCGCAGACTCAGAACCCAAACGAAAGGCCATTTGTTCCCCTGACCTGGTGGGCCAGTCCGAAGCTAAGTAAACGGCCTGTTAGTGATAGAAATAGCTTAGAAAGTAGAGTTTATGCATGAGTAGCGATTTACTGTGTATGATAAATGTGCTTTGATTTGAATCTTACTAATTGGTGTATTGAGTTATTGATCATTACTTGAACTTGAACCTCGTGGCGGTATCATAAAGATACCTGGCGACTCTAGAGCAAAGGTTATAAAACAGAGCCAATTCCAACCAACCAAAAGTCAGCAACAGTTCGAATCCTACTTCTATGGGCTGCACGTTTGCACAGTGGTTATCACTGTTGCTTCACAGCTCTCGAGATCCGGGTTCAATTCCCGGCTTGGCTCACTGCCTGTGTGGAGTCTGCACGTTCTCCCTGTTTCTGCATGGGTCTCCTCCGGGTACTCCGGTTTCCTCCCACAAATCCCGAAAGACGTGCTTGTTAGGTGATTAGGACATTCTGAATTCTCCCTCAGTGTACCCGAACAGGCACTGTACTGTGGCAATGAGGGGATTTTCACAGTAACTTCAGACACTAATACAGATTATTATTGTAGGCTTCAGTTGTGAAAAATTAGGAAAAGCTAGAATTAATCTGCTTTGCTCCAAGGAGAACTAGGGCAAATTTAATAGGTGGTGTTTAAAATTATGAGAGGTTTTGGTAAAGGATACAAGGAGAAACTGTTTCCACTGGCATCTGGGTTGGTAACCAGAGAACACAGATTTAAGGTAATTGGCAAAAGAAGCAAAGTGGTAATGTATGAGGGATTAGCTGATCTGTTTTAAATGCAAAAAACTATGGTCTAGGATGCACTGCCTGAAAAGATGGTGGAAGCCATTCAATTAACTTTCAAAAGAGAATGAGATATATTTTTAAAAAGGAGAAACTTACAGGCCTTTGGTAAAAGAGGAGTGGGACTAATTGTGACGAGGAGCCATCCATTCAACCAAATGGCTTCCTATGCTGCAAGATTTTATGCATGGTGCAGAAAGTACACCAACAGGATATCTGAAGATGATTTAACAAATAACTAGTTTGTTTTTAGAATGGTTTCACCTATTCACAAAGGATATGGAACATTTAATAAATAAAGCTGCAGATTTTAAAGCAACCGCGTTTAAAAGCAAAAATATTTTATGCCACAAAAATAAGAGTCTTAGTTTGACGAATCAGAGATAATAAACTTGAGGTTAACAAAAACAGTAATGAATCAGATTATAGGTGGGCGGCACGGTAGCACAGTGGTTAGCACAATTGCTTCACAGCTCTGGGATCCCAGGTTCAATTCCCGGCTTGGGTCACTGTCTGTGTGGAGTCTGCACATCCTCCTCGTATCTGCATTGGTTTCCTCCGGGTGCTCTGGTTTCCTCCCACAGTCCAAAAATGTGCAGGTTAGCTGGATTGGCCAAGCTAAATTGCCCTTAGTGTCCAAAAAGGTTAGGCTGGGTTGCGGGGATGAGGTGGAGGCGTGGGCTTGGGTGGGGTGCTCGTTCCAGGGGCTGGTGCAGACTCGATGGGCTGAGTGGCCTCCTTCTGTACTATAATTTCTATTATTCTATTATTCAATGATTTCTTATGCTTCCCAAGTCAGTAGCAACATTTCATTTTGAAAAAAAGCACAAATTAATTTGAAGAAACAGATAAATTAAAAAGGCATTACAAAATAACTGATTAAATTATTCTGTATAATGTAAATAGAAAGAAACAATCCAATCATATTTTTCTCATTTTAACAGAGCATTCTCCAACTTGGTGGATTTTAACATCCAATCAAAACATAAAAATTACATCCATCTTAAAACTCTCAAAGAAATGTATTCAGAAAATTTAACATTGAAGTGGTAGAAAAAAGCTCTCTTCAAATTCCACCAGTTGGTTTTATATTGTACCACAGCACTCAACTATTATGGTTAGCAAATCCACGCTTTGTGGTTTGACAAGGCAGTCTTGGGACCTTGAAAATAAGGGAGTGTTTTTTATCTTTAGTAGTACAGGATTTAAACAGAACATACTGATATCAGAAGCTACTGTACATAAGACCACAGATTTACTTTGTTAACATTCCTTCCATTTGACATTAGTACAATTCAGTTTGTGATCAAGTAGATACCATGCCTAACATTTGGCTATAAGATACACAATATTAGAAAACTATCAAAAGCTTTTTTAATTAAAAAAAATTGCTTTTGGCCAAGAAGCAAATATTGGACTAATTCCAGAGATGAGGGAATTGCCCAATGATGAGTGACTGAGTAGACCAAGAGGTGATTTCATTGAAACATACAACGTTCTTATGGAGCTTGTCTTAATAGAAGTTGAGGTACATCCAGTCTGGGGAGTCCACAAACTAAGGTACACAGTTTCAGAATAAGGATTTTGCCATTTAGAACTGAGATCAGGGAGAATTTCTTCACTCAAAGGGTTCTGAATCTTTGAAATTCTCGACTTCAAAGAACAGCGGACATTCAGTTGTTCAGCGTATTCAAGGTGCGAGAAAGTGTCAGTGGGCCGGCTGAAAGACAGGTCAGCTTTGGAGTCCTTAAGGAATTAAAAGATATGGGGATAGTGCAAAAAGAGTTGAAGAACAACAGGCCAGGGTTTGACTAAATGGAGGAGCTGCCTCAAAAGGGCCTGAATGGCCGAAACATCTGCTCCTACTTATTGTGTCCTTTGCAAAAAGTAAACAGTCAAGGCACACTTTCTAGTTTTCTAATAAGATTCCTGACAGAAGTAAAACATTTGGTTTAAGATCTGATTAGGAATACCAAGTTCAGAGGTTATTTAAAATCACTTAGTAAATGAAAGAATGTGTTCAAATGGGAAGTAATCTTTAGCACCATCCTAATTAAGAGTATTACTCAAAACACTGTAAAGCACTCTGTTAGGAGTGAGTAAATAACAGTAATGTTTATGAAGAAGCTGGGAACAAGAACATTGCAGTTTCCTCAGTGGAAGTCAGAAGAAACAAGCACCGTTACAATTTTAAATTGATGTATGCACACAACTTCAGGTAATCGCATTAAAGTATTTTATTTTCCCAACACCAATTTGACAGTTTCATACACCTAAAGTCTTTACGGCAGGAGATACTTCGAACATCCCATTAATACTAAACAATACGGGGGAGTAATTAAATACCGTCACTAGTTTGTTTAATACTATTTCTCTTATGGAGCTAAAGGCAGTTAAGAGCGGTACGGTATAAGTGGTGAGCACTGTTGCTTCACAGCACCAAGGACACGGGTTTGATTCTCGATTTTGGTCACTGTCTGTGCGGAGTCTGCACGGTCTCCCAGTGTCTGTGTGGGTTTCCTCTGGGTGCTCCGGTTTCCTCCCACAAGTCCCGAAAGACGCGCTCATTGGAGGAATTGGACATTCTGAATTTTTTCTCTCTGTACCCGAACAGACGCCGTGGTGTGGCAACTAGGGGATTTTCACAGTAACCTCATTGCAGTGTTAATGTAAGCCTACTTGTGACACTAATAAAGATTATTACATTATAAGCCTCCTGGCCTGATGATTTGCATCCTAAGATCCTGAAAGAAGTAGCTACAGAGATAGTGGATGCATTGGTTGTAATTTTCCAAAAATCCTTGGATTCTGGAGATGTACCGGAGATTGGAAAACTTCCAATGCAACACCCGTATTGAAAAATTGAGGGAGGCAAAAAGCGGGTAACTATAGGCTGATTAGCCTGGCATCTATTGTTGGTAAAATATTGGAATCAATTAGTAAGTAATAGCAGCACACTTGGAAAGGGTGGCACGGTAACACAGTGGTTTGCACAGTTGCTTCACAGCTCCAGGGTCCCAGGTTCGATTCCCGGCTTGGGTCACTGCTTGTGTGGAGTCTGCACATTCTCCCTGTATCTGCGTGGGTTTCCTCTGGGTGGTCCGGTTTTCTACCACAGTCCAAAGATGTGCAGGTTAGGTGAACTGGCCATGCTAAATTGCCCTTAGGTTAGGTGGGGTTATTGGGTTATGGGGATAGGGTGGAGGTGTGGGCTTAAGTGGGGTGCTCTTTCCAAGAGCCGGTGCAGACTCAATGGGCCGGATGGCTTCCTTCTGCACTGTAAGTTCTATGATTCTATGAGTCACACTTGGAAAAATCATAATTTAATCAAGCAGAGTCAGCATGGCTTCATGAAAGGGAAATAGTGTCTGACTAATTTATTAGATTTTTTTTTAAGGAAGTCTCAACCAGAGTGGATAGTGGGAAACCAGTAGATGTGTTATATTTTAACTTCCAGAAGGCAAGGTACCTCACAAAAGGCTAAGTCTCAAGAGCCCACGGTATTGGGGTAATATATTAGCATTGATAGAGAATTGGATAATAGTCAGGTAACAGCGAAGTGGGAGAAGGGCTTCTTTTTCAGGTTAGCGACTTGCAACCAGTGGATTCCACAGGGTTCAGTGCTGGGACCACAACTGTTTACAATATATATTAATGACTAGGAGGAAGGAAATGTCCTGTAGCCACATTTGCAGACAACACAAAAATAAATGAAAAAGCAAGTTGCAGGGAGAATAGAAACAGTTTGCAAAGAGATATGGATAGGTTAAGTGGGCAAAACGTTGGTAAATGGAGTATATAGTGGAAAAAATGTGAAGTTGTTCAATTTGGAAAGGACAACAAAAGAACAGAGTATTAGTTAAATGGAGAAAAATGCAACACAAAGGGACTTGGGGGTACTTCTGCACGAAACACAGAAAGCTAGCACACAAGTATTGCAGGTAATCAGGAAGGCGAATGGAATGTTGGCCTTATTTCAAGGAGGTTGAAGTACAAGAGTAGGGAAGTATTTCTGCAACTGTACAAGGTACCGATGAGACTACATCTGGAGTACGGTGAGCAGTTTTGATCCCCTCATTTAAGGAAAGATATTATTTCATTGGAGGAAATTCAGGGACGGTTCGCTGGGATGATCCCGATATGGCGGGATATGACCAAAGGTTAAACAGGTTGGGACTCTACTCATTGAAATTTAGAAGAATGAGGAGTGATCTCTTTGAAACATATAGGGTTCTTAAGGGGCTTGACAGGTTAAATGCTGAGAGGATGTTTTCCCCCATGGGAGAGTCTAGGACCAGAGGGCCCAATCTCAGAATAAAGGGATGCAAATTTAAGACTGAGATGAGGAGGAATTTATTCTCTCAGAGGGTTGAGTCTTTGGAGCATTGCCGAGAGAGTTGTGAGGACAGAGACCTTGTGTATATTTAAGGCTGAGATATATTCTTGATCAGAAAGGGAATCAAGGATTATGTGGAATCAAGGATTATGGGGAATGGACAGAAAAGTGGGCATGAGGAATGTCAGATCAGACATGATCCTATGGAATGGCGGAGCAGACTCGAGGGGCTCAACGGCCTACTCTTGTTCCTATTTCTTATGGTTTTATGATCTTAAAGCAAAAATGACAAATTGGGAATGAGACTTCATTTTTCTACACCACTGGTTACTTAGAATGTTCTGGCTCTGGCAAGAAATGGGTAGCAGAGCCCCTATTCAAAGAGAAAATAAGCTTAGAGAAAAAAATCTAGCAGTTTCTTCCAGCATTAATAAAATGTTGACTGATTGGCGGAGATCTTGCTTTCATATAGAAAGTCTGTCCATGTGAACCCAATTTTCCACAAATTCCTAATTTTCATAAGCCATACAATTATCCTGTTAAAAGCTAAGAGTGGCAGGAAACCCTGGAGGTCCACATTAGAAAGATCACAAGACAGGAAACTATAATTATAACCTCAGAGGCTTTTGCTTTCCACTGCAAAAATAAAAAAAATTAGAATTCATGAGAAGTGTGACACTGCTTTTGATGACGCACTAATCAGGTCTTATTAATCAGGAAGGGAATCGAGAGTTATAGGGATATGGTGGGAAGGCCGAGTTGAGGATTATAACATCAGATCAGTCATCTCATTGAATGGCGGAGCAGGCCCCACGGGCCGAATGGCCTACGTCTGCTCTTGCGTCTTATAGATGTTTGGTTACCAGCTGGAGCACTTCAGTCCAGAATCAGGATCCACATTCAGCCTGTTCCTTCTCTTGGTTTTAAGCAACATGCAATTACCTCCACCATTGATTTGGGCAGATGTAATGGTTTTGCCCTGGTTTTCTTATCAACAATATATCTCAAAAATTAACAGATAGGGTATGGCCCAAGGAGGAACTGAACAGTTTTTGGTGACAATGTGTATCGGGATTGAGATGCTGGAAATTTTTGAAAGGATCAAATCGTTAACATAGGGAGATAGAGCAAGTTGACCTTTTTTTTTTTTTTTAAATGTTGTGGATTGACTATAGTTACTGTGGTAGAATTTTTCACAGCTGTCAAAATATGAAGAGTTTTCAGAGCAGGTTGTTGGATTGGAATTGGTCTGAAGCCTCCTCAGTGAGATGGAAGCTCTTAATAAAAATATTTCTTTTTTCAGCTTTGTATATCGAGAGCACCCACCAAGCAGGGAAAAGTCTCAAAGAAGAGCTGCGTAATTGTAATATCAAATTAACACAGTGGTATATATATGCACCATATAGAGTATCCTCTTCACTTGAATTTTGTAACAGTAACAATTCTCATTCCACCGCATTGTTGTTATTCATGCTTATGACAACCTCACACAGGAACTGGTCAGGCTGTGAGACAAGTGGTGGGAAGGGTTCTATCTGCTCTCTTGTATGGCCTCAGCCATGGTATTGTATGACAGTGACTTATAATAATCTTTGTTGTCACAAGTAGGTTTACATTAACACTGCAATGAGGTTACTGTGAAAAGCCCCTAGTCGCCACATTCCAGCGCCTGTTTGGGTACACAGAAAGAGAATTCAGAATGTCCAAATTGCCTAACAGCAAGTCTTTCGGGACTTGTAGGAGGAAACTGGAGCACCCGGGGTAATCCACACAGACACAAGGAGAACATGTAGACTCCACACAGACAGTGACCCAAGCCAGGAATCGAACCTGGGACCCTGGAGCTGTGAAACAACACTGTGCCACTCATGCATTTTGGAGCAGCCTGTGGACCACCTGGAGGTCCCTCACTACCAGTGACCCACAAACCACGCTTTGAGAATCCTAGTCTATTTGTCAAAAATAGAAATTAACTGTTCAGAATGGGTAGCCTCAGTTATGCGCTCAGAAGATGCCTTTGCAGCGATCAGTCATTTTAGTTGTCCCACAAGGTACTGGATGAGAATTCAACCTGGATCAAGTAATTATTACTTGACTTGCTTGCTGATGTCATTTGTACCACAGCCCTGCTGATGACACAAAGAAATCTCTTGTAAGTCAGCCTTCAAAGCATTTCAGGTGCAATCATACCAAGAAAAGCTTGTGGATGGTCTGTGCACCATTGAGGGCTTGGCTTTCACAAGGCTAATAGTAATGCTGGGGGCTGCAGCCACATCCCTGTTACAAAAACATTGTGCCCGATGAGCACCACTGTTGGACAAACACAATGTGACAATGTCTTCTCAGGGCAATAGTAATTTCACACTTAAAAAAATTAAACAACTGCATGCCCATATAACTGTGTACAGTACTGTGCAAATCAATTTCAGGAACGATCCACGGCACCAGATTCTTCAGAAAACTGTCTTTAGTTCGTACTGCTATAACAATTGAAGATTTTAGCCTTTCCAATGAATTTGGTTCAAATTGCTCCCTGCATAACACTATGGTGAAATACTGGTGAAGTCTGTCAGCAGTCATGGAAACAATTTGGAGATGATGGCTCATATATTACAAGACTCATTGGCATAATGCAAGCATGTTGCCCCAATTGTGATTTTTCTTGTACTGTAGTATTTTGGTGCCAATACTCTAAATTACAATTGTAGATCAGTGAAAGAGTTTCTGCACAGAGCCAAGAACTAAAAAAAAGCAGATTGCAAACTTTCTCTAATAGGAGCATACAAAATTGCACATAATACTTCTAATTATTTAATGTGTAATTGATGCCTTGTGTATACACACACACACACACACACACACCTTTGGCCCATGATGTTGTGCCGACCATTTATCCTAATCCAAGGTCAACCTAACCTCCACCCCTTCAATTTACTGCTGTCCATGTGCCTGTCCAAGAATCACTTAAAATGTCCCTAATGACTCTGACTCCACCACCTCTGTTGGCAGTGCATTCCACGCACCCACCACTCTGTGTAAAGAACCTATCTCTGACATCTCCCCTATACCTTCCTCCAATCACCTTAAAACTAGGTCCCCTCATGACAGCCATTTCCGCCCTGGGGAAAAGTCTCTGGCTATCCACTCTATCCATGCCTCTCATCACCTTGTACACCTCTATCAAGTAACATCTCTTCCTTCTTCGCTCCAGTAAGAAAAGCCCTACCTCCCTCAATCATTCTTCATAAGACATGCCCTCCAGTCCAGGCAGCAGCCTGGTAAATCTCCTCTGTACCCTCTCCAAAGCATCCACATACTTCCTATAATGAGGCAACCAGAATTGGACACAATATTTCAAGTGTAGTCTAACTAAAGTTTTATAAAGCTGCAGCAAAACTTTGCGGCTCTGAAACTCAATCCCCCGTTAATGAAAGCCAACACACCATACGCCTTCTTAACAAACTTATCAACCTGGGTGGCAACTTTGAGGGATCTATGTACGTGGACCCCAAGATCCCTCTGTTCCTCCACACTTCCAAGAATCCTGCCTTTAACCCTGTATTCAGCATTCAAATTCGACCTTCCAAAATGAATCACTTCACATTTATCTAGGTTGAATTCCATCTGCCACTTCTCAGCCCAGCCCTGCATCCTGTCAATGTCCTGTTGTAACCTGCAACAACCCTCAACACTATCTACAACTCCCCCAACCTTCGTGCCATCGGCAAACTTACAAACCCACCCTTCCACTTCCTCACCAAGTCATTTATAAAAACCACAAAGAGCAGAGGTCCCAGAACAGATCCCTGCGGGACACCACTGGTCACCGACCTCCAGGCGGAATACTTTCCATCTACTACCACTCGCTGTCTTCTTTGGGCCAGCCAATTCTGTATCCAGACAGCCACATTCCCCTGTATCCCATGCCCCCTAACATTCTGAATGAGTCTACCATGGGAACCTTATCAAATGCCTTACTGAAATCCATATACACCACATCCACTGCCCGACCTTCATCAATGTGTCTCATCACATCCTCAAAAAATTCAATGAGGCTTGTGAGGCATGACCTGCCCCTCACAAAGTCATGCTGACTATCTTTAATCAAACTATGTTTTTCTAAATAATCATACATCCTACCTCTCAGAATCCTTTCCAATATTTTGCTCACCGCAGACGCAAGATTGATGGGTCTATAATTCCCAGGGATTTCCCGATTCCCTTTCTTGTACAGGGGAACAACATTCGCCTCCCTCCAATCATCCGGTACCACTCCAGTGGAGAGTGAAGACGCAAAGATCATCGCCAATGGCGCAGCAATCTCCTCCCTCACTTCCCGTAGTAACCTTGGGTCTATCCCTTCAGGCCCAGGGGACTTATCCATCCTGATGATTTTCAAAATTTCCAGCACATCCATTTCTTAATATCAACCTCTTTGAGTCTATTAACCTGGTTCACACTGTTCTCATGAGCAACAAGTTTCCTCTCTCGAGTGAATACTGAAGCAAAATATTCATTTAGGGCCTCCCCCATCTCCTCAGACTCTTCCCCTGATCGGCCCGACTCTCACTCTGATCATCCTCTTATTTCTCACATAAGTGTAGAACACCTTGGGGTTTTCCCTAATTCTTCCCGCCAGGGCTTTTTCATGCCCCCTTCTAGCTCTCCTAAGTTCATTTTTGAGTTCCTTCCTGGCTACCTTGTAACCCTCTAGAGCCGTGCCAGATCCTTGCTTCCTCAACCTTACGTAAGTTTCCTTCTTCCTCTTGACTAGATGCTCCACTTCTCTGTCATCCAAGGCTCCTTCACCTTACCATTCCTTCCTCGTCTCAGTGGGACAAAACTAGCCAGCACTCGCAGCAAGTGCTCCTTAAACAACCCCCACATTATTGTTGTGCATTTCTCAAAGAACAATTGTTCCCACCTTGTGCTCCTCAGCTACTATCTAGTAGCAGTATAATTTCCCCTCCCCCAATTAAACACCTTCCCATACTGTCTGTTCCTATTCCTCTCCATGACTATGGTAAAGGTCAAGGAGCTGTGGTCACTGTCACCGAAATGCTCTCCCACCAAGACATCTGACACCTGGCCTGGTTCATTGCCGAGCACCAAGTCCAATATGGCCTCCCCCTAGTCGGCCTATCTACACATTGAGTCAGGAAACCTTCCTTAACACACCTGACAAAATCTGCACCATCCAAACCATTTGCAGTAAGGAGGTCCCAGTCAATATTAGGGAGGTTGAAGTCACCCATGACAACAACTCAGTTACTTCTGCACCTTTCCAAGATCTGCCGCCCAATCTGTTCCACCATCTCTCTGCTGCTATTGGGGAGTCTACAGAAAACTCCCAATAAAGTGACTGCTCCAGTCTTGTTTCTGACTTCCACCCATACTGACTCAGTAGATAAAGCCTCCTCAATTACCTCCTTTTCTGTAGCTGTGATGCACTCCCTAATTAACAGTGCCACTCCCCCTCCTCTTTTACCTCCCTCCCTATTCTTCTGAAAACATTTAAACCCCGGAACATCTAACAACCATTCCTGCCCATGTGAAATCCATGTTTCCGTAATGGCCACAACATCGTAGTTCCAAGTACTGATCCATGCTCGAAGTTCATCTCCCTTATTCCTGACACTCCTTACATTGAAACAGACACACTTTAACCCATTCCACTGAGTGCAACTTTGCCCTATCAACGGTCTATCCTTCCTCACCGACTCACTGCATACTATTTCTACCTGTTCAACAGCTGCTCTAGCCTCTGATCCATAGCTCTGGTTCCCATCCCCCTGCCAAACTAGTTTAAACCCTCACGAAGAGCTCTAGCAAACCTCCCAACCAGGATATTGGTGCCCTTCCAGTTTAGGTGCAATCCGTCCTTCATGTACAGGTCCCACCTTCCCCAGAAGATATCCCAAAGAGCCACATATTTGAAGCCTTCCCTCCTGATCCAGCCCTGTAGCCACATGTTCAGCTGCACTTGCTCTCTGTTCCTTGCCTCACTTGCACATGGCACCGGTAGCAATCCTGAGAGCACTATTCTGCTTGCCCTGCTCTTTAGCTTCCAACCTAACTCCCTAAAATCACTTTTCAGATCCTCATCCCTTTTCTTAGCTATGTTGTTGGTGCCTATGTGCACCACGACTTCTGGTTGCTCCCCCACCCCCTTAAGAATCCTGTAGACTCAATCCGAGATTTCCCTGACCCTGGTACCCGAGAGGCAACATACCTTCCGGGAGTCTCGTTCGCGCCCACAGAATCTCCTATCCATTCCCCTAACCATTGAGTCTCCTATCACTATTGCCTTTCTAAACTCCCTCCTTCCCTTCTGAGCCACAGAGCCAGGCTCAGTGCCAGAGACCTGGCCGCTAGGGCCTTCCCAAGTGAACCCTCTACAATTGGTAATTCTGCTAAATGATACAAAGATAGCTTGCTGCCACCAAAAAACAAAACAAACACAAAAATTAAAAAATTAAAAACAAAAACAACAACAAACAACTCTTACCTTACAGAATGTAGCTGCCCTGTGAACCAACTGGAACTCCGCCCTCCAACTCTACTCCCAGTCTCTGTAAACTCCTGGCTCCCTTCACGCTCTTTGAGGAAATGTAGGAAATGAAATGAGCACCTTGTGCACTCTAGTGCAAACAAAGTCAGCACTGTAAGATGGCTCACCTTTATACTGTCTGACTCTAGCCTCTGGAAACTGGCTTAATCCAAATAACTAATCAACAAGCTGCAGCTGCAAGTAGCTGCAAGTAGAACCTCTGTTTAAAGCTGATTGGAAACTCACTTTCTTCTAACCCAAACAGCCACTTTTAAGTTAATTTACCAAAATAAAAGACTAGACTTTAGATAAAAATAAACCCTTAATTTCCCTCAGTCACCAAACTCTCACTTTAACACTCTAATGCACACAAATTCAGCACAAGTGCATATAAAGCAAAGTCCTATTAGATATTTTTTATAGCTTGTTGCTAACTTTTGGTTGGCTCTTAAATGTTGCCCGTTGTATCTTTACTTAATTTGCTCTGTTTCTATAACCTTTGCTCTAGAGTCGCCAGGTATCTTTATGATACCGCCACGAGGTTCAGGTTCAAGTACTGATCAATAACTCAATACACCAGTTAGTAAGTTTCAAATCAAAACACATTTATTATACACAGTCAATCACTACTCATGCATAAAACTCTACTTTCTAGACTACCTCTATACTATATATACTTAGCTTTGGACTGGCCCACCAGGTCAGGGGAACAAATGGCCTTTTGTTCGGGTTCTGAGTGTGCAGGATTCAAAAGCTGGTATGGACTGGTAGCTAGGAGCGCCTATCTCGTAGCGTGTGTTGACTGGAGACTTACTTGGTTGATGCGGCAGCTTAGGCAGTTCACCGTCAAGGGTTGGTTCGATCTGCCAAGAAGACCGATTTGAACTTGGGGGCTTTACTTTATAGTCCTCAGGGGCTTCGCGCCGTTCGGGGCGGACCCCGTATCTGGTTCCAAGTGATTGGACTACGTTTCGATCACTTGGATCGATTTCTCCAATACTGAAGTTGTTCCCTGATCGCTGGGCGGTTCCCGAGTGTCCGTTGGCCTTCCTTTGTCTTGGCTCCTGCTGGCGCCAAGGAGTCTGGCTTGGCCTTATTCACCTTACCTGTTTCAATTGTACCCGGTGATCGCTCATTAGTATGCAGATGGCTGTGAGTTTCAGTGCTGTCTGGGCTTTTGCAAGTTCTAATACACAGGATTTTTGCACTTGCTTGTTTTTGCCTGTGTTGGCTGAATTTCCCTGTAGTCTTTGCGGATCTCCATTTTAAGTCGGGAAGTAGCCAACCCAGGTGGCTACAAGCTTTATTCACCTACAGTTTGCCTGTAAAAGGTGTGTATTCGCACCCCATATGAGGGCCGAATGCAGCCGTCAAATCCCCCGCGATGCAGTCCCCGGAGCCAGTTGCCAGTTTTCAAAATGCAGGTCAGATAGGTATGAATCTGCATAGGGCTGCTCCGCCAACCACAGGCTACCCACGTTTGCTGTTGATAGGATTATTAGCAGCAAATGTGATAGAAAAAACAATCTGAGATTGGAGCAGCAGTGAACACCAGCGGCTGGAACGTTGGGGCCAGGGTGCATCGGCGCCAGGGAGTACAGCCCACTGGCATCTAGCGCGGAGAACATTGGGGGCCTCCAGTCCAAAGCCGTAAGGGTGTCAGAGAGAGTGTGGTGGGTAGAGTGTGATGGGGCAGAATGTGCCCACAAGTCTGGTTCACTCCCACTATCAGCATTCCCACTCACCCCCACACACCATCATGCATTCTCATCTATTCTCAGTGAGCGAGGGTGACGGATTGAGCACCCTGATCTTGGGGAACCAGAAACACATACTCGCCCTATTGCACTCGAATATTCATTGTTATTTATTAGTCAGTGTTATTTTGCTTTGCAAGTACTTTTTTTTTTCATACCTCAGTTTTTTAAATTCATATTTTATGTTGCACTTTATCTCTCTAAATTTGCTCATCAGCCCCTTGATTGAGAACATTTTTTAAATACAGCGCCGCATGTGATAAGCTTGGACAGGCCTAAACAGTCGCCATTTAATACAGAATTTGAATGTTGCAGAAAAGATATTGCATAAGCATTTCATCTTGCACTCATCAGGACAAAAAAAAAAAAAGGGCAAATTTCAAACTATCAAACAAGTTTTACTTGGAGAAAAAAAGTGTTGATTAGCTGGTCAGTCAACTGTGTTTGGCCAAGGTGTTGGCACAGGGAAAACAATCAGAATCCCAACAATGCAGAATCATAGATTTTCAATCATAGAATTTACAGTGCAGAAGGAGGCCATTCGGCCCATCGAGTCCGCACCGGCTCTTGGAAAGAGCACCCTACCCAAGGTCCACACCTCCACCGTATCCCCGTAACCCAGTAACCCCACCCAACACTAAGGGCAATTTTGGACACTAAGGGCAATTTAGCATGGCCAATCCACCTAACCTGCACATCCTTGGACTGTGGGAGGAAACCGGAGCACCCGGGAGAAAACCCACGCACACACAGGGAGAATGTGCAAACTCCGCACAGTCAGTGACCCAAGCCGGGAATCGAACCTGGGACCCTGGAGCTGTGAAGCACTTGTGCTATCCACAATGCTACCATGCTGCCCAAAGAAGGAGGCTACTCACCCATCGGGTCTGCACCGACCCTCCGAAAGAGCACTCTACCTCTCTCCCTCCCTCCCTCCTTTTATTTGCAAAGAATATTAATATCTTTATTGTGTCGGTTCCAGGAAGAATAACTGAACTATGTTACAAGCTTGACTGATTATCTTAAATTGGTTAGTGCAGCTATTAGTACACTCAGGATTATTTCGAAAAAGCTTTCCATTCGCGGAATCACATCTAGCAGTAGGTATACTGTTTTGGGCTTTGCGAGCATGGGCTGGTTGAGTAGTCTGTTATGTACATTGCCCATTATGAAAAATCAGCCAAATGTTGGGACGAATGCGAGTGGCATATTTCACTCACAGGAATTTGCCATCAGTCCAAAAAAGATGTTTTCTGCCCATCATACAATTGAGCAATGTCATGTACGAATTTCAGTCCCGGTACCAGTATGACGTCAATACAAGGGCCGTACGTCTCAGTGATTGGTTGATTGAACCAAACCGTATGTTCCTTCGGTTATTTGTAACAGGCAGAGAGTACAGACCATACTTGCAAAGTTCTGCATACCTGGCATTGAAAGTATGTTCATCAGAGCTTGGCTTCGTTGGGTTAGTCATGTAATTCACATGGAGAATTCCCACATACCAAAGGCAGTACACTACAGCCAGCGGCACACAGGTACCTGCACCACAGAATGTCCCAAACTTAGATATAAAGCCAACCTGAAAGTCAACCTCAAAGTTTGCAAGCTGTATCCCAATACAAGGAGAAAAACCTTAGGCGATCCTAAATTGAGAAGGCTCTGTAATCAAGCAATTTCGATGAGAACAGCAAGGTGCCTTCGGCACAACCGAGCACAATATAAAGTCAATGCCTCTATCCATCCCGCCAACACTGACTTCATATGCAAATTTGTAATCAGCTATGCAAATCAAGATTTGGTCTAAAGTCACAAGTGACATCACAACATCTTCGAGCGCATCGCAAGTGAGGCATCCCACCTGGCCCAATACAACAAGAAACACATCATCAACTCCCAGGAGATCCAGACCACTGTGCACCTGCTGCTGCCCGGTGAACTAACCAAGCATGCCGTGTCGGAGGGAACAAAGGTGGTGACCAAGTACACCAGCTCCATGTAAAATTGTACACTGTTCTGAAAAACTAATCAATCTAGACTTCAAACCAGTCTTTTTGATTTTCTGAACTTTCAACTGCTGTAGCATTGGCTGAATCCATCATCAATAGACAAACTCAATCAGTTCATGTTTTCAAAACCCAAAACAAAATATCTGTTTGATGCTTATGCGATTATGCAATTGAGCAGCACTTCCTAGGAATGGGCAACAAAAGCTGGCTTTGCCAACAATGTCCACACCCGTGAAGTAACAAAAAGAAATTGTGCGCGAACAGCTACACTAAAGGTTAATTTAAGATAATCAGGCGAGCTTATGTTGTGGTTCACTTACACTTACGACTCTGGACCCCATGAAATCTCATGGCTTCAGGTTAAACATGGGCAAGGAAACCTCCTGCTGATTACCACGTACCAGTCACCATCAGCTGATGAATCAGTAATCCTCCATGTTGAACACTACTTGGAGGAAGCATGGAGGGTGGCAAGTGTGCAGAATATGCTCTGGGTGGGGGACTTCAATGTCCATCACCAAGAGTGGCTCAGCAGTACCACCACAGGCCGAGCTGGCCGGGTCCTGAAGGACATAGCTGCTAGACTGGGACTGCAGCAGGTGGTGAGGGAACCAAGAGGGAAAAGCAAACTTGACCTATACCTCACCAATCTGCCTGTTGCAGTTGTATCATTGGACGCTTTGACAAAGAGCCATTGGACTCGAAACATTAGCTCTTTTCTCTCCCTACAGATGCTGTCAGACCTGCTGAGATTTTCCAGCATTTTCGCTTTAGTTTCAGATTCCAGCATCCGCAGTAATTTGCTTTTAGCTAGGAATCCTATGGCGAGTAACTCACCCGCTGACCCCTCAAAGCCTGTCCACCATCTACAAGGCACAAATCAGGTGTGTAATGGAATACTCTCCGCTTGCCTGGATGAGTGCAGCTCCAATAACACTCAAGAAGCTCGACACCATCCAGGACAAAGCAGCCCGCTTGATTGCATCCCCTTCCACAAACATTCAAACCTTCCACCACCGATGAACAGTGGCAGCCTTGTGTACCATCTACAAGATGCACTGCAGTAACTCACCAAGGTTCCTTAGTCAGCACCTTCCAAACCCCCAAACACTACCATCTAGAAGGACAAGAGCAGCAGATAACTGGGAACCCTACTGCCTGGAGGTTCCCCCTCCCAAGTCACTCGCCGCCTTGACTTGGAAATATATTGCCGTTCCCTCACTGGCGCTGGGATAAAATCCTGGAACTCCCTCCCTAACAGCACAGTGGGTGTACCTACACCTGAAGGACTTCAGCGGTCCAAGAAGGCAACTCACCACCACCTTCTGAAGGGCAGCTAGGGTAGGGCAATAAATGCTGGCCCAACCAGCGACGCCCACATCCCATAAATGAATTTTTAAAAACACTTGCTCGAAGCAATATGCATTCATATATAAGTATGCATTTTGTCCTTTGCATTTTGTGCAAACAAAAGTAATTATGTTCAAGCCGTACACTTTTTTGAATTATCTGGGAGCTTAGGGAGCCTATTGCTTTCTTTGCAGCAATGCCTCAGCCAGAGTAAACTTGCCAACCGATCAGCATCCTTTTCTCTTGTAGCCCAATTTGTTGAGATAATCTGAAATTTGGCATTCTTTCATTTATCCTGATGATGCAAGATGAAAAACTTTAGTAATTAATCTTTTTTTTTCAGCAATGTTCAAGTTCCATACTATCAAGAAACTTTATATGGTACAGGGAAGTTATGGGGTGCAAATATGCAGATGTTTTTTTAAAAAGCCGCAAGGCCGTAAGATGACCAAATGAGGCTCTTAGTTGTACACATATAAAAGGCACAGTACGAAGTCTTACAACACCAGGTTAAAGTCCAACAGGTTTGTTTCGATGTCACTAGCTTTCGGAGCGCTGCTCCTTCCTCAGGTGAATGCAGAGGTCTGTTCCAGAAACACATATATAGACAAATTCAAAGATGCCAAACAATGCTAGGAATGCGAGCATTAGCAAGTGATTAAATCTTTACAGATCCAGAGATGGGGTAACCCCAGGTTAAAGAGGTGTGAATTGTATCAAGCCAGGACAGTTGGTAGGATTTCGCAGGCCAGATGGTGGGGGATGAATGTAATGCGACATGAATCCCAGGTCCCGGTTGAGGCCGCACTCATGTGTGCGGAACTTGGCTATAAGTTTCTGCTCGGCGATTCTGCGTTGTCGCGGGTCCTGAAGGCCGCCTTGGAGAACGCTTACCCGGAGATCAGAAGCTGAATGCCCTTGACTGCTGAAGTGTTCCCCGCCTGGAAGGGAACATTCCTGCCTGGTGATTGTTGCGCGATGTCCGTTCATTCGTTGTCGCAGCGTCTGCATGGTCTCGCCAATGTACCACGATTCGGGACATCCTTTCCTGCAGCGTATGAGGTAGACAACATTGGCCGAGTCGCACGAGTATGTACCGCGTACCTGGTGGGTGGTGTTCTCACGTGTAATAGTGGTATCCATGTCGATGATCTGGCATGTCTTGCAGAGATTGCCATGGTAGGGTTGTGTGGTGTCGTGGTCACTGTTCTGAAGACTGGGTAGTTTGCTGCAAACAATGGTTCGTTTGAGGTTGCGCGGTTGTTTGAAGGCAAGTAGTGGGGGTGTGGGGATGACCTTGGCAAGATGTTCATCGTCATCAATGACGTGTTGAAGGCTGTGAAGAAGATGACGTAGTTTCTCCGCTCCGGGGAAGTACTGGACGACGAAGGGTATTCTGTCGGTTGTGTCCCATGTTTGTCTTCTGAGGAGGTCGGTCCGGTTTTTCGCTGTGGCGCGTTGGAACTGTCGATCGATGAGTCGAGTGCCATATCCCGTTCGTAAGAGGGCATCTTTCAACGTCTGTAGATGTCTGTTACGCTCCTCCTCGTCTGAGCAGATCCTGTGTATACGGAGCGCTTGTCCATAGGGGATGGCTTCTTTAATGTGTTTAGGGTGGAAGCTGGAGAAGTGGAGCATCATGAGGTTATCCGTGGGTTTGCGGTAAAGCGAAGTGCTGAGGTGACCGTCCTTGATGGAGACGAGTGTGTCCAAGAATGCAACTGATTTTGGAGAGTAGAGTAGTCCATGGTGAGTCTGATGGTTGGATGGAACTTATTAATGTCATCGTGTAGTCGTTTCAGTGATTCTTCGCCGTGGGTCCAAAGGAAAAAAATGTCATCGATGTATCTGGTGTATAACGTCGGTTGAAGGTCCTGTGCGGTGAGTAGATCCTGTTCAAACTTGTGCATGAAGATGTTGGCGTATTGGGGTGCGAATCTGGTCCCCATGGCTGTTCCGTGCGTCTGGATGAAGAACTTGTTGTCGAAGGTGAAGACGTTGTGATCCAGAATGAAGCGGATGAGTTGCAGAATTGCGTCTGGAGATTGGCAGTTGTCGGTGTTGAGTACTGAGGCTGTTGCAGCAATGCCGTCGTCATGGGGGATGCTGGTGTAGAGTGCCGAGACGTCCATTGTGACGAGGAATGTTCCTGGTTCAACTGGTCCATGGGTGCTGAGTTTCTGTAGGAAGTCCGTCGTGTCGCGACAGAAGCTGGGTGTACCTTGTACGATGGGTTTCAAGATGCCCTCGATGTAGCCAGATTCGCACCCCAATACGCCAACATCTTCATGCACAAGTTTGAACAGGATCTACTCACCGCACAGGACCTTCAACCGACGTTATACACCAGATACATCGGTGACATTTTTTTCCTTTGGACCCACGGCGAAGAATCACTGAAACGACTACACGATGACATTGATAAGTTCCATCCAACCATCAGACTCACCATGGACTACTCTCCAAAATCAGTTGCATTCTTGGACACACTCGTCTCCATCAAGGACGGTCACCTCAGCACTTCGCTTTACCGCAAACCCACGGATAACCTCATGATGCTCCACTTCTCCAGCTTCCACCCTAAATACATTAAAGAAGCCATCCCCTATGGACAAGCGCTCCGTATACATAGGATCTGCTCAGACGAGGAGGAGCGTAACAGACATCTACAGACGTTGAAAGATGCCCTCTTACGAACGGGATATGGCACTCGACTCATCGATCGACAGTTCCAACGCGCCACAGCGAAAAACCGGACCGACCTCCTCAGAAGACAAACATGGGACACAACCGACAGAATACCCTTCGTCGTCCAGTACTTCCCCGGAGCGGAGAAACTACGTCATCTTCTTCACAGCCTTCAACACGTCATTGATGACGATGAACATCTTGCCAAGGTCATCCCCACACCCCCACTACTTGCCTTCAAACAACCGCGCAACCTCAAACGAACCATTGTTTGCAGCAAACTACCCAGTCTTCAGAACAGTGACCACGACACCACACAACCCTGCCATGGCAATCTCTGCAAGACGTGCCAGATCATCGACATGGATACCACTATTACACGTGAGAACACCACCCACCAGGTACGCGGTACATACTCGTGCGACTCGGCCAATGTTGTCTACCTCATACGCTGCAGGAAAGGATGTCCCGAAGCGTGGTACATTGGCGAGACCATGCAGACGCTGCGACAACGAATGAACGGACATCGCGCAACAATCACCAGGCAGGAATGTTCCCTTCCAGTCGGGGAACACTTCAGCAGTCAAGGGCATTCAGCCTCTGATCTCCGGGTAAGCGTTCTCCAAGGTGGCCTTCAGGACCCGCGACAACGCAGAATCGCCGAGCAGAAACTTATAGCCAAGTTCCGCACACGAGTGCGGCCTCAACCGCGACCTGGGATTCATGTCGCATTACATTCATCCCCCACCATCTGGCCTGCGAAATCCTACCAACTGTCCTGGCTTGATACAATTCACACCTCTTTAACCTGGGGTTACCCCATCTCTGGATCTGTAAAGATTTAATCACCTGCTAATGCTCGCATTCCTAGCATTGTTTGGCATCTTTGAATTTGTCTATATATGTGTTTCTGGAACAGACCTCTGCATTCACCTGAGGAAGGAGCAGCGCTCCGAAAGCTAGTGACATCGAAACAAACCTGTTGGACTTTAACCTGGTGTTGTAAGACTTCGTACTGTGCTCACCCCAGTCCAACGCCAGCATCTCCACATCATCACATATAAAAGGCATTAGTTAGGCAATAAATAATTAGAAATATTACATGGAATTTAAGTTACAGCAACATCTGTTTTTTTTTTACTATAAAGTTAAATTTAATTTTCTTTCTTTTTGCATCTATTGCTCATTGCAGTTGCCCTGCGATAGTGGTGCAACTTCTCCTTCAATGGTTGCAGTCCTCTGGATGATGATGATGCTTGGATAATTCTGCTAGCTGGGGACTTCCACAATACTAACTTGGTGTTGATGAACAAATCCCAACACAAATCCATGTCAGGACAGTGTGTGACTTTTTCAAATCTGGAATTATTTTTACAATCATTTCTCCTTAATTATGATCAATATAATAATTCTGTGTACAAATAAGACAGTAACTACAAAGTCAGCATAATAAATCGAAGATGACTTGAGGAACGAAAAGGGTTATGTGACCTCTTCTCAATTCTCTCAGACAAGTCTGTTTTGGTTGCTATGGTTAAAAAGAGGCCCAAGTCAAGCGGTTTGTTGAGCGAGGTGCAGAGCTCCAGTCCTCACACCTGAAAACAAAGACGAGGGTAGCTATACTGAATGAATAAACTTTTCATCTCCTACCTTTTGGGCACAGGAAGGGGGGAAAAAAAGAGGAAAGGGATAGCAGTTGGTGTGAGCAGCAGACATAAAAAGCTACGTTCTCTGTGAGCTATCAAAGAAGGATATTGGAGGGAGTTGGTCTCTAGTCGAAAAGACGTATCTCGCAACCATTTATTGGAGCCGGGAGAGTCGTCCTGGCATGGCTGCGTGTTTTTTTTTGGGAGGGGGGGGGGGGGGGGGGGGGGGGGGGGGCAGGGAAAAGGTATTGTTGGAGCAGACTTTGTTCCTGGTAATGGATTGGAAGCACTCTGAAAACTGAGCTAAGTGTTTGAAGACAGTCAAAGTTACTATTCAGTAAAACAGGGATACGTGAACTCATTGGAAGTCAGAAACAACTAGGACTATTCTCTACAAGGACTGTCATTCTATGGAGAGTGCAGTATAATCTATAACTGCGTGGCAAACCTTGGCTCCAACTCCATCTACAAGTTTGTTGACGACACGGCCATAGTGGGTCAGATCTGGAATGACAATAAGTTACAATAAAGGGAGACAGAGAACCTAGTGGAATGCTGTAATGACAACAATCTCTCCCTCAATGTCAACAAAATTAAAGAGCTGGTCATTGGCATCAGGAAGCAAAGCATTGGACACAACCCTGTCCGCATCAAAGAGGCCAAGGTGGAGATGGTTGACAGCTTCAAATTCCTAGGTGTGCACATCACCTGTCCTGGTCCACCCACGTCGCCGCTACCACCAAGAAAGCACAACAGCGCCTATACTTCCACAGGAAACCAAGGACATTCGGCATGTCCACATTGACTCTTACCAACTTTTACAGGTGCACCATAGAAAGCACCCTATCTGACTGTATCACAGACTGGTATGGCAACTGCTCAGCCCAAGACCGGCAGAAACTACAGGGAGTCGTGAACACCACCCAGTCCATCACACAAAGCCGTCTCCTATCCATTGCCTTGGGAAAGCGGGCAGCATAATCAAAGACCCCTCCCACCCGGCTGACTCACTCTTCCAACTGGGCAGGATACAATAGTCTGAAAACACGCACTAACAGATTTAAAAACAGCTCAAATCCCGGCCCTGGGTCACTGTGGAGTTTGCACATTCTCCCCATGTCTGCGTGGGTTTCACCCCCACAACCCAAAGATGTGCTGGTTAGGTGGATTGGCCATGCTAAAATGCCCCTTAATTGGAAAAAGAAAAATAATTGGCTACTCTAAAAAAAAAAGCAGCTTCTTTCCCGCTGTTACCAGACTCCTAAACGACCCTCTCATGGACTTATGGACTGACCTGATCTCTTCACACATCTTCTCTACTGAGTAGTACTACACTCTTGTATGCTTCACCCAATGCCCGTGTCCAAGTATTTACATTGCGCATTTTATGTTTGCCCTATTATGTTTGCCCCATTATGTATTTTTTTTCCTGTACGGAACGATCTGTTTGAGCTGCACGCAGAACAATACTTTTCACTGTACCTTGGTACACATGACAGTAAACCAACTCAATAACTATTGCATGGAATTTTCAGTTGTGTTAAAAGCAAAAGGAGGAAATTATTTTCTGTAGCTTGAAATATAACTGAAATGGTGTTTAGTCAATGCTGTTTCTAGTTTGTTGCAGAAAAAGGTCTCAAGACGAAAAAGGCATTACATGACAAGACTTCAAGTTGGCCACTGGGATTTCAAATTTATTTTTCAAAGTCATCAGATTTTAACAATCGGCCAAATCCACCGGTCTTCAAATAACCAGAGGCCTAGCTTACAACCAAAGGTGTGCATTGGAAGCCTGTGGAAATCCGGGTGAGCAGGCCGAGATTGGAATTGCTCCGAAGTTTCAAATTCCAGTGGCAATTTTCCTGCTCCCTGGAACCCTTTACACATGTCTCCAATGCGGAGCTAGAATTAGAAACTTGGGACAGTTCTTATGCACTTACCCAGGAAATGTTGGGCAGATTAAAACTTTGTCTAACAGCTGGGTAGCTTCAGACCACCCACCACCACCACCCAAATCACATACACTGACCCTTTACTGTCCCCATTACCCCAGTTTCTCCCCCAACCAGCAGGAGCTGACCCAACTAACCATCCCAATTCCACTACTCCCCCCAATCATGTTATCACACCCCCTGACCAGACTACTTCTTTGGATCACGCTACCCCCTGCCCCCCCCCCCCTCAAACCAGACCAGACTACCCATCCACCCTATCCATCTCAACCATCTATCCACCTACCCACCATGCTCATTCATCCATTCATACATTCACTCATCCTTTTATTAATATTCAAAGAGTGAACATTTAAATCTACCGGATGACAGTTGATTCTGCAAAGCGTATTGTCTTCACCCTACAATACTCCAATGAAATCGAGCTCCCTGATGGACGCTTGTTCACAGAAAAAATAAGGTGCAGCGTAAAGATGGGGGGGGGAATTTGAGAGTGGAGCGGCAATCAGACATTGACTGCCTCTCCTCCAGGCCAATATCTATTAAGGATGGCAAAATCAAACAGACATTAAAAAAAGATCACCATGTTGCAATTTCCCAGGATTATTTTTGGTGATAATCTCGGTCATTCTAACATTGAAAGAAAAAGTCCTTAGTTATTCGTTCAATACATAGCCCTCAACTCAGTTCAGAGGCTCTGCAATCTTAGGAATTTAAGGATGAGATGGTGGCACAGTGGTTAGCACTGCTGCCTCACAGCTCCAGGGTCCCGGATTCAATTCCGGCCTCGAGTGACTGTCTGTATGGAGTTTGCACTTTCTCCCCGTGTCTGCGTGAGTGCTCTGGTTTCCTCCCACAGACCAAAAATGGGCAGGTTAAGTGGATTGGCCATGTTAAATTGCCCCTTAGTGTCCAAAAGTTAGGTGTGATTACAGGGATAGGGTGGAGGCGTGGGCTTAACTAAGGTACTCTTTCCATGGGCTGGTGCAGAATCGATGGGCCATTGGTCTCCTTCTACACTGCAAATTCTATGATCTAAATATACTCTACAACACCACCACAGACGACGATAAAATCATCTACTGCCTGGCAAAAGCAAGTTCAGCATATGGTAGGCTCACCCACAGGCTTTGAAGGGAGCATGACATTTATGAAAGTCAAACTTAACGTTAAGGGGGGAAGTCAGCAACTTAAACTCCCAATGGAATGTGGAGATTTTGAGCATGCCCAGACCAGGAAAACTCATATCAGGTGACCGGAGCGGAGTGCCATCGCAGACAAGTATCCGAGGCAGAGGGAGGGAGGAATCCCAAGGGGAAAGCTCCCAAAATAAGAGCCACTGAGCGGGGACAGGGACAGGAAAAGATCCCAGTTGCATTAAAAAAGAGAACAAAGAAACAGGCTCAAACAGCAATGGAGCAGTCAGTCAAAAGACATCCAAACCTAGGAACTCTTTCCAGAAGTCGTTCCAACCCTGACGGCATCAAGAGTGTCCCACCTTGCAGGGTTTTGATCTCATCACAGAGATTCAATTCACCTGGATTCCAGAGTGTGTACTACCAATTCACAAGCACAACTGCTTCAGCTCTTTGGTCACACCAAGCAGAACACTACTGCTTCACCGGTATCTTTGCTCCAACAGCCTACAGCACAGTCACCAACATTTGAAGAGAATAGAGTCAGGCCCCTCCAGGATAAGCATGCACGCCACAAAGCCGGTATCTTCATCCACTCCTTCAATTCTGATTTCATATGTAATATTTGCAACTGGATCTGCAAATAAATATTTGGCTAAACATCACATGCGATAACACCAACTTAGGCAGTGGACAATTCATCTATCAAAGTGACAGGAGAATCCATCAATCCATGAGTTAACTTTGAGGTTTTGCACATCCAACTAACGTTTGCCAAGTCTTAAATTCACACAAGACCATAGGGCAGAGATAAATAAGGTCATTTGGGACATTAAACATCATCCTTGTAGTACCACAAGTCTTCTCTCAGCAGAGACTCCACTTGGAACAGTCTTAACATTTCTGTTGCCATTACTTTATTTCACAGATTATGACAGAGATTTATTACTGTTTAAATAGCAACGTTCTTCCGAGTAACACATTGGTTTCAAATCTACACATCATTTAAATTAAGGTTGTGTTGTCCTATTTCTCGTTGCATTTAAAGTAAGCTGCTGGGTTTATTTTTTTCTACACGATTTAGTGACTTACATATTTTTAAAGGCTAATCTTACTTCTTCTTTCAAAATTATAGTCCTTAATATGCCCTAATCACCCCTTAATGTCAGGAACATTAAACCTTTTTATAAAATATATAGATATCCTCCTGGTTAATTTCTAAAATCTGGACAAAGGCTGGAAAAAGCCATGTCTGCCTGTGACCCTGAGCAAAAGGAACCTTTGTGGCAGCATCAGAAAACCTGACACCTTGTTGTCCGACACTGTGGGCTGCAGAGACCAAATGCAATGGGAATTGTACAAAGGCCATCTACCTTTCATAGGCCTGGCTGCCAGAGTCTACTTGTCTGCTAGGATAAAGGACCCTGCAACTTTCCTTTCAATTCTTGATGGTTGGAAAATTAATTATCTCAGGAATCCTGACAAAGGAATAAGTCCTTTGTCAAAGCCAAAGTCGAACGGTGGGAGATACATGACATGACCCTCTAGCTGGGAGAACTAGTTATACTGTCTTGCTGCACTGCAGATTAGCCTGTCATCTTCCATCTACCAAGCAGCAGCACAGAAAGGGGATCTGCCCAGTTTTGAATGCATGGCCCTGCTCAATGCTGTTTCTACTGGAACTTCTGAACTTCTACACCAGCACTGAGAAGACTAATTCACCTCTATCTCATTGTGGAAGTCATCGCTACTGGAAAAGTGAATTATTCAGCATCAGTTTTTAAGCTTGTCGATCTCTAAGCGGGTACACCATTGGACTTAGATTCACGTAAAATAATAATTCTTTACGCTGTGGTTTTTGCTCTAAATCCTTCTTTCGTTACCCCCCACTTTTACTGTATGAGGAGTGAATAGGCAGCTGCATTGCAACCCTCCTCTCATATTTGAGGGGGCAAAGAAACTAATCCTGTTGAGTTCATCCTATCGTGAGTTTACTGTGGGATTAATAAAAGCTGGATCACACAAAAAACAATAGGTTGGAAAATATTGCACCAATTATGAAGGAGAAACCTAATGAATTGGGGACTCTAAAATTTTTTTTAAAGAGAAAAAAGGAGAACCAGAATCAAGACATCTTGTTTACAGACAGGTGGTGAGGAAAAAAATCAGGGCTGGTTAAATTAAATCTACCGCCCTCTATAACATTAGTCATTGCTCATTCTTTTACATTTGTAATCAATCTTGAAAATCTCATCAGTTCTCCAAATATGGTCCAACTAGTATAAAATCAGGCCAACAGGATGCAAAACTATTTTTCGAACTATAAAATCTCAAAGATCTAGTCAGCTGTTATAATTGTTTTGTGATAATGTCTGGATGTTGAAGCTGATGAATCTGTTTATTGAAAATTGCTGTAAATCTCACTTTATTACTTCAAATTAATTCTTCCTCTATTTATGCAGTTTTCTGACTGCAATGCAATATTTTACATTTATCAGCAGAAATCGGACATCTCTACTATAGAAGGTTAACGGAAAAGTGAGATTGTGTCTTTAGTTCTGGACTGCTCTTGGGGGGGGGGGGGGGGGGGGAGACTGCTTCCAGTTACAACCAATATCAATTTTCTGCAACTCGTTAACAACATCTTCCATCTCTACTGCTCTCCTTATCAGAGCCCTATCTTACAGTTAACTTTGATATAAAGGTCATTAAGGAATATTAAAAGGATCAAAGCACTAATCCCAGCAAGTTGATACTCAACATGCTCACATCAACTACTCCACAATGGCGCAGTGGTAAGCATGCTGCCTCACGGCGCTGGGGACCCGGATTTTATCCTGGCCCCGTATCACTGTCCGTGTAGAGTTTGTACATTCTCCCCTTCTACATGGGTCTCATCCCCACAACCCAAAAAGATGTGCAGGATAGGTGAATTGGTCATGCTAAATTGCCCCTTAATTGGGGGAAAAAATAATTGGGTATTCTAAATTTATTTTTAAAAACTAGTCCAAAGTGGTATTTTTCAGAAATATGCCACATTTCATTTTTCCAAAATAAAGAAAGTATGCATATCCAACTTGTACTAATACTAACTTTTCTGGCTTTAAGTTTATTCAGAAGCATTTCATGTGGAACTTTGTGGAAAGCTTTCTGAAAGACTCCACAAGCTATATGATAGTGAGTTCCTTTAGTCACTTGAGCAAAGCTCTCAAAGAATTCAAAAAGCTTGCTGGGTATGATCTTCCCACATAAAATCACTGGCTGTTTAAATTATTGTTTTACAAATTGCCTTTCCTATCCCTTATATAAACAATCTTAATTAAAGTCAGATAAATGAGTCTGTCAGGTTGCTCAACGTGTTTAAACAAATATAGTCGATTTATATGCTTTCTGGTCTACAGTACCTTGCCAGTGCTCAATAATTATTTGAAGGCTGGAACCAATGTCCGAGATATTTCTTCCTCAGCCTTTTTCATCACTCCAGAATAAAATATATGCTACTAGGGCTAGGTTAGGTTGAGGAGTACTTTGGCCACAATGACTTTGGCATGCAACAAAAATAGGGACAGAAATTACCTTCATCTTTTAGGAGGAGTGTTTCTAGATAATATTCAATAAATAGCTTTCAACACGAATAGTTTTCTCAGGGGACTGCTCCAAGCAAAAGTGAATTTATACATTTGTGCAAGAAACAGAGCAGCATACTAATGAAATATACATTATTCTGCTGAGTTAGAACAGTGCCCCTTTAAGGCCACAAAGCCAAACTATTAAGTAATTCAGATATCAATTCCCTCACCCTACAGTATAAATATCTCCCACTTTCTATGCCTTTTAGATGTGACAAATGGTCATCTGTACTCGAAACGTTGGCTCTTTTCTCTCCTTACAGATGCTGCCAGACCTGCTGAGATTTTCCAGCATTTTCTCTTTTAGTTTCAGATTCCAGCATCCACAATAATTTGTTTTTATTCAGTGTTATTTTGTCATGTTTTTTAATTAATAATTAATTTTTCAGTGTATATTTATTTGTACACATCAAGTTTTTAATATTTCCACAGGTACCACAAAAGATGCTAGATGGCATTATAAAAACAAATGGCTGCAGATGCTGTAATCTGAAATATAAACAGAAAATGCTGGAAATCTCAGCAGGTCTGATAGCATCTGTGGAAAGAGAACAGAGCAAATGTTGCGAGTCTGGGTGCCTTTCGTGAGAGCTAAAGAGAACTGGAAAAAGGTTGATATACTGTTGAGGGGGGAGTAGGGCAGGAGAGAACAGTGTTTTTCAAACCTTTTTTTCTGGGACTTGTGTTTCCCAATGGCCGACCTGCGCGAACGGGATGGAGCCCTTACAGGATGTGGGGGGTGAAGAGCTGTAGTTAAGGTAGCTGTGGGAGTCTGTGGATTTGTAATGAATACTAGTGGGTAGCCTATCCCCAGAAATGGAGATTGAGAGGTGAAAAAAAGGAAGGGACGTGTTGGAGATACACCATGGGAAGGTGATAGAGGGGGTGGAAATTGGAAGCGAAATTGATACATTAGTCGAGGTCCAGACAAGAGCAAATTGTTTTGAGTTAAAGAAACAGTTGCAGGAACCAGATTTAAAGTGGGAAAGCAAACTTCGGAGATAAATCAAAGGTTTGATGCCATTTAACAGAGTCTGGGAATTGATAGTTAAAGCAACTGTGAACAGTTTATATTACATTTCAGAAGGAGTTGGAAATCCTGGATATGTTGTTAAAGCAGACCAGAAGCTTTGTTTAAAATAGTCATTTGGTAAACCTGGACTAGGTTTCGGAGAGCAAACCATTAAGGGAAAACACTATTGTAAAAGAAGACTTTAAAGCGTGCTTTCTGGGAGAGAAGTTAAGAAAGAACTCATTGTGTGACAATCATCTTGGGTGAGGGGAGATTCTGAGGAAAAATCCAGAAACATCAACTTGGGTTCAGAGCAGAGTGTGTGTTTTGACACAGCCAGTCTGTGTTTAAAGGGACTTTGCATTACTGAGGCCGTTGCATCTTAAGATATACTTAGTAATCAATGTTAATCTTACAATCTTGTGTACACTTGTTCAGCGAAGGATGGAGTAAAGGAGTATTGTATCATCAAGCAATTTTTCAAGTTTAATAAATGTTTTTTTCTTGCTGTGTAAATTAGTTAGCAGTCCCGTGACACTTCTTGCACGTTTTAAAAAAGTTACCGTCTTTTGAGCCAGGGTTCCATTCCGGAATTTTCCCGCCCAGTTCTATCAACTGGGATCCTAACAGTGGCTTAAACCTGAAGGCAGTCTTGATCATCCATCCCTTGCCCTGGAATAAACACATCATGCTCTACCAGTCTTAATCTCCTCTACGAAGATGCCTCATTAATCTAGGGCAATCTTGGAAAGCAAAGATATGCCCAACTCCTTCCTTCAACTGCCATGTTCTTAAACATTTATCCTGCCTCTGCCTTCACCTTTATCCTGCACGTTGTGTCATGTATTTTGACCCTGAAGTAGAGATAATGCTCTTTTTGGTTGACTCTCTTTGTCTCCTTCCCTCCAAACCCATGCACAATATAGTCCCTTCCCCAGCCTAGCCTTGACCCCTCTCTTTAACACGAACGGACTCCAAGCTCTTTTCATCTGGGTAACCTAGCTCCTACTACTTCAAATTAATTTCCACTGAATTCCTGATCTTTAAACTTCCTTACCTGGTTTCCACTGTAACCAATATTATAAAGGTTTCATTTCCTCAGATATAGTCCACTTCACTTCCTCTCAAAAACCTTCACCCTCAAACTAATACCCTGGCTATCTACCATCCTATCTCAAATCATTTTTCCTTTTCAAGGTCCATAAGTTTGTCGCTGTTTTCTAGATACAAGTCCACCTTTTCACCAACTGTGAATGAATCGCTCCAATCCCCATTTTTTGTGATAATTACTGTGAATTTATCTCTCATCAACCTTGGCCATGCTGCAGTGAATTACATGATCCTGCGCCTTCACATGGTCATACAAAGCGATGGAGTCTCCTTCCACATGTATATAAACAAATTCCAGCTCCACCACTTTAACACCTTTCTTTTGACTCATCCAATACCTGTGTCAGCCTGATTGTCCAACTCAAGGAAGACTTGATTAGAAAGGACAAGGTTTTAAAATAAGACAATTTGAACGCTCAGTAAAACTTATCAAGAAAAAAGAACCTCCATTTATACCTGCACTGACCTCAGGATATACCAAAACACTTTATTGCTAAGTACTGACAAAATCACAGAATCAGAATAATACAGTGAAGAGGCCCTTCGGCCTGTTGATTCTGCACAGTGCATAAAATATACCGGACCTGCCTACCTAATCCCATTTGTCAACACTTGGTCCATAGCCTTGAATGTTATGACGTGCCAAGTGCTCATCCAGGTACTTTTTAAAGAATGTGAGGCAACCCGCCTCTACAACCCTCCTAGGCAGTAATTTACAGACCATCACCACCCTCTGGGTAAAAGGTTTTTCCTCAAATCCCAACTAAATCTCCTGCCCCTGACCTTGAACTTGTGCCCCCTCGTAACTGACCCTTCAACCAAGGGGAACAGCTGCTCCCTATCCATCCTGTCTATGTCCCTCATAATCTTGTACACCTTGATCAGGTTGCCCCTTGTCTTCTCTGCTCCAGGTGAAAACAACCCAAGCCTATCCAACCTCTCTTCATAACGTAAATGTTCCATCCCAGACAACATCCTGGTGAATTGCTTCTGCAACCCCCCAGTGCAATCACATTCTTCCTATAATGTGGCGACCAGAACTGCACACAGTACTCGAACTGTGGCCTCATCAAAGTTGTATACAACTCCAACATGACCTCCCTGCTTTTGTAATCTATGCCTCGATTGATAAAGGCAAGTGTCCCTTATTCCTTTTTCACCACCCTATTAACCTGCCTTCAGAGATCTATGGACAAATACGTCAAGGTCCATTTGGTCCTCGGAACTTTCCAGTGTCAGGCCATTCATTGAATATGTCCTTGTCTCATTACTCCTTCCAAAGTGCATGACCTCTCATTTCTCAGGAATAAATTCCATTTGCCGCTTTTCTGCCCCTTTGACCATCCCGTCTATATCTTCCTGTAACCCAAGACACTCAACTTCAGGTTAATCACCCAGCCAATCTCTGTGTCATCTGCAAACTTACTGATCCTAACCCCCACATATAGTCAGCCATGTTGTTTATGTAAATGCTAAACAATAGTGGACCCAGCACAGTTCCCTGTGGCACCCCACTGGACACTGGCTTCCAAACACTAAACCAGCTGTCTGCCATCAGTCTCGGTCTCCTAAAGCTAAGCCAATTTTGAATCCATCTTATCAAGTTACCCTATTATTCTATCCTATTACCCTAGAGGGAACATGTTGGGCCTGTACCCACCCCATTTCCTTTTTGATCACCCTCCCCCATTGCTCTTCTGTAGATTTCCCTACAACTAACACTTTCCAGTCTACCTTGGCCAGATCTTGCCTTATTTTACTAAAAATCCATTCTCCCCCAATCCAAAACCTTTTTGCAACTTGTCCGTTTCTTTGTCCATAACAAACTTAAATTGTACCATGTTCTGGTCACTATCACCAAAATGCTCCCCCATCAACACATCAACTGTCTGGCTTCATTCCCCAGAATTGAGTCCAGCACTGCACCGTCCCTTGTTGGACCCTCTACATATTGAGCTAAATAGTTGTCCAGTATACATTTTAAGAACTCCACTCCACCTAAGCCCTTAACACAGTGACTATCCCAATTAATGTTGAGAAAGTTGAAATTACCCAATAAAATTACCCTATTAGTTTTTGTGAATTGCACACATATTTGCTCCTCAATTTCCCGCTGACTATCTGCGGGTCTATAATAAATACCGAGAAATGTGGCTGTCCCTTTTTTGTTCCTAAACTCTACCAACAAAGCTTTGTTTGATGCCCCCTCCAAGATTTCATTTCTCCTTATCGCATTAACTGACTCTGTAACTAATAATGCAATGCCTCCTCCTCTTTTACCCACTCCTTGGTCTTGCCTGAAGATTCTGTATCTCGGGATGTTGAGCTGCCAATCCTGCCCCTCCTTCAACCATGTCTCTATGATGGCTACTATATCACAATTCTACATCAATCCTTGCCCTTAACCCATGCGTTTTACCTCTAACACTCCTGGCATTAAAGTAGAGGCCATCCAGCCTTGTCCCACTCACTTGAAACTTATTACTCTGACAAGATTACTCTGAGTATTCCCTCTGACTTGATTGCTTTTCTGTGTTATGCTGTGTCCCTATTCTACCAACAGTCTGGGTCCCTTCCCCCTGCCGAATTAGTTCAAATTTCCCCCAACAGCACTAGCAAACCCACCGGCAAGGATATTAGTCCTGTTCTGGTTCAGATGTAGACTATCCCGCTTGTACAGCTCCCACCTTCCCCAGAAACTGTCCCAGTGGTCCAAGAATCTAAAACCTTCCCTCCTGCACCAACCCGTAAGCTACGCATTCATCTGCGCTATTCTCCTATTTCTGTACTTGCACTGGAAGTAATGTAGAGATTACAACCCAAGAAGTCCTGCTTATTGGTCTACTGCCTGAATTCTTGATGCAAGACCTCATCCCTCTTTCTACCTATATCATTGGTACCACAGTGTACCATGACCTTTGCCTGATCACCCTCCCCCTTCAGAGTGCCCCTTGCCCGCTTAGAGATATCCTTGACCCTGGCACCAGGAAGGCAATATACAATCCTGGAGTCTCTTTCACATCCAGAAAGGCACCCATCTATGCCTCCAACTATAGAATTCCCTATAACTATTGCTCTTCTGCGCTTTGACCCTCCCTGCTGAACAACAGAGCCAGCCATGGAGCCACTGCTCTGCCTGCTGCTGTTTTCCCCGGATAGGCCATCCCCCCCAAACAGTATCCAAAAGGGTACACTTCTGAGAGAGGGACAGCCACAGTGGATTCCTGCGCTGACTGCCTTCCCCATCTAGCGGTCACCCATCTATCTGTCCGCACCTTGGGCATGACCACATATCTAAAACACCTGCATGTTCCTAAGTGCATCCGATTGCTGCTCCAACCGACCCACGTGATCTGTGAGGAGCTGCAATTGGGTGTACATTTCCTGCAGATGTAGTTGTCCAGAACGCTGGAAGTGTCACGGATCTCCCACATCTCACAGGTAAAGCACTTTGCCCCGCCGACTGACATTTCTAGCACCAATTAACTCATTTAAAATAAATACTTGTTAAATTAAGTTACAATTAATATTTGGTCCCGAACACTAGATTTCTACTATAAATATTAAATTAGAAATACACATTGTATTTTGCACAGGTTAAAATGTTTAGTCACATTTAAACTAGTTTACATATTGGTGCAATTGTGTATTTTGATTACATAGCATATATTTTGAGTCTCCTGGCATAGTTTTCTTTTACAGTAGCATGTCACGTTTTTCCAAGATTAGAGCATTTTGTTGGTAGTGAAGCCAAACTCCTAGTTAATGGCAAACCTAATGAGTTTTGAATTGCCATTGGTTGAGTCGCTATTCATGTAGCATCTTGAGCCAGTTGAATATACATCGCTGTTGTCTCTCTCATACCAAATTGACTGATGTATGTCTCAGATGCGAGGCATGATTGCAAGGTGCGTGGTTGGAGAATGGAAAAAAAGATCCGTATCTTATACGAGGTAAACAATATAGGTGATTTTAAACCTTTATAAAACTAGAAAGCAACAAACTGGACCTATTTTCCGGAGGTTCACATGACATGCCCCAGATTGAAAAGGTAGACTCCTAGTAGCAAAACTCTGCAGTCATGTAGGATTAAAAATTGATAGAAGAGGCGACACAGTTGGCCGGGCTCAAAGAAAGAAAATCAACCAGTCCATACAGGATGCATCATATGTTGCTGAGGAAAGTTCATGGGGAAACTGCAGTTGCTCTGTCCACAATCTTTCAAACCTTATTTTATATGGGAGTGATGCCACTGGAGTGAGAGTTGGAAATATTATACCGCTGTTTAAAAAAGGAAGGAGGGATAAACCTAACAAATATAGGCTAGTTAGCCTAACATCAGAGGTGGGAAAATTTTGAGACATACTAATTCAGGGCAAGTTTATACTCTATTTTGAAAAATATGGTTAAACAAATAAGAGACAGCAAGGATTTGTTCCAGTAAATTTGGAGCATTTCTATGCCAGATTGTTGTTTGACTGGTCTGTGGAACAGCTTTCAAAATTTGACACAAGTCTCTAAACGTTAATGAGGAGGGCTAGGTGCATCTTTGTCATGCCCAATTGTGTATCATTGGTGGTTGGTGCATCCGGTCTTATTAAGACCCATTTGTTGTAGTTTGCCACATGTGGGTCATATGGGCAAGGATATCAGATTTTCTTTTAATAAAGGAATTTCATGAACCAGATGGGGTTTAATGACAATGGTCATGATTTCTGAGGCAGAGATGCACAGATTATTGGTAAGCAAGGGGATAATTGGGGGTACGTGGGGTGCAGATTTGTGGTTACAACCAGATATGCTTATGAAGTCCAGCAAGAAGTCTTAAAACACCAGGTTAAGGTCCAACAGGTTTATTTGGAATCACTAGCTTTTGGAGCGCAGCTCCTTCATCAGCTAGTGATTCCAGATAAACTGTTGGACTTTAACCTGGTGTTGTAAGACTTCTTACTGTGTCCACCCCAATCCAATGCCAGCATCTCCACATCAAGCTTATGAAGTGGCAGAGCACTTCATAAGAGTTTGAGGGGCTGAATGGTCTAGTCCTTCTTCGTACTGATACTAGATTTTTACCACAGATTTATTTACTTAAATTCCCAAGCTGCTATTGTGGGATTTGAACTTGTGTCTTTGGATCATTAGTCCATTAACATAAGTACATGCAACATGTACCCATGTAAGATGTTTTTTTGTTCAAAGAAATTGCTGGCCTTTCTGAACATTCGCAGGAAAAGAATACTCAATCCACGGAGAACCACAAAAACTGAAAAAGCCTTTCCATCCCACCAATCAAAAAAAATATCCGAGTGCATGCCCATCTTAGGGAGAGCACATAAAATTCACCAGGTTTTTTTAATGGCCAATAACCATACTGGCCTTTGGCAAAACAGGTCATGTAATTCTGTAAGCCCCATCCAATTCCGATCTAGCAAAAAGGTAAAAGCTACAATTGAATAAATCACTGAAGTCGCAAGCCTGAGGCATGAGAAAAGAATGGAAAATACACACAGATGGCAGAACAAACAGAGGCAAGAATTGCAAAGGTCAGGAAGATGAAAGAGAGATAACAAGACAGGAGGTGCAGAGAGGGAAAAAAAAAAAGAGGGAAACCAAAATGTGAAAGAAATGAGAAAAGGCATGATACCAGCAGAAAATACTGATGCAGGGACAGGCAGTTCCTAAGGTTTTGTCCACAAGTCACACCACAAGGTGAATAATTATGAAAAGCAGCGAAGATGGTACATTTGGATTCTCAAAAATGATTAACCACCATATAGAATCTTACAGTGCAGAAGGAGGTCATTCGGTCCATCGAGTTTGCGCTGACCCGTCAAAACCTGTGTCTACTCCCCCATCCTATCCCCGTAACTTAACCTGCACATCTTTGGACACCAAGAGGCTGTTTAGCATGGCCAATCCGCCTAATCTCATGGGAGGACTGTGAGAGGAAACCGGAGCATCCGGAAGAAACCCACGCTGACAAGGGGAAAACGTGTAAACTGCATGTATAAACTCCACATAATCACCCAAACAAAGGCATAACAAAGACCATTTGTTAAAAAAAAGATGTTAAATGCAAAATAACAACCTGGATAAATGTCAGAAGAATAGAAGCAAAGAACATGAAAAATGAATTTCTTGGATTGGAAGGATACAGCTAGTGACGTGCCCAGAATCAATGTTCGGAAATTTCATTCCCCATACTCAAATATGATGGAGACATGGGCATAGATAAAAAAAGTTGTAATCAAATTAGACAGCATAGCAAATTGTGATGAAGAATGCAGGAAATTACAAGTCAAACAAATAAGAGTGGAAAGATAAACAGCAAATGCTGATAATTGAAGTGGTAAATTTTGGAACAAAGAATGGAAACATATTCCAAATAGTAAAATTCTCAATGGCATGGAGGGACAGGTGGTTGGTACACATGATACCAGGGGTTAGTGGATATAATTACAATGAGATATGTGAAAAATTAAGGTTTTATTAGAGCTGGAATATTTAGCGGGTGGGGGGGGAGAAAGGGGCAATCATTCAAAGAACTGCTTTGACAGAGTAAGTGGCAAATCACTGATCAGTAAATAAGTAACTGGGTAATTGAAGAATACTTTTTGGAAGGACTTTATTTGTGCAAGATGTTACTAAAATATATGGGTTACAAGTCACGACTGAAATCACACCAACCTCTGCATTTAAGATACTCAGATAATTATACAGAAAAGAAATAAAGGGTACAGCAGCATTGTAGTAGATTGCTCCAACGTAGCGCTAGAACCAGCACAGGTTCAACAGACGCAATAGCCTCTTATGTGTTTATGATATTTCTACAACTCCGACAATAATTTAATAAATAGAAGTTCTTCCCTCTTGTACCTCAATTATCCTATCTTAGCATAATTTTGAATCTGCATTAATCTCTGAACAAATGGCTCCTTCAAGTCCTTGGCACTTATGGTTAGTTTTGATTCCAGTAGCTACTACACCGAATCTTGGTGGTAAGAGGCAGCTGAAGATGGTTGGGGTCTCAGACACTAACCCCGAGGAACTCCTGCACTGAATTCCTGGGACTGAGATGATTGTCCCTCAATTACCACAGCCATCTTCCTTCGTGGTATGACTCCAACCAGTGGAGAGTTTGCCCCCTGGTTCCCATTGATAATAATAAATAATAATCTTTATTGTCACAAGTAGGCTTACATTAACAGAGCAATGAAGTTACTGTGAAAAGCTCCTAGTCGCCATATTCCGCCGCCTGTTCGGGTACACAGAGGGAGAATTCAGAATATCCAATTCACCTAACAACACATCTTTTGGGACTTGTGGGAGGAAACCGGAGCACCCAGAGGAAACCCACGCAGACACAGAATCACAGAAGTTACAGCGCAGAAGGAGGCATTCGGCACATAGAGTCTGTATCGGCTCTTGGGAAGAGCACCCTACCCAAGCCCACACCTCCACCCTATCCCCATAACCCAGTAACCCCACCCAACACTAAGGGCAATTTTGGACACGAAGGGCAATTTAGCATGGCCAATTCACCTAACGTGCACATCCTTAGACTGTGGGAGGAAACCGGAGGAAACCCACACACACGGGAGAATGTGCAGACTCCACATAGACAGTGACCCAAGCCGGGAATCGAATCTGGGACCCTGGAGCTGTGAAGCAATTGTGCTAACCACTATGCTACCGTGCCGCCCATGCCAATTTTGCTAGGGCTCCTTGATGCTATAACGTGGTCAAATGCTGCCTCGACATCAAGAGCAGTTACTCTCATCTCACTTCTTGAGTTCAGCTATTTTGTCCCCGTTTGGATGGCCCTGGCACAACCCAAACTTAGTAACAGCGAACAGGTTATGGCGGAGTAATCTATATCAGAAAGATCATCCATGCACGTATCTGTGATATTGTCCACCTCATCCATTTCCATACTTTCGTTACTTCCAACTCAACTAACCAGTGAACTCCTGGCCAACCTCCCATCCTCCATAAACGTCACAGCAGCCGAAAATGTGCTACCCATATTTTATCAAAATAAATTAGTGCAACAGGCCTTTTGGTCAATCGAGTCTACTCTACAGTTCTACATGATCATAACTGATCTTCTACCTCAATTCCACCTGCCCCATATTCCTTAATTTTCTCAGTATCCAAACCACAATTCTGCAGGAAAAATCATTGATCCATCACTGTGCTCATTGCTCTCCTTCTCCAATCTTTCGATTGTATCTCTACTTCCTTCACCCCACTATTGGTAGCTGGTCCTTTAGCTATCCAGGTCTTTTGTTGAAATCCCTCTCCAGCATACATTTGGAATCTGAATCCATGCAAATCAGTAAAACACATGTCCACTACAAAGAGTTTTATCAGCATTATGATGGAGTCTTTTAAATAAATAATATTTTTGCTTTTACACTTCTTTTCAATCAAAGGTAAGCAAAACTTTTGATTGCAAGTTTGGAGAGAGGGGGCGTTGTTGGGATGAAATAGCAAGTTATTCTACTTGTACATTATTTATAATAAAATTTCAGAAGGATTAACTAGAGTTCAGCACCATAAATTGCTGTCAAGGGTGTCAAACCAATGCATGGTCAGGTTGAAAGTTAACAAAAATTCATAATGTGTCATTTTATCTGTTGCAACAAGTTTTTTTGATTTTAAAAAACAAAATCCATTACAACAAAATGACTACATTTCTAACTTTTCCAAGCTCTGATTAAGAAGTCATTAACCTGCAATATTAACTCTGCTTTTCCTTTCACAGATGCTGCCTGAATGCTGAGTACGTCCCACATTTTCTGCTTTTATGACAAAATGAACACTTTTTAAAAATCCAACTCCGTTATTACAGTTGACAAGCAAGAATGAGTAAGCACGAGTAAGGCCTTTCAAACCATCTATGTCGTTTTTCTATGCAAGCCTAGAGTCACCCATCACCGAATCGAACTTACTCTTGAAAGATTCCAGAAGGTTTTCTGCTGCAGCCTGATCTAAGACTATTCTGGTTATTAATTGATGTCACAACCTTTTCTATGTTCTTTGTATGTATTTTTGCCGAAAATCCTTCTACACTCAAATTGTTAAAGGTTTGAAAAAAAGTTTATTTAAAATTCACCTTCTCAGGAAATGCTTTTATATAGCAGCTTTAATGGAGTATTTTTTTCCAAGGCACTTCACAGGCACATGATTTTGACAAATAAAACAAAGAGGTAAACACGCGTGACCAAAAATTTAGTAGTAGATTGGAGATACAAAGAAGAAATTTCAGAACTCAATCCAGGTGGCTGAAGGCACGGTCACCAATTGTGGGATCCGAGAAGAGGCACAAGAGGCCAAAGTTCAGAGAACACATATTTCCAAGGGTTGGAGAGCCAGGAGGTTCCAGAAATAGTGACAAAACCATGGTGAGATTTGAACACAAGGAGGAGAATTTTATAATCCTTCCCATTTCCCTACCTAAATTAGGTACTGTAAAACTGATTAATACAGCTTCACTTAGTACCATATGGTCATTGAAAGGCAATCTGTGTAAAATTGTGAAGGAGAAACTTAGTAAATATGGTCCTGATTGTCAAGTCAAAAGGAATTTGCTCAATTTGTTTTGTTTATACATTATATTTGGTCATGTAATTTCACAGGAACACAGCTTCAAAATATTCCAGTTAACATTGCTTCTTGTCGAGACATGACCATATCGAAATATTTATACATCTATGATGGTACCCTCTCAACTATTCACACACAACAATATTAAGAAAGTCATATCACCTTTCTAGAACAGCAAACAAAAATCAAAATGCTTTTGCTACATATGCCATAAAATAACACTTAGAAATCAAAAGATTGCAACATAATCTCAGATGAAATTACAGACATGAATTACTTGCACATGCTCTAGAAGCGGAACGGTTATTGTTCAAATTATACATAATTTTAAATAAAACATACAAGAGCACACTTCTTAAAAAAATGTCATGAGATAGCTTGACCCTTTCAGGTTTTTGACACTGCATTGAGGGCCTTCAGTACAATTTGCTTGGAAAGGGATACCTTAGATTGTACTTTAAAGAGGCAATATCCTTTGAACTACATTAAAAAAAAGCTTGTTATAAAAAATGTAGTTTTCCCAAGATAACATATAAAGAAACATAACACTTGAAAATATACTTTCAATTATGGATTTCTGAAAATATTCACCAAAATTACCATTCTGATTACATAACAGCAATGGAAACATTTTACATCTCTTCTGGGTAGGCCAAGGAAAACAGAAAACAATTCTACCATTTGGACATAATTAAAAGTAAATACTTCTCAATAAGTTTCTAAACAAATAAAGATAAATGAGATACAAAAATGAGTATTATGGCAATAAACGTGTATACTCCATATCCTACACACTGCTATTTCAGATTAGTCGAGAATAGAAATAACCAAATGACCCAGCCTGCAAGGAGGACAGTCAACACGGGTAAACATTTTAAATAAAAATGAAAATTTTACAGATAAATCACTATAAGGACGACTACTTCACTAGACCCTTTTTTGTCCTCACGACAATGAAAACGCATCTTAAATTCGGTTTATGAAAATGGACCATTCCGTATAACGCTAACAGATAAGCTTTCTGAATCGAATTATAATATAGCACATTAATGCAGGTGACAGAGTACTAATTTCTGAGTTTTGCGGGTAACCGAAGCTACTCATTACTTCCTAGGAAGATAAACGCCTGATGCACCGCTCCATCAAAAGGTGGAACTGGATCATTCAGATGCAAAAGACCACAGCCATAGCAACGGTATCGATATTTCAATTTCAGTTCATATATTAAAAAGTAAATAATGTCCACAATCAGCTGTACTGCTTTTACAATAAAAGGTAGAAAATTAATATCGATTGCTTTCTGAATGCAAATCTTTGATTTTTAAATTTTATTCGTTTAAATTCATTTCCAGATGTATTTCAGTGATTATGCAAAAAACCCTAAATGAACCCCATCTCGGCCTTATCCTGTAATCCACTGGAAACAGGGAGGGCCTGTCCTGTAAATCCACGAATGAAACCACAACCGAAAGACATCACATTCGGGCTGCAGTTTTATTTTCTACTTGAATATACATATATAAAACCCACTTACTTGCCAATCACTTCACACAGCTCATATACATCTTCAAACAGGACGTCGTCGTCGGCCATAGTCGATAATTAAAATCAGAATTTTGAGAATGGGATTTCAAAGTAGAAAAATAACTCTCCAAGAGGGGGAATCGATGAGAACGGTTTCCCGTGCAGGTCAGTTAAGGAATTCAACACACACTGAAAAGAAAAACAATGAGAATTTCCAGACAGCGCCAGTGAAAGGAGAAGACTGATTGATAGTGAAGCAGCCGGGTAAGGCAGGCTGCTGGGCTCCCACTCGGCGCTCTTCTCCTTCTGGCGACCCCACCTTCTCTTTTCTCACTGGTTTAAAAACCCGATAATCCACAGTCCAAGGCTTCTCCTCTCGGGATGTAAACTGCTCCCTGAAAACCCAGGCCGAGACCCGGGAATTATTCGCAATTAAAGGAATGTGATTTTTACAAAAAAAATATCACCGCCGACGTTCTTCAGACCATATTAGCACTTCTTCCCAGCCCTGCAGCGTTGCTGTTGATGTCGGCCCGTCCCCTGTCGGTGCGCCGCTCGCTTTCAGGCGGCGGTTGGTCGCAACGAAAGCCACCAATCAGCGGCCGCTCCTCTGACTGCCCGCACTCTGGCTGCGTCAGCACCGAGCTGGCGGGAGACTCCCTCTGCGCACGCGCCGCAGCCGCACACCCACCTCCCCCCCCCCCGGGCCCAACACTGCGCAAGCGTGAGCCGGCAAGCCCTCTCAGCAGCTGCGCAGAGCGCGCGCGGCTGGTTTTTCCCTGTCGAGTTTGGCGACCCGCACCTTGTCAACGGGTTAGTCCGTGCTCCTCTTTCCAAATGGAAAACTTAATTTGACGACATATTTGACATTTTGAAACCATTTATTGTGTTGCACGTTGTAGTTGGCGAGCGGGCGGCCAGTTGGACTATGTACTGTCAACTCATCTGCTGTTGACCTCTTCTTCCGTGCCTTTGTCATCTGCATATTTCATGATGCCAATGCTGTCTTGCTTGCCTCTATATTCTAGGCCTCCTCAATGTCCGCTCTTCCAAAGCTCTGCTGCCTGCGCCGCCCCACTCTTCCCATCCCTTCCCACTTCATAGAATTTTCATAGAATTTACAGTGCAGAAGGAGGCCATTCGGCCCATCGAGTCTGCACCGGCTCTTGGAACGAGCACCCTACCCAAGGTCAACACCTCCACCCTATCCCCATAACCCAGTAACCCCACCCAACACTAAGGGCAATTTATCATGGCCAATCCTGCACATTTTGGGACTGTGGGAGGAAACCGGAGCACCCGGAGGAAACCCAGGCACACATGGGGAGGGTATGCAGACTCCGCCCAGGCAGTGACCCAAGCCGGAATCGGACCTGGGACCCTGGAGCTGTGAAGCAATTGTGCTATCCACAATGCTCCCGTGCTGCCCCAACTCACTTGCCAATCACTTCCACCCAGCTTACTCACTTTTCCAACTTCTTCCATCGGGCAGGGAACACGCACGAACAGACTCAAAAACAACTTCTTCCCTGCTGTTACCAGACTCCTAAATGACCCTCTTATGGACTGGCCTCATTAACACTACACCCTTGTGTGCTCCATCCTATGCCGGTGCTTATGTAGTTACATTGTATATGTTGTGTTGCCCTATTCTGTATTTTCTTTTATTCCCTTTTCCCATGTACTTAATGATGTGTTGAGCTGCTCGCAGAAAAATACCTTTCACTGTACCTCGGTACACGTGACAATAAACAAATCCAATCCAATCCAATCTTGTTGAGCTATATTGTCTACTCGTTCCCCAGTGCCTCAGCTTTAAAATTCTCCGCTTGTGTTTAAATCCCTCATGCTTCGCCCACATATCTGTATAGTCATTGTTGTAATTAAGATAATGCAGCAGCCAATTGACCCACAAACTACATTGTGATAATGACAAGATTATCTATTTTAGTCATGTTACTTAACTGATAAATATTGGCCTGGATGCCATGTATAAAGTCACCAGCTCTTTGAAATTGCATTATATGATATTTGATGCAACCTCATTTCATCCAAAAGACAGAAAGCGTGAAATCGTTGCCAGCGCCGATATGGTGGGGCAAATGATCACATTCTGACCGTAACAATTCTGTGAAATAGTAAAGGAAGAACAAGACACATACCCATGCCTTACACTGGTATGGGGACAATTGCTGCAGTACCACTTGGTTGGCAACATAACCAGAAGATGGAGAGGAGGTAGAAGGAAGAAACTGCATGGAAGGCCTTTCCAATAACGAGTGTTCAAGGACCAGCACTTCCACTTGACTTGTATGAGGAGGTTATACTTCACTAAGCAGATTGCCACAGTTATGCATCCCCCTCACACTGACCACTGGAGGCTCAGAAAAGAGTTTCTCAATGGTTGTGAAGGTTACCATCCTTGCGGGCAGGAGCAGGCAACACCAGTTGCATCTCACAGCTCAACATTCATTGATGTATCAAGGGGCCACAGTGACACTGGAAGAAGAGTGAAGAGGAAACACCATAATGAAAGGACACGTGAATTCACCAGGACAGTGGGCTTCCTGATGATGCAGGACACCATGACTGCACACATGTGGCTCTTCAGGCTCCTCACACCTACAATAGCTCTCAATGTGCTGTTTGTGTGCAGTCATACCAAGTAGTTCATCTTGGTGAGTGCCTGCTTTCCTGGCAGCACTCCTGTGCCAGTCCACAAACCTACCACCTTTGTGCCTCCAACATTCACTGATGGATGGCCACATACAATGAGGGCTAACCCCTCTAACATGGCTTAAGAGCCCTGTAGAATCCAATGGAGGAGACAGAGGGATGCACAGTAGATAGGAATGAACTAAGGTTTATTTCGGTATACACAATAATTACACAGCAAACAACACCTCCCGGGGTTTTTATACTGAGAGATTCCCCCTTGTAAAGGGGAAACCCCTCCCTCAATTACCTGGGGAGTTTATACTCTGTGGTAAAGGCGGGGAATCTTATTGAACATAGTCCGTAGCCCCCATGGGGGTCTGTGGTGGTATGTATTAGGGGTAATATGGTACCTGTGAAGCCGAGAGGCTATTGGCTGACAGGTCCCGGGTCCTGGTTGGATCTGCCGCCTTCGGGCTCCGCCCTGAAGGCGGAGTATAAGAGCTCGAGTTCTCCAGCAGCCGCATTCTGTAACTGAGCTGCTGGGGAACAAGTCTTGCTTAATAAAGCCTCGATTGATTTCATCTCTTCTCGACTTGAGTGAGTAATTGTTGCGCTACAATTTATTAAGCAAGACTTAATAATAAGACTTAATCAGTGGATGGGTCCCGGACACCACGAGGGGAGGATGGGCGCCGCCATCTTGTGATCCCCTGGCCACGTGCGATTCATGGGGGTGGCCATTTTGTCCTCCCCCGACCGCGTGCAATCCATGGACGCCACCATCTTGGCTGATAGCCAAGGACCCCAGCATAGACGGCTCCACGGGGTCTGAAGAAAACGCTGCGACGCAACAACTACGACTGGCTTCGGTGACCCTGGACCAATCGCGGCCCCGGACACTCCAGACGGCAACAACAACGGTGCTGATCAACGGGTACGAGACGCCATGCTTGATCGACTCTGGGAGCACGGAAAGTTTTATCCACCCGGATACGGTAAGACGCTGTTTTCTTTCCATTCGTCCGAGCACCCAAAAGATTTTCCTGGCAGCGGGGGTCCCATTCAGTAGAGATCCAAGGGTTCTGCATCGCGAACCTAACGGTGCAAGGGAGGGAGTTTAAATTTATAGGCTTTACGTCCTCCCCCAACTCTGCGCTCCCACTCTATTGGGGTTAGACTTCCAGTGTAACCTCCAGAGCCTGACGTTCCAATTCGGCGGCCCAATACCCCCACTCACCATCTGCAGCCTCGCAACCCTCAAGGTTGAACCGCCTTCCTTGTTTGAGAACCTCACCCCGGATTGCCCGTTAATCCAGTCCACTACCTTCCCCCTGTCGACAGAGGCCCGCTGACCTTCAGCCGCATCAAAGCGGATATCGCAAAGGCCACGATGCACACAATCGACGAGTCCCTCCCCTTCCAGGTCGAGAGCGACGCATCCAATGTAGCTCTGGCGGCCACTCTCAACCAAGCGGGCAGACCCGTGTCCTTTTTCTCCCGGACCCTCCATGCCTCATAAATCCGCCACTCCTCAGTGGAAAAGGAAGCCCAAGCCATAGTGGAAGCTGTGCGACATTGGAGGCATACCTGGCCGGCAGGAGATTCACTCTCCTCACTGACCAACGGTCGGTAGCCCTTATGTTCGATAATGCACAGCGGGGCAAAATTAAGAATGACAAGATCTTGAGGTGGAGGATTGAGCTCTCCACCTATAGCTATGAGGTCTTGTATGGTCCCAGAAAGCTGAACGATCCGTCCGATGCCCTGTCCCGCGGCACGTGCCAACGCACAAGTAGACCGCCTCCAAGCCCTCTATGAGGACCTCTGCCACCCAGGGGTCACTCGATTCTACCATTTTGTGAAGTCCCGCAACCTCCCCTACTCTGTGGAGGAGGTCCGTACAGTCACCAGGAACTGCCAAATCTGCACTTTTTCAGGCCCGATAGAGCGCACCTGATAAAGGCTTCCCGTCCCTTTGAACGCCTCAGTTTGGATTTCAAAGGCCCCCTCCCCTCCACCGACCGCAACGCATACTTCCTGAACGTGGTGGACGAGTACTCCCGTTTCCCCTTCGCCATCCCCTGCCCCGACATCATAGATTATCATAGAATTTACAGTGCAGAAGGAGGCCATTCGGCCCATCGAGTCTGCACCAGCTCTTGGAAAGAGCACACTACCCAAGGTCAACACCGCCACCCTATCCCCATAACCCAGTAACCCCACCCAACACTAAGGGCAATTTTGGACACTAAGGGCAATTTATCATGGCCAATCCACCTAACCTGCACATCTTTGGACTGTGGGAGGAAACCGGAGCACCCGGAGGAAACCCACGCACACACGGGGAGGATGTGCAGACTCCGCACAGACAGTGACCCAAGCCGGAATCGAACCTGGGACCCTGGAGCTGTGAAGCAATTGTGCTATCCACACGGCTACCGTGCTGCCCTTGCTGTAGCAAGGCTACCGTGCTACAGCGGCCTCAGTCATTAAAGCCCTCGGCACCATCTTTACACTGTTCGGCTTCCCCACGTACATCCATAGCGACAGGGGGTCCTCCTTCATGAGCGACGAGCTGCGTTAGTTCCTGCTCAGCAAGGGCATTGCCTCGAGCAGGACGACCAGCTACAACCCCCGGGGGAACAGTCAGGTAGAAAGGGAGAACGGTACGGTCTGGAAGACCGTCCTACTGGCCCTACGGTCCAGACACCTCCCAGTTTCCCGGTGGCAGGAAGTCCTCCTGGATGCCCTCCACTATATCCGGTCGCTGTTGTGTACCACCACTAACCAAACGCCTCACGAGCGCCTCCTTGTCTTCCCTAGGAAGTCCTCCTCCGGAACGTCACTGCCGACCTGGCTGGCAGCCCCAGGACCCATCTTGCTCCAAAAGCATGTGCGGGCGCACAAATCGGAGCCGTTGGTCGAGAGGGTTCACCTTCTCCACGCAAACCTCCAGTATGCCTACGTGGCGTACCCCGACGGCCGACAGGACACGGTCTCCCTGTGGGACCTAGCGCCCGCCGGAAACACACACACACTCCCAACACCGATCACCCCCTCCCTGCCACCGGCGCACACCACGGCCGCCCCCTTCCCGGGTGGATCGGTCCTGCTCCCGTGCCCGCCCAGGAGTAAAGAAACAGGAACGAACAGCGCAACGCTCCCAGAGACGACAGTGCCCGAGCCAGCACCTGCACCACCACCGGGGCTGAGGCGATCGACAAGGACGACCAGGGCAGCCGCTCGACTCGTGGAATCCGCGTGACACCAGAAAAACTTGTAAATAACTCTGACAAAACCTGTACATAATGATTCTGACAAAACCTGTACATAATAATTCTGACAGAACTTGTACATAGTTAACGGTTGGGCTAAATGCATAGCCACTATTCAAAATTTGTTCCAGGACCAGCCTTGTAAACCCCTACCACCATGCGAACCACCACCCCGCCGGTTTTTTTTTAACAAGGGGTGAATGTGGTGGTATGTATTAGGGGTAATACGGTACCTGTGAAGCCGAGAGGCTATTGGCTGACAGGTCCCGGGTCCTGGTTGGATCTGCTGCCTTCTGGCTCCGCCCTGAAGGCGGAGTATAAGAGCTCGAGTTCTCCCAGCAGCCGCATTCTGTAACTGAGCTGCTGGGGAACAAGTCTTGCTTAATAAAGCCTCGATTGATTTCATCTCTTCTCGACTTGAGTGAGTAATTGTTGCGCTACAGGGTCGTAATACCTTGTCGCCCGCCAAGTCCGGAGAAATGTGCGTTCTCCAAGGAGGAGTCGGGCGTCTCAGCCTCCTGGGCCTCGATGGGCGGAGGTGACGCCGATCTAGGTGGTGCTCTAGGGGGATATCTAGGCAGTGACCTGAGTATCCTGAGCCTGCTTTGGCAGTTCCTGTGTGCGACAGTGGACGTACTCTAAGTGGTAGCTAGCTTCACATCCCTGTGCCGGACTAAATAGGGATCCAGACCAGTTGCCCTGAGCGCCACGCCTGGGGCCCATGTGGCACCGGTGCCAAAATTCCACACGTAGACGGCGTCCCCTGGCTTGCAGCTGCGTGCGCTGACCAGCATCTGTCTCTGAGTGGTTCTGTCGCTGGCAGATCCGTGCATCGATATCCGAAATGACGAGACTGAGGTGTATCATCAGCAACTCCGCCACACCCGTTGTGACATGAGGAATCGTCCGGTAACTGAAAAGCAACCAGGCCAGCCTCGGCTCCCAAGATACGGTGGTCAGTTTCTTCATGGCCCGCTTGAAGGTTTGGACTGCCCATTCAGCCAACCCGTTCGAGGCCGGGTGATACGGGGCTGTCCGCATGTGTCGGATTCTATTCAAGGCCACGAATGACTCAAACTCTGCACTGATGAAGGCCTCGCCATTATTGGACACATTGCTTCCGGAATGACATGGGTACTGTATGTGTGCCTCAGTCTGTGAACAGTCTTCTTCGTGATTTTGGTGTGTGCCTTATGGACTTCGAGCTACTACGAATCGGCGTCCACCATTGACGAGGAACGTCGTACCCTGGAATGGGCTGGCGAAGTCCATGTAGACGCGGGACCACGGTTTTCCAAGCTATTCCCAAGGGTGAATGGGAGCAGCAGTTGGAGCCTACTGGGTGCCCTGGCAAGGGCTGAAGCGCGGTGTCACGTTTTCAATGTTGGAGTTTATCCTGGGCCACCAAATGTAGCTGTGGGCAAGCATCTTCATCTCGGATACCCCTGGGTGTCCATTGTAGAGGCCTTGCAGCAAAGGTGCACTCCTGCATTGAGGGACGAATACCCATGTCCCCCATAACAAAATGCCATCCTCTACACTAAGTTCTGGGAACTTTGTTGCAAAGACCCGCAGGTCATTGGGCAGGGCTCTGTTTTGGGCTCAGTCCTGTACCATGTGCCAGACTCAGGGGCCGAGATTCTCCAAAATCCCGACTAAGTGTTGACGCTGCAGTGTTTCACGCCGACGTCAACAGGCCTCTTAGCCCAGCAATTCAGTGGCCCACAGGGGGCCAGCACAGCGTCAGAGTGCTGCACGCAGCGCCGCAGCAATACGCAGCCCTGCACTGCTACCGCGGGTCCGTGCATGCGCGTGGCGGCCGTTTCCACACCGGCGCATGCGTGTGGTGACTGTTTCCGCGCAACATGGCTAGCAACACAGCAGCCCAGCGCGGAAGAAGGTAGGCTTCCGCCAGATCGCCCCCATCGATCGGTAGCCCCTGATCACGGACCTGGCCGTCGAGGAGGCCCATCCCGGAGTCTGATCCCCCCACCAGGACTGCCAGCCTGGCTGAGGGTCCAAGCTCCCGCCAGGTGGAACCAGGTTGGAACCATGCCGGTGGAACCCGGTGGGAACTGTTGCTAACTTTTGGTTGGTTGAATTGTCTCTGTTTTATAACCTTTGCTCTAGAGTCGCCAGGTATCTTTATGATACCGCCACGAGGTTCATGTTCAAGTAATGATCAATAACTCAATACACCAATTAGTAAGATTCAAATCAAAGCACATTTATTATACACAGTAAATCACTACTCATGCATAAACTCTACTTTCTAAGCTATTTCTATCACTAACAGGCCAATACTTAGCTTCGGACTGGCCCACCAGGTCAGGGGCACAAATGGCCTTTCGTTCGGGTTCTGAGTCTGCGGGATTCAAAAGCTGGTATGGACTGGTAGCTAGGAGCGCCTATCTCATAGCGAGCATTGACTTGAGACTTACTTTCTTGGAGGCCGCCGGACAGTTCACTCTCAGGGGTTGCTTCGCGTTGCTGAGTGACCCTGGCAAGAAGGACGATTTGAACTTGGGGGCTTTACTTTATAGTCCCCAGGGGCTTCCCGCCCTTCGGGGCGGACCCCGTACCTGGTTTCAAGTGATTGGACTTTATTCCAATCGCTTGGTTCGATTTTTCCAACACTGGAGCTGTTCCCTGATCATTGGGCAGACTTTAAGTGTCCGTTAACCTCTTTTATGTTGGCTCCTGCTGGCGCCGAGGAGTCTGGCTTGGCCTTGTTTACCTCAAAATGTTTCGATTGTTCCCGGGGATCACTCATTACCATGTAGATGGCTGCGACATTACTATGCAGATGGCTGCTTGTATTGATGCTGTCTGGGTTTCTGCAGAGTCTAATACACAGTAAACTTGCACCTGCTAGTTTTTGCCTGTGCTGGCTGAATTTCCCTTCAGCCTTTGCGGTTCTCCATTTTAAGTCGGGAAGTGGCCAACTCAGGTGGCTACAGAACTCGGCCGGTTGATCGTGGAGAATCGGCTGGGGGCCGACCGCCGCCGCGTCGACTGCACACGCGTGATTGGCGCCGATTCTCATTTTGGGAGTCAGACTCAATGTCATCATCTTCTCCCGGATGCCATACTCTTGAATGGATGAGGGTTGCTAAAGCTGCATGGTGTGACTTAGGGTCCATCTCGTCGTTTCGGACGAGCCTGTATGAATTGTCACGGCGCCAAATAGTCATGTCTAATTCTATGGAGTCGGGGTCGTCATCGTAGGACAGTGGTCTTTGGTGAGGTTTGTTAAGGAATGTGATCAGGAAGGGATCACTTGAATCGTGTTCAGATTCGCTGGGTGTGGGGCCTGTTGCATGGGGATAGTAGGGAGGCGTGCTGTGGCTATCGTCTGTGTCACAGTCGCTGTCGCTGCTGCTGCTGTCTGTGGACGTTCTGGGGCGGAGTCTAGAGGTCGGGGGTGGAGTCGAGGTCGAGTCCATGGACGTGTTGGGGGAGGGTAGGGATACGTTGGCTGTGGGCGGGGCGTGGTCTGTTGCGTCGAGCATGACGTGGTGTGTGTGGTTAGACTGCGAGCCATATGATTTGAGCTGGTTAATATGAAACCACGCGGTCTTCCCATTGGGGTACTTAATCTTATAAAGGGAGGGGCTTACTTTGTCCGCAACGGAGTACGGACCCGAATACTTAGGTGACAGGAACGTGCTGAGGTTGTAAATGGAGAGCATGACCTGCTGTCCTACATCAAACTCAGTCGCATGCACTGTCTCATCGAAACAGGCCTTGCTCTGTTTCTTCCTGGTGCCTAATTTTACTGCGGCTGCTAGCTGAGCCGTTTTTACATTCTCAACTAATTGTTTCACTGCGCTCTCGTGTGTGAGGGCCGTCACTTCAGGGCTGGTCAAGTCAAGTCCCAATACAAATTCTGTGCCTTCCATGGGGCGTCCAGTCATGAGAGTGTGTGGGGTGTATCCTGTGGATGTCGAAACAGTGTTACGCAAAATCATTAGTGCAAAAGGGAGGACTGAATCCCAAGTGGTGCTGTTTTGTTGGAACATTTTCCTGAGGGTTGCTTTTAGGGTCCGATTCGTTCGCTTCACGATACCACTTGACTGGGGGTGGTATGCGATGCGGAATTTTTGGGTAATGCCAAATATCGTGAGGACGTTCTTAATGACATGTCCCGTAAAATGGGAACCTTGGTCGGATTCAGTGCTGCGGGGGAGTCCCCATCTCGTAAAGATGTGGTGGGTTAAAATCTTAGCTGTAGTCTTTGCCGTGTTTGTTCTAGATGGGAATGCCTCTACCCATTTCGTAAACGTGTTTATTACAACTAACACATACTTGTGACCATTCCTGCAAGGGGGCAATGGTCCTATAAAATCAATCTGTAGGTTAGTCCAGGGGCCATTAACGGAGCGGGTGTGACTAAGTTGAGCTTTCCTCGCATATCTGTCCGGATTGTTTTGGGCACAGATAAGGCAATTCTCTACATAGTGCGTGACATCTCCCTTTAAATTCAACCACCAACAGAACTGCCTGAGGTGGGCTGTCGTGGGGTCAATTCCCTGATGCCCATGACTATCATGGAACAAACAAATAAGCTGATTCCTGTCCTATTCAGGAACCACATAAAGGGTGTCTTTTAGGACCACACCGTCATGTGTGGTCAGTGAATTTTTAAACCTATCGTATGGGGCTGGAAATTTTCCTTTTAAAATCGCCCTGAGATTACTATCTTGCTTCTGGGCCTGCACTAAATATTCGATATTTGTCTGTGAGACCAGAACTGCATTCACTGGGGCACTTTCGGGGGGGTTCCAAAAATATCCATGTCTGGAACCTGCTTTAGCCAGTGCGTCGGCTTTTACATTTCCAGGTGGGGAGGAACGGTGGTGACTTCGTACTTTAATAATACCAAATATCCTGTCCTGTGCTTTGTCCAAAATGTGCCGGAGCAATGGGGCTGAAGGGAGGGGTTTTCCGTCCGCGGAAACAAATCCTCTTGCTTTCCACAGGGGTAGGAATTCTGTGAGGCTGTTACAGACATAGAGGCTGTCCGAATATATGTCTGCTGGGCTGGGGAAGGAATCTGGGTGATCTATAATGTATGCAATGGCTGCTAGTTCTGCCGCCTGCGCGCCTAAGTGTCCTGGCAGTTTTAACGAGATTTCTTGTAGGGCGCGTCCATGCGCGTCCTCAACATAGATGCCGCATCCTGTAATGCGCTTCCCATTTAATATAGTGGAAGAACCATCCACATATATTCTCAAGGGTGCGCACGTGTCTGTGTGCTGGGGGCTCTGGGGTGAACTACCTATCTTTTTGGGGGATGTTTTCGCGATAAAGGGGCCTGTGTTGTGCGGTGAGATGATTTCACATTCGTTGGGGCTAGGAAAGTGTGGGTCTTGGTCCTTTTAACAGTGATGTCCCGTCCCTGCAAAAGAAGGGTCCATCTGGCTGCTCTGATCTGGCTTACTGTACCGTCCTTAAGTCGTCCGTCTAGTAAAAGTTGGGTGGGGGTGCGTTCCGTGAGGATTGTGATGGGGTTTAGTCCGGTGATATATGAAAAGTATTGAACTGCCCAGAAAACTGCGAGCAGGCGCCTTTCACAGGCCGAAAATCCCTCCTCCACAGGATCTAAAACTCTGGAGGCGTAAGCCACAGGTCTTAACTGTTCGTGCCGTTCCTGGAGGAGCACGGCCGAAAGGGTACAGTCTGTGCTAGCTATATCTATAGCATAGGCGGAAAGCGGGTCTGGAATCTGTAGTGCGGGGGCTGCAATGAGTGCGCGTTTTAAAACATCTACAGCATCCGTGTGCCGCGGAAGCCATTCCCAAGGGGCTCCTTTCTTTAGGAGTTCCGAGACGGGTGCTGCTTTGGTGGCGAAACCGTCAATATGGTTTCGGCAGTAGCCAGGCAGTCCTAAAATCGACTGGAGGGCGGAAACATTCTGGAGAAGGGGCAATTTGACAATCGAGTCAATTCTTTTATGCTCGATCTCGCGTTTACCATGCGTGACAATCGTTCCCAAATATACCACTTTGTTTTCCAAAATTTGGGCCTTCTTGGGGTTCACTTTACATCCAATTCGCTGTAGGAGTTCCAGGAGTTCAGACAGAAGCGCGATGTGCTCTGCCTTGGTGTCTGTCTGCAGTAATAGGTCATCCACATACTGGACCAGACATTCGGGGCGAGAAAAGTTTGATAAACCATTGGCCAGCTGTCGGTGAAAAATGGAGGGGGAGTTGTGGAATCCTTGTGGAAAGCATGTCCACGTGTACTGCTGACCTTTAAAAGTGAAAGCAAATTTGTACTGGCACGCTTTTGCCAATGGAATGGACCAGAATCCGTTACTGATGTCCAAAACCGTAAAGTATCGTGAGTTGAGTCCCTGTTTGAACATGGTCTCGGGACTTGTGGCTACCATGGGGGCTGCTGCGGGGGTGGCTTTGTTGAGTTAATCGATGGTCAGTCGCCATGATCCATCGGGCTTTCTCACTGGCCAAATCGGGGCATTATTAGTAGAGGCTACTGATCTAGGTACGCCTTGTTCTAATAAACTATCAATAACTTTTGAGATTTCTCCCTCTGCCTCTTGGGGAAAGCCATATTGCTTCTGGGGTCTAGGGTCAGGTCCTGTTATTTGAACTGAACCAGCCATCCTGCCGTAGTCATGTTTATGACTTGCAAATGCGGTCCTGTTTTTCTGGAGAACTGCCCTAACCTGTTTGTCTGCGCTAATCGTGGTCGGGTCAAACCAAAAATCGCCGACTGCGCAAATCCTATTAGCATACTCACCTACTGTGAGCGTTGCGGGGGCTCTTGCTGACTTTGTCATTTTCCAGACACATTGATTTATTGGGTCAAATGATAGGTTGTGGGAGTTCATGAAATCAATGCCTAAAATGTGTTCTGCTGTGTGAGGCAGATCGACCAAAACTATGGGGTGTTTTGTTGTAATGTTGCCAATTTGAATGGGTACAGGGGCTGTGATGTGTCCCTATTGTGAGTAGCCTGTGAAGCCGCTGAGGGTGATTGTGGCTGTAGTGGGCCACGTGTCTTTTTGGAACATGGTGGAGGAATTAATTGTGGTGTGGGACCCTCCTGTGTCCCAGAGAAATTCCATGGGCTGTCCCCGTATTTTCGCTGCAACGACTGGTCGGCCGGACCTACCCCAAAGGGGGTCGCAGACCCAGGTGGGGGAGCCTGAACACCTTCAGTCAGTTCCGTTCATTCCTGTCTGGTCTGAACGGGTGCTTACACTATGTATGGGCTTTGTCCTGTTTTTATTCAGAGTGCCTGCCTGTTGGGCTCTCTGTGGCTTTCGTGTTAAGCCGTTTTAGTTGCTGTGATATGAAGAGTCTAACGTTCTTGTTCCTTTTCACCAAACACCATTTATTTCACTTCCACAGCCTCTGCATAAAACTCTTAACAACAGAGGACTTCTGCCAGGTTCTCCAAATGCTCCTTGTCCAAGGTCCCGGTAATGAGTACTTCATCCAGGTATACGGCCACCCTGGGTAGGCCTCACAAGATGTTTTCCATCACTCGCTGGAAAATCGCACAGGCCAATGAAACCCTGAATGATAGCAGGTGTATTCGTACAACCCTCTGTGGGTATTGATGGTCACAAACCTCTGGGAGCTTGGCTCTAGGACCAGCTGCAGATATGCATGGCTCATGTTGAGTTTTGCGAACGGTTTTCTCCTGCTGTGTTTGACGTACAGGTCTTCGATGCAAGGGACCGGTTAACGGTCAAGGCGAGAAACCTAGTTCACTTTCATCGTGTAGTCCTGCATCGACGCACGGATCTGTCGTGTGTTAACACTGGGATCATCGGTGCAGCCTAATCAGCGAAGTGGGCGGAGTAGATGATACCCAAGCACTCCAAGAGATCCAACCCTCCATCGACCTTGGGGCGTAGTGCGTTTAGTACTGGAATGACACAAACATAGTGGAGTTGTGCATTTTCAACCACACTCATTTTTGCCACTGCACATTTATTGTGCCGAGGCCTTTGGCAAAAACTTCAGGATATTTCACCAGAACTCCTTCCAGGCCATGGGTACATATACTGCAAACGTATTGCCAATTCAACTTTAAATGGCACAGCCAATCACGGCCCAGTAAGCTGGGTACTCCACCAGGGACTACCACCAAGGGCAAGCATGCCGACTGGTCCTTATACATCACAATCACATGGGCGGGGCCCTCAATGACCAAGGGCTCCCCCATTATGTAGTCAACCGGGCATCTGTGACCCCAAGGTCCGGAGGCCGGCACGGATCATGGCTAACGTCCGGTGGCTGATGACTGAGACGGCTGCTCTGGTGTTGGGCTTCATGTCAATGGGGTGTCCATTTACCTTCAGTGCAATGCAGATTGGTGCGACCCTGGGGGCTGTAACACAATGCAACTGCTGGTCCCGCTTTGCAGAGGCTCGTGCCTCGTCGTGGCTGGTCGGCGGCCCTCCGGCAACCAAGGTCTAGGACCACGCACTCTGCGCTCTCCTGGGAAATGGCGATGTCTACCACCCGTTGGAGGTTTAAGTGGGCCTCCATAAGAAGTAGTTTTAAAGCAGTGAGGCTGATAGTCTATTTGGTAGACGCAAGCTAGAATTGCAAGACCTGAGGGAAATCGTCAGTGTGAGACTGAGGTCAGTCAAGTGGAAGCGATTCCTCAGAGAGATTTCTACAGCCTGCAGGTTCTAATGGAAGCCAAACCTTAGATGGTCCAAACCAACTGATGATTGCAACACTTCACGAGTGTGGAAGATTGCCGGCTACAAAGAATGCTACCTCAGCAGCAAAGAACCATCTCACACCCTTTTAATCCTTGTTATTTTCAATTCTTTCCCTACCCCCACCGTGTGTCTTTCTTGTGTGCATCTGGCTGAAAGGTGGGACGGGGTTTGGGGAATAGTTAGATTAGCAGACCATTGCTCCATTCTTACCACAATATGTTCATCTTCTTCTTTGTTATAAATAAACAGTTTTTTAATGTTGTATTTACAAACCTGGTACTATAGCTCATTGGAGCAGTCAAGGGTCAAAGATCTCAGGAAAATACATATTTATTGGTTAATTCACTTATTTTTGGATTCCGGGGTCTGTGGGGCTGGAATTGACCACACTCTTGCCCAGGATGTCATAACACTATGCATCACTGTGCTTGGGTGCTCACGTACCATAGCTGACTAATTAATTTGTGGAAGCATGGAGAGGAGTGTGTATGGTTGATATGATTGGAACATGTGTGTGGGTGAGATGTGATCTAAGGATATTAGGGATGAACCTTGAGTGCCAGTGTATGCTCCTGGGTGAGTAATAGGTATGTGATATATTGAGCAGTGTGAGAAGTGATGAGCAGATGCATTCACTTGCTTGGCCACTTGAATGAGGTCATTGAACCTTTTTCAGCACTGCTGCCAGGTTGCTGATGCCGCAGTTGAGGCATTAACTATCTTTGCAGTCTGCTCTCTCCTCCCATGATAGTTTGCTTGGTCTCCACATGTGTCAACAGTGCTTCCAGGCAGCATCAATGAACAGGGAGCCCTCTGCCTGGCATGTTGCAACATCTCCCTTCAATTTGAATCTTCCATTGTGAATATGAAATAGCATTCCCTCCATTAATAAGTTTACCCTTTATAGGGACTACACCTTTAAAAGCTTGTTGGCCCTTCGCAATATGCAGAAAACATGCCACAAGAGGACTACAGCATAGAAGCTGCTTTGTCTGCTGCAGTTATGGAAATGAGGTAGGAGCGTCCCAAACTCCATCAGGGTTTACCCGTGATTTGTAGCCCTCGTATTTGAAAATAGAGTTATCCAAATTTCTAGCCCAGTACCTTCAACAATGCAGCCTACTCCCATTTCTGCACTGGAATATCAGTCTAGGTTAGAGGCTCAAGTCTCTAGAGTGTAACTTAAACCCAAAATGCCTGGACTCAGGGTGAGAATACTATTACTAAGCCACAGTTGACACAGGTTGTTATGTGGCACAGGTGTAGCTAGAGACAACCGTAGTGAATGTAGACTATGCATCCCTTGGTGGTGGCTGAGAATAAATAAGGACATTATATTCACTCTTTCCCATTGCCTTATGGATACTGTTAACATACCAAATCTGAAAGTTAAGTCAATTGTTAAATGTCTGCACTTCAAGCTAAAGGCGCTGTCAGAATAATGCTCCATGTTCTTTTGAATTCAGATGAAAAAATGGTTTTGTGGCTGCCTCAATATTGTGATCTTAGATCAAAGACAATTACCTTCATGAAAAAGCGTTTGGTAAATATTTTTTATTCTTTAGCAATATACAGTGCAATGCAATAATATAAAATACGTTACAACATGCCACTTTTGGCATAATAAAGAGATATAAACTGCTATCCCTGTCCAAGCACACAAGAATAATGGTTCACAGCACCTCTTGTTTTAAGTCGAATGCATTTAGAAAAGACTAATATTCCAAATACATTTCTTACTTCAGCATTGTTTGGGATGAATTCTTTTTTAAAATAAATTTAGAGCACCCAATTCATTTTTTCCAATTAAGGGGCAATTTAGCGTTGCCAATCCACCGAGCCTGCACATCTTTGGGTTGTGGGGGTGAAACCCACGCAAGCACGGGTAGAATGTGCAAACTCCACACGGACAGTGACCCAGAACCAGGATTGAACCTGGGACCTCGGCGCCGTGAAACAGCAATGCTAACCACTGCGCCTCCATGATGCCCATTCGGGATGGATTGTAACAATGAATAGTCCGACTTTATACATTCCAGTAAGCTCTGTCGCTATGGACTGTGCTGAGCCTGAACAAGGCGTGAGCTTTTCTCTGAAGCTGTCCATACAGAATCTGGTTGAAGCACACAAACACTCGCCAGGCATGACGGCTTCTGTAGAAAGCGAGAAACAGAGTTTATGTTTCAGGACATTGACTTTTCTTCAGAACTTGGCTGGTACAAGCTTCTTTAAGTACAGTCAGTTGACTGTGACGTGTAAAGTTAAACTTTTTGAAAATCTCTACTTTTCTACCATCTTTTCAGTTGATTTGCTTTAGCATCGATCAGGTGTTATTACTGGGCTGACTGTTATAACTAAAGAGAGGTTGGTGCCCTTACAGAGAAAAGGTCAGTGGACTACATGATGGGCAAACCCACTTGGCAGAATTATTGATTTGATATTTTCAGGACTGACAATGATATACATCTGACAGCCCATTTTCAGGTTGCTCATACTTTACTATCACAAGGGAACTTAATTGCACAATATATGATGGTGACAGCAAAAAGGGCATAATTGATTTGACATTGACCAAATCATTGAACATGAGAAACAAATTGATTGCAAGAAAATTTCTCTTTGGCACCCTTGCATATGTATTGCAAAGAGGAATGTGCATGTGTAATGATCAGAATATTTTGTTTTCTGGAAAAAATACTTGTATTCAAAGAACTGAATTTGTTTACAAAAAATTAAAAAGAGACATGACTTAAAAGAATGGATAGTGGAAGTGCAAAAATATGGTTTAGAACAGATTACATTTACACTTCACCTTATCATGCCTCCCAGAAATATTGCAAATGCTTCACAAACATTCAATTACTTTGATGTTCAGTTCCTTGTGTAGACATGCACGGAAGTCAGTTTACACTTGGCAAGATCTCACAAATACCAATGGTGTAGTGTTAAGTATGTTGACCAGGACACTGAGACCTTGTGAGAAGATTTTTGTCTCTTAATGTTGTGATCAAATTTGGGCTTTAGTCGTGCCAACTTAGAAGCATTGTCAAATTTTTGGTTGAGGTGGATGGATAGGTAGTTTGCAGAACATCCATATGATCAGAAAACATGCATTGTCATCTTACACGTCTGTGCTGGACACCAAGTACCTGGCATATTCATGGAAACCGGAAATGAATGAGACATGGGAAAGGCATATAAAAGTCCTGTAGATTTTAAAACTGCGTGATTTTTAAGTTTTCTAATAGCCTTCCTTGTCTTTTTTGATATTTTTTTCTAATGGCTAACCCTTAGGGCGTGAGTCTCTGGCCTCGAGCAAAACGAGGCAGGTGAATAGCGGGAGAGGCGGAAAACGAGAACTGCGCTGGGCACCAAATCATTTGCGATGCAACCGGCCCGCTCCAGTAGGCAAAATCGGAATCCTGCCATAGCGTGGCGAGAAACCAATTATCACCACTTAAGCCCTCTTTCCATAGACTTAACGGGAGCCACCCCACAAACATCGGCCTCCCATGGTTCAGCATCCTCCCCAGCAGTGGTCACTTTTGAAAAACGTGAACCTGGCGGGTGGGGAGCCAAGGAGGTGAGCAGCAATCTCGTTCACAGACAATGAGCCCGGGGCACAGGGCTTGTAGCCCTGTGCTCGGGGGCGGGGGCAACCAGGATGTGCAGCCCCAGTTGGGGGTGTGCTGCCATTGGGGGCTAGGGTTATTGGGCCTGCGGTGTGAGGTGGACGTACGTGGGTCTGCAATGCCAACCCCTGGACCCTATGTTCCGTACCAGGAGTAACCCTCGCCCCTGCCTGTCTGTCCCATCGCCCACTCATAACTCCCACTGACCGCGGAGGCCTCTGGTCTTGCGGTTGAAAGCTATTGCTAATGGAAATTGGCAATCGTAGTTAAGTGCGCACTTCACACATCCCAAATGGGTGCCAAGTAGCATGTGGGCCTCATTACCTAGCATCCCAATTACACCTTGATGCATGGACACTCTGCTTGAACACTGCGGGAGGCAGCAGCACAAATGCAGCGGCCCAACTTCAATCACCCAGGGAATGGGCCCCAACGTGGGCACATGTCAGCAGCCGGGTGTGCGTGGACTAAGCATGTTGGGGTGGCATGGGATTGGTGGTCAGCCGCATTGCGGGGCAAAATGCTGTCATATTGGTCATGGTACTGGCGGCATGGTGGCACAATGGTTCGCATTGCTGCCTACAGCTCTGAGGACCTGGGTTCGATCCCGGCCCCGGGTCAATGTCTGTGTGGAGTTTGCACAGTCTCCCAGTGTCTGCATGGGTTTCGCCCCCACAACCCAAAGACGTGCAGGGTAGGTGGATTGGCCACGCTAAATTGCCCCTTAATTGGGAAAAAAAAAATTTGGTACTCTAAATTTAAAAAAAAATATTGGTTGTGATGAGGGCATTTTAATGTTCCTCATACAAGTGTACACCTTGTACACAGCAACTATCCTGATGGTGTGGCACAACTGTTCCCCCCTCCCTCCCGCCCCCACCTCCACAATGGTCCCCCCAACACACACTCCACACTCCACTCTCCCCCCTCCCCCCCCCCCCCCCCCCCCCCCCCCCCCCCCCCCCAGGTGCCCTCAGCTCCGGGTGAACCTGCACCAGAGGCTCAGCATCTGACCGGGACCCAGCTAGGTCCTCAGATCCAGCAGCCCTCCAACTGCTGTCTCGCCTGGGCGTTACTGCCTCCACCTGATGTCGAGTGTGTAGTGCTCATCAGATTGAACCCCAGAAGCCTGTCCACTAAAATTGCCCACCGAGGTGTGTGTATCGGCGTTGTTGGAGGGTGGGGTTGACAACTCTGGTCTCATGGGAGGCAGAGGATTGGGCCACCCTGGAGGACCTGTGGGAGAATGAACATATGGTCAGTGTGAGGGATGGGTCAGTCCGTATGGCATTAACAACTTAAGTGTGACAGTCCACCCAGTTGGTGCCCGTTAGATTCTCACCTCTCCAGCCTGCGCCAATCTCCATGTTTGTCGACTGCTCTGTCCTCAGCCACCCCCGTAAACTTCAGGGCCCGTTCCTTGAAGGTCCGGCACCCCTCCGTTGGGCTGGGTCCTCTCCCGACGATTATGGGAGAGTTTCTCCTGTGGAGACTGATAGCGAAGGTAAGAGCCCATAGGATCCAAAGCAAATTAGATCCAAAATTGGCTGAGTGGCAGGAAGCAGAGGTTGATGGTGGAGAGGTGTTTTTCTGACTGGAAGCCTGTGTCCAGTGGGGTTCCGCAGAGATCAATGTTGGGGCCCTTGCTGTTTGTGGTTTATATAAATGAGTTAGATATGAATGTAGGAGGGTTGATCAGTAAATTTGTGCGTGATACGAAAATTAGTGGGGTGGTAGATAGTGAGGAGGATAGCCTTCAATCATAGGAGGATATAAACGGTCTGGTCAGATGGGCTGATCAGTAGCAAATGGAATTCAATGTGGAGAAGTGTGAGGTGATGCACTTAGACAGGACAAACAAGGCAAGGGAATACATGATAAACAGCAGGACCCTGGGAAGCACCGAGGATCAGAGGGACCTTGGTGTGCATGTACACTGGTCCCTTAAGGTAGCAGGGCAGGTGGATATAGTGGTTATGACTTGTCTTTATTAGCCGAGGCATAGAGTTTAAGAGCAGGGAGGTTATGCTGGAACTGTATAAAATGTTGTTAGGCCACAACTAGAGTATTGTGTGCAGTTCTGGAATCCACATTATAGGAGGGATTTGATAGCACTGGAAAGGGTGCAGAGGAGATTTACTAGGATGTTTCCTGGGCTGTAGAGCTTTAGTTATGAAGAGAGATTGGATAGAGTTGGATTATTTTCCTTGGAGCAGAGGAGACTGAGGGGGGACATGATTGAGATGTATAAAATTATGAGGGGCGTAGATAGAGTAGACAGGAAGACACTTTTTCCCTTGGTGGAAGTATCAAAGACCGGGGTTCATACATTTAAGGTAAGAGGCAGGAGTTTTCGAGGCGATATGAGGGGAAACCTTTTTACCCAGAGGATGGTAGGAGTTTGGAACTTGCTGTCTGAAGAGGTGGTGGAGGCAGAGACCCTCATAACATTTAAGAAGTATTTAGATGTGAACTTACGATTCCAAGGCATACAAGGCTATGAGCCAAGTGCTGGGAAATGGGATTACAATAGTTAGGTGGTTGTTTTTGACTGGCGCAGACTCGATGAGCCGAAGGGCCTTTTCTGTGCTGTATGACTCTATGACTCCATGACACAAAATTAGATCAGGTCACGCATGTCATTCAAATCCTCTTCAACCACTGTGGTATTCAGATGTTAATTCTTAGGGATGGTATCTTGGTCACCCCGATATTTATGCGAGTGCCTCGGATACAAGGCTGCATCAGTGACAAGGCTAGTAGGGCAGAAAGCACTACACACCATTACAGTCACTTTTGGTTCAATATTGTGAGCTTCACTATTTTCAACCATTCAGCATTAATCTATTCAAGCTATCACTGCAGAGAAGGACAAAACAGTTATAGATCCAGGGATCAATGCTGCTTTCCAGGTTTCCAACACAACGGAGGAAGAGAAGAAGTGAGAGATAATGCCGAGCACTGTTTCAAGAGGAGGCCCCGTCTGATGTCCAGGGGAGCCACAGCAAGAACATTAGTATCAGGAGGATAGACTCAGGCCATAGAAGCGATTCACTAGACCAAGGGTCTACTGAAGAAGACTATTTGCAGGTAAGTGAGACAGTGCTGCATACATCTGTGTTTAAACCAAACTCTGGTGGATCACATCTGCAGCATTCTTTGGGAGGACCTAACGCCTTGTGGAGTCAGAAGCTATCTCCTGCTGCGCTCAAATTCTTTGCCTGTGCATCATTCCAGGGAACCACAGGCAACCTGTGTGGCATCTCACAATTTACCTCCACACATAGATACATAAAGGAGGTCACAGATTTCCCCTTTCAAGGCACATCACTATGTGAGGTTTGCAGTCACGATTGCGAGGCTGCAAGATTCAATGGGTTTGCAGCTATCGCAGACTTTCCAAGAATGCAGGGTGCAACAAATTGCACCCATTTTGTTTTAAGGGCTCCATGGCAGCATCATCTAATGTTTAGCAATCACAAAAGTTTCATTCCATCAATGTTCATAGATACATAGAAGATAGGAGCAGGAGGAGGCCTTTTGGCCCTTCGATCCTGCTCCGCCATTTATCACGATCACGGCTGATCATCCAACTCAATAGCCTAATCCTGCTTTATCCCCAGAGCCTTTGATCCCATTCGCCCCAAGTGCTATATCTAGCCGCCTCTTGAATATATTTAATGTTTTAGCATCAACTACTTCCTGTTGCAATGAATCCTACAGGCTCACCACTTTTTGTGTGAAGAAATAGCTCCTTATCTCTGTCTGAAATGGTTTACCCTGAATTTTCAGACTGTGACCCCTGGTTCTGGACACATCCATCATTGGTAACATCTTCCCTGCATCTACCCTGCCTAGTCCTGTTAGAATTTTGTAAATCTCTATGAGATCTCCCTCATTCTTCTGAACTCCAGCGAGAACAATCCTAACCTAGTCAATCTCTCCTCATATGACAGTCCCGCCATCCCTGGAATCAGCCTGGTAAACCTTCGCTGCACTCCCTCGAGAGCAAGAACATCCTTCCTCAGAAAAGGAGACCAAAACTCCACACGATACTCCAGGTGTGGCCTCACCAAGGCCCTGTATAATTGCAACAACACATCCCTGCTTCTATACTCTAAATCTCTCGCAATGAAGGCCAACATACCATTAGCCTTCTTTACTGCCTGCTGCACCTGCATGCTTACCTTCAATGATTGGTGCAGAAGGACACCCAGGTCCCGGTGCACACTCCCCTCTCCCAATTTACAACCGTTGAGGTAGTAATCTGCCTTCCTGTTTTTGCTTCCAAAGTGAATAACCTCACACTTATCCAAATTATACTGCATCCGCTGTTGATTTGCCCACTCGCCCAACCTGTCCAGTTCATGCTGTAGGATCTCTGCATCCTCATCACAGTTCTCCCTTCCACCCAACTTGGTATCATCTGCAAACTTTGAGATGTTACATTTTGTTCCCTCATCCAAATCATTAATATATATTGCAAATAACTGGGGTCCCAGCACCGATCCCTGTGGCACCCCACTAGTAACTGCCTGCCCATTTGAAAAGGACCCATTAATTCCTACTCTTTGTTTCCTCGCTGCCAACCAGTTTTTTATCCACCTCAATACACTTCCCCCAATCCCATGCACTTTAACCTTGCACAATAATCTCAACTGGTCTGTGATCATGGGAAGCACATAATGCACATTTGTGCCAGGTAACCTGGCAGTTGCCATGGCTCATACATCCTGAATCACTTCCAGGTGCCTTAGGTATTCAAAGGGCCTGAGCATCTAGATAGATGGCTGCTTGGGGATAAGGGGTACCCAATGAAACGCTGACTCATGACACCTTTGTGTTGGCTTCAGAATGTTTCAGAGGGGAGGTATAATGCAGATCGCAACTGCACACGATCCCTAATTGAAGAGCCCAGTGGCATTCTGAAGATGTGCTTCCGATGTCTGGACTGCTCAGGCGAGGCAGTGCAGTACAGTCCAGATAGGGTCTCCCGCAGCATTATGTGCTGCATCCGTCAACATCTGGCGCTGCAAAGAGGTGATCACTTTCCAGAGGGAGAATAGCAGGAGGATGAGAGCTCCTCAGAGGATGGACAGCAGGAGGACCAGAAACCTGAAGAAGGAGAGGAGGATCACCTACCACCGCACAATGCCATTGAGGAAGCAAGACGTGGGAATCGTGCCCATGCTACGTTAATTGCTACCAAATTCCAGGAGGAGTAAAGTGAAGGCAGTGGGAGATGGCCACATTCCTCTTGTTCCATAATGGCATTTCATTGCATTGAAAGGGATGTCAAAGCAGTCACAGAGCAAGTTCAGCATTCAGACATGCACCTTCCATCCTTATGTTTGACCAGGCCATGATCTATAAGAAGGTCAGCAGTGCATCCTGTATGCACTTGCCCTGGGAAGTGATAGTAAACACAATAGTGAGAACACTACAGCAACTTATTTGATGCAGTCGCTGCCACATTAATGAGAAACTACAAGAACCAGTGAGATGAGGACATGGTTGGGGATATCATCCTCTCGTCCAGGTCTTGTCCTTTTCCACTACCATTGAGGAGACACAACTGACACGAATCCCTCAAGGCTGCTGAGCTGCCCTCACACAATGGTGTGTGGTGAGGAAAAAGGGTTACAAGCACATAAGCACGCAATTCCAATAAAGATTTTAATATGACATCACACAAGGGTGCAGAAACTATCTCCAGTGAGGTTGACATCACATGAATGTTAATCTTACAAAAGGGTCTACCACGGAATGGAAGAATGGCTAAACCTCAAAATAAGAGGATTCATATGTACATAATTACAGCACATTCAATTGACGAGGAATTCAAATGAACACCAAATGTATTCACAAAAGTGCAATATTTTGACAGTGGTTACACACCTGTGACCCAAATGTGATTTAAGTTTCCGTTTTCATTTTTTTAGCCCTACCACTATAGCAGAGGTGGAGGCAACCTGCTGACTTTAATTTCCTTATGTCTGTGATGACTTTGGGATACGTCCTCTGGTGGCCTGAGGCCTGGATCACCCCGGCCTAATAAGGATCTTTGGTTCAGGGCAGATGCACCGTCCTTGACCCAAGTGGATGGGGTCACAAGCAGAGTGTTTCAGAAAAGACGGACAACCTTGGAATGCCCTGAGTGGAGGCCCTTGGGGTTTTTGGCTGATGCTCATCATCCTTTTGGGTGCCCAAGGGCTCCTCCCTAATTCCTTGAGGAGATGGGAAACGTGGAGGAAGGTCAAGGTGCCACCCACCCCCCAATCACCGAGACATTGATGGTGCCTACAAGTGTGTGTGGTCATGGAGTCCAGGCCCAAACGCAACCCTGTCAAAACCTGCTGGACCAAGGTCTCCATGGTGGTCGCTAACCTTCGAGTAGTGACCTCGAGGCACTGGCATGTCAGAGCTGCAACATCAGACAGAACAAGGACAGACTCCTCTGTCATCGCTCCAGTCTGCTGATGTGACTGCCACATTGCTGCCTGATGTTCCACCGCCTGTTGTTGAATCTCCAGCATTCTGAGGCTCATAATCTGACTTGGACGAGCAGGTAGCAGGTCTCTAGCAGCTCTACGATTGCCAGAGACATGGGCTATCCCTGCTCCGACTGCTTTGGGTACACGTCAGTGAGGTGTTCTCCAATAGATGAGGCCAACCTAATCTCACCAAGGTGTATGTTTCTGTGCTGGTGTGAAGGGGCAGGTGAGTGCAGTGACGGCTCTTCCTCGGTGGCTTACTCAGCTTCCTCATCCGAGGTGGTCTGGCACTGGAGCTTCTGTTGGCCTTCTCATCTGCTTGGATCTGATGCGACCTAAAAGAGAGAAAATAGTTTTAGCTGATGAGCAGACAGATTACACGTTACTGTAAATGTCAGGATGTGATGAACTCATGAACCTGTCATCCGTGCTAGGTTCCTGGGACAAGTCGTTCTCCCCTTCCCCATAGGAATGACTCCTGTCCTCCACAGCCAGCTCGGCAGTATCCTCCTCAAAATGGGTGAGGTACACAATGTCAGCCATTCATCCCCAAGTCTGGGATGTTTCTCATCTGTTGTAAGTTACCTTGCCCTGGATGAAGACTGTTGCTAACATTTGGTTGGTTCAATTGGCTCTGTTTTATAACTTTTGCTCTCGAGTTGCCAGGTATCTTTATGATACTGCCACGTGGTTCAAGTCCGAGTAATGACCAATAACTCAATACACCGATTAGTAAGATTTAAATCAAAGCACATTTATTGTACACAGTAATCATTACTCATGCACAAATTCTACGTCTAAGCTACTTCTACGACTAACAGGCCTGTACTTAGCTTCGGACTGGCCCACCAGGTCAGGGGAACAAATGGCCTTTTGTTCGGGTTCTGAGTCTGCGGGATTCGAAGTTGGTACGGATTGATAGCTACGAGCGCCTATCTCGTATCGAGCGTTGACTTAAGACTTACGATCTCTCGGCGGCAGTTGAACTGGTCACGGTCAATGTTGGTTCGCATTGCTGGGTGACCCGGTCAAGAAGAACGATTTGAACTTGGGGGCTTAACTTTATAGTCCCCAGGGGCTTCCCGCCTTTCGGGGCAGACCCTGTACCTGGTTCTAGGTGATTGGACTTCGTTCCAATCGCTTGGTTCGATTTCTCCAATACTGGAGCGGTTCCCTGATCGATGGGCGGTCTTGAGGTGTCCGTTAACCTCTTTTGTGTTGGCTCCTGCTGGCACCAGGGAGTCTGGCTTAGTTTTGTTTGTCCCAAATGTTGCTATTGTTCCTGGGGATTGCTTATTAATATGTAGATGGTTGCTACATTATTATGCAGATGGCTGCATAACTGTAGTTATGCTACACTAACTGTAGTACAGTGGCAGTACCATAATACACTTCGTGTGTGACCAGTGGTGTTTACCACATTCACCCCCTGTTTAAAGAAACAAGTCCAGCGGGGGTGAAAAAACAACGTTACAAATTGAGTCTGTCAGGGGCTGTGACCCTCCGCCGCGATCGCCTCGGTCCCGGTTGTGGTGTGGGTGCCGATGTGGATATCTGCGACTCCGGGAGCGTGTTGTCCTCTCCTTCTTCACCCAATAGCGGATCCGGTGAGGGGACGAATGCTGCTGGGGTGGGTGCTGTGGTGAGGGTCGCTGGTGGGAGGGTGAACGGCGCAGGGGCGGGGGAGGCAACTGGAGGGGAAGGGGATGGTACCAGGTCGGGGGTGGTGGTGATTGTGGGTGGGGACCCAGCGGGTGCCAGGTCCCGGAGGGAGACTGTGTCCTGTCGCCCATCATGGTGTGCCACAAAGGCGTTTTGTGGATTCGCATGGAGGAGGTGGACTTTTTCGACAACGGGATCCGATTTATGACTCCTCGCATGCTTCTGGAGGAGGACGGGCCCCGGAACTGTCAGTCAGGCTGGGAGCGAGACCCCGGAGGTGGACTTCCTAGGGCATGCAAACACATGTTCGTGAGGGGTCTCATTAGCAGCAGTGCACAGGAGCGACCGGATGGAGTGGAGCGCATCGGGGAGGACCTCCTGCCAGCGGGAGACCGGGAGATTCCTAGATCGAAGGGCCAGCAGGACGGCCTTCCAGCCCGTTGCGTTCTCCCTCTCTACCTGCCTGTTTCCCTGCGGGTTGTAGCTGGTAGTCCTGAACGAGGCGATGCCCTTGCTGAGCAGGAACTGACGCAGCTCATCACTCATAAAGGAGGATCCCCGATCGCTATGGATGTAGGTGGGGAAACCGAACAAGTTGAAGATGCTGTGTAGGGCCTTGACGACCGTGGCAGACGTCATGTCGCGGCATGGGATGGCGAATGGGAAACAAGACTACTCATCAATTATATTGAGAAAGTACACGTTGCGGTCAGTGGAGGGGAGGGGCCCTTTGAAGTCCATGCTGAGGCGCTCATGGGGCGGGAGGCCTTCACCAGATGCGCTCTGCCTGGCCGGTAAAAGTGCGGCTTGCACTCGGCGCAGACTTGGCAGTCCCTGGTCACGGTCCTGACCTCCTCGATGGAGTAGGGCAGGTTGCAGGCCTTGATAAAATGGAAGAACCGGGTGGCAGAGGTCATTGTGGAGAACCAGGAGTCGGTCCACTTGTGCGCTGGCACATGTACCGCGGGATATGGCATCTGGGGGCTCATGGAGCTTCCCTGGGCGATACAAGATCTCGTAGTTACAGGTGGAGAGCTCGATCTTCCACCTCAAGATCTTGTTGTTCTTAATCTTGTCCCGCTGTGTATTGCTAAACATGAAGGCAACCGACCGTTGGTCACTGAGGAGAGTGAATCTCCTGCCGGCCACGTAATGCCGCCAATGTCGCACAGCTTCCACGATGGCTTGGGCCTCCTTTTCAACAGAGATGTGCCGAATATCGGAGGCATGAAGGGTGCGGGAAAAGAAAGCCACGGGTCTGCCCGCCTGGTTGAGGGTGGCGGCCAGAGCCATGTCCGATGCATCGCTCTCCACCTGAAAGGGGAGGGTCTCGTCGACCGCGTGCATTGTGGCTTTGACGATGTCCGCCTTGATGTGGCTGAAGGCTCAGCAGGCCTCAGCCTTCAGGGGAAAAACTGTGGACTTGATGAATGGGCGGGCCTTGTCCGCATAATTAGGGACCCACTGGGCCTAATATGAGAAGAACCCCAGGCATCGTTTCAGGGCCTTGTGGCAGTAGAGGAGGGGAGTTCCAGGAGGGGGCGCATGCGGTCGGGTCGGGCCCTAGGACTCCATTTTCCACAATGTAGCCAAGAATGGCTAAGCGGGTGGTGCGGAATACGCATTTCTCCTTATTGTAGGTGAGGTTAAGGAGTTTGGCGGTATGGAGGAACTTCTGGAGATTCGCGTCGTGGTCCTGCTGGTCGTGGCCACAGATGGTGACATTATCTAGGTATAGGAACGTGGCCCGCAGCCCGTATTGGTCAACCATTCGGTCCATCTCTTGCTGGAAGACCGAGACCCCATTGGTGACGCCGAAGGGAACTCTAAGGAAGTGATAGAGACAGCCATCTGCTTTGAATGCAGTGTATTGGTGGTCCTCCGGACAGATGGGGAGCTGGTGGTAGGCGGACTTCAAGTCAACTGTGGAGAAGACTCGATACTGCGCAATCTGATTGACCATGTCAGATATGCGTGGGAGGGGGTACGCATCGAGCTGCGTGTACCGGTTGATGGTCTGACTGTAGTCGATGACCATCTGGTGTTTCTCCCCAGTCTTAACTACCACCAATTGAGCTCTCCAGGGGCTGTTACTGGCCTCAATGACCCCCTCCCACAGAAGCCGTTGGACTTCCGACCTGTGCACTGTACCGTCTGCTCCTCATGGCGACGGGTTTACAGTCCGGGGTGAGGTTTACGAAAAGTGAGGGCGGATCGACCTTAAAGGTCGTGAGGCCACAGACGGTGAGGGGGGGCAAGGGTCCGCCGAATTTCAGAGTAAGGCTTTGGAGGTGGCATTGAAAATCGAGACCTACTAACAGGGCAGCACAGAGATGGGGGAGGACGTAGAGTCTGAAGTTGCTGTACTCTACGCCCTGTACGGAGAGGGTCACGACGCAGTACCCCCAGATTTGCACAGAATGGGATCCGGAGGCCAGAGAGATTTTCTGGGTGACGGGGAGTACCGGGAGGGAGCAGCGCCTTACCGTAGCAGGGTGGACGAAACTCTCTGTGCTCCCGGAGTCGAAGAGGCAGGTCATCTCATGCACGTTGACCCTTACAGTCGTTGTAGCGGTTGCGAGGTTGCGGGGCCGAGACTGATCAAGGGTGATGGAGGCGAGCTGCGGAAGATGTTGGGACTTGTTGGGCTGATCGGCGGTGGCGGAGGTATCGGCGGCCCACGAACGGCCAGGCGAGCAGGGGTCCGGATGTTAGACGTTTTAGTTGCTGTGATATGAAGAGTCTAAAGTTCTGTTCCTTTTTCACAAACACACATTTATTTCCTTCCAACAGCCTTTGCACAAAACTCTCACTATACATCACCTGACACAAGGGCCACCTGAAGCCCCTTTACATATCAGTGTCAATCATTGGATACTTAAACTAAATGAGACACTAATTGCAATGTCTCTTAATGCATTACTTAACTCTTAACCCATTACTTAACTGTCTCCCCTTCCTTGGAGAAAAAAATAATTAGTTGAAAACAAAATTTAAAGGAACTCAAAAACACACGCAATTTCCCCCTTCTTTTTTTTCTTCAAATTTATTAATTTTTTGGGGGAAAATAAATCACAGAAACAGGTGCCTTTCATTAACAATATCCAAAAGTTAAATTTCTGTCAATATCTGAGATATATAAAAGGCCATATCCACCGCCTCTACAAAGCTTAACGTCTCAGCAGCCAAAGTGCTTTTGACCACTTTCCTTATTTTCTTTGTTTCCCACAGAAGAGGACAACATTTACCATTGTTCCCCAAGCGGAAAATTATAAAACCTCCTGTGGTTGATTTATATAGGACGCATCACTATAAACTATGAATTTCAAGTGCCTAAGGTCACCTAAAACCGGGAACCTCAAAACACACTCCTGCATTTTCAGTTTGGCCAAACGCTTTATTTGCTCTTATTATGTCTTCCACTTTGGGATCATTCATTTTTGTACTCAACTCTAAGACATCAAAACTCAAATCCGGTCTAGTCTGTCTACCTAACCAATTCAGTTGCCCAATTAAACTTTGCAGTTGCTCTTTTTCCATCTTTGAAACCTTGCATCTTTTTGTGAAAACCCGGCCACGACTAATTGCTATTTGGCTGATGCTTTCCAAATAAGATTACTGACGTAATGTTGCCCCTAACTTAGTCTGTCCGATTTCCAGTCCAATATATTTAAATGCACCGGAAGCCTGACTTCCGACCCTGAATCCTTTCCTCAAACCAGAGATTTCAAAAGCTTCAAAATTACTAGTCCCACCCCACAAAAATTATTTGACATGCATCATAAAGATGCCAGAAAGGTTCCCTTTATAGTACCAGTAAAACATTACCGGATCTACTTTCAACTGGTAACAGCCTAACTTTAACAAAACTGACCTTGCCGAAAAATACCAGACTCTAGATGCAACATTTAAACCACATACACATTTGTTCAACTCCCAGAATACCCATTCTGTGTTAGCTGCTTCTTTAGGAGGACGGAGAAAAATGTCTCTCTGGAGCTGATGCCCCTGCAAGAAGGCAGCTTTCATATCTATAGATTTGCATTCCCGTGCCTTTGTGGCTAAAAGAAGATCTTTAAAATTAACCTTTCCTGCTGTACGTGAATCTACCCTTAAATCCTGATCTTCTAAGCTTTCTTCAAATCCCCTTGCCACAAGCCTGGCCTTTGCCTTATAAGTTCCATCCGGAAGAACCTTTTCTGTGCAAATCCATCTGTGGGACAGAGCTCTTTGTCCCCTATCCGGTACTTCCATGTATACCCCAAATTCACTCCAACTATGCAGTTCTTGCTGTTTACATTTTTGATAACTTTTCATATAATTTATTGGAAGACACCAAATCTCATGTGCATGTGGGCTTCTACTATTAGTATTCGTAGTATTAATCATGTTCCGGGACCTTGATAAACTGCGTCCCCTCTCCTGCCTGGTAACTTGTTCTATACTGCTACTGCTTGATCTTTCCGATCTGCTGTGGGATGTCCTTTCAAAATTCTTGACCTTTTCCTGCGGACCTGTTCACTTTCCGATGTACTATCTGAACTGGCACTGCGTTCCTGTGACCTCCATTTTTGAACTTCGTGTTCCCAATCCATTGTCTTAACTCCCTCCCCTGAATGCTGTACATTCAACCAATGTTTATGCTTTCCAGTGGCCTTCCCTGCTCTAATAACAATTGCATCCTTCCATTGACTAGACCCTTCAGGCAAGTATGTCACCTTTGTACCAACTTTTGGTAGTTGTCCTTTCGGAAAAATGGCCTCATCCCAGATCTTAAGGTCCACAGCCACAATGTTGTTAAAATCCCTGGCCAAAGGTAGGGTTACTATCGGTCGTGCTGGTGTCCTTCTGTTCTTCCTACAAACTTCACAGCAATCACTAACCTGTTCTATCACTTTAATATAGTCTTCATCCCTTACCCCTGCATCCTTTAATACATTTTTCAGCCTCTGAGGAGACGGATGTGCAAATTGCCTATGCAGTTTTAATACAACAAGCTTTTTATCAGCGAAAGTCCCATTTTCAACTGCCATTAACACATCCTTAACCACTCTACTTGAAATTTTATTTTTCAGTAATGGAATACAATAGTGTCCCGACTGTGTAAATTGTAAGTCCACCGTCTTTCCAAAAACTGTTGCCTTATCATGTTCCATATCCAGTTTCATGTGTGCTTTCTTCATCGACGGTCTGCTCAGAAGCAAAGGTATCTCACTTGATACAACATCCGTGCTAATGAAATGATTCACTCCGGCAATATTGCAAGGGATCACCACTCTTTTCAGCGATTTCAGAGTATTATCATCCCCAAACCTGAAACGTGTGGAACTTTCAAATTCCTTAACCTTGTTACGACTTTCAGCATTCAAGGAGTCCAGGTAACATTTTAACCAGTCAATTCCACACACAGTATATGTGCAGCCACTGTCCAATACAGCATAATTGAACGATTCTGCAACCAACACCCTCATTACTGGCGTAAAACTGCTTGTTAATAGGACAATGTCTTCTCTCTGAACACTATCTTTTTCCTCTTCTGACTCTTCCGTGTCATGTGTTGCTTCAAACACTCTATCATAACGTTTTGGACAGTTGAAGACATAATGGTATTGAGAGTGACATCGAAAACATCGATTTATCATGCCCCGTGCATTTCTGGGGTTCATCTTCCTACTGTAAGTTCTAACTGGGTTTCTGTCTTCATAATTTCCTTGTCTCGATCTCCTTCTATAGTCTTGGGCCCTGTTCGTAGCCGTACAATTTCACCATCCTGTTAGTAGTGTATCTTCCATATTCTGCTTTATAGCAGACTGACCTATTTGAGTCATCAGAGCCATCGGAATCGAATGTTTCCCTAGAAACTTCTTTAAAGCTTTTGTCATCTGATCGAATAAGGTATCCTCACCCGTAAACTGAACTCCTGTCAAAACCAGGAGCCTATCCATGTTGCTCACTCTAGCACAGTCAAGTAATTTAAAGGCCAACACAGACTGTGGAAATTCCAGGTTGTGTTTCTGCAGTCTTTTATATAGTCTGCCAAATTCCATTATATAGTCTTCCATGGAGATATCCTCCATTTTACGGAACTTATCAAAATCTGACCATGCTTCATATACGCACTTAACAAGTCATCTTTCTTATAAATCTTATCCATATAATGTAATAAAGTCTCCAGACCTTCTTCTGAGTCTAACTCTTCCAATTCCAGCTCAGAAAGCACTTTGTTTCGGATTTTACTGCCATATGGTAGAGAAAGAGCCAATGCCATACCTTGTTTTCTCTTTCCCAAAGCAGTTACCTTAGTCCACATAACTACTGCACTTCTCCATTGGTCGTACGATTCCCTTTCAGAAAATAAGGGAGGATAGTCACATCCAGCCATCTTTATCCTCGGTTCAGCCATATATCCATTTTTTTTTCTTTTCTCACTCACTCCTTGGTTTGATCTGGAAAGTTGTATCTTTCAACCCTTCACATTTACACAGCAACCATCCTCTGCTACCAATTGTTAGACGTTTTAGTTGCTGTGATACGAAGAGTCAATAGTTCTGTTCCTTTTTCACAAACACACATTTATTTCCTTCCAACAGCCTTTGCACAAAACTCTCACTATACATCACCTGACACAAGGGCCACCTGAAGCCCCTTTACATATCAGTGTCAATCATTAGATACTTAAACTAAATGAGACAACTAATTGCAATGTCTCTTAATGCATTACTTAACTCTTAACCCATTACTTAACACGGAGGCACGGTCCAAGATGGCGCCGAAGATGGCGGCGCCCACGGGGCGCACATGGCGGATGACATCCATGATGGCGGCACCCACAGGCTGCACGTGGCGGGCGGCGCGAAGATAGCGGCGTCCCTGGATCGCACGTGGAGGGTGTAGCGATGCTGGGCCTGGAAACGGCAGCGACCGATCGGGCCTGGCAAACGGAGACTAAGTGGCCCTTCTTGCCACACCCGTTGCAGGTTGCGCTCCGCGCTGGGCAGCGCTGCCTGGGATGCTTGCTCTGGCCACAAAAATAGCATTTGGGCCCTCCAGAGTTGGCTGGCTGCCGCGCGGCGCAGGCTTGTGGTGTACCCGGGTCACCCATGAGTAGAGGATCTGGGTCTGAGAGGGCTTCTGTGGATGCTCCGAGGTATCCTTCAAAGCAGGCTGGCCAGTGCTCGAAGGTGGCTGTGACATCGGCTGCGTGAGGGTTCAGCTCCAGGTGATCAGGCTTGATTAAGACGTTCATCTCTAAAATTCTAGTGCAATAAATTGATGTACCATCAATGACCACGAGACGAAAATGGTGAAACTATTGAGGCTTTATTGCACTAGATGTTGAACCTCCCCTGGAACCAGAATGGAAACAGTGCAGGAGAGCATACACTTTCATACAGTGCCTGCTGGGAGGAGCCAGCAGGCTGGGATTTCCTGTGTTAACTGTAATACAGTGGCAGTACCATAATACATGTAGTGTGTGACCAGTGGTGTTTACCAGATAGGAGTTATGCAGAAGATGGGACCCGGCAAAACTGGAAAAGAGCAAGGAACTACAGGCGAGCTTTGACCGGCTATCTACCAGGAAGGCGGTGCGCCAACTGAGGCGAGCAAGGGGTGCAGTTTATGAACATGTAGATAAGGCGTATGTTAGCAGGTCAGCTCCGGAGGGAAGCAGCGACAGGGGAAATTGTGCTGGTGAGGGATAGGGCAGGGAAGTTGGTGGTGGCTCCGGATCTGATTAACAAGGTTTTTGAGGAATTTTATGAGTGGTTGTACAGGTCAGAGGCACCTGGGGGAGACCGTGAGATGCAGGAATTTCTAGATGGGTTGGAGTACCCGAGGTTAGGGGAGGGGGACAGGGCTACATTCGAACGAGCGATAGTGGAGCAGGAGATAAAGGGTGCGATTGGGAGCATGCAGTCGGGGAAGGTGGCAGGGCCGGATGGGTTTCCGGTGGAATATTATAAAAAATTCTAGGATAAGCTGGCACCCCTGATGGTGGGGATGTTTGAAGAGGCGATAGGGAAGGGGGTGTTGCCACAAACTTTGGGGCGGGCATCGATTTACCTGTTGCTAAAAAAAGATAAGGATCCAACGGAGTGTGGGTCGTATAGGCCCATATCGCTTCTGCATGTGGACGCAAAAGTATTGGTGAAGGTACTGGTGGGTAGGCTGGAGGAGGGCCTCCCGAAGGTGATAGGTGAAGATCAGACGGGGTTCGTGAGAGGGAGGCAGCTCTTTTCAAATGTTAGAAGGGAATTGTACATCGTTATAGCACCGGCAGAGCGGAAGGAAACAGAGGTGGTTGTGGCACTGGACGCTGAGAAGGCGTTTGACCAGATAGAATGGGGGTATTTGATGGCAGTTCTGGAGTGGTTTGGGATTGGATCAAGATTTGTGAACTGGGTAAAGCTACTATATAAGGAGCCGAGGGCGAGTGTCCGCACAAACAACATCAGCTCGAGATATTTTTCTCTCCACCGTGGGACTAGGCAGGGATGTCCTATGTCACCCCTGCTGTTTGCACTCGCGATTGAGCCGTTAGCCACCGCATTGAGAAGTTTGGGGGTATGGAAAGGAATAGTGCGGGGGGTATAGAGCAAAGGGTGCCCTTATATGCCAATGATTTGCTGTTATATGTGACGGAACCGACTGTGTCGATAGGGGGAATATTGGAGCTGCTTCGAGTGTTTGGGTCTTTCTCGGGGTACAAACTATATCTAGACAAGAGTGAGTATTTTGTGGTGTCTCGGCTGGGGGTGGGGGGTCTGTCATTCCGTAGGGCAGGGACTCACTTTAGGTACCTGGGGGTGCAGGTTGCCCGGGAGTGGGGAGGGCTCGCAGTACAACATTTCTAATTTGGTGGGGAGAGTGAAAGCTGATCTGGCAAGGTGGGATTGTCTCCCTCTGTCACTGGCGGGTCGGGTATAGGCGGTTTAAATGAACATGCTGCCGCGATTTCTGTTTATTTTTCAATGCCTGCCGATTTTCCTGCCAAAGGCTTTTTTCAGCGAGATTGAGGGAAGGATTACTTCGGTCATATGGGGAGCGAAGGTGGCCAGAGTTAAAAAGGTGCTGCTACAGAGGGGAAGGTAGACAGGGGGTTTGGGTCTTCCGAACCTGGTGTATTACCACTGGACGGTGAATGTGGAGAAGGTGCGGAGCTAGGTCAGAGGGGTTGATTCCCAGTGGGTCAGAATGGAGGAGCGTTTGTGCAGGGGGTCGGGATTGAAAGCACTAGCAACAGCGCCGCTCCCGATAGCCCCGGGGAAGTACTCAGGGAGTCCGGTAATAATAGCTTCATTGTGAATTTGGAGGCAGTTTCGCCAACACTTCGGGTTGGGGGCAGGTTCAAGGGAAATGCCGATTCGGGGGAACCACAGATTTGAGCCAGGGAGGTGGGATGGAAATTTTCGGAAATGGGAGGAGAAGGGGATTAAGACACTAAAAGATTTGTTTCTTAGGGGTAGGTTTGCAGGGCTGAAGGAGCTGGAAGCGAAGTATGGGCTGGAGCAGGGGCAATGTTTAGACACATGCAGGTTCGAGATTTTGCCAGAAAGGAGATACAGAGCTTCCCGGTGGAGCCGACCTCCACATTGCTGGAGGAGGTGCTGACGGCAGGGGGACTGGAGAAGGGGGTAGTGTCAGCGGTTTACGGAGCTATTTTGGAAGAGGAGAAGGCACCACTGGAAGGGATCAAAGCAATGTGGGAAGAAGAGTTGGGAGAGGACACACTTCCGGGTGCGGCTATGCAGAGCTAGGTCGCATATTCGGCAGCTCCTGCTTGGAACGGACTTTTGGGCTCTTTTACAGGGCCCCCACGGCATTTGTTTGACATTTCCCGGTGTGGGAAGAAGGCGGCAATATTCCGCCGACAGTGTCCCCCAGGAAGGGTATGTCTCTTGGTTGCCAGACACACGCAGAAACAGTAAAAGATTTGGCTGCAACTGCAGGATAAACAGGGCCTCTTCCAGCATGCAGGCGGGGGAAGGGCAAGCTTAAAGCTGCAAGCTGACCTGAGGGCCTGTATCAAAAGTGAATTCTAGCAGCAGAGGGAACAACTGTGAAAAGACCTCATCAAGGCCACTGAAGGGACTTCCGGTTGCGGTGATGCCTAGCTAGCTGCACGCTTCGGCGGCTCCAGCTCCGACGGACCTTCGGGCTCTTTTAAGAGCCCCAACGGGGAATTTTTCGACGACGCAACCCGGTGTGGGGCGTGTGAGAAGGGAGTCTCCCCCAAACGAAGGAGGAAAAAACCGGCGGCGGCGGCTGCAGCGCGAGGAATCGTCGACCAAAGGGTCAGAAAGAGAGAAGTACAAGATGGCGGCGGAGAAAGCGCAGGCGACATGGGGGCCTGAGCATGAAATTGTGAGACGGTGCGTGGAGCTGCTGAAGAGGGAGGTGCTGACCCCGTTGCTACAGGCAATTGAGGGGCTCAAGGAGACATTAAAGACCCAGGAGACAGAGCTCCGTGTGGTGGAGCAGAAGGTGACAGATATTGAGGACGAGATCCTGGGCCTGGCGGTTAAGACACAGACGCACGAGGCACTTCATAAAAAGTGTACTGAAAGGATCGAAGCCCTAGAAAATGGAGCGCGAAGGAAGAACCTTCGGATACTGGGTCTCCCTGAGGGTGTGGAAGGAGTGGACTGTGGAGCGTACGCAAGTACGATGCTGAGCTCACTGATGGGTGCTGAGGCCCCTACGGGCCCCTTGGAGGTGGAGTGGGCAAATCGGATTCCGGCGAGAAGACCAAAAGCGGGAGAACCACCCAGGGCGATAATCGTGCGATTTTACCGCCTTAAGGATAGAGAAGAGGTCCTGAGATGGGCTAAAAAGGTGCGGAGTAGCAGATGGGAGAATGCAGTGGTACGGGTATACCAGGATTGGAGTGCGGAGGTGGCGAGAAGGAGGGCGAGCTTCAACCGAGTCAAAGAGGTGTTGCATAAAAGGAAGGTGAAGTTCGGGATGCTGCAGCCGGCAAGACTATGGGTCACGTATCAGGAGAGACACCATTATTTCGAGACGGCGGAGGAAGCATGGACCTTCATCAAAGAAGAGAAATTGGATCGGAACTGAGGGACTGATGCTGCAGGAAATGTTATTGTTAATGTTACGGTGGAAGTTAATTGAGAAGTAAACAGGGAAGGGGGGAGACATTGGGGAAATGTGGGCGCCGGTGAGGGGGGAAAGACGGGACATAGTTGGAGAATGGGGAAGGGGAGGGGGAGGGGAAAGGGAGCTGCGCCATAAGAGGCGGGTCAGGTAAAGGGATGTTCCCGCACCAGAAAGAATAAGGCGGGAAGACAGGCGCAAGGCGGATGGGAGTTCCCCACATGGGGGGGGGTCGAGGAGTGAGCAGGGGTAGCCGGGGTCAGTTGAAGTCAGCTGACTTACGGAAGTAATATGGGGGGAGCAATCATGCTAGAAAGAGATCTAGCGGGGAGGGGAGGAGGGAGGGGGCGGGGGGGGGGGACAACTGGGTTGCTGCTGCGGAAATCCAAAAGGAAATGGCTAAAGAGTGGGTGGGCGGGGATGGTGTGCGACGCTGGGGGAGCGAGCGGGAGCGCGGAGGCGGGATATGGGACTGGCCTAGAGAAGGTAATGGCTAGTCGACACGGGAGGGGGGCAGGTAGCCCCCTAGTGAGGCTGATCACGTGGAACGTGAGAGGCCTGAACGGACCGATAAAAAGGGCCAGAGTGCTCGCGCATTTGAAAGGACTAAGGGCAGACGTGGTTATGCTCCAAGAGACGCACCTAAAGGTGGCGGACCAAGTTAGGCTAAGGAAAGGAGGGGTGGGACAGGTGTTCCACTCAGGACTGGATGCAAAGAATAGAGGGGTGGCCATTTTGGTGGGGAAACAGGTCGCATTTGAAGCAAAGAACATCGTAGCAGATAGCGGAGGTAGATATGTAATGGTGAGTGGCAGGCTGGAGGGAATGGAGGTCGTGTTGGTTAACGTGTATGCCCCAAACTGGGACGATGCGGGATTTATGAGACGGATGCTGGGGCGTATACCGGACCTGGAGGTAGGAAACTTGATTTTAGGAGGGGACTTTAATACGGTGCTGGACCCGGGGCTAGACAGATCCAGCTCAAGGACCGGAAGAAGGCCGGCAGCGGCCAAGGTACTTAAGGGGTTTATGGACCAAATGGGGGGAGTGGATCCATGGCGATTTCTTAGACCTAGGGCTAGGGAGTTTTCCTTCTTCTCCCATGTCCATAAAGTGTACTCCCGGATAGATTTTTTTGTTTTGGGAAGGTCGTTGATCTCTAGGGTGGAAGAAGCTGAGTACTCAGCCATAGCGGTTTCGGATCATGCCCCACATTGGGTGGACCTGGAATTAGGAGAGGAAAGGGAGCAGAGAACACTCTGGCGATTAGATGTGGGACTGATGGCGGATGAGGGAGTGTGTGCAAGAGTGCGGGGGTGTATTGAGAGATATCTGGAGGTCAATGACGACGGCGAGGTCCCTGTGGGAGTGGTATGGGAAGCACTAAAAGCGGTGGTCAGAGGAGAGCTGATCTCCATTGGGGCCCACAAAAGGAAAACAGAGGCCAAGGAAAGGGAAAGATTACTGGGGGAGATTTTAAGGGTGGATAGAGAATTTGCAGAGACCCCGGAGGAGGAATTGTACAGGGAGAGGAGACGACTCCAGACGGAATTTGACCTTCTGACCACCAGAAAGGCGGAGGTACTGTGGAGGAAGGCACAGGGGAGGAGGTATGAATATGGGGAAAAGGCGAGTCGCCTGTTGGCTCATCAATTGCGAAAGAGGGCAGCAGCGAGGGAGATAGGAGGAATTAGAGACGAAAGGGGAGACACGGTGCGAAGGGCAGGAAAGATAAATGAGGTGTTCAAGACCTTCTATGAGGAACTGTATAGGTCTCAACCCCCAGAGGGAGAGGAGGGGATGCGGCAGTTCCTGGACCAATTGAGGTTCCCGAAAGTGGAGGAGCGGGGGGTGGTAGGCCTGGGGGCACCGATTGGGGTGGACGAGGTTATTAAGGGACTGGGAAGCATGCAAGCAGGGAAGGCCCCAGGACCAGACGGGTTCCCGGTGGAGTATTACAGAAAATATGTGGACTTGTTGGCCCCGTTGATGGTGAGGACGTTCAATGAGGCCAGGAAAGGGGGGACTCTACCCCCGACGATGTCGGAGGCGACGATATCGTTAATTTTGAAGAGGGATAAAGATCCGTTGCAGTGCGGGTCCTATAGACCCATTTCATTGTTGAACGTGGACGCCAAATTGTTGGCAAAGGTACTGGCATCGAGGATAGAGGACTGTGTCCCGGGGGTGGTGCACGAAGACCAGACAGGGTTCGTAAAAGGGAGACAACTGAATGTTAACGTGCGACGACTATTAGGGGTGATAATGATGCCCCCAGTGGAGGGGGAGGCAGAGATAGTGGCGGCAATGGACGCAGAGAAGGCATTTGATAGGGTGGAGTGGGAGTATTTATGGGAAGTGTTAAGGAGGTTTGGGTTTGGGAACGGGTTTATTAGCTGGGTTAGACTTCTTTATGGGGCTCCATAAGTAGTTACAGGTCGACATAGATCGGAGTATTTCCGACTATATAGGGGAACAAGACAGGGATGCCCGCTGTCTCCATTGTTGTTCGCGTTGGCAATTGAACCTCTGGCCATGGCGTTGAGAGACTCCAGGAAATGGAGAGGGGTGATTAGAGGGGGAGAAGAACACCGAGTCTCGTTATATGCGGATGACCTATTGTTATACGTGTCGGACCCAGCGGGGGGAATGATAGAGGTTATGCGAATTTTGAGGGGGTTCGGGGATTTCTCGGGGTATAGGCTAAACATGGGGAAGAGTGAATTATTTGTGATACATCCAGGGGACCAGAGTAGAGAGATAGAAGGCTTGCCTCTCAGGAAAGTGGAAAGAAACTTCCGATACCTGGGGATTCAGATCGCTAGGAGCTGGGGAACCTTGCACAGACTTAATCTGACACGGTTGGTAGAACAAATGGAGGAGGACTTCAAGAGGTGGGACATGCAGCCTCTATCGCTGGCGGGCAGGGTGCAAGCAATTAAGATGATGGTCCTCCCGAGGTTCTTATTTGTATTTCAATGTCTCCCTATACTAATCACTAAGACCTTTTTTAATAAAATAGACAGGAGCATCACGAGCTTCGTGTGGGCAGGGAAAGTTCCGAGAGTAAGGAGGGGGTTCCTTCAGCGTAGTAGGGACAGAGGAGGATTGGCACTACCGAACTTGGGCGATTACTATTGGGCCGCCAATGTGGCAATGATACGTAAATGGATGATGGAGGGTGAGGGAGCGGCGTGGAAAAGACTGGAGAGAAAGTCCTGTAAAGGGACGAGTTTAGAGGCGCTGGTGACGGCGCCGCTACCGATCTCACCTAAAAATTTTACCACGAACCCGGTGGTGGCGGCAACATTGAATATCTGGGGACAGTGGAGGCGACAGAGAGGGGTGCGGGGAGCCCTGGTGGGGTCCCCAATCAGGAACAACCATAGGTTCGCCCCAGGAAGAATGGATGGAGGATTTCAGAGCTGGTTCCAGTTGGGAATTAGGAGGGTGGGAGATTTATTTATAGATGGGACTTTTGCGAGCTTGGGAGCATTGGAGGAAAAGTATAAGTTGCCCCGGGGAAATTTCTTGAGATATATGCAGGTGAGGGCATTTACTAGACAACAGGTGAGGGAATTTCCGTTGCTCCCGACACAGGGGATACAGGACAGGGTGCTTTCAGGGGTGTGGGTCGGAGAGGGCAAGGTGTCAGAGATTTACCGAGAGATGAGGGAAGAGGGGGAGGAGTCGGTGGGCGAACTAAAAGGAAAGTGGGAAGAAGAACTAGGGGAGGAGATAGAGGAGGGTATGTGGGCTGATGCCCTAAGCAGGGTAAATTCCTCTTCCTCATGCGCCAGGCTTAGCCTGATTCAATTTAAGGTGCTACATAGAGCACACATAACGGGAGCAAGATTGAGCAGGTTCTTTGGAGTGGAGGACAAATGTGGGAGGTGTGGCGGGAGCCCGGCAAACCACGCACATATGTTTTGGGCATGCCCGGCACTGGAAGGGTATTGGAAGGGAGTGACGGGAGTGATTTCGCGGGTGGTGAAGGCCCGGGTCAAACCAGGCTGGGGGTTAGCTCTATTTGGAGTTGCGGAAGAGCCGGGAGTGCAGGAGGCGAAAGAGGCCGACGTTGTGGCCTTTGCGTCCCTAGTAGCCCGGCGCAGGATCCTACTCATGTGGAAGGAGGCGAAACCCCCCGGACTGGAGGCCTGGGTAAATGATATGGCGGGGTTCATTAAACTGGAGCAGATAAAGTTTGCCCTGAGAGGATCGGCTCAAGGGTTCACCAGGCGGTGGCAGCCATTTCTCGACTACCTAGGGGAACGTTAGAGGGAAGACAGATGACCAGCAGCAGCAACCCAGGGGGAGGGGGGGGGGGGGTTTAGTTTAGGTCAAAGATAAAGGGGTTTTGTTACTTGTGTATTGTTTAAAATTTCTGTATTGTTATTGTTGCGTTTGCTTTGTAAGAGGGGAAAAATTGTTGTTTGGGAAAAAAATTTCAATAAAACATTTATTAAAAAAAAAAGAGTTGGGAGAGGATATGGAGGAGAGGTTCTGGTGTGAGGTGCACCGGAGAGTATATGCCTCCACCTCATGCGCGAGGTTGGGGCTGATACAGCTGAAGGTGGTATACAGAGCACACCTCACGAGGGTGAGGATGAGCCAATTCTTTGAAGGAGTAGAAGATGTGTGTGAACGTTGTGGGGGGTCCCCGCTAATCACGTTCATATGTCCAAAGCTAGAGGATTACTGGAAGGAGGTTTTTAGGGTAATTTCTAAACTGGTGCACGTGAAACTGGACCCGGGCCCCCGGATGGCCATATTCGGAGTGTCGGACCAGCGAGGGTTGGAAACGGGTGCGGAGGCAGATGTTGTAGCCTTCGCCTCATTGATCGCCCAAAGGCGGATCCTGATGGAATGGAGAGCAACCTCTCCACCCCGTGCCCTGGCGTGGCGGGGGGGTTTGTTGGAATTCTTGACTCTTGAGAAGGTTAAGTTTGAACTGAGGGGAAGGATGGTGGGGTTGCACAATTCATGGGCATTATTCATCATGCACTTTCAAGAACTGGATAACATCGAACATTAGTTGGGGGGTGGGTGGGAGGGTTGGGGGGAGGGGGGTGGTGTGTGTTGATGGTGACTATGGGTGATACCTGATTCCTTTTTGTCATTTGTTTATGTGAACATGCGGGCTAATGTTTAGGGTTTGATGGGATCGTTGTTATTGATATGGGGATTGACATATTAGTTACTGATTATTGTTTGTTGTTGGTGGGTGTAAATTTGGGAGAAAAAGGAGAATAAAAAATATTTTAAAAAGAAAAAGGCTGGAGAGGGCTCCGTAGGTTGTCGGGATACACCCTGCTGGAGCGATTGCTGCTTCCGGATGTGGAAGGGGAGGGAAGAATTGGGGATGTATACAAGTGGCTGGGGGAGCAGGGATGCTAACGGGTAGTGAAGATCAAGGATAAATGGGAAGGGGTGTTGGGAAGGGAAATTGACTGGGGAGTATGGAGTGAGGCACTGCATAGAGTAAATGGGACCTCCTCCTGTGCAAGGTTGAGTCCGATACAGTTTAAGGTGGTGCACAGGGTGCATATGATTCGGGCGAGAATGAGTGGGTTCTTTCAGGGGGTAGCAGATGAGTGCGAGAGGTGTGGGCAGGGGCCACGCGGTGGACCCGGACCCTTTGGTGGTGATATTTGGGGTTTCAGAGAAACCGGAGCTCATGGAGAGGAGGAAGGCCGTGTCGTGGCCTTCGCCTGTCTGATTACATGGCGGCGAATTTTACTGGAGTGGCGGTCGGCATCGCCACCGGGGGCAGCGGCTTGGTTGGGTGACCTGCATGACATCCTGTGGTTTCAGAGGTAAAGTATGAGTTACGGGGCTCTGCAGGCGGGTTTGAGAAAAGGTGGGGGATGTTTGTGACCGTGTTTGAAGAGCTGTTTGTTGCGGGGGGGAAGGGGGTGAAAAAAGGGAAACCATTTGTACAGACTGTATAGTTGATTGTTGGGAAGTATGTTTCCCAAGGCGTTTCTTTGTTGTAACCTGTTTTGATACATGTTTGTAATAAAATACATTTTTTGAAAAAAGGAATAGGATGAACAGAACACAGGTGGGCCATGTACAAATGCTACACTGTATTGTCACCTGAAACTACCATACTGCATAAATCTGGCACAAATAAGGGCTGGGTAGGAGTCACGCATCCCATGGGCCTTCTGACTGACCTTTTGGACAGTCCTGTAGGAGGGACATCCTTACAAGAAACTTAGGTAGCACTGCTTCATTAGCCATTAAAAAGGCCAGCAGGTGCGGGCTGCATTATCAATTGCTCATAACTTGATTCAACTTGATTGTGTGCTTCATTAAGGAACATTAAGAGTAGGGGGGCGGGGGGAGTGCGGGGAGGCTGGAAGGTGGAGTTAAGGCCACATTCAGATCAGCCATGATCTCATTGAATGGCAGGGCAGTCATGAGGGGCCAAAATGGCCTCCCGTTCCTATTTTCTGTGCTCTTAGAAGCTTTCTAAACTTTTTCTCCCCCTCCTTTATAATACTTCCATTTGATTATTGCCATCGTTTTTGAGTGTGTGTATACTCCCTGTGCACACATGACTGCGTGGCAAAATTTGGCTCCAACTCCATCTACAAGGTTGCTGAAGACACGACCATAGAGGGTCAGATCGCGAACAACGACGAGTCAGAATACAGGAGGGAGATTGAGAACCTAGTGGAGTGGTGTAACGGCAACAATCTCTCCCTCAATGCCAGTAAAACTAAAGAGCTGGTGATTGACTTCAAGAAGCAAAGTACTGGACACACCCCTGTCTGCATCAATGGGGCCGAGGTGGAGATGGTTGACAGCTTCAAATTCCTAGGTGAGCCCATCACCAAAAATCTGTCTGGTCCATCCACGTTAATGCTACAACCAAGAAAGCACAACAGCGCCTTGACTTCCTCAGGAAACTAAGGAAAATCGGCATTTCCACATTAACTCTTACCAACTTTTACACCATAAAAAGCATCCTATCTGGCTGCATCACAGTTTGGTATGGAAACTGCTCGGCCCAAGACCGCAAGAAACTACAGAGAGTCGTGAGCACAGCAATGTCCATCACACAAACCTGCCTCCCATCCATTAACTCTGTCAACACCTCCCGCTGCCTTGGGAAGGCGGGCAGCATAATCAGACCCCTCCCACCCGGCTTACTCACTCTTCCAACCTCTTTCATGCATTAAATTATCTGTTTGCGCTGCACTCAGAAAAATACTTTCACTGTACCTCGGTACACGGGACATTAAACAAATCCAAATCTGAATTGCACACAGTTTTCTTCTCCTATGACTGGTGTTATCCCTAAATTCATTTCATCTTGCACTTGGAATTGGGAATCGTTATGTAAATGAGTTGGACCAGATAATCGTGTGCTGCTGGCACTGAAGACTCGAGCAGTTCTTAAAGCAGTGTGAACCAAATTAAAGTTGTCTTGGACCTAAAGACAAATATTAATCCCATTTTTCTTCAAGGATTGCTTGTGGATCTTTATAGCCCTAAACAAGAAGACAGGACTTTAGTTTAATTTTTTATTCAGACACTGGCATCTCCAACAATGCAATACTCTTAATACAATGCGATACTAAAGTATCAGCCTAAATTCTGCTCTAATACTGCAGTAGGGCTTGAATCTAGAACCTTCAGACTTGACCTGAGAATGCTACCAACTGAACAAAATTGACATTTTAAGTATAAAATTAGAGGAAATGTGCATAAATTTAGCAGGCCTTAAAGATTTTAGCTCTGAAACTGTCCCCACTATGTGGAATACATTTCTCAGAAAAAGCATTTACTGTTTTACAGGTTGCCATCTTTAAGAAAGTTGCATGGAATGGGATTCAGGTACATACGGATAAGCAGTGTGTACCAAACTCCAATACTTAGCTGAGTTCAGATTGGGAGTCCGGAAACCCCAGATCCCAGTGGGCCTGGGGACTTCTGCGCTGACTTGGAAATGGCCATACATGCAAACTTGGTGTCTTACAAGTCTTCAAGCTGGGAACCGATCCAGCACGCATGCGCAGTTCATTTTTCGGGCCAGGAACCAAGCCTGTGCACAATCGCAGAAGAAAAAAAGAGAAAAGTGAAACAGTGAGAAACTACAGGTCCTAAAGAGGAGTGACAGTGCAGAGAATGTTTCTCAGGGAGCTGGGCACGGAAGGGGGCAGGGAGAACGTCCCAAACCAATAAGAGTCCAAATGTCCCAGGGAGTGGAATAGAGCGGTTCCAGAAGGAAGTCCCAAGTTAAAGACAAGGAGAGGAATCCGAAACAGGCGGAGCCAGATTTACAATGAAACACACCGTTCCCAGGCCGTAGAGGCCCTGTACCGGCCGGTGCACTGGTCATCACATCAGAGCCTGATTAAACTGCATTTGCTGACAAACTCATCAGCAGGCAATACAGACCAAAATCAGAATCTGATTGGTGAGTCTGTGTTATGAGCCAGGGTTTAGAGAACCCCAAAGTATATCATGGAGTTCCCCTGACCCACAACTTTTAATAGATTGTGGTATGGGGAGCACATTCTACAGGTGTGGTAGAGCAGAAATGGAAAAGTAATTTTAAAAAGCTAAACAATGTTTATTCTATGAACTCAAGTTAACCTTTTTAAAACATACAGTGAACATCTTAGCAACCATTAATTCAAATACAACCCCCAAAGAATACAACACTAAGTAATCCTTTAAGCTTTCCTTTTAACATCCATAAGACTTAAAAACACCTTTCAACAGAAACACATTAGGTTTACATTCACTACTGAGAACATTTATAATTCTGAATTAACCAAATGATCAAGAGATAGTCTTTTGATGGCAGAGAGAACAGCAGCACACCTGCTTGGTCTGGCTTCAGCTACAACACTGAAAACAAAACTAAAACACACCCTGCAGCCTGCTCAAAAACGGAAGTAAAAAGCTGACAGACAGCCCAGCTCCACCCACTCTCTGACATCACTGCAGTAATAAACACCCATTTCTTAAAGGTACTCTCACTACAGATATTTATATACACACCCATTTATAAACACCCATTTCTGAAAGGTACTCTCATATGACATCTGAAAGAGCAGGAAAACACTGGTCCGAACCTTATGAATGCTTAACTTTAGCCATGTGCAATGAAGCGAGGCGACTAGGTGAGGAGAAAAAGACAGTGGCTGCTGAAGTTTCACCGTTTCTGTGAAAGGCAAGCATGTTTGCAACTCAACCCAGAGCAGAACAGCAACAGTAAGGCATCGAAAGCCACCACGAGGTGAGGTCAGCCGCTGAGGGGAGAAACAGCTGGTGCAAACAGGAGACTCGACCCAGAGCTGAGAGCAGGCCAACAACAGCAAAGCACCGAAAGACACCACAAGGTGAGGTCAGCCGCCAAGTGGAGCAGGTGAGGTGCGCAGGTTTGCGACTCGACCAGGGCAGGCCAGCAACAGTGAGGCGCCAAAATTAGGCCACCATTAGATGAGGTCAGCTGCCGAGTAGGCGAGGCAAGGAGGTTTGTGACACAACCCTGGCCAGGAATAAAGTCTTAACCACAGGAGGCTGCGTCGAAGACCCCAGGCTAGTGAGGTGAGAATTGGAGAATGGGAGGAGACTAAGGGAATGGGGTAGAGGGGGAAAGAGTGAGGGTGTGCGGGCGGGGGGGGGGGGGGCGGTGGGAAGAGTGTGAGAGTGTGGGGAGATGATAGTACGTGAGGGGGTTGGTCAGGGTTTCAGACTTGCAAGGAGAGAGATTGTGTGAGGGTTGGATTGCATTTTGGAAGGAGGGAGAGTTTGATGGAGTTGGGGGTCCACGGGGAAGGAGAGTTTGTGAGGGCGTAATGGCAGGAGATAATTCGCAATATGAAGCGACACTATCAATCTGACAGTCAAAAAACACAGAAAATTGTAGGCGAGGCAAAAGGTCGAAGCTAGGCAAAAAAGCAGTTTGTCATTTTACTTTTAAAAGTTTGAAGTATTGAACAATGCCCAAACTCCTGCACTGGACTGGCTCATTCTAGCCAGTGCTGCAGTGATGTCATTGGCAAATGTTTTCATCTTGTTGCTCATCAGCAAGTTCCATGTTTGCTCACCTCAAGACTCACATATCGCAATATTGACTGTCCTTATGATAATTCTGACAAGAGGTAAGCTTGGATTTCAATTCAGTAATTATTCATACAGGCGTGTTTTTACAAGTTAAAAAGCAGCAATCAATTTATGTTATTTTGTGGCTTGCCCCATTGTGTTTTTGGAGAAGGGAGGGTGGGATCGGGAGAAGCATAATGTTGGGGGTGGGGGAGTGCCTAGAAATGATAGTGAGCGCAGAGCCCCATGAACTGTAAACCCGCCTCTGGAAACTGGTCCTGTTAAGTAAAATTGAAAGAGGCTGAGAAACAGGCTGCAAATTAAAGACAGGCTGCGTGGAGTATACTTGAAGCAAGGTGGACTTGAGAGAAGCCCAGAAGATCCGTGGAGAAATCCCGACACATGGTGACTCCTTACTGTGGGCCTTTTGGAGCAGTGGGGTTCTGCTTGACACAACGGAAGGTCTGAAGGTGTGCTTGGGAGGTCAAGCTTAACTGTATGTGGCGATCCAGATGAAAGGAATCTCAGACAGCGAGACTCAAACCCTGGAGGTGGATCCTTGTTGAAGCCATCCGAGTGGGAGCAATATTTGGAGAGAATTCCAAGGCATGTTGTTCAGATGGGGAAACTCATGAGAAGGACAGAGTTTCAGTGAGACCGGTTGTCTCACAATGTAGCAAGTGTCAGGGTGGATGGTTCAGAAATCCATAGAGTCTGCTTTGGTATGTGGTGTATCTGCCCACAATTTGTCAGTTGGTTCACATGTACTGCATATATAATTTGAATATTACAGTAGAAGATAGATATGGTGAATTATTTTATCTTTCCAAATTTGTATGTATCTGTTAAGCGATAGCTGGGGTGGAGGAATAGTGAATATTTCAGTCATTTTCCTCTGTTTGTATTGAAATCTTTCCAACCTCTTAGGTGTATATTGGCCCCTTTTTTCTTTGTTTAATAAATGGTGTATTCTTTGTATTAAAAGTTCATCAGCAGACTATTGTGATGTGTTCAGTAACATAGCTCCACGGTTTCTGAAAAATAGAAGTTAGGATCTACCAAGCCAGCTTTCATTCTGGTATATGACTAGTCCAGTATTGCCATCAGTGCAGAACAACTGAAGGATATCACTGTGCATGTGATGCTCATAAACCATGAGAACCATGGAAGTGGCATCCCTAGAGAGCCAAATTGTTCAGGTTGAATAATGTAGGACCTAATGGTGGATAGTCAAAAACTTTGTTTCATTCACTTTTGGGAGCAAACATTCACAAAATCTTTGTTATATTTTTAGGCTTTAATTAGATATTTTTCTTGTTCTTAATCACAAATACTACCTTTTAAGTGTGCCCTCATACAAACAAGAGTGTTCTTATCTACACAATAATAGGCTAATGTAGCATTGCCCTATGATGACCAAAAATCTTTGCCACTGTAATTTCCACTGAATTGATACAATATATCATGAGAACATGTGACTTAGGCTATTGATTACTTTTCAAGTTTATTAAAACTAAGTTAAGCAGCAGTGGAAAATCAATAACTTACACTTCATCCAGTACAAATTAATTTTAATTTGCTAACTGTTAGAAATACTAAACCTGGACAAACCTCCATAACTTAATCCATTAGTGGGGTTTTATCCAGCCTCTGTCTCAATAGGGATAGAAAAGATATCCACTTGTATCCTTTAAAATTCAGAACAGTAACATAGGAAAGCAAAAGGTCGTGTTGATGTAAGAGATCCCAATTTACATAAATTTGTTTTAGATGAGCACACCATCTACATGCAATTTGATATCACAGGTAGGAGAGTCAAGCAGGTAAATAATCTGCTTGTTTTCAACTGCTCACTTATCTGATTTTAATTGGGCAAGTAGGTTAAAATACACTCCTTAAAGTCCGACTATTTAGCCCGAATTTCCCAAATTTTTCCAGCCATGGAACTCTTTTGACCTCCCGATAGTGGTGAAGGACATTGTTATTGTGTTGACGAGCCAAACCACAAAACAAGTTGTCTTCTTGCAATAGGTAGAACATACAAAAACCTAGAGCAAGATTCTCTGCGGGTCATTCGGCAAGATTTATTGGCCACATCCGCCCGCGACCAGAAATTCCTGCCCAAGGTCAACGGACCATTATATGGTCCCTGTCCCGTCCGTGGCGATCTTGCGGTAGGCACAGACAAAAATTCCAGCCCTAAGTGTTGACGCCAGGACTGAATTGTACGCGGCTCGCATTTCCGTTGGGGACGCTATTCGGTAACAAAGTCATTCGGCAAATGAGCCAGCACTCTGCCGGCACAAATTCAGTGCAATTCACCGCCCAGTGGGTGTTCTAACTGCTGGGGCTGTAGTTAGCACAAAAGACCCTCGCAGCTGGAGCTGTTTTTAAGCACTCCACTTACCACACACTCATTGCAGCCACGAAGATGGCTGACAGAGAATGTGCCCACCCGATGTCGGGGTCCGAGGTGGACCCACAGCTCCATGCCAGTGAAGAGTAGAGGGACACCCTCTTCCTCAGGGTGGGCCGGAGTTTCATTCCTGCCCTCCTGAACAGCGCTTGGGATTGGTGGCCGAGGCAGTCAGTGCTGCCAGCCTCACCAGTAGGAAAAGGCTGGTGATTCAGAGGGATGGGGGTCATTAGTGAGGCTTCTGCCCAGAGAGAGGCAGAAAACCAGGGAGATCTCCAAAGGCCACGGTAGGTGTCCTCTGGTTGGGGTGAGTTCTGCTAATCCCCGCTTACTCTGCAGTCAGGCAGCGCTTCTAAAGAGTGCCATCACCTGGTGCGCCCGATCGGGCTTGGCCACTCCCATCACTGTGATGATACAGCTGGGGTATGAGGATGTCCAGAGGGGCAACCTGGGTGGCCTCTCAGATGACCAGAGGCTTTCTGAGCATTCACAGGACACAGATAGCACTCAGCAGTGTGAGGAGCCAGAAGCCTGTAAATAGCACCAAAGGAATGTGTTTAAAAGACCAGACTGCAACAATGGTGGTCTGAGCCGGGCCATCTCGATCCCGAGGGGGACATCCAGAGTCCACAGATTTACCACCGAGTCACTCCCTGCTACTGCCCCCAGCCCAGGCAGCCAGCCCCAAGCAAGTCGAACAGTTTTCAATGGTTTTTCTGTTTTTTCTTTAGCCTCCTGCTTCTCTTTGCAACCGTGGTGCCCATTCCCCTTTGTAAATACTTGTAGTATGTACTTTTAGCTATGAGGAGCGGTTGAATAAACTCGGTTTGTTCTCACTGGAACGACGGAGGTTGAGGGGCGACCTGATAGAGGTCTACAAAATTATGAGGGGCATAGACAGAGTGGAGAGTCAGAGGCTTTTCCCCAGGGTAGAGGGGTCAATTACTAGGGGGCATAGGTTTAAGGTGCGAGGGGCAAGGTTTAGAATAGATTTACGAGGCAAGTTTTTTACACAGAGGGTAGTGGGTGCCTGGAACTCGCTACCGGAGGAGGTGGTGGAAGCAGGTACGATAGTGACATTTAAGGGGCATCTTGACAAATACATAAATAGGATGGAATAGAGGGATACGGACCCAGGAAGTGTAGAAGCTTGTAGTTTAGTCGGGCAGCATGGTCGGCACTGGCTTGGAGGGCCGAAGGGCCTGTTCCTGTGCTGTACTTTTCTTTGTTCTTTGTAGTAATTTGCGCGCGCGAGGCCTCCACCTGATAGGGACAAAGCATTGCGGAACGGAGAAGCATTTTGTGTCCAAGCCACTAATCACATTTAAATACATACAAATGCTGGTTTTGCATAACCTCGTTTTCATCGACGGGGAGGTAGTGGAGGATGGCCCCCAAATCAGCACCGGCTGCAAACCTCGCTTTTTACCAGATGCTCGATTCTCCATCCGATCGCTACTTGCTTTTCCGGTGTTGCACAAATCCAGTCCCTAAAGTCTTTTCTATTTCTTATATGGATATCTTTACTATAATTAAGATGTTCTTTTATTAATGTTCTTATGTCTTACCTTTTTGTCATTTTTAATGGGAGGAATGTTGCTGCTCCATTTGGTTCGGATGGGAAGAATGCTGCTGGAATGTTGGGTTCTCATATTGGACACACTCTCATTCACTCTTCTCTCACACAAGTCATGCTCTCTCTCTCTGGGCGGGATTCTTCCATTCGGCAGCAAAGTGTCCACGCTGTCAGAACGGGCCGCTGGAAGTACCGATTCTGGGCCCTACAGGGGGCCAGCACGGCGCTGGAGCGGTTCACGCCACTCCAGCCTCCCATGTGGCACGAACTGTGCACCGCTCCAACCCGCGCATGCGCAGTGGCGCTGGCATCAACGAGGACATGCGCAGTGGCGCCGGCGCCAACCCGCGCACACGCGGTGGCCTCCCTCAACGTGCCGGCCCCGACGCAACATGGCGTGGGAGCTCAGGGGCCGGCGCGTAAGAAAGTAGGCCCGGGATCGAGAGGCCGGCTTGCTGATCAGTGGGCCCTGATCGTGGGCCAGGCCCCATCAGAGGTCTCCCCCCCCCCCCCCCCACCCCCACAGGCCTCTCCCGACCCTGCGCGCAGAGTTCCCGCCGGCTGCGACCAGGTGTGGATGGTGCCGGCGGGTCTCTGCCTTTTCAGAGCGGCCGCTCGGACCATCCGGGACGGAGAATCGGCGGCCCGGCCGCCTAGAGCGGGCCGCAATCGGCGCTGCGGCAAACGCACCGGAGCCAACGGCGCCGATTCTCCGCTCCGCAGAGAATCGCGTGCCGGTGTCGGAGCGGCGTGGCGCGGTTGTGGAGATTCTCCGGCCCGGCGCAGGGCTTGGAGAATCCCGCTCTCTATCTCTCACACACACTTGCTCACTCACTCATCTCTCACACACTCCAATATCTCACACTCACTCTCATCTCTCTCTCTCTCTCTCTCACACACACACACATGCATACATACTCACCTCTATCTCTCTCTCACACTTATCCACCTCTCTCATTCTCATCTCTCACACACACTCATCTCTCTCTCTCACACGCATCTTTCACATAACTCATCTCTCTCCAAGGTCTGACCTCTCCCCCCTTCACAGACCCCACTATCACCATCACTCCCCCTTCGCAGCCCCGCTCTCACCCCATTGCTCCCCTTCTCAGACCCCCTCTCACCATCGCTCCCCCTTCGCAAGCCCCGCTCTCACCATCGCTCCCCCTTCGCAAGCCCCACTCTCACCCCATCGCTCCCCCTTCGCAGGCTCTGCTCTCACCATCGCTCCCCTTTCGCACGCCCCACTCTCACCCTATCGCTCCCCCTTCGTAGGCCCCACTCTCACCCCATCGCTCCCCGTTCACAGGCCCCACTCTCACCCCATCACTCCTCCTTCACCGGCCTCACTCTCACCATTGCTCCACCTTCGCAGGCCCCACTCTCACCCCATCGTTCCTCCTCCACTCTCACCCTTAATTGATACAATTAAGTGTTGTGTTATTTCCAGCTCGGCCAATCAGAGGCTGGATTCTGTAGAAGGTAGCCTCTGATTGGACAAGAATCACAGAATCACAGAATGTACAGTGCAGAAGGAGGCCATTCAGCCCATCGAGTCTGCACCAGCCTTTGGAAAGAGCACCCCACTCAAGCCCACACCTCCCCACTATCCCCGTAACCCAGCAACCCCACACAACCTTTTGGACACCCAGGGCAATTTATCTTGGCCAATCCACCTAACCTGCACATCCTTGGACTGTGGGAGGAAACCGGAGCACCCGGAGGAAACCCACGCAGACACGAGGAGAACGTGCAGACTCCACGCAGACAGTGACCCAAGTCGGGAATCGAACCTGGGACCCTGGAGCTGTGAAGCAACTGTGCTAACCACTTGTGCTACGGTGCTGCCCCAGTTCTGGTGTGCAGAAACCTCTCAATGCTTCTTTTAATTCCATAAATCAAGATTTCAACTAATCAATCAAAACCCAACGGTGGGATTTTCCAGCCCCCTGGGGTATGTTTTCCAGCATTGGAGGCCGATGCCTATGGTGGTTCGCCAATCATGCCCTGGGGGGAGTGGGGGGGGGGGGGGGTCAGAGAGAGAGACCGGAAGATCCTGAGAGCTAGAAAATTCTGTCCCAAGACTTTATGCACATTTTTCACTTTTTACTTCAATTGTGTTGCTTTCAGAGTCAGCACTGGTTAAAATTGTTAATCGTTACTCAACTCTGGATCTGGTTTTTTTATGTCTATGGGGGTCATTTTAATCCTGTCTCACTGCCAAGATTGGGTAGGTGTCAAGTTGAGACAAGGAAGTTTATCATAACCTGCAAGGTTCTGTGGGCAGTTGAAAACCCATTTAAAGCAGATGGGGGCTTTATAAATTTATCAGTAAGAGTCCAATTTCATTTTAACCCAGGTCTGATTGGGAAATTTGCTGCATGCTTCTTGCCTGGTAAAAGCAGATTGGCATCTGTCAGGAGGGATGAAGTCAGCGACTTTCCTTTGTGGGATCAGGAGGAGCAGATGTACCCCTGCCTGAGTCTTCACTTCTCTCATGCAAAAGTCCACCAAATGTCCCACCAACCTGGCACTTAAAATTGCAGGAGGCTGCATTCTCCTGCGAGTGGGCGTGAAATTAACTTGCCTGCTCTGAATTTAAATGTCAGCCATGGATCAGTTAGCAGCTCACTCAAATCCCAATCACAAAGTTTAGCGGGGCTTGAACACAAAAATCAAGACAGTGCAGTACTGAAGTAGCACTGAGGTACTTCCTTTCAGGTGAGATGTTAAACCAAGGTGCCATCTGCCTGTTCGGGTGGACATAAAGATCCAGAGTGGGATTTACCGGCTGTTCGCGCCGGTGGAAAATTCCAGTCCCACGCCTGCGCACAGGTTTCCCGGCGGCGAGAGGAGGTGTCAGTGGGAAATCACATTGACAATGATAGGACCGGTAGATCCCGCTGGCGGCCTGCCTCCCCCACTGAAAAACACATGGCGGGGTGGTCGGTAAGCCCCGCTTCCGATGTTACTATTTTGAAGAAGAGCAGGGTAGTCATTCCCAGTGTTCCGCCAACATTTATCCCTCAATTGACATCAGGAAAAAAAAGTAAATACCTTGTCATTTCCACATTGCTGTTTGTGGGACATTGCTGTGCACCAATTAGCTGTCACGGTTCCCACATTACAACACCGACAACACTTCAAAACATACATGGATTTCCATTGGCAGCTATAAGGTGAGTGGTCACACAGAAGGTGGCACCCGCTTGGGGACTTGGGTTTTGGACCTTTTTGTCCAGTTAATGGGCGCAGTTTTGGGAAGGAAGGTGGAGTAATTGAAGTTTGTTTGTTACTCCTCCCATGTGGGATATCTACAGGATACTACACGAGACAGACGTCGAATAAATGGCCCTCATTGGACTTAGAAGGCCCTCATGGTAGAGTGGAAGAGAAAATGGCAGAGCCCCACATGTCGTCGATGTTGTTCCAATGGATGACAGAGAAGTTAGTGGAATTCCTTACGGGGGAATTCCAGAAGTAAAGACTGGCGATGTTGGAGGTCCAATGTGATTGAGATGGTGGTGGCACCCATTCCCATGACTTTAGATAGTGTGGAGCAGTGGTTGGAATCGCTGGGCTCGACGATTTGGGAGGTGGAGGAGGCGGTCACAGACCAAATTGACTAGATTGCCTCTTTGGGGGCAGAAGTGACATTGTTGCAGAGGCTCAAAAAGCCAAGGTGGATGACCAGGAGAACCAGTCCAGGCATCAGAAGCAGAGGATCGTTGAGCTACTGGAGGACATTGAAGGTATGATCACCATAGAGTATACGGCGAAGGTGTTCGGGATGTTGGTGGTGGAGGGTTTCTTTGCGACCCCTCCCGAGGTGGACTGACGAAAGCCCAGATCCGGGGATCCACTGCGGGCAGTCATAGTCCGTTTCCATAGATATCTGGACAAGGAGCGGATTTTAAAGTGGGCGAAAGCAACGTGAGAGAGTAGATGGGAAGGCCATCAAGGTAGCGAAACAGAACTGGCAAAACTGCGAGCTGGGTTCAAAGTCAAGGCAGAGCTCTAGTAGAACAAGGTGCGGTTTGAAGTGGTATCTGGCTCGCCTGTGGGTCACTTTCAAGGACAGAGACCATTATTTTAATACACTGGAGGAGACAAATGACTGTTGAAAAATGGACTGGGAAAAATGATTGTGGTTGATGGATGTTATGGAGTTTTGAATTTTTCATGTTCATGCTTGTCTTTTTCTGTGTTTTTTGCCGTTCTGGTTTTCATTCTTTCCCATGGTAGTATGGGATTTCTTGTTTCATCAAAGGAGGGTGTGGATTCTTCCTTCCCAGAATTATGGCTTTAAAAGAGGGGGTTGTTTGTTTTTCTGTGTTGTACTTCCCTTGGGAGTCACTCTGCTAGCAGCTATGCTAGTTAACGGGAGCAAAGTGGGGGAGAGGACTGCGGCTGATTACAGGTGGGGGTATTTGTGGGGTAAGGTAATGAGCCTAGGTTGGCTGGATTTTCTTTGGGAGGGGGTAAGGGTGCTTTTTGGAGCTCGGTGGGATGGTTATTCGAAGTTGGGAGGGGGGTAGGGACAGGGAAGGAGTTTTGGATAGGAGGTCGGGAGGGGAGGAGTTTGGGGTGAAGGTGGGGTGCTGGCAATGAAGGTTTTTTTGTTTATGGATTTGTCTGAGGATTTTGGGTGGGCTTAGATTTGGGATAGGTTTGGGCCCTGTTGGTTTTCCTCAAGGGTAAGGTATGGCTGATTCTAGTAAAGCGGGGGACCAGAGACCCCAGTTAGGATGGTTACGTGGAACGTGAGCAGGTTAAGCGGTCCGGTTAAAAGATCCCAGATGTTTGTACATTTGAAGAGTTTGAAGGTGGGTGTAGTCTTCTTGCAGGAGATGCGTTTGAGGGTTAGGGATCAGACGAGGCTAAGGAAGGAATGAACGGGGAAGGTGTTCCACCCTAATTTTGATGCAAGGGCGAGGGAGGGTGGTGGTCGTGACTAACAGGAGAATGGCTTTTAAAGCAGCCAGTATTTTGACGTATCGGGGGGGGGGGGGGGGTGCAATACATGATAGTGAGTGGTGGGGTGTTGGCGGTCACTTCGATGGCTTCAATGGACATTTATGCATTAAATTGGGACTTTATCAAGAAGCTATTGATAGCTGTCTTTTGTGAGTGCCACGAAGAATCCAGCACGAGTTTTAAGGATACAAAGTAATAACATTTATTTACAATAACATATATACATAACAGTAGCAGTAACTTCCCTTGCTACATACTCCTTCCTGCTGGTTCCTGAACTGGCCAGCTTTATTTATACTAGGAGTTTACTAATGGTTTCTCCGCCCCCCTCATTGGGGAAGCTCATACTCCCACAGGATTGTGGGATAGTCATTAGTCCCCAGCCAATGGTAAGTAGGCAGGTTATAACACCGTCCTTGGGCTAGATTTGCACCAATTGACCATGGGGAGAGCTTTCAATTGTGTATTAGCCCCAAGGATGTATAGGTCGAGTCCCAAGTCTTTTGTAACTTTGGGGATGAAGAAGGAGCTGACAGTGTTCATGGAGCAGATGTGGGGGGCTGGGGGGTTGAACTGTGGAGATTTAGACATCCGAGTGAAGGGAGTTTTCCTTCTTCTTGCAGATGCACTGGGTCTACTTCCAAATAAATTTTTTGGTGGTGCAGGAATCGTTACTCTCAGGGTAGGGGACTGGTTACTCGGCGATTGTAATATTGGACCACACTCCACGCTGTGCGGATATATAGCTGGCGGCAGGCTGAGCCCACTGCTCCCGTGGAGGTTGGACACGACACTCCTGGCAGATGAAGCGGTTTTGTAAATGGTTGGCTTCGAACATCCCGGAACTATGTGCGTTTTAACAACAATGGGGAGGTTTCACCCTCCACATTCTGGGAAGCATTGAAGGCAGCGGTCAGGGAGGAGATAATTTCATATAAGGCCCACAGGAATAGGGTTGGAAGTGCAGAAAGGCAGCGGTTAGTTCACTCCATTCTGGAGGTGGACCGGCAATACTCCACGGCCCCAACTGCGGAGTTAGCAGAGAGGAAGAGCCTACAGATGGAGTTCAAGCTTGAATCGACAGGGAAGGTGGTGATACAACTTTGTCAATCGCAAGGGGCATGTTATGAATACGGTGAGAAGGCCAGTATTTATTGGCTCACCAGTTAAGATGGAAGGCACCGGGGCCGGATGGTTTCTGGTGGAATTCTATAAAACAGTTTGCGGCCTTGCTGGCACCACACTTATTGGGGATGTTTTTTTAAAAATATATATTTTTATTAAGGTTTTGCAAAATTTTTCATAATAAAACAGTAGTAACAATAATAACAAAACAAAATAGAGTGAACATTAACATAGTGAAAAAGGAGAATATACAATAACAATTAAATAGACATTACCCCACGTGACTCAGTCTTCCCACACCATCCCAATGAAGCACTCACCCCCTCCCACCCCCCACGGATTGCTGCTGCTGACATTTTAACTTTCCCTGAGAAAGTCGACGAAAGGCTGCCACATCTGAGAGAACCCTAGCGTAGACCCTCTTAAGGCAAACTTTATTTTCTTGAGGCTGAGAAACCCAGCCATGTCGTTAACCCAAGTCTCTACACTCTGGGGCTTCGAGTCCCTCCACATTAATAAAGTCCGTCTCCGGGCTACTAGGAAGGCAAAGGCCAAGATGTCGGACTCTTTCGCCCCCTGAACTCCCGGGTCTTCTGAGACTCCAAAGATCGCTATCTCTGGGCTCGGCACCACCCGTGTGTTAAGCACCTTGGACATTACCCTCGCGAACCCCTACCAGAACTCTCTAAGCTCCGGGCATGCCCAAAACATGTGGACATGGTTTGCTGGGCTGCCCTTGCACCTCGTACACCTGTCTTCTACCCCAAAAAACTTGCTCATTCTCGCTGCCGTCATGTGTGCCCGGTGGACCACCTTAAATTGAATTAGACTGAGCCTGGCACATAATAAGGAGAAATTAACCCTGCCCAGGACCTCTGCCCACAGACCCACTTCCAACTCCTCACCTAGCTCCTCCTCCCACTTGCCCTTGAGCTCCCCCACCTGGGTTTCCTCCGCCTCCTGTAGTTCCTGGTATATCTGACACCTTCCCCTCCCCCACCCAAGTGCCAGAGACCACCCTGTCCTATATCCTCAGTGGTGGCAGCGTTGGAAAAGCCACCACCTGTTTTTTCAGGAAGGCTCGTACTTGCAGATATTTAAAGGCATTTCCTGGCGGCAGATTAAATTTGTCCTCTAGCGCCTTCAAAATGGGAAAGCTTCCGTCTATGAACAGATCCCCCATCCTTCTGATGCCTGCCCTCTGCCAGCTCTGGAACCCACCATCCATCCTACCCGGGATAAACCTGTGGTTGTTACATATCGGGGTCCAGACCGACGCTCCCTCCACCTTCTTGTACCTCCTCCACTGCCCCCAGATCCTCAGTGTCGCCACCACTACCGGACTTGTGGAGTAACGGGTCAGCGAGAACGGCAATGGAGCAATTATCAAAGCTCCCAGACTGGTACCTTTACATGACGCCGCCTCCAGCCGCTCCCATGCCGACCCCACCCCCCCCCATCGCCCACTTCCTAATCATGGCTATATTAGCCGCCCAGTAGTAGTTTGTTCTGCAGTGCCACCCGCCCCACCCCCGACTGCAGTCCAACAGCAATCTCCTTACTCGTGGGGTCTTATTCGCCCACACAAAGCCCAAAATTATCCTACTCACCCGCTTAAAAAAGGCCTTAGGGATGAAGATGGGGAGGCACTGAAAGACAAACAAAAACCTGGGGATGAACGTCATTTTCACGGTCTGTACCCTCCCTGCCAATGACAGCGGGAGCATGTCCCACCTTTTGAAGTCCCCTTCCATTTGCTCAACCAACCGGGTCAGATTGAGCCTGTGCAGGACATCCCATTTCCTGGCCACCTGTATACCCAAGTAACGAAAACTTTTCTCTACCATCCTGAGCGGCAACTCTTTCAGTCTCTTCTCCTGGCTCTTGGCCTGGATCACAAACAACTCACTCTTTCCCATGTTCAGTTTGTACCCTGAAAAACTACCAAAATCCCTCAGGATCCGCAAAACCTCCCCCATCCCCTCCACAGGGTCCGTAATGTACAGGAGCAAGTCATCCGCGTATAGCGAGACCCGATGTTCCACCCCCCCCCCCCCCCCTCCCGCCCCTGAACCAGTCCCCGCCAGTTCCTCGAGGCTCTCAGCGCCATAGCTAGCGATTCTATAGCTAGGGCAAATAGTAATGGAGAGAGGGGACACCCCAGCCTCGTTCCCTGGTGAAGCTTGAATTAACCCGACCTCAGCCGGTTTGTACATACACTTGCTACAGGCGCCTGGTACAGCAATTTCACCCAGCCATTAAAGCCTTCACCAAACCCGAACCTCCCCAGCGTTTCCCACAGGTACTCCCACTCCACCCGGTCAAAGGCTTTCTCTGCGTCCATCGCTGTTACCACCTCCGCCTCCCCTCCTTCTGAGGGCATCATAATAATATTCAAAAGTCTCCGAACATTGGTATTAAGTTGCCTGCCTTTAACAAACCCAGTCTGGTCTTCCTCTATCACCCCTGGGACGCAATCCTCAATTCTTGTGGCCAGAATCTTAGCTAGCAATTTGGCATCCACAAGAGCGAAATTGGCCTGTATGACCCGCATTGTTCAGGGTCCTTCTCTCGTTTAAGAATGAGTGAGATCAAGGCCTGTGACATTGTTGGGGGGAGGATTCCTTTCTCTCTAGCCTCATTGAAGGTCCTCATCAGGAGTGGGCTCAGTATTTCCGAATATTTCTTATAAAATTCTACCTGGTAACTGTCCGGCCCCGGGGCTTTACCCGATTGCATGCCCTCTACACCCTTGACAATCTCCTCCAATTCAATTGGGGCCCCCAGCTCTTCCACCAGGTCCTCGTCCACCTTTGGAAACCTCAACTGGTCCAAAAATTGCCTATCCCTTCCGCTCCCGTCAGGGGCTCCGACTCGTATAGTTTACTATAGAACTCCTTAAAGACTCCATTCACCCCCCCCTGGATCCAAGATCGTGTTACCCTCCTTATTCTTTATACCCCCGATTTCTCTGGCCGCCTCCCTCTTTCGCAGTTGGTGTGCCAGCATTCTGCTCGCTTTCTCCCCGTACTCATAGACTGCCCCCCTTGCCTTCCTCAGCTGTGCTACCGCTTTCCCTGTTGTCAGCAGTTCAAATTCCGCCTGCAGACTCCGCCGCTCCCTCAGTAGCCCCGTCTCGGGGGCCTCCGCGTATCTCCTGTGCACTCGGAGTATCTCCTCCACCAGTCTCTCCCTCTCCGCTCTTTCTCTCTTTTCCCTTTGGGATTGAATTGAGATGAGCTCCCCTCTGACAACTGCCTTCAGAGCCTCCCAAACCGTTGCCGCTGCTACCTCACCCGTATTGTTTGTTTCCAGGTAATCCTGGATGTTCCTGTTAAGCAGCTGCCCCACATCCAGGTTCCAGAGCGGGCGCTGCCCTCTCTCCTCACTAAGCCGCAGGTCCACCCAGTGCGAGGCATGGTCCGACTGTGATTGCCGAGTATTCTGTCCCCGCCACCTTTGGGATTAACGCCCTGCTCAAGACAAAGAAATCTATGCGTGAGTAAACCTTATGAACGTGGGAGAAAAAAGAGAACTCCTTCGCTCTCGGCCGTGCGAATCTCCCACCCCCCCACCTCTCCTCATCTGCTCCATAAAACCCTTCAGTTCCTTAGCCGCTGCCGGTCGCTTCCCTGTCCTGGACATCGACCGGTCCAGTTCGGGGTCAATGACTGTGTTAAGGTCTCCCCCCATGATCAGGTTGTGTGACTCTAAGTCCGGGATTTTGCCTATCATGCGTCTCATAAACTCCACATCATCCCAATTCGGAGGGTAGATGTTCACAAACACCACCCGGCCCCCCTCCAGCTTTCCACTCACCATTATATACCTGCCCCCCTTATCTGCCACAATTCTCCCAGCCTCAAATGCCACACCCTTACTGATCAGAATTGCTACCCACCTAGTCTTTGAATCCAGCCCTGAATGAAACACCTGGCCTACCCATCCCTTTCTCAATCTTGTGTGATCTGCTCGCTTTAAATGTCTCTCCTGAAGTATTGCTTTTTCTGCCTTTAACCCCTTTAAATGCGCAAACACGCCCATTCAAACCCCTCACATTCCGCGTGATCAGCCTCCCCCCCCCCCCCCCCGCCGACCAGCCATCACCCTTTTTTGGCCAGCCTCGAGCCCGTGCCCCTCGCTTCCACGAGCGCCCCCACAGGGAGCCACCGCTCCCGACCCTCAATTGGTTCCCCGAAATTGATACCTCCTCTGTCAGCAAAGCAGTATCCCCTCCCTCCCCTCCCGACCCCCCCCCCCCCCCCCCCCCAACAGCCCCACGACCCAAAAACCCCCAGTCAAGCACCAGCTAAGCACTTGCTCACCCCCCACTACGCTCCCGAGAGTCAGCGGACCCATGCTGACCCCGGTAGCTCCCGCCCCTGGCGCCGATCAGACTGTCGCCTCATTGTCCGGACCCCTCTCCCCACATGAATAAACCAATTTAGCTACCTCACCAGCCCCAGTGAGTAAATAGTAATATGAAAAGAAAAACAAACAAAAGACAGTAAGTGAGGAGACACTTACTGAACCAAGGCTCCAACTTCCCAAAAAATCGCACTAAGTACAGGGCCTCCTCCTCCCTCCGTATCTCAACTTTGCGGAAAACACTGCACCCCCAGCCACCACCACAGCCCTTACACGCACCCAACATTGTATACAATCTTATATCAAAATGGTACCGTGTTACCCAGCCCCACCGCCGCATTCCACCAAAGCTTAACTGTCCTTTAATTCGAGTCCAGCTTTTCTTGTTTGACAAATGTCCACGCCTCGTCCGCGTCTCAAAATAGTGATGCTGTTCCTTGTACGTGACCCATAGCCTTGCATCCCAAATTTCACCCCCTTGCTGAAGAGGGACGCCTTCACCCAGTTGAATCCAGCACGCCTCTTGGCCAGCTCCGCACCCAGGTCCTGGTAGATGCGTATCACAATGTTCTCCCACCTGCTGCTCCGTTCTTTTTTAGCCCACCACAAGACAAGTTCCTTGTCCGAGAAGCGATGAAATCTCACCACCATGGCCCTCGGCGGTTCATTCGCCTTGGGCTTCGTTGCGAGGGCTCTGTGCGCTCCGTCCAGCTCCAGGGGTCGAGGGAATACCCCCGTCCCCAACAGCATCTCCAGCATCTTGGACACAAATGCTCCCGCATCCGACCCCTCCACGCCTTCGGGGAAGCCCACAACTCAAGTTCTGTTACTAGACCTGTTTTCTAGGTCCTCCAGCCTCTCCTGCCACTTCTTGTGGAGGTCATCCTGCGCCTCCACCTTAAGGGCCAATATGACCAACTCGTCCTCATGGTCCGATAGCTTTTTCTCCATCTCCTTTATCCCTTTCCCTTGTGTCGCCTGAGTTGCGATCATTTGGTCTATTGATGCCTTCATCAGGGCCAGCATGTCCTTTTTAAGATCAGCAAAGCAGCCCCTAAGGAACTCCTGTTGCTCCTGTGACCACTGGGCCCATGCTCCCTGATCTATACTGGACGCCATGCTGTGCCTCGGCACCTGCTCCGCACGCTTCTGTCTGTCGGGACTTAAACGCTTCACCCGGCCACTCCTGGTCCAGCTATCCATACAACAGAGAGGGAATCCTTTTTGGCAATGTTCGCTTCACCAATCTGTCCTAAAAAGTCTGTGAAAACTCCTGAAAAAAGGTCCGAGAGTCCATTCCAGGCGAGAGTTACCGAATGCGCGACCTCTTCCTTCCTGGCCGCCACCGGAAGTCTCACTTATTGGGGATGTTTAATGTCTCTCTGTTTCGGGGGTGCTGCCGGCCACGTTGGTTCAGGCATAGATCTCTTTGATCCCGATAAAGGTCAAGGATCCCGGGAAGTGTGGGTTGCACAGGCCTATCTTACTGTTGAATACCAATGCAAAGTTACTAGCTAAGGTGCTTGCAGCACGTCTGAAAGGATGCCTACCAGAGGTGATCTCCAAGGTCCAGACAGGGTTTGTCAAGGGCCGATAGTTGTCGGCCAAATTCAGGAGGCTTTTAAATGCGGTCCTGTTGCACTCCTTGGGGAATGTTCCAGAGGTAATCATCTCCATGGATATGGAGAAAGTATTTGATCAGGTGGATTGTTGGTATCTGTTCAAGATTTTGGAGTGATTTGGATTTAGGCTGGCATTTATCTCCTAGGTAAGACTGCTGTATAGTTTCCCCCATGGCCAGTGTCCAGACCAACGTGATGAGTTAAGGATACTTCCGATTGTTCAGGGATACAAGGCAAGGAAGGCTGCTGTCCCCGTTACTGGCGATTGAGCCATTGGCCATCGCGTTTAGGTTGTCAGGCGGGGGGTGGGCTATCGAGAGAGGTGGCAAGGATTATAGGATGTGTCTTTACACGTTCGACCTGTTGCTATACATTTCAGATTCTCTCTCCAGTGTGGGGAGTGTAGATAATGAAGCTGTTGAGAAAGTTTGGATCATTCTCAGAATAAAAATTGAATGTGAGTAAGAGTGAGATCTTCCTGGTGAATCCCCCGGGGAAGGAAGCAGATTTGGGGAGGCTGCCTTTTAGGCTGGCCAAGACGAGGTTTACGTATTTATGGATTCAGGTGTCTCATGACTGGGCCTTGCTGCATAAATTGAACCTGGCCAGTCTGGTGGAGGGGATGAAGGGGGACATGAAGAGGTGGGATGCTCGCCCATTGTCTTTGAAGGGGAGACTGCAGACGGTCAAAATGAACATTCTGCCGAGATTTTTATTTATGTTCCAGTGTCTCTCGATCTCCCTCCCTTAATTTTTTTAATTAAGATTGATAAGTTAATCTTGGCCTTTATCTGGGCATGTAAAACCCCCAGGCTTCGAAGACCGTTCCTGCAAATGGAGCAGAAATTGGGGACTGCTGGTGCTATTGAATCTGATGTTCTATCATTGGGCAGCGAACATCGATTAAGTGCGAGGGTGAATGAATGAACCGGGGCCAAGTTTGGAGGTGGCTTCCTGTATAGGTTTGTGCCTATGGGCATTGGTTACAGCCCTCTTCCATTCTCTCTGGCCAGGTTTTGTACGAGCCCAGTGATGGTGGTGTCTCTAAGAATTTGGAACCAATTCAGGCGTCATTTTAAATTGGGAACAATGTCACTACTATCACCAATCTGTGAGAACCATAGGTTTGTGCCGTCCGGGATGGATGCAATTATAAGATTTGGAAGGGGGAGGAGCTTGAGAGGTTCAGCAATTTGTTTACGGAGGGTAGGTTTGTGGGACAGGAGGAGATAGTAGAAAAATTTCAACTCCCGAGGGAAAGTTTGTTTAGGTATATGCAGGTGCGAAACTTTGTTCATAAGGAACTGTCTTCATTCCCTCGGTTACCGGGACCTACACTTATGGAAAGGATGCTATTTCAAGATGAGATAGGGGAAGGGAAGATACCCGATAATATATGGATGGTTCTTGGAGACATGGAGAGCACTTGTTAGAGGAAGTGAAGGGGAAGTGGGAGGAGGAGCTGGTCCTGGGGCTGGAAGGAGGAATGTTGTGCGAGATCTTGCACAGGATGAATTCCACCTCTTCTTGTGCCAGGCTGAGCCTGATACAGTTTAAAGTTGGTCACAGGGCACACTTGACTAGAGCGCCACGTGATCATTGTTTGAGGTGGGGGGGGGGGGGGGGGGGGGGGGGGGTGCGGCGAACCGGCGAACCATTCACACATGTTCTGGTCCTGCCCTAAGTTGTTTGAATTTTGAGTCACCTTTTCTGAGACTATCGGAGATTGTGGGGGTTAGGTTGGAGCCATGTCCATTGGTGGTGATCTTTGGGGTGTTGGACTATCCAGTGCTCCTGGAGGGGAGGAAGGGTGATGGCCTGGCCTTCGCCTCTCTGGTAGCCCGGAGGCGAGCCCTGCTTGGATGGAAGCCATTGGCGCCACCTCAGGCCTTGGTGTGATTGGGGCACTTGTCAGAGTTTCTGAGACTAAAAAAGATTAAGTTTGTCATTAGAGGGTCGGAGGGAGGGTTCTGTTCCAGGTGGAAGCTGTTCATCACCTTTAAGGACTTGTTTGTGGCTAGCAGCTAGGGGGGTTGGGAGGGGGTCGGGTTAATGTTATTATATTAAAAACTGTTTTGTATGTGATAATCTGAACCCTTTCCTTGAAATAAAAATACATATATATTTTGAAGAGAGCTTTTTCCAAACATACACAATATCAACAAAATACACAGACCAATAAAACATAGTTATCAGTTTGTAAATGTTTTCCCCTTTTAACGCCCCCCCTCATCCACCCCTCGTGAAGTACAGCTCCTCAAATAAAGTCATGAACAGCCTCCACTGAACTTCGAAGTCCTCTTCTGATCCCCTCATAGTGAACTTAATTTTCTCCAGCCGGAGAAAGTAGTACAAATGCCCCAGATACACTGCCACGCCTGGTGGCGTCTCCAATCTCCAATTAAAAAAGGATCCTTTGTCAGGCGATCGGAGGCGAAGGCCACGACATTGGACTCCTTCCCCACCAGCACCCCTGGCTCCTCCGAAACCCCAAAGATTGCCACCATAGGGTCCAGCCTGACCTCGGCCCCACTATCCTGGATAACGTCCTCACATCGCTTCCCAAAAACTGTCCAACGTCTCGCAGCCCCAAATCAAGTGAGCATGATTCGCCAGCCCCCTTCTCACACCCATCTGTTACCCCCTGGAAGAACCCATTCATCTTTGCCGGAGGCATGCAGCATCTTGAACTGAATTAAGCTCAACCTCGCGCAGGAGGAGGTTGAGTTCACCCTCCGCATCACCTCACTCCACATTCCCCATCCTATATCCCTCCCAGCTCCTCCTTTATCCTCATCACCTGCTCTCCCAACCACCCGTATATGTCTCCATTCCTACCAACCCCCAAGTTATCAGGAAGCAGCAGTTGCTTTAATAACATGTATTTGGGTAGCTGGGGGAACGTCGACCACTCCTTTCACACAAGATCCTGCATCTGCATATATCTAAACTCAAAGCCCCTCGGTAACTCAAACCTCTCCCGCAGCTCGACCAGCCCCGCAAACTTCGCCTCTGAGAACATATCCCTAACCCACTCCAGTCCCACCTCCCTCCACTTTCCATGCATCCCATCCATGCCCCCCTGGCTTAAATCTATGGTTCCCACACAGTGGCGTCAACACCGACATTTTATCCAACTTAAAATGTCTCCTCAACTGGTTCCATATCCTGATAGTCGGCTGCACCACCGGACTCCCCGTATACTTCACTGGGGCTAACGGCAACACAGGGGCGTCACCAGCGCTCTCAAACTAGAATCCCGGCAGGACTTCTCATCCAACCTAATCCACTCCGCCCCTCCCCTGCCACCCCCCCAGCCCACCAATGCCTCACCTTCTCCACATTCTCAGCCCAGTAATAATGCATCATGTTCAGAAGCGGCAACTCCCCTTTCTACCTCTGCCTTTGTAGCAGAGTCCACTTCACCCTTGGTACCTTCCCCGCCCATATGAACTCTGAAATCTGTTCTTCCACCGTCCGGAAGAAGGCCTTAGGGAGAAAGGTTTGCAGGGTCTGAAACATAAACAGGAACCTTGGCAGCACATGCATCTTTACCACCTGCACCATCCCTGCAAATGTCAAGTGTAAAGTATCCCACCTCTTGAAATTCCCTGAACCTCTTCCACTGACGCTGTCAAGTTCCACCAGTGCATCGTGGCCCATCATTCATTACCTGGATCCCCAATTACCTGAACCACTCTCTGCCACCTGAAATGGTACTGCCCCAAATTGGCCCCCCTGCCCCACCGCATTCACCAGAAAAAACTTGCTCTTCCCTACGTTCAGCTTATACCCAGAGAAGACCCCAAATCTCTCCAATAGGCCCATAATTCTGCCATACTCTCCAACAGGTCCCTACCCCGCCTCACAATCCTTCGCCACTCAGCTGGCCCCCGAAGGGCCAACACCAAGGGCTCAATCACCAATGCAAATAACAACGGTGACAGTGGCATCCCTGCCTCATTCCCCTATGTAATCCAAAATACCCTGAATTTGCCTCGTTCATACGCACACTAGCCACAGGGGACACATACAAAAGATGGGCCCACGTCACAAACCTAGGCCCAAACCTAACCAGAATTTCAAACAGATACCTCTACTCTACCTTTGACAATCATTACTCTACTTGAGCTTTGACAAAGAGTCATCGGACTGGAAACATTAGCTCTTTTCTCTCCCTACAGATGCTGCCAAACGTGCTGAGATTTTCCAGCATTTTCTCTTTCATTTCAGATTCCAGCATCCGCAGTAATTTGCTTTTATACCTCTACTCTATCTGGTTCTGGTTAAGGGCCTTCTCCTCATCCATGGAGACAATAACCTCCGGTGGCTGCCTCCCTGATGGAGTCATAACTACATTCAGCAACCTCCTAATGTTACTGCAGAGCTGCCTATACATCACAAAACCCATTTGTTCCTCAGCAACCACCTCTGGTACACACCCCTCCAATCTGCACATCAACACTTTCATGTCCGTATTCAACAAAGTAATGGGCCTGTATAGGTCCTTCCCCTTTTTCAGGATCAATGAGATCTACGCCTGTGATAACATTGCTGGCAACTCGCCCTTCTCCAGCACCTCATTGAACATTCCCACACAGTGGGAGACCAACTCTGTCGTAAACTGCTTATAAAACTACACCGGAAAGCTGTCCAGCCCCATCATTTCCATAAACCCTCCCAGCTCTTTCACCATTTTTGACCTTCCATTGACTTGGGGCTAGACTTGTTCACCTTTGGCTCCATAACACAGTTAAAATCCCCTCTCATAATTAGCTGGTGCGAATCTAAGTCCAGAATCGCCCCAGTAACCTCTTTTTACAAACTCAGCATTCTTGCTAACTTTTGGTTGGTTCAATTGGCTCTGTTTTATAACCTTTGCTCTCGAGTCGCCAGGTATCTTTCTGATACCGCCACGAGGTTCAAGTTCAAGTAATTATCAATAACTCAATACACCAATTAGTAAGATTCAAATCAAAGCACATTTATTATACACAGTAATCGCTACTCATGCACAAATTCTACGTCTAAGCTACTTCTACAACTAACAGGCCTATACTTAACTTCGGACTGGCCCACCCGGTCAGGGGAACAAATGGCCTTTCGTTCGGGTTCTGAGTCTGCGGGATTCAAAAGTTGGTACAGACTGGTAGCTAGGAGCGCCTATCTCGTAGCGAGCGTTGACTTAAGACTTACGGGCTCTTGGCGGGAGCTGAACCGGTCACTGTCAAGGGTTGGTTCGCGTTGCTGAGTGACCCAGTCAAGAAGAACGATTTGAACTTGGGTGCTTAACTTTATAGTCCCCAGGGGCTTCCCGCCTTTCGGGGCGAACCCTGTACCTGGTTCCAAGTGATTGGACTTTGTTCCAATTGCTTGGTTCGATTTCTCCAATACTGGAGCGGTTCCCTGATCGATGGGCGGTCTTGAGGTGTCCGTTAATCTCTTATGTGTTGGCATCTGCTGGCGCCGAGGAGTATGGCTTGGCCTTGTTTATCACAAATGTTTCGATTTTTCCCGGGAATCGCTCATTAGTATGTAGATGGCTGCTACATTATTATGCAGATGGCTGCTTGTATCGATGCAGACTGGGCTTTTGCAGAGTTTAATACACAGTAAACTTGCACCTGCTAGTTTCTGCCTCTGTTGGCTGAATTTCCCTGCAGCCTTTGCTGTTTTCCATTTTACGCCGGGAGTTGGCCAACCCAGGTGGCTACAGCATTTTCCAGTTAGGCACACACATTGCCGAATACTACCGGCGCCCCCTTTAACACCCTACTCACTATCACAAACCTAACCCCCTCCCTGGGAGTGCTTCATAGGGCGGGATTGATGTGGTGCGCTCCAGGATTCTCCGTCTCGCAAGCCAGCCAATGGGGTTTCCCATTGTGGACAGCCCCATGCTGTCGGGAAATCACTGGGCTGCCAGCGCAACGGAGAATCCCAACAGCGGAGAATCCCACCCCTAGTGTTTCTGAAATGTGGTAAATAAACAAAAGTATTTATTTGCTTATATCTATTATTATTTTTTGTGTACCCATTTTGTATGTTTTGCTATGGAACAAGTCAATAAAAACGACATGTTAATTCAAAAGTACTGCATTGTATTTTCAATTTGCTCCATATTTTTTAGTTGCTCTGCACAAAATATTCTTTCCTGCCAGGGGGATGTGAAGGTGTGTTTTTGGACAACCATTTGACAGAGGCTTACAGGTCCCAAGTGACCTGGGGAGAATTTTATTTCTGAAATTCAGCAGGTCTGCCACAGGAGATCTGTTGTTTCCTCGCCATTGTGACTGGGATTTTATTTGCCCCTCCCTCATTGTGAGCAAGGGCGGTGCAGTCTTTCCATCTTATTATCGTTAGATTTTCCATGCGCTACATAACAGGATGTGAGAATTTTACTCTTTGAAAGATACTCTGAGTTTAACTTAGAAAGTTAATTGAAAGCTATCACAATCCAATCAATCAACCAATATGGTGTGATGTTAAGTTATAATAAGAGTTAATGATTGGTTATAACATTACTGGTTGTACAATAAAAACATATGTCTATGACAAGCAGTGTGTCCTGGTCCAGATCATTTTGACCTTCGCATACATTCTGGCCATATTCTTACCTCATCTTTTCTGTGGTAGCAGTGACAGACCACATGACCGGTTTGGGGCCAATTGCACAGCAGCATGCAAACCTGAGCCAATGGGGAGTTTGCACAGGGCCCTGGGAGTCAAAGTGTTAAGACCTGTGTGGTAGTCGGTATTAGAGGTATTAATGCTGTAATGCTGTAAGACCATTGGTGTAGGAGGTACTGTTTTCATTGGTTAAGCCTGCCTGTTGGTTCCGCCCAGTAAGGCGGAGGGAGTATAAGAGCCCGTGTCTCCCCAGCAGCTGCCTTCTGTACCTGTGCTGCTGGGGGAAACATCTAGTGTAATAAAGCCTTCAATTGTCTCCAATCTCGCTTCTGGAGTTATTGATCGAGCATCAATTTATTACACTAGATGTTAAAGAATGGAGCTCCGAATCAAGCCAGAGTGTCTGCAACTCAGCCCCCATGCGGCAAACTCAGCGGCAACCTTCAAGCACTGGCTGGCGTGTTTCAATGGATATCTCGGGACGGCCACAATTACACCCACGGAAGATCAGAAAATGCAAGTTCTGCACTCGAGGGTGAGCCCAGAGATCGACACTCTCATCGAGGACATGGACGATTTCAAGGCCGCAATGAATCTGCTGAAAGGACACTATATTCGCCCTGTAAACCAGGTCTACGCCCGACATCTACTAGCGACAAGGCGACAAATCCCTGGGGAATCGCTGGAGGAGTTCTACCGTGCGTTCCTGGTGTTGGGAAGGAACTGTAACTGCCCGCAAGTTTCGGCCAGCGACCACACAGAACTTTTGATCCGGGGCGCATTTGTTGCAGGTATGCTGTCCTTCCAAATCCGCCAGCGATTGCTGCAGAAAGAGACACTAGGCCTCAAGGAGGCACGGGCCCTTGCTAGCTCCCTGGATGTGGCCTCCCGAAACGCCCTCGCTTACGTCCCCGACCGCGCGGCAGCCCTTTGGGCAGCGTGAATCCCCCCGCGACAGACTCCGATGCATCCCCCATCCCCCCACAAGCTAGTGCTGCGAGACTGCCAGGCAACCCCGAGGGGCCCCGCTGCTATTTTTGCGGGCAAGACAGCGCTGTCCGGCCCGCTCATCCCTCTGCAAAGGATGCGGCAAAAAGGATCACTTTGTGGTGGTATGCCAAGCCCGGGCGGTCGTTGCGGTCTCCGGAGGCGAATCGGGGCCGCCACCACAACCCTCTCCATGGGTCATGTGCGGCCAGTGGGCGCCGCCATCTTCCTCCTTCAGGGCAACGTGTGGCCTTTGGACGCCGCCATCTTGTCTCTCGGACACCATGTGTGATGGATCTTGTGCACCCCCAGCCATGTGCGACCAGTGGGCGCCGCCATCTTGGCTGGACTCTCTGGACCCCGACTCGGATGACCACACACCGCCCGAGGAGAACATCCAACTTCTGCCACGACTAGCCTCGGTGACCCTGGACCAGTCTCGGCCCCAAACACTCTCGACTGCAACGACGACCGTGTTCATCAATGGGCATGAAACATCCTGTCTGATCGACTCTGGGAGCACGGAGAGCTTCATACACCCCAACACGGTAAGGCGCTGTTCTCTCCCCGTTCACCCAGTTAACCAAAATATCTCCCTGGCCTTCGGGTCTCATTCATTGGAGATCAAGGGGTTCTGCATAGCGAACCTCACGGTCCAGGGAAGGGAGTTTAAAAATTACCAGCTCTACGTCCTTCCCCACCTTATCGCTGCCACACTCCTAGGGTTAGATTTTCAATGCAATCTCCAAAGCTTAACCGTTAAATTCGGCGGCCCTATATCCCCCCTCACTGTCTGCAGCCTCGCGACCCTCAAAGTCGATCCGCCTTCCCTGTTTGCGATCCTCACCCCGGATTGCAAACCCGTCGCCACCAGGAGCAGACGGTACAGTGCCCAGGACCGGACCTTTATTAGGTCGGAGGTCCAGCGATTACTGAGGGAAGGTGTCATTGAGACTAGCAACAGTCCCTGGAGAGCTCAAGTAGTGGTTGTAAAGACCGGGGAGAAGCATAGAATGGTCATCGATTATAGCCAGACCATCAACAGGTATACACAGTTTGACGCGTACCCTCTCTCCCGTATATCTGATCTGGTCAACAGGATCGCACAATACAAGGTCTTTTCCACGGTGGATCTAAAGTCCGCCTACCACCAGCTCCCCATTCGCCCTAGCGACCGCAAATACACTGCTTTCGAAGCAGATGGGCGGCTCTACCACTTCCTAAGGGTTCCCTTCAGTGTCACTAATGGAGTCTCGGTCTTCCAACGAGAGATGGACCGAATGGTTGACCAGTACGGTTTGCAGGCCACTTTTCCGAACCTCGATAATGTCACCATCTGCGGCCACGACCAGCAGGACCACGACACCAACCTCCGAAAATTCCTCCATACCGCAAAAACCCTTAATCTCACATATAACAAGGATAAATGCGTGTTCAGCACCGACCGTCTAGCCATCCTCGGCTACGTAGTGCATGATGGAATTATAGGCCCAGACCCTGAACACATGTGCCCCCTCATGGAGTTCCCCCTCTCTCACTGCTTCAAGGCCCTGAAACGCTGCCTGGGATTTTTCTCTTATTATGCCCAGTGGGTCCCCAACTATGCGGACAAGGCCCGCCCGCTAATCCAATCCACGGTTTTTCCCCTGTCAACAGAGGCCTGCCAGGCCTTCAGCCACATCAAAGCGGACATCGCAAAAGCCACGATGCACGCCATCGACGAGTCCCTCCCCTTCCAAGATGAGAGCGACGCGTCCGACGTAGCTCTGGCGGCCACTCTCAGCCAAACGGGCAGACCTGTGGCCTTCTTCTCACGCACCCTCCACGCTTCAGAAATCCGCCATTCCTCAGTTGAGAAAGAGGTCCAGGCCATAGTAGAAGCTGTGCGACATTGGAGGCATTACCTGACAGGCAGGAGATTCACTCTCCTCACTGACCAACGGGTCGGTGGCCTTCATGTTCGATAATGCACAGCGGGGCAAGATAAAGAACGACAAGATCTTACGGTGGAGGATCGAAATCTCCACCTACAACTATGAGATCTTATATCATCCCGGGAAGCTAAACGAGCCTCCTGATGCCCTATCCCACGGCACATGTGCCAACGCACAAGTGAACCGCCTCCGAGCCCTCCACGAGGACCTCTGCCACCCGGGGGTCACTCGATTCTTCCATTTCATTAAAACCCGCAACCTGCCCTACTCCATCGAGGAGGTCAGGACAGCCACCAAGAACTGCCAAATCTGCGCGGAGTGCAAACGCACTTCTACAGGGCAGAGAAAGCGCACCTGATTAAGGCTTCCCGTCCCTTTGAACGCTTCAGTATGGACTTCAAAGGGCCCCTCCCCACCACCGACCGTAACACGTACTTCCTTAACCTGATTGACGAGTACTCCCGGTTCCCATTCGCCATTCCCTGCCCCGACGTGACCACAGCCACCATCATAAAAGCCCTCTACAGTATCTTTACGCTGTTCGGTTTCCCCGCCTACATACACAACGATAGGGGGTCCTCCTTTATGAGCACCGAACTGCGTCAATTCCTGCTCAGCAAGGGCATGGCCTTGAGCTGGACGACCAGTTACAACCCCCAGGGAAACGGACAGGTAGAGAGGGAGAACAGAACGGTCTGGAAGACCGTCCTACTGGCCCTGCGGTCCAGGAATCTCCCAGTCTCGCGCTGGCAGGAGGTCCTCCCGGATGACCTCCACTCCATCCGGTCACTGCTGTGTACCACGACCAATCAAACACCTCACGAACATCTCCTTGTCTTCCCTAGGAAGTCCTCCTCCGGGACCTCGCTCCCAACCTGGCTGACAGCTCCTGGACCCATCCTGCTCCGCAAACACGTGCGGGCGCACAAGTCGGACCCATTGGTCGAGGGGGTCCATTTCCTCCACGCTGACTCTCAGTACGCCTAGGTGCCGTACCCCGACGGCCGACAGGATAATTTCTCCCTACAGGACCTGGCGCCCGCTGGATCCCCATACACACTCCCACCACCAATCCCACCCTCCCTCCCACCGGCGCACCCCACAGCCGCCCCCTTCCCAGGTGGATCAGTCCTCCCACCAGTCCCGTCTAGGGGTGATGAAGCTGCCGAAGAAGCCAAAGCCACGCTCCTGGAGCCACAGATGCCCGAGCTGGCACCTGCATCACCACCAAAGCTACGACGATCGCAGAGGACGACCAGGGCCCCTGATCGACTAATTGCTTCATTCTGAACTGTAAATAAATGTTGTAAATAGTTGCGATGTAACGAGGCAAAACCACTGTCCTGATGTATACCGGGTACCTCCATAACCTTAACCTCTACGGCTGTGTAATGCGAGGCCACCACCCCCGCCGGACTCTTTTTTTAACGGGGGGTGAATGTGGTAGTCGGTATTAGAGGTATTATGGTACCCTGTAATGCTGTAAGACCATTGGTGTAGGAGGTACTGTTTTCATTGGTTAAGCCTGCCTGCTGGTTCCGCCCAGTAAGGCAGAGTATAAGAGCCCGTGTCTCCCCAGCAGCTGCCTTCTGTACCTGCGCTGCTGGGGGAAACATCTAGTGTAATAAAGCCTTCAATTGTCTCCAATCTCGCTTCTGGAGTTATTGATCGAGCGTCAACCTGTTATTTAACTGCCCTTGCTTTTCATCAATAATCCCCTTTGTTAATCTCCGGAAGCCTCCGGTGTATGTCTCGAGCCATCACATTGACGACAAAGTAAAAGTTTTGATCGCAGAAGGAGCAGTTGAGAAAGCAGAGAAGCTCAGCAAGAGCTGGAAATCATTAAACCATGAGTGAAAATGACTATCATTGGTAAACCAGACCCATTTGCCCAAGGGACTGAGGATTGGAGTCAGTACATTGAATGGCTCCGTTATTTTTTTTGTAATCATGAACGAAATCACAGGTGAGGGCAAGCTGAAGGTGATACTTCTGACAATTTGAAGGCCCCAAACCTATAATTTGATTTGGAACCTCACATCCCCAGAGGCACCTGACTCAAAGACCTTTGACCAGATAATGAAATTGGTCAAAGACCATTTCAATCAAAGGTCCTTGATTATGCTCCAACGTTAGAAGTTTAACTCCGAGGGACCATGAAGACTCTATTTCAGCTTTCATAGCCAGGCTTCAGTAGCTCGCTGAGTACTGAGAGTTTGGGACCACATTAGTGAGATGTTGCACGTCCGACTGTTTCATAAGATCCATAACCTTAATATCCAGACGAAGCTCCTGGCTGAACCAACGGTAAAGTTGGAAAAAGCGATCGAGATGGTTCAGGTGACGGAATCTGCCGAAAAAGGCACCATGGAGCCCCAATGTATGACTGAAGGGGAGGCTAACCAAGTATGGGATGGTACGACTGTGTGGTGCGTGGCAGGCTCAACAGGCAAGCTGAGAATCAGACACAGTCCTTGGGACCAGACTGGAGTCAAAGGACTAGGAAAAAGATGGGGGCGCCACCCCAAATCAGAGGTGGACTGCTATCATTGTTGGGGGGACCATCTCCAGGAGACTTGTCATGTTTGAGAGTTTGGGATTTTCTGATGCAACCGAAGGGGCCACATTCAAGCATGTTGCCGCTCTAGGCAAAGCGCAGTGCAAAAAAAACAACAGCAGCAGCAGTCCACTGAACATCGTGGAGAAGAGCTCTGAAGAAGACCATGCAATGTATCGGTTGAATGCTGTCCAATTTAATAAGTCGGCCTCGATTAAAATTCTCTTACGGGTCCAAAGATGTGCAAATTAGGTGGATTGGCCATGATAAACTGCCCTTAGTGTCCAAAATTTCCCTTAATGTTGGGTGGGGTTACTGGGCTACGGGGATAGGGTGTAGGTGTTGACCTTGGGTAGGATGCTCTTTCCAAGAGCTGGTGCAGACTTGATGGGCCGAATGGCCTCCTTCTGCGCTGTAAATTCTATTATAATCTATGATAAACGGCAAACACTCAAAATGGAAGTCTACATTGGAGCTTCAGTAACTGTAGTGGGAGAGCAGACTTTCCAATATCTTTGTGCCAGTACTCAACCTTTAAGTTTGAATAGTACTAGCCAAGCCTCCCATGCACACCAGGGAGAGTTTGAAGATTATCGGAACCACAAATGCACCAGTGGTGTAAAAGGGCAGGAGGGCAATCTGCCCTTGGTTGTCATGGAAGGGCATTAGCCTAGTGATGGGAAGAGACTGGTTACAGAAGATTAGGCTCAATTGGCTGGGAATTTTCAAAATATCCAATGGCATCCTCCAAGATGTTCCAAGGAAGTATGAAGACATTTTACACAAGGAACTAGGCCGCATAAAAGCAAAAACCAAGTCAATTTAGATTTGATGCCCAAGTTCTTTAGAGCTAGACCAGTGCCTAGACCACTGCATCAGAAGGTTGAATCAGAGCTCAAGAGATTGGAAGAGCAAGGCATAATCAAGTCGGTTCAGTTTTCCAAGTGGGCAGTGCCAATAGTCCCTGTAGTCAAACCAGATTGTTCTTTAAGAATTTGAGAGGACTATGAACTAACCATAGGTCCAGCTGCCCGGGTCGATTTGATTCCCTGGATCGAAGATCTCTAATGCTAAGCTGGCAGGGGGCCTTACCTATTCAAAATTAGACGTCAGTCACGCCTATCTGCAACTGGAATTGGCGAAGATTCTCAGACATTTGCCACAATACATACCCACAAAGGCTGTAAGACTACCGTTTGGCATCGCTATAGCCTGCACTATTTTCCAGCGTACAACAGAAAATCTCCTCCAGCGAATTCCCACGGTGATGGTCTACCTTGACGTGAAAGTCACTGGCACTGCCCCTGAAGAACACAAGTCTAGCCTGCAGGAAGTATTAAAGAGATTTTGAGACACAAGGGACCACCTCAAATGCGAAAAGTGTACTTTCCAGGCCTCAGAAGTGATATACCTAGGATTTTGTGTATATGCGACAGGGTTGTGCCACCTGGAAAAAAGATCAGGGCTATACATGAAAATGTAAGCTCAAATATGTCCTCGGTATGGTAAATTATTATGGAAGGTTCATTTTGAATTTAACCACAACATTACCATGATTACATGGGAAGGGAGCCCCCAGAGGAAGCCTTTTGAGTTGTGAAGCAAGCCTTGTAGTCCTCGAATCTCAAACCTTTGACCCAGGAAAACTGATCATGCTGACATGTAATGCATCCACTTATGGTATAGGTGCAGTTTTGTCCCACAAAATGAGAGATGGTTCTGAGCACCCTATTGCATCGAGGACCCTTGCAGAAGCAAAACGGAACTATGACCAGATTGAGAAGGAGGGTTTAGCAGTCATATACGGTGTGAAGAAATTCCTCCAATATGTGTATGGATGGCGGTTTGACATAGTGACCAACCACAAGCCATTACTGGGCCTTTTAACGGAAGATAAGCCCATGCCGCCCATAACCTCGATGAGGGTGCAGCGTTGGAACTTGCTGCTGCTGGCTTACAATTATCCTTTCCAGCACCAGCCCAGCAGGCAAATTGTTATTGCGGATGCATTAAGCCGCCAAAAAGCATTCCACCGCTACTAGTACCCCAGGAGATCATGCTGGCCTTAAACTTCCTAGACGTTCTGCCAGTGTGTACCGGACACATCGAAACTGGACCCTGAGAGACCCCATACTATCAAAGGTGAAAAGAATAACACTGACTAGGTGGCACAATGAGAAATCTGAGCAATAAGGCACTAATTCACCCATCAGGACAAGTTGTCCTGTGAGGATGGTGTGATTCTGCGGGGATCACGAGCTGTTGTTCTGCTCCAGCCAGCGGGCCCCTCCTGAAAGATCTGCATCGTGCCCACCAAGGGAAGGCATAGATGAAGATGCTGGCACACAGCTACATCTGGTGGCCAGGCATAGATAAAGCCTTTGAAGTATTGGTGCAAACAGTGCCACCTTTGCCAAGCACAGCAGTCCTTGCCTGCTTCACCCATGGAAATGGCCAGGCCACACGTGGATATGGGCCGAGTTTAGCTGTGCAGGTCCTGTTATGGGCAAGATGTTTTTAATTCCTGGTGGATGTCCACTCTAAGAGACTATCAGTTCAAGAGATGAAGACCAAAATCTGGGTGGCTACAGTGGATGCCTTGCACCGAGTGTTTGCCATTCATGGACTTCCCGAATCCATCATGTCGGACAATGGCACCCTTTTTACTGGCGATGATTTCCAGATTTTTGTATGAGCAAATGGCATATGACACACGAGGATAGTCTTGACCCACCCAATGTCTTGAGGGACTGGCTGAGAGTATAGTTCAGACCTTCAAGAATACAATGCAAAAGGAATTTCAGAAATCACTTTTTTGTTCTTGTGCAACTCAACTCCCCCACTCCACCACCGGGGTTACATCCACTGAGCTGCTCATGGGCCATTGGTTGCGAACCCAGTTGGATCTTGTGCTTCCAAATTTGGTGGGGAGGGTGGAGGCACGTCAAGCTTCCCAGAAGAGTCAATGGTCAGAGCAGAAAGGTGACAGGTCATTCCAGGTGGGAAACTTGTGTTGGTGCCTAATTTGACTTCAGGTCTGTCTTGATTAGCGGGGTGGGTTGTGCCCCAGTCGGGGCCAGTGTCATTTGTGGTCTCCCCTTTCTCAGAAGAGAATCTCCAAACCACGCTCGGCACCTTCATGGAAGCATACAGTCAGCCTCAACCTCAAGAAGACTCCAGTCCTTTACCATCCCACCCCTGGACAAGATCTGGTTTCTCCCTCCATCAAAATCAAAGGAGAAACCCTACCAAACTTGGAATATTTCTTATAACTGGGGAGCTATCTGTCCTCTAAGGTTGACATCGATGCGGAGATCCAACATTGTATCCAATCCGCGAGCACCTCCTCTGGATGTCTAAGGGTCTTTGGCGGCTATGACATTTGTGCTGAGCAAGATTCTCATGTGCAAGGCAGTAATTCTCTCAACTCTTCTATATGGCTCAGAAACCTGGACCATGTACAGACGCCATTTCAAAGTCCTGGAGATGTACCATCAATGCTGTCTGAGACAGATTCTCCGCATCAGCTGGGAGGACAGGCATACTAAGGCATACAGCATCTTGAGGGAGACAAAAGGAGCAGGAGTGTTAAGACCGGTTATATTATGTTCTGTGCCTGTTACCTAACTGCCTTTGCCTTTCATAAAATGGGGTGGGCACTCATTTGTGCCACTCTGTGGCACAGTGCATCATAGGATAAATATGCTTCGCCGTCTTGTTGACCAACATTAACTAACCAGTAATCCTGGGCTGTTTGGAAATCAATTTGATATATTCTTACTTAAATATGAAACATTGTACTTAGCTTATTCCAAACGCAAATGACCAGCCCGGGGCCAATCACATGGGAGCGTGGAAACTCCAGCCAGTAGGGAGTTTGCACGGGGTCCTGGAAGCAGGACCCCGGGCAGTGTGGACTCTGGAGCAGGAGTGTTAAGACCGGTTATATTATGTTCTGTGCCTGTTACCTAACTGCCTTTGCCTTTCATCAATACATCCCTTTGTTAATTAATAGAAGCCTCCAATGTATGGCTTGATCCACCACATTTTCCTTATCCACTTACAAGCTGTCTGTCCCAGGCTGATTCTATTCTCCTATTCATTCCATCTCAGGTGCCATACTAGCTTCCAAAAGGTTTTAGTCATTTCACTATCAGTTATTTACTGATAGGCCTGTTGATGAGGCTTGCTAACAAGTATTCACAATTTGCATTCAGTTGTGATGAGCATACAAAATTGTTATATTTCGCAAATAACACACTATGACTGGGTGAAAGATTGTTCTGGGGTACTCTCCCCCTATTTTTTTCCCAACTGTTCTATCCCACTGCAATTTCCTGCCACAGAGCTAATGGAATCTTTATTTATAGGCAGGCGTATGAGGAAAACAGCCCACTCTGATAAATGTTCTGTCATTTGCCTCTTTACAATACAGCGGTCAGGGACTTCTTTAGTCCTTGGCAATAGTTGTCCTCTGATGGCGACGGATACCCAAAAGTTAATTCTGTTACCAGGACCAGTGGAATTGTTCCCAAAATGGTGGATTGCATAATAGAATGGAAGTAGCTCCTTCATCTCCGAACAGCCTTGAAAAATGGGCCCAATTTTTCTTTAAAAAGTAAGAAATGTAATAAAGAAAAATTGGACCCTTTTTCCAGTCCATAGATTGAGAAGCCACTTTCAGTATATAAATCATGGTAAGGATGGAAGATTGGCTATGGTCAAAGCTGGATCGCTGCAGAGTCATAAACCCGACGTGTGCTTCAGTTCTGCCATAGTGGAAAATCTCAGTACTGTCGTTCAGAATAAGACAAGTTAATTTTGTCTGATATCTTCTATCTGGATTATTTTAGTTCTGTGTACTGAAATAACAGTCAGCATAATAATTTTTGCGATACCATAGAAGTCTCAAAAAATGTGGAACACGTTTGCAGCTACCTTTTATGTAGAAAGGATAAATTCACCAGGAACTTAAATAGATAATAGATGAAGATAATTAAAATGAAAATGGAATCATAGCTGTGCGAGTTGCAAAGTCGGCCAATATCCAACAAAAACCATTTACTTTTTGAAATAAAAACATACTGCACATTTTTGTGAAAAGCCACTTCCTCCTCTATCTCATTGGCAGATGGCCTGTGGAAACATATTGCCCATTAGATGCACAATACAGTTTTTTAAGCCATCTTGTGCATCTGCCAAGTCAACTTTGTAAAACCTCTGTTCTTGTTAGAATTTTCTTTTCATTGTACCTTTTCTTTATTCTCTTAAATAAATACAAAATAAGAATGTTCTGGTTGAGCTCCAAGTTGTGGTTTCACCACTGGTTTCACAACTGGAAAAGAGAGAAATTGGAATCTAAAATTAATCTCAGTCAAACTCTGGTTTGAGCTTCACCCACTGGAACCCGTTCAGTTTGGATTCATATGTAGCCAGTTTCAATGCCTGTCCATCATAATAACTCATATATTTCTCACCCCACATGATTGCTGAAGTTAATCAGGCAAACAGTTACAAAATTTTAATTTGGTGATGTTTACATGTCGACTATTAGTTCTATAATCTGTGAAAGCATCAGGGGCTCTATGGTCTGCTCCCTTTTTAAATTGGCAAATACTATCTCTTTAGGTTTACTTGCTGCTGCTGAAATTACACCCCAGGGAAAGAAAGGAAGATGATAAATATCTTTTGAAAATCTACGAGGGATTCATAAAAGCCGAATTTCTTGTTTTTTGTGCAGTATTAAACAACCAGAGAATGTCCAACCACAACTACCAATCATAGTTACCTGAAGTTTTTCTCTTTGCTATTGTATATTTTTTAAATCTACAATTACCCCTAAAGATTCTTTAAGAAAATATGACTTTCTTATACAGTCTAATTAAGCTTTAGTGTCTTCGCAATCAATTACAAATTATGTCTCAATATATTTATATTCGTGGCATAACACCAACAATCATTCAGTGACCATAGAATTCCTACAGTGCCCATTGAGCCTACAAGAGGCTGTTTAGCACAGGGCTAAATCGCTGGCTTTGAAAGCAGACCAAAACGAAACTCTTTTTCCCCCGGGTGAACAAACGGGCCAGCAACACGGTTCAATTCCCGTAACAGCCTCCCCAAACAGGCGCCGGAATGTGGCGACTAGGGGCTTTTCACAGTAACTTCATTTGAAGCCTACTTGTGACAATAAGCGATTTTCATTTCATTCACCAACTCTCTGAAAGAGCATCCCACCTAGGCCCACACCCCTGCCACCCCATAACTCAAGCTAACCTTTTATTTTGGACACTTAAGGGACAATTTAGAATGGCCAATCCACCTGGCCTGCACAACCTTGGACTGTGGGAGGAACCAGAGCACCCGGAGGAAACCCACGCAGACATGGGGAGAATGTGCAAACACCACACAGCCAGCAACCCCATGGCAGAATTGAACCCGGGTCCCTGGTGCTGTGTGGCAGCAGTGCTAACCACTGTGTCACCGGAACATGTTACGAACAACACTGATTCTATTGATAGAAGATGCTGATGGGCATAAAAATTAGCCCAAAATTGTTTGTTCTTATTATAAAGGATAAAAACAATATGGCTAAATGAGATGGCCACACTTGTGTTTGAATCTTGGGTGCTAACTAGCCTACTAAGCTCCAAATATTTTAAAAACATTTTTTAAATATAAATTTAGAGTACCCAATTCACTTTTTCCAATTAAGGGGCAATTTAGCGTGGCCAATCCACCTACCCTGCACACCTTTGGGTTGTGGGGGCGAAATCCACGCAAACACGGGGAGAATGTGCAAATTCCATATGGACAGTGACCCAGAGCCGGAATCGAACCTGGGACCTCAGCGCTGTGAGGCAGCAATGCTAACCACTGCGCCACCGTGCTGCCCCAAGCTCCAAATATAGTGATTCAGAAACATGCATGCATTTCCAGATGGAAGTATGCCAGCTGACATATTGGTTAAGGTGAATGTGCTGATTACTCAGATTATTTAAAGACTGGAATATTTAATTTAAATGAGGATCCTACAGTTCTTGTAAGATCCGTATTTGAATGCCGAGTGCATCACTCGCCATATGGACACACATAGCAAAACACATTGCTAACTATCAGGAAGGTAGCCTTACAAATTATATTTCAGGGAATCATGCTGTATTTATAGGTCATTTGCCACTTCTCACTTCATACTGCTAGTTAAGGTATGTATATTTTTCGATGTGCCACTTTAACTGCTGAGAGCAGGATTTTTATTAGTTGCCTCACAGATGATTTGGCTGCTACAGTCATGGGTGGTCTCATAGCACTGACTTCAGGGCTGGAAGCATGTGGGGCAACGTAATGCAGACACCACAGAGCAGCAGTAGTCACAAGACGAAGTTAGAGGACGCTGGCAGAAAGTCATACCGATAGCGGATAAACAGAGCAATTGCTTCAGCGTTACTAAGGAGCAGCATCTGAAGCATATTCACTTCACTAAGGGGTAACAATCAAGCTATGTCACCCGCTCCAGCAAGAACCCAAGCCTTGAACCCAGGAATGAATAGCACTGCCTGTGGCTGTCAATGTCATTGTGACTCTTGTCATGATATCCACATCAGCATATCATGGTGCAATCACACACACACTGATGGATAGGCAGTTGGACCAACTAGCACACACATAACATCGCAGCCAATCACCAGTGAGAGCACACGCACTATAAAACAGGGAACACCACAGTTCCCGCTCAGTCTACCAGGAGATAGCTCAGAGCACAGAGCTCACAGTGCGCCACTCAGACATAGATCATGTGCTGAGTGCCTCACTAAGATAGTGATAGGGCTGGGTCCACAGGTTAGCTGGTGAAGCACGTACCCAAGCCAGTAGTTAGTTGTTACCATTGATTAGACAATAAAACAGAGTTGTACCATCTACCATCTACAGCCATGTTGGATCATTTGTGCATCAGAACACCCAACACGACAACTCTCAACTTTAATATCACAGGCTTTATTCAGGTTGCAGTCGATGACATCAACTTCATTTCCCAGTTCACAATACACCAGTGTTTTCCCGGTGTCATCAAAAGAAGAAAGAACAACTTGCATTTAATAATAATAATCTTTATTAGTGTCACCAGTAGGCTTCCATTAACACTGCAATGAAGATACTGTGAAAATCTCCTAGTCGCCACTCCAGCACCAGCCCAGATACACTGAGGGAGAATTCAGAATGTCCAATTCACCTAACACACACGTCTTTCGGGACTTGTGGTAGGAAACCGGAGCACCTGGAGGAAACCCACACAGACACGAAGAGAACCCAAGAAGAAATTGAACCCGGGACCCTAGTGCTGTGAAGCAACAGTGCTAACATAACCTCAGGATGTTCAAAAGTGCTTTCTGACCAACCAATGTACTTTTGAAGGTAACTGTTGTAATGTAGAAAACATGGTGACTAATTTATGCACAAGGCTTTGCAAACAACAGAGTGATAATGGAGCAAAAATGAGCTCTGCAGCTCCCATTTTTAGACACTACAAGCCCTCCAGAAATGAGAAGTTAGATGTCCATTTCCAATGGGAACTGCACAGGCACCATGTTGGTAAAGGTGTTTGTGTATACACACCTAGTGACCACCGACAGCATTCAGACACAGTGCACAGTGTTGAGTTGACTACAATGCTGCATGTTCAAACTCCATGCTCTACCTAGGCCCTATCTTAACCTTGCACTCCGGAACACGTGTTAAAAGGATGAAAGACTCCCACCAAAGTAATTTAAACAGATCATGAATAGTTACAAGTTAGTTGTTCCATGTGATTTTGGAGCTTTCCTTTATGGTTAAATTTGAAGTTAAGAGGAAGTACTTTTTTTATTCATTTAAAAGCTTGTTGTGAAACAAGTTACTTTCAGACATATGTGGCCTGATATGGGTTCCCCTGGGAATTGAATATGACCATGAGATTAAAGAGAGTCATAGAATCACAGAATTGAGTCCACACAAGGTACAATAAGATGCTAGAATAGTGGTGATCGGGCTGGTGGGGGGGGGGGGGGGGGGGGGTGGGGCATTGGTAGAAGTGCTCACAGCATGAGGCCATATCTGTTAAGAGTCTTTATGGAGCAATTACTTTACTTTAATTCAGCAAGGATAATGTTTGAGACATCTTCACTTCACAGAAGAGGTTGTAACTAAATCACCCAACTCCTGCATCCCAAGCAGCAACCTAAAAGTGGAGCAAGGAGAGTATTTCCTGTGGCTGTTAAGGTGAATGTGGCTTTCAACTTTTACGTGTTCAGCTTCTTCCAGGCTGTTGCTGGAGATATAAGTAACCTCTTATAGTTTTGCGGTGCACTCTGCTGCATAAGAGATGTTATGGTGGCCATGAAGGACACGGGATCATCAGTAGATCTCGTGGGCTTTGTGGAATATAAATTCCCCTATTAAGCGGGCGGGCCTTCACCCAATGGAATGAGCGACAGGAGCTAAAAACCTGCTTCAACCCGGGACATTGTGAATTTGGACCATCCTTGACCGAAATGTAGCGAATCGGATTGATTTGCGGAATAAACAATGGGACAATTCAAAAAAAGTAATTGGCTGAATCCAATCTGGATTTTTAAAAACTGTCAAAATAGCTCGTTCACTGGAATATGCCGAAAAAGGGGCTTAGGAGCTAAAAAGGGCATCAGGCAATAATCTCTGTTTTGGGGGGAGGGGCCTCGTATAAAAGTGACCATTTCTCAACTGCAGGCACCTGTATAAATAAAATGCCTAATAGTCCATTACAAAAGTGGAACTTAATTCGCATTATCCAACAGCCAAGGAAATGTCATGGTACCCCCAAGGAAACTAGCGGAACTAATTCAGAAAATTGCAGATGTCAGACACTGGACTATTGTAAGCATTGCCAAAGGGCACTCACAGTCAGCACAAAGTTATAGGAATAAGCTGACCGTGTGCTACTCAGGAAAAAGAAGCCGAGGCCAGTACACGCCTACACCACACAGGTATACCCACTTCCAGAAACTGGGACAATTGACTTCTGGTGGACGGCATGTAATAGCCAGTCACAATTCAGGTGGGCTCCTGGCACTTGGGCTTTTATGCCCTGTTTCTCAAGGTATTTTAGGGTTCTATTCCGACAGCATGGCAGAGCAAGCAAAGGTTAATCGGGAGATGTTGAGGCAGATGTTGAAGAGGGGCAGAAGAGAGAAAGCACAGGCACTGAGCCCAACAAAAAATTCAGCAAAGATGGCGAGAGAAGCTGCTGCACCCATCACCCTGGATATGATCCGGGATGGGGTGATGACGAAAGAACTGGAGAAGTTCAGTGATGAGATGGACGAGCTATTTAAGAGGCATGGCCAGGAAATGAGTGTGTCTTTTAAAGCTATGGTGGAGAAGGCTTTGGGCCCAATTAAAGAGCAGCTTGTCAAGATGGTTGTGGTAGTCACCACTGTTGTATCATATTGTATATATGGGCATTACGGTAAGGCCCCTGTACTACAGGTACGGGGGTAGATCCCTGCCTGTTGGCTCCGCCCAGGAGGCGGAGTATAAATGTGTGTGCTCTCCAAACAGCAGCCATCTCTGTGTAATAAAGCCTCGATTACATTATACTCTCGTCTCGTCGTAATTGATAGTGCATCAATTTATTACACAGAGATTTTCAGAGATGGACCTCCGCATCAAGCCGGATCGCCTGCAGCTGCATCCTCAAGCAGACAACGCCAAAAAGACTTCCAACATTAGCTAGCTTGAAGCATACATCGGGTCTGTGCCAGACCCAATCTCAGAAGCACAGAAGCTACAGATTCTGTACATGCGGCTGAGCTCCAATGTTTTTCCCCTCGTCCAGGATGCGCCTACCTACACAGAGGCCATGGCGCGACTGAAGGAGAATTACGCTCAGCAGACCAACAAGATCTAAGCCAGGCACCTCCTCTCCACGCGGCTTCAACTTCCCGGTGAGTCTGTGGAAGATTTCTGGCGTGCCCTGCTCGCCATGGTGAGAGACCGAGACTTCCAGGCCGTTTCTGACCTGCTATTGAGAGACGCGTTCATTACGGGCATAGGGTCTGACTACATCTGCCAGCGCCTCTTAGAAGGACCCACGCTTGACCTCGCGGCGACCAAGAAACTAGCGTTCTCGCTCACGGTTGCCTCACGCAATGTACAGGCTTATGCCCCCGACCGCACCCCCCCCCCCCCCGGTGCATCGTGGACCCCGCCAGCGGCCACCCCATCGTGGACCCCATCAGCGACCACCCTCAGCCAACCCCATGTCTGCGCCGCGCGGCAACCAACCAACCCTAGGGGACCCAAGTGCTACTTCTGCGGACAGACAAAACACCCCCAGCAGCGCTGCCCGGCGCGGAGCGCGCTCTGCAAGGCCTGTGGCAAGAAGGGACATTTCGCTGCAGTGTGCCAGGCCCGCTCAATCGCCGCTATTGTCCCAGCACCCCCCACGTGCGGCCAGTGGGCGCCGCCATATTCCTCTCCTCAGACCACGTGCGGCCCGTGGGCGCCGCCATCTTGCTCCACTCACAACACGTGTGGCCCGTGGGCGCCGCCATCTTGCTTGCCTCAGAACCAATGGGCACCACCATCTTGCCTGCCCCAGGACACGTGCGGCCCGTGGGCGCCGCCATCTTACCTGCCTCAGGTCCCCTGCCTGTCGGGCACCTCATCGGGCCGCTCATCGCCTGCAACTGCCGACGACCAGCAGCGTCTCGACTCGGTCACGATCGAGCAGTCTCGCCCGCACAACCTCGCGACCGCTTCGACAAAGGTGAAGGTCGACGGGCACGAGATATTCTTCCTTCTGGACTCCTGGAGCACTGAGAGCTTCATCCACCCCAGTACGGTAAGGCGCTGCTCCCTCGCGGTACACCCCGCTAACCAAAGAATCTCCCTGGCCTCCGGATCCCACTCCCTGGCGATCCGGGGGTACTGCATCGCCACCCTGACCGTCCAGGGCGTAGAGTTCAGTGGCTTCCGGCTCTACGTCCTCCCCAACCTCTGCACTGCCTTGCTACTTGGCCTGGACTTCCAGTGCAACCTCCAGAGCCTAATCCTGAAATTTGGAGGGCCCCTACCACCCCTTACTGTTTGCGGCCTCGCGACTCTTAAGGTCGACTCGCCTTCCCTGTTTGCAAACCTCACCCCAGATTGCAAACCCGTTGCCACCAGGAGCAGACGGTACAGCGCCCAGGACAAGACCGTCATCAGGTCTGAGATCCAGCGACTGCTGCGGGAAGGTATCATCGAGGCCAGCAACAGCCCCTGGAGAGCCCAAGTGGTAGTGGTGAAAACCGGGGAGAAAAACATGATGGTCGTTGACTACAGTCAGACCATCAATCGGTACACGCAGCTCGATGCGTACCCCCTCCCATGCATATCTGATATGGTCAATCAGATTGCACAGTACCGGGTCTTCTCGACAGTGGACCTGAAATCTGCCTACCACCAGCTCCCCATCCGTAAGGTGGACCGCCCATACACTGTGTTTGAAGCAGACAGCCATCTTTACCATTTCCTTAGGGTTCCCTTCGGCGTCACCAACGGGGTCTCGGTCTTCCAATGGGAGATGGACCGAATGGTTGACCGGTACGGGCTGCGAGCCTACCTGGACAACGTCACCATCTGCGGCCACGACCAACAGGACCACGACGCTAACCTTTCCAAATTTCTCCACACCGCCACACTCCTCAACCTAACTTACAACAAGGAGAAGTGTGTGTTCAGCACAAACCGATTAGCCATCCTCGGCTATGTGATTCAGAACGGAGTTCTAGGGCCCGACCCCGATCGCATGCGCCCCCTCATGGAACTCCCCCTCCCCCACTGCCCCAACGCCCTCAAACGGTAGCACGGTAGCACTGTGGATAGCACAATTGCTTCACAGCTCCAGGGTCCCAGGTTCGATTCCGGCTTGTGTCACTGTCTGTGCAGAGTCTGCACATCCTCCCCGTGTGTGCGTGGGTTTCCTCCAGGTGCTCCGGTTTCCTCCCACAGTCCAAAGATGTGCAGGTTAGGTGGATTGGCAATGATAAATTGCCCTTAGTGTCCAAAATTGCTCTTAGTGTCGGGTGGGCTTACTGGGTTATGGGGATAGGGTTAAGGTGTTGACCTTGGGTAGGGTGCTCTTTCCAAGAGCCGGTGCAGACACAATAGGCCGAATGGCCTCCTTCTGCTCTGTAAATTCTATGATAATCTCTGATAAACGATGCCTGGGGTTCTTTTCGTATTCCGCCCAGTGGGTCCCAAACTATGCGGACAAGGCCCGCCCACTCATTCAATCCACCACTTTCCCACTGACGGCCGAGGCTCACCAGGCCTTCAACCGTATCAAGGCCGACATCGCCAAGGCCGCGATGCACGCGGTCGACGAGATGCTCCCCTTCCAAGTCGAGAGCGATGCATCAGATGTCGCTCTGGCCGCCACCCTCAACCAGGCAGGCAGGCACGTGGCATTCTTTTCCTGCACCCTCCATTCGGCACTCCTCCATCGAAAAGGAGGCCCAAGCGATCGTTGAAGCTGTGCGACATTGGAGACATTACCTGGCCGGCAGTCGATTCACTCTCCTCACTGACCAACGGTCGGTTGTCTTCATGTTTAACAACACGCAGCGGGGTAAGATCAAAAATGATAAAATCCTGAGGTGGAGGATCGAGCACTCCACCTACAATTACAAGATTTTGTATCGCCCCGGTAAGCTCAATGAGCCCCCCGATGCCCTGTCCTGAGGTACATGTGCCAGCGCACAAGTGGACCGACTCCGGACCTGCACAACGATCTCTGTCACCCCCGAGTCACCCGCTTTTACCATTTCATTAAGGCCTGCAATCTGGCCTACTCTATTGAGGACGTCAGGACTATCACCAGAGACTGCCAGGTCTGCGCGGAGTGTAAACCGCACTTCTACCGGCCAGACCGTGCATGCCTGGTGAAGGCCTCCCGCCCCTTTGAACGCCTCAGCACGGACTTCAAAGGATCCCTCCCCTCCACCGACCGCAACACGTACTTTCTTAATGTGGTCGACGAGTATTCCCGATTCCCCTTCGCCGTCCCATGCCCCGATATGATGTCAGCCACCGTCATCAAAGCCCTCAATACCATCTTCACTCTGTTCTGTTTCCCCGCCTACGTCCACAGCGACCGGGGATCCTCATTTATGAGCGAGGAGCTGCGCCAGTACCTGCTCAACAGGGGCATTGCCTCGAGCAGGACGACCAGGTACAACCCCAGGGGAAACGGGCAGGTGAGTGGGAGAATGGGACAGTCTGGAGGGCCGTCCAGCTGGCCCTATGGTCCAGAAATCTCACGGCCTCCCCAACGCACTTCACTCCATTCGGTCGCTCCTGTGCACCGCGACCAACAAAACCCCCCATGAACGTCTCTTTGCCTTCCCCAGGAAGTCCACCTCCGGTGTTTCGCTCCCAACGTGGCTGGCAGCTCCAGGACCCGTTCTCCTCGGCAAGCACGTGCGGCTCCACAAGGCGGACCTGTTGGTTGAGAGAGTACAGCTACTCCATGCGAACCCACAGTACACCTACGTAGCGTACCCTGACGGCCGCCAAGATATAGTCTCCCTCAGGGATCTGGCACCAGCTAGGTCCCCACACACCTCCCCCACCTGCCCTAGCACCACCCTCCCCTCCCCCGGCACACCCCACTGCAGCCCCCGCTCCAGGACAATCTGTCCTCCCCTTGCTCCCACCCGGTGATGAAGAGGATTTCGACACGCTTCCGGAGTCACTGAAGACCAACCCGACGCCACCAGCACTGCGGCGCTCTCAACGACAGATCAAGGCGCCCGATCGTCTAAATTTGTAACCTTCTCTGTAATTTTAAAACCAATCTGTATGTATGTAGTTTTCCACCACCCCCAGCTGCTGTCGGGGGCCACACATCTCTGTGTAATAAAGCCTCGATTACATTCTACTGTCGTCTCGTCGTGATTGATAGTGCATCAATGGTTAAGGTGGTAGGCGAGTAGGCTGAGAAATTGAAAGGCATGGAGGAGGCCTTGTCTCAGCATGAGGACCGACTCGCAAATGGTGCTTTTCGGCGACAGAATTAAGAGCCTAAAAGCAAAACTAGATGACATGGAGAACAGTTCTAGGCACATGAACTAGAGGCTGGTGGGTCTGCCGGAGGTCGTTGAGGGTTCAAGGCCAACCGAATACTTCTTGCGAAGTTTTCTCTGCTGATGAGTGGAGATGAGCAGTGGGATTCTTTCAGCCCAGGCTGGGCCGGAGAATCGCTGGGACGGGCGCGAATTGTGCGCCGCCGCCCCGATGCCAGTCTGCCGATTCTCCGGAGAGCGGAGAATCGGCGCCAGCCTGGTCAGTGCGGCGCCGGTCGGGGGCCGCTCTACGGGGCCCCCCCGGGGGGAAGGAAGGATCCGATCCCGGGGTGGGGGGGCTCTGCTGTGGCCTGGCCCGCGATCGGGACCTACCGATCGGAGGGCCGGCCTTTCGGGCTGGGGGCCTCTTTTGTTCCGCCCCGGCCCCTGTAGCCCTATGCCATTTTATGTCGGGGCTGGCGTGGAGAAGGGAGCCACTGCGCCTGCACGGCAATCGCACCGGTCGCACTGCCCATGCCTGCGTTGCCGCCGGTCCCACTGCATATGCGCAGACCAGTGGCGCCCATCTGACACCGGGATCGGCAGCTGGAGCGGCGTGGGTCGCTCCAGTGCCGTGCTGGCCCCCTGGAGGGATCAGAATCGCTGCTCCTGAGGTCATGTTGACGCTGTCGAGAAACGTGACGGCGTTTACGACGGCGTCAACACTTAGCCTCAGGCTAAGAGAATCCCGCCCGAGGTGTTTGCTGGCCCAGAGCTGGACAAGACACGCCGGGCTTGAAGCAGAAGCCGAGGCTGAATGAGCCACCGCGTTTCTTGATCCGGTTCCACAGTTTCCAAAGGAAGGAGCGAGTCCTGGAGTGGGCCAAGAAATGTCGGAGCATTTATTGGGATGGTCGCATGTAAAAATTTACCAGGTCATTGGCACTGAGCTGCCGAGACAATGGGTGGCCTTTAATAAGATGAAGACGGTCCCTGACCAACCAAGGCGGTGGTTTGGGGATGCGTATCCAGCAAAGCTGAGAGTCACATTTGACTCGAAGAACTTTTACTTTGAAACTCCGGAACAGGAAGAGACCTTCATCAAATACCATTGATTGGGCGCGATGTGAGTGGTGAGGGTGAGCTGTTGGTGGCTGGGGTTTTCTGTTTATTCTCTTTTTTGCGCTCAATAGTTGTCAGGATGATGAGGGATTTTTGTTCTTCCCCTAGTGTAGGTTTTTATTCAGTATAGTTGGGGATGGGGATCATGGAGAAAGGGCGAGTCTGGAGCTGAGCAGAGGCATTGGTTAAGGAATAGGTGGGACCTGGAAGGGGCAGGGTGAGGACACCTTGCTAGTGCTAGGCAGTAGGTTAGTTAATGAGTTCACAGAAGTCAAGTGGGGGTTGGAGCTGCGACGTGTTGGGCCAGTTAGGTTAGGCTCAATGGGTCTAGAAGGTTGGGGTGGGAAGGGAGTGAGTTAGTGAAGGTGAAGGTGGCAGTCTGTCTGCCGACTCCAGGGGAGGGGGGGGGGGGGGATTTAAAACTAACAGTGACCGGGAATTTTTCTTTGTTCCACCAGTTGGGTGGGGTAGGTCACCACCTTAGGTGGGTTTCTGGCCCAAGAATCATCGGAGGAGCTACGCCTATAATGGTGGTAATGGCTGAATTGAGGTTGAGGAAGGATGAGAAACTCCAAGGGTGGTCACCTGGATTGTGTGGGGCCTGGAGGCCCAGTCAAAAGAGCACTGTTTCTTGCTCATTTAAATAGTCTGGGGCCGACCTGATGTTTCTCCAGGAGACCCACTTGCGCGGGCAGGATTAGGTGCATCTTCGGAAGGCCTGGGTGAGCCACGTTTTTCACTCAGGGTTAGACAGCCGGGCCCGTGTTGTGGTAATTATCATTAATAAAATGGTCCGTTATGTTCAGAAAAGGTAATAGCAGATGCGGATATGTTCTAGTAACGGGGGTATTAGAAGGGAAGCAGATGTTGTTGGTGAATGTATACGCCCCGAATTGGGATGATACAATGTTCATGAAGCGGTTGTTTGTAGCAATACCAGATCAAGCCACCCACTAACTTATGGGCGGGTATATGAATTGTGTGCGAGACCCGAGAGTAGACCACTCTATGCCAAGGCCGTTGGTCCCTGGGGTGTGTGGTGAAGGTGTTACTTGCATTTATAGAGGAAATGGGGGTGGGGAAGGGCAGACCTTTGGAGGTGAATGAAAATGAAATGAAATGAAAATCACTTATTGTCACAAGTAGGCTTCAAATGAAGTTACTGTGAAAAGCCCCTAGTCGCCACATTCCGGCGCCTGCTTGGGGAGGCTGGTACGGGAATTGAACCGTGTTGCTGGCCCGTTTGTTCACCCGGGGGAAAAAGAGTTTCGTTTTTTTCTTCCATACATAATGTGTACTCTCGGATTGACTACTTTGCCGTGAGTCAAGCGTTTGTTGGCAGTGGTGAAGAAATCTGAGTACTCAGCAGTGGTCATTTCTGATCATGCTCCACATTGGGTGGACCAGTAGTTGGAGGTAGGCCGAGGCATCGCAAGGCATGGCGGTTAGATGTAGGGCTGCTAGCAGACTTGGGGTTCTGTTTCAGGATGTCAAGGGCTATCCAGGATTATATCTTTAACAATGATAATGGAGAGTTCTCACCCTCTCAACTATGGGAGACGCAGAAGGTAATAATCAGGGGAGAAATTATGAACAGGATTCTCCATGGGCCAATGCCCAATTCACAAAACTCAGTTGTGACAGTAAAATGCCATGCTCCGGTGCCTCGACAGCGGTATCAATGCGTTCTGCTCAGCACATACAGTAAACGCTGTTCGCATATCAAGCTCCGCCTCTGCTGGGGGAAATTACTGACAGTGAGTTTCACTTGTGGTTTCAAAAATTGGAAAACAGGCACTGTGGCTGATGAGGGAGACAGGGAAGGTAGGACATGCAGGGGCGTGACCGTGGGCTGCCTGCCCTGCCACCGGCAGGGTTGACTGAGGGGGGAGGGGAGGGGGGACACCCCACCATGCCTAGGGGGACAACAGGGGGTGACCAGGGCATGGGCCGTGGCATCGTAGTGACTCCCCCATGGGACCAAGGCGCCCAGGCACGGACCGCCATTGCCATGGCCGGCAAGACAACCATCTTGCTGCACACCTGCTGTGGCCCGTAGTTGTGCAGAGTGACACTGGCCGTGTGGGAGCCCCTACCCCAACACAGCCACACTCCAGCCCCCAGCCTCCCCCCACCACCTCCACCTCCACCCCACCACCCCATCCTTCACCCTCCACCCCACCAGCTCTCCACCCCATTCCCCAACCAGCCGCCACCCGCTGGTGGGGCAGCATGCAGCTCACTCAAGGGCAACACACACAGTATCCTCTGCAGCAGGGGCGGCAGTGTGGAGCATACCGCTGGCATGGGTAGTGTCCACCAATGGTACCCCAGGCAGCAGGAATGGGAGCCAGAACCTGAGGCCCCCACAGTGCCGGGCAACAAAGGGCCAGGGTGCAGTGGGGATAGTGCCAGGGGAAACGGCTGGGGGTGGGGGTGGGGGTGGGGAGAAAGAGGGGGGAGGGGACATGTGGGGGCAGGATCTGCAGTGCAGGACTGGAGCCACCGTGTACCCCAGTGGACCTGGGTTTGGCACAGGGGTATGCACCATGCTGACATGTCTGACTTTCACCCCTGCAGGCAATGAACTTCGGAATTCAACAAGGAATAAAAGAACAAAGAGCAAAGAAAAGTACAACACAGGAAACAGGCCCTTCGACCCTCCAAGCCCGTGCCGACCATGCTGCCCGACTAAACTACAATCTTCTACACTTCCTGGGTCCGTATCACTCTACTCCCATCCTATTCATGACTTTGTCAAGATGCCCCTTAAATGTCACTATCGTCCCTGCTTCCACCACCTCCTCTGGCAGCGAGTTCCAGGCACCCACTACCCTCTGTGTAAAAAACTTGCCTCGTACATCTCCTCTATACCTTGTCCCTCACACCTTAAACCTATGCCCCCTAGTAAGAAAAAGCCTCTGACTATCCACTCTGTCTATGCCCCTCATAATTTTGTAGACCTCTATCAGGTCGCCCCTCAACCTCCGTCGTTCCAGTGAGAACAAACTGAGTTTATTCAGCCGCTCCTCATAGCTAATGCCCTCCATACCAGGCAACATCCTGGTTAAAAAAAAATTAAATTGTACTCTTCAATTGACTAACCGATAGTAATTTGGTGGGTTGTGGTGAAAATCGCTTATTGTCACAAGTAGGCTTCAAATGAAGTTACTGTGAAAAGCCCCTAGTCGCCACATTCCGGCGCCTGTTCGGGGAGGCTGGTACGGAATTGAACCGTGCTGCTAGCCTGCCTTTGTCTGCTTTCAAAGCCAGCAATTTAGCCCTGTGCTAAACAAGCCCCTATGGTCGCCTTCATCCTAGTCGCCGCAGTTCTGGGGGATGAACTGAGTACGAGTTGGAGCTGCTCGAGGAGGACCCCTGCAGCAGTAGAACCTGCTCCAGAGGAACAGCAACCAGCCAGTGAAGATGGAGAGCCGTCCGCCTCACAGGCCAAGGAGGAGGGTGAGGTGGGAAGGTTGCGCCGCATGAGGCTTCGTGTGTACTGGCAGCACCTGTCATTAGAAGACCTGGCGGACCGGCATGCCGTCGATGACTCCAGCTGAGCAAGCGGACAATGCAACATATCTGCCAGATCATGGTGCACCTTTCACTGAGGTGACTGTCAAGGTGACGGCCACCCTGAACCTTTACGCCACGTCCTCCAAAACCTTTCCAGCTTCGGGCATGAACAAAACCCATGGTTTTCAGGGTCCCTTCCACGTCGCTGACAGACATCCTCCACCCCATCGAACAGCCTGCTCATCCTAAAATTTGTAAGGTGCGTCATGTATACTATTTTCAACTGTATCAGCCCCAGCCTTGCACACAAAGTCAAGGCATTTACCCTCTGCAGCACCTCACACACAATCCCTCCTCCAGCGACTCCCCCAACTCTTCCTCCCACTTCAACTTAACCCCCTCCATCGATATCCCATCCTCTTCCAAAATCCTCCCGCAAATCGTCGAGATGACCCCTTCTCTGACCCTCCACTGACAGCACCATCTCCAGCAATGATGAATCCGGCACTATCAGGAAGGTCGGGAAGACCTTTCTTGTAAAGTCCTGCACCTGCATATACCTGAAACTCACCTCATGCCAGCCCAAACTTCTCACCCAAGTCCTCCAGACTCGCAAATCGCCCTCCCAGAATCAGATCCTTAATTTCCGTGATCCCCCTCTCTTCCCATCCCCGGAACCTCGCATCCATCCTTTCCAGCTCAAACCCATGATTCAACCTAAGTGGCATCCCCCCGACCTCGCTCCCAACCTTAAATGCTGCTGAAACTGCCTCCAGATCTTCAGCGTGGCCCTACCACTGGACTCGCTCCGTACTTCCTTGGGCTTATCGGGAGTGGCGCGATGCCAACACCAGCAACCTCGACCCCCTGCAAGAGCCTGCCTCCATCCTCACCCACAAAGCCCCCACTTCCGTACTCCACCCCTGAATTTTCTTTGCATTTGCCGCCCAATGATAATAGATTAAATTTGGGAGACCTAGCCCCCCCCCCCCACCTGCTGTCCCTTCTGCAGTACCACCTTCCTTATCATGGCCTCCTTCCCCACCCAGACAAATGTGGAGATCAGCCTGTCCACCTCCCCTAAATAAAACCTTTGGCAAAAAGACTGGCAGGCACTGAAACAGGAACAAAATTCATTGCAAAACATTGATCTTTGCTGCGGTGTACCTAGCCCGCCGCCAACAGAGGGAGATTGTCCCCACTCAGCAAAGTAAGCCAAGCAAGTGAAATTGAACGTCCGAGCCCTGCCCAATCCCGGGCTAAATACACTCCCAAATACCAAAGTGGTACGCTGCCAGATGGAATAGCAGCCCCTCACACCTGCTCCCACTCCCAGAGAGGAGACCATAAAGTATTCACTTTTCCCTAAATTCAATTTGTACCCTGAAAACATCCCAAATCTCTGATACATCCCCCATTGTGCTTCCCCCATCGAAAAGCTGGGCTCCGAAATATACAACAAGCTATCTGCATATAAGGTTGTGGCGCACAAAGACTCCGTGAGACGAATAGAGTGAAGTCGATGAGGCTTTATTAAGCGTGTCTGTTCCCCAGCAGCCCGATAGTAAACTGGCCTGCGGGGAAGGCACCGGCTTCTTATACTTCGCCTTCAGGGCGGAGTATGAGGTCAACGGCCAACCAGGACCCGGGATCTGTCAGCCAATGACATTAGGGCTTCCAGCCCCACATGACCCCCCGAATACATACTACCACATAAGGAAACCCATGTGCCCACCCCCCCCCCCCCCCCCCACCCCGCCAATATCCCCATCCACAACACTGAGCCCGTCTGCGCAATGGCCAAGGGCCTCTATAGCCAATGCAAACAGAAGGGGGGACAATGGAGCATCCCTGCCTTGTACACTGCAATGCAAAGTACCCTGAATTCATATTATTTGTGTGCACACATGCCTGCAACTCCTTCCACTTTGCACAGAAGCCCTGGGTCTGGGTGCACCTGTATACCTCCCATCCATCTTCAAAATCTCTTCCATCAGCTGTTGGGGCTTCTCCTCTCACTCGCTATTCACCTTAGCCTTAAAACGAGATCATCTCCCCCCTCAGTAACGCCTTCATAGCCTCCCAAACTACAATTGAACTCACACGTACTCCTCAATCATCTTCCTGATCTTGTCACAGAAGCTCCGATCCGCCGACAACCCACACATACCATCCTCCACCTTGGCTTTTGTGCTGCCCCCTTCTCCAATACCATGTCCCATCCAGTGTGGTGAGTGATCCAAAATCACAATTGCTGAATACTCTGCCCTCTTAACTCAGCCAACAGCGCCTTTCCCGCCACAAAATAGTCAATCCTTGAAAACACCTTATGCACCGGAGAGAAAAATGAATACTCCCAATCCCTTGGGTGTAAAGATCTCCACAGGTCCAACCCCCCAATCTCCCTCATGAGCCCTACCGACTGGGTCAGTAAGCACGGCTGGGACCTGGCCACTCTCAGCTCCAGCACTGTATTCCAAACTCATAGGTGTCCAAATCCCGGATGGCACCCACCACTCTATTCACGAACCCCACATCATCCCAATTGGGGCCATATATGCTTACCAGCACCACCAGCCTCCCCTCCAATGCACCAGTCACTATCCGTACCTAGCTTCCTGATCGACCACCACCCTTCTCCATCTGAAACCTCATCCGCTTACCGAACAGGATCGCCACCCCCCAACGCCCACTATCAAACTCCAAATGAAATACTTGACTCACCCACCCTATCCTAAGCCTCATCTGGTCCTTCACCCTCAAATGGGTCTCCTGCAGCATCACCACATCAACTTTTAAACTCTTAAAATGCACATTCTCACTCTCTTCACTGATCTCACCAACCCCCTTACGTTCCACATTCCCAATCTAACCGGTGGTCTCCCACACCAACAACTCCCCCCCCCCGCCCGCGCCCCCATCCGCCACCACCATTACCCCAGGCCCTGCCCATCCGGCCGGACCCGCCCCATCCTTTTGTTATCATCGACCCCCCTCCCCTCCCTCTCAGAATCCCCCCATCCACTTGCTTTTGCAAACGCCTCACCCTATCGATCCCCTCCCCCCACCATTTACTCCTCCTAGGTCCATCGAAACCTGCTCAACCAGGCTCCACCGACCGCAGCCCCTCCTCCCACCACTAAACTATATTAGGTAGTGCGGTGACCCTGCCAGAGCCCTCCCTCCTCCCCACCCCCTCCTCAGTAACACGGCCCCACGTGCCCAAAACCACATCCCTTAAACCAAGAAACAGAAACAGAACTGCATCCATAAGGAAAGAACAGAACACACGCAAATAACCCCCCCCCCCCCCCATTTAAGAGACAGAAACAAAACCCCAATCCAAGTAGGAAACACTAAATAAGAAAAACATTCCCCATCCCATCCAACCAAATCCATCCTCCACCATCCTCCACAGCTCCTCACCCATCGAGGTGGACTGGTCACTGTGCTGCAACAGTGCCTATCCACCCATTCAACTTCTCCTTGCTCTCACACCTTGACCGACATCTTCATCACTGCCGCCTTTACTGGGGCAATGGGCCCTTCCACCCACTCTTTAAGCGAAGATGTCATCTCCCTCTGAAGAACCTCCAAATGCTTGACAAACAGTCTTTCAAACTCCATCGACATCACCTCGGTAAGAATTTCCACCGTGAGGGGAGTGGCCCCACCCGGCGACGCAGCCCCGCACTTCCTTCCTGCAGGACCCACAGCAGCACTCGCCGGCAGACTTTTGCTCGCCCTTTCTTTCCAGGATCTTTCTTCTGGGCCTTCAAAATTCCTCAACCTCCTTATGACTTCCCACACCAATTCATCCAAAAACAACGCTGAGACCAGGCATGAAAGTCCAAAAACCAGAGACTCGAGCAGGAACCACATAACGTGCGACCTCCACGCCACCACCGGAAGTCTGACTGAGTGTATTTGGGTACGTAAGGGCCAGAGACTCAAGAGGGCGGTTCTGCTGAGAGAGAGATAAGCAGGTGGCTTGGCCTTGCCAAACTTTCAATGTTACTATTGGGCGACAAATGCTGAAAAGGTGCTGGAGTGCTGCGGGGACTCGGAGGAGCCATGGATCCAGCTGGAGGCAGAGTCTGAGGAGGGCAAACTCCAAGACATTGTTAAAGGGTCCCCTCCCATTGGCGCCAATGAAACACTCAATTAACCCGGTGGTCGTAGCCACATTAAAAATTTGGAGGCAGCTCTGTCAACAGTTCAGTCTGAAGGCTGCCTCAAGGCTCGCTCCCATCTGTCCATACCAGTTATTCAAGCCTGCTAGGCTGGATGTGAGGTTTAGGGAGTGGAAGGAGAAGGGATTGGAGAAGGTGGAAAATTTATTTCTAGAAGGTAGGTTTGGTAGCCTGGAGGAGCTGAAGGAGAAATATGGGATTACAGACGCTGACAGGCTCGGGCATCTCCAGGTGCGTGGCTGGATCAAAAAGTACTTTGCTGCCTTCCCAGTGAAACAGCCTTCTACCTTGCTTGAGTGGATTTTGGTCTGCTTGGGGGCAGAGGTGGCTAGTATGTCAAGCATATACCAGTGGATAGTGGGGGAGGAGACGGGCTTTGTTGCGGGAGTGAAAGCAAAGTGGATAGAAGAGCTAGAGCCAATTGTCGAGGAGGTGGTTTGGAGCAGAGCACTGAGAAGAGTGAACTTGACCTCGTCCTATCTGAGGCTGAGTCTCATTCAGCTGAAAGTAGTGTTTCAAGCGCACCTCGCGAAGGCTAGAATGAGCCGATTAGTTGATGGGGTGGAGGATAGATGCGGTCGGTATTTGAGGGGGCGAGCACATCATGCGCACATGTTCTGGTCATGCTCAAAGCTGATGGGCTTCAGGAGATACTGTTTTGATACCATGTCGGCAATCCTGAACATGGGGTTGGAGTCGTGTCCACTGGTTGCGATATTTGGGGTCTCGGATGCACTGGAACTCCGATCGGGGGCAGGGGCAGACACCCTGCCCTTTGCCTCACTTTTGGCAAGGAGCTGGATCATCTTAGGCTGGAGGTCGATTACACTGCCCAGCGCATTGGCCCGGCTGGGTGACCTGATGGAGTTTTTGCACCTTGAAAAGGTCAAATTCACTGTGAGATGGTCGGTGGACAGGCTTTACCGTAGACGGAGGCTGTTTTTCATGTACTTTAAAGAGCTGGTCACTGTTAGCTGTTGGGTGGTGGGGGGGGGGGGGGGGGGGGGGGGCGGGGGGGAGTTAATTTATATTGTTCCAAGGGCCTTGGACGATAAAGAGGAACCAAAGCCAAGATTTACATTGACCCCGATGCTGCGCCTAAACATTTTGGATCGAGATCAGTTCCATACTCCCTATTGGAAAAGGTGGAGACCAAACTTTGCACCTGGCAAATGTAGGTATAATAAGGCCAATACAATTCACAGAGTGGGCAGCACCTGTGATCCTCATCCTTAAACCAGACAAATTAATCCTTTTCCGCGAACATTATAAGCTAAAGGTCAATCGGGTTTCCAAGCTAATCAGGTACCCCATGCCTCAGACCAAAGACCTGTACACCAAGTTAACAGGTGGCCAGGCGTTCACTAAGTTGGATGTGTGCCAGGCCTATCTTCGACTTGAATTAGATGAGCCTTCCCAAAAGTATGTTATGACCAATGTGCACATGGGACTGTATGGGTATACTCACTTGCCCTTCAGGATCACATCAGCATATGCCATATTCAATGGATCATGGAGAACACAATTCAAGGGTTACCTGAAGTGGCGGTGTACTTGGATGACATCCTGGTCACGAGTGCTGTGGATCAAGAACACCTGGCGAACCTAGAAGAGGTCTTGCAGAGATTTTCAAGAGTTGGGGTACACCTGAAGAGGGAAATATGTGTTTCTCAAGCAGACAAAGCGATCTATTTGGGATATTGGGTTCTGAGGAACGGTTGGACAGGATCGGCTTGTATCTGCTGGAGTTTCGAAGGATAAGAGGTAACTTGATTGAAACATACAAGATCTTGAGTGATCTTGACAGGGTGGATGTTTCCTCTGGTGGGAGAATCTAGAACTAGGGGTTATTGTTTAAAAATAATGGGTCACCCGTTTAAGACAGAGATGGGGAGAATTTCTTTCACTCCGCAGGTCATGCACCTTTGAAACTCTTCTTCAAAAAGCAATGGAAGCAATCTATGAACATTTGTAAGGCAGATGTAGATAGATTCTTGATGAGGAAGGAGGTGAAAGGTTACCAGGGGTAGGCGGGCATGTGGAGTTGAGTTTGTAATCAGATCAGCCATTCTTATTGAATGGCGGAATAGGCTCGACGGGCCAAGTGACCTACTCCTACTTCCAATTCATATGTTTGTATGTGTGATTCTTCACCCTCGACTCTGGAATGTTCTTTTTTGCTGGAGCAACAGAAATTCAGATGCCGGAGATATAAACCGGGAATCTTTCTTAAAAAGCCTGCAAGACAATTTCTAAGGGCTGACTACCCTTTAAAAATGTCACAATCTCCTGCGTGACGACAAGGTCATGTGGGTATCCCATAGTCAGAGCTGCCCCCACCCCATGATCTAGCAGCAAGCCCACCTCAACCGCATTCATGAGTTCGCTGCAACATGATCAGGTTCAGCCAACTGCCAAAGACCTGCGTTAGATCCCTGATGACTTCAGGGCCCACTGGCAGGTACTGTGGCAGTGGGGCTAAATCCAGGCCTTCGTGTCTTGAGTCCCTCCTTTCCCCTGCAGATACATGATGTCTCCTTATTTCCATCCCTTTATCATCGACATACAGTGAATTGCTTGAAAACCTTGGTGCTCACTCCCTCGTGTGTTCATCTGTTGCTCAAAATATTACAGCAGAGTGACCTTTGAAACATTTCCACCACTTCTTTGAAGTCCCAGTGTACTTCTCATTTAAGAGGTGCAGGCTGCCTTTATTTTGTGCTAGCCACTTGCAATATCAGGCTCTCTGCTGATGCGTACAGCTAAAAAGGAATGGGGCAAGCGGTGGCTGCATGAAGCAAAGGAGTAGGCAGCACAAACTTACTGTTTACCAATTTAGTACTGAAGTCCCCACACTTGTTTTTGAATAAGTCAATTTTCTAATTACTAGATAATCTGTTTTTTGATTGAGGCAGAAATATTAGGCAGGACTCCGGGGAGAACTCCGTTGCCATGGGATGTTTTACATCCAGCTGAGATGACAGACTGGTCATTGATTTCATTTTTCAACTGGCAGGTGGCACGTCGAACAATGCAACACTCCCTCAGTACTGTGCTGAACTGTCAACCTGAATTATATGCACAAATCCCTGGGGTGGAACTTGAACCCATGGCCATCTGACTCAGGCGAGAATGCTATTCACTATTCCATGGCTGACATCTTAGAAAAAGGTGGACATGATATGAAAAAAACCCCTGCACATTATCTTTTTTGGGGTTGTTTCTTGTCATGCCGATGACATGCCTCTGCTCATAATATCCACCAGGTCTTCCACCATGTCCACCTGTTTTGGTTGAGTAACAAATGTTGGTCAGACATAAAAGGCTCAATGAGCTCCTCTGTTCTTCTTTAAGTAAGATATCTTGGAATTATTCAATCTATCATGGAAGATTTGGATTGAGTTTACCATCCATGTGAGGCTTGACCATAATCCTGAGATTAAGGATCTTATTATCTACCTGGGGCGTGTCTCAACTGCACAACAGGCGAAGGAAGACTGTACCTCTCACGGGCTGTGTTGGTGGAAGAAGGTTGCAATGGCAAGGTGGTCCCGGTCATCGTGATTTGACACCTCACTGAAAGAAATCCAGGTACGACCTCCGCAAAGCCATCCGAGATGCCAAGAGAGAATATCAAACCAAGCTAGAGTCACAGGCAGACTCTCGGCGGTTGTGGCAAGGACTAAACAACATAACGGGCTACAAAGCGAAGCCGAGCAGTATCTCCGGCAGCAACGCACCCATCCCCGATGAACTCAATGCATTCTATGCTCGATTCGAGCAGGTAACCAACAAGCCGCTGTTGAGTGCCCCAGCAGCCCATAACTCACCTTTACCCACCATCACAGCTTCCGAAGTCAGACCGGCCTTCCTGAAAGTGAACCCTGGGAAGACGACGGGCCCGGATGGGATCCCTGGTCGTGCACTCAGAGCCTGCGTGGACCAGCTGGAAGAGGTGTTCGCAGACATCTTTAACCTGTCCCTACTCCACTCCGAGGTCCCCACCTGCTTCAAGAAGACTACCATCATACCGGTGCCAAAGAAGAACCAGGCAACGTGCCTCAATGACTACCGTCCGATGGCCCTGACTTCAGTCGTAACGAAGTCCTTCGCGAGGTTGATCATGAAGCGCATCACCTCCATACTCCCAGAATGCCTTGATCCACTGCAATTCGCATACCGTTGCAACCGTTCCACAGCAGACGCCATTTCCCTGGCCCTACACTCATCCCTAGAGCATCTCAACAACAAGGACTACTACATCAGACTCCTATTTATTGACTACAGCTCCGCCTTCAAATCCATAATCCCAGCCAAGCTCATATCAAAGCTCCAAAACCTAGGACTTGGCTCCCCACTCTGCAACTGGATCCTCGATTTTCTGACCAACAGACCACAATCAGTAAGAATGAACAACAACACCTCCTCCACAATGGTCCTCAATACTGGGGCCCCGCAAGGCTGAATACTTAGCCCCCTACTCTACACCCTGTACACACACGACTGCGTGGCAAAATGTGGTTCCAACTCCATCTTTTGCTGACGATACGACCATAGTGAGCCGGATCTTGAATAATGACGAATCAGAATACAGGAGGGAGATAGAGAACCTAGTGGAGTGGTGCAGCGACAACAATCTCTCCCTCAATGCCAGCAAAACTAAAGAGCTGGTAATTGACTTCAGGAAGCAAAGTACTGTACACACCCCTGTCAGCATCAACGGGGCCGAGGTGGAGATGGTTAGCAGTTTCAAATTCCTAGAGGTGCACATCTCCAAAAATCTGTCCTGGTCCACCCACGTCGATGCTACCACCAAGAAAGCACAACAGCGCATATACTTCCTCAGGAAACTAAGGAAATTTGGCATGTCCACATTAACCCTTACCAACTTTTACAGATGCACCATAAAAAGCATCCTATCGGGCTGCATCACAGCCTGGTATGGCAACTGCTCGGCCCAGGACCGCAAGATACTTCAGAGAGTCGTGAACACCGCCCAGTCCATCACACGAACCTGCCTCCCATCCATTGATTCCATCTACACCTCCCGCTGCCTGGGGAAAGCGGGCAGCATAATCAAAGACACCCCACACCCTGCTTACTCACTCTTCCAACTTCTTCCATTGGGCAGGAGATACAGAAGTCTGAGAACACGCACGAACGGACTCAAAAACAGCTTCTTCTCCGCTGTTACCAGACTCCTAAACCACCCTCTTATGGACTGACCTCATTAACACTACTCCCAGTATGCTTCACCCGATACCGGTGCTTATGTAGTTACATTGTATATGTTGTGTTGCCCTATTATATATTTTCTTTTCTTCCCTTTTCTTCCCATGTACTTAATGATCTGTTGAGCTGCTTGAAGAAAAATAATTTTCACTGTACCTCGGTACATGTGACAATAAACAAATCCAATCCAATCCAATCCAATCTGGCCACCAATAAAATCATGTGGACAATGACGACACCCCAAGGTCTCCACATTATACAAAATCACTTTCAGATTTCTATCAGGGTCCATTTGCCAAGTTCCTGTGGTGATTGGGAATTGGCAATGGGGACAGGCAGTGAACAAGGGATACACAGGCAATAAATGCATGAAAGCCGTTGGACACCTGCGTTGGGATGAAGATTTCTTTGGGGAGCAGCAACTGTGACTAGTGTCAAAACAATGTCAAGTCCTCTTCAGGATATTCTCTACTCACCCCAAATGGGGAGCAGGATAGAAAAACAGGCTGTCCTATTTTCTCTGGCTGGAAGACCGCATCCTGTGGGATTACCATCTTTGTAGTCAAAGAAAACAAACTGGAAATTTGCAACTCATGGAAACTCTCAAGAGTGAACATACAGAAAGAAGAACTGCAATTGTGTCACATGAGCTGTCAAGATTCCAAATTGACATATTCATCCTCAATGAGATATGCCTTCCTGGGGTGGGGGAGCCGGAAAAACAAGCAGGGAGATGCACCCTCTATTAGAAAGGAAAGGCTGACACTGACCCTTGTATCCACAGAGTTGGTTTTACCATCTGGAATAGGATCTTGGTTGCACAGCCAGAACTTCTTAATTGTATAAATGAAAGGCTCATGACACTTCACCTGTAGTTTAGGTGTACCCAGGATGCCACTGATGCACTAAGTGTCAAGAACCACAGAGACATGTGAGACTTTAATCAAGGCTTTAATACACTACATAGGAAGCTTACCCGACACAGACGACCCCAGACAAAATGGGTCCGGTCTCAGAAGCTGGGTCTTATACCTAACTCCCGGGGGAGTGGCCAAGGCGGAGCTCTCCGTGGCCAGGTCAGGTTACATACAGGTGACCGAACCTCTACAGAGCTACAGTACAATACACAGTACAATACACAGGATTACAGGGCCAAGTTACGCACAACTATTATATAACTATGTACAATGCTAGGGAAGTACAGTGGTGTATCACCACAGCCACATCCATCAGCATTTCAACCCTACCCCTTCGCTTCCATGAAGATGTTAAGGAAAAGTTCCATTTTGACCTTGCTGCAGTCCTCACTGCAATCCTTCTGGGGGACATTAATGCCAGGGTTGGCTGCAACTCCGAAGGCTGGATGCTATGTTTCAGGGGTGGGGGTGAAGAAATTAAGGACTTATTTTTGGAAGGGCGGTTTGTGAGTTTGGAGAGGTTGATGCAGAAATATGGGATTCCACAGGGGGTGGCCTTTATGTATATGCAAGTGTGTGACTTGGCAAAAAAGGTTTCCCCAACGTTTCCGGTGACACCGCCCACCTTGTTGTTGGACGGGGTGTTGTCGGTGATGGGGTTGAAGCGGGGGGCTCATCTCGTCGCTGGAGGGGGTTAAGGCCAAGTGGGAGAAGGGGCCAGGGGTGGCGCTGGAGGAGCGGTTGTGGTGTGAGGTGCTGCAGAGGGTCCGAGGTTGGGGTTAATACAGTTAAAGGTGATGCACAGGATGCACCGGATGAGGCCGAGGATGATCCGGCTGTTTGAGGTGGTGGAGGACACTTGTGAGCAGTGTGGGAGAGGTCTGGCTAATAATGAGCATATGTTCTGGTCCTGCCCCAAGTTGGAGAAATTCTGGAGGTCATTTTTCAGCACCATGTCGAAGATCCTGCACGTGGATTTGGAGCTGAGTCCCCTTGGGGCCAGATTTGGGTTGTCGGACTTGCCAGAGCTGCAGACAGAAGCGGGGCCAGATGTTTTAGCCTATGCCTTGCTGATTGCTTGCAGGTGGGTCCAGTTGGGGTGGAGGTCAGCTTCTCTGCCCATTCCACAGTGTGGCTTGTGGATTTAATGGAGTTCTTGTATTTGGAGAAAGTTAAGTTTGCATTGGGGGCTGGGGGTGGGGGGGGGGGGGGGCTGTCAATGGAAGGGTTCCACAAGAGATGTGGTCTGTTTATCATTTTAAAGAGTTGGTTACCATCAGCTGCTAAGGGGAGAAGAGTGGTTGGGGGAGGGAGGTGGGGATGGGAGGTGGTTTTATGGTGTTATTGGGGTATTGGTTGGTAGAGGGGGTTGTTTTTCTTGATGTTTTGCTTTATGTATAAAATGGTAAAAATTGAAAGAAATATATTTTTTAAACGATCTAAGTTAGGCTTGACCAACCTCAGGCCCGTGGGCCTGTTGGAGCCTATTTCCTGACAAGAAATGTTATGACTTTTGAAATTTCACCAAGGAAAAAGAACCATAAGTAATAGAGAACAAGATACAGATTGTGAACAAATATATATTCCAAGCTTGTTGCAGCGTAAGCATGCAGTTACCACCATAAAATGAGACAAATATAGCGTGACAGTTTAAATTAATATGTAAATGGTTTACAAATAGTGCAGACCCTGACATATGAGGACGACTCATTTTGTAATGAGAACACGCACGTGTGTCCAACAAATGCAGGAAATAGAGAGGGGAGGTTTCATATGGATAAGTGATGAGTGCACCTATTTTCATTCATGTCCTAAAATGGAAATTATATGAAAGAATGTGTATATCTTATGCATTAACCCAACAAGGCAAAATAGCATATATAATCTTGTCCATCTAAAGTGTCATCTGTGCCTCACCTATGCCTATTGTATCACCGCCAAAGGTATGTGTTGTGCTGGAATCTTATAGGCTCAGAGTTTAAGCACACTTTAACATGCGAGTTGAGATAAACAGTATAATGGCTATGTATTTATTGTTGCCAAGTCTGTTTCAAATAAGCGAGGAGCTTCACAATAATAAAGAAATAGAACAAAACAGTTTGTTGAGCATTATCTTTATGTTGATTATCTTCCCTCTATATTTAACCAGATAGTGAAGCAATACACCTATGCAATCAAACCGAAACAGAAAAAGAATCTCTAAATCATTGTCCAGAAGGTTACAGCTCTACCAAGGATAGATTTGCAGCAAGTCCAAATTTGTATTCCAATTCAAGATCTCATGCCAATCAAAGCTCAAAGCCACCTAGTCAAATAAATTTTCTCTCAGGTTGGTCACCAGCTTCCCTCCACATCATTTATCTCTGCAGGCACTCAGCCAGGCCTCTGCAGGCACTCAGCTAGGCCTCTGCAGGCACTCAGCCAGGCCTCTGTAGGCTCCTCAGCCAGGCAACTCTGCAAGTCTTTTATTTTCACACCCACCCCTGCTCACCTGTGCCTGTTCCTATTTCAGTGCAATGCCTTCTGGGAAATGTAGTGCGTGTGGCCTGCTATGTAGTTCTGGCCGAGAGGAAATGAAATATATGTACAGGGAGATACTGCCCCTCCACAATTCTCCCATGCTGAAATATATTTACAAAGATGCATGATATATACAGAGAATGAACAGCTATGTCACGAATATGCTCTCAGTATTTCTTAGTTTTTAAAATCCTACCACTACGTCTAGTTGCATTCCTGAAATCCACAGCAATGGTGGAGGCGGCCTGCTGACTGCTGTGCCCCATTGCCTGAGATAACTATGGTGGGCATCCTTTGGAGGACTGCGCCTAAAGGGCCCATTCTGACTTTAGATTTCCTGCTCTCGGGCAGGTACAACCTCCTTCGCCACGGGCAGAGGGGTTTCGGAGGAGCTAGGCACTCTCGGAGTCTCCTGGGTAGATGGACCCAGGGTATCCAGCTGATGGTCATCCTCCTTTTGGGTGCATCAGGGCCCCTGCCTAACCCCTTGAAAGAATGACGAGGTGACCCATCCCCCTCTTGCCTATTCACTGATGGATCCAGTCCATGCCTAGAGCGATGGAATGCAGGACCGAGCGCAATACCAGCTGAACCTGCTGGAGCAGAATCTCCAGGGTGGCTGCCATCCTTCCCATGGTGACCTTGAGGCATAGAACCATAGAAAATAGTTGAAGGAGTAGGCCATTTGTCCTTCGAGCCTGCACCACCATTCAATATGATCATGGCTGATCATACAAATTCAGTATCCCACTTGCTTGCATCATGGAGCCACATGATCAGGCAGAACGTGGGCCAGTGGTGTAATGGGAAATGTTGAGGTGCAAGAGCTCTGAGAAAATGTGTTAGCCATATCATTTCTCAATCTTCTGTCACATTGCTTTCCCATGTATTAATTATTTTAGCCCCAGACATCAGTAAGTGAAAAATATTAGTGCCAGTAGGCATTTTATTTTGAACCATGGAGTATTTTGAAAAGCTAGTCTTTAGCATAGCTAGAATATCACTATGCAACAGTCTAGTTATTTAATTCAACCCTATTAAAAATATGAATTACAGAAAACTGTTAGGATCCTGGATGAGAATTCAACTATTTATAATTTGTAGAACTGTAGGAAAAGGTGACAGCACTACATGAGTGATAACTCTGACCAATAGGTATCCTTTACGTTTAAACAAACTTCAATTTAAACATAGAATTAACCACATTAAGAACAAAAAAATTTGATTTACTGTTAACAGTTCTTAACTCACAGGAGGAACTCTAACTTACTTCCGAAATCTGCCACAAAATATTCCAATTAAGCGAACCAATATTGTTCAAATACCACTTATAAATAAAGTTAACAGCCAATCAGGTATTCTTTCCTCAGTGCAGAGATCTTGGAGAGACCCTTTCAGGAGCAAACTGAAAGACACTTCTTGTCAGACTAAAATCCTATGGCAAACTGCAACTATAGACAGACCTTAATTATATGATCTGTACCCAAAGAATAAAGCATTCTTTTGTCTCCTCCTACAAGATGTCCATGACCTGTTTAACCAGGATCAAATACAATAGACTTAATTCTCCCAAAAAATGACAAAGGGTACGATTCATCAACCACATTGCACCCGGTGCGGACCTGGGCATGCTGGGTAAAGTGGGAGAGGGCTAAATCGAGACTTACGCCAAGCACAAACCATTTTGCGATTCACCTGCCCCACTCCCGATGGCAAGCTCCGGATCTCGCTCAAAAATGACGAGAATATCATTAACCCTAATTTGCATTAATCATTTTAATCTCACTAACTAGATTAAGTCGACGCAGCAACCTCCCGGGAATCACCCCACTTCCCAGCAGGAAGTCACACAGGCATTATTTAGTATACCTTTTCAAAAGCTGGCGCAATGGCTACGGAGGGAATGTGAAGAGGTGAGTAGTGCTTTTCATTTATTCCATTCCCTTTCTGGAGCCGCTGCTCCAGTGCTCGGGGTCGGGAGGCTGGAGCGCTCCAGGTCGGAGGTCGTGCTTGGGCCAGGGGGTTGAAGGGCTTTACATCAGTGAGGCCTTCAAGCCATCTTTAAACATTGTTGGAGACCCGTAACAGGGGCAACCACAGCTGCAGCCTGTCTGTCCTGCCAAACTCTTCCAGTACAAGGCCCTGCTGTAGCTTCCCTCCTGAAAGTCAATTTAACCCCCTTTGACTGTGAACGGCATCTAGCTTCATAGCTGAAGGTTATCTCAAATGAGGAATTTGCCTTGTTAGTTGTGAGAGCACCTCACTCTCCTGAACTCTCAAATGCCTCCTCGAAGGCACAGGTACCTGTCTCAGAGGATGATTAGTGCACTTCATGTCCAACAACCTTTGATGCCTGAACATTGTGCCTGTACTCTAGGGGTGTCAGCACCATAGATGTAGCTGCCAACACTAAAGAGCAGGGCTTCACCACTGAGGATCCTTTCGCGGCCAAAGGTTAAGTATCTGGATGAGCGGAGAGCAGCTGAGCATGTCCTCCCTAATGTTCCCAGCAGAGGTCCAGGGTCTAGGGGCTCCTGATGTGGCCAGGATTGAGTGTGAAGATCAAAGTTTTCCAGCACAAGTGGCTCATTGGATGGCACTCTGAGAGAAGGCGGACAGTCATGGTAAGGATGGGGGAGTCTTGGGGGATTTGAGGGTCATGGGATGAAAGCCCTAACTGATTGTCGGTCTCTCCGATCCCACGGAGGCTGCCCTCACTGTGTTTGTAGACGCCGAAAACGGCAGCAATGCCAACACAGGCTGGAGGAGGCACCATGCGTGTAAGAAGCCGGCGCACATCCTGAACACCCAGTCGCCCATCAGGCTAAGGAGGGGCCCAGCAGGGGAGGTCAGCAATGTCTCAAGGTGTACAGGCATCGTTAGTCCTTCCATGAGTTGATGGGCAGCATATGTTGCAGAAGGCTCCATCTCAACAGGGAGATAGTGCAGCACCTGTGACATGTGCTCGTGGGCATGGCAACCTCCTCCCCCCCCCCCCCCTCCCCCAGTGGAGAAACAGGACACCCGCTCCAGTGGCCTTGAAGGTCACTGCAGCCCCAAACCACTGGGTCATTCCAAGCTCAAGCAGGGGCCTGTGTGACATATGTCAGTCATCTGCCCACAAGTGCATCTGGGAGGTGACAGATGCACTGTATTCCCAGACACAAATCTAATCACCGACGACTTGAACCAGGCCCCCCAAGATGGCCTGGGCTGCAGGTTTTGCTATCATTGCTGGGGTGCCCAGGTTCAGGTGGTGATCGATGGCACGCATGTCACCGTGCGAGCACTGGGGCATCAGCATATTAATAGAAAGGGGCGCCACTCCCTGAATGTTCAGATCATGTGCGACCAACCGCTTCAGAATCATGCACATGTGTGCCCGCTACCCTGGGAGCGTGCATGACAGCTACACCCGTGGGCACTCAGAGATCCTTGCTGTCTTTGAGGGTGATAGGTGGCTCATTGGGGACAGGGGATACCCGCTGAGGACATGGCTGATGACGCCAGTGCGGAGGCCTAAGACCAAGGCGGAGACCCAATATGAGGCCCACAATGTCAACCATGCTGTCATTGAGCGTTGCATCAGGCTGCTCAAGATCTGATTCTGATGCCTTGGCTCTGCTGGTGCCCTGCAGTACACCCCCAAGAGCGTCTCCCGCTTTGTGGTGGCCTGGTGTGGTCTCCACAGCTTGAAACAGGGGGAGCGAGAGGATGACCCCGAGGAGGAGCCGGAGAATGGACGACAGGCTGCAGTGAGGGTCCAACGTGCCAGGAGGTGCAGGGAGGCCCTCATCATCTCCAGATTCTCCTCAGACGAACCTCTGTCCCGTCAACTCAGCACCCCCTCCCCAATCTCCCCTGCCATTTCCCCCAACCCCTCCCCCTGCACACCACCACCTCCCCACTCATCCTGTTCCCCGCTCCAAGGGTCTGTAACATTGCTCCAGGGTGATGGGCCTGTGTTGGCACTGTCAGTGGGTTACTATACAAGGCAGGAGAGTGATGATCACTCATTGTGAGGAAATCTCTGGTACTCTTCATGATCTGCAAAAGTCTGACTCCTGTCTTTCTGCTGACAGTGCGCTCACACCCATCCTCTACATTGGGGGCTTTTGATCTTGGACCACTGCGTCGGGGCAGTGGGGGCATTGCGGGCAGGCCCACTGTGCAGAATAACGTGACAGAGGCTTCACATGTATCAGGTGTGACATATTTTAGTAGTGAACATTTTAATGTGACAGATTTCCATTCCCCCATGCTACACATAGTGAACATCCCAATGCCCACTGAGTGCTCCTCACTCTTCTTGATCTTCTGTGGTCTGGTGCTACGTCTAGGTGTGTCCCCAGGATGCACATCAGAGGAGGTGGAAGCAGCCTGTGACACCGGTAAGTCAGCTGTGGCCTTTGATGCAGCCAGAATGCCACAGCTGACTTACCGGTGTCACAGGCATCACCTTGCCACCCAGTTCTTCCACTGCCCTTGAGATGCTCCGGTGTCAGGAGGGGAGATTCAGAAGAACTGTAGACTGCTGTAGTCTCCTTGGTGGCAGGCCACGGGTTGGCCTCAAGTGCTTCCCCCACCCTGAGGGTATCCTTAGGGCCTTGGGTGACTCCATGGGAAAGAGGGCCAGCTGGAGTGAGCTCCAGAAGCATCTGAGTCATCTTCCTCTGTCAGCCCTGGAGGCTCCCCATTGTCTGCACATGGTGTTGGCGCCCTCGACGATGGTCCTCAGCGATTGGGCCATGCTCTGCAGTGCTTCGGCAATATCCACCAGCGTCTGGGACATTTTTCTCATTGACTGGGACATGATGTCGAGGCCCTCAGCCATGGTCATCACAGATTGAGCTATACGTTGCACTCCTCCATTCAAGGCACAAATGTAGTGCTCCAGGTTTTCCACTGCGGTCGCCTCCCTAGCAGTGTTGGCCTCGGTGCCATGCATCGGCAGCACTATCTCCTGCAGTTGAAGGGTTTGAGACACTTCCAATCAGCCTTGCATTCCTGGAATGTCGCTGGACACCCTGCCCCCCCCTCCCCTCCTGCTGAATCTCACAACACTGGTCTATCATCTGCATCAGCTCAGGTAAAACCTTGTCCAGAGGCTCAACATCAGTCTGGGCCCAGCTGAGTCCTGGGATCCAGCAGACCTCCAACCACTGTCTCCCTTCGAAATGTTGCTCTGTTTATCTGGTTATAAATATGGCAGTCAATATGGTCGCCTTTCTTAATCCTAATTATGTTTCTACTTTCAGAGTCGCCAGGTATCTCTCTATACCGCCACAAGGTTCAACCCGAATACCGATCAAAGAGCCAGTTAGTTAGTTCAAAGTCAATACTATTTATTTACACACACAGTAAGATCTACTCATGCACAACAGTACTACAAACTAAACTATCTCTAACGCTGACACCTATACTTAACTTCGGGTCCCCACTTAGTCAGAGTAACAATGGCCGTTGTTTGGATCTGAGGCTGTTGGGTTCGAAGAGATACAGGAGAACAGCTAAGGTCGCCCGTCTGGTAGCGAGCGTTGACCTGAAACTTACTTGCTTCTGGTGGTGCTGGTGGATGGGTCTCTCCACCTGAGAGCCAAATCCAAGAGAGCAAATCTCTTGTGGGGTTCCTTCTTATACTTGGAAGGGCTTCGCGCGCTTTTAGGTGGGCCTTAAACTTGGTCCCAATTAATTGGGCAGCTTCTCGATCATTGTTATCGATCTTTACCAATAAAAGGGGTGGGTGCCCTGATGGCTGGGCATGTCTTAGGTGGCCGTTGGCCTTGCTTTGTTTGTGTCTTTCTGGCGCCGGGATGTCTGCGACAGTATCAACTACCTGAGTGCTAGTCCTTTGTTCCTCGGAGATGGGCCATCAATATGCCAATCGACCCAGAGTTTCGATTCCGTCTGGTAACTGCTTCCCAAATATACATTCAGGCTCTGTGCCTGCTTGTTGTCTAGCATTGTCCACATTTCCCTACATTCTTTGTGAGCATCCATTTTGTATTCTGGAAGTGGCCATCCCAGATGGCTACAGAAGTTTCTGCCTCCATCTGATGTGCATCAGTAACTGTCTGGCACTCGCCAGATAGTGCCCCTGAAGCCTGTCTACTAATATCGCTATCCGAGGTGTGTCTGCGCTGGTGGAAGGTGGGGCGACATGAGTAATGCATTGCCGGTGTTCTCCTCAGAGCTCTCCTCCAAGGTGGTCCTCTGGGAATTGTGGGGGTGAGGGTTGGAGTCCGGATTGCCTGGCCTCATCACATAGTGATCCTACAAGACAATGGTCTTGTGGTCAATGAAAGGTAAAGGTTAATTTTGTGGGATATCGACAACTCATTTGAGACAGATCATCTGGATGAAGGGCCAGTGGATCCTCACCTCTGTGGCGCAGGCCAACCTCACTGTCGGTCACTGCTCTCTCCTTGGGCAACCCCGCGATCTCCAGGACCCATTCCTCATAGAGGGTGAGGATTCGAATCTCTGAGACTCCTCATTCCATCTTCTCCCTTTCCCTCTTATTTAGGCTATCTTCTCCTGCGGGGACAAACAGAGGAGGTTGTGAGCAGTTTTGGGCCCCGTATCTAAGGAAGGATGTGCTGGCCTGGAAAAGGTCCAGAGGAGGTTCAGAAGAATGCTCCCTGGAATGAAGAACGATCCCTGGAATGAAGAACGTGTCGTACAAGGAACGGTTGATGACTCTGGGTCTGTGCTCGTTGGAGTTTAGAAGGATATGGGGGGATCTTATTGAAACTTACAGGATACTGCAAGGCCTGGATAGAATGACTGTGGAGAGGATGTTTCCACTTGTAGGAAAAACTAGAAGCAGAGGACACCATCTCAGACTAAAGGGCCGATCCTTTAAAACATAGATGAGGAGTAATTTTTTTCAGCCAGTGGTTGGTGAATCTGTGGAACTCTTTGCCGCAGAAGGCTTTGCAGGCCAAATCACTGAGTGTCTTTAAGACAGAGATAGATAGGTTCTTGATTAATAAGGGGATCAGGGGTTATGGGGAGAAGGCAGGAGAATGGGAATGAGAAAATATCAGCCATGGTTGAATGGAGCAGACTCGATGGGCCGAGTGGCCTAATTCTGCTCCTATGTTTTATCGTCTTATGGTCTTAAAACGGCACCCCGATATCTGAGAAGCTGGTCTTGCCGATGAGTTCAGCTCCCTACCACTGAAAACATTTCCAAGTGTGGGCGAGACTGGGGAGAAACTCACAAGGCCCAAAAAATGAATACGTATGCGTGAATCCAGGTCTGGATCTCACCAAAAGGCCAGCGCAAAACACACCGCCAAACATGCGTCCAAAGTCTCTAATTATCTTCTCCCCAGAAAACATAACAAGATCTCATAGGCTTACCCTTGTAAATATAAGCATGGCTTGAAAGAATGATGATCTCACTTTTACAATATTTTAATTGCACCTTCTGCAGCCACAAAATCTGTCTTTCAAACTAGGATTTAAACAGAATATTACTGCAGCCGATAAATACACCCCCGAACCCAACTTTTAAAACCATTACTGCACTGGATACATATAATATAATATATACACCAATTTCTTACATCATCAAACCCCCACCCCCACACTCTCTCCTCACCCCCACACTCACACCCACAGTATCTCTACTCAACAACCACCACTCTCTCTCTGTCCCCCACATGCACTCACCCACACCCCATCACACTTTCTCTCCTCCACACTTCCTCTCCTTCACACCCATCACACTTTCTCTCTCCTCCACAATCTCTCTCCTCCACACTCTCTCCCCCACACTCATTATTTCATCACCCCCCTCACACTCTCTCTATTCCCAAACCCCTCACGCACTCTCTGTCATCGTCTGTGGTTACTCACTTACTCGGACCGCTAGTGTACTTCACTGCTTCAGCTGCTTCGACTGGGCCCAACGCTGCCAGTATAGCTGCCTCGCCTGGTCCCCAGACCACTGATACAGCGAACGTACCTGGATCCTGCACTGCCGCTCCTACTGCATTTCCTGAGCTCTGCACCGTCGCTCCTGCTGCCTCACCTGAGCCCCGCACTGCCACTCCATCTGATTTGCGCTCTGGGTCTGAAACTTAACTTCAATACTTACCTTCCCACACTTTGTTCTTATCCAGTCATAGGCTGATTTCTCTCTGATCTGCTGCTGATAGGATTACTAATGTACCTTCAAAACTTCCATTGTAGAAATGTGACGATTGCACTCACATGAGATACTCTTATGGTACTTGGGTGCATGTAACTGAGGTGTCAACTGCAAATGCCATTGGTGCGGTGCTGTCATTTGCTAAATATCAAATTCAATGGATGCTCCTGGTGTTCTACAACATTACTCTTATGAGAGATAGTATTGGGGCACCAACACCAGCAGCGAGGGTTCGATTCCCGTACCAGCTTACCTGAACAGGGGCTGGAATGTGGCGACTAGGGGCTTTTCAAAGTAACTTCTTTTTAAAAAAAATATATTTATTAAGAATTTTTAAACAAAATTTTCAACCTTACAAACAAACCCCCCCCGTAACACAAAAGAAAGAAAACTCGCATAGCAAGACATGAACATGGCAAGTCAATATGATACAGAACTTTGTACATTGGATTTTTCCCCTGCATTTCAGTTTTCCGGATCATTCATGTATTTTCTTGCTCAAATGCCCCCCAAACAAAAAAAACTGCCCCCCCCCCCCCCCGCCCCCCCACCAAAAAAAAGATATCCCCCCTTCCCCCCCCCGCTGCTCCCCCCCCTGGGTTGCTGCTGCTGTCCGACCTTCATCTAACGCTCCGCGAGATAGTCTAGGAACGGTTGCCACCGCCTGTAGAACCCCTGCGCAGACCCTCTCAAGGCAAACTTTATCCTCTCCAACTTGATAAACTCTGCCATATCATTTATCCAGGCTTCCACGCTGGGGGGCTTCGCCCCTTTCCACATTAACAAGATCCTTCGCCGGGCTACTAGGGACGCAAAGGCCAGAATACCGGCCTCTTTCACCTCCTGCACTCCCGGCTCGTCCGCTACTCCAAATAGTGCTAGCCCCCAGCTTGGCTCGACCTGGACTTTCACCACCTTAGATACTGTTCTCGCAACTCCCCTCCAGAACCGCTCCAGTGCCGGGCATGACCAAAACATATGGACATGGTTCGCCGGGCTTCCTGAGCACCTCCCACATCTGTCCTCCACCCCAAAGAACCTACTCAGCCTCGCCCCCGTCATGTGCGCTCTGTGAACTACCTTAAACTGTATCAGGCTGAGCCTGGCACACGAGGAAGAGGAATTAACCCGACTTAGGGCATCAGCCCACAGCCCCTCCTCAATTTCCTCCCCCAGCTCCTCTTCCCATTTACCCTTCAGCTCCTCTACCAAAGCCTCCCCCTCTTCTTTCATCTCCTGGTATATCGCCGACACCTTGCCCTCTCCGACCCATACGCCCGAAATCACCCTGTCTTGAATCCCCTGTGCCGGGAGCAGGGGGAATTCCCTCACCTGCCGCCTCACAAATGCCCTTACTTGCATGTACCTGAAAGCATTTCCCGGGGGTAGCCCAAACTTCTCCTCCAGCGCCCCTAAGCTCACAAACGTCCCATCAATGAACAGGTCCCCCATTCTTTTAATCCCTGCCCTATGCCAGCTCTGAAACCCCCCGTCCATCCTTCCCGGGACAACCCGATGGTTGTCTCTGATCGGGGACCACACCGAGGCTCCCATCGCACCCCTGTGCCGTCTCCACTGCCCCCAGATCTTTAGCGTTGCCGCCACCACCGGGCTCGTGGTATACCTTGTCGGCGAGAGCGGCAGCGGTGCCGTCACCAGCGCCCCCAGGCTCGTTCCTTTGCAGGACGCCATCTCCAACCTCTTCCATGCCGCCCCATCTCCCTCCATCACCCAGATTCGGCAACGCCAGCCCTCCTCGATCCCTACTTCGCTCCAGGAACCCCCTCCTTACCCTCGGGGTCTTACTCGCCCACACAAAGCCCATAATGCTCCTGCCTACCCTCTTAAAAAAGGCCTTGGTGATCACAATTGGAAGGCATTGAAATACAAAAAGAAACCTCGGAAGGACCACAATTTTAATCGACTGTACCCTGCCCGCCAGCGAGAGCGGCAACATGTCCCACCGTTTAAAGTCCTCCTCCATCTGCTCCATCAGCCTCGTCAAGTTACGTTGTGCAGGGCCCCCCAGCTCCTAGCTACCTGGATCCCCAAGTATCAAAAGCTCCTATCCGCCCTCCTCAGCGGCAGGTCGTCTATCCCTCTTCCCTGATCCCCCGGATGCACCACAAAGAGCTCACTCTTCCCTAAATTGAGCTTATAGCCCGAGAAGTCCCCAAACTCCCTTAGGATCTGCATGACCTCCACCATCCCCTCCACTGGGTCCGCCACATACAGCAACAGGTCGTCTGCATACAGCGACACTCGATGCTCCTCTCCCCCTCGGACCACCCCCCTCCATTTCCCAGACTCCCTTAATGCCATTACCAAAGGTTCAATTGCTAGTGCAAACAACAAGGGGGACAGGGGGCACCCCTGCCTCGTCCCTCGATACAGCCGAAAATAGTCCGACCTCCGCCGATTCATAACCACACTCGCCACCGGGGCTCTATATAGGAGTTTAACCCAACTGATAAACCCCTCTCCAAACCCAAACCTCCACAACACTTCCCAGAGATACTCCCACTCCACTCGGTCAAAGGCCTTCTCCGCGTCCATAGCTGCCCCTATCTCCGCCTCTCCCTCCACCGATGGCATCATTATCACATTTAGGAGCCTTCGCACATTGGTATTTAGCTGCCTCCCTTTACGAATCCCGTCTGGTCCTCGTGAATCACCCCCCCACCCCCCCGGGACACAGTCCTCAATCCTCGTAGCCAACATTTTTTGCCAGCAACTTAGCATCTACGTTGAGGAGCGAGATCGGTCTATACGACCCGCATTGCAGTGGGTCCTTATCCCGCTTCAGGATCAAAGAGATCATCGCCTCCGACATTGTCGGGGGCAGGGTCTCCCCCTCCCTTGCTTCATTGAAGGTCCTTACCAGCAACGGGGCTAACAGGTCTACATACTTCCTATAGAACTCCACCGGGAACCCATCCGGCCCCGGGGCCTTCCCTGCCTGCATGCTCCCCAGTCCTTTAACCAGCTCCTCCACCCCAATTGGCGCCCCCAAACCAGCCACCACCCGCTCCTCCACCCTCGGGAACCTCAGTTGATCCCAGAATCGTCGCATCCCCTCTTTCCCCCTGGGAGCTGGGACCTATACAGCTCCTCGTAAAAGGCCTTGAATGCCTCATTCACTTTCACCGCACACCGCACCGTAGTTCCCCAGCCATCCTTGACTCCACCTATTTCCCTCGCTGCCATCCTCTTACGGAGCTGATGTGCCAGCATCCGACTCGCCTTCTCCCCATACTCATACGTTGCCCCCTGTGCCTTCCTCCACTGTGCCTCTGCCTTCCCTGTGGTCAACAGGTCGAACTCCGTCTGGAGACTTTGATCTCCCTGAGTAGTCCCTCATCAGGGGCCTCTGCATATCTCCTGTCCACCCTTAAAATCTCCCCCACTAACCTCTCCCTTTCCCTGCCCTCTCTCTTCTCCCTATGAGCCCTGATGGAGATTAACTCTCCCCTGACCACCGCCTTCAGCGCCTCCCATACTACTCCCACCTGCACCTTCCCATTGTTGTTGGCCTTCAGATACCTTTCTATGCACCCCCGCACCCTCCCCCACACTTCCTTGTCTGCCAGCAGTCCCACATCCAACCGCCACAACGGACTAGATGATCCACATCTAGCTCTTTTGCTCCCGCCATACTACTTCCGTGAGTCAGCTGACTTCTGCTGATCCCGGCTTCCCCCGCCTTCCCGTTGATCTCCCCGTGTGGGAATCTCTCCTCCTCCTTACGTTCCTCCATCCCCCCCTCCCTAGCGCGGGAAAAAGCCCGCGCTTTCCTGAGCCAGCCCCACCTCCTGTGGCGCAGCTCCTGTTGCGGCCTTATCCCAGTTCCCCCATCCCCGAGTCTCACCTCCCTCCAGCACCGACGCCCACATTCCCCACTATCTCATCAAAAGAAAAAAGAACTCTTCCCCAATCCCCTTCCATCATCCCACCCGTGAATCATTCTTTACCTATATTTACAACCCTGTATACAGTCAACATCTCCCCCACAACCATAGCCCCTCAGTTCAAGTCCAATTTTTTGGTTTGGATAAAGGTCCAAGGCTCTTCTGCCGTTTTGAAATAGTGGTGTCGGTCCTGATAAGTGACCCACAGTCGAGCAGGCTGCAACATTCCGAATCTCACTCTTTTTTGATGCAGCACCGCCTTGGCCCGGTTGAAGCCCGCTCTCCTCTTTGCCACCTCCGCACTCCAGTCCTGGTAGACTAGGATCACCGCATTATCCCATCTACTGCTCCGTACCTTCTTGGCCCATCTCAGGACATTCTCTTTGTCCGCGACGCGATGGAACCTCGCCACTATCGCCCTTGGCGGCTCGCCAGCTTTGGGTCTCCTTGCCAGGACCCGGTGAGCCCCTTCTAGCTCCAGGGGGCTCGGAGAGACCTCCGCACCCATCAGCGAATGGAGCATCGTGCTCACGTACGCCCCGGCATCAGCTCCCTCCACTCCTTCGGGGAGACCCAGAATCCGGAGATTCTTCCTCCTCGACCGGTTCTCCAGGACCTCGAGTCTCTCGGCCCACCTCTTGTGCACCGCCTCGTGCGCCTCCATCTTTACCGCCAGGCCCAGGATCTCGACCTCGTTCTCATTAGTTTTATCCCTCACCTCACGGAGCTCCACTGCCTGGGACTTCTGGGTCTCCTTCAGCCCCTCAATCACCAACAGCATTGGCGCCAGCACCTCCTTTTTAAGCTCCTCCACGCAGCGCCTGAGGAACTCCTGCTGGTCCGGCCCCCATGCTGCTCGATCTCCGTCCTCCGCCACCTTGGTTTTTCCCCCTCATTTTTGTCGCTGCTCCAAAACCTCTTTCTCCGTCGCTCCACCACTAATCCCGCCATGCGTCGTAAGGGGGGACCTTACTTCACCTTCCCACACGGGATTCAATCAAAAAATTTCCGTTGGGGCTCCTCCGGAGAGCCCAAAAGTCCGTTATACTGGGAGTTGCCGAAATGTGCGGCGATGCGCGGAAGTCCTTCACAGTAACTTCATACTTGTGACAATAAAAAGATTATTATTGGGGCAGCATGGTAGCACAGTTGCTTCACAGCTCCAGGGTCCCAGGTTCGATTCCTGGCTTAGGTCACTGTCTGTACGGAGTCTGCACGTTCTCCCTGTGTGTGTGTGGGATTCCTCCAGGTGCTCCGGTTTCCTCCCACAGTCCAAAGATGTGCAGGTTAGGTGGATTGGCCATGCTAAATTGCCCTTAGTATCTAAAAAGGTTAAGTAGGGTTACAGGGATAAGGTGGAGGTGTGAGCTTGGGTAGGGTGCTCTTTCCAAGGGCTGGTGCAGACACGATGGGCCGAACGGCCTCCTTCAGCACTGTAAATTCTATAATTCTATTGCACACCTAGTTTTGGGCTTCCCCACATTTCCTATACAGGGAGGGAAGTGACTCTGCAATATGGTGCTTGCCTTTGAAGGCAACCCCTCTAAGATCTTCCAGTGGAGGCACTCAGAAAATTGAAGTTTCAGGTACTTCATCAATTGTCATTACTGCAAGCCTTCCTTGTTCACTAGTGCTCAATGTTTCATCATCATAATCGTAATCTATTTCCCTCATGATGTGTACATTTTTGCTTTTCCCACTTCAAATGGGGTGATCACAGTTGACATCTGATAGTGTTCATGTGCATCTAGTAATCTAGTGGGTTCTTTTTTTGTACAGAGAGCAGATGGGTACATAATTATTGCTATCCATTTGGACCTTGTATTGTCATTACATGCACAATTATATATAATCAGTGTATATGGACAAGCTGAATTGACATATTTCATAAATGATAGACGATGTAGTTAATGTAGTACACATCAGTTGTTCTGTACTTCCCTCTAATCTCAAGTCCCAATACCTTCTGAACCCTCCTCAAATAATCAACATTCACATAAAATGAATTGTTCAATGTGAAGTGTTTCACCAGCTGTTCGATGTTATGTGTAGTGTTTTTCCTTTAACATAAAACCAGTGAAGACTGAGACATGGCAATTTTCATAACTCTATTTTAAATTTAACAGGGTCAATTCATAGTGCTTGGAGAAACCTGGCATCTTTCCTGCTACATCATTGCTAACGTTTTTCTGTATCAGTACAACGCTTTGGCATAGATTTTTAAAAGCTTCACTCACTTCCAATTATGTCTGTACATATTCTGTGCTATTATTTCTTGAAGTAATGCAACGTTTGCAGGCTTCTGAGACAGTACAAACCTGTGCTGCTGGCGAGGAGAAATTTGGGTTCATGCAGCCTATTAAAATGAATGGTTAGAAAATTGTTGACAGTACACACTTAAATTTGGGACTTTGCAGGAGGATGAAGCTTCTTGCCAGCTACATCAACTGGTAAAATTATCCCCAGAGTTCACATGTTACCATTGACTGCACTTTCCTCAAAAAATATGCTAATCGCAGAAATAAGCAGCCTTGTTATTAAGCTCCTTTCCTCACGTCACCCAGCCACAGCCTTGTCTGCTTCTTGTTATATTACATTGTGTAATGTCTTATTACTCATTTGCTTCTTTCCAAGATGATCCTGTACTCGATGTACATTAACGTTCAAAGTCTTCAATTAAAGCAAATTGTTTATTGAGTAACGTTAACAATCAAACTGTGAGTCTGTTCTCTCTTCAACAACTAAACTAGAGATTAAATTAACAAGATTAAATATATATTAACTATGATTAACAACACTTGCACTCTGAGCTATCTCTCTCTACCTCTGGTCACTCGTCACTCCAAACACGAAGAGGCGGGTACTCTCCTCGAGTTTATCTTTTATACCCACCTCTTGTGCTGCCATCTAGTGGTTACCTAGCTGCTACTTCTGTATATTAACCCTTTATATACATACAGATATGCAGATCACTACACTTCTCGGATGGATTAATAAACATTTTGCCATTTATTCCAACATGCATAACAGGTGGCGTGTTAACCATCTCAAAAATTTCAATAAATCATTTCTGTTAGCTTGTATTGTTGCTTAAAAATTTCATTCTTAGAAATGACGTTTCAAAGTTATGCACAACTATTTCATAACTGGCTTGCTAATTATCCTGAAAAATGGGCATTGTGTTCTTATTTTATTGGAAAAGTAATGTGAGATTAGTCTCAAAGTCTCCATGCACATTTTAAAAGTTAACACAATAGACTACACAAGGTGACCCTAGGATCATCTGAATTCGTCTGAGGATTGAAACCCCTCCCCTGTCTCAAGAGGGAGCAAAATGATAATTGCAGACTGAGTTGCATCAATGCCCTTTCCTCAAACTAATCATAGAGTCATAGATGTTTACAACATGGAAACAGGCCCTTCGGCCCAGCTTGTCCATGTTGCCCAATTTCTATTACTAAGCTAGTCCCACTTGCCCGCATTTGGTCCATATCCCTCAATACCCACATTGCCCATGTAACTGTCTAACTGTTTTTTAAAGGAAAAAATTGTACCCGCCTCTACCACTGCCCGTCCAGATGCTCACCACCCTCTGTGTGAAAAATTTCCCCTCTGGTCTCTCTTGTATCTGTCCCCTCTCACCTTAGACCGATGTCCTCTAGTTCTAGACTCCTCCACATTTGAGAAAAGATGTCGACCATCTACCTTATCTATGCCCATTATTTTATAGACCTCTATAAGATCACCGCTAAGCCTTCTATGCTCCAGGGGGAAAAGTCCCAGCCTATCCAGCCTCTCCTTATAACTCAGACCATCAAGTCCTGGTAGCATCCAGAAATCCAAATGAATGTTCATAAATTGAATGGACCATTCAAACATGCAGACACCGGCTTTCTCAAACTCTCTGGGCGGGATGTCTGAGCAGCCCGCAACGTGTTCCGCGGTGGTTGAAGTGACCCGCCGGCGGCGGGGTTTTCTCATCCCACTGTTGTTAACAGGGTTTCCCGTTGAATGCACTTCTCAGCAACAGGATGCACTGTCGGCGACACCAGAAGAACCCACCGGCACGAACGGCTGGAAAAGTTTGGCCTTAAGATGTGAAACCCACACCCAAAGATGGATAATCAACCTAGTTACGCACCTTATTTGGAAAAGGACTTTGATGTTGTAATTGGTCACATGATGAGACTGCCATGTTTGCTGTCCGCTTTTAAAAACTGGCAAAAAGCTGCTTTTGGATACCACAGGCCATCAAACTCTCTGCAAGTCAGCAAGAAGCCAAGGTAATTAACAGCAATAGACTGAAACGAGGAAGACCCCACACAGGAGAGAAACTCCCTAACCTGTTCCAGTTAAAGTTAATCTGAGAACCAACCTCCCAGGAATTCAACTACAAGAGACCTCAAAGTGTAGCCATCTGGGATGGCCACTTCCAGAATACAAAATGAACACTCGCAAAGAATGTAGGGAACTGTGGATAATGTTAGGAAAATAAGCAGGCACAGAGCCTGTATGCATATTGGAGAGACAGCTCCCAGACGGAATTGAAACTATAGGTCAATTAACATATTGATGGCCCATCTCCGGGAACGAAGGAAAGACACTCCAGCAACCGATACTGTTTCAGACATCCCGGCGCCAGTTCCCCAACCGAAAGCACAAACAAAGCAAGGCCAAGGGCCACCAAAGACACGCCCAGCCATCAGGGCACCCACCCCTTTATTGGTCAAGATCAATACCAGTGATCGAGAAGCGGCCCAATTAATTGGGGCCAAGTTTAAAGGAAGCCCCTCCGGGTATAAGAAGGAAGCCCCATGAGAGAATCGCTCTCTTGGATTTGGCTCTCAAAGTGGAGAGACCCATCCACCAGCTGCACCAGAAGCAAGTAAGTCCAAGGTCAACGCTCACTACCAGACGGACGACCTTAGCTGTTCTCCTGTACCACTTCGAACCCAACAACCTCAGATCCGAACAACGGCCATTGTTCCTCTGACTGAGTGGGCACCCGAAGCTAAGTATAGGCATTAGCATTAGAGATACTTTGGTTTGTAGTACTTTGTGCATGAGTAGATATTACTGTGTGTGTAAATAAACAGTATTGACTTTGAACTAATTAATTGGTGTATTGGCTCTTTGATCAGTATTCGGGTTTGAACCTTGTGGCGGTATCGAGAGATACCTGGCGACTCTAAAGCAAACATAATTAGGATTAAGAAAAGCGACCATATTGATCACCATATTCATAACCAGAGAAACAGAGCAACAACAGTCTGCTAAGAATCCTTTTGTTTGCAAGACCCTCGCTCCAACGTTAAAGCACTAAATTCATCCAGAGCCTACAGGCCTGCTATGTGCATGCTGGAGATCATAAACTAGAAACTGAGATAATTTTAATGTGTAACAGTACATTAATTTAATCTATATAATCATTGTGTGTAATTAAATATAATTTGAGGTGAGTAAGAATAAGTTACCTTCTTTATTTTTACATTTGCAGAAAGCTTGCTGCTGAACTTATTTAATAAGGATCCTCACCTCTTACATAGAAACATACTGATCATGGGCAATAAAAGGAAACACATAAATTCTGAAACTAATGGATATAACCCCCTCTTGCATCATCATAGTCATAATCAATTAATATGTTCTGGCTCAGCAAAACTACAACTAACCATTGGAATCATTGCTTAGGTTGCTAGCTAATATATTTTGTGGGGAAAATTCAATATGTTACAGACACCTGTCTGCTCTCAACAGTGGCTAAGAAACTGGACCAGATTAAATTTAATGTGGTGCGGAAAGGTCGATTCATTCCAGAAACGATAATATAAGAAATAGGGCTTGGTTATTTTATAAACAAACTTTATTACAAGAAAAGAAAAGAAAACAATATTTAAACTTTTACTTCAGTTCTAACACTCATAGATTCCATGCAGTTTCATAGAATCATAGAATTTACAGTGCAGGAGGAGGCCATTCGGCCCATTGAGTCTACACCGGCTCGTGGAAAGAGCACCCTACCCAAGCCCACACTTCCACCCTATCCCCATAACCCAGTAACCCCACCCAACATTAAGGGCAATTTTGGACACTAAGGGCAATTTATCATGGCCAATCCACCTAACCTGCACATCTTTGGACTGTGGGAGGAAACCGGAGCACCCGGAGGAAACCCATGCACACATGGGGAGGATGTGCAGACTCCGCACAGACAGTGACCCAAGCTGGAATCGAACCTGGGACCCTGGAGCTATGAAGCAATTGTGCTATCCACAATGCTTAGTTTCTTAAAGTTTCTTAACTTTAACACACTAGTTCACATTAGACATCACTTTAAATAACCATGCCGCTCTCATGCCGCTTACACAGACAGGCAAAGGCAATACTTGCATTTCTGAAGCAATTTTTCCTCTGTTATGGACATTTGTTCTGAACCATTTTCCAAAACCTGCCTCGGAGGCCGCTTTCATGACCTCTCTGGTCAATTTTCACAGCCTTCTTTTTTAAAAATAAATTTTGTCTATCCAATTAATTTTTTCCAATTAATGGCCATTTAGTGTGGCCAATCCACCTACCTGCACATCTTTGGGTTGTGAGGGCAAAACCCACGCAAACACGGGGAGAATGTGAAAACTCCACATGGACAGTGACCCAGAGCCGGGATCGAACCTGGGACCTCAGCGCCATGAGGCAGCAATGCTAACTACTGCGCCACCGTGCTGCCCTTTCCACAGTCTTCTGCCTGTAACTGTTCAGAACTGCATTCTTTCTCGCTAACTCTCTAAGCTCCACCCACCCACTCAAATAAAGGATCTCCCTTGAGGGTGTCAGACTTGAATCTATTATCGTTAACTTGGCTGTTTGATTTCCCACTCCCTTTACTAAAAAACAGAGCTATGCCATTCATATGCACCTAACTTTCCATTGATGGACAAATAGGTCATCAGACTATATTATGGGATAATAGCTGATCAAAGAAGATTGTCCAGGATGACAATGGATCTCAGGTGGATCATCCTGACTGAACCAGGGCATCCAGTGTATTCCCACCTTAAGGTTAAGCCTGAATGGGACAAGGTCATTCAGGCTGTGGGCGTGTCCCTCTGACTCTGCTAGCAGTCTTTCCCCGCAGTCTGTTTAACCCCTAAATTGCCTGCTATATCTTGGACCACATTTCTGGACCCAAGTTCCTAATATTTCCCAATCATGACACCTCCCTTCCTAGAAAAAAGACAATCAATATACACAGATGGCTTCATTTTCTGAAAACTTTTCAATTCTAAACATTTCATAACATAACATACAGTTTGCATTCTATACGGTACATATATTTTTTTCGTTTTTAAGCAAGGAAACATGACATGAATATAGTCCGTTGTATTCTTTTCCCATATCACAGTCATAATAGGGCATCAGCAATCAAATTTTCTTTTGAATAGTTTTGTATTAGGCCTGTCCATGTAGCCCTGGTATTACCAGACCTACAAGTGGTCTCAGTGACAATCTCCATACATTTACACAACAAAACGTAATCAATAATTCAGTTGCATGCAGTTATCTGGCTTCACCAGCAGAGTTTTTTCACTTGACTGTACGAAAGATTGCATTCATCAGTTTGTCAAGTTCATCAATGGTTTTGTATCCTGCTTTTTTTGCTGTCTGTTGAGGGTAGCCAAAAATAATTCATAACAGCTGATGCATTTGGACAGTGTCAACCACCAGTCATTGCATGTTGGAAATTGACTGACTATTCTGGCTACATTTGCACCAGTTCTTCAGCCTCCAGCTTCCGTATTCCACCAAGGATGATGCTCTCTGTGAACCGGTGAGACAACTTAAGTCCTTCATGTGTTCCTCCTGACCAGATCCTAGTGTCATCACTTCCTGTACCACAATGATGATAGGAATTTGACTGCTCTGGGAGCTCCACAGTTCCTGCAGTTTATTTCATTACAACCTGCGACCTTGTGAGTAGCTCTATACCTTATTGGGGTTGCTCCTCTTCAATCTCATGCAGATGATTGCTGGTAGGTTGTAGATTGTGCAACCTGATGCTGTATCTCAGTTTTCCTCCCAATCTACCTTTCCAGACTAGCTTTCTCTTCTCTGCAATCATTACCGATGCCTCCTGCTGGATAAAGTGCCCATGCCAGCTGCTTCTTAGCCTCCAGTTCTCCATTCCCTCTGTCAAGGAGTTCTATTCTTCGTTTACCATACACCAGTCATTTGTACCTGTGCTGCCATTAGCGGATTAAGCTTGCATGAGTGTTGTTTAATGGGAACATCATTTCCGATAGCTGCATCTTGCTTAATTACTTTTGTGTATCCCAAATTATCCCCCCACACATGTGACTGCAATGACTCAGGTCATTTTGATTTTCTCTGGAAGGTAACTCAGTAATTTATTCCAATTTTTGAATGTTTCCTCATTGTCCAGTTTAATTTAAGGAATGTCAAATTCAGAATTGTCTGGATTTATCTCTTCTCTCTGAGTTAACAACTAACACTTCCTCCTTCTTTCCTTCTCTATCAAAATAACTTTTTAGCATATTAGCCTGGCACACTCTGAGTCCTCCTTCTGTCTGGCATTCTTATCGAATGATTTAATTCACTCAGTTTCCTTTCTATCTGATAAAGCCCACTAAATCTTGCTTATAATGGTTCCTCGAATGCGAGAATGGCTATTAAAGGTGCTGATTTGATTCCCGCTTGAGGTTTCCCTATTACCTGACATGTGTGAAATGTACTGCAAAATTCAACTGCATCCTCATGCAGTCCAGGCCCATAAAAATGTATTTGAATTTTTGCTTGAGTCTTCCTCACCTCTAACTGACCTCCTACTGGAAGCTCATGTGCTACCCTCAAAACCTCCTTTTTATAACCCACCTGTAACATCACTTGATGAACCTCTGCTCATTTCTCATATGCTTTAATACGTAAAGGTAACATTTTCTCATTAATACATTGTTTCTAAAGTAATAGTCAGGTATACACTGTCATGTGAGAGTACCTTTAAGAAATGGGTGTTTATAAATGGGTGTGTATATAAATTTCTGTAGTGAGATTACCTTTAAGAAATGGGTGTTTACTACTGCTGCGATGTCAGAGAGTGGGTGGAACTGGGCTGTCTGTCAGCTTTTTACTTTCGTTTTAGACTGTTTGCTGCAGAGTGTGTTTTAGTTTCGTTTTCAGAGCTGGATAGCTGCAGTCACAGCCAGAAGGTGTATGAATCTCTCTCTGTAATCTAAAGACTAAATCGATTCTGGTGATTTAAAACTAATAACAGTAGTGACTTTAACCTGATGTGCTTCTGGTAAAAGGTGTTTTAAGTCGTATGGATGTTAAAAGGAAAGCTTAAAGGATTACTTAGTGTTTTAGTCTTTGGGGGTTGTATTTGAATTGATGGTTGCTAAGATGTCCACTGTATGTTTTAAAAAAGGTTAACTTGAATTCATAGAATAAACATTGTTTTGCTTTAAAAAAATACGTTTCCATTTCTGCTGTACCACACCTGTAGAGTGGGCCGTGTGCTCCCCATATCACAATCTATTAAAAGTTGTGTGTCAGGTGAACTCCATGATACACTTTGGGGTTCTCTAAACCCTGGCACATAACAACACTCAGGCTCAATTTCCGTATATGCTTTCTGGTATAACTTCTTTATCTCTGAGTCTCTTTGTTGCAATTAAAATAACTTGCTTGAACTAAAGACATCCGCTTCATCCACCACCTGCTCTGGTGCTGTAACTACACATCTGATCAAACATGATTCCTGACAATTCATCCACCACCTGCTCTTTGTCGTGACTAACTATCTGATCAACCATGGTTCCTGACAATTCATCCACTACTTGTTCTTTGTCTTGACTAACTATCTGATCAACTATGGTTCCTGACAATTCACCTCCTACCGGCTCTTTGTCTTTTTAAAAAATAAATGTTTTATTAAAGTTTTTCCAATCAGCGTTTTTACATAACAAAAATAGAAATACAGATGGTAATAAAAAGTAAGAATAAGCATAGACCAAAGCTTACAATAAAACTAATTACAAAACAGAATTAAAAAAAAAAAACAGAACAAGGTGGGTTTTGACTCCATGCCCAACTCACATTATATCAACAGTACTCCCCCCCCCCAACCGCCCCCCCCCCCCACCCCCCCACCCCCAAGGATGCTGCTGCTGACACTTACTGCTCCCCTAGAAAGTCAAGGAAAGGTTGCCACCGCCGGGAGAACCCCATCAAGGACCCTCTCAAAGCGAACTTTATTCGCTCCAGGCTGAGGAACCCCGCCATATCGCTAACCCAGGCCTCCACGCTCAGGGGTTTCGTGTCCCTCCACATTAACAAAATCCGTGTCTGGGCTACCAGGGAGGCAAAGGCCAGTAACTCGGCCTCTTTCGCTTCCTGCACTCCCGGATCCTCCGCCACCCCAAATATCGCTCCCGTTGGACTCGCCTTCACCCGAGTGTCCAGAACCCAAGACATCACCCTTGCAAACCCCTGCCAGAATCCTTAAAGTGCCGGGCATGCCCAAAACATATGGGCATGATTTGCCGGACTCCCTGCACACCTCGGGCACCTGTCCTCCACCCCAAAAAACCTATTCATTCTTGCCGCCGTTATATGCGCCCGATGCACCACCTTAAACTGGATTAATCCGAGCCTGGCACACGATGAGGAGGAGTTCACCCTGCCCAGGGCATCGGCCCACAGGCCCTCATCCAGCTCCTCGCCCAGCTCCTCCTCCCACTTATCCTTCAACCCCCCCACTGAGGCTTTCTCGACCTCCTGCAGCTCCTGATATATGTCCGAACCTTCCCCTCCCCTATCCAGACGCCAGACACCACCCTATCCCGGATCCTACGTGGGGGCAGCCGCGGGAATGTCACCACCTGTTTTCTAAGGAAGTCCCAAACCTGAAGGTACCTGAACGCATTCCCCTGGGGCAGGCCGAACCTCTCCTCCAGTGCCTGCATGCTGGGGAAAGCCCCGTCTATAAACAGGTCCCCCATCCTCCTAATACCTGCCCTATACCAGCCTTGGTACCCCCCCATCCATCCTACCCGGAGCAAATCTGTGGTTATTCTGTATCAGTGTCCACACAGAGGCCCCCTCCTCTCCCCTGTGTCTCCTCCACTGCCCCCAGATCCTCAGTGCCGCCGTCACCAACGGGCTTGTGGTGTATCGCGCCGGCGAGAACGGCAGTGGAGCCGTAACAAGTGCCCCTAGACTGGTGCCTCTACACGACGCCACCTCCAGCCGCCCCCATGCCGCCCCCTCCTCCATCATCCATTTCCTAATCATGGCCACATTGGCCGCCCAGTAATAACTGCAGAAGTTCGGCAGAGCCAGTCCTCCCCCCCGTCCGGCTACGCTCCAAGAATATCCTTTTGACTCACGGGATTTTATTCGCCCACACAAATCCCGTAACAATCCTATTCACCCGCTTAAAGAAGGACTTGGGGATGAAAATGGGGAGGCACTGAAATACGAAGAGGAACCTGGGGAGAACCGTCATCTTCACAGTCTGCACCCGTCCTGCCAGGGAAAGCGGGAGCACATCCCACTTTTTAAACTCTCCCTCCATCTGCGCCACTCGCCGGGTTAAGTTGAGCCTGTGCAGGGCATCCCAGTTCCTGGCCACTTGTATCCTCAAGTACCGAAAGCTCTTCTCCACTATACTGAGCGGAGCTCCCTCAGTCTCTCATCCTGGCCCATACCGTGGACCACGAACAGCTCACTCTTCCCCACGTTCAACTTATACCCCAAGAACCTCCCAAAGTCCCTCAGGATCCGCATGACCTCCCCCATCACCTCTAATGGGTCCGCTATATACAACAGCAGGTCATCCGTGTAGAGGGAGACCCCGTTTTCCTCCCCTCCGTGCACCAGCCCCCTCCAATCGCTCTAAGTCCTGAGTGCAATGGCCAACGGCTCAATTGCCAGGGCAAACAGCAACGGGGACAGGGTACACCCCTGTCTCGTCCCCCGGTGCAGCCTGAAATATTCCGACCTTAGCCGGTTTGTGGACACACTCGCTACAGGGGCCTAATACAGCAGCTTGACCCACCCTATAAATCCTTCCCCAAATCAAAACCTGCCTAGCGCCTCCCACAGATACTCCCACTCCACCCTGTCAAAAGCCTTCTCTGCATCCATCGCAGCCACCACCTCCACCCCCCCCCCCCCCCACTTCCGAGGGCATCATGATAATATTCAGGAGCCTCTTTACATTCGCGTTCAGCTGCCTACCCTTAACAAAACCCGTCTGGTCCTCCCCAATCACTCCCGGGACACAGTCCTCTATTCTGGTGGCCAGAATTTTTAACAACTGCTTGGCATCTGCGTTCAGGAGCAATATCAGCCTGTAGGGCCCACACTGAAGCGGATCCTTCTCCTTCTTCAGGATGAGCGAGATCAATGCCTGCGACATTGTCGGAGGGAGGGTCCCTTTCTCCTTTGCCTCATTGAAGGTTCTCATCAGGAGCAGGCTCAGCAGCTCCGAGAACTTCTTATAAAATTCTACGGGGATGCCGTCCGGGCCCGAGGCCTTGCCCGTCTGCATGCCTGCCAGCCCCCTGACTACCCCCTCCAACTCACTCGGGGCCCCCAGTCCCTTCACCCGCTCTGCTTCCACCCTTGGGAACCTCAACCGGTCCATGAACTGCCTCATCCCTTCCCCCTCCCCGGGGTTTCCGACTCGTATAACTTCCCGTAGAACTCCCTGAAGACTTCATTAACCCTCTCTGGGCTCAGCACCATGTTGCCTTCCCTATCCTGCACTCCCCCAATCTCTCTGGCCGCCTCCCTCCTGCGCAGCTGGTGCGCCAGCATCCTACTCGCCTTCTCCCCATACTCATAAACTGCCCCCTTCGCTTTCCTCAGCTGCCCTCCGCCTTCCCCGTGGTCAGCAAGTCAAACTCCGCCTGTAATTTCCGGCGCTCGTTCAACAGCCCCCCCTCTGGGGCCTCTGCTTACCTCCTGTCTACCCTGAGTATCTCTCCCACCAGCCTCTCCCTCTCTGCCCTCTCCTTCTCTCTATGGGACCTAATGGAGATTAACTCTCCCCTAATGACCGCCTTCAGAGCCTCCCAAACCAGTGCCACCGTCACTTCTCCTGTGTCGTTCGCTCCCACATAATTCTCAATACTCCTCCTTATCCGCCCGCACACCTCTTCGTCCGCCAGCAGACCCACATCCAGTCGTCAGAGAGGGCGCTGACCCCATTCCGCCCCCAGTCGCAGGTCTACCCAGTGTGGGGCATGGTCCGAGACCGCTATGGCCGAGTATTCGACCCCCTCCACCCTCAGGATTAACGCCCAACTCAGCACAAAGAAGTCTATTCGCGAATAGACTTTATGGACATGGGAGAAAAAGGAAAACCCCTTCGTCCTTGGCCGCGCAAACCTCCAGGGATCCACTCCCCCCATCTGGCCCATGAACTCCCACAAGGCCCTGGCCGCCGCCGGCCTCTTTCCCGACCTGGACTTAGAACGATCCAAGCCCGGATCCAAGACCGTATTAAAGTCCCCTCCCATTATCAGGTGACTTATCTCCAAGTCCGGGATCCTACCCAACACGCGCCTCATGAAGTCCGCATCGTCCCAGTTCGGGGCATATACATTCACTAACACCACCCGGGCCCCCATCATTGAGCTTGCCACTCACCATTATATACCTGCCCCCCTTGTCCGCCACGATGCTCCCCGCCTCAAATGCCACTCGTTTACTGACCAAAATGGCCACTCCTCTGGTCTTGGAGCCTAACCCCGAGTGAAACACCTGTCCCACCCATCCTTTCCTCAGCCTCGTCTGGTCAGCGAGCTTTAAGTGCGTCTCTTGCAATATGGCCACGTCCGCCTTCACCCCTTCAAATGCGAGAACACGCGGGACTGCTTGACCGGCCCATTCAGGCCCCTCACGTTCCATGTGATCAGTCTGGTTGGGGGGTTGACCACCCCCCCATCCTGCTGACTAGCCATTTCCCTTTTTCGGCCAGCCGCGTACCCCTGCCTCCCTCCTCCAGCTCTCCCCCGGCGGCCCCCCCGGCGGCCTCTCCATCCATACCCCTCACCTGGCTCCCCTTCAGTCAGCAAAGCAGCAACCCCCCGCCAAGCATCTGTTTAGCTCTGGATTCCCCCCCATTGTGTTTCCGTGAGTCAGCTCACCCATGCTGACCCCGGCCTCTCCCGCCTCTATTTACCAACCCGTAACTTGTTGCCTCCTTCGGGCAACCCTCCCCCGCAGGGTAGAGGGGCTAGCGCCATCTGGGACCTCCCCGTGTGCCGGACAGCCCGTCCCGGGCGTTTCCCGCCCCCTAGCACCGAACACCTGGAAAACAAAACTCCTGGAAAACAAACAAAACAAACAACAAAACCACCAACCAAACTAGGGCAGACAGGCCCGTAAACTTATGCTTTACCCGCCGTCCTCCCCTCAGTCCCTCCCCACCCGCACATTTCACCTCCATACAACTGTCCCTTAGTTCAGGTCCAGCTTCTCCTGCCTGATGAACGACCACGCCTCGTCTGGGGTATCAGAATAGTGGTGCCTGTCCTGGTATGTTACCCACAGTCTCGCCGGGTGCAGGAGCCCAAACTTCACCCCTTTACTGTGGAGGACCGCCTTCGCCTGGTTAAAACCTGCACGCCTCCTCGCCAGCTCAGCTCCCAGGTCCTGGTAAATTCGGATCTCGCCGTTCTCCCACTTACTGCTCCACTCTTTCTTCGCCCACCGCAGGACTCACTCCCGGTCTGCCAAGCGCTGAAACCGTATCACCATCACCCTCGGTGGCTCATTTACCCTCGGCTTTCTGGCGAGAACCCTGTGCGCCCCATCCAGCTCCAAGGGCTGCGGGAAGGCCCCCGCGCCCATCACGTCCCCAACATTGTGGCCACGTACGTGCTCGTGTCCGCCCCCTCCGCCCCTTCGGGAGGGCCCAGGATCCACAGATTATGGCTCCGAGAGCTACACTCAAGGTCATCCAGCCTCTCCTGCCATCTGTTATGGAGCGCCTCGTGCACCTCCACCTTCACCGCCAGGCCCAGGATCTCATCCTCGTTCTCCGCCACCTTCCTCCTCACCTCCTTGATCTCCTTCTCCTGCGCCTTCTGGGTCAGCACAATTCTTTCCATGGAGGCCAGCATCTCCGTTTTCAGCCCCATGAAGCAGTTTTTAAGGAGCTCCTGCTGTTCTCTGGCCCACTGGGCCCACACCTCCTGATCTTCTCCGGCCGCAATTTTGTCCTCCCGGAACTTCTCGACCTTCTTCCCCGGGTTCGCCGTTCGCGTGACCTAGCAGGTCATGGCTGGTACCGGAAGTTCACCTGCTCTTTGTCTTGACTAACCATCTGATCAAACATGGTTTCTGACAATTCAATCTCAGCCTTCCTATTGGCACTCCTCAAGTTCTCTTCCACCTGTCTCAGCCTGTGGCTTTGTGATCGTGTTACCACAAAATCAGGAAACATTCCCTGATATACGCCTTGCAACATCCCTATTGTTTGACTTTCCACTGGCTTTTCAACTGCAGTAGGTTGCACAATCACCTGTGATCCAGCTATATCATTACCCAGGATAAATTGTACCTCAGGCAATGGTATTGCTTTTATTATTCCTACTACCACTTGGATGGATACAGAACTGGCTAGGTCATAGAAGGCAGAGAGTAGCAATGAAAGGGTGCTTTTCTGATTGGAGGGCTGTGACTAGTGGTGTTCCGCAGGGTTCCGTGCTAGGACCTTTGCTGTTCGTAGTATATATTAATGATTTGGAGGAAACTATTACTGGTCTGATTAGTAAGTTTGCGGATGACACAAAGGTTGGTGGAATTCTGGATAGCGTTGAGGACTGTCAGAGGATACAGCAGGATTTAGATCGTTTGGAGACTTGGGCAGAGAGATGGCAGATGGCGTTTAATTCAGACAAATGTGAGGTAATGCATTTTGGAAGGTCTAATACAGGTAGGGAATATACAGTGAATGGTAGAACTCTCAAGAGGTTTGACAGTCAGAGAGACCTAGGTGTACAGGTCCACAGGTCAATGAAAGGGGCAACACAGGTGGAGAAGGTAGTCAAGAGGGCATATGGCATGCTTGCCTTCATTGGCCGGGGCATTAAGTATAAAAATTGGCAAGTCATGTTGCAGCTGTATAGAACCTTAGTTAGGCTACACTTGGAGTATAGTGTTCAATTCTGGTCGCCACACTACCAGAAGGATGTGGAGGCTTTAGAGAGGGTGTAGAAGAGATTTACCAGGATGTTGCCTGGTATGGAGGGCATTAGCTACGAGGAGAGGTTGAATAAACTTGGTTTGTTCTCACTGGAACGAGGGAGGTTGAGGGGCGACCTGATAGAGGTCTACAAACTTATGAGGGGCATAGACAGAGTGGACAGTCAGAGACTTTTTCCCAGGGTAGAGGGGTCAATTACTAGGGGGCATAGGTTTAAGGTGCGAGGGGCATGGTTTAGAGGAGATGTACGAGGCAAGTTTTTTACACAGAGGGTAGTGGATGCCTGGAACTCGCTGCCGGAGGAGGTGGTGGTAGCAGGGACGATAGCGACGTTTAAGGGGCATCTTGACAAATACATGAATAGGATTGGAATAGAGGGATCCGGACCCCGGAAGTGTAGAAGATTTTAGTTTAGACAGGCAGCATGGTCAGCGCAGGCTTGGAGGGCCGAAGGGCCTGTTCCTGTACTGTACATTTCTTTGTTCTTTGTTCTGATAAGGTGCCTCACGGGAGACTGCTGAGTAAAATAAGGGCCCATGGTATTCGAGGCAAGGTACTAACATGGATTGACGATTGTCTGTCAGGCAGAAGGCAGAGAGTTGGGATAAAAGGTTCTTTTTCGGAATGGCAACCGGTGACGAGTGGTGTCCCGCAGGGTTCAGTGTTGGGGCCACAGCTGTTCTCTTTATATATTAACGATCTAGATGACGGGATTGGGGGCATTCTGGCTAAGTTTACCGATGATACAAAGATAGGTGGAGGGGCAGGTAGTATGGAGGAGGTGGAGAGGCTGCAGAAAGATTTAGACAGTTTAGGAGAGTGGTCCAAGAAATGGCTGATGAAATTCAACGTGGGCAAGTGCGAGGTCTTGCACTTTGGAAAAAAGAATAGAGGCATGGACTATTTTCTAAACGGTGACAAAATTCATAATACTGAATTGCAAAGGGACTTGGGAGTCCTAGTCCAGGATTCTCTAAAGGTAAATTTGCAGATTGAGTCCGTAATTAAGAAAGCAAATGCAATGTTGTCATTTATCTCAAGAGGCTTGGAATATAAAAGCAGGGATGTACTTCTGAAGCTTTATAAAGCATTAGTTAGGCCCCATTTAGAATACTGTGAGCAATTTTGGGCCCCACACCTCAGGAAGGACATACTGGCACTGGAGCGGGTCCAGCGGAGATTCACACGGATGATCCCAGGAATGGTAGGCCTAACATACGATGAACGTCTGAGGATCCTGGGATTATATTCATTGGAGTTTAGGAGGTTGAGGGGAGATCTAATAGAAACTTACAAGATAATGAATGGCTTAGATAGGGTGGACGTAGGGAAGTTGTTTCCATTAGCAGGGGAGACTAGGACCCGGGGGCACAGCCTTAGAATAAAAGGGAGTCACTTTAGAACAGAGATGAGGAGAAATTTCTTCAGCCAGAGAGTGGTGGGTCTGTGGAATTCATTGCCGCAGAGGGCGGTGGAGGCTGGGACGTTGAGTGTCTTTAAGACAGAAGTTGATAAATTCTTGATTTCTCGAGGAATTAAGGGCTATGGAGAGAGAGCGGGTAAATGGAGTTGAAATCAGCCATGATTGAATGGTGGAGTGGACTCGATGGGCCGAATGGCCTTACTTCCGCTCCTATGTCTTATGGTCTTATGGTCTTTGTTCACTTCACTACTTTTCAACCACTCTCTAACCTTACCTTAGTGGCACCCTGCTGCTCTCACCACCAATCCCATATATTACCACCTTTTCCAACAATGTGCCTTCCAAATCACATATCTTCTTATCTCTCACCATTAAACATTGATTGCTCCTGTATCCTGTAAGATCTTACTCTCCTTACCTATTCCACCTTGTACACATGAGTAAACTTTACCCTCACAAATAAAATCCTTAAAAAGTTCTGATATTTGCTTATCCACCAGCTTCTGAACAGTTTGTACACTCTAGTTTTTCTTCCCACTTTAATAAGCCCTACTAGCTTATCCAGTCTGTCTTCCCAGTACTTTTCATAAGCCACCAACACTGCGACTTCACATGTGCAATTTTATTACAATGAAAACACTTGAATTTTCTTGTCACTCTATCACTTTCAGTGGTTTCTTTTTTACTCTGAGGCACACTCTATTAACTAAACCAACCACACCTCCTCTGCATGGACCCCCTGTGAACTTCTCATGTCCCCACTTTCTATCCTTTACGGATTGAAATTGATATCAGACACAAAACTTTGCCTTGTGAACCAACTCAAAATTGTCAGCCATTTCTATGGCCAGTCTACCAGTTTTCACTCTCTGCTTTTCAATGCGAGTTCTCACTATTGCTGGAAGTGAATCTTCTAAATTCCTCTAAAATGATTATCTCCCGGAGCGCCTCATATGTTTGGTTTATTTTTAGTGCCCTTGTGCGCCTATCAAAGTTAGTTTGTTTAATTATCTCGTATTCTATATCGGTCTGACCTGGTTCTTTGCTTAGATTTCTAAACTTCTGTCTGTAGGCTTCTGGCACTAGTTCGTAGGCAATTAATATGGCTTTCTTTGCCACATTATAATCCCCAGAAAACTCCTCTGATAATGAGGCAAAAACATCACTAGCTCTACCTACCAACTTTGTTTGAATCAATACCACCCACATGGTCTTTTGCCAATTCAATTGTTTAGCTACATTCTCAAAAGATATAAAGATATGACATTGTTCTCATTGAATCTTGGCAAGGCTTGCATATATTTAAACATCTCCCGACTAAACCTTTGACTAGGGGTATTTTTTCTTCCCCTGAAACTTCCTCAGCTCCTGCCTTTGTCTCCAGTGTTGAGTTGTTGCTCTCCGTGCAGGGCCAGTTTCTGGAGTTTAAATTCTCTTTCCTTTTTCTTTTGCTTCATTTGCCATTTCCATTTCTCTCAGTTTTTGCTGCATTTCCAATTCTTTCATATTTTATTTGATTCGAGCTAATTTTAATCGGTTAGAGTGTTACTGGTAAATGTAAATATTGAGCTATGGATTGTATTATCTCTGCCTCCTTTGAGAGGAAGAAAATGTGTCATCTATTCACAGGGACCAAGGCGACCCACCAGACAGACTGAAAATGCTTTAGAGTTGTTGCAGTAAATGCAAGCAGTGTAGTCCCAATGATCTGGATGCAGTGCCAGAAGAAAATGACTTCATACAAATGGTCAAGGTCAGTGAATTCTTCATAGGCACCGGTTCAGAGAATGTCACCATGGACTGCATTATATGCTCTCCCGGCAGTGGGTTTGATGCCAATGTAAGGGCCTTATCCCGCCGTTGTTAGGTCTTAACCGGAGGCGGGAGAGGCCTTACGCCAATAACCCAGCCCAGCAACAGATGGAATCCCTCCTTAAAAGGCACCAATGGCTTTCAGTGTCCCCCAACATTTTAGTCCGCCCAAGTTCCCTTTCCCTCCAGCCTCTCCAACTCCGGATACCTTCACCCACCCTTGCCATGACCCCAAGCAGTTCGCAAATTCTGATCAAACGCTGACCCCATCCTCAAGCGCCACGCACATTAGGGGCAGTAGCCACTGCTCTCTGTGGCACTGCCGGTATTAGAGATCTGCTGCAGAGGACACTGATCAGGACTTTGACAGATGTGACTACAGAAGAAGGTTAGGAACTGGCACAATCAAAAGCCTGTCAGAAAGTCTAGTCAATGTCAAGGAGTATGAAGGCGTTCGGCATCAACATGCCGCTGGGCTCTGCCCAGAGTTTGAAGCCCATTTTTATCCGGCGTGTAAGTAGTGACCAATGACATGAATATATTTCATGCCTCCAATGATCTATCTGCTGACTCAGCTCGGAGATGCAAACATCAATGGAAGACTCAGCTGGCACCTTTAACACATTCAAATATCCCACACGGGTTCCCCTCTAACCAAGGTGCTTGAGTTAAATGCAGAAGTTAGCAAGTTCCTGTCAGCTACCCAACATGCCGGCACTTTTTGTTCTTTTAACCTGTTGTCTGCATAGACGCCAACTAATTTTGGCAGATTAGGATTCTCCCTGTAAATACAATAAAATATTGCACATGATAAATGGTCTTGTAATACTTTATCATCAATAAATTAGTTTAGTTTTAGCTGGGTCCTGAAATCAGAAGCTTCAGGTGTAAATATCAGCTTCAGCTGACATTCAGATATTCTCAGGAGACAGATTTCATCAGTTATCGACAAAGTTACAAGGTGAAGTACAAGTAGTGTACTTGTGTGTTTTTTTACCTCTGGGGAGGGGAATTATCCAAAATCCTGCTTTCTGTCATCCGATTACAGAATTATTGATAATAGTTGTTCCTGAACCCAGATGATTACAGGGCAGCACGGTAGCCTTGTGGATAGCACAATTGCTTCACAGCTCCAGGGTCCCAGGTTCGATTCCGGCTTGGGTCACTGTCTGTGCGGAGTCTGCACATCCTCCCTGTGTGTTCGTAGGTTTCCTCCGGGTGCTCCGGTTTCCACCCACAGTCCAAAGGTGTGCAGGTTAGGTGGATTGGCCATGATAAATTGCCCTTAGTGTCCAAAATTGCCCTTAGTGTTGGGTGGAGGTGTTGACTATGGATAGGGTGCTCTTTCCAAGAGCTGGTGCAGACTCAATGTGCCGAATGGCCTCCTTCTGCACTTTAAATTCTATGATAATCTATGATTAATCTAGGACAAAGGTTCGGCACAACATCGTGGGCCGAAGGGCCTGTTCTGTGCTGTATTTTTCTATGTTCTATGTACTGCCCTTTTTTATTCCATGAGCTTTGACTTTTCTCACAAGTCTACTGTGTGGCATTGTATTGAATTCCTTCTGAAAGTTCATGTGCACCACATTAACTGCATTATCCTCACTGATCTTTTCTGTTCCCTCCTCCAAAAGCTCCAGCAAGTTAGTTAAACATAATTTCCCCTTTATGTACACACCTTCCTTGGCCATCAAATCCAAGGATGAGACTTGAACCTGGAGCTTTTGAATCCAAGGCAAGGGTGCTATCCATTGTGCCACAAGACCTCCCACACTAGAGTGTAACATATTATTATTGTTGCATTTATAGAATGTGAACTAGTGTGTTAAAGTTAAGAAACTTTAAGAAACTAAGCATTGTGGATAGCACAATTGCTTCATAGCTCCAGGGTCCCAGGTTCGATTCCAGCTTGGGTCACTGTCTGTGCGGAGTCTGCACATCCTCCCCATGTGTGCGTGGGTTTCCTCCGGGTGCTCCGGTTTCTTCCCACAGTCCAAAGATATGCAGGTTAGGTGGATTGGCCATGATAAATTGCCCTTAGTGTCCAAAATTGTCCTTAGTGTTCGGTGGGGTTACTGGGTTATGGGGATAGGGTGGAGGTGTGGACTTTGGGTAGGGTGCTCTTTCCAAGAGCCGGTGCAGACTTGATGGGCCGAATGGCCTCCTTCTGCACTGTAAATTCTATGAAATCTATGATTCTATTCTTATGAGTGGAAGAAAAGGAAAAATAAAGAAAAATAAATGGTATCTTTATTTCACTTCACACCGGAATCTTTTTTGAAAATATTTAAGCCACAGAGGATTGCTACTTGTTTGTTTATTACACATGGCTAAATCTGATATGTATTAATGGGAGAATATTTATTTCATCTGGGAGATATTTTCATAAATTATTAATGCATTATAATAACACCCAATTACCAGCTCAATGCCAGTACATGATTTATTGCTGTCCATGTTTTTATTTATTATCCACTGGCAATAACAATGGGAAAATATTTTTCAGAACTATGCTAAAATCTAAATGGGCGATTTTCCACTAGTTGGTGGCATTCGGATGCTTTGAATCTTCTGCCATTAGGCTATATGTGATTCGGGACCATTTCCGAGCCTCGAATCCACTCTGCCTATCAGGGCGCCGTCTGGAAGATCTTCCTGGAGACGATCAATTAAGAAGCAAGCAAATGGGATGCTGAGGCTGAATTAGAGGATCTTCAGCTTTGGCAGCCCTGCCGCCAAGGGTGATTACTGCCGCTGTTGGAAAGAGGACAGGTAGATGCCTCCACCTTAAAGCATTGTCACTTCAAAGAGTTATTAAACACAATGAAATAACGGAGGCCATAGCTGCGAGGCCACCCCTCTGGAGAGGCAGCACCTCCAAAGGCGCAACGTTAAAACATGAACTCTCCAAGGTAAGTGGGTAGGCGGTGAGCTGCTCCTAGGCAGATTGCCCAGAAATAGGAGCATGCTGGGCCACTAACCCAACATTAATTTCCTCGGAATTCCTCTTGCTCCCACCTAGAATCCCACCCCAAAGGAACTGGAAGATTCCACCCTATAAATCACAAGTTAAACCTGGAAGAATGGTTTGGGTACAGTTGGGGAGGGGATTGAAACAGACAGAAATGTCACTGCATTGGGAAGCCAAGTGGCTTCATCGGCTTCCTCATTTCACAGCATTTCACAAGATTGCCGTGTTGGGTGTCCCGCTATACAGACGAACCAACACGGTTGCAGATGGTACAACTCTGTTTTATTACTATCAATAACAACATCTGTAAACTTATGACTGTGGTTCGTTCTTTACCCTTTAACCTGTGGACCCAGCCCTAACACTATCTTAGAGAGGCACTCAGCACATGGTGTATGTCTGAGTGGCTTGCTGTGAGCTCTGTGCAATGAGCTGTCTCCTGCTGGAATCAACGGGAACTGTGGTGTTCCCTGTTTTATAGTGCGTGTGCTCTTGCTTGTGATTGGCTGTGATGTTGCGTGTGTGTTGATTGGTCCGTTGATCTGTCCATCAGTGTGTATGTGTGTTTGCACCATGATGTTTATCTGAATATCATGACAAAGATCACATGAGGCGATGCGACTGCAACATTCTTCTGCAAAGGTGGGTTTCAATTAGAAAGATATTTACGTCAATATTTTGCGATTTATGCCAGTCTCACAGGTTTCCCAGGCTTCCTGGAATTCATCACTGATAGCGAAGCAAGTGTATAGTGACAATTGAGGCTGAATCAATTTCAGGCAAATGTTCCATGAATTTTCAACATTCATTCTTGGCGGTCTTGTGGCACAATGGGTAGCACACACGCACACTCATTCTTACCGGCCACTGGGAAAGAATTTACTCACAGTACATTGTTGAAAGGTAGTTTTACACACGATTAACATTTCAACGGCACTTTTGAGGGCTGAGCTACATTTTGGAGGTATTATATATAGTTTATGCTGCCTTAGATTGGACCAGCAACCAGTCAAGATGACTGTGACAACACCATATAGATATTTAGTTCCCGAGGATAGAGGAGCACAGAGAGGGAAGCAGTAGAGAGGCGCCGTTCACAGGAGTCCATGCACGGCACATGTGGTGTACAGGAAGAGGATAGTCAGTGTGTCAGGAAACTCAGTGTGTTAGGATGGGTGGTAGCAGACATTTGTTGCCTGCCACAAGACCTGCTTCCAACCCAACTGGCAGTTATGCTTTACCAGTGGCTGTCAAGGTCACTACTTCCCTTAACATTTTTGCTTTTGGATCTGCTGGAGACATATGCAGCTTCTCAAGGTTGGAGACAGATAAATCCGTGAGACAAGTGACTGATGGCTTGTTCACGGGGCCGCCAATTATGTTAACCTATTAGGTCAGTTTCTGAGAAGCATAGAGGAACCTTGCATGTTCACTGATTCCTGACGTAAACAGGGCAGGTAGATAAGGTAACATGGAAGGCATGGGGGATACTTTCCTTTATTGGCCAAGGCCTAGAATCTAAGAGCAGCGATGTTATGCGAGAACTGTATGATACACTAGTTAGAGCGCAGCGAGGGTACTGCATGCAGCTCTTGTCACTTCATAAAACCATGCTGACTCTATCAGATACTAATTGCTCTGCTATTAAATCTTTGATAACGGATTGTAGAATTTTTCCCACTGGCAATGTCAAACTTACTGGTCTATAATTGCCTGTTTTCTCTCTACCTCCGTTTTTAAATAGTGATGCTACATTAGCCACCCTCCAATCTGCATGAACTGTTCCAGAGTCAAAGGAATCCTGGAAGATGACCACCAATGCATCCAGTATTTCCAGAGTCACTTCCTTAAGTACTCTGGGATGTAAATTATCAGGCCCTGGGGATTTATGACCTTTCAACCCCATCAATTTCCCCAGCACATTTCTCTACTAATAGTGATCTCCTTCAGTTCTTCTCTCTCACTAAACCCTGCATTCCCCAACATTTTGCTATCTTACTTGAGTCCTCACTGGTGAAGACAGAACCAAAGTATGTATTTAGTTTCTCAGCTATTTCTTTGTCCCCCATTATCAATTCCCCTGTTTCTGACTGTAAGGGACCTACATTTGTCTTCATGAATATTTTTCTCTTCACGTACCTACAGAAACCTTTACAGTCAGTTTTTATGTCACCTGCAAGCTTACTTTCATACTCTGTATTCTCCTTAATCAATCCCTTGGGCCTTCTTTGCTGAATTCTAAACTTCCCAATCTTCAGACTTGTTGTTTTGCTTGGCCAATTTGTATGCTTCTTCCTTCAATCAAATAATATCTCTAATTCCCCTTGTAAGCAGAATGACAGCAGAAACCAATACACTGAGAACCCCAGTACTAAGGGGAAAGCGACTAACTGTAACAGCACAATTTGAACTCTTCTCCAGAACCAGACTGGAACAGGAAACCACCCTCACATTCGAGATGGCAAAAGACAAAGACAAGTTCAAAGAGGACCGGGCACAACCAGACCCATGTTTTCAACCCAGGGTCTCCCATAGAAGAAGTAGATAGAGAAGAAGAGCCAAGAGCAAAAGACTGAGTCCCCACCCCATCTCTTAGACCCAAGTCCAAGGACAAAGAAGATCACTGAATCGCCAACACTGACTGAAAGGGCATCAGGCAACTGTGGGGTCAAGACTCAAGAGGAATAAAGCCTGGTCTCAGTTGAAAAGACAGGGGGGAGACCTAATCAGGATGGGAGGGTCGTCAGAGCATCCTGGAAGAGACGACTGACCCCCCCCCCCACCCCGGAATTACAGGATCCTCCCAACCACCAAGACCACCGATAACAAAGGATTCGGCCTCTCAAAAGTCAAAGAAAATCGATTTCTAATTGACCATACCACCAACGCCCACCTTCCAACACTACCACCAATAGCCTGCAAGGGCATCAAATTAAGAGGAATATAGGTAACACCCCTAACACCTCACCAAGTCCGAAGAGGAGTGAGGAAGAAGAAGAGCAAGAACTTTCAGAACTAACCCCTCAGATCCACCACATTACAGCAAAACAAAGACCAGACATCCAACCGCCACATGGGTCAGCCTTACTCTCAAGAGGAATTAACTGTTCCGGGTGCGGCGATGACCAGCTGAGTCGCACGTTTTGGTCCCGGTGAAACGGACTTTTGGGCTCTTGATAGGAGCCCCAACGGCAATTTTGACGGCTAAAAACACTGTGCGGTAAACCAGAAGGGAATCCCCCCTGGATACGGATGAAAAAAGGAGGAGAAAGTGGCCGGATTGCAGTGGATCCTTTAGAACAGCGACAAGGAAGGCAAGCAAAAACCAAGATGGCGTCGGAAGGTGGCAGTTTAACATGGGGCCCTGAACAACAAGAGTTCTTGAAATGCTGTGTGGAAGAGCTCAAAAAGGAAATGAAGAAAGAGCTGTTGGCCCCGATACAACAGGCGATCAAAGGGCTAAAGGAGGAACAAAAGACCCAGGAGCGGGAGCTTCGGGTCGTGAAGGCAAAGGCAGCTGAGAATGAGGACGACATACAGGGCCTGGTGGTGAAGACGGAGACGCATGAGGCACATCAGAAACGATGTGTGGAAAGGTTGGAGGCACTGGAGAACAACGCAAGGAGGAACAACCTGAGGATTCTTGGTCTTCCTGAAGGTGCGGAGGGAGCGGACGTCGGGGCATATGTGAGCACGATGCTGCACTCGTTAATGGGAGCGGAGGCCCCGGCGGGTCCGTTGGAGGTGGAGGGAGCATACCGAGTGATGGCGCGAGGACCGAGAACAGGAGAAATTCCCAGAGCCATAGTGGTGAGATTCCTCCGTTTTAAGGATAGAGAAATGGTCCTTAGATGGACAAAGAAAACTCGGAGCAATAAATGGGAGAACTCGGTGATCCGCGTTTATCAAGACTGGAGTGCGGAGGTGGCGAGAAGGAGGGCGAGCTTTAATGGGGCCAAGGCGGTGCTTCATAAAAAGAAGATAAAATTTGGAATCCTGCAACCGGCAAGACTGTGGGTCACATATCGAGGGAGGCACCACTACTTTGAGACGGCGGATGAAGCGTGGACTTTTATTGTGGAAGAAAAACTGGAATGAGCGGGTTATTAAAAAGAACGTTTGAACAAGGTGGTGGGGCGAATGTGGGGGGCGAAGAGGGGGGTTAAAAAAGGGGGAAAGAGGAGTTTTATGTACTAATCCTGCGATGTGGTAACTTTTCTCTCTTCCACAGGTGGTGATGGGGGGAGGAGGGGAGGTGGAGGAGATGGGGCGTTGGCCATTGGGGGCGGGGCCAAGGGAGAAGCGCGGGCTTGGTTCCGCGCTATGATAATCATGGCGGGAATAGAGAAGCAGGAAGGAGGGGGCGTCGCACGGTGCGAGCCGAGGTCACGGGGGGAAGCCGAGGTCGGCCAGAGTTTGCTGACTTCTGGGAGCAACATGGAGGGAGTAATTACGCTAGCGGGGGATCTAGCGGGGGGGGGGGGGGTGGGAGGGGGGAATTACTGGGTTGCTGCTGCTGGGGAGAGGGGGGAGCTGGTATGGGAGGGGATGGGCGGGGGGGCACCGCCTGGGGGAGATACAGCTGCGTGGGAACCGGGTGAGGAGCTGGAAAAAGGGGATGGCTAATCGACAAGGGGGGGGTAGGAAGCCCCCCAACCCGGCTGATCACGTGGAACGTGAGAGGGCTGAACGGGCCGATAAAGAGGGCACGGGTACTCGCACACCTTAAGAAACTTAAGGCAGATGTGGTTATGTTACAGGAAATGCACCTGAAACTGATAGACCAGGTTAGGCTACGCAAAGGATGGGTGGGGCAGGTGTTCCATTCGGGGCTAGATGCAAAAAACAGGGGGGTGGCTATATTAGTGGGGAAGCGGGTAATGTTCGAGGCAAAGACTATAGTGGCGGATAACGGGGGCAGATACGTGATGGTGAGTGGCAAACTACAGGGGGAGACGGTGGTTTTGGTAAACGTATATGCCCCGAACTGGGATGATGCCAATTTTATGAGGCGGATGCTAGGACGCATTCCGGACCTAGAGATGGGAAAGCTGATAATGGGGGGAGATTTTAATACGGTGTTGGAACCAGGGCTGGATAGGTCGAAGTCCAGGACTGGAAGGAGGCCGGCAGCAGCCAAGGTACTTAAAGATTTTATGGAGCAGATGGGAGGTGTAGACCCGTGGAGATTTAGCAGACCTAGGAGTAAGGAGTTCTCGTTTTTCTCCTATGTCCATAAAGTCTACTCGCGAATAGACTTTTTTGTGCTGGGAAGGGCGTTGATCCCGAAGGTGAGGGGAACGGAGTATACGGCTATAGCCATTTCGGATCACGCTCCACACTGGGTAGACTTGGAGATAGGGGAGGAAACAGGAGGGCGCCCACCCTGGAGAATGGACATGGGACTAATGGCAGATGAGGGGGTGTGTCTAAGGGTGAGGGGGTGCATTGAAAAGTACTTGGAACTCAATGATAATGGGGAGGTCCAGGTGGGAGTGGTCTGGGAGGCGTTGAAGGCGGTGGTTAGAGGGGAGCTGATATCAATAAGGGCACATAAAGGGAAGCAGGAGAGTAAGGAACGGGAGCGGTTGCTGCAAGAACTTTTGAGGGTGGACAGACAATATGCGGAAGCACCGGAGGAGGGACTGTACAGGGAAAGGCAAAGGCTACATGTAGAATTTGACTTGCTGACTACGGGCACTGCAGAGGCACAATGGAGGAAGGCACAGGGTGTACAGTACGAATATGGGGAGAAGGCGAGCAGGTTGCTGGCACACCAATTGAGGAAAAGGGGAGCAGCGAGGGAAATAGGGGGAGTGAGGGATGAGGAAGGAGAGATGGAGCAGGGAGCGGAGAGAGTGAATGGAGTGTTCAAGACATTTTATAAAAAATTATATGAAGCTCAACCCCCGGATGGGAGGGAGAGAATGATGGGCTTCTTGGATCGGCTGGAATTTCCCAAGGTGGACGAGCAGGAAAGGGTGGGACTGGGAGCACAGATCGAGGTAGAAGAAGTGGTGAAAGGAATTAGGAGCATGCAGGCGGGAAAGGCCCCGGAACCGGATGGATTCCCAGTCGAATTCTATAGAAAATATGTGGACTTGCTCGCCCCGGTATTGACGAGGACCTTTAATGAGGCAAAGGAAAGGGGACAACTGCCCCCGACTATGTCTGAAGCAACGATATCGCTTCTCTTAAAGAAGGAAAAGGACCCGCTACAATGCGGGTCCTATAGACCTATTTCCCTCCTAAATGTAGATGCCAAGATCCTGGCCAAGGTAATGGCAATGAGAATAGAGGAATGTGTCCCGGGGGTGGTCCACGAGGACCAAACTGCGTTTGTGAAGGGGAGACAGCTGAACACGAATATACGGAGGCTGTTAGGGGTAATGATGATGGCCCCACCAGAGGGGGAAACGGAGATAGTAGTGGCGATGGATGGCGAGAAAGCATTTGATAGAGTGGAGTGGGATTATTTGTGGGAGGTGTTGAGGAGATTTGGTTTTGGAGAGGGGTATGTTAGATGGGTGCAGCTGTTGTATAGGGCCCCGATGGCGAGCGTGGTCACGAATGGACGGGGATCTGCATATTTTCGGCTCCATAGAGGGACAAGGCAGGGATGCCCTCTGTCCCCATTATTGTTTACACTGGCGATTGAGCCCCTGGCGATAGCGTTGAGGGGTTCCAAGAAGTGGAGGGGAGTACTTAGAGGAGGAGAAGAGCACCGGGTATCTTTGTATGCGGACGATTTGCTACTATACGTGGCAGACCCGGCGGATGCCAGAAATAATGCGGATACTTGGGGAGTTTGGGGATTTTTCAGGGTATAAATTGAACGTGGGGAAAAGTGAGTTGTTTGTGGTGCATCCAGGGGAGCAGAGTAGAGAAATAGAGGACCTACCGTTGAGGAAGGTAACAAGGGACTTTTGTTACCTGGGGATCCAGATAGCCAAGAATTGGGGCACATTGCATAGGTTAAATTTAACGCGGTTGGTGGAACAAATGGAGGAGGATTTCAAGAGATGGGATATGGTATCCCTGTCACTGGCAGGGAGGGTGCAGGCGGTTAAGATGGTGGTCCTCCCGAGATTCCTCTTTGTGTTTCAGTGCCTCCCGGTGGTGATCACGAAGGCTTTTTTTAAAAGGATTGAAAAGAGCATCATGGGTTTTGTGTGGGCCGGTAAGACCCCGAGAGTGAGGAAGGGATTCTTACAGCGTAGCAGGGATAGGGGGGGGGCTGGCACTACCGAGCCTAAGTGAGTATTATTGGGCCGCTAATATTTCAATGGTGAGTAAGTGGATGGGAGAGGAGGAGGGAGCGGCGTGGACAGAGTGATCTCAAAGACATGGGTGGGGGATGGTAAGGTGTCAGATATATATAGGGAAATGAGGGACGAAGGGGAGACTATGGTAGATGAACTAAAAGGGAAATGGGAAGAAGAGCTGGGGGAGGAGATCGAGGAGGGGCTGTGGGCAGATGCCCTAAGCAGGGTAAACTCGTCGTCCTCGTGTGCCAGGCTAAGCCTGATTCAGTTTAAGGTATTACACAGGGCGCATATGACTGGAGCACGGCTCAGTAAATTTTTTGGGGTGGAGGATAGGTGTGCGAGGTGCTCGAGAAGCCCAGCGAATCATACCCATATGTTTTGGTCATGCCCGGCACTACAGGGGTTTTGGATGGGGGTGACAAAGGTGCTTTCAAAAGTAGTGGGGGTCCGGGTCGAACCAAGCTGGGGGTTGGCTATATTTGGGGTTGCACAAGAGCCGGGAGTGCAGGAGGCGAGAGAGGCCGATGTTTTGGCCTTTGCGTCCCTAGTAGCCCGGCGCAGGATATTGTTAATGTGGAAAGAAGCCAAGCCCCCGGGGGTGGAGACCTGGATAAATGACATGGCAGGGTTTATAAAGCTAGAGCGGATTAAGTTCGTTCTAAGGGGGTCGGCTCAAGGGTTCACCAGGCGGTGGCAACCGTTCGTCGAATACCTCGCAGAAAGATAGATGGAATGGGAAAAAGAAGGCAGCAGCAGCAGCCCAGGATCGGGGGGGGGGGGGGGGGGGAGGAGGAACCAGAAGGACTCTCAGGGTTGTTAATATATACTGTATAATATGTATAGGTCGTTGCGACAGATAATTATATATTGGACTGTTAAATTATATTTTTGGAGAGTGTTACTTGTGATAAGGCAGTTGCCAATTAGGGTTAGTTTTCATTTTTGTTATTTATTATTTATTCATTTTTTGTTTATAAAATAGGTCATTGTTATTTGTGTTGTTATAATATTGTGTAAAGGATGCACAATGTACTGTGTTGGTTGACCAAAAATTTTCAATAAAATATTTATTAAAAAAAAGAGGAATTAACCAAGGTTGAAGAATAGGCCCTACCTTCAGACCTACCCCAATTCCACATCTCTCCGAACATGGATCACCCACATTGGGACCCCCCCCCCCCCCCCCCCCCCCAACAGCATCCTCAAAGGAGGTGCCACCGCCTGTGGAGCAATAGGATAATGGCCATGACATCAGGCTTGGCCTAGCTCAGCATGACCACAAGAGTAGAGAAATAAAAGAACTGGTCCCTTGGACGACCATGGCTCTCCTATCCATACACCTCCCTCCTCCCACAAGATTAGGCCCGAGCAAAACATGGCTCATAAAGAAATCATCCCGAGAGGGGCCACTCCACCTGACTCACCAACTACCACAAAAAAAGAGGATATTGAAATCGACCTTGCTCACAAACATTCTGACAGTGGAAGAACAGTAAAAGAGTGAGACACAATTGAGGAGAATTTACCGCACCTCCCAAAGGGAGATCAACAAACCTCTGTCCTCAACACAGTAAAAAAACACTCCACCTGGGCCCGAAGAAGAATAAGCTTAGCCAAAAAGAAAAAGATTAGATCTGACTATGGGGACATCCTTTGAACATAGCAGCGATAGAATTAACCTTACTAACCACACCCTCAGCCCGCTCCGTCTCTGCTCATTTCCCCCCAAAGGATATAATAGGATAAAGAAACTGCACAAATCCCACATTCAATATTCAGTTTAACATTAGAAAACCGTATTAATTTAGGATAATTAACGATGCAGGACATCATCCCCAAAGAACCTACAGGGCAGCCAGTTCTCAAATTCGGCTGGGAACCTCTCCACCCTCTCACCAGAGACACCAGGCTCAGCAGGGCTCCTCACCGATTCCCCCTCATCCCAAGCCGAATCCCTTAGGATGGATAATAGGTCATGAAACAGGACCTCAACCATGCGGAGGCAGGCTTCCATCAACGCTGACGTCCTCGCTGTCACAAGAACCTCCTTGTGTGCTGCCATTGCTTCCATAAAGACACCTCTCAACTCCTGAAACTGGGATTTGACTTCCCGCATTACAGAGCCAAACCATTCAGATGGATTAACTTCATCCATTGGTGAAAACCGCACCGTCAGGGTGGGAATCCTCCCTAAAGTAGCTGTGCCACCAAACTCAGTACCCAGCCCCAACTCCTTCCACCAGCATATATCAGTGAGGACTAAAGCCTTTCAACTTGCCTCTGTAAAGGTGAAACATTGACCAACAACTCTTGGTACATTGCACTAACCATGCAGACCAAGAAAAGACAAAAGTAAGATGTTTTATCAAGGATAAACATGAAGATTGAAAAATGAGCAAAAGCAGAGCTGGTGAAAATGCTGCTGCTCCCCCTCTCACATTACGTGATTCCCAGAGAGATAGTAATGGTGTGATTCAATTGCCTCGTCACACCCAACATCATGTCAGAATGAGGCCATTGAATTGCAAGAGGCCTCTTGCAAGATTTGTAACGCTAAAAACATCTCGTGAGATTTAGGCTAATTTAAATATGCCTTCGCGGGATTCTCCCAGCGCCCGGGACCTAACGGCTGTGCCCGTGAGGCCTTGCCAGGGTGCTGTTTAGTGCTGGCCCACACAAGTAGGGACCGGTCCTAATGGCACCAGGGGGGACTTCCAGACTATTGCAGCCTCCCGGTGGCTGGGAACACGGCAGGATGGCACCGTGACGATCCCTCTGCCACACAGGTACCTTGGCACTGGCAGCCTGGCACTGTAAGGGTGGCCCTGCCAGACTGGCTGGCACTGCCAGGGATTGGGCCCAGGGGGGGCGTTATCAGGTGGTGGGGGGGGGGGGGGGGGGGGGGGGGAGGAGGGAGGGTGTGTTCCCACCGCCTCCCCAAGGTTGGGAGGAGGGGGAATGGTCAAAAACAGGTGAGATCTGAAAAGGGGTGGGGGGAAAGACTGGAGCAACCTTCCAAAATGGCGTTTTGATCTGTGAGGAATCAAAGGACAATGTGCCGTTGAATAGAACATAGAACATAGAACATAGAACATAGAACAATACAGCGCAGTACAGGCCCTTCGGCCCACGATGTTGCACCGAAACAAAAGCCATCTAACCTACACTATGCCAGGTGTTTCTCAGCACTGCAGCGGACGAGAAACACCTGGCTAAATGCCCCCAAACTGGACATAGAATGTTTCCGGTTGAATGTTTCAGGGCCTAGGTAGGGTGCTCTTTCCAAGGGTCGGTGCAGACTCAATGTGCCGAATGGCCTCCTTCTGTACTGTAGGGATCCTATGATTCTATGACTATGGAAGAAAGAGCTGGAAAGGAAAATTAGGCTGGATGACTCTTTTTCAGCTGGCATAAACATGATCAGCTGAATGATCTCATTCTGTGACATTAATCGTTTTATGTTTCTGTCTCTGCCATGATATTAGTCAGAATGAGTGGGCGCTCTAGTTTGCAATCTGACTGGTTTCACACAGTTGCTGGCACCCATAGATCATGCAGGAGTATTCATCAACCACATGGACTGGTGCACAGCTGGTATGCAGCACAAAAGGATCTTTTTGCAGGTGTGCACAAGATTTCCAAACAGCTGCCATAGTGTTGCTGCCCTGCAGTCCACCTTCCCTAACATCTTCACACCTGTAAGCAAAGTTACTGCCTGGTTTCTCAGAGACAAGGGATACTCACTTAAAATATGGCTGATGCCACCTCTCAGATACCCAAGGAACAATAGCTTCAATAGGACCAGTCAAGGACAGGGATGGGAAATTGTGTGTGGAGTCTGAAGAGATAGGCGAGATACTAAATGAATATTTTTCGTCAGTATTCACTCAGGAAAAAGATAATGTTGTGGAGGAGAATGCTGAGCCCCAGGCTAATAGAATAGATGGCATTGAGGTACGTAGGGAAGAGGTGTTGGCAATTCTGGACAGGCTGAAAATAGATAAGTCCCCGGGACCTGATGGGATTTATCCTAGGATTCTATGGGAGGCCAGGGAAGAGATTGCTGGACCTTTGGCTTTGATTTTTATGTCATCATTGGCTACAGGAATAGTGCCAGAGGACTGGAGGACAGCAAATGTGGTCCCTTTGTTCAAAAAGGGGAGCAGAGACAACCCCGGCAACTATAGACCGGTGAGCCTCACGTCTGTAGTGGTAAAGTCTTGGAGGGGATTATAAGAGACAAGATTTATAATCATCGAGATAGGAATAATATGATCAGGGATAGTCAGCATGGCTTTGTGAAGGGTAGGTCATGCCTCACAAACGTTATTGAGTTCTTTGAGAAGGTGACTGAACAGGTAGACGAGGGTAGAGCAGTTGATGTGGTGTATATGGATTTCAGCAAAGCGTTTGATAAGGTTCCCCACGGTAGGCTATTGCAAAAAATACGGAGGCTGGGGATTGAGGGTGATTTAGAGATGTGGATCAGAAATTGGCTAGCTGAAAGAAGACAGAGGGTGGTGGTTGATGGGAAATGTTCAGAATGGAGTACAGTCACAAGTGGAGTACCACAAGGATCTGTTCTGGGGCCGTTGCTGTTTGTCATTTTTATCAATGACCTAGAGGAAGGCGCAGAAGGGTGGGTGAGTAAATTTGCAGACGATACTAAAGTCGGTGGTGTTGTTGATAGTGTGGAAGGATGTAGCAGGTTACAGAGGGATATAGATAAGCTGCAGAGCTGGGCTGAGAGGTGGCAAATGGAGTTTAATGTAGAGAAGTGTGAGGTGATTCACTTTGGAAGGAATAACAGGAATGCGGAATATTTGGCTAATGGTAAAGTTCTTGAAAGTGTGGATGAGCAGAAGGATCTAGGTGTCCATGTACATAGATCCCTGAAAGTTGCCACCCAGGTTGATAGGGTTGTGAAGAAGGCCTATGGAGTGTTGGCCTTTATTGGTAGAGGGATTGAGTTCCGGAGTCGGGAGGTCATGTTGCAGCTGTACAGAACTCTGGTAAGGCCGCATTTGGAGTATTGCGTACAGTTCTGGTCACCGCATTATAGGAAGGACGTGGAGGCTTTGGAGCGGGTGCAGAGAAGATTTACCAGGATGTTGCCTGGTATGGAGGGAAAATCTTATGAGGAAAGGCTGATGGACTTGAGGTTGTTTTCGTTGGAGAGAAGAAGGTTAAGAGGAGACTTAATAGAGGCATACAAAATGATCAGGGGGTTGGATAGGGTGGACAGTGAGAGCCTTCTCCCGAGGATGGATATGGCTGGCACGAGGGGACATAACTTTAAACTGAGGGGTAATAGATATAGGACAGAGGTCAGAGGTAGGTTCTTTACGCAAAGAGTAGTGAGGCCGTGGAATGCCCTACCTGCTACAGTAGTGAACTCGCCAACATTGAGGGCATTTAAAAGTTTATTGGATAAACATATGGATGATAATGGCATAGTGTAGGTTAGATGGCTTTTGATTCGGTGCAACATCGTGGACCGAAGGGCCTGTACTGCGCTGTATTGTTCTATGTTCTATGTTCTATGTTCAATGCCATATCACTCCCAGATGTGTCATGGAACAAAACATCTTCATACTGAAGATACATTTTAGGTGCCTGGACTGATCTGGACGTATACAGCAATCATTGAATCACCCAGCAGCAAGGTTTGGTTTTGTAGGAAAGTGAAGGAAAGGAGCCTCTTTGGAGGATTTTAGGAGGAGCAAAATAGAAAAAAGAAAGCGATGTGGGCAATATACCGCCAGCTGTGTATGTTGCTGCCTGGCTTGCCCAAGGTACCTTGGTATTGCAAGGTTCATTTAGGTTCCAGCTCATAACCATAGGCAAAAGCCACTTGGCACAGGTACTTCCCCAATCCCAATGCCACGAACACAAAAAGCTCCTGCAAACACCTAAACATCTCTTTTGCCCAGTCAATAACAAACAATAGAAAACACCAGTCGACAGCAAACCAAGAATGGGCCAGATGGGTGGTGTTGCAAATAAAAACAATTTATGTGCTTCAAGTCAAGAGCAGAAATGTTACAGGATAACAATGTCTAAGACATCCATGTACATACCCTTGTAATAATAATCTTTATTGTCACAGGTAGGCTTACATTAACACTGCAATGAAGTTACTTTGAAAAGCCCCTAGTCGCCACATTCCGGCATTTGTTCGGGTACACAGAGGGAGAATTCAGAATGTCCAAATTACCTAACAGCACGTCCTTCAGGACTTGTGGGAGGAAACCGGAGCTCCCAGAGGAAACCCATGCAGACACAGGGAGAACGTGCAGACTCCGCACAGTCAGTGACAAGACAAGGCAAGAATTGAACCTGGATGCTGGAGCTGTGAAGCAACAGTGCCAATCACTTTGTTACTAATACACATCTTCATTCACCCTTTTCCTCGTGCATCTGCATTATGAAACTTCTGTGGCTTGAGTGCAGATAGAGGCAGGCTGCTCAGATCCCTGCACTTACTGCTGAAATACTCATGGCTGATGTCCTCTTTGTTTTGGAGTCTATGGCAACCAAAGACTGCTCCACCTGGACCTGTGCAAAGGCAGACTCGGCCATCAGGACACGAACAGCATCTTGGACTCTGAGGGGGAAGCCACAGATAAAGAGGGGAAGCACTTTTAGTGGAGTTACTATGTCCATGTCCACTTTTACCATCATTCCATTCATGGCCCAGCCAAACTTCCTTAATACCGCTATGCTAGAGAACACTTTGCTGCAGAAGAGTGGAGTGATAAAAGAACATGGCGAGGATATTGGCCATCCTATTTAACTTGGTATTCAGAGTCTCCAAGTTCTTGTTCAAGGCTTGCGTGCACTTGTTTGATTGTCAATATTTGATGCTTCATGCATCTAGTCTCTTTATCCATGGAAAAAAACATCAACACATTCACCTATGACAGAAACCCACTCATGTTGAGGTGGATTTATCTAATCTCTCTGCAATAATTGACAGTGTGGTTTCAATGCCTATTAGTACATCACATGTTGTCTGCTGATGGTCAATGTTTAATTTTTTCATTCATGGCCTCCTGGATACAGGATCTGTGACAGCTGATCAGAGCTTGGAATGTCCTGCAGCATTCTAGGTGGATTCTGCACTGCTGTCCTGACTCCATCTTTGAAGTATGAGTCAGTGGGTGAGAACCCAACTACCTCTCCAACTGGTCATACAAAGGGTTAATATCTGAGCTGGATGATTAAACTGCTTCCAATACTGTGTTTAGAGCATGGCACAATGTTAGGGCTCTGCACCTCTTCAACACCTCCAAACAAGCCTTCTTGGTTTCTGCTGCAGGTTTTCTCTTTCCATTGCTGGAAACGGTATGGTCCTCCTACTCTTCATAGCTCCCAAACACATGGGAAAGAAGGCATCATTGAATCTAGGGTACAACCTGTGCATGAAAAGCAGAATATTTTAGAAAAGATGTGAAACTTGTAAAGGTTGAGGTTTTTGGGTATATTTGTGTAAGGAACAGAAATTAGGGTTACAGGAAGCAATTGGGAAGGCAAATGGGTTGTTGGCCTTATTGCAAAGAGATGGCGTACAAAAATGTACAATGCTTTGGTGAAACCACACCTGGAATACTCTGCGCAGTTTTGGTCTCGATATTTAAGGAAGGATATATTTGCTTTGGAGGCAGTACAGCAAATGTTTGCTGGATTGGTCCCAGGCATGAAAGGGTTATCCTTTTGTTATGATCCCTGTGGGGAAACCAGAAATCAAAATAACTAAATTTACTGAATTAAGAAATTATAAACAAGATTCCACTTTTTGTAACTTTTCCTTTACACAAATCAGAACCAATGCAAATGACACATGAATTAACAAAGATATGAGACTTTAAATAGGAAAGCAAATTTCACTTCAGATACTTGATACGATAAAGTTATGCAACTGCAAGCACTCACATTACTCTTGGCACTAACGTGGCACTACAAAGCTACACAGACCCATAATATTCTGTTCTTCCTTCACACAGGGTAAGTCAGAAGTCCTATAAAGTTTTCTAATGCATTCTTCTATTGCATTTTTCTCAGGTAGGAAACATGTTTTCTAATGCCTTCTTCTATTATATTGCATTCTTCCTCAATGTTAGTCATTCTTTGCAATTTGCTATAATTTACAAATTTACATATATAAAGGCGAACAACATCAACAACCTATTTACATAGACTTCATTGTGATGAAACATCTCAAGGTGTGTCACAGGACCATTATGAAAAAATGTATTACACCAATCCACATAAGGAAATATTAAGAAGATGACCAAAAGCTTGGTCAAGGAGGTTGATTTTAAGAATTGTCTTAAAGGAAGAAAACAAGGTAGAAAGATGGAAAGGTGTAGGGAGGAAATTCCAGAACTTGGGACTGAGACGACTGAAGCCACTGCCACCAATGGTGGAGCAATTGTGATTGGGGATGCACAAGCGGCCAGAATTATAGGAACACAGATATCTCAGAACATAGATATCTCTGAGGTTTATATGGTTGGAGGAGATTACAGAGTTATGGAGGAGCAAGGCCATGGAGGGATTCAAAAACAATGAAAATTTTAAAATCAAGGTGCTGGGCGGCACAGTGGCACAGTGGTTCGCAATGTTGCTACACAGCTCCAGGGTCCCAGGTTCGATTCCCGGGTTGGGTCATTGTCTGTACGGAGTCTGCACGTTCTCCCTATATCTGTATGGGTTTCCTCCAAGTGCTCCGGTTTCCTCCCACAGTCCAAAGATGTGCAGGTTAGGTGGATTGGCCATGTTAAATTGCCCTTAGTGTCCAAAAAGGTTAGGTGGGGTTACTAGGTTCCGGGGATAGGGGGGAGGTGTGGTCTTAAGTGGGCTGCTCTTTCCAAGGGCCAGTGCAGACTTGATGGGCCGAATGGCTTCCTTCTGTACTGTAAATTCTAAGATTCTAGAATTCTATGATAATATAGGTCAGCAAGCATAGGGGTGATAGGATAACAAAACGTAAGTTAAGACATGTGCAGCAGAGTTTTGAAAACAAACCAATTAATCTCTAGGTCTTCTCGAGAAGAGCATGCACCAGTTTCATAACTCCACACAAATGTCAACATCAAAGTGGCCGTGCAATATCCAGAAATTCACCCATTATCTATGAAGAAAGAGTGCTTTCAGGAATTACATCACCTTCTTTGTGTATCTCAAACTTCCAGAGATATTTATACCTTTGAAATGTAATTTTCAATGTTAGGAAAACAAAGGTAGCTTTAAGGGAATTATATTTGTGTTGGTAAACACTAGAAATAAGGTGTAGTTTTCAGTGAGTTTAATTTAATGTTTCTGTGCCTGGAAGAGTAAAACCTACAGTTAGATTCATGCTGAACAAAGGTGTTTGTATGTGTGGGGGTTGATTTTATTTACAGCTGTGATTCTATTGTGCTTAGAGAAGGCTACAGCATGGAGAATAAATAAACCAACAGTGGTTGCTTAGCAACGAGGTCCTTGTGAGGTAGAAAGATTTTAAGTTTTAGTTTCAGCTGAATTTGTGGGAAATTGGAGATGTGTAATGAGAGAGAAGGTAGCTCTCAACTCTGCTAGAAGCAGTTGGGCTAGAAGGCCAAGGAGGGGACATCTCTCTCAGCTTTGCTAGGAGAAAATCCATACAATGGAGTAATGGTTAAGAAAACAAGTGCACAGACCTGAGAGCAGCTACATAAAGAAACTAGAGAAATGACGAGAATTTTCCAAAAAGTCTGAGGTTAAAGGTACTAGAACAGAGCACTGTTCAGTAATGACAGACAAAAAGAGATGAAGGCCAAGATGCCAGAAAGATATCTGATGGATTTTCAGATTTGCGAGATTTCACTACAGCCTGTGGAACACGAGTTGAAATAATGATAGAAATCAGTGGCTGGATCTCAGGCATTGAGTAAAAGCTCAGACAAAGGAAACCTAAAAGAGGGTGGTGTAAAATCCTGGACTGGATTCGTTGTTACAAGTGGAGCGGACACTTGGGTTGAAAGAGTAATTTGTAAAACATGGAGTGGATTTCAGAATGCAAACTGCTAAGGGAAAGCGTTATTATGAGAGAAGAATTTAAAGCATGATTTTGGGAGTGGAGTTTGAAAACTCTCACATGACAATCTGGGGGGATACTGAGGAGACATTCACAAACATTCACTTGGGGTTCAGGCTGGAGAATGTATTTACCCACAGTCATCCTTTGTGTGCTTAAAAGGGACTTTGTGTTAATGAGACCATTGTAGATTAACATGTACTTTGTAGCCCGTGTTGATCCTAAAGTCTGTGAACAATTGTTAAACTAATGGAGGGGGGAGAGGGGCGGGAGGTGGTGGTAAAAATTGCATTGTGTCATAATACTATTTTTTTCATGTTAAATAAATGTTATTTTTCTTGTTGTTAAAACAAATTAGCGGTCTTGTGACTCTGTTCCTCCACTTTTTCGAAAAAGTAAAAGTTATGTTTTTTTGAGCCAGTGTTCCATTCTGAAATCCTCCTGTCCAGTTATACCATCAACTGGCATTGCAACATTTTGGATATTCACTAGTTGTAGCAAAGTTCAATTTTACCATAATTTGATCAGGCTGAAAAAGAACAATATACACATGCGTGCTGCTCAACTTTTGCATGTAAATCAAGAACCAACAAAACATATCAAAACATTAACCTTTACCATTCAATCAAAAACAACACATTTAAATCCTGTTTATGTACCTGGATTGAATTCATGACATCTATCAGTCAATGATTGGTATTGCAATAAGTTGGATTCTCACCTCTTACTCTGGGAGATTCAGAAAGCTTACTTATTTATTCCCTCTAATTTATTCCCCATTTACTCTAATGCCTTTTATGTCGACTTGATTTTACTCAGTTAGAAGGATCCATAGTTTCCACGATCAAACAGCAGATCAGTCAGCTGAGAAATAAGGAGATTTCTTCTCTCCTTGAGGTTAGATATGTTTCATAATTGTCCAGTGGAGAATGACTAAAATAATCTTTCTCTGCAGCAAGTGGAATCAAGAGATAGGCAGCCCTTACACTCAAACACAACATCATCTGCCTGGGAAGCAGATACAGTAAACACTAAGCAACCTAACCACAGAGAGGTTAGTTCCTTTGTGGTTGGAATTGAAGCCAGATTTAAGGAAGGAATTTGAGGAAGCCCATGCCAGTGAATGCAAAAAAGAGAAAAAAAGAATCTCATTCTCCAGAAGGGCATCAAAATAAATAAAAGAAATTACCTATGACAGCGTCTGAATAGCTTTCAGTCTGAATTCCAGCAGAGACTGTCATGTCAACTCATCAACCAATCTTGATCCATTTTGACAGCTCTCTACTGAAGCACTTTGTGGGTAATTCTGTATCTTTAAAATGACTTGATGTATTTAAATGTTTTCTCCTTCTACATTACACTGCAGAATTCTACTCCCTTTTTTGTTTTCTTCATTCCACTGTGTGGAATATTCTGCCTTCTGTAGAACCAGTACAATGTTGAATTTCATGAATATGAGAAGATGTACTTTTATGGAATTGATTTACTCTATTGTGGTTGGAATCATACTCTCCCAACCAGTGGAGAATGTTAAAAATGTTGGTGGTAAGGTCTCTGCCCCACTGTCCCAATTGCAATTTTTCTCCCTTGCCCTCATTGGGACTGCCATTGGGGGGGCAGCACGGTAGCATTGTGGATAGCACAATTGCTTCACAGCTCCAGGGTTCCAGGTTCGATTCCGGCTTGGGTCACTGTCTGTGCGGAGTCTGCACATCCTCCCCGTGTGTGCGTGGGTTTCCTCCGGGTGCTCCGGTTTCCTCCCACAGTCCAAAGATGTGCAGGTTAGGTGGATTGGTCATGATAAATTGCCATTAGTGTCCAAAATTGCTCTTAGTGTTGGGTGGGGTTACTGGGTTATGGGGATAGGGTGGAGGTGTGGACCTTGGGTAGGGTGCTCTTTCCAAGAGCCAGTGCAGACTCGATGGGCCGAATGGCCTCCTTCTGCACTGTAAATTCTATGATTTCTTCCTTGTCCAACACATGAAATGATACTACTGTGCAGCAGAATCGGCCCAGTGGATTTTCCCTTTTTCTACCTCAGTTACTGCTGCTTTTTGGACTGGCGCATGGAAGGTGATGGTCGGCACTGGGAAGTGGTATTAAATCTATTTAAGGTATCCATCTATTTCTACTGATGGATCTTTGATCACATGTGCTAACTTCATTAATATGTCCACCACAAACTCTGGAGAAACACCAAAATGGTTGCTAGTAAATTGGTGAAAACAAGTAAATAAAATGTTTTTGGAATAATAGAGTATGGGTATAGCTCATATTGCACTGTGAGTGCTACTTGGCCTAACGAGAGTGCTTTTGGAGTTGGGTGAAAACAGGAGGTTGGGTGAAACGGGGAGAAGATGAAGCTAAAAAGACTGAGTGCTAAAAAGGTCTCAGTTCAGGCAGGAGTGGAACACAGCTGAGCTTCTTAAACACCGAGATGGAGTGCGAGAACTGATTTGGTTCATCTTCCCAGCCAGTGTGAGACACAGCCAGAGTGAGTGTGGATATCAGGAATTTGCAACAAGGTGGAAATTCTGTGCAGTAAGAGTTGATTTTTGCTTCTTCTCCTTGCTTTGTGCTTTTTTAACTCTTCAAGAATGGTCTTGCCCTGCTGCAGCAGTAGAAGCTACAAGGGGGAGAGCTGATTGGTGAGTAGTAGGTGGGTCTTTAATACTTCTATCACTTATAGTTTGAGAAGACTTTTTGTGGTGTAGAGATTGTCAGGTATATATTCGGTAGTGACGAGGACCAGGAAAGAAGGGCCCTAGAGAATTGGACATAATCTGATATCAAGTATCTTCCAAAGGTTTAATTTAAATGGGTAAGTAAGTCATGGCAGGAGAGCTCAAAGCCTTGGTTTGCTCCTCGTGCTCCATGTAGGAAACCGGGCACATTTCCAGTACCCAGGGCTAGCATGTGTGCAGGAAGTGTCTCCAGCTGAATCTCCTGGAAGCCCGGGTTTCAGAGCTGGAGTGGCGGCTGGGGACACTGTGGAGCATCTGTGAGGCAGAGAATATCATGGATAGCACATAGAGAGAGGTGGTCACACCACAGGCTCAGACTCCACAGGTAGGAAGGAAATAGGTGACCATTAGGAAGAGCAAGAGGGCTAGATAGGCAGTGCATGAATCTCCTATGGCCGTTCCCCTACAAAACTGATATACTGCTTTGCACACTGTTGAGGGAATAATCTCTCAAGAAAAAGCAGCAGCAGCCAAATTTGGTGCCGCATCGTTGGCTCTGCTGCACAGGAGAGGAGTAAAAATGTGAGAATGCAGTAGTTGCAGGGAATTCAGTTGTAAGGGGCATAGATAGGTGTTTCTGTGGCCGCAAACAAGACCCCAGGATGGTATGGTATCTTCCTGGTGCTAGGGTCGAAGATATCTCAGAGCGGTTACAGGACATTCCGGAGGGGGAGTGTGAACAGCCAGAGGTTGTGGCACAATTTTCTGCACTACAAACGGCATAATTTAAAAAAGCGATGAAGTCCTAAAAGAGGAGTATAAGGAATCAGGAAGAAAGTTCAGAATTCAGACCTCAAAGGTAGTGATCTCAGGATTACTACCAGTGCTACATGCTAGTTAGAGTTGAAATCGCAGGATATATCGGATGAATAGATGGCTGAAGAGATGGTGCGAGGGGAAAGGGTTTCAGATTCCTGGTGCATTGGGACCGGTTCTGGACCGGTTCCGGTTGTACATCAATACAAACTGGATGGGTTACACCTGAGCAGGACCAGGACTGATGTCCTTGAGGTAGTATTTGCTAGAGTGATTGGGGAGGGGTTAAACTAAAATGCCAGAGGATGTGAACCTATGCAAGGAGTCAGTGAAGAGGGAATCAAGGACAAAAACAAAAGGCAGAAAGGGGAATAAGAAAAGTGACAGGCAGAAAAAACAAGTGTCAAATTCAAATAGTGGGATTAGGACAAGTAATGTCCTAGGGTTTTGTACCTAACACAATAGTAGGGAAGTTGCTGGAGGCAAATATTAAGGATTCCATAGCAGAGCATTTGAAAATCAGTGACATAATCAGACAGCATGGATTTATGAAAGGAAAATCATACTTGACATATTTACTAGAATTTTTTAAAGATGTAACTAGTAGAGTTGACCAGGGAGAACAAGTGGATGTGGTTTATTTAGACTTTCAGAAGGCTATTGACAAGGTCTCACAGAGCAGATTGGTATATAAAGTTAAAGCGCATGGGATTGCGGGTAGTGTCTTGAGATGGATAGAAAGTTGGTTAGGAAGCAAAAAGCTGGAATAAATGAGTCTTATTCTGATTGTCAAGCAGTGACTAGTGGGGTACTGCAGGGATCTGTACTGGGACCCCAACTGTTCACATTATATATCAATGATTTGGACAAGGAAACTAAATGTATTATCTCCAAATTTGCAGAATATACAAAGTTGGGTGGGAGGGTGAGCTCTGAGATGCTTCAGCAGGATTTGGACAGGCTGAGTGAGTGGGCACGTGCATTGCAGATGTAGTATAATGTGGATAAATGTGAGGTTATCCGCTACAGTAGCAAAAATAAGAGGGCAGATTATTATTTGAATGAGAGGTGGATACTCAGCGAGACCTTAGTGTCCTCAGGCATCAGTCGCTAAAAGTTAGCGCGCAGATACAGCAGGCAATAGAGAAGGCAAATGGGGTGTTGGCCTTCATAGCGTGAGGATTTGAGTATAGGAATAGAAATGTTTTACTGCAGTTGTATAGGGCATTCGTGAGACCACACCTGGAGTATTGTGTGCAGTTTTGATGTCCTTATCTGAGGAAGGATGTTCTTGCTGTGGAAGCAATGCAGTGAGAGTTTACCAGGCTGATTCCTGGGATGGCAAGATTGCCATATGCAGAGTTCAGAAGAGTGAGAGGGGATCTCATAGAAACTTACAAAATTCTAACAGGATTAGACAGGGTAGATTCAGAAAGAATGTTCCCAAATGGTGGGGGAATCCAGAACTAGGGGACATAGTTTGAGGATAAGGGCCGTTTAGGATAGGTGAGGAGAATTTATGTTACCAGAGAGTGATGAATCTGTGAATTTGATACCACGGAAATTAGTTGAAGCCAAAACATTGTGTAATTTCAAGAAGTAATTAGATATAGTTCTTGGAGCTAAAGGGATCAAGGAATATGGGGGGATGGTGGGATCAGGGTATTGAACTTGATGATCAGCCATGATCATAATGAATGCCAGAGCAGGCTCGAAGGACCGAATGGCCGCCTCCTACTTCTATTTTCTATGTTTCTATGTGCCTTAATGTGCAAAGCAGTCACAATAAAGCGGATGAATTAATTGTGCAAATAAACGTAAACAGGTATGATATACCAGGGACGGGAATTCAACTTCTTTTTTTCAATAAATATTTTTATTCTCCTTTTTCACATTTTCTTCAAATTTTACATCCCACCAACAAACAGTAAACGGTAACGAATACAATGTCAATCCTCTTATTAACAACAACGATCCCATCCTCCCACCACCCCCCAAACAACGGCCCGCCTAACAATATAAGCATCAAATTTTTAAAAACCTCCCAAGAAAAAAAAAGACAAAAGAAAAAGGAATCAGGAATCGCCCATGGTCACTATTAACATATATAGTCCACCCCCCCCCCAACTCCACCCCCCACTTAATATTCAAAATCATCCAATCGCCAAATGTGTACTGTGAATGACACCCATGAATTGTAGACCCCCCCCCCCAACAAACACACACATTCCCCTTCACTTTCTCTTGTAAACTCCTCCCCCAGCATTGGTTCCTTCCCCCAACTTTTCACCCCGGCTAGACTCATCGAAACCTGTTCTACCAGGCTCCGATGTCCGCAGCCCCTCCCCCCATCTCACTCCCGTTCGCTGGCCGGCTTAAACCAGCCAGCGTGGAGGCCCCTGCCCGGGTCTCCTTCTCCCCTGCCCGGTCCCAGGGAAACAAAGAAATCCCCTTTAACACACAACCCCAGCATACACACCCAAGCCCCAAAGAATCATCATTGCAAATGAAAGTCCCAACTCTTCCCTTGTCCAAATATACAGCATCGACTCATTTAAAAAAAAAATGTTTTTATTCAAAATCTTTCAATAATTTTTACAAACCACTACAAAAAAAAATATAATGCAAAGAGAACAAAACAATATGCCAACAAAAACAACGTAACCCTCTAACTAATTAACAATTTAACAAACAAAACAAAACAAGGTGGGGCATTTGCCCCTTACAAATAAAATGAAATCAACCCCCCCCCCCCCCCCCTCCCGGATTGCTGCTGCTGCTGACCTCCATCTAACGTTCCGCGAGAAAGTCAAGGAACAGTTGCCACCGCCCGGAGAACCCCTGCAAGGACCCTCGCAAGGCAAACTTCATCTTCTCCAACCTGAGAAATCCAGCCATGTCACTGACCCAAGCCTCTACGCTTGGGGGCTTCACGTCTCTCCACATTAACAAGAGCCTTCTCCGGGCTACCAAGGAGTCAAAGGCCAGAACTCCGGCTTCTTTCGACTCCTGCACTCCCGGATCATCCGATACCCCAAATATCGCTATCCCCCAACTCGGTTTTACCCAAGTGTCCAAGACCTTGGACATAGCCTTTGCAAAGCCTTTCCAAAATTCCGTAAGTGCGGGGCATGTCCAAAACATATGGGCATGGTTCGCTGGGCTCCCAAACATCTCACACACCTGTCCTCTACTCCAAAGAACTTACTCATTCTCACCCCTGTCATATGCGCCCGGTGCACCACCTTAAACTGAATCAGGCTTAGCCTGGCGCACGATGAGGAGGAATTGACCCTGCCCAGGACATCAGCCCACAGGCCGTCACCCAGCTCCTCCTCCCACTTGCCCTTCAGCTCTTCCACCGAGGCCTCCTCCGCCTCCTGCAGCTCCTGGTATATGTCCGATACTTTGCCATCCTCCACCCACACACCCGAGACCACCCTGTCCTGTATCCTCCGGGCAGGTAGCAGCGGGAATTCCCCCACCTGCTTTTTCACAAACGCCTGAACCTGCATGGACCTAAAGGTGTTCCCCAGGGGCAACCCAAATTTCTCCTCTAGCGCCCTCAGACTGGCAAAAGTCCTATCGATAAACAAGTCCCCATCCTTTTGATTCCCGCCCTGTGCCAGCTTAGGAACCCGTGGTCTATCCTACCTGGAACAAACCTGTGGTTGTTCCGTATCGGGGTCCAGACTGAGGCCCCTACCTCCCCCCTATGCCGTCTCCACTGCCCCCAAATCCTCAGTGTCGCCGCCACCACCAGGCTCATGGTATACCGTTTCAGCGGAAGTGGAAACGGTGCCGTCACCAGTGCCCCCAGGCTAGTATCTGTACAGGACGCCGCCTCCAATCGTTTCCACGTCGCCCCCTCTCCCTCCATTACCCATTTCCGAATCATAGACACATTCGCTGCCCAGTAATGGCTGCACAAGTTCGGCAGCGCCAACACCACCCCCACCCCACCCCCTGCATTGCACTCCCGTAAGTCAGCTGACTCATGCTGACCCCGGCCGCTCCCACCTCTACCTCCAATCCCCCTGTGGATTCCCCATCCAAATATCCAGCCCCCCCCCCCACCTAAGTGGGGTAGAGAAAGTCCCCCCCCTACACCCCATATGAATCAATGTGGACATCGAACACAGTACCGTCCCCCGCTTCAGGTACCGCCCCCACCATTTCGCGGGAAAAACCGCGCTCCCTGTCTGGGCCGACCCCACCCCCTGTGACGCAGCTCCTCTGAACTGCGACCTCACCCAAATCCCCGAGGGCCCTGGGCCACAAAGACACAAGAAAACATGGGGAAAACCCCACCCAAACACCGCCCCATCCCCCTCACCAACAACTCCCATAACATACTGCAATCCATTAATTCGAGTCCAACTTCTCATTCTTGCTGAAAGTCCACGCCTCATCCAGCATATCAAAATAATGGTGTCGGTCCTGATATGTAACCCACAGCCTCGCCGGTTGTAACAGCCCGAACTTCACCCCCTTTCTGTGGAGGACCACCTTGGCCTGATTGAATCCTGCACACTTCTTGGCCAGCTCTGCACTCCAGTCCTGATCAATCCGGATCTTGGTGTTCTCCCACCTGCTGCTCCACACCTTCTTCGCCCATCGCAGGACACACTGCCTGTCGGTGAAGCGGTGGAAACTTACCACCATAGCCCTCGGCGGCTCGTTCGCCCTCGGCATCCTTGCCAGGACTCTGTGCGCCCCATCCAGCTCCAGGGGCCTCGCGAAGGCCCCTGTGCCCATTAGCGTACTTAGCATCGTGGTCACATACGCCCCAGCATCCGACCCCTCCGCGCCATCAGGGAGACCCAGAATCCGCAGGTTATGCCTCCTCGACCTATTCTCCAGGGCCTCCACAGCGTCGACTCATTTAGTACTGATGCAACCATCAATTCACTCAAAGACACGAGGAGAAATAAACTGTGGTTTTAATCAGCTTAGAACAGTGCCTGCCTGCGACTGGAACAATACTGGGGACTGCCTGCAGGTCAGCTGCTCTTTATATTTCCTCTTAAGGGGAGGAGCCATGGGCGGAGCCCGTATATGCCCCAACATATCCCCCTGTGGGTGAAGCTACACAATGACCCATAGGTGGAGCCCACAGGGTTAACAAAATAACACAACAGCAGAACATGATACAAATACACTGGTGAATTATTAGCACTATACATTCACCACAAGTACATACACCAACATGCAGTGAAAAAATAAAGTTACATGAGGCTACATTAGTACAAGACCAGCTCTCAGTCCCATTTCTCAATTCTGCCACAGTCCTTCTGCCTTCGCAAACCCCTCCACCACTTCTGCCATCCCAAAATATAAGTCCTTGGATTTGTAGGTCACCCTCAACTTAGCTGGATACACTATCCTGCACTGCCCCTTGCTGTTGTACAGTGCCTTCTTCACCCGGCCAAAGGCCACCCGCCTCCTCGCCAACTCCACCATAAGGTCCTGGTATATGCGTATACCAGCTCCAGCCCACTGCTTTGCCCAGCACAGGACCTTCTCCTTTACGCTGTACCTACGGAAACAAACAGTCACTAGTCTTGGCGGCTCACTCGCCTTTGGTATAGGCCTCCAAGACCGATGAGCCCGCTCCAGTTCGTATCAAGAGGGATCGTCCCCCTCCCCCAATATCTCCGCCAACATCGTGGCAAAATACTCCATCGGCCTTGAGCCTTCCACCCCTTCGGGCAAACCCACGATCCTCAGATTCTGCTGCCTGGATCTGTTTTCCAAGTCTTCCATTTTGGCTCGCAGACCGTTGTTGGTCTCTATCACCCTCCGCAGCTCCTTCCCCATCGAGGTGAGTTGATCACTGTGCTGCGATAATGCCTCTTCCAGTTCCTTCAGTGTCTCACCTTGCTCCTGTACCTCCGCCGCTGCACTCGATACCGCCGTCCTCACCGGGGCAATCGCCTCCTCCACCAGCACTTTCGATACCACCCCCATCCCCTTCTTCATCGCTTCCATGTGCTTTGTGAACTGTTTTCCAAGTTCCACGGCCATCACCGTGGTAATTTCTTCTGCTGTGAGCGATGCGGCCTCCCCCGGTGCCCCAGCCTCCGCTTTCCTTACAATTCCCACGCCGACTTTTCAACTCACCGGCGGACTTTCATTAACCCCCTTTTTCACGGCCTTTTAAAAAAAAAACTTGGACATTTCTCCTCACTGTGTCTTCCTACAACTTTTTCAGCATCCGTTGCCCCTGGGATCGGGCATTAAAACCCCGAAAATTCTATTCCCGAGCCCTCCAACGTGCGGCTGCCTCCCGCTCGCCGTCAGCGGAAGTCGGGGAATTCAAATTCAGGGGTATTTAGTATTTAGGAAGGACAGACAAAAAGGAAAAGGCGGTGGAGTTGCATTGCTGGTTAATGTGGAGATTAATGCAATAGAGAGGAAAGATGTAGGGTGGGAATTGCTTACCATCCCACCACCTGTTTTTCAGCAGAGGCCTGCCAGCGGGATCTTCCCGGATTTCCCGGTGACAGCACCCCTCATCACTGGAAACCCATGTGCCGGCGGAGGACCGGAATTTACCATCAGTGTGAAGAGCCGATAAATCACACCCATTCGGTCCGCCAATGTGGAATCAGTATGGGTAAAGCTGAGAAACATCAAGGAGCAAAAAACCTTAGTGGGGATTGTATATAGACCTCCAAACTGTAGTGTTGATGTTGAGAATGGCATTAAACAGGAAATTAGAAATGCATTCAATAAAGGAACATTTGTAAGTATGGATGATATTAATCTGCATTTAAATTGGACAAATCAAATTAGCCACAATACTATAGAGGATAAATTCCTGGAGTGTATACAGGATAGTTTTCTGGACCAATACATTGAGGAACCAACTAGAGAACAGGCCATCCTAGACTGGGTATTTTGTAATGAGAACCATTGTCATTTGGGACAACCTTGTTTGGCAATCCATCAGCCCTTCACAGATTCTAATAACCTATTTATCCATCAATGGAAGGTTAGTTCAATATATATGGCATAGCTTTGTTCTTTTGTATAAACGGGAGTGGGCAATCAGCCAAGATAATGATAATTGGTTCAAGTCTGGAAACCCAAGAGAACCTTTGTTTGAGGAGCTGGGCAGAGCTTAGAGAGAGAGGGGCATAATGCTGTTCTGAACATTTACAGGAATAAGGCTGTGGAAATTGACCTGAGAGGTCATGAAAAATGCCACGAAGACAGGCTTTGGAAAGGATTCTGAACAAATGTCCCTAACAGAAGGAAAGTTGCTTCAAAATTCAAGTATTGCCTTGGCCTACCTGTGTAAGTGGCATGAGAGTGACATGGTTATTGAAAGCAATGTTTAATAGGAACTAGTGCGCTAAGGTTAAGCAACTGCATGTAATCTGTTAGTGTTAGAGCTGAAGTAAAAGTTTAAGTTTAAGTTTAATGCTTTGACAAAGAGTCATCGGACTCAAAACGTTAGCTCTTTTCTCTCCCTACAGATGCTGCCAGACCTGCTGAGATTTTCCAGCATTTTCTCTTTCGTAATAGTTTAAGTATTGTTTTCTTTCCTTTCGGTGTAATAAAGTTTGTTAATAAAATAATCAAGGCCTGTTTCTTATATAATCACTCCCGGAATGAATCAATTTTTCGGCACCACAATAAAATTAAAAACGTCATGGCATCTGATGCAGTCTTTTAGCTACTGTTGAGAGCTGATCCAACATCTGTAACACCCTTACAGTCAGGGACTAGAAAATCTATAATGGGGAACAAAGAAATGGCTGACCAACTAATTTTTTAAAAAGTATTTTATTCCAATATTCCACATTTAACATTTTACGAAAAGACCCACACCCAACATACCTTTTCCACATTCATTGGCTAGGAATGATACATCAAACTCAGGAGGCCAAATCCCCCCATCTGCCATCCCCTCTGCAGTACCATCTTCCTTATCCAGGCCACCTTCTCCACCCAGACGAACGAAGAAATCAACCTATCCACCCACTTGAAAAACGCCTGAGAAAAAAGACCGGCATATAATAACTCAAATAAGAACAAATACCACGGTAGAATGTTCAACTTCACTGTCTGCACACGGCCTGACAACGACAGGGGAAGATTATCCGATCTTAACAAATCTGCCTTCACCCCTCCCACCAAGCTTGAAAAATTCAACTCCCGAAGATCTGCCCAGTCCCGAGCCACCTGCACCCTCAGATCCCTAAAATGTGTCACTGCCATATGGAATGGCAACCCCCTACCCCGACCCCTGTCCCTGGACCGTAAAACACAAAATACTCACTTTTCCCCTCGTTCTATAGCCTGAAAATGCTCCAAATCTTTGAAGCAAACCCATTATGTCCCCCACCGAGGAACCGGCGCCAAAATGTATAGCATCAAATCGTCTGCGTAGAAGGCCACCCTATGCTCCACCCTCCCCCCTCACTACCCCCTTCCACAACTCCAAGCTCCTCAGTGCAATGACTAAGGGCTCTATCACAACGCAATCAGAAAGGGGGACATGGGCACCCCTGCCTTGTTCCCTGGTGCGACGGAAAATACCCTGAATTCATATCATTCATGCTCACCATTGGTTCCTTATACAGCAACTCACCATGCCATAACCTAAGGCTCAATCCCAAACTTCACCAACACCGCAATCAGATCACTCCACTCCATCCGACCAAACGCTTTCTCCGCATCTAATGCCACACCAACTCCCTGCCTTCTGATGGAGAAAGCACCACATTCAGTAGCTGCTGCACATTCGACGACAGCTGTCTACCCTTAACAAACCCGGTCTGATCCTCCCCAATTACGCTCGGTAGGCACACCTCCAACCTTAGCACCAGCACCTTTTCCAATATCTTGGCATATACATTCAGTAGAGATATGAGCCAGTACGATCCACACTTCACCGGGTCCTTATCCTTCATCAGCAGCAACGAGATGGAGGCCTGTCCCATCATTTTGGGCAAAACCCATCGCATCCTCGAATATTTCCACCAACAACAATGCCATTTTATCCTTTAAACACTTGTAGAATTGCACCGGAACCCATCTGGCCCCACTGCTTTCCCCGTCTGCATCTTCCCAATTGCCACCTTCACCTCCTCCACCCCCACTGACTCCTCCAGCCCCGCCCACTCCATTTCACCCACCTTTGGGCACTCTAACCTTCCCAAAAACTCCCTCATCTCCCGCTCATCCTCTGGTGATTCCAACTTATACAAGTCTCTATGAAACTCCTCAAACACCTTATTAACCCTCTCCTGGGCTACCACCAGCTTTCCCACCCAATCCTGAACCCGAACTATTTCCCTCGCTGCAGCTTGCCTACAGAACTGACCTGCCAACATACAACCTGCCTCCTCCCAATACTCATAGACGGCGCCCTTCGCCCCTCTCAGCTGATGCACCGCTTTCCCCATAGACAGCAGATCAAACCTCACATGCAACTCCTTCCTCTTCACTAGGTCCCCTGCGTACCTCCCGTCCACTTCCAGAATCTCTTCTATCAATTGTGGACATTCTTCCCTTTCCATTCTTCTCCTCCTTATCTACCTTAGTTTTAAATGAAACCACTTCCCCCCTCACCACTGCCTTCAGAGCCTTCCAAACCACTGACGACAAGACTTCCCCAGTATAGTTAAACCCCACATACTCAATCACCTTCCCCATTCTATCACAGAAACTCTGGTCTGCCAACCACATCCAGCCACCACCCTTCCTTCTGAGCCAACCCCTTCTCCAGGACCATGTCCATCCAATGTGGAGCACAATCCAAAATCCCAATTGCCGAATACTCTGCCCTCTTAACTCCAGCTAACAGTACCTTTCCCAGCACAAAGAAAATCAATCTTCGAGAACACCCTGTGTGGCGGTGAAAAAAATTAATAGTCCCGACCCCTCAGGTGCAAAACCCTCCACAGGTCAACCCTCCTATCTCCCTCATAAACACTGGCAACGCCTTCGACCCCCCCTCCATGCCGGGGTCCGCGAGCACAGCTGGGACCTATCCATCCTCGGTTCCAGCTCTACATTCCAGTCTCCCCCCCCCCCCAATCAACTCATGGATATCTAGATTTGGAATGGCAGCTGTGTTTCTTCACGAAGCCCGCGTCAGCCCAATTGGAGGCATATACGCTGACCAACACCACCATCCTCCCCTCCAGCACACCCGGTACAATCATATACCTACCCCACTGATCAGCAACCACCTACTCCATCTGAAACATCACCTGCTTGCCCACCAAAATCACCACCCCTCCGAGCACTACTACCAAACTGGCTTACCTGTACATTCCTCATCCTTCACCCTCAGGTGGGTCTCCTGTAGCATCGCCACATCAGCTTTCAAACTCTTCAATGCAAGAAAACTCTTGTCTTCTTCACCGGTCGCCCCAACCCTCTCACGTCCCACATCACTATTCTGACCGGGAACCTTTCACCTCCCCTCGCCCCTTCTATCCACCATCGCCTCTACCCCAGGCCCCATCCATCCGACAGGATTCGCCCCATCTTTTAATCATCATCAAGCCCCATTCCCTCCCACCTTCTCAGAATCCTCGCAACCATTTCCTCTTGCAAATAACTCACCCAGTATCGATCCCCTCCCCTCATCATTCACACCTCCCAGGCTCATCGAAACCTGCCCAGCCAGGCTCCAGAAACCGTGGCCTCTCCCCTCCCCCCCCCACCACACTCCCGTTCACTAGCCAACCTTTGTTTGCTAGTGCGGTGACCCCTGCCAGAGCCCCCTTCTCCTCCCAAACACACACTCAACAACCTGACCCCTCCATACCCAAGAACCTCCAACACCCCCACCCCACACTCCCATCAAAAGCAAACATCGACCCCCCGGCCATATAGTTGGAGTGGGGAGAATACATCCACAGAACAAAAAACAAATAAAAGGAAAAAACACATCAAAAGACCAGTGTGAAAATCAAAGAAAAATGATCTCAGTCAAGACTGACCAAGTCCAAATCCCAAAACTCATCTCAATCCCAGTACTCCAGCCTTCACGAACACCTCTGCCTCCTCCGCCATCTCAAAATAGAAGTCCTTCAAATTGTGAGTCACTCTCAACTTTGTCGGGGAGACCGCTCCAAACCTCACACTGCTACTGTACACCACCGCCTTCAGCCGACCAAAGGCTGCCCACTTTCTCGCCAACTCTGTTGTAAGATTTTGGTATGTACGTATACCAACGCCTTCCCACTTCACCTCTTGCTTGTGCTTCGCCAAACTCAAACCCTCCTTCTTCACTTGGTAGCAATGGAAGCAGACTATGACTGCCTTTGGTGGCTCATTTGTTTTAGGCTTCGGCCAGAGCTCTTCCCCAACCCCATCAACTTGATGAATATGTTCGCAAAGTACTCGGTCAGCCTCCAGTCCTTCACCCCTCAGGCAAGCCCACGATCCTCAAATTTTGTGCCGTTCTCCAGGTGCTCCACTTTGGCTCTGAGCCCTTTGTTGACCTTCGCCACCCTGTGCAGCTTCTCACCCATCAAGTGAACTGGTCGCTAAGCTGTGACAATGCCTCCTCCACTCCCTTCATCTTCTCTCCTTGCTCCCACACCTCCATCAATGTCTTTGCCAATGCAGCCATTATTGGGGTGAGCGGCTCCTCCAGACCCTCTTTGACTGAGGACATCATCTCCCTCCAATGCCGCCAAATCACCAGGGCCAGGTCATCTAGATCCCAGGGTGCGTAGGGAAGTGGCTCCAGAAATAAAGGATCATTGGTGGTCATCTTCCAAAATTCTATAGACTCTGAAACAGTCCCTACAGATTGCAGGGCAGCTAATATAACCCCATTATTGAAAAAGGGAGGTGTAGAGAAAACAGGGAATAATAGGCCAGTAAGCCTGACATTGGTAGTGGGGAAAATTCTACAATCCATTATCAAAGACTTTATAGCAGAAGACTTGGGAAGCAGTGGCAGAATCGGACAGAGTCAGCGTGGATTTGTGAAAGATAGATCATGCTTGACAAATCTACTAGAATTCTTCAAGGATGTAACTAGTACAGTTGATGATAAGGAGGCAGTGGATGTGGTTTATTTGGACTTTAAGAAGGCTTTCGACAAAGTCCCACATAAGAGATTGGAGTGTAAAATTAAAGCACATGGGGTTAGGGGGAGTGTATTGAGATTGTCATGGGAGTGTCCCTTTAAGAAAGGTTTTTTTTGTCCTATCACATGGTTTCAGTGATGTCATTTTGTGGGTGGAGCTGGGCTGTGGCTATGTGAGATTTTTGGTTTCGCTTTTTTTTTACTACTGTGGACTCAGACAGAGAATAGAAGATTTTTGGCCTGTCTCTCTCTATTTTGATTTTAAATATGTGTTCCAGTAAAAATCACCTTGGTGGTGGCTTTAGATATAGTTTGCTTTCTGGAAGGGTTTAAACCTGCTGGTGAGACGGGGTCAGAATCTCAGGGAAAGCCAGTCTTATTCAAGTGAGAATGCAGAGTGCTGGGCCACACACTTGAAAAGGGGTTTTTAGTTTATGGGATTTTGTTTTTGAATTGGAACAGTTAAGGGGGAATTCATTAAGTGTATTACATAGATTTCTGTAGCTGTGGGGCTTCTTTATGTTTGTAATTGATACAAATTCTTGCTGTTTGTTTATATATAAATGTTACCTAAGTTCTTAGAATAAAGCTTGTTTTGATTAAAGTGTCTGGGAAGACTGCTGAATCCCACGTCAAGAGAAGGCTCTTGTGCTCATCCTAGCATTTGAATGGGACAGGCTTGGAAAGCTGAAGGGCCTGTTCCTGTGCTGTATTGTTCTTTGTTCTTTAGCCAAATTCAACAAAATTTATAGGTCAGGTGAACTCCATAATACACTTTGGAGTTTTTAAACCCTGGCCCATAACAAGATGGATAGAAAACTGGTTGGCAGGCAGGAAATAAAGAGTAGGAATAAATGGGTCTTTTTCCAGATGACAGGAAGTGACTACTGGGTATCGCAGGGATCGGTACTGAGACCCCAGCTATTAATAATATATATTAATGATTTAGATGAGGGAACAAAATCTAATATCTTCAACTTTGCAGATGGCACAAAGCTATATGGGAGGGTGACCTGTGAAAGGGATGCAGATATCTTTCAGTGACATTTTGGACTCCTTGGCTCCTGATTCCGCAGAGTGCCACCGGCTGCATGGGTGCTCCCACCCCCGCACCCCAGCTATCACTCTTCCCCCCCACCACTCTCGCATCCCATTTTCTGCCATACCATCCCTTCCAACTGGCCGCCACCCACCGGCGGGGCATCATGCGGCCCACCCAAGGCCAATGCCCAAAGCAAACTCGAGAAGGGGGCACCGGATGGGGCCCAAAGAACATATCGCTGGCAAGGGCAGAGTGAGCCAACGGTACCCAGAACTGCAGGGCTGGGCGCTACGATGCCATGCACCGACGGGGCTGATGACAATCCGCTCTGCAATGAGCTCTGGTGCTCCACATGAACAAAGAACAAACAAAGAAATGTACAGCACAGGAACAGGCCCTTCGGCCCTCCAAGCCCGTGCCGACCATGCTGCCCGACTAAACTACAATCTTCTACACTTCCTGGGTCCGTATCCTTCTATTCCCATCCTATTCATATATTTGTCAAGATGCCCCTTAAATGTCCCTATTGTCCCTGCTTCCACTACCTCCTCTGGTAGCGAGTTCCAGGCACCCACTACCCTCTGCGTAAAAAACTTGCCTCGTACATCTACTCTAAACCTTGCCCCTCTCACCTTAAACCTATGCCCCCTAGTAATTGACCCCTCTACCCTGGGGAAAAGCCTCTGACTATCCACTCTGTCTATGCCCCTCATAATTTTGTATACCTCTATCAGGTCTCCCCTCAACCTCCTTCGTTCCAGTGAGAACAAACCGAGTTTATTCAATCGCTCCTCATAGCTAATGCCCTCCATACCAGGCAACATTCTGGTAAATCTCTTCTGCACCCTCTCTAAAGCCTCCACATCCTTCTGGTAGTGTGGCGACCAGAATTGAACACTATACAGCAAGTGTGGCCTAACTAAGGTTCTATACAGCTGCAACATGACTTGCCAATTCTTATACTCAATGCCCCGGCCAATGAAGGCAAGCATGCCGTATGCCTTCTTGACTACCTTCTCCACCTGTGTTGCCCCTTTCAATGACCTGTGGACCTGTACTCCTAGATCTCTTTGACTTTCAATACTCTTGAGGGTTCTACCATTCACTGTATATTCCCTACCTGCATTAGACCTTCCAAAATGCATTACCTCACATTTGTCCGGATTAAACTCCATCTGCCATCTCTCCGCCCAAGTCCCCAGACAATCTAAATCCTGCTGTATCCTCCGACAGTCCTCATCGCTATCCGCAATTCCACCAACCTTTGTGTCGTCTGCAAACTTACTAATCAGACCAGTTACATTTTCCTCCAAATCATTTATATATACTACAAAGAGCAAAGGCCCCAGCACTGATCCCTGTGGAACACCACTGGTCACAGCCCTCCAATTAGAAAAGCATCCCTCCATTGCTACTCTCTGCCTTCTATGGCCTAGCCAGTTCTGTATCCACCTTGCCAGCTCACCCCTGATCCTGTGTGACTTCACCTTTTGTACTAGTCTACCATGAGGGACCTTGTCAAAGGCCTTACTGAAGTCCATATCGACAACATCTACTGCCCTACCTGCATCAATCATCTTAGTGTCCTCCTCGAAAAACTCTATCAAGTTAGTGAGACACGACCTCCCCTTCACATAACCGTGCTGCCTCTCACTAATACGTCCATTTGCTTCCAAATGGGAGTAGATCCTGTCTCGAAGAATTCTCTCCAGTAATTTCCCTACCACTGAAGTAAGGCTCACCGGCCTGTAGTTCCCGGGATTATCCTTGGTTAACATGGTTTGACAACGTCTGACTCCTGCCCATGGTAACACTTTCCACTCTCCAACTGGGTGATCCCTGCATACGAGCTGACCATCACTCGGTCCCAAGCCCACCCCCAATGTCCACCCATTACCCGCCCCTCTCGCACCCGTGCCCCCTCTGCGGTTAGGCCAGAGCAGCCCACACCTCACACCCTTCTGACAGATCACTGAGGCAGGTTGTGCACAAGTGTTTAATGTGAAAACATTTATACAGATTTGTGAACTAGCCCCTATCATTAAACTGTGCCCTGCACCTCTGCCAACGTAACTAGTATCTAATTTTCTGGTCTTATGGGTCCTAACGCTATGTCTAGATTGATCCCCAGATGGTACATCAGGAGTGGAGGTGGCCTGCTATGATTTCCGCCCTGTGACATTGATCACTGTTAGCGGGCGTCTTCCGGGGCGACTAGGCTTGGATGGGTCCAGCTCTGCTTGGGTGTCCCAGGTGGTGTGGTGCGCTCAGTCCTGCCCGCTGCCCACCAGATGCGCCAGGGACAGGAGTGTGGGGGGTAGGGGGGAGTCCATGGTGCTGCGGTGTTCCGGCAGCTCCCCGGCAGGAGTCGTCGGCATGGGCCCCATCACCTCCTCCTCCCTCAGGGTGCCGGATGTCCTCCGGGCTACTCCATGAGACAGGATTGCGAGCGGTGATATCTCCTGAGGCTCTCCCACCACCTGGCGCTGCCAATCCTGGAGGCCTGCTCTGATCTTGACCAGGGTCTGCATGCATGTGCCCATAGAGCACAGGGAGTGGACTACCTCTGGGACTGCACCACATCACCAATTGACTGTGCCACCACCTTATGTGTATGAGCCATATCAGCCAGTGATGCGCCACCTCCCTCTGTGTCTGTGCCACGTTGGCCAGCGCCTGTGCAGTCCCTTGAGCCAAAATCCAATTATAAGATCCCTCACTTTGATGAGTAGATTTCTTGTTGGTATTTATATGTACCTTTGTTAAATTGGGAAGTGAACATGTTGGAACCGGTTTGCGTTCCTGCCCTCAAACTTTTTACCCCTTCCCCTGCCACCTGCTTGCTGGGGTTAAAATTTCTCCCTTTATTTCTAGGCACCACATTTAGGAAGGATGTCAAGGCCTTGGAAAGAGTGCAGAAGGGAGTTGCCGGAATGCAGGAATTCAGTTACTTCGAGAGATGGGAGAAGTTGCAACTGTTCTCCTGAAACAGAGTGGGTTAGGGGATTTAGCAGACGTGTTCAAAATTATGAGAGGTGTCTTAATATGGATAAAGAGAAGCTTTTTCCACTGACAGAAAGCATGGGAGGCGGACAACACAGGTTTGATGTACTGGTAATTGGCAGAAATATCAGAGGAAAATAAGGGGCGCTATCTATCTGAATGGGAACAGAGTCCCATTATAAGAACGTGTAGCCAGGTGTGTCCCAGTGCTCGGAGTGCTGAGAAACACCACACTATTGCCTGCCAGCTGGCAGTGGCACATGGGCACCTTGGCAGTGACAGGCTGACACCCAGCTCGCACAGCTAGGCTGGCAGTACCAAGGTACCTGGGTGGCACCAGCAGTGCTCGGGCATCACCATGCCAAGGGGGCAAGCACCTGGAGGCCTCCGATCCCCTGGGAGACCCCGTCCATGAATGCCATTCCGTCTGGTCCCGGTTTGTGGAGACCAGAGCTGAACGGCACTCGCCCGAGACCTTCAAGGTGAAGGCTTTAGATCCCATCGCCTTGGGTAGATCGTGGGAGTGCATATTAGAGTGTGATAAGCTGTCTCACTCTAATCTGCAGATTTGCCAAGAAGTGATCCGATTATATTGGGTGAAATTCACATTGCGACGTTTCACGAGATTGTGTTAGATCTCGCAAAGCGTGGTGAGCTGGGTTGATCCCGGAAGAGAGATCTCCCGGCATCTACTGGCCACGTTGCGCGGTGCTGCCTTTTGGGTATAACGCACCGGTAGATCGCGCCCAAGGAGTCTTTCTTTTACATAGTGGGTTACTATGATCTTTAATGCTGTGTCTGAAAAGGTGGTGGGAGCAAATTTAATTGTAACTTTCAAAAGGGAATTTGATATGTGTCAAATAGAGAAATGTGGAGGCTTTGGGGAAAGAGCAGGGGACCGGCATGATAATCTGAATGGTCTCTCTCTTTGCTATATGATCATACGATTATACCACTGTGATCCACTCAGCTTGAGTGTACAAATATTAATTTAGAATTTATCATACTTACAGTGCCAAAATTGATAACAAAGGAAATAATTATGAAATAACATCTGCAAAAAGAGTCCCTAAGAAAAATCAAGGTAAAAAGAAGTTACATTGTTTTACATCCTTCTCTTCCCCCAAGCCAATTTTGCAACTGTCCCAATGATGATGACTTGTGCAGTAGTTTGGTTCCTCAGGCATTGACACCCTCCAGTATCCTGCTGAAGTAACAATTCTTCATGCGTGAGCATAAATAGTGAACGTCAGCAGACTGCTTAATTTGATGGATGGGAACATAATAGTTGGGTTGATTTTCTTCTCCAGATGCAATGATCAGATGCGGCAAATCCTTGGCTCAGCACAAAATAGTGGTTGAATCAAGAGACAGAATATTCAATGGCACTGGGGGCATAATGCAGGCACTAATGGACCAGCCTATCTTTGTGCAACCTGGCAGAAGACAGTTGAAGCCAAATTAGTTTACAATGCATCCCCTATTTGTTACCATCAGCTTTGCTTCCCACTTAAATTGATCATTTGGCCCTCGGACCTTTATGAGCTGTGTGTTCATTGCTAAACCATGGAGGGCTTTTATCCATTGAATTACTGGAAGGTCAGTTGGCTGTCTCATGAGTACACAATTATAACATTTAAAGCTGACATTTTAAGAGGAAAATCTGGAAGTTTGGGAACTTGAAAGAGCTAACCTCTAGTCTTCTGGTTTCTAAACTCTTCCCATTCCCCAGCAACTTCTTGTCATTTTCCCATTCTGACCAGCTGAGACTCCTTGCACCTCTGCTCAGTTCCCTGAATTATCTTGTTATCACCATTTATCAGTAACAAAATGGATCACAGTTTATTATCTAGCAGAATAAAATATGGGGAAGCTATTAAAAACGGGGGCCACCTCAGAATAAGTAGGATTATTGAAAGAACTTTATTACGCTATAGTCCCACTACCAATAAAATAACGCTTGAACATGTTACAGAGGATAAAAATGTCCCCAGGAGCATTTATTTGTTTTCTTTCACTGAAGCTCAGGAACAAGATGTTGCAGTAGCAAATCCTGGTATTGACAACTGACCTAAGTACCTTATGCTTTTGTTGGGGAAATTCCAAACTCTGACTACTCTTTGTGTGAAGAAGTGTTCTTAACTTTCCTTAATTTTAAGGTTACATCCCCTTGTCCCCTGCTAGCAGAAGAAGTTTTGCTTTATCTACCCTCTCTATTTCTTTTAAAATCTTAATAAATCTCATTCAAGTCATCTTTCAGCCTTATATATTCTAGGAATTACAAACCTAATCACTCCTCATTGTCTCATCTTTGAGATCATGGTAATATTCTGGTGAATCTGTACTGCACTCCTTCCAAGACCATAATATCCTTTCAAAGATGCAGTACTTAGAACTGTACATAGTACTCCAGATATGGTCGAATCAGGGTTTTGTGTAGTTTCAGCAACCATCTCACCCTCTCCCTTTATATTCTAGCCCTCTAGTTACAAAAGCTAACATTCCATTAGCCCTTTTAATTATATTTTGTGCCAGGCCATTACAGTTTACTCACCTCTGTGGTTGGACTTCAAAATATCTTTGGGCTGCCACTGTTCCTAGCTTTTAACCATTTATAAAATGCTCTGATATATCCATTTTGGTCCAAAACATAATGGTCTCGCACATGAATTGAACGGCACCTACCACAGTTTTACTGATCACCTAATTTATTAATGCCTCTTTGAAATGTAATGCTCCTATTTACGCTACTTATAATACCTCAAATCTTTGTGTCATTGACAAAGTCGCCACATCCCGGTGCCTGTTCGGGTACATGGAGGGAGAATTCAGAATGCCCAAATTACCTACAGCACGTCTTTCGGGACTTTTGGGAGGAAACCGGAGCACCCGGAGGAAACCCACGCAGACACGGGGAGAACGTGCAGACTCCGCACAGTCAGTGACCCAAGCCGGGAATCGAACCTGGGACCCTGGCGTTGTTAAGCAACAGTGCTAACCACTGTGCTACTGTGCCACCCAAGCACAGTGTTGCTCCTCAGCGCCAGGGCCCCAAGTTCGATTCCCAGCTTGGGTCAGTGCCTGTGCGGAGTCTGCACGTTCTCCCTGTGTCTGCGTGGATTTCCTCCAGATGCTCCGGTTTCCTATTATGCAGTATTATATTATTATGATAATAATGGTTCAGTACAGATCTTTATGGGACCACCACTTGTCACCCAATTTAAGTCCCTAACCATTATTCCTATTCTGTCTTCTACTGCAAAGCCAAGGTCCTAACCAGGCCAATAATTTGCCTTCAGTTCCATGAGTGTTAATTAACAGTCTCTTATGTGGACCCTTGCCCGAGGGCAATTAGGAATGAATAATAAACACTGGCCTTGCCAGTGACCTTCACATCTCAAGAATGCATTCAACAAAATTATTGAATGCCTTCTGGAAATCTACATAAACTACATCCATAAACATTCTCCCGCCTATTACTTTAGTTACTTCTTCAAAAAATTCAATTAGGTTCATTGGGCATGACCTACCCTTACAAATCCATGTTGGTTCTCTTGAATTAACTTAATTTTTTCTTAAGTGCTCATTCATTCTGTCCTTGAGAAATCAGAAGAATGAAAGATTCTGTGTGCATGTAGATGCTGCCTGGAATGCAAAATGAATCACATAATCCTTCAAAATATGGGAATTGAAATAACATTTAAATACATTTAAGACTTCTTTGTCTCATTTCTAATTATGTCACAGTCAGTTAGACTATTATGTTAACCCTTTGGGGATCTCATTAGAATTTGCAAATTAAATCAATAAACATTGACATTATCCAAACCATATAATGTTCTAAAATAAACTTTTTTGAATAGCTCAAAATACTGGATTACAGCAACATGCTTAATGTTCAGAAACTGAAAAAAATTCAGCTCATGAAACATTAGATGGCATCATGTATGCATCAAATATGCAATTAAATAAACTGACTACAAGGACCTATGCTGTTACCTCTCAGCCAGAGGCCAGGGTATTGGTATTTCAATTGATATTAATTACACACTCACCTGACGCAATTAAATGTCCAATGTACAACCAGCATGCGGCCTTGAATACAGCATCTGGCAAACATCCCAGAGCCGTGGAACATATGTTAGAGGGGTTTCAATAAGATGATAATTTAATTAAAGTATAACCCCAAATTGTAGCCAATTTCAAGTCTTAAACTGCAGCCATTATTATTAAATAGTTACGGATTGGTACTGAATGGTGTTCCTGTTGGAATAACTGTGTTGCTGTCGTATAGCACAATCTTCTAGCTTATTCTTTCAAAAAGCCATGGACATTCATTAGCAGGGAATTGTAGGATATGATAGCGACACATGTATTAAAGTGTATTGGGATATCAGAATCATGTAAAATTCAATGTGCAAGGGATCTAATAAAAGGGAGAAAGGGAAAGATGGATTCTGATGCAGAGGACCATAAGTTTATCTTGCCAATCAGACATATTTGCTCCATTGGATAAGGAGAAAGACAGGGAATAAAAAGGGGGGCTCATTTACAATGTCCGCTAACATGGGGCTAGGTGAGAAGTTGGATAATCAATGGCTTTATGAGAATGTGTTCAGCAGAATGGTTGACTGGTCTTATGGACGAGGAGAACTTGGAGAAAGCATGTGGGAAAATCTAGAGGAGAGATTCAGGGCTAGAGCAGGAGGAGCCTGTGGTGGTGTAGCTTGATGGAAAAAAATAAAAGGGAAAAGAGCTGAAGCAGCTTAACAAGTCGTCTAAGCCTTTGCCAAAAGAAAGTCCAGGAGTTCCTGACATTTTGTTGGAGGCGATGGGTAGAGGGCTTTATGGAGATGTTTGATACAGGAGGAAACAAACTGCACATGATTTTTACTCTGCAGGATGATCTGAGACTAAAGGATGGTTTTGGCACCGGTTATGATCTGACCAGACCCAGAACTCAACCAGATAAGATCAGATTAATTCAATTCTGCACCACCTTTGGGAGTGATATTTGGGGCCAGAACGAGGTAATGATTGTGTCATGGGAGTGTCCCTTTAAGAGATGTTTTTGTCTTATCACATAACTTCAGTGATGTCATTGTGTGTGGAGCTGGGCTGTGGCTCTGTGAGTTTTTACTTTCGTTTTTGAGTTGGGAGCTGGCTGTGGCTCTGAGTTTTAGTTTTGCTTTGAGTTTGAACTGATATTGTAATGCCCAGGTTGGAAAGAAGTGTTTGTCAATCTGCATTTTAAAAGCTGTTTCCAGATTACTTGATAACTTAAAAGAGATAATTGTTTTCTGGAAGGAATCCAAACCTGCTGTTTTGGAAAGGAAACAAAAGTATCCATACCAAGTCTTAAAGACAGTAAGAGTGGCGTATGCTGGGCCGCACCTTTGAAAAGGGGTTTGTGGTTTCTACTTGGATCTTGTTCCTAAATTGCAACAGTAAAGGAAGATTCATTAAGGGTTATACATAGATTACTGTAGCTGTGTGGGGTATTTGTGTTTGTAGTTGTTAAACATGCTTACTGTGTGTGTTTATAAAGATGTGAACTAAATTCATAGAATAAAGCTTGTTTTTGGTTAAAAGTACCTAAGAACCCTGTTGAATAACATCTGAAAGGTAGGCTCTTGTGCTCATCGTAACCAAAATCAATAAACAGTTGTAGGTCAGGTGAACCCCATGATATACTTTGGAGTTTTCTAAACCCTGGCCCATAACAAACTGGGGGCTCGTCCAGGATAAGAGTCTCTCTTTCGTGATTGGGTTGGCTTAGTGAACTTAAAGACAGTGAGGGGTGAGCATATTTGTGTTTGCTTTTCAGGTGTTGTATTCAAGTTTGAATAGGTAGTGTGTTGTGGACAATGGCTCTTTCAGAGGCTCAAAGGTTTTTGGGCATGGAGAAGGTCACACGCAGTATCTTACAAACAGTTACTAAAAAACGGCTTTTTGCAGGCAGCTCAGTGGTTAGCACAGTTGCTTCACAGCTCCAGAGTCCCAGGTTCGATTCCCGGCTTGGGTCACCATCTGTGTGGAGTCTGCATGTTCTCCCCGTGTCTGCATGGGTTTCCTCTGGGTGCTCCGGGTTCCTCCCACAGTCCAAAGATATGCAGGTTAGGTGGATTGGCTATATTAAATTGCCCCTAGTATCGAAAAATGGTTAGGTGGGGTTACGGATGCAGGTGTGGGGATAGGGTGTAGGTGTGGCCTTAGGTAGGGTGCTCTTTCTAAGGTTTGGTGAGGACTCGATGGGCACTGTAAAAAAACTAATTCTAAAAAAAAATTCTAGATTTGGCAAAAACATTGCAGTTAATATTGCCTGATAAAATACGAAAAGAAGAGGTAATTGCTGAGGTTGCTGAGCATTTAAAATTATCTGACGGACAGTCAGATTCATTGGAATTGGCAAGAATTCAATTGCAGATCAAGCTGCTTGAACATGAAAAAGAATTAAAGCTTCTTGAATACGAAGTGAGGGAAAAAGAGCGAATAGCCCTCGTAGAACAAAAGAGAGAGAAAGGGAGGTACAGATCAGGGAAAAAGGAAAAGAGAGAGGCTTTAAACTTCAGAAATTGTCATAAAACCTGAAAGTCAGTTAAAAGTGGCAGAGGTAAAGAGAAACGTACAGTCTGAGGGTAGTGATGAGGATAGTGAGGAAGAGGGTCATAGTTGATGGCTTGGTGGGGATCTACTAAAATATGTCCAAGCATTGCCAAGGTTTGATGAGAAGGATGTAGAAGCCTTTTTAATTTCATTTGAGAAGTTAGCTAAACAAATGAAATGGCCACAGGACATGTGGATCTTACTGATTCAAACAAAGCTGGTAGGTAGAGCTAGTGAAGTGTTTGCATCACTATCAGAGGAGGTATCTGGGAAGTATGAAAAGGTGAAAAAATCCACCTTAGGTGCATATGACCTAGTGCCTGAAGCCTGCAGACAAAGGTTTAGAAATTTAAAGAAAGAGCCTGGTCAAACATACATGGAGTTTGAAAGGATCAAACAGAGTAATTTTGATAGGTGGATATGCTTTGGAAATAGACCAAACGTATGAAGCTCTGAGAGAAATGATAATTTTGGAGGAGTTTAAAAATTCAATTCATGATGTAGTGAGAACTCATGTGGAAGAGCAGAGGGTTAAAACTGCAAGATTAGCAGCAGAAATGGCAGTTGATTATGAATAAATTCATAAAACAAAGTTTGGTTTCCAACATCATTTTCAGCCTCTGAGGGATGGAAACTGGGGAAAAGAGAAATACTCAAGTGGTAAAGGTAAAGGGGATCGGATGGGAGATAATAAGGAGAGTGTACCTCAGATTAAAAAAGATATCCAGGAGGCTGGAAGAGAAATGAAAAGTTTAATGTTTTTACGGTAATAAACTAGGCCATGTAAAGTCAGTGTTGGGGGTTGAAGAAAAACACTGGGAGGCTAATTGTGGTAATACAGGATAAGCCAGTGGGGTTTGTTAAAGTGGTAAAGGAAAGCCCAATTGAAGCGAAGGAAGTGCAACAGAATGTACAGCCTGATCAAGAGGTGATTGATAAGAAGGTGCCAGATCCCTTTAAAGAATTTACTTGTGTGGGTAAAGTTTACTCATGTGCATCAGGAGGAGCAGGTAAAGAAGTCAGAATTTTAAGAGATACGGGCGCTAGTCAATCTTTAATAGTAAGAGATGAGGAGTTATGTAGTTTGGGAGGAATATTGCCAGAAAAGGTGGTAATATGTGGAATTCAGGGTGAGAAGAGTAGTGTTCCATTATATAAGGTAAGGTTGGAAAGTCTAGTGAAGAGTGGTGAAGTGGTAGTAGGAGTAATGGAGAAATTATCTTCTCCAGGAATATAGTTTATTTTGGGTAATGATGTAGCTGGATTGCAGGTGGGAGTGAGGCCTACTGTGGTTGATAAGCCAGTGTAAAATCAAACAACTGAATTTTTGAAGGACGAATATCCTGGGATTTTTCCGGATTGTGTGGTAATGAGGTCGCAAGTCACAGGTTAAGAGAAGAGGAGAAATCAATGAATGAAGATAAAGTTGAAGTTCAATTATCAGAAATGATTTTTGATCAGATGATTGGAAAAGAACAAGAATAGGTGGAGGATGAAGCGGATATTTTTAGTTCAGGAAAATTGGCGGAGTTACAACAGAAAGATATAGAAATAAAACGGATGTATCGGGAAGCATACACAGAAGAGGAATCTGAGTGCATACCAGAAAGTTATTACCTTAAAAATTATGTCTAAATGAGAAAATGGAGACCTGTACTCCTGCATGAGGTCCTGCAGCAGGGGTTCAGGGAGCTAGGCAGAAAGTTAAAAGACAGGACCTCTAGGGTTGTAATCTCGGGATTACTCCCTGTGCCACGTGCCAGTGAGGCTAGAAATTGGAAGATAGAGCAGCTAAACACGTGGCTAAACAGCTGGTGTTGGAGGGAGGGTTTCCATTATCTGGACCACTGGGAGCTCTTCCGGGGAAGGTGTGACCTGTATAAGATGGCCAGGTTGCATCTATACTGGAGAGGCAAAAATACCCTGGCCATGAGGTTTGTTAGTATCACACGGGAGGGTTTAAACTAGCATGGCAGGTGGGTGGGTACCGGTGCAATAGGTCAGAAGGTGGAAAAATTGAGGGAGAACTAGGGAATAGGGCCAGCATTGCTCTGAGGAAGAACATACAGGGAGATGTTGCTGAAAACAGTGGGACTGGTGGCCTGAAGTGCATATGTATTTAATGCAAGAAGTATAACAGGTAAGGCAGATGAACTTAGAGCTTGGATTAGTACTTGGAACAATGGTGTTGTTGCCATTACAGAGACCTGGTTGAAGGAAGGACAGAATTGGCAGCTAAACATTCCAGGCGGGATAGAGGGGGGTGTAAAAGGGGTGGAGGAGTTGCGCTACTGGTTAGGGAGAATATCACAGCTGTACTGCGGGAGGACACCTCAGAGGGCAGCGAGGGTATATGGGTAGAGATCAGGAATAAGAAGGGTGCAGTAACACTGTTGGGCGTTTACTACAGGCCACCCAACAACCAGCGGGAGATAGAGGAGCAGATAGGTAGACAGATTTTGGAAAGGAGTAAAAGCAACAGGGTTGTTGTGATGGGAGAGTTTAACTTCCCCAATATTGACTGGGACTCACTTAGTGCTAGGGGCTTGGACAGGGCAGAGTTTGTAAGGAGCATCCAGGAGGGCTTCTTAAAACAATATGTAGATAGTCCAACTAGGGAAGGGGCTAGACTGGACCTGGTATTGGGGAATGATCCCGGCCAGGTGGTAGACGTTTCAGTAAGGGAGCATTTCGGGAACAGTGACCACAATTCAGTAAGTTTTAAAGTGCTGGTGGACAAGGATAAGAGTGGTCCTAGGATGAATGTGCTAAATTGGGGGAAGGCTAATTATAACAATATTAGGCAGGAACTGAAGAATCTAGATTGGGGGTGGATGTTTGAGGGTAAATCAACATCTGACATGTGGGAGGCTTTCAAATGTCAGTTGAAAGGAATTCAGGACCGGCATGTTCCTGTGTGGAAGAAGGATAAATACGGCAAATTTCAGGAACCTTGGATAACGAGAGATATTGTAGGCTTCGTCAAAAAGAAAAAGGAGGCATTTGTCAGGGCGAGAAGGCTGGGAACAGACGAAGGCTGTGTGGAATAGAATGAAAGTAGGAAGGAACTTAAGCAAGGAGTCAGGAGGGCTAAAAGGACTCACGAAAAGTCATTGGCAAATAGGGTTAAGGAAAATCCCAAGGCTTTTTACACGTACATAAAAAGCAAGAGGGTAGCCATGAAAAGGGTTGGCCCACTGAAGGACAGGGGAGGGAATCGATGTGTGGAGCCAGAGGAAATGGGCGAGATACTAAATGAATACTTTGCATCAGTATTCACCAAACAGAAGGAATTGGTGGATGTTGAGTCTGGAGAAGGGTGTGTAGATAGCCTGGGTCACATTGAGATCCAAAAAGATGAGGTGTTGGGTGTCTTGAAAAATATTACGGGAGATAAATCCCCAGGACCTGATGGGATCTACACAGAATACTGAAGGAGGCTAGAGGGGAAATTGCTGAGGCCTTGACAGAAATCTTTGGATCCCTCACTGTCTTCAGGGGATGTCGTGGAGGACTGGAGAATAGCAAATGTTGTTCCTTTGTTTAAGAAGGGTAGCAAGGATAATCCAGGGAACTACAGGATACAGAACTGGCTAGGTCATAGAAGGCAGAGAGTAGCAATGAAAGGGTGCTTTTCTGATTGGAGGGCTGTGACTAGTGGTGTTCCGCAGGGATCAGTGCTGGGGCCTTTGCTGTTTGTAGTATATATTAATGATTTGGAGGAAAATGTAACTGGTCTGATTAGTAAAGTTTGCAAATGACACAAAGGTTGGTGGAATTGCGGATAGCGATGAGGACTGTCAGAGGATACAGCAGGATTTAGATTGTTTGGAGACTTGGGCGGAGAGATGGCAGATGGAGTTTAATCCGGACAAATGTGAGGTAATGCATTTTGGAAGGTCTAATGCAGGTAGGGAATATACAGTGAATGGTAGAACCCTCAAGAGTATTGACAGTCAGAGAGATCAAGGTGTACAGGTTCACAGGTCACTGAAAGGGGCAACACAGATGGAGAAGGTAGTCAAGAAGGTTTATGGCATGCTTGCCTTCATTGGCTGGGGTATTGAGTATAAAAATTGGCAAGTCATGTTGCAGCTGCATAGAACCTCAGTTAGGCCACACTTGGGAGTATAGTGTTCAATTCTGGTCGCCACACTAAAAGTCAGAGGCTTTTCCCCAGGGTCGAGGGGTCAATTACTAGGGGGCATAGGTTTAATGTGTGAGGGGCAAGGTTTAGAAGAGATGTATGAGGCAAGTTTTTTACACAGAGGGTAGTGGGTGCCTGGAACTCGCTGCCGGAGGAAGTGGTGGAAGCAGGGACGATAGTGATGTTTCAGGGGCATCTTGACAAATACATGAATAGGATTGGAATAGAGGGTATGGACCCCGGAAGTGCAGAAGATTTTAGTTTAGACAGGCAGCATGGTCGGCACAGGCTTGGAGGGCCGAAGGGCCTGTTCCTGTGTTGTACTTTTCTTTGTTCTTCGTACATATGCAGGCGGATGAAAAGTGGTATTGCCGGTAGGGTATAGAAAGGAGATCTTGTGAGTAGCACATGAGGTACCAGTAGGAGGTCATTTAGGAGTAAGGAAAATTCAAGCTAAAATACAAAAAACATTTTTATTGGCCTGGACTACATAAAGATGCAGTTAAATTGTGTCGATCATGCCACACATGTCAAGTGATAGGGAAATCTCAAGCGATGATAAAACCAGTGCCTTTAATACCCATTCCAGCATAGAACATAGAATTTACAGTGCAGAAGGAGGCCATTCTGTCCATCGAGTCTGCACTGGCCTTTTGGAAAGAGCACCCCACTTAAGCTCTGCACCTCCACCCTATCCCTGTAACCCCATATTACCTTTTTGGACATGGGCAATTTAGCACGGCCAATCCACCTAACCTGCACATCTTTGGACTGTGGGCGGAAACTGGAGTAGCCGGAGGAAACACACGCAGACACTGGGAGAATGTGCAGACACGCACAGACAGTGACCCAAGCCTGGAATCGAACCTGGGGCCCTGGCGCAGTGAAGCAGCCGTGCTCCATGCTGCCCTTAAATTTGAGGAACCTTGGGCGAAATTCTCCGGTATAGGCGCGATGTCCGCCGACTGGCGCCCAAAACGGTGCAAATCAGTCATTCCCGTGCATGCGCAGTGGAGGGAGTCTCTTCCACCTCCGCCATGGTGGAGACCGTGGCGAAGGCGGAAGGGAAAGAGTGCCCCCACGGCACAGGCCCGCCCACGGATCGTGGGCCCCGATCGCGGGCCAGGCCACCGTGGGGGCACCCCCCAGGGCCAGATCGCCCCGCGCCGACCCCAGGACCCTGGAGCCCGCCCGCGCCGCCTTGTCCCACCGGTAAGGTAGGTGGTTTAATCTATGCTGGCGAGACAGGCATTTTAGGAGCGGGACTTCGGCCCATCCGGTGGGGCCCCCGCCGAATATCCGGTGCCGGAGAATTCGGCAACCGGCGGGAGCGCGATTCACGCCAGCCCCCGGCGATTCTCAGACCCGGCGGGGGGTCGGAGAATCTCGCCCCTTTTACAAGGCTCTTAATTGTTTGCATAGGACCACTTCCTAAACCGAAAAGTGGGAATCAATGGGCGGGACTCTCCACTCCCACGCCGAAGTGGCCGCGCCGTCATGAACGGCGTCGAGGTTGACAACGGCGCGGAACGGCCCCGGTCCCGACCGATTCAGGCCCTGACGATGGGCCTGTATCGGGGCCGCGTCATCTACACGTGCCAGGCCTTGTCGCCCGCATAAAAGCGGCGCCGCATAGATGACGCGGCCGGCGCCGCATAACGGGCGTCATCCGCGCATGCGCGGGTTGGCTGGCACCGCCCCGCGCATGCGTGGTTGCTGTCCTCTCTAAGTCCGCCCCGCAAGAAGATGGGGGACGGATCTTGCAGGGCCGCGGAAGGAAGGAGGTCCTCCTTCAGAGAGGACGGCCCGACGATCGGTGGGCACCGATCGCGGGCCACCCCACGGGCGAGATTCTCCGACCCCCCGCCGGGTCGGAGAATCGCCGGGGGCTGGCGTGAATCCCGCCCCCGCCGGTTGCCGAAGTCTCCGGCACAAGATATTCAGCGGGGGCAGGAATCGTGCCGCGCCGGTTGCCGGACCCCCCTGCGCGATTCTCCGGCCCGGATGGGCCGAAGACCCGCCGCTAAAATGCCTGTCCCGCCGGCATAGATTAAACCACCAACTTACCGGCGGGACAAGGTGGCGCGGGCGGGCTCCGGGGTCCTGGGGGGGACGCGGGGCGATCTGGCCCCGGGGGGGTGCCCCCACGGTGGCCTGGCCCGCGATCGGGGCCCACCAATCCGCGGGTGGGCCTGTGCCGTGGGGGCACTCTTTCCCTTCCACCTCCGCCACGGTTTCCACCATGGCGGAGGCGGAAGAGACTCCCTCCACTGCGCACGCACGGGAATGCCGTCAGCGGCAGCTAACGCCCCCCCCCCCCCCCCCCCCCCCCCACACACACACACACACACACACCACTCCTGTTTTCTAGGCTCCCCTGTCCCCATAACAAGCAAAGAAGTTCCCAAACAGGGTCCCCTTAACAAATCCCCTCTTACATCAACCAAAATGTCCTTCCCCCGAACCGTATCCACACTTCAACAAGACCAACAAAACATCTCTCTCCCCTCCAAAAAAAAACCAAGGAACATGTACCAATCCCTTTTTTACAAACACCACCTTCCTCCAACAGAGTAAAAGCAAAACAGCAGTAGAAACAGTAACATATCTACATCATACAAACATCCCCCTTCATATACAGAAAAACAGCAGTAGAAACAGTAACATAGGAGTCTAGAACTAGAGGGCATAGGTTTAAGGTGAGAGGGGAGAGATACAAAAGAGACCAGAGGGGAAATATCTTCACACACAGGGTGCTGAGTATCTGGAATGGGCTGCCAGAAGCAGTGGTAGAGGCAGGTACAATTTTGTCCTTTAAAAAGCAGTTAGACAGTTACATGGGCAGGGTGGGTATAGAGGGATATGGACCAAATGCAGGCAAGTGGGACTGGCTTAGTGATAGAAACTGGGCGGCATGGACAAGCTGGGCCGAAGGGCCTGTTCCATGCTGTAAACATCTATGACTCTATGACTCTACATCTACATCATACAAACATCCCCCTTCATACACAGAAAAACAGTGATAGAAACAGTAACATATCGACACCATATAAACATCCCACTTCATACACAGAGTCCAAAATAGACCTCGTCACAGCGGTTCCAAATTCCTTTCTCAGGTGAAGGCCTCTGCTTGCATCGGTGTGTCAAAAACGTAATCTTTCGAGTTCATTTTAACCCGTAAACGTGCCAGGTACACCACCCCAAACCTCACGCCTTTATCATAAAACACCGCCTCCGCCCTGGTGAAGGGAGCTCATCTCCTCACCAATTCAGTCCAATATCCTGGTACATTCGGACTGTGTGCCCGTCCCAGTCGACATTCTGAGCCCTCGTCACTCACTGCAAAACCCTTTCATTCCTTTTGTAACTGGAAACGGATTATAGCCTCTCTAAATGGCTCATTTGGTCTTGGTTTTGGTCTAAGCGCCCTCATGTGCTTTGCCCAATTCCAGAGGGGCAACACTTCATCTCCTCCCACTAGCTTAGAGAACATTTTGGAAAAATACCAGGTCGGCTTCAAACCTTTTGCTCCCTCTGGCAGCCGCACCAACATGAGGTTTAGCCGCCGTGACCTGTTCTCAAGGTCCTCCATTTTAAGTCTCAGGCTTTTATTGTTTTCTGCCACCATCAAAAACTCTGCCTCCATCAAGGCAAATCGATCCTCATGTCTCGACAAGCCTTCTCCACCCCTTTTAACATCTCGCCTTGTGCCCTCATCATGTTCGACGTTCGCACCAATTTTTCACAAATCAAAGCCAAAGCGTCTTCAATGGTGGCTTTGAAAGATTGTTCAATTTCCTGGCCCTGTTGCTTGAACTACCTACCTATTTGCTTGATGAACTTTTCAAACTGTTGTGCCATTACAGCGGCCAGCGTGTCTAATTTGATGGGCAAGACGACGGCCAAATTCCCTCCTTCACCTTCCTTCGACGGGCTTTCCTTCTGACCCTTTTTGGTATTGGGTTTTTTTGTTGACGATTTCAGGGGCGAAATTCTCCGGTATCGGCGCGATGTCCGCCGAATGGCGCCCAAAATGGCGCAAATCAGTTGGGCATCGCGCCGCCCCAAAGGTGCAGAATGCTCCGCATCTTGGGGGGCCGAGCCCCAACTTTAAGGGGCTAGGCCCGCACCGGACTAATTTCCGCCCTGCCAGCTGGTGGAAAAGGCATTTGGTGCCCCGCCAGCTGGCGCGGAAATGACATCTCCGGGCGGCGCATGCGCGGGAGCGTTAGTGGCCGCTGACGGCATTCCCGCGCATGCGCAGAGGAGGGAGACTCTTCCGCCTCCGACATGGTGGAGAACGTGGTGAAGGCGGAAGGAAAAGAGTGCCCCCACGGCACAGGCCCACCCGCGGATCGGTGGGCCCCGATCGCGGGCCAGGCCACCGTGGGGGCACCCCCCGGGGCCAGATCACCCCGCGCCCCACCCCAGGACCCCGGAGACCGCCTGCGCCGCCTTGTCCCGCTGGTAAGGTAGGTGGTTTAATCTACGCCGGCGGAACAGGCATTTTAGCAACGGGACTTCGGCCCATCTGGGCTGGAGAATCGCGGGGGGGGCCCGCCAACCGGCGCGGTGCAATTCCCGCCCCCGCCGAATATCCGGTGCTGGAGAATTCGGCGACCGGCGGGGGTGGGATTCACGCCAGCCCCCGGCGATTCTCCGACCCGGCGGGGGGTCGGAGAATCTCGCCCCATATTCCTGTCAGGAAGAGTTTACTTACTCACCTCATCAGGTTTGAGCACTAAAAATACAGGGGGAAAAATGGGGAAAAAGGGATCTAGTGCGGGACTTTGCCGTAAGCCGCTAGAAGTGCTGTCTTTACATGACATCACCCAGAAACTGTGATGGTGTTTGCACATTCTACCAGTGACAGCTTGGGTTTTCTCCTGGTGCTCTGGTTTCCTACCACAGTCCAATGATGTGCAGATTAGGTGGGTTGACCATGTTACATTGCCCCTTAGTGTCCAGGGATGTGCAGGTCAAATGTGGTTATGGGCTTGCAGGGATAGGATGGGAGCTCTTTCAGAAGGCCGATGGGCCGAATGACCTCCTTCTGCATTGTAGGGATTCTATGATTCTATGATCTACAGCCTTCTGGGGTAGAGAGTTCCAAAGATTCACTATCCTTTGAGTGAATGAACCTCTCCTCATCACAGTTGTAAAGAGATGCAGCTGCCGGATGACATAGATTGGGACCTGAACATTGAAGGGTACATGGCATATAGGATGGACAGGAAGTTGGGAAAAGGTGGCTCTGTTAATTTATGATGAAATTAACACAATAGAGAGATGACTCAAGTTCAGGAAACCAGGATGTAGAAAGGGTTTGGGTAGACGTGAGAAATGTTGAAACCAAGATGTTTTGTGAGTGATGTACAGTCCCTCTATCAGTAACCACACAATAGGAGTAAAAAGAAAGAAATAGTGGGAGCTTGTCAGAAAGATACGGTGGATGGTACTTTTAATCTGCTTATAGACTGGAAAAATCAGGCGGACAAAGGTAGCCTAGGTGAGGAATTCATGAAATGTTTTCAGGATAGTTTCTTAGAACAGCATGTTGTGGAACCAACCAGAGAGTAAGCTAAACTAAGGGGCAGCATGGTGGCGCAGTGGTTAGCATTGCTGCCTCACAGCTCCGAGGTCCCAGGTTCGATCCTGGCTCTGGATCACTGTCCGTGTGGAGTTTGCACATTCTCACCGGGTTTGCGTGGGTTTTGCCCCCGCAACCCAAAGATGTGCAGGCTAGGTGGATTGGCCAGACTAAAATTGCCCCTTGATTGGAAAAAATGAATTGGCTACGCTAAATTAAAGAAAAAGAAAAGAGTAAGCTGAGCTAGAGCTGGTATTGTGCAACAAGATGAATGAATAACCTCAGAGTGAAGATGCCCTTAAGGAGCAGCGATCATGAAAGCAGAGCAAGCCAAAGAGAACAGGTAATTTATGTTGAGGGGTACGATAATAGAAATAGAGTGGAAGGGGATATTTCAGAACACACAGAATAGATACATATAAACAAGAAAGAAAAATTCAAAGGGAAGGAACCACTCTCTGTGGTTAACTAAAAATGTTAAATATAGTATTGAACTTAACAAAATCGTATATAATTCTTTGCAAGGATGGTTGGCAGATCAGAAGATTGGACAGAATATAAAAAACACCAAAGAATGACTAAAAGATTAATGAGGAGGGAAAAATTGGGTTACAAGAGAAAGCTAGCTAGAAAAATTAAACAGATAGTAAGAATCCCTATTAATATTTTAAAAAGAACAGAGTTAACATAGCCAGCTTTGAAGTGTCTCTCGGGAATTAATATTGGAAAATAAGGAGGTGGCAGATGACCTGAACAGGTATTTTGCATCGGCATTCACTATCGAGGGAACAAGTAACATCCCAGAAATAGCTGAAAATCAAGAAATGGAAGTGAGGGAGGAACTCAGAAAAGTTACAATCACCAGGAAAGTGGTACTGAAGGGGGGAAGGTGGGATCAGGCTATTGAGTTTGATGATCAGCCATGATCATAATGACTTGCAGAGCAGACTCGAAGGGCCAAATGGCCTCCAACTGGTCCTAGTTTCTATGTTTCTAGAACAAATTGTTGAAGCTGTGCTGACAATCCCTGGGTCCTGATGGACTTCATCCAAGGGTTTTAATAGAAGTGACTAGTGAGATAATTGTTGCATTGGTTTAAATTTTCCAAAATTACCTAGAATCGGGGAAGGTTTCATTGGATTGGAAAATAGCAAATGTAACTCCTTATCCAAAAACGTAAGGCCACAGAAAGCAGGACACTACACAGCAGTTAACATAACAACGAGTTTAACATCTGTCACAGGGAAAATGTTAGAAGTTATTATTCAAGACATTATATTAGGGCACTTCGATTTAAATTCAAGGTAATTAGGTTTGGTCAACATGGTTTTATGAGAGGGAAGTCATATTTAATCAATTTATTGGAGTTTTTTAGAGAAGAAATAAGTGCTGCGGACAAAGGGGAAGCGGTGGATGTAATGTACTGAGATTTTTCGAACACATTTGATAAGGTACAACATCAAAGTTCATTGCGGAAAATAAAAGCTCAGGGAGTCATATATTGGCATGGATAGAAGATATGCCTGTTAACAGAAACAGCGAATAGGCATCAATGGATCAATTTCTGATCGGCAAGATGTAACGAGCGGTGAATGTCATAATATAAAGGAATTACGTCTGGAAATATTGACCTTTGAATAAGACCTGTGAATTTTTAATAGTTAGACATACAAGCCAAAGATGGCTGAGGAAGTAAAGTCAGTCACTGGCTGAATGGTTGGTGGGTGATGCTCTGAGAGGCAATGGAACCCCACCCTGTTTCCAGATGAAGATACTTCTGAAGCATGGGGCGGCAGGGTAGCACAGTGGTTAGCACTGTTGCTTTACAGCGCTGGGGTCCCAGGATTAATCTAGTTATGACAAGCAGAAGGGATTGAATAAAGATAGGGAGCCAGTTCATCTCTCCTCACCTGGGGCATAGCAATTTGGGGGTATCCCAGTCAGATGGTAACTAATTGAGGGATGTTGCTGGGGTTAACAAATTTGGGGAACCTCACCTGCAGGTCTGTTGTTTCAAGTGCCACAGAGACCAGTGCTGGGTCCTCAACCTTTTACGATTTACATAAATGACTTGCATGAAGGGACCAAAGGTAAATTTAGCTAAATTTGCTGATGATACAAAGTTAGGTAGGAAAGTAAGTTGTGAATAAGAAATAAAGAGGACACATGGGGATGTAGGTAGGTTAAGTGAATGGGCAAAGATCTGGCAAATAGAGTATAATGTGGGAAAATGTGGAGTTGTCCATTTTGGCAAGAAGAGTAAAAAGGAGCATATTTTTTTAATGGTGAGAGATTGCAGGCTTTGGAATGCAGAGGGATCTGGGTGTTCTAGTACATGAACTGCAACAGGCTATTAAGGTACAGCAAGTAATTAAGAAAGCTAATAGAATGTTATTGTTAATTGCAAAAGGGAATTGAATACAAAAGTCGAGAAGCTATGCTTCAGTTATGCAGGGCATTGGTGAGACCACATCTGGAAAACTATATAGCGTATTGGTCTACTTATTTAAGGAAGGATGTAAATGCATTGGAAGCAGTTCAGAAATGGCTTACTAATCTAACAACTAGAACGGGAGTGTTGTCTTATGAGGAATGGTTGGACAGGCAAGGTTTGTATCCGCTGGAAAGCATAAGAAGCGACTTGATTGAAACTTATAAGAACCCGAGAAGTCAGGGCAGCACGATGGCACAGTGGTTAGCACCACGCTGAGGACCCGGGTTCGATCCCGGCCCTGGGTCACTGTCCACGTGGAATTTGCACATTCTCCCTGTGTCTGCGTGGGTTTCACCCACGCAACCCAAAGATGTGCAGGGTAGGTGGATTGGCCGCGCTAAATTGCCCCTTAATTGAATGAAATGAAATGAATTGGAAAAAATAATTGGGTATTCTAAGTTTATAAAGGAAAAAAAAAGATCCTGAGAGGTCTTGATAGGTTGGTGTGGAAAGGATGTTTCCTCTTGTGGGAAAATCTAGAACTCGGGGTCACTGTTTAACGACATTTAAGACAGAGATGAGGATTTATTTTCTCTCTCAGACGGTAGAGTGTCTTTTGAACTCTCTTCCTTAAAAGGCAGTGGAAGTAGAGTGTTTGAATATTTTCAAGGCAGAGATCTTGATAAGCATGGGGATGAAAACCTTGATCTTATTCAATGACAGAGCAGGCTCAAGGGGCCAAGTAGCCTACTCCTGCTCATAATTTGTATGTTCTTGTTATGTTTGTATATAAATGATCCTACAGTTATCCTGAGACTGTGCCCAGTCAGGGGAAACACATCTCAGTGCCTATCTGTCTAGCCCCTTCATAATCTTGAATGTTTCAATGAGATCATCTCTCAATCTTCTCAACTCCAGACAATATCGACGCAATTCACACACTCTTTCATCACTCTTTTCACCCTTTCATTCTGGTGACCAATTTAGTGAACCTTCGCTGTACTGCTTCCAACACAAATATATTTTTGCCTAAATATGGAGGTTTTTCCAAAATTGCATACAGTGGATAGAATTGTCTGCTGTCACTGGTGGTGAGCTTGGAGACTGGAAGGGTAGGCAATTAGGCAGGGTGGTGGCATACTGGAATACCACTGCATTCCCATTTCCACCAGAATTAAGTTGTGGGTGAGAAGGCCCAAAGTCAATCATCCCAGTCAGCCACCTATTGAAACCTTTGCAAGAAAATTCATAACCACTAAAGGGCCTCATCACACTGCTTGTATTAATCCAGTGGTGGGCAAACGTGTCCACGCCTGGCGGCTAAAACCATGCAGCTAACTTGTCACCTTCTAGGTGGGGGCGGTCCCTCAATAAAAAGTCATCAGGTGGGGGGGGGGGGTTGCTGAGAGACACCCCCTTGTCCTTGCTGCTGACCCCCTTGCATACCCTTCCCCGTGACCCCAACATGCAACCCTCCTCCACCCCCACCACATTACTTACCCATGGCCTGGGTCATTCCAAGATCCTGGGACTCTGGAGACAACAGCAGCCATGGCCTTCCCTGTGACACTGCTGAGCACAAGAGCTGCTGGCCTTTGACTGGTCAGTAGCTCTCTCTCAGCAAGACCTAGGGTCTTGATTCCAGGAGAATGCCCACTGCTGGTCTTGCCACTACCTGATTGGCTTATGATTTGATGTGCCTGCCCAGAAAGAGGCAAAGCGGGTCTGTTGCCGGCTCTCCAGAGGCAGGCGAGACCCTTGTACCTCAGCGACCCAGTATTCCAGGTTTGGTTGCACCTAAATATTTTTTTGTTTTCTTTGAACATCAATCTGACATATTTTGGATAAACTTTCACATTACCAACAGTAGTGTTTATTTTGGGAATCTGCATCCTTTTAAATGAAAAATTGAGTATTTGAATTTCTTTAAAATTCTCCCATTTTTGTCTTTATTGAACATTGGTTAGCTTTTGAAATACAAAATGAGTGTCACAGTTACAAGTTTCAATATAAGCCATTTGTAAACCACTACACCAAATATTTTATTAGGATCATCAATACCGTTAACTGACCATAAAGATTGCTGCTATCTGAACATTACTTTCAATCTGTTCTTATTTCAAGGCTTCTGTTAACAACACTAATTGTAAGTTGTTTTAATTATACCGTCATCATCCCAAAGCAATTTATTTCCAGTGCTTTTGTTCACAATATGATTACTTAACAAAGAGACCGAATATTAAATGATTTTGGAGAAACGCTTAAAGCATCACAATTATTAGAAAAATTGTTTTATTACACAAACATATGAATATTCCAATGACATAAAACAGTACAGATTTTGGATTTATCATAAAATATTTGTCTCAGGCTTCATCATCATGGGAACCACTACTTGCTTTCTTGATCACTTCAATATTCAATCTTTTCTCAGTAAACTCTCTTTCTTGGTTCCACGTCATCTAACACCAGCAATGGTTTCATTTTCTCAGGCACCATTCCACCCCTTCAATACTGCCATGATCATTCCCTCCGTAAATAAACCAATCTAGTCCTGTGAAAATGATGCTCCACCCCTGTGGTCCTTGAATATATTATTGCCTCCTAGCTCTGTGTCTTTCTCTCTCAAAACTTCCTGTTGGAATCTATCTGATGTCACTTTCATCCCTCAATCCATGGCTTGGATTGATCATGACATCCTCCTCCAATATCTCTTCTTTGTCACTCAGTTCCATGGGATAACTCTTCCATGCACCATGGAAAGCATTCTATCTGGCTGCATCACAGCATGGTATGGCAACTGCTCGGCCCAAGACCGTAAGAAACTACAGAGAGTCATGAACACAGCCCAGTCCATCACGTGAACCCGCCTCCCATTCATTCACTCTGTCTACACCTCCCGCTGCCTTGGGGAAGTGGCAGCATAAACAAAGACCCCTCCCAACCAGATTATTCTCTCTTCCAACCTCTTCCATCGGGGAAGATACAAAAGTCTGAGAACACGCACCTACAGGTTCAAAACAGCTTCTTCCCTGCTGTTACCATTCAGACTCCTGAATGGCCCTCTTCTGGACTGAACTGATCTCTCTACACATCTTCTCTATTGTTGTCACACTACATTTAGTGTGCTTCACCCGATGTCTATGTCCATGATTTCACATTGTGTATTTATCTTATGTCCTATGATTTTTATGTTCGGAATGATTTGCCTGGACGATACGCAGAACAATACTTTTCATTGTAACTCGGTACATGTGACAATGAATCTAAATCTAAATCTGCATATCCAACCACAATCCTCGTTTCTCCCTTGCATTGTCAACTCTAGAGTGCCCCAAGAATGTATTCTTGACTCTGACCCCTTGAGGATCTATTTTCTGCCCCTTGGTAGCATTATCCATAGATAATGGGTTAGCATCCACATGCCTGCTTCTGATGGCATTCAATGTTATCTTGTCATTATTACTCTTGATCCATCTACTACTTATGTCCTGACAAGATTTGGCACAGCTTCCTATAACTCAGCATTGGGAGGATTGAAACCATTGTCTTTGACCCCCAATTACAATTATAATCCCTTGCCACTGGTTGCATCTTCACCCTGGAAACTTTGTCAGGCTGAACTCGGTTGTTCAGAATCTTGCTGCAATATTTTATCCTGAATTAAGCTATGTAGTCCATATTTCATCAAATCCCAAGATTACTCACTTTTACATCTAAACTTTATTAAAATGCCTGCACATATGTATATCACTTCCAAATTCAAGCTATTTCAATGTCCTTCTTGCTGGCTTTTCAAATTTACCCCTTTGTAATTTACAGCATGTCCAAAACTCTACTATTTTAACTTTAATAGTTTTGCTGACAATACAACGTTCGGTAGAAATGTAAGTTATGAGAATACAGAGAGACTGAGAAGAAGTATAGACAGTGTGAGATTATTCACTTTGGTTGTAAGAATAGAAAAGCAGAATATTTTAAAGTCTGAAATCCTAAATGTTGATGTTCAGAGAGACTTGGATGTGCTGTGCAAGGAACTCAGAAGCACGCAGATACATGAAGCAATTGGGAAGGTATATGGTATTTGGGGTTTTTTTGCGAATGGATTGGAGTACAGGAATAAATAAGCCTTGCTACAAGTCTTGCTACACCGGGATTACTGTGTGCAGTTTTAGTCTCCATATTAAGGGAAGGATATGCTTGTGTTGGAGTCAGTACAGCGAAGGTTCACTAGATTAGTCCCTGGGATAAGAGGATTGTTCTATGATCAGAAGCTGAGAAAATTTAACCTATATTCTCTGGAGTTTTAAAGAATGAGGTGTGATCTCATTGAAACATAAATTATTCTGGAAGGGCTTGACAAGGTAGACCCTGAGAGGCTGTTTCTGCTGGCTGGGGAATCTATACATGGGAATAAGGGTCATCATTTAGGACTGACATAAGCAGAGACTTCTTCACTCAAAGACTCTTCACTCTTTGGAATTCTGTAGCTAAGAGGATTGTAAATGCTTCATTGTCAACTGGACGTTAAGGCCGGGATAGAAAGGTTTTTGTTCTCAGGAAATCAAGGGATATCGGGAGCAGGGGTTAAAGTTGAAGGCCAAGATCAACCATGATTTTATTGATTGGTGGGGAAGACACAATGGGTCATATGATTTACTCCTGTTCCTAAACTTATGTTATTGTGTTCTCTTAGTTATCCATCACTCCTGCACTCACTGACCTTCACTGGTTCTCATTCTCCCATGGAATAAATTTAAAATCTCATTCATATCTATAATACTCTGTTTGGCATTGTTCTGTCCCATGTCTTCAACTTCCCCAGCCCGTGAAGCGCCCTTGAATGCTCCATTTATTTGATTTTAGCCTTCCATTTACTTTTCCTCTTTTCACCCCATCAATGAGGGTAAAGTCTTTGGTTGTATTGGTATTTATTTCTGGAATACTATCACGGTGGCACAGCGGTTAGCACTGCTGTCTCACAGCACGAGGGGCCCGGGTTCGATTCCGGCCTTGGGTAACTGTCTATGTGGAGTTTGCATGTTCTCCCCGCGTCTGCGTGGGTTTCCTCTGGGTGCTCCGGTTTTCTCCCATAGTCCAAAGATGTGCAGATTAGATGGATTGGCCATACAAAATTGCTTTTCAGTGTCCAAAGGAGTGCAGGCTGGGTGGATTGGCCATGATCAATGCGCAGGATCATGGGGATAGGGTGGGAGAGTGGGTCTAGGTAGCATGCTCTTTCAGAGGATCGGTGCAGACTTGATGGACTAAATGGCCTCTTTCTGCACTTCAGGAATCTGTGGATCTTATGGACTGCCAGTAGTCCTTTTTTTCCTCTCTGTCCTCTTGACATTGTCAAATACCTTCTCAAAACCCATTTCTTCATCAGAGCTTGCTGCCTCCTCTCTCCCTGGCTTAGTACCATTCCCAGTGGCCATCAATGTAGCATGTTGAAATGTTTTCCTTTCTAAACGAACAATACAAATTCAAGTTGTTGATATTGTTCCCCAGTAAAGAATGAAAACAGAAAAGAAGCACACTTTCAGGGGTTCCATAATCTCGGGCCCCAGATGCTGAATTGCAGAAGTGACCTTTATATTACAAAATATTCCCTCCCTCGCAACACTGTGGCTGTATCTGCACCACAGGAACTGCAGCGGTTCAACACCGCTCACCACCACCTTCTAAAGGGCAACGATGGATGGGCAATAAATGCTAGCCTAGCCAGCGATGCCCATATCCCGTAAATTAATTTTAAAAATACAAAAGCAAAAGACAGGAAAAGGCCATTCTGGTTGATTAAACTTGTCCTTTACTGTCATGTGCAATGTATCCATCTCATCGCTCCCACCCCGCTTCTCTGTCTACCTACCGACCATGCAGATTCCTGGGAGAGCCAAAATATCAGACAAAAAAGACTTATTTCTTCCCTAACATCCAAATGTGCTAGAAAATAACCTAGGAGATCATGGTGACAGGGAGACACATGTCTCAATTGACCTTGCATCTAAATGTAGTTAGCTTCCCTATATTCAGGATGTTGTTCCAGTCCCTTTTAAATATTTGCAGCGAACCTGGTGAGCCATAGATTCCATAGAATTCCATAGGACCGTGGAAATAAAATAAATACTTCCTGACATATAACCAGTTACAAAGCCTATACACATGTCCTTTTATTTTCTCTAACCTATCTAAGTCAAATAGCTATTCATGTGAGCTGAATCTGCTGTAATCATTATGTTAAGAATTTCAATCATATTTCTTTGAAGTCTAGAGCGAAGAGTCTCAAATATTGGAATGCCATCATTTAGTATTTATTAATTTCTTTATTAATCTGATCATTGACTCAAATTTGTTACAGTAATATAGTTGAATTCCAAAACACGATTTTCCTGGAGGCAGGTTTTTATATTGTTTTAATACTTAGAATTCTTATTCTCATCAAAACTTAATCTCATTGCCTTTTTCTTGCTTTATCTTATTACTTGAATTAGTTTGCATTTATTCTAATAATGAGATTTTGAGGCAATTTATTTTGCATTTGCTTGTCACCAAGATTGGGGGAGGTAATGGTGCAGGTGCACTGGTATTGCCACTGGACTGGCAATCCACGGTAATGCTCTGGAGACTTGGGATTGAATCCCACCACAGCAGATGGTAAAATTTGAATTCAATAAAGAATCCGGAGTTAAAAGTCTAATGGTGATCATGAAACCATTCATACAGTCATAGAGTGATAGAGCGCAAGAAGACGTCCTTCAGCCCATTGAATCTGCCATTAAGCATCTACTTATTTTAACCCATTTTCCAGCACTTGTTCTGTAGCCGTGTATGCTATGGTGTTTCAAGTGCTCATTTAAATGCTTCTTAAATGTTGTGAGGGTTTCCGTCTCTACCACCTTTTCAGGCAGTGAGTTCCAGATTCCCACCACCCACTGGGTGAAAGTGTTCTTCCTCAAATCCCTGTGAAATTTCCTGCCCCTTACCTAAATCTATTACGATTTGGGAAAAATTAAGATTAAAAATTGAAATTACTATAAAGTAAAATTAAAAGGGGAGTTGGTAACGGCTATTTAAGGGATTTTGATAAGTAAATTAGCATATCAGTCAAAAAAAACAAATGTTTACCTCTGACTAGGGGAAAACGATGGGAAATAGAAACGGCAATTTCAAAGTGGATAGATAAGGAAATTGACACATATATGCACAGGGTAGGTAACATTAAAAAAAGAATTATGTACACATAGCACAATAACTGGAGACAGAGTCACATTAGCAGTTACCATCACGGCCACACCCAGCTGCAGAAACACTCTCCTGAAAATAAATAATTGCTAAATGGGTAGCTGGTTAAGATCCAAAACTCCAACCGAGAAGATTTCGCCTTCACTGAAACTGGAGACGGTTTTCCCACAAGCGGCAAGTATCTGCTGGATTTAGTTTGTACAGTTATATAATATTGGATGATGTTTGGGAACAAAGGGGTGTCTCAGAGTTCAGGAAACATAAATAGAATCATAGAATTTACAGTGCAGAAGGAGGCTATTCGGTCCATCGAGTCTGCACTGGCCCTTGGAAAGAGCACCCTACTTAAGCCTATACCTCCACCCTATTTCCGTAACCCAGTAACCCCACCTAACCTTGTGGACACTAAGAGCAATTTATCATGGCCAATCCACCCAAGCTGCAATTCTTTGGACGGTGGGAGGAAACCAGAGCACCCGGAGGAAAACCTCACAGACACAGGGAGAAAGTGCAAACTCCATACAGACAGTAACCCTAGGCCGTAATTGAACCTGGAGCCCTGGAGCAGTGAGGCAACAGTGCTAACCGCTGTGCCATCCTGCCGCCCCTCCGATAGTTGGGAACCAAGGGTAACTTCATGTAATTGTGTGTGTATAGCCATCAGTGTAATTAAGTGTTATAGTGTATTATAGTTTTTCGTGTTGTGTGATTTATCTTTTAAGTTAAGAAATATTATTTAACTGATCACACAATGACTGGAGTATTCCTCCCTGGGGTGCATATCTTTTCTCACAGTATGCAAAATTGAAAAATACACCACTGAGAACTGCAGTTCGAAATTACTCTCTTGGATTTTGGGATACTTTTGTGAGGGCCACGAAGAATCCAGCACGAGTTGAAGGATAGAAAGAAATAACATTTATTTACAATAACATATATATATATACAACAGCAGCAGCAACTCCTTGCTGCTCACTCTCCTCTAGCCGGTTCCAAACTGGCCAGCTTTATTTATGCAGGGAATCTGCTAATGAATTCTCCGCCCCCCTCATTGGGGAAGCTCATACTCCCAAAGGTTTGTGGGATTGCCATCCCAGCCAGTGGTAAGCAGGCAGGTTATAACATCCCTCCCCCCAAAGTCCAAGGAATCCACCGAAGACCCTGGCGAAGGAGGGCATCGGACTCGTTTTGCCGCAGGCCGGACACCATTTACACGAGGCGCTTGATCGGTCGGCATGTAACGAGACAGAGAACGGCGCTTCCGTGATGAACGGCGTAACGGTTGTACATCCACGGCCCGTGAGCCCGAGGATTCCCCCTCTGAGGCGTCCTGTGGCTCCATCTCGGAGTCAGAGTCCACTGCCTCCGTCATCTCGGCGTCTCTATCTCCGCGTGGTTCTGTAACGACCTGCGCAGGCTTGGAGTGCGGACCCAGAGGAAGATTGTGAGGACTACTCTCCACTGTGTCTGGTCCCTGTGGCTGTAGAAATGAGCTCCGGGGGCGGGGAATCTTTGGAAGGGATGGTCTTCTGGACTGAACGTGGTCTACATGCTTGCGCTGGAGACTACCCTGGGCTTGCACCTGGTACGAGATAGGGCCCGTTCTGCGAAAGATTACGCCAGGGACCCACTGGGCACCACCAGCAAAATTCCGAACGAACACTGGGTCACTGGGCGCAAACTGCTGAATTGGCCGATGCCGAGAAAAACCATGTCCCTGCCGTTTTTGTGTGCGCCGTACATTTGCGCCAATGTCCGGGAAAACCATGCTAAGGCGGGTGCGAAGTCTCCGGCCCATTAGGAGTTCCGTGGGAGCTACCCCAGACACCGCATATGGGGTGGTCCTATATGAAAACAAAAAACGAGCCAGTCTTGTGTCCATCGACCCGGAAGACTGCTTCTTTAGGCTTCGTTTGAATGTCTGCATTGTGCGCTACACCAACCCATTTGAAGCCGTTTGGTATGGGGCGGTGCGGATATAGCGTATGCCATTCATCTTCATAAACCTTGCAAACTCCTCACTTGTGAACGGAGTGCCGTTGTCCGTGACCAGCACCTCGGGGAGGCCATGCATACTGAAAGACAAATGCATCTTCTCGATTGTTGTGCAGGACGTTGTGTCAACCATCTTATGCACCTCTAACCATTTAGACTGGGCATCGATTAATAGAAGGAGCATGGATCCTTGAAAAGGGCCGGAGAAATCCGCATGCCCAAGGCCACTCTGTCCATTCCCAGTGATGTAGGGGCGCGGCCGGCGGAAGCTTCTGATGCTCCTGGCAAATGGAGCAGTTTTGGGCCACCTTCTCAATGTCAGTGTCAAGGCCTGGCCACCAGACATAACTCCGGGCCAACATTTTCATTTTGGTCACACCTGGATGCCCATTGTGCAAGTCTCTTAGTATCAGCTCCTGTCCTTTTTCCGGGACAATCACACGCGTCCCCCACAAGAGGATACCGTCTTCCACGCTAAATTCTGACAGCTTGGAGAAAAATGCCCGCAATTCGCCTGGGAGCTGTCTATGCTGCCCACCATACAGGACTATGTGCCGAACCTTTGACAGGACTGGCTCCGTCTGGGTCCACTCACAGACTGTGATGCCGTGACAGGCAAGGTGTCAATAACATTTAGGGTTGCAACCACCTCACCGGTCATGGGGGCCGGTCGATAAAGGCAATCGGCTCAGTGCATCGGCATTTGCTATCTGGGTTCCTGGTTTGTGCTCCAGAGATTACTCGTATGCAGCGAGCAACAAAGCCCAGCGCTGGATCCGTGTGGAAGCAATGGGCGGTATTGGCCTATCCTCTCGGAAAAGTCCCAGCAGAGGCGTATGATCAGTCACGATAGTGAAGTGGCGGCCATACACGTACTGGTGGAAGCGTTTCACCGCAAAGACCACCGCCAGGCCCTCCATCTCGATCTGTGCGTATTTCTTTTCCGCTGCAGTCAATGTGCGGGAGGCGAAAGCTATCGGTCGCTCGGCCCCGTTCTCCATCTTGTGGGACAGGACGGCCCCAATACCATACGGGGATGCATCACATGTGATGAGCAAAGGCTTTCCAGGATCATAGTGGGTCAGTAACACAGACGACGACAATTGTTGTTTTACCCGCCGGAAAGCGGTTTCTTGCGGCTGACCCCAAACCCAGGTGTGATTCTTCTTTGGCAGAAGGTGCAACGGGGCCAGTGTAGTTGTCAGATTGGGGAGGAACTTCCCATAATAGTTAACGAGGCCGAGAAAAGATTGAAGATGCGAAGAGTCAGTCGTGGCGGGGGCCTCTTGAATTGCGCGCACCTTCTTTGCGACGGGGTGCAAATCTTCGCGGTCCACCCGTTAACCCAGGTAGACTGCTTCCTTCGCCTGAAAGAAGCACTTTGTGCGACGCAAACGGACTCCAGCCTCTGAAAAGCGTCTAAGGACAGCCTCCAAATTTTCCAAATGTTCCTTCTCCGACGTCCCTGTAATCAAAACGTCATCTAAGTAGACAGCGACACACGGTAAATCTCTCAAAATGCCCTCCATGACGCGTTGAAAAATAGCGCAGGCAGAGGATACCCCAAAGGGCAACCGTGTATATTCATACAGGCCCCGGTGTGTATTAATCGTTACATATGGCTGGGAGGCAGGGTCCAGCTCCAACTGTAGGTAGGCGTGACTCATATCTAATTTTGTGAACGAGAGTCCACCTGCAAGCTTCGCGTAGAGATCCTCTGTGCGAGGCATTGGATATCGGTCGAGTCGGGAAGCCGTATTCACTGTAAGTTTATAGTCGGCGCACAAGCGAACTGTTGCATCAGGCTTCATTACAGGTACAATTGGTGCCGCCCAGTCAGCGAAACGGACGGGCCTGATAATACCCGAAGTCTCCAAACGAGTGAGCTCCCCTTGTACCTTTTCGAGCAACGTAAACCGGGTGCGACCGGAAATAGCGCGGCGTGGCTCCTGGTTCGATTTGGATATGGGCTACGGCCCCTTTGATTTTCCCCAAACCGGGCTGGAACACATCTGGGTACCATCCTAGCACCTCAGTCAACCCTCCAGAAACTGTTTGGAGGATGTGCTGCCACTGCAGCCGCAAATGGCGCAACCAGTCCCGACCCAACAGGCTGGGCCCATGGCCAAGCACCACGGTAAATGGGAAACACCCCTCCTGGCGTCCATAAACAACAGGGGTCATCATAGTTCCTGCAATGTCCAATAGTTCCCCCGTATAAGTGGCCAACCTGGCCTGTGTGTCGGTTATTGTAAGGGTCTGTATACCCTGCTTGATGTGGTTGAGTGTCCTCTGGGCGATCACGGAGACCGCTGCGCCAGTGTCCAACTCCATCTCAAGCGGGTGACCATTGACCTGTACTGTCACCTTAATGGGGGCCACACGGGGAGCTGCCACACAATGCAGCTGCAGGCAGTCGTCTTCCGTCTCCACATCACCGGGAGTAGTCGCCGCAGGTTCATCCACATGGAAGGTACAGCGCCTGGGCTGGTCCCAGTTTCGGTCGGAACGACAGCGCCTCTGGCACCCCCATAACCGGCGTCCACGACGGGGTCGGTGCCCACAAGTCTGACACAGACATGGCTCCTCACCCATTGGTTCTGGAGAAGGTTCCCTTCGGGGATGAATGTCCGACGGCCAATGGCATCGATCCGGAGGTCGCCTCGCCCAATGTACCGCAGGGGTGCGGGGGGACGCTTTCGGACGGAAGGGGTTGCGCCCCAAGGCATGCACCTCCATTCCCTGTAGCTCCTGCACTCCTCATTCTGCGCTCTCTCGGGATAATACTATTTGAATGGCCTGCTGAAAAGTCAATGTTGGTTCAGCCAACAACTTTCTCTGGGTGGCCGCATTGTTAATACAGCAAACCAAATGGTCGCGTAACATTTCTGACAGGTCTCACCATAGTCACAGTACTCCGCAATCCTGCGTAGCCTGGATAGAAAATCGGCAAGGGAGTCTCCTGGGGTCCTCTCAGCGGTATTAAACCGGTAACGCTGGACTATTGTGGACGGGGTTGAGTTAAAATGTTGCCCCACTAAATTCACAAGTTCATCAAACGTTTTGGTGTCCGGTGCAGCTGGGTACGTAAGGCTCCTAATCACCCCAAATGTATGCGGGCCGCAGGCGGTGAGCAATATGACCACCTGGCGCTCGTTTTCGGTGATGTTGTTTGCCCGGGAATAGTAACGCGTCCCTTGTGCGTACTGGTTCCAGCTTTCCAGCGCAGTGTCAAAAACATCCAAACGTCCGTACAGAGGCATGGTGTAATAGAAACAACTTCCAACCTGTATCCAACAAAAATCCAGGGAGGTGGCTTCAACAGTGTAGCAGCTATTCACTTTAACCCTCGTCGCCAGTTTTGTGTGGGCCACGAAGAATCCAGCACGAGTTGAAGGACAGAAAGAAATAACATTTATTTACAATAACATATATATATATATACACAACAGCAGCAGCAACTCCTTGCTGCTCACTCTCCTCTAGCCGGTTCCAAACTGGCCAGCTTTATTTATGCAGGGAATCTGCTAATGATTTCTCCGCCCCCCCCCTCATTGGGGAAGCTCATACTCCCAAAGGATTGTGGGATTGCCATTAGCCCCCAGCCAGTGGTAAGCAGGCAGGTTATAACAGATACCCGCACATTTAACATGAGCGGGGTTCTTAACCCCTTGCCCCTGGTTATTGATCTCTCTACTAAAGGGAAAATCTCCTTCCTATCTACCCTATTTAAGTCCCTCATAATTTTGTACACCTCAATGACTCACACCTCAGCCGACTCTTCGCCAAGGAAAACAACCCCAGCCAGCCTATCCAGCCTCCCTCCAATGCTGAAACGTTCCAGCCCAGGCAACATCCTGGTGAATGTCCGCAGCACCCTATCTAGTGCAATCACATTTTTCATATAGTGTGCCAACCAGAGCGGCATAAACCGCACAGTCAATTGTCATAAAAACCCATCTAGTTCACAAATGTCCTTAAGTGTAAAAAATCTGCCAATCTTATCTGTTCTGGCCTACGTGTGATTCCAAAACCCACAGCAATGTGGTTAATTCTTAAATGCCCACTGAAATGGCCAAACAAGCCTGGTGGAACTTAACTCTCATGTTCTCCGACATTGTTTCCTAGTTTGCAGGGAGGTAGTCCGATGCAATTTGAAAGTCCCTGTGGATTGCTACCATTCTTAAATATGTTAGCTCCTCCAAATATTCACCTTAACCTTGTTCAGCAGGGCAAGGATGCAAGCTGGCCCTTTGATGAGCTGCTTCCTGGGCCATCTATCCTCCTGACCTTGTTTGCTCCTATCCATGTGCAAACCCCCCTTATCTACCATCTGGACTGCATACAATTCCAGTCTCTGAGCTGATGTCTGCAAGTTTAAGATAGTTTCTGTTCCATGGTGCTGCTTTCCTCTTCCTCGGAGGGCTGAGTAAAGCAAATCCAGCTGAAATAAAGAAAGAGACAAGAGTATTGAGTAGCATGGATAAGCAGAGACAGATGGTTGGCTCTGAAAGCAGTAGCAATTTGTCATACATCATGTGTAATGATGATATTTAAGTGAAAAGGGCAGGAGGGAAAGATGGCTTAAAACCTTGCAGGACCTATTCTCTAGCCTCTCCAGACAGTATGGGTTGGATTCTCTGCAGCCCCGCCCAAAATTGCGTTCGGCGCTGGGGCGGAGTACCACTTTCATTCTGAAATTGGGCTCTGCGCCGGTCCGGCGATTCTCCGGGACCCGAGATTCGGTGTGATCGTGGAGTACGCCATGTGGCTGGGCGCCCATTGACAGAGGCCTACCCAGCGATCCTCCTCTCCCGACCGGCCAAGTTCCCGGCGGCGTGGAACTAACCACCTATTGCCAGTCGGGTTGCTGGTCCACAGCCGCCCTGGTGGGGGGTGGAGGAATTGGACACCGGGGGGGGGGGCCCAGTAGGTGGAGTATAAATGGCTGCAGCTCGGGGAGCACACACATTATACTCTGCCTACTGGGTGGTGCCAGCCGGCAGGGTTCTACCCCCGTACCTGTAGTACAGGAGCCTTACCGTATTACTTCTCATATACGTAATATATACAAACAGTGGTGACTACCACAGAGAGTCCACACCGAGTTTGTAAAACTAAAACTTACTTTATTTTACAACTACTATTATATACAGCTCCAGTAGCTCTCTACTGCGTCTTCACTAGTCGGTGCCTTACTGGCTGATTCTATTAATATATAGCCAGATATTGTTAGAGGTCCCCCACCCCCTTATCAGGGGAGCTCGTACTCTGCAAGTTCCATGGAGTCGTTAATCATTCCCACGCTGTAAGACCCATGCGGGCTATGACACCCCTCCGGGCCAAAGTCCGAAGAATCCTCCAAAGACTGAGGTGAAGGAGGGCACCGGACTCTCTTGGAAGCCGGCTGGGCGTCGAGCACCTGAGGGGCTGGGTCGGGCAGCGTGTATCTAGAAGGAGAATGCTGCTTCTGACATGAACGTTGCTGTGGTTGCAATGCCTGAGGCTGTGACTTTGAAGGCTCCCTGTCGGAGGCTCCCTGCATCTCTTGAGTGTGAGTCGTAGACCTCCGACATGTTGGCATCTTGACTCCCTTGGTGTTCCGCTGTGGCCTGATCAGGCAGCAAATATAGTTCGAGAAGTTTCCAAGGACGAGGGATGTTCCGAAGAAATAGTCACCGAGACTGAATGTGATCAAGGTGCTTTCACATGATCCGACCTTGGGCTTGCACCTGGTAAGAAACCTGCCCTGCCTGGCAGAGGATAACATCAGAGATCCACTGGGCGCCGACAGCAAAGTTTCAAACAAACATCGCGTCACTTGGTACAAAGTGTCTGGACGGTCGACTTCGAATGGGGCAACACCCTTGCTGCATTTTGCACCTATGTCTGGAAAGATCATGCTAAGGCGGGTATGAACTTTCCAGCTCATCAGCATTTCGGCGGGGCCACTCCAGTTACTGCATGCGGCATAGTCCTGTAGCAAAACAAAAACGAGCCAGCCTGTTGTCCATCGAACAAGAAGACTGTTTCTTAATGCCCCATTTTAAATGTTTGCACCGCACGCTCCGCTAGACCATTAGAAGCCAGATGGTATGGGGCGGTCCGAATATACCATGCCTCATTCGCTTTCAGAAACCCGGCGAACTCCACACTCGTAAATGGAGTGCTATCATCGTAACAAGTACTTCAGGGATGTCATGCATGCAAAACAATGCACGTAACATCTCAATGGTTGCCTGGGGTGTGGTTGCCGTCATCCTGTGTATCTCTAGCCACTTCAAATGGGCATCAATCAACAAGAGGAACATGGATTCTTGAAATGGGTCGGCAAAGTCGGCATGCGACCGTGCCAATGGCCGTCCTGGCCATTCCCAATTCTGCAGGGACACGGCCAGTGGAAGTTTCTGGTGCTTCTGGCAAAGAGATCATTGTTGGGCCATTTTCTCAATGTCCGCATCTAGATCTGGCCACCGTACATAACTTTGTGCCAACATTTTCAACTTAGACACGCCTGGATGTCCGTTGTGGAGGTCCTTCAAGATCAACTCCTGACTTCTGTCCAGAATGAAGACGCGCGTACCCCACAGCAGGATACTATCTTCCATGCTGAACCCGGACAGCTTGGATGGAAATACCTGTAACTCGACTGGAAGCGGTCGGTGCTGCCGTCCATATAGCACGATGTGCTGAACGTTTGATAGGATCAGGTCTGTCTGGGACCATTCATAGATCCGGGATGCCGTGACAGGCAAGGGGTCCACGAAATTCAGAGTTACAACTACCTTGACCATCCTGGGGGGGGGGTCGATGAGGGGCCAGCCGGTAACAGAAAATGGCTCAGTGCTTTGGCATTCATGATGTGAGTCCCTGGCCTACGTTCAAAGGAATCATCATAAGCGGCTAATAACAGGCATTAGTGCTGGGTCTGCGTGAAGGCAATGGGCAGAATCGCCTTATCCTCCTTGAAAAGTCCGTGCAAAGGTTTATCGTCCGTAATAATAGGGAAGCAGTGGCCATAGACCTATAGGTGAACACATTTTACCATAAAGACCGCTGCCAGACTTTCTCGATCAGTGGGTACTTCTGTTCCATTGAAGCCAATGTACGGGAGGCAAAGGCGATTGGACATTCCCTTCCATCCACCATCCAGTGGGACAGAACAGGCCCAATCCCATAGTGGAAAGTATCGCATGTGACAAGCAAGGGTTTGGCGGGATCGTAATGGGTCAGTAACCCGGAAGAACACAGTTGCTTCTTCACCTGCCGAAAAGCTGTATCCTGTGGCTGGCCCCATGCCCACTTGTGATTCTTCTTCAGAAGGAAGTGCAAGGGGGCCAATGTGGTCGCAAGATTCAAGATAAACTTGCCATAATGGTTAACAAGTCCAAGAAAAGAGCGAAGTTCCCTGGTGCCCGTTGGGGTCTGCTGGATGGCGCTCAGCCTTTCCGTGACGGGGTGCAAACCTTTGTGTCCACCCGATAGCCGAGGTAGAGCACCTCCTTCGCATGGAAAACACTTCACTCATTGGAGGTGGACACTAGCTTCAGAAATATTTTTCATCACTGCTGTTATGAGCCAGGGTTTAGAGAACCCCAAAGTGTATCATGGAGTTCACCTGACCTACAACTTTTAATAGATTGTGGTATGGGGAGCACACGGCCCACTCTACAGGTGTGGTACAGCAGAAATGGAAAAGTATTTTTTAAGGCAAAACAATGTTTATTCTATGAACTCAAGTTAACCTTTTTAAAACATACAGTGAACATCTTAGCAACCATTAATTCAAATACAACCCCCAAAGAATACAATACTAAGTAATCCTTTAACTTCCCAAACAACATCCAGAAGACAAAAGAAACACCTTTTCACAGAAGCACATTAGGTTTACATTCACTACTGAGAACATTTATAATTCTGAATTCCCCAAATGATCAAGAGATAGTCTTTTGATGGCAGAGAGAACAGCAGTACACCTGCTTGGTCTGGCTTCAGCTCCAACATTGAAAACGAAACTAAAACACACCCTGCAGCAAACAGCCTAAAACGAAAGTAAAAAGCTGACAGACAGCCCATCCACCCACACTCTGACATCACTGATAAGCACCCATTTCTTAAAGGTACATTTCTTCAACACCCAATTATTAAAGGTGCTCTCACATGACACCTCACCCCAAGAAAAAAAGATAAGCCAACAACTTCAAGATGGTTTCATTTTTCACCTTGTCATTATCCTTTAACAAATGCATACAGTAAATATACTTTTTTGTTTAAAAAAAATAACACGCGCAAACAGGTATAACAATATAGTCCACTTTTTTTTCATTCTTCTTCCTCCAACTGAACCCGCTTCCGTTCATCACATTCGTGACAAAGCATCGGCTATCACGTTTTCTCGTCCTGCCACATGTATTATTTTTAAATGAAATGGCTGTAACAATAAACTCCAGCGAAACATCCTTGCATTGTTATTCCGGAATCGCTCCAAAAACGTCAACGGATTATGATCAGTATAGAAAATGTGTCAGACGGATTGCTGGTCACATAAATGTGAAAATGTTGCAAAGCCAGCTCCGAACTCAAAGTCTCCTTCTCAATCGTGGAATACTTTTTCTGGTGAGAATTCAATTTCTTTGAAAAATAACCAATAGCCCTCTCCAGCGTCGTCTTGTAGAAGCACCGCACCTACACCCACATCACTCGCATCAACCGTCACTTTGAATGGTTTCGTATAATTTGGGATGGCTAACACGGGAGCAATGGTTAACACAGCCTTCAGGCCGTCAAATGCCTGTTGACATTCCGCTGTCCACTGGAATTTGTTACGTTTCTTGAGCAAGTCCGTCAGTGGAGTGACCACACTGCTAAAATTCGGCACAAATTTCCAGTAAAATCCACTCATACCAAGAATTCGCATTATTTCCCATCGTGTCGAGAGTATCGGAAACTCCCCAATAACTTTTGTTTTCTCATCCCATGGGACCATTCGACCCTGTCCGATTGTATGGCCAAGGAAAGTGACTTGGGCCTTTCCAAATAAATTTTTGGCTAAGTTTATCACCAAACCCGCCTCCTGAAGTCGATCGAATAACTCCATCAGATGTTTCAAATGTTCTGTCCATGTCTGGCTGAAAATTATCAGATCGTCGATGTATGCCGCACAATTGGGTAATCCTGAAACAACTTTGTTAGTTAACCGTTGAAATGTGGCTGGTGCGTTTTTCACGCCAAATGGTATAACTTTGAATTGGTATATACCATCTGCAGTCACAAAAGCTGAAATCTCCTTCGCCCTTTCAGATAAAGGTACCTGCCAGTAACCTTTAATTAAATCCAGTTTGGAAATAAAAGCTGATTGTCCCACTTTCTCAATACAATCCTCCAAACAAGGGAGAGGATAAGAGTCCGTTCTTGTAACTGCATTAAACTTTCTATAGTCCACACACAACCGTTGGGTACAGTCTGGTTTAGGTACCATCACTATGGGTGAGCTCCATTGGCTGCAATCCACTTCAATTATGCCATTTTAAAGCATACTCTCAATCTCTTTGTTAACCTTTGCCAATTTTAAAGGGTTAAGTCTATATGGATGTTGTTTGATTGGAACAGCATTTCCCACACCTACATCATGTACAGCCATTTTAGTACATCCCAATTTATCTCTACAAACTTGCCCACGTGATATCAATAACTCTTTCAGGTCAGTTCGTTTTTCCTCTGGAAGGTAACTCAACAATTTATCCCAATTTTTAAGAACATCCTCGTTTTCCAACTTAATTTGAGGGATGTCAAATTCACAGTCATCTGGATTTGGTTCGTCACTTTGAGTTAGAATCATTAAAATCTCCTTTTTCTCTCCTTCCCTTTCAAAGTACCTTTTAAGCATATGCACATGACACACTCGGTGAGTCGTCCTCCTATCTGGTGTTTGTATCACATAGTTCACCTCATTTAATTTCCTTTCAATATGATAAGATCCACAAAACCTTGCTTTTAAAGGTTCACCTACCACTGGTAACAACACTAAAACATTATCTCCAAAGGCAAAACTACAAACTTTGGATTTCTTGTCCGCTACCCATTTCATCACATTTTGTGCAACTTTTAAATGTTGTCTCGCCAATTCACCTACTCTATTTAATTGTTCCCTAAAATTTGACACGTAATCCAATAATGTAATTTCCGATTTCTCACTCACCAATTTTTCCTGAATCAATTTAAGTGGTCCTCTTACCTCATGACCAAAAATTAGTTCAAAAAGACTGAATTTGGTTGACTCATTAGGGGCATCCCTAATTGCAAACAGTACGAATGGTATTCCTTTATCCCAATCCTTTGGATCATCTTGCCAATAAGCCCTCAACATTGTCTTTAATGTCTGATGCCACCTTTCTGACACTGCCTGCGATTCTGGATGGTACGCAGTTGATTTAAATTGTTTTATTACTAAGCTATCCATAACTTCTTTGAATAACCTTGAGGTAAAATTTGATCCTTGATCCGATTGTATTTCTGTGTGTAGTCCATATCTAGTAAAGAATTTAAGTGACTCCTCCACAATCTTTTTAGCTGTAATATTACGTATTGGTATGGCCTCTGGAAACCTAGTAGACACATCCATTATCGTCAAAAGATATTGATTCCCGCTTTTTGTTTTAGGAAGCGGTCCTACGCAATCAATTAGGACCCTTGGAAAAGGTTCCTTCAATGCTGGAATGGGTATTAAGGGTGCTGGTTTTATCACTGCTTGAGGTTTCCCTATCACTTGACATGTGTGACATGATTGACAAAATTTAACTACATCTTTATGTAATCCAGGCCAATAAAAATGTTTTTGTATTTTAGCTTGAGTTTTCCTTATTCCCAAATGACCTCCCACTGGTACCTCATGTGCAACTCGCAACACCTCCTTTCTATACCCTACCGGCAATACTACTTGATGAACTTCTGCCCACTTTTCATCCGCCTGCAGATGTAAATGACTCCATTTTCTCATCAAGACATCACTTTTATGGTAATAACACTCTGGTATGCACTCAGATTCCTCTTCCGTGTAAGCTTTCTGATACATCCGTTTTATTTCTACATCTTTCTGTTGTAACTCCGCCAATTTTCCTGAACTAAAAATATCCGCCTCATCCTCCACCTGTTCTTGTTCTTTTTCAACCATCTGATCAAAAATCGTTTCTGATCATTGCACTTCCACTTAATCTCCACTCTTTGATTTCTCCTCTTGTCTTAACCTGTGACTTTGCGACCTTGTGACTACACAATCCGGAAAAATCCCAGGATATTCGTCCTTCAACACTTCAGTTGTCTGATTTTCCACTGGCTTATCAACCACAGTAGGCATCACTCCTACCTGCGATCCAGCTATATCATTACCCAAGATAAACTGTCTTCCTGGACAAGATAGCTTCTCTATTACTCCTACTACCACTTCACCACTCTTCACTGGACTTTCCAACCTTACCTTATATAATTGAACACTACTCCTCTCACCCTGAATTCCACATATTACCACCTTTTCTGGCAATATTCTTCCCAAACTACATAATTCCTCATCTCTTACCATTAAAGATTGACTAGCTCCCGTATCTCTTAAAATTGTGACTTCTTTACCTGCTCCTCCTGATACACATGAGTAAGCTTTACCCACACAAGTAAATTCTTTAAAAAGATCTGGCACCTTCTTATCAATCACCTCTTGATCAGGCTGTACAATCTTTTGCACCTCCTTCGCTTCACTTGGGCTTTCCTTTACCACTTTAACAAACCCCACTGTCTTATCCTGTCTTACCACATCAGCCTTCCCAATGCTTTTCTTCAACCACCAACACTGTGACTTTACATGGCCTAGTTTATTCCAGTGAAAACATCTGAAACTTTGAATTTCTCTTCCACCCTCCTGGATTTCTTTTTTAATCTGAGGTACACTCTCCTTATTATCTCCCATCAGATCACCTTTGCCTTTACCGCTTGAGTATTTCTCATGTCCCCAGTTTCTATCCCTCACAGGCTGAAACTGATATCGGAAACCAAGCTTTGATTTATGAACTAATTCACCAAAGAGAAGGAATTGGTAGATGTTGAGTCTGGAGAAGGGTGTGTAGATAGCCTGGGTCACATTGAGATCCAAAAAGACGAGGTGTTGGGCGTCTTAAAAAATATTAAGGTAGATAAGTCCCCAGGGCCTGATGGGATCTACCCCAGAATACTGAAGGAGGCTGGAGAGGAAATTGCTGAGGCCTTGACAGAAATCTTTGGATCCTCACTGTCTCCAGGTGATGTCCCGGAGGACTGGAGAATTGCCAATGTTGTTCCTCTGTTTAAGAAGGGTAGCAAGGATAATCCAGGGAACTACAGGCCGTTGAGCCTTACTTCAGTGGTAGGGAAATTACTGGAGAGAATTCTACGAGACAGGACCTACTCCCATTTGGAAGCAAATGGACGTATTAGTGACGTACTGTGCTCACCCCAGTCCAACGCCGGCATCTCCACATCACGTATTAGTGAGAGGCAGCATGGGTTTGTGAAGGGGAGGTTGTGTCTCACTAACTTGATAGAGTTTTTCGAGGAGGTCACAAGGATGATTGATGCAGGTAGGGCAGTGGATGTTGTCTATATGGACTTCAGTAAGGCCTTTGACAAAGTCCCTCATTGTAGACTAGTACAAAAGGTGAAGTCACACGGGATCAGGGGTGAGCTGGCAAGGTGGATACAGAACTGGCTAGGTCATAGAAGGCAGAGAGTAGCAATGGAAGGATGCTTTTCTAATTGGAGGGCTGTGACCAGTGGTGTTCTACGGGGATCAGTGCTGGGACCTTTGCTGTTTGTAGTATATATAAATGATTTGGAGGAAAATGTAACTGGTCTGATTAGTAAGTTTGCAGACGACACAAAGGTTGGTGGAATTCGGATAGCGGTGAGGACTGTCAGAGGATACAGCAGGATTTAGATCGTTTGGAGACTTGGGCGGAGAGATGGCAGATGGAGTTTAATCCGGACAAATGTGAGGTAATGCATTTTGGAAGGTCTAATGCAGGTAGGAAATATACAGTGAATGGTAGGACCCTCAAGAGTATTGAAAGTCAGAGAGATCTAGGAGTACAGGTCCACAGGTCACTGAAAGGGGCAACACAGGTGGAGAAGGTAGTCAAGAAGGCATATGGCATGCTTGCCTTCATTGGCCGGGGCATTGAGTATAAGAATTGGCAAGTCATGTTGCAGCTGTATAGAACCTTAGTTAGGCCACACTTGGAGTATAGTGTTCAATTCTGGTCGCCACACTACCAGAAGGATGTGGAGGCTTTAGAGAGGGTGCAGAAGGGATTTACCAGAATATAGCCTGGTATAGAGGGCATTAGCTATGAGGAGCGGTTGAATAAACTCGGTTTGTTCTCACTGGAACGAAGGAGGTTGAGGGGCGACCTGATAGAGGTCTACAAAATTATGAGGGGCATAGACAGAGTGGATAGTCAGAGGCTTTTCCCCGGGGTAGAGGGGTCAATTACTAGGGGGCATAGGTTTAAGGTGAGAGGGGTAAGGTTTAGAGTAGATGTATGAGGCAAGTTTTTTACACAGAGGGTAGTGGGTGCCTGGAACTCGCTACCGGAGGAGGTGGTGGAAGCAGGGACGATAGTAACATTTAAGGGGCATCTTGACAAATACATGAATAGGATGGGAATAGAGGGATACGGACCCAGGAAGTGTAGAAGATTGTAGTTTAGTCGGGCAGCATGGTCGGCACGGGCTTGGAGGGTCGAAGGGCCTGTTCCTGTGCTGTACATTTCTTTGTTCTTTGTTCTTTGTTCATAATCATCTGCCATTTCTGCTGCTAATCTTGCAGTTTTAACCCTCTGCTCTTCCACATGAGTTCTCACTACATCAGGAATTGAATTTTTAAACTCCTTCAAAAGCATAATTTCTCTAAGAGCTTCATACGTTTGGTCTATTTTCAAAGCCCTTATTCACCTATCAAAATTACTCTGTTTGAGCCTTTCAAACTCCATGTACATTTGACCAAATTCTTTCCTTAAATTTCTAAACCTTTGTCTGTAGGCTTCAGGCACTAGTTCATATGTACCTAAGATGGATTTTTTCACCTCCTCATACGTCCCGGATACCTCCTCCAGTAGTGATGTAAACACTTCACTTGCCCTACCTACCAGCTTTGTTTGAATCAGTAATACCCACATGTCCTGTGGCCATTTCATTTGTTTAGCTACCTTCTCAAATGAAATGAAAAAGGTTTCCACCTCCTTCTTGTCAAACCTTGGCAATGCTTGGATATATTTAAATAGATCCCCACCAAGCCTTCGACTATGACACTCTTTCTCACTATCCTCATCACTATCCTCCAACTGTACGTTTCCCTTTACGTCTGCCAATTTTAACTGACTGTTATGTTGATAGCCATTTTCTGAAGTTCAAACTCTCTCTCTTTTTCCCTTCCCTCTCTATCTCTTTCTTTGTTTCTTTCTTCTCTCTCCTTTTCTTTTCCCTGATCTGTATCTCCCTTTCTCTTTCTTTTTCTCTCATTGCATATTCAAGCTGCTTTAATTCTTTTTCATGTTCAAGTTGCTTAATCTGCAACTGGATCTTTGCCATTTCTAATGAGTCAGACTGTATCTCAGGCAACTTTAAATGCTTAGCGCCTGCCATAATTACCTAATCTTTTTGCATTTTGTCAGGTAATGTTAACTGAAATGTTTTTGCCAAATCTAACAGTCTGCTTTTAGTCTCTGTCTGTAAGTTACTGCGTGTGATCGTCTCCACCCCCAAAAACTTCAGAGCCTCTGAAAGAGCCATTGTCCACAACACACTCACTATTTAAACTGAAATACCACACCAGAAAAGAAACCACAATATGCTCACACCTCACCGTCTTTAAGTTCACAAAGCCAATCCAATAGATAGACTTTTATCCCCCTCAAGCCCCCAATTTGTTATGGGTCAGGGTTTATAGAACCCCAAACTGTATCATGGAGTTCACCTGACCCACAACTTTTAATAGATTGTGGTATGGGGAGCACACAGCCCACTCTACAGGTGTGGCAAAGCAGATATGGAAAAGTATTTTTTTAAAGCAAAACAATGTTTATTCTATGAACTCAAGTTAACCTTTTTAAAACATACAGTGAACATCTTTGCAACCATCAATTCAAATACAACCCCCAAAGAATACAACACTAAGTAATCCTTAACAACTTCCCAAACAACATCCAGAAGACAAAAGAAACAACTTTTAACAGAAGCACATTAGGTTTACATTCACTACTGAGAACATTTATAATTCTGAAGTCACCAAATGATCAAGAGATAGTCTTTTGATGACAGAGAGAACAGCAGTACACCTGCTTGGTCTGGCTTCAGCTCCAACACTGAAAACGAAACTAAAACACACCCTGCAGCAAATAGCCTAAAATGAAAGTAAAAAGCTGACAGACAGCCCAGCTCCACCCACACTCTGACATCACTGATAAACACCCATTTCTTTAAGGTACTCTCACATGACAGCCTCCAGGCTGTCCAAGTGCTCCTGCTCTGAGACTCCAGTGACCAGCACATCATCTAAGTACACCGCCACACTTGGCAGCCCTCGCAGGATGTTCTCCATTGCACACTGAAATATTGTACAGGTGAAGGACACAGCGAAAGGCATCTGTGTGCACTCGTATAAGCCCCTGTGCGTATTGATAGTGACATATTTGTGGGAAGCCGGATCCAACTCGAGCTGCAAATATGTGTGACTCTTATCGAGCTTTATGAACGACTGCTCACCCGCAAGCTTCGCGCAGAGATCCTCAATGTGGGACATGGGGTAATGGTCCAACCATGAAGCCATGCTACCGACAATTTGTAATCTCGCATAAACGGACCGTTTTGCACGGTCTCATTACCAGTACCACCGATGCTGCCTAATTAGCGAACCTTCCGGGCCGAATGATACCCAAGGTCTCCAATCGTTTGAGCTCGACCTTTTCCAGCAAGGCATGGGGGACCGGGCAAGCCTGGCGGGGCGTGGCAAGGCTTCGGGTCGACCTGAATGTGAGCTACGGCCCCTTTTATCTTCCCCAGTTTGATCTGAAACACTTTGGGGTACTTGCCCAGCACCTCAAAGGCCTATAGACCCATCTGGAGGATGTGCTGCCAACGCAGCTTTAGATGGCGCAACCAATCATAGTCCAACAGGCTGGGACCTTGGCCCTTTCCCACAATAAGCGGGAGGCACATCGACTCAAATGTTAAATTAGGTGGGGTTACAGGGATCGGGTCTAAATAGGAGGATTGGTCCAGACTCGATGGGTTGAATGGCCTCCTTCTGCTCTCTAGGGATTCTATGATTCTATGATTCTGGCGCTCATAAACCATTGAGGTCATAGTTAAACCAGCGATATCCAATGGATCTCCCATGTAGGTGGCCAGCCTGGCCTGGGTATCCGTTAAATCCAAGGTCTGAATATCCTGCTTAATTCGGTCAAACATCGTCTGTCAAACCATGGAGATCACTGCGCCAGTGTCTAATTCCATATCGAGCAAATGCCAATTGACTTGCACTGCAATCTTTATGGGAGCCATTTGGGAAGCTGCCATGCAATGAACTGTATGCAGTGATCATCCTCCTCCAGTTCATTCAATTGGAGGTCTAGGCCTTGGGTTGACATCTTCCTGTACCGGGTCACCTGGACCTCTGGGTTACTTACGGCCTGTGCTCATGCCAGGGTCGGCGACTACAAGCTAAATATCGACCATGCTACCCTTCTACGGACTCCAGTGAAGTCTCCCACTGGGAAGACTCTTCCTTCGGCCAACGTGTCGGGCTTTTACGCCGCTCGGTCCAGAGCAGGGTGGCAGTCTGCGGAGGGGCCACTTGGTGGGAGAGGGTGTGCCCAAGCATGTTCACCTTCATCCCTGTATCTCTTGCTACCCTCGTTCCACGCTTTCCTGGTACAGCGCAATCTTAATGGCTTGCTGCATGGTCAGGGAAGGTCGGCTAGCAGTTTCTTCTGAGAGGCCGCATTGTTAATGCCACAAACCAAGCAACCTCGCAGCACCACAGATAGGGCAGTGTCGTCTTCCCAGGATTCTGCAATTTTCCGTAATCTTGACAAAAACTTGGTGAAGGACTCACCCGGGGTCCTTTCTGAGGTATTAAAATGATACTGCTGTGCTATAATGCAGTAGATTAAAGTGCAGGCCGACTAAAGCTACAGGCTCATCAAAAGCTTTAGTGTCTGGGGCCACTGGGTACGTAAAACGCTGTATCAGAGCGATCGCTCTCGGCAATATTGTTTGCCTGGAAAAAGTAACATATCCTCTGTGTATACTGATTCCAATCTTCCAATCATCAAACACATCCAAACGTTGGAAAAGAAGAAAAAGATTAAATCAAATTTCCAACCTGTGTCTAATAGAGACAGGGAGGTGGCTCAGCGCGATAGTTATCCAGCTTTATAAGGCCATGAAGAGCCCAGACATAGTTTGTAGAAACAAAAACTTACTTCATTTTACCACTACTATTATATACAGCCCCAGTAGTTCCTACTGGTTCTTCACTAGTCGGTGCCTTGCCGGGCGACGCTATTTATACATAGCCAGACATTGTTAGAGGCTCCTTGTCCTCTTATCAAGGAGCTCGTATTCTGCAAGGGGTAGTTAATCATTCCCACCCTGGAAGACTCTTGCAATTTGTAATAGTTTCCATGACACATTCTTCAAATGAGGACAGTGCATAGGCGAAGCATGGTCCTCCTTATGCGGTTGCTTGCTCCTTGTTATTGTGTGCAACTTGCACTTACAGAAAGGAGGATGTTTATCAGTGCAAAGTGGTCAAAATGGCTGTTGGTAGGAGGGCCAATGGAATTGGAGGAAGTAGATCAGCACTTACAGAATGAGTTGGACAAAACCTGTTGTTGGTACAATGTAATTATTGTAGACAAAATTAAAGTTATACCAATAGGAAGCAAAATACATGATGCACATACTGCATGGATGGTGTCAAAATAGCCATAGATAAACCGGAAAGAGGTTTTGGTATCTTAGTAGATGCAGGGGGTCATTGGAACTATACTTGCATAAATCAGAATGATGGCTAGTTCAAATTGTCCAGAATGCTTACCCACTGAAATTATGGACTGTAAGATTCGTGGACACTCTCACCTTCTCCTGCCCTAGATATTCTCCTTCCCCTTCCCTTCGCTTTGCCTTGCTTCACACCTCTACCCCTTCCTGGACACTCTCCCCACCCTTCCTTCCCTGTTCAGTCTTCACTCCACCCTTCCACCTGCAACTTAGGCTTCTGAAAGATCGGAACGTCCTTTAAAAATTAAAAATCAAAACACGAACACACCACTCCATGCACTGCCCAGACAGTGCCAAGGGTAGTTCCCATGATAGCGTCCAGGCTGTGCTAGGGGGCACTGCCCACGCATGACCTTTTCCCCCCCTGGGGGCTGTACTCACCTGTGCACCTCCGGTGGGTTCTGTTCACCAGGTGTATGCCGTGCGGACCTGTGGTGATTCACATCGGTGTGCCCTCATGCCAGTGTGAATGGGCAATGCAACATGGGGGAACTGTCAGGCATTTACGCTTAATAGTCTTATTTAAATTAATGCAAATTAGGATCCCGCCTTTTAAAGTTGGGATCCCCTTTACATCATTGGTGGTGGTGTGGGGCGGGGGGGGGATCAAGTGGGGAAATCCCACTGGCATAAAAGCCATTTTGGGACTCACACTTGATTCTCCGCTCCCTCCACCATTCCCACCTCCCAAAAACAGGGGTGGTAAATCACTCCTCCCACCTTATCCCCCCTCCCGACCCCCCCCCCCCCCCCGAGTATCTAACTGCCCTGCAAGCATACTCCTGCTATTGATCATTTAACACACCCTTCCGCATGCCTTCCACTGCCAATTGTAGAGCAAGAATACTGTTCATTATCAGTAGGATGATTTCTAATGTCAGTCAAAGACCAATATTTTCCATCTGTTATAACCCGCACAAGGCAATTAGACTCTCCATTAGCGTCACTGAGTACAAGCTCCCTCCATGAGGGGCAAGGAGCCCATGGACAATCTAACCTGTATATAAAGGTCGACCAGGTTTGGAACTGACTCCTCAGACCTGGCTGGCATTTGGAGAGTAATGTTCATACCATTACTTGGTAATAATATTAGTTTCTCTTATCCACTCGTTTTGGAATCGTCTGCGGTTGTTAAACCATCTAATTATCTTTTAAAGTTAATATAAAGAAATGTTCAAAGAAAATAAAAATAAACCACAATCACAAGAAAAGCTTAGGACTTCCCTGCCTAGGTATCCCCTCGTTCCTGAAACCAGGACCCCCAGGAACCCGACCTTGCTACCTACTTTGTGTCAGTGACCAGTTTCCTGCTGCTTCCCGCCTTCTGGAATTTATATCAGGCACTTGTGTTGAAAGGCAGTCAAATATAACGCAGAGGAGGTAATGATCACACTGTATAGTGCCCTGGTCTTATTGCATATTGGATACTGCAACTAGTTCTGGTTGCCAAGTAACAAGACAGAGATTTAAGTGCTGAAGGCTTTGCAAAGAACAGCTATTAACTCACACTCAATGCCAGTGCCCACAGTTGTGAAAAAAGACTGGGTAGATGTTGGGTAGAATTTTCTGCTCCCAGCAGCGGAATTCGAAGTGGGCAAGGGCACTTAATTTGGCGGGAGGCAGAAAATCTGTTTCTCGATGGCGGGATAAACCGTTGGCATTTTGCGACTGACTTTTAAGGTGGGTTAAAGGAAAGTTGAGTTCCTGACAAATAATGTTGGGAACCCCAATTGTGTGCATCAGCGTCTCATGCATATTCATTAAATGGCAACCTCATCCAGCACGCTGCCAGCGAGAATTTAGTACATTCAGTTTTATGACTGTATATGAGTGACGTGCACCTTATAAGTTTAACCTCTTCCACAATTTTGAGGTCCATAGGTATTGCTTTCTCCTTCTTGGGTACTTTGCATAACTTCACTCATGTACTCATGTACTTCGTACTGTTAGCAAACTCTGCTCGACAAATACATGAATAGGATGGGAATAGAGGGATACCGACCCCGGAAGTGTAGATGATTTTAGTTTAGACGGGCAGCATGGTCGGCGCAGGCTTTGAGGGCCAAAGGGCCTGTTCCTGTCCTGTACTTTTCTTTGCTCTTTGTTCTGCGCCAAAGCTGGATAAGAGAGGCAGATGTAGGCTGGAAGGGAGTGATGGTAGAGTGCAAGGGTGGAGTGAAGACTGGGAAGGGGTGGAAGGATGGGAAGAGAGCCCAGGGAACGGTAAGGGGCAATGTCAGGGAAGGAGGGGTAAGGGGGTGAGAGTGCCTGCGGTGTGTCGGGGTGGGGGAACAGGGGAGTGAGGAATGTGTCTCAGAGGGTGGAATTGGTGTTGTTAATGATGAGTCCTGGGAGTAGAACTCAGGGTGCTGGTGATAGAGGGGATGGGGCAGGGTCAACATGGACATGGGAAGGGTAAAAGGTGTCAGCTCTGAGGGGAGGATAGACATATGGAGGTGGATCATGATGAGGTCCCAGGAGGCTTAAGGGTGACAGATGGGAGAGCAATGGGATATTGTGAGGCTCTGTGGTGATGGGTAGAGGTTAGTGGGTGACAGAGGGTGCAAGATGGAGTGAGTTTGAAAGGTGACATGCACCATTTTCCCAAACCAACCTTGACCACACAGTTAGCCAGTTAGTGAGGCCCCTTGAGATTGGGGGGTGGGGAGATGGGTAAGTGTGTTTTGGGTGGTTGGATGTCAAGGTCAACACAAGTGACCAATTAAATGGACACCCTAATAATTAAGAGGCAACTGGATGTCAAAGATGTTTATTTGTATCCTCCTGTCTATAATGAAGCCCGCATTGCAGCAGGATTATCCCGACTCATGGGTCTCATTATATTGAGATCCCACCAAAGTGTGGAGCTGCTGTTCATTCTGTGCTATTTGCCACTGGCTGCAGTCAGAGGCAGGGATGAAGAGAGGGAGGGAGTTAGAATGCCTCCAAGGGGCACAGCAGACCCCTGTCTGCATCAATGGTACTAAAGTGGCGATGGTTGACAGTTTCAAATTCCGAGGTGTGCACATCACCAACAATCTGTCCTGGTCCACCCACATCGACGCTACGACCAAGAAAGCACAACAGCGCCTACACTAAGGAAATTCAGCATGTCCACATTGACCCTTTAAAAAAATTTTAGAGTAACCAATTATTTTTTTTCCAATTAAGGGGCAATTTAGCGTGACCAATCCACCTATTCTGCACATCTTTTGGATTGTGGGGGTGAAACCCACGCAGACACGGGGAGAATGTGCAAACTCCACACGGACAGTGACCCAGGGCCGGGATTCGAACCCGAGTCCTCAGCGCCGTAGGCAGCAATGCTAACCATTGTGCCACCGTGCTTCCCCTTCCACATTGACTCTTACCAACCTTTGCAGGTGCACCATAGAAAGCATCCTATCTGGCTGCATCACAGCCTGGCATGGCAACTGCTTAGCCTAAGACCGCAAGAAACTACAGAGAGTCGTGAACACAGCCCAGTCCATCACACAATCCTGCCTCCCATCCATTCACTCGGTCTACAATTCTCGCTGCCTTGGGAAATCAGGCAGCATAATCATAAACCCCTCCCACCCGGTTATTCACTCTTCCAATTCTTCCATTGGACAGGAGATACAAAAGTCTGAGAACACGCACTAATAGATTCAAAAACAGCTTCTTCCCCGCTGTTACAAGACTCCTGAATGACCCTCTTATGGACTGATCTGATCTTTTCACACATCTTCTCTACTGAATAGTACTACACTCCTGTATGCTTCACACGATGCCTGTGTCTATGTATTTATGTATAGCCATGTTTTTTTTGTGTATTTATGTATGCCCTATGATTTTTTTTTCATGTATGGAATGATCTGTCTGGACTGTACCCAGATCAATACTTTTCACTGTACCTCGGTACATGTGACAATAAAACAAATCCAATCCAGCAGGTGGAGGACAGTCAACCTGCATCCTCCCAGGTGAATGGTCATGGCTGACAAACGATCATAAGGTTACTCTGTCTACACTGCCAAGGCAATGGTCTCCCTATGGCGTTTTGAGGTAGAGAGACAGGCGGGAAAGTGTCCGCTTGAGGTTTCTTCCACATGGCTCTCATTATCAGGGTCAAAGAGCAATATCTCCATATGCATTCAAGTATGAAAGGGAGGAACACCCATCTCTAGTCCTCCAAGATGTCCTTTACCTGGAAGGGGTGGGATGGGGATGCCATGAAGGTCAGGTGAAAGGCTTAGCACTGCCTGCAGGCTTTGTGACAGAGGGAAACCTGTAAAGGTCATGCTCACTAAATGCATCACTTCAATTCATCCACACATCCACTGAGGCATCGATGATACATAGAACATAGAACATAGAACATTACAGCGCAGTACAGGCCCTTCGGCCCTCGATGTTGCGCCGACCTGTGAAACCAGTCTAAAGCCCATCTACACTATTCCCTTATCGTCCATGTGTCTATCCAATGACCATTTGAATGCCCTTAGTGTTGGCGAGTCCACTACTGTTGCATTCCACGCCCATACTACTCTCTGAGTAAAGAACCTACCTCTGACATCTGTCTTGTATCTATCTCCCCTCAATTTAAATCTATGTCCCCTCGTGCTAGACATCACCATCCGAGGGCCTCAATTAAGTCACCTCTTAACCTTCTTCTCTCTAACGAAAACTGCCTCAAGTCCCTCAACCTTTCCTCATAAGATCTTCCCTCCATACCAGGCAAGATTCTGGTAAATCTCCTCTGCACCCTTTCCAATGCTTCCAAATCCTTCCTATAATGCGGCGACCAGAATTGCACGCAATACTCCAAATGCGGCCGCACCAGAGTTTTGTACAGCTGCAACATGACCTCATGGCTCCGAAACTCAATCCCTCTACCAATAAAAGCTAACACACTGTACGCCTTCTTAACAACCCTCTCAACCTGAGTGGCAACTTTCAGGGATCTATGTACATGGACACCGAGATCTCTCTGCTCATCCACACTGCCAAGAATCTTATCATTAGCCCAGTACTCTGTCTTCCTGTTATTCCTTCCAAAATGAATTACCTCACACTTTTCTGCATTAAACTCCATTTGCCACCTCTCAGCCCAACGCTGCAGCTTATGTATGTCCCTCTGTAACTTGTAACACCCTTCCGCACTGTCCACAACTCCACCGACTTTAGTGTAATCTGCAAATTTACTCACCCATCCTTCTACGCCCTCCTCCAGGTCATTTATAAAAATGACAAACAGCAGTGGCCCCAAAACAGATCCTTGTGGTGTACCACTAGTAACTGGACTCCAGCCTGAACATTTCCCATCAACCACCACCCTTTGTCTTCTTCCAGCTAGCCAATTTCTGATCCAAACTGCTAAATCTTCCTGAATCCCATGTTTCCGTATTTTCTGCAGTAGCCTACCGTGGGAAACCTTATCAAATGCTTTACTGAAATCCATATACACCACATCAACTGCTTTACCCTCATCCACCTGTTTGGTCACCTTCTCAAAGAACTCAATAAGGTTTGTGAGGCACGACCTACCCTTCACAAAACCGTGTTGACTATGTCTAATCAAATTATTCCTTTCCAGGTGATTATACACCCTATCTCTTATAAACCTTTCCAAGATTTTGCCCACAACAGAAGTAAGGCTCACTGGTCTATAGTTACCGGGGTTGTCTCTACTCCCCTTCTTGAACAAGGGGACAACATTTGCTATCCTCCAGTTTTCTGGCACTATTCCTGTAGACAAAGATGACTTAAAGATCAAAGCCAAAGGCTCAGCAATCTCCTCCCTAACTTCCCAGAGAATCCTAGGATAAATCCCATCCGGCCCAAGGGACTTATCTATTTTCACACTTTCCAGAATTGTTAACACCTCCTCCTTATGAATCTCAAGCTCTTCTAGTCTAGTAGCTTGAATCTCAGTATTCTCCTCGACAACACTGTCTTTTTCCTGTGTGAATACTGACGAAAAATATTCATTTAGCACCTCTCCTATCTCCTCGGACTCCAAGCACAACTTCCCACTACTGTCCTTGACTGGCCCTACTCTTACCCTAGTCATTCTTTTATTCCTGACATATCTATAGAAAGCTTTAGGGTTATCCTTGATCCTACCTGCCAAGGACTTCTCATGTCCCCTCCTCGCTCTTCTTAGCTCACTCTTTAGGTCCTTCCTAGCTAACTTGTAACTCTCGAGCGCCCTAACTGAACCTTCATTTCTCATCTTTACATAAGCCTCCTTCTTCCTCCTGACAAGTGATTCAACTACTTTAGTAAACCACGGTTCCCTTGCTCGACCACTTCCTCCCTGCCTGACAGGTACATACTTATCAAGAACACGCAGTAGCTGTTCCTTGGACAAGCTCCACATTTCCATTGTGCCCATCCCCTGCAGTTTTCCTCTCCATCCGATGCATCCTAAGTCTTGCCTCATCGCATCATAATTGCATTTCCCCCAGATACAACTCTTGCCCTGCGGTATATACCTATCACTTTCCATCACTAAAGTAAACGTAATCGAATTGTGGTCACTATCACCAAAGTGCTCACCTACCTCCAAATCTAACACTTGTCCTGGTTCATTACCCAGTACCAAATCTAATATGGCCTCGTTGGCCTATCTACAAACTGTGTCAGGAAACCCTCCTGCACACATTGGACAAAAACGGACCCATCTAAAGTACTGGAACTATAGCGTTTACAGTCAATATTTGGAAAGTTAAAGTCCCCTATAACAACTACCCTGTTGCTTTCACTCCTATCCAGAATCATCTTTGCAATCCTTTCCTCTACATCTCTGGAATTTTTCGGAGGCCTATAGAAAACCCCTAACAGGGTGACCTCTCCTTTCCTGTTTCTAACCTCAGCCCTTACTACCTCAGTAGACGAGTCCTCATCAAACGTCCTTTCTGCCACAGTAATACTGTCCTTGACTAACAACGACACCCCTCCCCCTCTTTTACCACCTTCCCTGGGCTTACTGAAATATCTAAACCCCGGCACCTGCAACAACTATTCCTGTCCCTGCTCTATCCATGTCTCCGAAATGGCCACAACATCGAAGTCCCAGGTACCAACCCATGCCGCAAGTTCACCCATCTTATTCCGGATGCTCCTGGCATTGAAGAAGACACACTTTAAACCACCTTCCTGCCTGCCGGTACACTCCTGCAACTTTGAAAGCTTACTCATGACCTCACTACTCTCAACCTCCTGTATACTGGAGCTACAATTCAGGTTCCCAAGCCTGCAGGCAACCCTATCTTCATAATGGTTCTCATCCAGATGAGGAGAAGATGGGCCCAATGCAAGTTGGCATTGGGCCAGGAGAAGCAAGGGCTTGAGTAGCAATAGGCAATGGGACGGCCATAAGGTCAAGGGTCTGGCAAATGTGGAACACTGCAATGGTGAGATTTGGCCTGACCATACGTGCATCGCTCTGATCTAGAGATGAGCGAAAAGCAATGACGAAGGTGCCCTCGTATGTCTCAGAATGTGGTTGTTCACATCTGCCAGCTTCTCCAGTATGAACTGCAGCTGCAAGGAATCTGAAGGAATAATGTGGAGTTCTTGGCCTGCAATGAGCGAATGTCTTTCCAGATGCTCTTTAATTGTGGCATCAGGATCTTCAGCCCCATGAGGTAACGGCAGGGCGGGTGACTTTCTGCCCGCCTCCACCATGAGATTCGTTAAGCTACTTGTGGATACATAAGTAATGAACAGAAAAGCTGAAGATTGTGCATATTCACCCTCCCTACCGTCCAACTGAATTGTGCTGACTTTCCTGCCCACCACCAGAATTAGTCTCCAGAATGGAAAGTTCCACCCTATGATTTCTTTCAGCTTGGCATCTGAGGAGTGATTTTGTAGAGGTGCTTAAAATTATTAAACAAAGGTCATTACGTCAGCATGAGGACAGATTTGGCCCGAATGGACTCTGCAGGAAGACTAAAAGGTAGGACAGCTGATGAGCAGTGGCAGATGTTTAAGGAGACATTCAATTCCTCCCAACTAAAATTGGGAAGAAAGGTTGTCAGAGGGGGAAAAAAGCATCCATGGCTAAGCAAGGAAGTCAAAGATAAGATGAAGACAAAAACCAAGGCACACCATAATGTAAAGACCAGTGGAAGGCTGGAGGATTGGGAAACGTTTAAAGATCAACAAAGTCATAAAAAGAGCAAAGGTAAATTATGAAAGAAAACTAGTGTAAAATATAAAAAGGATAGCAAAAGCTTTTATAATTATATAACGAGAGCTCTTTGTATTACAGGCGGGGGACCAAGAAAGAGGGATAGGGGACCTACCGCTGAGGAGGGCGGAGGGGAGCTTTCGGTATCTGGGGATCCAGATAGCCAGGAGTTGGGGGACCCTACATAAACTGAATCTGATGAGTTGGTGGAGCAAATGGAGGAGGATTTCAAAAGATGGGACATGTTACCGCTCTCGCTGGCGGGTAGAGTGCAGTCGGTCAAAATGGTGGTCCTTCCGAGGTTTCTGTTTGTGTTTCAGTGCCTTCCCATCGTGATCACTAAGGCCTTTTTTAAGAGAGTAGGCAGGAGTATTATGGGGTTTGTGTGGGCGAATAAGACCCCAAGAGTAAGGAGAGGGTTCCTGGAATGCAGTAGGGACCGAGGAGGGTTGGCGCTGCCAAACCTGGGGAGCTACTACTGGGCAGCAAATGTGGTGATGATCCGCAAGTGGGTTATGGAGGGAGAGGGGGCGGCATGGAAGAGGATGGAGATGGCGTCCTGTAAAGGAACGAGCCTGGGGGCGTTGGTGACGGCACCGCTGCCGCTCTCCCCGACAAAGTATACCACGAGCCCGGTGGTGGCGGCAACGCTAAGGATCTGGGGCCAGTGGAGACGGCACCGGGGTGCAATGGGAGCATCGGTGTAGTCCCCGATCAGGGGTAACCACCGGTTTGTCTCGGGGAAGATGGACGGGGGGTTCCAGAGCTGGCATCGGGCGGGGATTGGAAGAATGGGGGACCTGTTCATCGACGGGACGTTTGCGAGCCTAGGGGCACTGGAGGAGAAGTTCGAGTTACCCCTGGGAAATGCCTTTAGATAAATGCAGGTGAGGGCTTTTGTGAGGCGACAGGTGAGGGAATTCCCGTTGCTCCCAGCACAAGAAGTTCAAGATAGGGTGATCTCGGGTGTATGGGTCGGGGAGGGCAAGGTGTCGGAAATACACCAGGAGTTGAAAGAAGAGGGGGAAGCGCTGGTAGAAGAGTTGAAGGGTAAATGGGAGGAGGAGCTGGGGGAGGAGATCGAGGAAGGTCTGTGGGCTGATGCCCTAGGTAGGGTTAATTCCTCCTCCTCATGTGCCAGGCTCAGCCTGATACAATTTAAGGTGGTCCACAGAGCGCACTTGACGGGGGTGAGGTTGAGTAGGTTCTTTGGGGTAGAGGACAGATGTGGAAGGTGCTCAGGGAGCCCGGCGAACCATGTCCATATGTTTTGGTCATGCCCGGCACTGGAGGGGTTCTGGAGAGGAGTGGCGGGAGCAATATCTCAGGTGGTGAAAGTCCTGGTCAAGCCAAGCTGGGGGCTAGCAATATTTGGAGTAGTGGACGAACCGGGAGTGCAGGATGCGAAAGAGGCCGGCATTCTGGCCTTTGCGTCCCTAGTAGCCCGGCGAAGGATCTTGCTAATGTGGAAGGAGGCGAAGCCCCCCCAGCCTGGAGGCCTGGATAAATGATATGGCTGGGTTCATAAAGTTGGAGAGGATTAAGTTTGCCTTGAGAGGGTCTGCGTAGGGGTTCTACAGGCGGTGGCAACCGTTCCTAGACTATCTCGCGGAGCGTTAGAGGAAGGTCGGTCAGCAGCAGCAGCAACCTTGGGGGGGGGGGGGGTGGAGGGGACATCCTGGGAGGGGGGGGGAGGGGGGGGAAAGGGGGGACTGCCTGGGAGGGTGGATGAGCAAGAGATAACATGAAGGGTTGGGGAAACTGGCACGTACGGGTGAGGGCCAGTGTACAAAGCTGTGTAAATATATCATTTTGCCATGTATATATCTTGCTCTGCGCGATTTCTCTTTTTTTTTTGTTGCGGGGGGGGGGGGGTTATTGTTTGTGAGGGAGAAAAATTGTGTTAAAATACTTTAATAAATATATTTTTTTTAAAAATAATTATATAAAGAGGAAGAGAGTAGCTAAAGTGAATGTTGGTCCCTTGGAGGATGAGTTAATAGTGTGGATCACAGAAATGGCAGAGACACTAAATCAGTATTTTGCCACAGGTGGAGGACAATAGTACCATCCCAATCGTAACAGGTAATGCAGAAGTAATAGAAAACGAGGAGTTTAGAACAATCTTCATCAATAGGGAAACGTTCTAAAATAATTATTGGAATTGAGGGAAGACAAGTCCCCAGGGCTTGATGGCCTGTACTCTCGGGTCTTAAAGGAAGTGGCAATGGAGAGTTGGTCCATTGGTTATAAAATATTTTAAAATTCCCTAAATGTGGGAAAGGTTCTAATGGATTGGAACACTGCTAATATATCCAAAAAGTGAGGGAGGCAGAAAGTTGGAAACTATAGACCAGTTAATTTAACTGGTCATTTAACTGTCATTGGGAAATTGTTAGAATCCATTATTAAGGAAGTAATATAAGGACATTTGAAAAGTCAAAATGCAATCCATCAGAGTCAGCGTGGTTTTATGAAAGGTAAATCATGTTTGACTAATTTGCTGGAGTTCTTCAAAGATGTAACAAGCAAAGTGGATGATGGGGATCCTGTAGCTGCAGTGTATCTGGACTTCCGGAAGGCATTTGATAAGGTGCTGCACAAAAGATTAATGCACAAGGTATGATCACATGGGATTGGGGTAATTTATTAGTCAAGGATAGAGGACCGGCTAACCAACAGAAGGCAGAGAATCATAAGAACATAAGAACATAAGAATTAGGAGCAGGAGTAGGCCATCTGGCCCCTCGAGCCTGCTCCACCATTCAATGAGATCATGGCTGATCTTTTGTGGACTCAGCTCCACTTTCCGGCCCGAACACCATAACCCTTAATCCCTTTATTCTTCAAAAAACTATCTATCTTTATCTTAAAAGCATTTAATGAAGGAGCCTCTACTGCTTCAGTGGGCAAGGAATTCCATAGATTCACAACCCTTTGGGTGAAGAAGTTCCTCCTAAACTCAGTCCTAAATCTACTTCCCCTTATTTTGAGTCTATGCCCCCTAGTTCTGCTTTCACCTGCCAGTGGAAACAACCTGCCCGCATCTATCCTATCTATTCCCTTCATAATCTTATATGTTTCTATAAGATCCCCCCTCATCCTTCTAAATTCCAACGAGTACAGTCCCAGTCTACTCAACCTCTCCTCGTAATCCAACCCCTTCAGCTCTGGGATTAACCTAGTGAATCTCCTCTGCACACCCTCCAGTGCCAGTACGTCCTTTCTCAAGTAAGGAGACCAAAACTGAACACAATACTCCAGGTGTGGCCTCACTAACACCTTATACAATTGCAGCAGAACCTCCCTAGTCTTAAACTCCACCCCTCTAGCAATGAAGGACAACATTCCATTTGCCTTCTTAATCACCTGTTGCACCTGAAAACCAACTTTTTGCGACTCATGCACTAGCACACCCAGGTCTCTCTGCACAGCAGCATGTTTTAATATTTTATCATTTAAATAATGATCCCTTTTGCTGTTATTCCTACCAAAATGGATAACCTCACATTTGTCAACATTGTATTCCATCTGCCAGACCCTAGCCCAAAATGGGTCTTAATTTGGTTGGTAAAATATAACTAGTGGGGTGACCCAGGGTTCAGTCCTCAGGCCCAAACAATTTACAATCTATATTAATGACTTGGATGCAGGGATAGAAGGTACTATAACCAAATTTGCAGATGACACTAAAATAGGTGGGTTAGTATGTTGCAATAAAGAAATAAGACATTTACAAATGGATATGAATAGGTTCAGTGAGTGGGCCAAAATTTGGCAGATGAAGTTTAATGTGAATAAATGTGAGGTTATCCATTTTGGTCAGAAAAATGGAAAGGCAACTTATTATCTAAATGGAGAGAAACTTCAGAGTGTTTTGGTGCAGAGGGATCTGGGTGCCTTCGTGCATGAATTGCAGAAAACTAGGATTCAGGTCGAGCAGATAATAAGGAAGACAAATGGAATTTTGGCACTTATTGCGAAAGTAATAGAGTATAAAAATAAGGAAGTGCTGCTGCAATTGACCTTGACATGGTGTCATTTAGTACTGGCCCAAACAAACATGGACGTAATGGCACCTAGGGGGTCTCCTAGGTAGTCGGTGGCCGCCGGGTGGTCGGGCTCTGGGCAGGGTGGTACCCTGGCACTTCTGCTGCCACCCAGACACATTAGCGCTGCCAGCCTGGCACCTTGGCACCACCACATTGGCACCCTGGCAGTGCCAAGGTGCCCAGATGGCAGCAGAAGTGCCAGGGATCAGGTCCAGGGGTGCCCTGCCCTTATGAGGTGGGGTAAGGGGGGCTCAGGGCCCCCCCCAACAGGTAAGTTAGGGTGTTGGGAGGGTCCAGAGTCCACGGTGATGATGCCAATGGGGGTTGAGATCAGGGCAGCATGTAAAAATGGAAGAAATTAAGCTAAATGCGGCCTTGTCAGGGATTTCCCCGCCAAGGCCAAAAATCCCAAAGTCCCGATTGATAGCGGGGTTGTTCTCGGCACGGTAGGCGCCAAGAAACCCCCCACAAAATGAGACTTTTCCCCCCTGTTAAATCGCACCCTGAGTAAATTTAAGGAGGAGATAGAGTTTTAATTAGTAATGGGTTGAAGGGTTATGGGGAACATGCAGGATAATGGAGTTGAGGCTGAGAGGAGATCAGCCATGATCGTATTGAATGCTGGAACATGCTCGAGGGGCTGAATTACCTACTCCTGCTCCTAGGTCTTGTGTTCTTCTGTAAGAGTTGGGGAAAAAAAATATATCCAAAATATTACTTCAAATTAAACCGTGGGAATATAACTAGGGACACGGATTCAAACATTGAAACAACATGAGCATGCCTGTACATGCATGAAATATGCAACCAGTTGGCACAGTACAATGCAATTTCTCTGTGTGACATAGACCAAATTTAGTTTGAAAAGCAGAAGAGACACATCGGAAGTAAATCAAGCCGTGTTAGCACATTTACTCTGACAAGTTACTTACTCACCTGCCCTGTGTTTCAGGTCATAAATAAGACTGCATTTACATTCTCAACCACCACTATCCCTGCTGCTTTAGTAAAGACTTCCTGCAGCAGGATCTCCAAAGCAGTATTAGTGAATGGTGTAGTTTTGCCTCTAGCATCTCTGAGTAGCAGGACATTTTAAAGAGAATGTAGCAAGGTACTCTAAAACCTGCTGTCAGCAGAGAACACAACCTGGATGATCTCATGGCACACCCAGTTAGTGCGGTGTGCCAGGAGCACAACAAAGTTTTTAAAAATCAACTGACCTTGCATTGTAGCATGGCACGCAAGTGCGTGCAGCTTTGCTGGAGTTTACGGACTGGGCCTACATTGTTGATTCCAAAATTTTAATTTGTTCCAAAAATTGAGACATAAAATAATTTATTTTTGGCAGAATATGGTTCAGAGCTGAAATGACTAATGTAGCAATGTGCAGAGCCAATGTGGCAACATTACGTCACCGTACAAAATACAACACAAAACAAAGATTTGCTGCACCATACACCAAAACACCGCACAAGGTCACGCACCACACCAAACAGGGCAAAAAATATACGGCGATATTTTCTGAGCAACCCGCTGCGAGGCAGCCTGCCATTGGCGGGCAGCGGGATCTCTAGTCCCGCCATTGTCAATGGGGTTTCCCGTTGAATGCACCCTTTGTCACCGGGAAACAAGTGGCAGGGGTGTCCTTTCGGTAGGACAGGAAGATCCCGCCGGCATGGGCGGCTGAAAATCTCGCCCACACTCTGGGGTAGATCTTTAGTTTGCGCAACATGAAAATGGTGATAACAAGTTGGCAGCCTGTTTGGCATCTCTCCCGATTTTTATTTGCACTGAAGTCCTTTAAGAACTGTTGGTTTGGCAGCCTAGAGTCTGAAGAAACTGACTGCACCATGCTCGACACTGTATTTGTGTTCAATCTAGTTTTACAAACATGTTTCAGTGTTGGGAGCACACCAGCGTCACATCCTTTATCAAAGATTTGAAATGGGAATCTCTGCAGCAAAGGAGGAGAAAAATAGACTGACCATTCTATAAAATATGGAATGGACTGGTGGGAATTAACAGAAACAGGTCTTGTACTGCTGCCTTCTGGCAATGACAAAACACGAGATAGTCATCCAGACCAAAGATCAAAGAATTTGGATTGCAGCAAAACAAAATACAACTTTAAGATTACACCTACCAAAAGACTGTTAATGTTGGATTTGCATAACAATGAAATGCATTCTTTAATTTGGTAATTAAGCACAGCTGTGGGAAGGATTGGGAATCATTGTAATCGTATATGAACCAGCTCATTCTGCACGTCTGGGGGAGGGGGTAGAAAAGTCAGAACTGGGAGAGTTTGTGATAGTGTTGTCTTGGAAAGAAATCCTGGTTTCAGTACTGAATTTTTGCAGACTTGTTTTTCCCTCAACATACAATTATTGGAACAAATAAAGACCAGCAGAATACTGGATTTGTATTGCCCAATTACCAGTATCAGCTGAGTGTTCAAAGTACTCCCAGATAGAAGATTGGAAAGTCCCATGATAGTTAACCGTAAATCTGCCATTTAAATGTAGCTTTCTAATGTTTGTGCTAAAACTTTTGGCTGGCAGGAAATTCCAATGAGTGCAATTTGAGCACAGTATATCTAGCCAATTGGTCCAGTACCAAACTTCCCAATCCTACTGCAAACTGGCATAACCGGTTGTCTGGCAAAGGGCTTAATTTGTCAATTAAATGCATCTTTGCTAATTGATTTTTGCATTTTAACCAACCCATTTTAAATGTTAAGACTAGAATTACCAAAAAAAGTTAACCTTTTCAGTTTAAAGCTAACTTTTTACAAAGGTGCGCTATTGGATGATCTGTGGAATCACATTTGCTTATGCTGTCACATGATCCTCCAATCTTGCTTGCATCATATGAGTAGGTGTAAAAACAAAATACTCAATGCTGGAAATTTGAAATAAAAACATGAAGTGCTGGAAGTGCTCAAGAGATCTGACAGTATATGTGGAGGAAAGAATAGAGTTTAACTGACCTCCATACTGGTTCTCTTGGCTCCTTCAAGGATGCTGATGTTATTATGCCTGTCCCCCCAGCTGATGCAGAGCTAAAGTACATTTGGATTTTGCAATGTATTTTAAGCTGTGTTGTTTAAGAGTCTCCCTGATGTAATGTCAATCCTTACAAACCTAAGTGATTAAGGTTTATTGCCTTAGTTGATGTATGCAAGCCCCCTGTAAGCTAATGTGAACTATCTCTCAGACAAGTATTGCAGATGTAAAATCTGGAGTCAGGCTACATGTCCACCTGGTGAGGAAGATAAGTAATTACCCACCTCTGAGAATGTACAGGCAAAGGACATCACATGAACCCTGTACCGGCCTCCCCGAACAGGTGCTGGAATGTGGCGACTAGGGGCTTTTCACAGTAATTTCATTGAAGCCTACTCGTGACAATAAGCGATTATTATTATGATGAAATGATGTCAGAGGAGATGTATGCCAAGAGACTGCACTTCAGCAAGGAAGCAATGGGATGCCTTTGTGAAATGTTAAAGGAAGACCTGAAGCTGAACTCTAACTGCCGCACTGCCATAAACAGTGAAGATGAAACTCACAACAGTTGTAGTGTGTTGTGCATTGCACAACTTTGCCCTTCAGTATGAACTGAGCATCCACCCGGAAGATTACTTGCAACTAGAAGTGGAGGAGCTGAAGGAGGGTAATATTGTGCCTGATGCAGGTGTACCTCCAGGCGTAGATGTGCAAGCCCAGACTCCAGGTGATACAAGGGCAGCTATGGCTTTTTGAACTGCCCCCTCCTCTCCCCCACCTCTATTTACCCCCCCCCCTCTATTTACAGAAAGCCAACAGAACTGTTGTGTTCAAGTTAAGTAATATGTTATTGATCGTTGTGTTAAAATGAAAAGATATATTTTGTTGCAAGAAATTGGGAAACGTTGAGGTAGTTATTAAACAAAATGTCATACAGCAGCTGCTCATGTTAAACATTAAGTTCAATGTTAACATGGTATCAAAGTTTTTTTATTGATAACATTATTTTTGTTAATGTTTTCCATTAAACTTAACAAACTTCTACAAATGTCTTATTGGAACATTAAATCACAACATTTAATTATGAGATAATTATAAATAAGCTAATTGAAGTAAACAGTAGAAATTTAATAATGCGAAACACAAATCAAAAACAGGTGGCAGAGTGGTTAGCACTGCTGCCTCACAGCTCCAGGGACCCGGGTTCAATTCCGGCCTCGGGTGACTGTCTGTGGAATTTGCACTTTCTCCCCCTGTCTGCATGGGTTTCCTCTGGATGTTCTGGTTTCCACTCACAGTCTAAAGATGTGCAGGTTAGGTAGATTGGATGTGCTAAATTGCCCTTAGTGTTCAAAAAAAAGGTTAAGTGGGGTTACTGTGTTACGGGGATAGGGTGGAGGTATGGGTTTAAGTAGGGTGCTCTTTTCAAAGGCTGGTACAGACTCGATGGGCCAAATGGCCTTCTGCACTGTAAATTCTATGATTCTATGAAATCAAATGTTACAAAGGTAGTGGCAGCAAAAAAGCTGTGAGGGGGTACTTTTTAAATCTTGGGCACGAGTTAACACCTAAAAAAAAAATCAGAGTCCCATTTTGGACACGTGTAGCGGGGTATTTCTCGGCACCTGCAGTACTGAAAATGACCCCGCTATCAAACAGGATTCTTATTTTGGCCACGGCGGGGAATGCCACACTGAGGCCGCATTTACCTCACTTAGCTTATCAGTGCAGGAAGTGATTGGGGGGCCATTTTTAAATGCCACCTCAATCTCTCAAGGCCTCCTTGGACTCCCCATTGCAGCCTCCAGACCCCACCAACGCCCCTCTTAGGGGGTCCTCGAGCCCCCTTCACTCCACCTCATAAGGGCAGGGCACCCTTGGGCCTGATCCCTGGCATAGGCAACCTAGCACCTTAGCACTTCCAGCCTAGCAATGCCACCTGGGCACCCTGGCAGTGCTAGCATGGCACTGCCTGGGTGACTGTGCCAAGGTGCCTGGGTACCACCATGCTCAGAGCCTGACCACCCAGGGACTTCTGTGGCCTGGGGGAGCCCCCACATCCTACCCCCAGGTATCATTGGATTGGATTTGTTTATTGTCACGTGTACCGAGGTACAGTGAAAAGTATTTTTCTGCGAGCAGCTCAACAGATCATTTATACATGGGAAGAAAAGGGAAGAAAAGAAAATACATAATAGGGCAACACAAGATATACAATGTAACTACATAAGCACCGGCATCGGATGAAGCATACAGGGTGTAGTGTTAATGAGGTCAGTCCATAAGAGGGTCATTTAGGAGTCTGATAACAGTGGGGAAGAAGCTGTTTTTGAGTCTGTTTGTGCGTGTTCTCTTTTGTATCTCCTGCCCGATGGAAGAGTGAGTAAGCCGGGTGGGAGGGGTCTTTGATTATGCTGCCGTCTTTCCCCAGGCAGCGGGAGGTGTAGATGGACTCAATGGATGGGAGGCAGGTTTGTGTGATGGACTGGGCGGTGTTCACGACTCTCTGAAGTTTCTTGAGATCCTGGGCCGAGCAGTTGCCTTACCAGGCTGTGCTGCAGCCTGATAGGATGCTTTCTATGGTGCATCTGTAAAAGTTGGTATGAGTTAATGTGGACATGTCGAATTTCCTTAATTTCCTGAGGAAGTATAGGCGCTATTGTGCTTTCTTGGTGGTAGCGTCGACGTGGGTGGGCCAGGACAGATTTTTGGACATGTGCACTCCTAGGAATTTGAAATTGCTAACCATCTCCACCTCGGCCCCGTTGATGCTGACAGGGGTGTGTACAGTACTTTCCTTCCTGAAGTCAATGACCAACTCTTTAGTTTTGCTGGCATTGAGGGAGAGATTGTTGTCGCTGCACCACTCCACTAGGTTCGCTATCTCCCTCCTGTATTCTGACTTGCGTTATTCGAGATCCGGCCCACTATGGTCGTATCGTCAGCAAACTTGTAGATGGAGTTGGAACCAAATTTTGCCACGCAGTCGTGTGTGTACAGGGAGTAGAATCGGGGGCTAAGTACACAGTCTTGCGGGACCCGGTATTGAGGACTATTGTGGAGGCGGTGTTGTTGTTTATTCTTACTGATTGTGCTCTGTTGGTCAGAAAATCGAGGATCCAGTTGCAAAGTGGGGAGCCAAGTCCTAGGTTTTGGAGCTATGATATGAGCTTGTAAAAAAAAAATCACCATACCATTAAAACAGTTGTGAAATTGTGCTTGTTGCCTTCAATACAAACCTGTAGTTTAAATCCCTGACATCAATGGGCATACCCTTAGTAGCCCTGTCATGAGGGGGAGCAGCTACATTTAAGCTGCGCCGCGCTAGGACTGGCTCAGAGTGCCCCAACATAGGCCCAAAGCTGCTGCTGGAGACAGAAGGTTTGTTACTATTTTTGAGCGCTGTTAAGTGAGCATTTTTCTACCTCGGCCATGGCTTCCCAATGATACACAGAAGTTATATTGTCTCTCCATGTTCTTCCTACCAAAATGCATCACCTTGCACTTCCCCACATTGAACTTCACCTGCCACCTATCTATCCACTCCACCAACTTGTCTGTATCCTTTTGAAATTCTACACTGTCCACTTCACAGTGTATAATATTTCCAAGTTTTGTGTCATCCACAAACTTTGAAATTGTCCCAAGCATACCAAGATCCAGATCATTAATATATATCAGGAAAAGCGATGGTCCCAAGTCTCACAAGTCTGTTGTGCGGCACTGTATCAAATGCCTTCTGAAAGTCCATGTACACCACATCAACAGCATTACCCTCATTGACCCGTTCTGTTACCTCCTCAAAAGACTCCAACAAGTTAGTTAAAAATGATTTTCCCTTTAGAAATCAATGCTGGCTCTTCCTAATCAACCCACATTTTCCCATGTGATTGTTAATTCTCTCCCAAATAATTTATTCTAGAAGTTTGTCCACCACTGATATTAAACTGATTGGGGTCTAATTGCTGGGGCTATCCTTACAACCTTTTTTGAACAAGAGTGCAACATTTGCAATTCTCCAGTCCTCTTGTACCTCCCCTGAGTCCAGAGAAGACTGGAAGATTAAGACCATTGCCCCTGCAATTTCCATTTGTACTTCCTTGCAAGTCCTTGGATGCATCTCATCTGGTCCTGGTGCCTTATCAACTTTCAGTCTGTTCAACGCTTCCTCCTTATCCATTTTGACCCCTTCTAGGGAAAGATTTCCTCACCTGTCACCATAGCCTAGGTAGCATCTACTTTGTTGGCAAAGACCAATGCAAAGTATTCATTTAATACCTCAGCCTTGTCCTCTGCCTCCTTGTATAAGTTCCTTTTTAGGTCCCTGATTGGTCCTACTCTTCATTTTACCACTTTTTTAAACTATTTATATGGCTGGAAAATACTTTGGGATTACCCTTTCTGTTGGCTGCCTACCTTTTCTCAAAAACCCTCTTTGCTTCTCTAATCTGAACCTTCTGTATTTAGTCATATGATCATGTGCTCCCTTGAAACGTGAGTCCAAAGATCCGTGCAGAGATTTCAAATTAATACAGGGCTACAATTGAAATGGAGCAACAAAGACTGACGAGCAACAACAAATGTTTTAAAAAACAATCAACGTAGCAAATATACAGAAGTGATTTGTGGCAACAAACGTGAGTAGCACTATGCAGGATATGTCAATGAAAGTGCAAAGTGCTCACTCACTTAGAAAGTCAATGGTTGGCAAGTATTCAAACATCAAGCATTAAAAGTGAAAGTGGAAACTTTAGATAGAAGCTTAGTTCAAAACAAAGCGCGACCGGCACGCAAACAAAATACGATCTTCGATACATTTTGTTGCCGAATTGCATTAATAGGCATTCATCCAATATCCTGCTGTTATGGGTGACCAAAGTTATATTGTTCAATGCAAACTTAAAAATCAAGTTTAAATTCCAATTGGCAAGAGTTTCAATTCTTCTATTTTAAGGTCTTACAAATTCAGATGTGTGCTCTGACTGTAGAACTAAACTAACATCGTGACAATGCTGGCAGGCACAAACCACTTTGTAGCAAGATAATTGTAACTTCTACTGTAACAAGGTTTCTCCATTATAACATTTAATTATATTTTAAATAACTTCAACAATTCTGCCTTTATTATCTTCTGTATGTGATTATTCCAAACATTTAACACTTATCAGTCTGAATGAAGAAACATTTTCTGGTTTCAATATTCATTTGTCATCGTTTTTCATTTATTTCATCTGGCTCTACTTTCCTTGCTTTATACACTTTATCCATCAATAGAATTTATTTTCCTCCGCCACCTTAATTTTCTACACATTTTGCCAATTTTATTGCAATGCAGCAAGACATATTTTATGCACAGTTAAAACCTGGTTCAAAAAGGTCTTACTTTGTTCCAAAATTAATGAACAGTATAAGACAACACAAACCATGAGGGAGATGAAAATATTGGTACAGTCATTAACACATCTATAAAGGTCAAAAGTTCATAAAATTTACTTTAATTCATGCGACAATCCGGATATGTTCAAGTGGCAACTTGGAAAGTATCCATCAAAGTAAAATAGAACTAAAACAGGGAAGAATTCCTGAAGGTTTATTGTAAGACATCGGGAGTGACTGGGCAGGGGGCGGGGGGGGTGGTGTCGCAATTCACAATCTACCTGCACCCATTTCCGTTGAAGACAGGAAGCATAGAAACCTTCTGCTGATTTATGTGTGAAACCCATTGCTCGCTGCCCACACAAGTGGCCGAACAGCATATGAGAATAGCACAGGTTCTGGCTGGCCTCCAGCTCTTGAAGACAGTCTGTCCCTATTAAAGGGAAGCTGCACTCTACTACTGATTGGCCTTGTTGCAAATGGATAGGATAGAAATTAAAAGAGAAGGCTTTGTGGTTTAGAGGTACAGGGCTGGAACCCTTAGTCATGGAAGTGAATAGAAGGAGAGATGTTGGGAGGGGATGTTCTCCATCGGCTGACACCGGAATCGGGAAACCCGATTGGGTGGAGAATCAGTTTTGATGACGAAATTGTGGTGGGTGCCGGTTTCACACCAAATCGCAATTATCCGTCGCCTCGACAGCGGTGTCAATGTGTTCCACTCCGCACGTACGGTAAATACCGTTGGCATATCATTAGCAGGCCTGAACCGGTATTTTCCGGGTCCTCCGCGATTCTCCACCCCCATTGGGGCGAATCCCCAATGGCGAGGTGAACTTATGCTTTTAAAAATCATGAAACTGGCGCTGTGGCTGCTGAGGGAGAGAGGAGGTAGGACATGGAGAGGCGCGTCTGTGGGATGCCAGTCCTGACACTGACCAGGCTGGCTGGAGGGGGGTGGCGACAGGAGGATGACAGACTGTGGGGCAGGGGTGACCTCCCACGGGACCGGGATGCCCAGGCACGGACCGCCATTGCCACGGCCTGCAAGGCAGCCACCTTGGCACACACCCTACTGAATGCCTACCTTGGCCCCAGGTTCTGCAGAGTGCCACTGGCTGTATGGGTGCTCCCAATCCACCAACCCCGCATCCACCCTCAGCTAAACCCGCCCCCCCCCCCCCCCCCCGCCCTCCACCACCACCGGCTGCCATCCACCAGCATTATGCGGCCCACCCAGCACAATGCCCACTGTTACCCCTACAGTGGGGGCGGAAAGCATACTGCTGGCAAGGGCAGCACCAGCCGACAGTACCCTTGGCAGCAGGGATGGGTGCCAAGGCCAGATGCCCCCACAGTGCCGGGGGTGCAGAGAGGATGGGGGAGTCGGACATTCGGGGGCAGAGTCTGAAGTGCCAACCGGGGCCACCGTATACCTCGTTGGACCTGGTTGGGCATGGGGGTACGCAGCATGCTACAATTTCACCCCCCTGTAGACAATGGATGTTGGAATTCAATCAGCAATGGTGGCCTTCCTCCTAATCACCGCAGCCCTGGGGGATGCCCTGCGGCTGTACGGGCTGGAGCTGCTTGAGCAGGAGGAAGCTGCAGCAGGGGAGTGTGCAGCAGTGGAACAGGAGACAGCCGCTCAGGATGGAGAGCCAGCCAGCCAACAGGCCGAGGAGGAGGTGCAAAGAAGGTTCCGCATGAAGCCTCGTGTGTATCGGCAACACCTGTCACACAAGGACCTGCCAGACTGGACATGCCGACGAAGTCGCTGACTGAGCAGGGGGACAGTGTGACATTTATGCCAGATGGCACACCTGGCACCACGGAGGAATGGGCGAAGATACCTGCTCCCGATGGTCGTCAAGGTTATGGTCATCCTGAACCTCTACGCCATGGGGTCCTTCCAGGTGCCGAGTGGGGACCTGTCCGGGATTTCACAGAACTCGGTGCACAGATGCACCCGCATCGTCACAGAGGCCCTATATGCCCAGTCAGCTCAATATATCCATTTCAATGTGGACCGAGCCCACCAGAATGCCCGGGCAGCGGGGTTCGCCACCATCACTGAGATGCCCCAGGTCCAGGGGGCAATCGATGAGATACATGTCATCCTATCAGCACCTGCAGATGACAGGCCGCTCTACAAAAACTGAAAGGGGTCCCACTCGATGAACGTGCAGCTGGTGTGTGACCTTCAGCTGTGCATCAAGCACATCTGCGCCCGATACCCGGGCAGTGTGCACGATGCCTTCATCCGAGTACACGCAACGATTCCCGGCCTCGTCAAGATGCCCCCTCAGCTAGGGGTTGGCTCCTGGGCAACGAATTACCCACTGCAGTCCTGGCTAATGCCACCTATCCGGAAACTACAGACCGATGTGGAGACTCGCTTCAACCACGCCCATGTGACGGTGCTTCGGCATTCTGAAGATGCAGTTCAAGGTGCCTGGACCACTCTGGTAAGACACTGGGAGGGTCGCCCGCATTATGGTGGCCTGCTGTGTCCTCCACAACATCATACAGCAGAGGGGCGACATGCTGGAGGAGAAGGAGGAACACCAGGCTTCTGATGAGGAGGATGCAGGGGAGGGTGAGGATGAGCAGGACATGGGGCCCAGGCAGGCACGGGAGGCTGCGTGATGTATGCGTAAGGGCCAATGTGCACAGGATGCTCTGATCGGCTCCAGGTTCACGGACTGGGGCAGGGGGAGGAGCGGACTGGCCAGGAAAATGGACACCGCATCTCTCCCCCGCCCGATCACCCTCCCCCGCCTTCAACCCTCTCCGTGTTACATACCTGCCGCACAACTGGGGTGCGGGCCCTGGGTTGGCAGTAACAGCGGGTCTGCCCCATGGGATGTAGGATGATGACAACCAACTCTGCGATTAGCTCTGGTGCCCCGTATGCGTGTGGTTGAAATGAGTCTCCACGTCGGTCTGTGGCCTTCATATAGGTGTCATCAGCCAGGACCACAGTGGGTAACCCATTGCCCAGGAGCCAACCCCCCAACTAGGGGGGGTGTCTTGACAACGTCTGACTCCTGCCCACGGGATCACTTTCTACTGTTCACCTGGGTGATCCCTGCTCGCAAGTTGGCCATTCATCACACGGTTCCATTGAATTCCCTGGGGTGGCAGTGGTGGGGATGGTGGGTGGGGTGATATGATGTACACATCAATGTATATCGTTGTTTATCAATGTATATAGTTGTTTATCAATGTATATAGTTATCGGTACAATCTCCGATCATCAGGTGGCATTAGAGATCTACCATGTGACTTGAGACATCTGCCAGTTGGTAGTAAGTCGTACAAGAGGCCAGTTGCACTTAGAGTAGCTCCAGGAAAATTCACTGAATTCATTTAGTAGCCATCGTCTGTATTATAGTTCGTTATTTATCTTTCCACGTTTTTGTTAATAAATCCTGGGCGGATTCTGTGATCCTGAGGCTAGGTGTTGACGCCGTCGGAAACGCCGTCGCATTTCTTGACGGCGTCAACACGGCTCAGGATCAGCAATTCTGGCCCCAACAGGGGGCCAGCACAGCACTGAACTGGTTCACGCCGCTCCAGCTGCTGATCCCGCTGTCAAATGGGCGCTGCGGGATCCATGTATGCGCAGTGGCACTGGCGCCAACGTGCGCATGTGCAGTGGCTTCTTAAACGTGCCGGCCCCGACGCAACATGGCGCAGGGCTACAAGGGCCAGCGCGGAAGAAAGGTGGGCCCCGATCGCGGGCCAGGCCACCCCTGGGGTCGGACGCCCCCCTCACCCGCCCCCCCCCCTCCACAGGCCTCCCCCGACCCTTTCACGCCAGCTGAGAGCAGGTGTGGACGGCGCCGGCGGGACTTGGCTTTTTTACGATGGCCGCTCGGCCCATCCTGGTCCGAGAATCGCGGACCGGCCGTGTATAGCGGCCCCCAACCAGCGCCGTGCCAACCACGCCGGCGCCAATGGTGCCGATTCTCCGCTCTGTGGAGAATCGCGTTGTAGCCATCTGGGATGGCCACGTCCCGATTACAAAATGGACACTTGCAAAGAATGCAGGAAAAATTGGACAATACCGAAAAAACAAGCAGGGGCAAGGTCTGTCTGTTGATTAGAGCTGTAGCTCTCAGACAGGACCGGTACTGCAGAACCATCTACATACTAATGAGCCATCCCCGGGAACAAAAGGATAGGTAAACAATGCTAAGACAGACACCCTGGCGCCAGAGGAGACTAAAACAAAGCAGACCAATGGCCACTTAGGACACGCCCAGCAACCAGGGAACCCACCCCTCTATTGGAGGAAAATCGATAAGGACAATTGGGAAACGGCCCAATTAATTGGGGCCAAGTTCAAGGCCCGCCCAAAAGCGCGCAAAGCCCTTTTGGGTATAAAAAGGAGTCCCCAAGAGAGAATTGCTCCCTTGGCCTTGGCTCTCAGCGAGGAGAGACCTGCAAAAGCTGCTCCAGACCAAGTAAGTTCCAAGTCAACGCACGCTACGAGATAGACGCTCCTTTTTCTGAGTGTATTTGACTGTGTGTAAATAAATGAGCATTGCTTTTGAACTTACTAACTGGTGTATTGAGTCTTTGATCAGTATTCGGTTTTGAACCTGGTGGCGGTATCGAAAGATACCTGGCGACTCTTGAGCAAACGTAATTAAACAGAGCCAAATTAAGAGACAACAGCAAGTTAGCAACATTTACTGGCAACATCTGACGGGACTCGACTTAGAAGTGGCCTAACCACTCTGAGAGAACCGAAATTTGAATTGAGAATTCAATTGGAGACTGAAAAACCGCAAGCGTAAGAACAGTACTGACCAAGCCTCCGAGATTCGGAAGTGTGTTAATGCATGTGTACTAACAGGGACATGAGGTAAACCTGAGAGATTTTGTTGCGTAAAACTGTCGGGAGTTTACGATGGCCGCTCGGCCCCATCATACCTGCCAGTCACAATCTGGGCCACAAGCTCACCTACCTTGTTCCGTACACTGCGCACATTTAAATATAGCACCTTTAATTCTCTATTGACCATCCCTTTTTGTTTTCTTAGTGTGGTGGACCTTGGTTTACTGAGCCTTTCCATACACTGTGTCATATTTTGTGGGATGGGGACTATCGTAACCTCTCCTGAGTTTTGTCTTTTTGTGCTTTTTTGTATTCCTAAGCAGCTACGCTTCCCACTGATTACTTCACCTCTTGGTTCCTTGACTTTCCCTTCCCCCCCAATCTTTAGTTTAAAGTCCTATTGACCACCCTATTTACTCTTTTCGCCAGAACACTGGTCCCAGCTCGGTTCAGGTGGAGACCATCCCAACGGTATAGGTCCCCCCTGTCCCAAAACTGATGCCAGTGTCCCATGAAAAGGAACCCCTTTTTCCCACACCACTCTTTCAGCCACGTGTTAACTTCCCTTATTCTTGCCTCCCTATGCCAATTTGCACGTGGCTCGGGCAGTAATCCGGAGATTATGACCCTTGAGGACCTGTTTTTTAATTTGAATCCTAGCTCTTTATAATCTCTAAATTTATGTGGATGGATCCTCCACAGTGTTAAATGGAAAACAAATTACTGGTTGTGGTATTTAAGTAGAGGATGCGCAGGGACGTGCCCGCGATGAGATTTCACTAAAGTTGCCAGGACACTTAGGCTTGCATGCAGCAGAGCTGGCAGCGATCGCTTACATTGTAGACCACCCAGACTCGTTCCCGACCCCAGCAGACATCTATTCGGACAGCTTGTATGTCTGCAATAGTTTGACGGAATTCCTACCCCTGTGGGAAACAAGAGGATTTGTTTCCGCAGACGGTAAACCCCTACCCTCAGCCCCATTACTCCGTCATTTCTTAGAGACAGCGAAGGATAGAAAATATAGAATAATTAAGGTTTGCAGTCATCACCGTTCTTCCCCCCCTGGTAATGTTAAAGCAGACGCCCTAACAAAGGCAGGCTCCAGGCATGGTTATTTTTGGAACCCCCCCGAAAGCACCCCAGTACATGCAGTTCAGGTCTCACAGACCAATATTCAGGATCTAGCGAAGGCACAGAAAGAGGACGAGAAACTCAGGGAAGTTTTAAAGGGAGCCTTCCCAGCCTCGTATGATAAATAAAAGAATGCAATAACCACACATGACGGTGTGATTTTAAAGGATGGCATTTATATAGTTCCCAGCCAGGACAGGAACCAGATCATTTGTCAGTTCCATGACAATCATGGACACCAAGGAATTGAACCCACCCTAGCCCACCTCCGACCGCTCTGCTGGTGGCCTGATTTAAAAGCCGATGTAATGCACTACATAGAGAATTGCTTAATCTGTGCCCAGAACAATCCGGACAGATATGCGAAAAAGGCTCAACTTAGTCATACTCGCCCCGTTAATGGACCCTGGACAAATCTACAGATAGACTATATAGGACCCCTACCCCCTTGCAGAAATGGTTATAAGTATATGTTGGTGGTCATTGACACCTTCACAAAATGGGTGGAAGCTTTTCCATCGCGAACTAATACGTCCAAGACAACGGCTAAAATATTAACACACCACATCTTTACAAGATGGGGACTCCCCCGCAGTATAGAATCCGATCAAGGCTCCCATTTCACAGGGCTTGGAATGAAAAACGTCCTCACGATCTTCGGCATTCGACAAAAGTTTCATATCGCATACCACCCCCAGTCAAGTGGTTTTGTAGAGAGGATGAATAGGACATTAAAATCCACACTCAGGAAAATGGTACAGCAGAATAACAGCACCTGGGATTCAGTTCTCCCATTTGCTTAAATGTTTATAAGAAACACGGTATCCACGTCCACAGGATATACCCTCCACACTCTCATGACCGGACTGGATTTATTAGGACTGGATTTGGCCAGCCCCGCAGTCACAGCCCTCACGCATGAAAATGCGGTCCAACAATTGATACAGAACATAAAGGGAGCCCAACTCGCAGCAGCTGTGAGACTTGGAATCAGGAAGAAACAGAGCAAGGCTTGTTTCGACAAAACAGTACACGCCACTAAGTTTGCAGTTGGGCAGCATGTGATGCTTTCCCTATACAACCCCAGTTCATTCCTTTCCCCTAAATTCTCCGGACCGTACTCCATTTCGGACAAAGTCAGCCCCTCGGTATACAAAATTGCATATCCCAATGGTAAGTCTGCGTGGTTTCACATAAACAAGCTCAAGGCTTATGGCTCGCAGAATAGCCACACGCACCACATCTTGCTCACAGCAGCAGACGATCATGCCTCACCCACAGATGCTGATTTCCTACCCTCCCCCACCCAGTCCAGCCCGCCCTCAGACACGACTTCAACTCCACCCCCAGAGGCACGACTCCGCCTCTCCCTTCCTTCAACCAGCAGCGACAGCGACAGTGATAGCGATCACGATGACGATAGCCACAGCCCACCACGTTATGACTATACCCCTGCACCAGGCCCCACTCCCAGCGATTCCGAGCATGATTCCACTGACCCCTTCGAGATTACGTATATCAAAGCCCCTGACCCAAACCCACTGCCCGACGATTACGGATTGAAACCTAGTAGCTCCAACCTCGACACACGATTCTGGCACCAAGACAATTCATTCAGGCTCATCCGGAATGATGAGATGGACCCCAATTCGCCCCAAGCAGCTTTAGCACGGTTACTACAGTCAAGAGTTTGGCAGCCGGGAGAAGATGATGACATAGAGTCTGACTCCCACCAAACAAATCCCTTCGCGACCCTGTTCGCTATTGAGCAGTGAGGTGTCCAGATGAAATGAAATGAAATGATGGAGAAAATGGAACTGATGGAGAGATACGGTGTCCTTTCTGATGGAACCTGCACCATGTTTGTTGTATGTTTGTTCGTCAGTGTTAATGTTAAGTGTTGTGTGTAAACTTGAAACTTTTTCACGGCCCCCACTCCATTAACGCCCCCTGGTGTTAATGGAACAAGTTTGTCCCCAGACAACCGTTCACAGGAACTAGTTTATCGACAGACACTATTCATAGCTACTTTCCTGATTCGATCACGAGAGGTAGCCCCCACGACGACCACATCCTTACCCGTTCTTGCCGGTTGCTCAGGCAGTGGAGAAACGGCACTGGTCCCCGCCCTGCCTGAGGACCCCCCCTCTGGTCAGCTACGCTCGGGTAGAGCACAAACGGTATTGATCACCGTCCTACCCGGGGATTCCATCCATTTCTTACCCGCCGCGGTCCATACGCACCCCATTTTAGCACTTTCAGTTCGAAATTCTGTTGTTTGGTTTTGGCAACCCTTAGGTTGCTTCCGTGTGCTATTTACATCCTCAAACACTAGGATGGTAGATCGCACAGGCTGCGAGACAGCTCGCACACTATCAGTATTTTTCTCGGATGTCTTGTCCCAAATATTTGGTTTTTAAAAAAAATGAGGGAGTCACAGAAGGTGACCAATTATAAAGGGAGATTGGCAACAAAGGACAGACAGACAGGCATATGAGATCTTAAGCAAGATAATAACAGATATTATGCTTGTGTTCACAGAACTCCGGAACCTCAGGAACCCCAGAGGAAGACAAAGAAGAAGACAGGAAGACGAAAAGATGAAGACGACCTCCATCTTGTTCACCTGGATCTTAGCGGGATCCCTTCAGTTGCGCGTGGATGCTACCCCCCTGACCCCTACCACACAAGCCGTGAATGATTCCCACCGCTGCAATACACAGAACCCCGAGATAGCTAGCCCCGCGACAGCTAACAATACCCCGACCTGGTGTGATAAGTTTATCACCTGGTACTCACTATCGTATGTCGTAGAAGCCCTCTTAGTACTGGCGATACTTTGCAGTGTCATGCAGACACTTAGAGTCAGGAAATGGTGAAAGAGAGCCTACCGCTCTTGCACCCCGGTATACAGGATTAGGTCCCCTATTTTCGGATTTCACCAAACCCCCGAACCCCTTGACATGAATTAAAGTGCATCTGTTTTTCTTTATGTATTCGGTTAAATAAAGAAATGTAAACCTCTGTGTCTGACTGCCAGGCCAGAGAAATTTGTGTGCTGCTATTTTGTACAGTTTAAGATGTTGTAGATTTTTGGAATTGTTTGAGTGAGGATAGTTTATTGAGGATAGTTAGCGGTTCCAGTTTTTTTATTTTTCTGTAATGCATGCATTAATGTCATAGCGCCCCGTAGAGTTTTATAATAATGTATGTATTTTAAATGATTTAGGTAAAATTATGTTTCATAGAATACGGCAGAGTAGAGCCTGATTATGGGTGCCCCGTTTGGTCAGAGGACGAAGACGACGCAGTAATGTGATGCTTCACGCTTCGCATTGAGGATCACAAGGAGGGAGTGTAGCCAGCTGGGATGGCCACGTCCCGATTACAAAATGGACACTTGCAAAGAATGCAGGGAAAATTGGACAATACCGAAAAAGCAAACAGGGGCAAGGTCTGTCTGTTGATTAGAGCTTTAGCTCTCAGACAGGACCGGTACTGCAGAACCATCTACATACTAATGAGCCATCCCCGGGAACAAAGGGCAACATTTAGGTAAACAATGCTAAGACATTCACCCAGGCGCCAGAGGAGACTAAAACAAAACAGACCAACGGCCACCTAGGACACGCCCAGCAACCAGGGAACCCACCCCTCTATTGGAGGAAAATCGATAAGGACAATTTGGAAATGGCCCAATTAATTGGGGCCAAGTTCAAGACCCGCCCAAAAGCGCGCAAAGCCCTTTTGGGTATAAAAAGGAGTCCCCAAGAGAGAATTGCTCCCTTGGCCTTGGTTCTCAGCGAGGAGAGACCTGTAAAAGCTGCTCCAGACCAAGTACGTTCCAAGTCAACGCACGCTACGAGATAGACGCTCCTAGTTGCTATCCTGTAAACAGCTCAACCCAGCAGCCTCAGACCGAGCAACGGCCATTGTTCCTCTGACTGAGTGGGCACCCGAAGCTAAGTATAGGCTTTTAGTAATAGTGATAGTTTAGGTTGTAGAGTTTGATGCATGAGTAGATTTGACTGTGTGTAAATAAATGAGCATTGCTTTTGAACTTACTAACTGGTGTATCGAGTCTTTGATTAGTATTCGGTTTTGAACCTTGTGGCGGTATCGAAGGATACCTGGCGACTCCTGAGCAAACGTGATTAAACAGAGCCAAATTAAGAGACAACAGCAAGTTAGCAACAGCGTGCCGGCGTCGGGGCGGCGTGGTGTGATTCACGCCGGCTGCGGGGACTCTCCGGCCCAGCCCGGGCTGAGAGAATCCCGCCCCACCTTTCTAATTAAATAACTAGATGTTCTGTGTACATCATTACCATGGTCATAACACAAAACACAACAGGGTGAGGGGGGGGGGGGGGGGGGGGGGGGAGGACTGCGGTCCCTGAGCCAATTTCCCCCACCACCAAGCCCGCTCTGCGGCTGGCCAAGACCAGCCCAGCTCTCACGGTCACCTGATAGAGAACCGAGGCAGGTTGCAACATTGTGAACAGTTGTTTAATGTGACAACATATGTACAGATTCGTCACTAGCCCCTATCACTAAACTGTGCCCTACACCCATGCCAACTTAACTGGTGTCTATTTTTCCGGCCTTAACGCTACCTCTAGTTGGATCCCCAGATGGTACATCAGGAGTGGAGGCGGCCTGATGTGATTCCCACCCTGAGACCTGAGTCCTCTTTTGTGGCATGCTCTGGGGTGACTGGGCCCTCTGCTGCTCGGGTGTTCCAGGTGGTGTGGTGCCGCTCTGTTCTGCCCACTGACCACCAGATGCACCAGGGACAGGAGGGAGGTGGAGGGTTCTGGCACCTCCCCTGCAGGGGTCACCGACCCGGGCCGCATCACCTCCTCCCTCAGGGATGCCCGATGGCCCCCGGGCTACTCCATGTTATGGGAGTGCAAGTGGAACTATCCCCTGAGGCTCCCCCGGCACCTGGCGCTGGCAGTCCTGGAGGCCCACAGCCATCTTGGCAAGTGTCTGCATGCTCGCGACCATGTAACACAAGATGTGGACCACCCCCGTCTGGGACTGCGCCACATCACCCATTGACTGTGCCACCACCTTCTGGGTCTATGCCACATCAGCCAGTGACTGCGCCATCTCCCTCTGTGTCTGAGCCACATCAACCAGCGCAATGCCTCCGGTGCTCTCAGCCATGACCCGCTGTGACTGGGCCACGCTCAGGGGCACCGCTGCAATGTCCAGGTGTCTCTGGCACACGGCTGCCTGTGAGAAAGCAGCCGTGACCTGGCCCCAGGCCTTAGACATGGTGATCCACACCACACCCCTCACTCGCTAGGCCTCCACCGCGGACACCACCCTTGCAATGTTGACCAGGTGGCTCGGATGGTTGGCACCACCTCCTGCTCCTGCATGTGGTTGGACTCCTCCACCTGTGCTTGCTGACAACCCCTCATGCAGTCCCTGGATCTGCGCCTGCATCTCTACTCTCGATGGATCTAGAACATAGAACATAGAACATAGAACAATACAGCGCAGTACAGGCCCTTCGGCCCACGATGTTGCACCGAAACAAAAGCCATCTAACCTACACTATGCCATTATCATCCATATGTTTATCCAATAAACTTTTAAATGCCCTCAATGTTGGCGAGTTCACTACTGTAGCAGGTAGGGCATTCCACGGCCTCACTACTCTTTGCGTAAAGGACCTACCTCTGACCTCTGTCCTATATCTATTACCCCTCAGTTTAAAGTTATGTCCCCTCGTGCCAGCCATTTCCATCCGCGGGAGAAGGCTCTCACTGTCCACCCTATCCAACCCCCTGATCATTTTGTACTGCGCCATCTGTCCGTTCCAGAAGTCTGAAACCCGCCTGGATGGCAGCTAGTCCCTGGGCCGGCCCGCCCTCCGACTGTCTGCCCCTTCGGGAGTTCCTACCTCCACCTGATGTCCCAGAGTATCTGTGTGGTGAGCACCAGAGAGTGTCCAGGAGCCTCTTCACTCAAGTGCTCCGCAGGGGCCGCAGGTCTGACGGTCCTCTTCCAGTCTTCTCCCACTCCCTGCGGTTATGGGCAGCCTTCTCCTCGGGGGGAGGGGGTGGCGGTTGGTGTCAGGGGCACAGTGCTGTCTACTCACCCTAGGCCGCCCTGAAGAAGTCATGCAGTTTTTTACGGCACTGCAGGCCAGTCCGGACGGTGTTGCTGGTGGTGCTTACCGCCTCTGGCACCTGCGCCCAGGCACGGTGAACGGTGGCGGCTGTCAGTCTCCTTCACGGACTGGGATAATGGGTGGCCTGCCTCTCTTCCATGGTGTCCAGCAGTGTCTCAAGCTTGGCGTCCGTGAATCTTGGGGCCACTCTCCTCGCTGCCATCTTGTTAGCTGGGATGGTGTGTGTGGGGAGTGAAGTGTGGATATGCGGCTGCAGCTTGTCAGCTTCCTGAGTGTCAATTGCGAAACCGGCGAATCCGGCACCGTTTCTCATTGGAATTGACTCTGTTCCACGTGGCACCGATGCGAGCCCCTCAATGGTCACTGAACCAGTCCAGGTGTGGTGCCAGCTTTACTGTTGTAGAAGTCCCCGAAATCTGCTGAGTAGTACTACACGCCGTATGCTTCTCCCAATGCCTGTGTCTATGTATTTACATTGTGTATTGATGGACATCCCATGTTTTTCCATGTTTGGAGCGATCTGCCTGGACTGTACGCAGAACAATACTTTTCACTGTACCTCGGTACACGTGACAATAAATCAAATCAAGAAATCCTGCCCCGCCCGCAACACTTAGCCTTAGGAACGGAGAATTCTGCTGGATGTGTTCCCACAAGGAGCCAGGGCCCAAAGGAACTGGGAACAGGTGGCCAAGGGGGTCAAGTCCCAGAGTCTGGTCCCAAGGACCTGACAGTAGTTTAATTACCTCATGGGAATAACCAAGTTTTTCACTTGACATCTCTTGCCCATCACACCATCAAATTCTCACACTTATAATCACTCCAGCATTCACCCATCAGCACTCCCTAGACTTGTGCCTTACATTCAAATACTTCACTTAACCCTCACACACATAATGTTGGCAGCATCACGCCCACCTCCCACTGCTTCTACATAACTCCAGCCATTCAGCATGGCAGGCACATCACCCAAACATAACTCGATAACTGACATTCTTTCCACTGTCTTGCAGGACAAGAGGGCATGAAATAGAAGGGAGTAGCAGAGACCTGGGGGGGGGGGAGGGGGGGGTGGGGGCAGAGGTGCAGGCTCACCTTCATTCTCCGATGTAGGTGATAGTGTTCTGCATCATGGGGTCAGCTACAAGAGGGCTTATGGCACCCAACATCACTGAGAGTATTCAGGATGATGGTCTGTTACTGTCTCTTCCCCTTCTCAATTCATACTTCAGCCTTATCCTGTGTATAGCAATAGGTTGCAAGCTGCAGATGGGAGTTACTATGGACCTCTTGTTTTGTCCCCTATCCCCCACCCCCACCAGACCCAATTTCAGAATAGTTAGACTCTGGCTGATATTGCTCTGGGGCTGAAAGCCAGTTTAAAGACACGAGAAATGAATTGGGAGTTTTGTGTTACAGCTTGTGACCAGCAGCAGAACACATCGGGTGTGATTTAATGGAAAAGTTTCTAAATGTGGCAGTGAGCAGGAACTGTCATGAGCTTCCCAAAGCTCGGCCTGGTGAGGCCGTCACTACTATAAAATTATAAATTGGTCCACTTAATGAAGCCCCACGGGCTTCACGGCGCAAACGATGGTCCTGCTGGCTAATAGGGGCTGTTTAGCACAGGGCTAAATCGCTGGCTTTGAAAGCAGACCAAGGCAGGCCAGCAGCACGGTTCAATTCCCATACCAGCCTCCCCGAACAAGCGCCGGAATGTGGCGACTAGGGGCTTTTCACAGTAACTTCATTTGAAGCCTACTTGTGACAATAAGCGACTTTTATTTCATTTCATTCATTCGCCGGGACTGCGCTCCGAGCCTCCTGTTAACAAGGAAGAGCAGCTCCCTTAAACTGCTCCTGCACAGCCAACGCCAATCAGCTCACAGCCAGGCCTCCGAGAAGACCAGCCCCACGATTCGAGGATGCCAACCTGGGCAGAATACTAGATTTAGCCGAGGCCAGGCGGGATGCCCTGTTTCCTTGAGGGTCTCGGAGTGTCTGCCACAGGGCAGCCAGTGCGACCTGTGAGAAAGTGGCAGTGGCCGTCAGCTCAGGGTGACCAGGAGGACCGGCGCCCAGTACCATAAGAAGGTCAGCGACCTCCACCAGGCCGCATGGGTAAGTTGGCATGGGACCCCCAAACTCCCCCCAGAGGCTACTGGCGCGGGAGGTAACGCTGGCAACTCATGGCACCTAGGCCAACACTGCTAGGGTGGAGACCACAGTGCAGAGCCTGGTGCACGACGTCGGCAGCAAGAAAGCAGGTGGCCAAGGCATTTCTCAGTCAGTGATGCCCATGACTGAGCACCTCGACAGCATGTCCCAGTCACTGAGGGACGTGGTTCAGTATTAGGTGGCTGCAGTGCATGTCTGAATCTTGGATGGTCATTGCCGAGGCCCTCCAGAGCGGTCACTAGGGGAGGTCTCGCAGTCCCATGTGGGCATAGCCGAGGCGTTGCAGGACATGTCCCAGTCTTAAGTTGGCATAGCCGAGGTATTGCAGAGCATGACCAGGTCACTGGGGGACATGTCCCAGTTGCAGGACGGCTTTGCCTGGTGGCTCCAGAGCATGTCCCAGTCACTGAGGAACATCGCAGAGTGCATCAACAACATGCTGCAGACATTGGGAAGCCGCCAGGGCTGGCAGAGCCAGATGACGCAGGGGCAGCGGTCCCGAGGGGGGGTTCTTTGTTTTTTGGGGGTTGATTGATCGGGGCAAGGATAAGCCGGTTCTTTGGGTGCGAGGACAGGTGTGTTAGGTGCTCAGGGAGCCCAGCAAATCACACCCATATGTTCTGGGCATGCCCAGCGCTGGAGGAATTTTGGAAGGGCGTAGCGAGGACGGTGTCGAGGGTGGTAGGATCCAGGGTCAAGCCGGGCTGGGGGCTCGCAATATTTGGGGTGGCAGAGGAGCCGGGAGTGCAGGAGGCGAAAGAGGCCGGAATTCTGGCCTTTGCGTCCCTGGTAGCCCGGCGAAGGATTCTCCTTCAATGGAAAGACGCGAGGCCCCCAAGCGTGGAATCCTGGATCAGCGATATGGCAGGGTTCATTAAGTTGGAAAGGGTGAAATTCACCTTAAGGGGATCGGTACAAGGGTTCTTCAGGCGGTGGCAACCGTTTCTAGACTGGCAGAACGTTAGAAGCTGGTCAGCAGCGGCAGCATCCGGGGGGGGGGGGGGGGGGGGGCGGTGGTTTGGTTTGTTTTTTCGTTTTTTGTTTTTTTCTTGAGAAGGTGTGTATTTTTGCCTTCGTGTTGCTGTTAATTTATTATTTATGTATATGGGGCGGGGGGGGGGGGGGGTTGTTTTTTTCTTTCTGTATTTTGTTGCTGATATATTGTGAAAATTTGAATAAAAATTATTTTTTTAAAAAATAGATTGTTGAGGTCCACACTGTGAGAGTAGCAGTGAGCAGTTGCTCTGGGGAGCATGAAGCTGTTGTCCTCTCTCAGGAGGACTGCATTTGTGCGTGTATCACTGTCAATCCACCAGTGCTCTTGCTGTTGACTGTCAGCCAGCCAAGACTGTTGTAGCTTATGTCAAGGTGGTGCAGTGTGAAACTGGATCCTCTCGACACAGAATTACTCCAAGAAGATCATCCGGAGGACTGGAATTTTCTGGGCCCTTTGGGGGTCGACTGGGATGAGGGAAGGCTAGCAAAATGGTGGGGGATGTATCTGGAGGGGTTGCCTGTTTCTTTCTGTTGCTATGCTACATTGCTGGCAGTGGAACTTTTGGCAAATTGGCCACCAGCTGGTGGACAATTGAGTCACTTAAGTGGCCAATTAAAGGTCACTTCCCATTTCCATGGATTTTACCAACATTGGGAAAGCCTACTCCCACCTTGTGGGGAAACTGCCAGGTGAATCTTGGCTCCAGTGCAGGGGCGCAGACCTCCTTTATGGGCACACCATGGTCCAGAGATACATTCCCATACTGGTATTTACCCTCCTCCACCTCTGCCACCAGCACAGCCTCCCAACCTCCCCACATGGCAGAGGCATCCCCGAGATAGGCACTGGAGGAGTGCATATGGATAAATTGTTCATTTTTGATGGGCTATTTTGATGTGTTGTCGGAAAAGATTTTATTGTAGGATGTTGGTTAATTTGATATTGTGATGGAATGTCACAGATAGATTTAATGGGGGGGAATAGTGGGCCCCTGGCAAGTAAGGGAAGTTGTTTTATGGGAACTGGAATCTGAGCAGACAGTCTTGGACAGCCATCCAGAGTGAAGGGATTCAGTGTGTACACTCTGTGCCTCCTCTTCCAAAGGTGGCCTCCAGATTCTTGGTGGCAATGGCTGCAACCTCATGCTGGTCGTGTTACGCAGGGTGCAGCAGACCAACACTGACTTGAACATCCGCTGCAGCGGGTACTGTAGGGCACCCATCCACCCCTCCCTGTGGAACAGATATCAGAAGTTTTGCTTCAGCAGATCAGACCTGCTCCCTGATGTTTCTTCTGGCTCCTGATTTAGACACATGGTCCATGCATGATTAGGTGGTGGAGGGGTCATAGTCAAGGGGGATGCCATTTGTCCTTGAGCAATCACCCTCTGGTTGTTCTTGGAAGCATAAAGATAGCAAGAACAACAGACTGTCTAAAACTGAAGGCATCGATAATCCTGCCAGGATAGTGAGCATTCACCAAACTGATGTACTCTGCATGATTGCAGATCATTCATTGAATGGTAGCCTTTGTGGTTCCTGTACCTCTCCACATTGACATGGTTGCCCACATGGGTGCTTCTCACTTCTGCAGCCTCTCTAAGGCCTTGACATCCTTCCTAAAAAGTGGCTCCCAGAATTGAATATTGCACACAAGTGTTTTATAAAGGTTTAGTATAACATCCTTCCTTTTGTGCTCTATCCCTCTAACGATAAAGTCAAGGATTTCATATTTTTTTCAACAGCATTCTCAACTTGTTCTGCCCACCTTCAAAGATTTGTGTACATACACCACGAGTCTGTATGTTAGACACCCCTTCAAAATTGTATCAGTTTGTTTATATCACCCTCTCCTCATTCTTTCAACCAGAACAACTCACTTCACATTCCTCTCCATCAAATTTCATCTGCAGTGTCTGCCCAATTCACCTGTCTGAAATCCTGAAGTCTGTTACTATCTTCCTCATTGTTTGCTTCATTGCTGAATTTTGTGCTAGCTGCAAACTTTGAAATTATGGCCTGTTTACCCAAGTCCAGCCCTTGAGGACCCCACTGTATACCCCCTCCAGTTTGAAAAACAACCGTTCATTGCTACTCTCCATTTTCTGTCCTTAAACCAATTTTGTATCTATATTGTGACTGAACCTTGAATCTCATAGGATTTGATTTGCTAACAAGTCAATTATATGGTACTTCATAAAGGACTGTTGAAAGTCCATATGCACAACATCAATGACACTACCCTCATCAATCCTCCTGTTTTGTCGCTAAAGAACTTAATCAGATTGGTCAAACCTGATTTGGCTTCAACAGACCAGACTCATGTTGACTTACACTTATTAGCACATAATGCCAATTAATTTGGTGCTGGATTATTGGAGTGGGTGGGAATTCTAACCTCTAAGAATGGGAGGGTTTGAAGTAGGAGGGAGCAACAACTACTGATTCTTTCGTAGAGAGTTCCAGCATTCCCACTGCCAGGTTTATCTGAAGGGTGTTTGTATGACAGTACTTATTCACCAAGATTGGGGATTTCCTAATTGAATGCACCTGAGTCCTTCTAGGTGCAATTAATGGCTTGAGGTGACCGTTATGAGATATTTTTAATTGTTTTTGCCTTGCCTCCAAGTATTCCTTGAGCAGGGCACATTTCCCAGAGCTCAGGAAACTGATCAGGGAAATGGAGGTGAATTTGAACAGTGGTTCAGGTGGGTTTTTAAGCTTGCCATTGTCCCATCTGAATTGAAGCTCACTTATTGCAGCTGCTGTCTCAGCTCCCTCCGGCAAATCTTTGATAGAGAGTTCTTGTATGGATGCAGTTTTTTCAAACCTCAGGATGGAGGCACCTTGGGTGTGTTTGAAGAAAACCGCTAACATCCACGGCAGCCAACAACATGCTGCAATGGCATCAGCCATGCACAGGAGGGAGGTTTGCAGTTGAGAATGGTGAACGGGCACATTGCTCCCCTTTGGATGAGCAGAATCTGGAAGAAGAGGAGGATGAAGTTAGTGTACCCATCATCAGACTAGCCACTTCAATTGCTGCCCCTGGTGCCAAGGATGCCTGAATGTTCAGCTGGTGTGAAACAATACAAGGGAAATCCAGCAGTCCACTCCCACCACCTGATATTAAGATGCATTGCACCTCTGCCCTTTTGGGTTTTGAGACTCTGAGGTCCCCAACAGAATCTGCTCCACCCTATTCCTGTGCAGGGCAGACTTGACCATTGGGAGATGAGGCAGTAAGTTGGGTATCGGCTGGGCATGTGACAGGAGGGGGGAGTGGGGAAATGGGTGAGAAGTGGGAACAATTTGAGTGAAGTTCCCATTTCCATGTTCCCGCTACTGGGCCAGCACCCTCCGTCCTACCACTCCTTCACACATGGACTGCAGTAGTCCAAGGAGAGGGTTTATCACTATCTTGGCAAAGACATTTTGAGTTGGCAATAAATGCTGACCATGACAGTGATGCCAAAATCAATCCCATGAATGAATGAATATTGTTTTTTAATGAATTGATAAAACTCTTGCACACCAGCTTGGTGGAGATCAGTCGGAAAGCCAAGGATAAGTCAGTCATTCTCTCTGATCCACTAGCAATTGAATTGGACTCCTCCAGCCTCTCTGCTATTACAGAGAGTTTGAGTGGCATGCCTGTCAGTATCTGACTAAGCTGCTAATGCACCTTGAGTATTCTCCTTCTCAGTGTCTTCCTTCCTAACAGCACTGTAGGTGAACTTAGACCAGATGGACTGCAGCCGGTCAAGAAGGGAAATTAGGAATGGACAACAAATATTGGCCATGCGAGTGTGCTCACATCCCATGACAAAAAAGAAAAATGATGGTCCACGGGGTTGCATATCTTAATCCAGATGAGATGAACTGGGATGAATTGCACCTCCATGAAAACCTGTCTGAGTGGCCTGATGAAAGTGTGCATTTGCCCTGGTGCATGGCTGTATGTACTGTAATGGTACACCCCCAGAAGGAAAGAAATCCTCTGAGGAATTGTCCTCATGAGTGTCCCTTGCAGTATTTGTCTATATGCTCTCAAAAACAAAAGATTGTGGGCGTAATTTAACTCAATGGGAAAAAAGTCCCAGAGCGCGCTCGTTTAGCTGCGTCATTACCGGTGCTCACAGAGCCAAGAACACAACACTATAAAACGGAACTCAGGTTAAATCGGAGCCTTAGCTGGGAATATGCTGCCGAGCACCTCCGTTCACGAAGCTCCCCAATGTAGCGAGAGATTTTTAAATGGCGTCCAGATCTCTGGAGCCCCCAAAGCGCCCTTCCACCATGGGTGGCTCTCCAGGCCCCTACCTCCTAGCACCCAAGTAGGGCACACCTGGTGCAATCACCAGAGCCACCCTGGCAGTGCCCCTTGTTGTACCTTTAAAACCTCTGATGCGTTCGACCAGTTTACGTATTCAAAGTTTTACCCAGGTGTCTTTATTTACGAGATGAACAAAGGACAAAATAGGTTCACAGTTTAACACACTTTTATTCACAATTCTATTACTCAAGAAAATATGAGTCAGACGCACAGCTGAGCTTTGGGTTTTACCAACACTTCGATCACTCGATGTTGATGTCTTCTCTGGGTTCGAAACCCAGAGCACTTTCTACTTGCGATGGTTGTGCCTGGGCAACTCCCAGCTTCTCTCCCAAGATCTGTTCGATGCTGCTTTCTTATACTGGGAAGCTTGGATTAAGTCAGATGTATACGCCCACCACTGGTCATTGTCCTAGCCAGACCCAACTGGTTAATGGGAAATACAGGATACTCCTATTTATTGATGGTGGTTCAATCACAACCCATTGTCCTCTGAAACTCCCTTTGTCTGACCAGCCATCAGCTCATTAAGGGGTCTGATGGCTTCTTTTGTCTGTCCTTCGTCCTGCTGCAAAGTTGATCACCTGTATCTGGAAGTTTGTTACATATTCATAGACTTGGAGTGGGTAATCAAAGTTCATATCGCAATAACAGGTTTATACTTTGACTTGAGTGCTTTTGCAGCCAGTGTGGATTCCAGCCAGGGCTTCATGAGGCAGTTTCTGTTCCTGGCATATGTGTATCTTCTCAGCCTGTTTTCAGTACCACACCCTGCCAGCTGGAAGTGCCATATGGGCACTCTGGCAGTGCCAGGGCATGCACCTGGGGGCCTCCAATCCCCTGGGAGACCTCCACAAGTGCCATTCCGTCTAGTGCCCGTTTGTGGAAACCAGTACTGAACGGCGCTTGTGCAAAATCTCCAAGGCGAAAGGGATAGATCCCGATGCCTCAGGTACCTCGGGAATCTGCACATTAAAGTGAGATTATCTGTCTCGCTTCAATATGCAGATTTGCTAAAAAGTGATCCTGCCCACAATGGGTGGGATTGATATCGCAACGTCTCACGAGATCACGTTAGATCCCAGAAGCGGGGTACCCGGCCTATATCGGCCACGCTGTACCACGGCAAACTGCTTTTCTGGCGCAGTGTAGCCGTTCGATCGCACCATGTAACTTTGCCATAATTAAAACATATTTCTATCTTGACAAGCACCATATTCAGTTCATGATTAAATTAAGTCAGTATATATATATATAAACATCAGAGAAAAGATTTGAAATTCTCTCACCAGCTTTAGTGAGTTCCCTGTCTCTCCATCTCCGACTGACAGGATCGCAGATGTGTCATTTAATCCCCAGACCTCCTTCTCTGCATCTGTTAGCTGAACAATTTGTTTCTGCTTCTGCTTCGGTTATGTCGACATCATGGACTAATATCTGTCAAGATATACATGGGTAGCGTTAACTAAGCCAGGCATAACCTGCTGAAATGGTAGTCCTGATAATGAAAACTTTTAAATGAAATAATTAAATGAGAATGGGTCTTGAAAATTTCAGTGATGGGTTGTGATTATATCCTTTGGTAGCTTGTTCCATTGTGGGATTGCCCTTGGGAAGAATGATTGTTGATGTACAGTCTTGGAAACAAATGGTCTTTGTAGTTTGTATGTGTAACTACCTTGTGCTTCGTCATTACCCAAGTTCAAAATCAAGGAAGACATGCTGTATGTTAGCAAACAGAAGTAGATTTAAGCGAAAAATATTTGTATTGTTAAATATTAGAAATAAGGTATAGATTTAGTGAGTTTAATTTAGTGTTTTGTGTAGGAAAGAGTACAACTCATATTAAACAAAGGTGTTTGCATATGTGGCAGTTTTGGTTTCAGTTCAAACAATGTTTCTATTGTGCTGACAGAGTTTACGACCTGTAAAGTAAACAAACTTGGGGAAAGAATGAAATGTTGCTTGGCAACCAGTAGCCATTTTTAGGGGAAAAAGCTTTTTGAGTTTAATTTTAACTGGAAGCCAGAAGAGAAGGATCTTCGTAGCTAGAGAGGGCACATCTCTCGTAGTGGAGTAAAGAGCAAGGAAACAAGTGCCAGAAAGACAGCTAGTTAAGGAAACTAGAGACATGAAGAGACATTTCCAGGAAGTCTGTAGTTGAAGGAAGAGAGGAAACTGGAACTAGAACAGGGTACTGTTCATAGAGGACAGAGACAGAGCTCAGTTGGTTCTGTTGGCTACCGAGAAGTCAGAAAAATATCAAAAGTAGTTTTAAGGGTTTTGATATCTTACTACAGCCTGTGAAGCAATGGGTGAAATAATTTTGGCAAAATCTGTAGCCGGATCTCCGAATTTGTGTAAAAGCATTCAAGACAAAGGAATCCTGAAAGGAGAATTTGAAAATCTGGAGGTGGCTGTTCATTGCTAATACAGCTGAGAGAAAGCATTGTTTGAAAGGGTAATTGGAAAATCTGAAGGCAGATCCTTTATGAAGACGGCTGAGAGTGAAGTCTGGAAACACCCGTGACATTCATCTAGGGGAGATTTAAGGAGATATCTACAGACTGATTGAGTGGCATCAGCCACTGAGAAGGACATGGTGTTGGGGAGGGGCGTGATGTTGGAGGGGAGGGGACATGGTGTTGGAGGGGAGGGGACGTGGTGTTGGAGGGGGAGGGGACGTGGTGTTGGAGGGGGAGGGGATGTGGTGTTGGAGGGGGAGGGGACGTGGTGTTGGAGGGGAGGGGACGTGGTGTTGGAGGGGGAGGGGACGTGGTGTTGGAGGGGGAGGGGACGTGGTGTTGGAGGGGGAGGGGACGTGGTGTTGGAGGGGGAGGGGACGTGGTGTTGGAGGGGGAGGGGACGTGGTGTTGGAGGGGAGGGGACGTGGTGTTGGAGGGAAGTGGACGTGGTGTTGGAGGTGGAGGGGGAGGGGACGTGGTGTTGGAGGGAAGGGGACGTGGTGTTGGAGGGAAGGGGACGTGGTGTTGGAGGGGGAGGGGACGTGGTGGAGAGGGGATGTGGTGTTGGGGGTGGGCGTAGTGTTGGGGGGGGCATGGTGTTGGAGGGGGAGTGGAAATGGTGTTAGAGGGGGAGGGGACGTGGTGTTGGAGGGGGAGGGGATGTGGTGTTTGAGGGGGAGGGGACGTGGTGTTGGAGATGGAGGGGACGTGGTGTTGGAGGGGGAGGGGACATGGTGTTGGAGGGGGAGGGGTAGGGGGACGTGGCGTTGGAGGGGGAGGGGCATGGCATTGGAGAGGGAGGGGACGTGGTGTTGGAGGGGGAGGGGACGTGGTGTTGGAGGGGGAGGGGACGTGGTGTTGGAGGGGGAGGGGACGTGGTGTTGGAGGGGGAGGGGTAGGGGGACGTGGCGTTGGAGGGGGAGGGGCATGGCATTGGAGAGGGAGGGGACGTGGTGTTGGAGGGGGAGGGGTAGGGGACGTGGATGGGGAGGGGACGTGGTGTTCGAGGAGGGACGTGGTGTTGGAGGGGGAGGGGATGTGGTGTTGGAGGGGAGGAGGAGGGGACGTGGTGTTGGAGGGGATGGGGATGTGGTGTTGGAGGGGGGAGGGGACGCGGTGTTGGAGGGCTAGGGGACGTGGAGTTCGAGGGGGAGGGGATGTGGTGTTGGAGGGGGAGGAGACGTGGTGTTGGAGGGGGAGGGGATGTGGTGTTGGAGGGGGATGGGTGTGGTATTGGAGGGGGATGGGTGTGGTGTAGGATGGGGGAGGGGACGTGGTGTTGGAGGGGAGGGGGGACGTGGTGTTGGAGGGGGAGGGGACGTGGCGTTGGAGGGCGGACGTGGTGTTGGAGAGGGGGATGTGGTGTTGCAGGGGGAGGGGACGTGGTGTTGGAGGGGGAGGGGACGTGGTGTTGGAGGGGGAGGGGACGTGGTGTTGCAGGGGGAGGGGACATGGTGTTGGAGGAGGAGGGGACGTTGTGTTGCAGGGGGAGGGGACGTGGTGTTGGAGGGGGGCGTGGTGTTGGAGGGGAGTGGACGTGGTGTTGGAGGGGGAGGGTCGTGGTGTTGGAGGGTAAGGGGCCGTGGTATCGGAGGGGAGGGGGAGTGGATGTGGTGTTGGAGGGGGAGGGTCGTGGTGTTGGAGGGTAAGGGGCCGTGGTATCGGAGGGGAGGGGACATGGTGTTGGAGGGGGAGGGGACGTGGTGTTGGAGGAGGGGGAGGGAACGTGGTGTTGGAGGGGAGAGGGGACGTGGTTTTGGAGGGGGAGGGGATGTGGTGTTGGAGGGGGACGTGGTGTTGGAGGGGGGGTGTGGTGTTGGAGGGGGAGGGGACGTGGTGTTGGAGGGGGACGTGGTGTTGGAGGGGGACGTGGTGTTGGAGGGGAGGGGAGGGGACGTGGTGTTGGAGGGGGAGGGGACGTGGTGTTGGAGGGTAAGGGGCCGTGGTGTTGGAGGGGAGGGGGAGGGTTGTGGTGTAGGAGAGGGAGGGGACGTGGTGTTGGAGGGGGAGGGGGGACGTGGTGTTGGAGGGGCAGGGGGGACGTGGTGTTGGAGGGGGAGGGGACGTGGTGTTGGAGGGGGAAGGGACGTGGTGTTGGAGGAGGGGGAGGGGACGTGGTGTTGGGGGAGGGGATTTGGTGTTGGAGGGGGAGGGGATGTGGTGTTGGAGGGGGAGGGGACGTGTAGTTGGAGGGGGAGGGGACATGGTGTTGGAGGGGGAGGGGACGTTGTGTTGCAGGGGGAGGGGACGTGGTGTTGGAGAGGGACGTGGCGTTGGAGGGGAGTGGACGTGGTGTTGGAGGGGGGGTGGTGTTGGAGGGTAAGGGGCCGTGGTATTGGAGGGGAGGGGGAGGGGATGTGGTGTAGGAGGGGGAGGGGACGTGGTGTTGGAGGGGGAGGGGGGACGTGGTGTTGGATGGGGAGGGGGAGGGGACGTGGTGTTTGAGGGGGAGTGGACGTGGTGTTGAAGGAGGGGGTGTGGTGTAGGAGGGGGAGGGAACGTGGTGTTGGAGGGGAGAGGGGACGTGGTTTTGGAGGGGGAGGGGACGTGGTGTTGGAGGGGGGACGTGGTGTTGGAGGGGGGGATGTGGTGTTGGAGGGGGAGGTGACGTGGTGTTGGACGGGGAGGGGACGTGGTGTTGGAGGGGAGGGGACGTGGTGTTGGAGGGGAGGGGACGTGATGTTGGAGGGGGACGTCGTGTTGGAGGGGAGGGGACGTGGTGTTGGAGGGGGAGGGGACGTGGTGTTGGAGGGTAAGGGGCCGTGGTGTTGGAGGGGAGGGGGAGGGGATATGGTGTAGGAGGGGGAGGGGGGACGTGGTGTTGGAGGGGGAGGGGGGACGTGGTGTTGGAGGGCGAGGGGGGACGTGGTGTTGGAGGGGGAATGGGCGTGGTGTTGGAGGGGGAGGGGACGTGGTTTTGGATGAGGGGGAGGGGACGTGGTGTTGGGGGAGGGGATGTGGTGTTGGAGGGGGAGGGGATGTGGTGTTGGTGGGGGAGGGGATGTGGTGTTGGAGGGGGAGGGGATGTGGTGTTGGAGGGGGAGGGGACGTGGTTTGGAGGGGATGTGGTGTTGGAGGGAGAGGGGGACATGGTGTTGGAGGGGGAGGGAGACGTGGTGTTGGAGGGGGAGGGGGACGTGGTGTTGGAGGGGAGGGGGACGTGGTGTTGAGGGGGAGGGGGACATGGTATTGGAGGGGGAGGAGACGTGGTGTTGGAGGGGGAGGGGGATGTTGTGCTGGAGGGGGAGGGGGAGGGGACGTGGTGTTGGAGGGGGAGGGGACGTGGTGTTGGAGGGGGGGACATGGTGTTGGAGGGGGAGAGGGAGGGGACGTGGTGGGGAGGGGGAGGGGACGTGGTGTTGGAGGGGGAGGGTATGTGGTTTTGGAGGGGGAGGGGACGTGGTGTTGGTGGGGGAGGGGGCGGGCACGTGGTGTTGGAAGGGAGGGGGATGGGACGTCGTGTTAGAGGGGGAGAGGACGTGGTGTTGGAGGGGGGGGACGTGGTGTTGGAGGGGCAGGGGATGTGGTGTTGGAGGGGGGTGACGTGGTGTTGGAGGGGGAGGGGATGTGGTGTTGGAGGGGGAGGAGGGGACGTGGTGTTGGAGGGGGAGGGGACGTGGTGTTGGAGGGGGAGGGGATGTGGTGTTGGAGGGGAGGAGGAGGGGACGTGGTGTTGGAGGGGATGGGGATGTGGTGTTGGAGGGGGAGGGGACGTGGTGTTGGAGGGCGAGGGGACGTGGAGTTCGAGGGGGAGGGGATGTGGTGTTGGAGGGGGAGGAGACGTGGTGTTGGAGGGGGAGGGGATGTGGTGTTGGAGGGGAGGGGGGACGTGGTGTTGGAGGGGGAGGGGACGTGGTGTTGGAGGGGGAGGGGCGTTGTGTTGGAGGAGGAGGGGACGTTGTGTTGCAGGGGAGGGGACGTGGTGTTGGAGGGGGACGTGGTGTTGGAGGGGAGTGGACGTGGTGTTGGAGGGGGACGTGGTGTTGGAGGGGGAGGGTCGTGGTGTTGGAGGGTAAGGGGCCGTGGTATTGGAGGGGAGGGGGAGGGGACGTGGTGTTGGAGGGGGAGCGGACGTGGTGTTGGAGGAGGGGGAGGTGGTGTGGTGTAGGAGGGGGAGGGAACGTGGTGTTGGAGGGGGAGGGGACGTGGTGTTTGAGGGGGAGGGGACGTGGTGTTGGAGGGGGAGGTGACGTGGTGTTGGAGGGGGACGTGGTGTTGGAGGGGAGGGGAGGGGACGTGGTGTTGGAGGGCGAGGGGACGTGGTGTTGGAGGGTAAGGGGCCGTGGTGTTGGAGGGGAGGGGGAAGGGTTGTGGTGTAGGAGAGGGAGGGGACGTGGTGTTGGAGGGGGAGGGGGGACGTGGTGTTGGAGGGGCAGAGGGGACGTGGTGTTGGAGGGGGAGGGGACGTGGTGTTGGAGGGGGAAGGGACGTGGTGTTGGAGGAGGGGGAGGGGACGTGGTGTTGGGGGAGGGGATTTGGTGTTGGAGGGGGAGGGGATGTGGTGTTGGAGGGGGAGGGGACGTGTAGTTGGAGGGGGAGGGGACATGGTGTTGGAGGGGGAGGGGACGTTGTGTTGCAGGGGGAGGGGACGTGGTGTTGGAGAGGGACGTGGTGTTGGAGGGGAGTGGACGTGGTGTTGGAGGGGGGGTTGTGTTGGAGGGTAAGGGGCCGTGGTATTGGAGGGGAGGGGGAGGGGATGTGGTGTAGGAGGGGGAGGGGACGTGGTGTTGGAGGGGGAGGGGGGACGTGGTGTTGGATGGGGAGGGGGAGGGGACGTGGTGTTTGAGGGGGAGTGGACGTGGTGTTGAAGGAGGGGGAGGGGGTGTGGTGTAGGAGGGGGAGGGAACGTGGGGTTGGAGGGGAGAGGGGACGTGGTTTTGGAGGGGGAGGGGACGTGGTGTTGGAGGGGGGCGTGGTGTTGGAGGAGGGGATGTGGTGTTGGAGGGGGAGGGGATGTGGTGTTGGACGGGGAGGGGACGTGGTGTTGGAGGGGAGGGGACGTGATGTTGGAGGGGGACGTCGTGTTGGAGGGGAGGGGACATGGTGTTGGAGGGGGAGGGGACGTGGTGTTGGAGGGTAAGGGACCGTGGTGTTGGAGGGGAGCTGGAGGGGATATGGTGTAGGAGGGGAGGGGGGACGTGGTCTTGGAGGGGGAGGGGGGACGTGGTGTTGGAGGGCGAGGGGGGACGTGGTGTTGGAGGGGGAATGGGCGTGGTGTTGGAGGGGGAGGGTATGTGGTTTTGGAGGGGGAGGGGACGTGGTGTTGGTGGGGGAGGGGGCGGGCACGTGGTGTTGGAAGGGAGGGGGAGAGGATGTGGTGTTGGAGGGGGGGGACGACGTGGTGTTGGAGGGGGGGACGTGGTGTTGGAGACGAGGGGACGTGCTGTTGGAGGGGGGTGACGTGGTGTTGGAGGGGCAGGGGACGTGGTGTTGGAGGGGGGTGACGTGGTGTTGGAGGGGGAGGGGATGTGGTGTTGGAGGGGGAGGGGACGTGGTGTTGGAGGGGGAGGGGACGTGGTGTTGGAGGGGGAGGGGATGTGGTGTTGGAGGGGAGGAGGAGGGGACGTGGTGTTGGAGGGGATGGGGATGTGGTGTTGGAGGGGGAGGGGACGTGGTGTTGGAGGGCGAGGGGACGTGGAGTTCGAGGGGGAGGGGATGTGGTGTTGGAGGGGGAGGAGACGTGGTGTTGGAGGGGGAGGGGATGTGGTGTTGGAGGGGGATGGGTGTGGTATTGGAGGGGGATGGGTGTGGTGTAGGATGGGGGAGGGTACGTGGTGTTGGAGGGGAGGGGGGACGTGGTGTTGGAGGGGGAGGGGACGTGGTGTTGGAGGGCGGACGTGGTGTTGGAGAGGGGGATGTGGTGTTGGAGGGGGAGGGGACGCGGTGTTGGAGGGGGAGGGGACGTGGTGTTGGAGGGGGAGGGGATATGGTGTTGGAGGAGGAGGGGACGTTGTGTTGCAGGGGAGGGGACGTGGTGTTGGAGGGGGACGTGGTGTTGGAGGGGAGTGGACGTGGTGTTGGAGGGGGAGGGTCGTGGTGTTGGAGGGTAAGGGGCCGTGGTATTGGAGGGGAGGGGGAGGGGACGTGGTGTTGGAGTGGGAGCGGACGTGGTGTTGGAGGAGGGGGAGGGGGTGTGGTGTAGGAGGGGGAGGGAACGTGGTGTTGGAGGGGAGAGGGGACGTGGTTTTGGAGGGGGAGGGGACGTGGTGTTGGAGGGGGGACGTGGTGTTGGAGGGGGGTGTGGTGTTGGAGGGGGAGGGGACGTGGTGTTTGAGGGGGAGGGGACGTGGTGTTGGAGGGGGAGGTGACGTGGTGTTGGAGGGAGAGGGGACGTGGTGTTGGAGGGGGACGTGGTGTTGGAGGGGAGGGGAGGGGACGTGGTGTTGGAGGGGGAGGGGACGTGTTGTTGGAGGGTACGGGGCCGTGGTGTTGGAGGGGAGGGGGAAGGGTTGTGGTGTAGGAGAGGGAGGGGACGTGGTGTTGGAGGGGGAGGGGGGGACGTGGTGTTGGAGGGGCAGGGGGGACGTGGTGTTGGAGGGGGAGGGGACGTGGTGTTGGAGGGGGAAGGGACGTGGTGTTGGAGGAGGGGGAGGGGACGTGGTGTTGGGGGAGGGGATTTGGTGTTGGAGGGAGAGGGGATGTGGTGTTGGAGGGGGAGGGGACGTGTAGTTGGAGGGGGAGGGGACATGGTGTTGGAGGGGGAGGGGACGTGGTGTTGGAGAGGGACGTGGTGTTGGAGGGGAGTGGACGTGGTGTTGGAGGGGGGGTTGTGTTGGAGGGTAAGGGGCCGGGGTATTGGAGGGGAGGGGGAGGGGATGTGGTGTAGGAGGGGGAGGGGACGTGGTGTTGGAGGGGGAGGGGACGTGTAGTTGGAGGGGGAGGGGACGTGGTGTTGGAGAGGGACGTGGTGTTGGAGGGGAGTGGACGTGGTGTTGGAGGGGGGGGTTGTGTTGGAGGGTAAGGGGCCGGGGTATTGGAGGGGAGGGGGAGGGGATGTGGTGTAGGAGGGGGAGGGGACGTGGTGTTGGAGGGGGAGGGGGGACGTGGTGTTGGATGGGGAGGGGTGGGGATGTGGTGTTTGAGGGGGAGTGGACGTGGTGTTGAAGGAGGGGTGGGGGTGTGGTGTAGGAGGGGGAGGGAACGTGGTGTTGGAGGGGAGAGGGGACGTGGTTTTGGAGGGGGAGGGGACGTGGTGTTGGATGGGGGAAGTGGTGTTGGAGGGGGGGATGTGGTGTTGGAGGGGGAGGGGACGTGGTGTTGGACGGGGAGGGGACGTGGTGTTGGAGGGGAGGGGACGTGATGTTGGAGGGGGACGTCGTGTTGGAGGGGAGGGGACATGGTGTTGGAGGGGGAGGGGACGTGGTGTTGGAGGGTAAGGGGCCGTGGTGTTGGAGGGGAGGGGGAGGGGATATGGTGTAGGAGGGGGAGGGGGGACGTGGTGTTGGAGGGGGAGGGGGGACGTGGTGTTGGAGGGCGAGGGGGGACGTGGTGTTGGAGGGGGAATGGGCGTGGTGTTGGAGGGGGAGGGGACGTGGTTTTGGATGAGGGGGAGGGGACGTGGTGTTGGGGGAGGGGATGTGGTGTTGGAGAGGGAGGGGATGTGGTGTTGGTGGGGGAGGGGATGTGGTGTTGGAGGGGGAGGGGATGTGGTGTTGGAGGGGGAGGGGACGTGGTTTTGGAGGGGACGTGGTGTTGGAGGGAGAGGGGGACGTGGTGTTGGAGGGGGAGGGAGACGTGGTGTTGGAGGGGAGGGGGACGTGGTGTTGAGGGGGAGGGGGACATGGTATTGGAGGGGGAGGAGACGTGGTGTTGGAGGGGGAGGGGGATGTTGTGCTGGAGGGGGAGGGGGAGGGGACGTGGTGTTGGAGGGGGAGGGGACGTGGTGTTGGAGGGGGGGACATGGTGTTGGAGGGGGAGAGGGAGGGGACGTGGTGGGGAGGGGGAGGGGACGTGGTGTTGGAGGGGGAGGGATGTACTGTTGGAGGGGAGGGTATGTGGTTTTGGAGGGGGAGGGGACGTGGTGTTGGTGGGGGAGGGGGCGGGCACGTGGTGTTGGAAGTGAGGGGGAGGGGACGTCGTGTTAGAGGGGGAGAGGACGTGGTGTTGGAGGGGGAGGGGACGTGGTGTTGGAGGGGGGGGACGTGGTGTTGGAGGCGAGGGGACGTGCTGTTGGAGGGGCAGGGGACGTGGTGTTGGAGGGGGGTGACGTGGTGTTGGAGGGGGAGGGGATGTGGTGTTGGAGGGGGAGGAGGGGACGTGATGTTGGAGGGGGAAGGGACGTGGTGTTGGAGGGGGGACGTGGTGTTGGAGGGGGGACGTGGTGTTGGAGGGGGAGGGAATGTGGTGTTGGAGGGGAAGGGGATGTGGTGTTGGAGGGGAAGGGGGAGGGGACGTGGTGTTGGAGGGGGAGGGGCGTGGTGTTGGAGGGGGAGGGGACGTGGTGTTGGAGGGGGGACGTCGTGTTGGAGCGGGAGCTGATGTGGTGTTGGAGGGTGAGGAGGAGGGGACATGGTGTTGGAGGGGGAGGGGACGTGGTGTTGGAGGGGGAGGGGACGTGGTGTTGGAGGGGGAGGGGACGTGGTGTTGGAGGGGGAGGGGATGTGGTGTTGGAGGGGGAGCGGACGTGGTGTTGAAGGGGGAGGGGACGTGGTGTTGGAGGGGGAGGGGACGTGGTGTTGGAGGGGGAGTGGACGTGGTGTTGGAGGGGGAGGGGTAGGAGCGACGTGGCGTTGGAGGGGGAGGGGGAGGGGACGTCGTGTTAGAGGGAATGGGGACGTGGTGTTGGAGGGGAGGGGACGTGATGTTGGAGGGGAGGGGACGTGATGTTGGAGGGGAGGGGACGTGCTGTTGGAGGGGGAGGGGACGTGGTGTTGGAGGGGGGACATGGTGTTGGAGGGGGAGAGGATGTGGTGTTGGAGGGCGATGAGGGGACGTGGTGTTGGAGGGGGTGGGGACGTGGTGTTGGAGGGGGAGGGGATGTGGTGTTGGAGGGGAAGTGGATGTGGTGTTGGAGGAGGAGTGGGAGGGGACGTGGTGTTGGAGGGGGAGGGGCGTGGTTTTGGAGGGGGAGGGGACGTGGTGTTGGAGGGGGGACGTGGTGTTGGAGGGGGAGCGGATGTGGTGTTGGAGGGGGAGGAGGAGGGGACGTGGTGTTGGAGGGGGAGGGGACGTGGTGTTGGAGGGGGTGGGGACGTGGTGTTGGAGGGGGAGGGGATGTGGTGTTGGAGAGGGAGGGGACGTGGTGTTGGAGGGGGAGGGGACGTGGTGTTGGGGGGGGAGGGGACGTGGTGTTGGAGGGGGAGTGGACGTGGTGTTGGAGGGGGAGGGGTAGGGGGGACTTGGAGATGGAGGGGGAGGGGCGTGGCGTTGGAGGGGATGGGGACGTGGTGTTGGAGGGGGAGGGGACGTGGAGGGGGAGGGGACGTGGTGTTGGAGGGGGGACATGGTGTTGGAGTGGGAGGGGATCTGGTGTTGGAGGGGAGGAGGAGGGGACGTGGTGTTGGAGGGGGAGGGGATGTGGTATTGCAGGGGGATGGGTGTGGTGTAGGATGGGGGAGGGGACGTGGTGTTGGAGGGGGGGGGGGACGTGGTGTTGGAGGGGGAGGGGACGTGGTGTTGGAGGGCGGATGTGGTGTTGGAGAGGGGGATGTGGTGTTGGAGGGGGACGTGATGTTGGAGGGGAGTGGACGTGGTGTTGGAGGGGGAGGGTCGTGATGTTGGAGGGTAAGGGGCCTTGGTATTGGAGGGGAGGGGGAGTGGATGTGGTGTAGGAGGGGGAGGGGACATGGTGTTGGAGGGGGAAGGGGACGTGGTGTTGGAGGGGGAGGGGATGTGGTGTTGGAGGGGGAGGGGACGTGGTGTTGGAGGAGGGGGAGGGGGTGTGGTGTAGGAGGTTGAGGGAACGTGGTGTTGGAGGGGAGAGGGGACGTGGTTTTGGAGGGGGAGGGGACGTGGTGTTGGAGGGGGGACGTGGTGTTGGAGGGGGGGATTTGATGTTGGAGGGGGACGGGACGTGGTGTTTTAGGGGGAGGGGACGTGGTGTTTTAGGGGGAGGGGACGTGCTGTTGGAGGGGACGTGGTGTTGGAGGGGGAGGTGACGTGGTGTTGGAGGGGGAGGGGACGTGGTGTTGGAGGGGGAGGGAACGTGGTGTTGGAGGGGGAGGGGAAGTGGTGTTGGAGGGGGAGGGGATGTGGTGTTGCAGAGGGAGGGGACGTGGTGTTGCAGGGGGAGGGGACGTGGTGTTGGAGGGGGACGTTGTGTTGGAGGGGAGGGGACGTGGTGTTGGAGGGGGAGGGGACGCGGTGTTGGAGGATAAGGGGCTGTGGTGTTGGACGGAGGGGGAGGGGATGTGGTGTAGGAGAGGGAGGGGACGTGGTGTTGGAGGGGGAGGGGGGACGTCGTGTTGGAGGGGGAGGGGGGACGTGGTGTTGGAGGGGGTGCGGACGGGTGTTGGAGGGGGAGGGGATGTGGTGTTGGAGAGGGAGGGGATGTGGTGTTGGAGGGGGAGGGGACGTGGTTTTGGAGGGGGAGGGGGACATGGTGTTGGAGTGAGAGGGGGACGTGGTGTTGGAGGGGGAGGGGGACGTGGTGTTGGAGGGGGAGGGGGACGTGGTGTTGGAGGGGGAGGGGGACGTGGTGTTGGAGGGGGAGCGGACGTGGTGTTGGAGGGGGAGGGGGATGTTGTGCTGGAGGGGGAGGGGGAGGGGATGTGGTGTTGGAGGGGGAGGGGACGTGGTGTTGGAGGGGGAGGGGACGTGGTGTTGGAGGGGGAGAGGACGTGGTGTTGGAGGCGGAGGGGACGCGGTGTTGGAGGGGGTGGGGACGCGGTGTTGGAGGGGGAGGGGATGTGGTGTTGGAGGGGGAGGGGATGTGGTGTTGGAGGGGGGAGGGGACGTGGTGTTGGAGGGGGGAGGGGACGTGGTGTTGGAGGGGGAGGGGACATGGTGTTGCAGGGGAGGGGACGTGGTGTTGGAGGGGATGGGGGCGTGGTGTTGGAGGGGAGGGAGGGGACGTGGTGTTTGAGGGGGAGGGGACGTGGTGTTGGGGGGGGAGGGGGACGTGGTGTTTGAGGGGGAGGGGACGTGTTGGAGGAGGGGGAGGGGGGGAGATGTTGGAGGGGGAGGGGACGTGGTGTTGGAGGGGGAGAGGACGTGGTGTTGGAGGGGGAGGGGGTTGTAGTGTTGGAGGGGGAGGTGGACGTGGTGTTGGAGGGGGAGGGGGACGTGGTGTTTGAGGGGGAGGGGACGTGGTGTTGGGGGGAGGGTCGTGGTGTTGGAGTGGGAGGGGACGTGTTGGAGGAGGGGGAGGGGGGGTGATGTTGGAGGGGGAGGGGACGTGGTGTTGGAAGGGGAGAGGACGTGGTGTTGGAGGGGAGAGATGTTGGAGGGGGGGGGAGGGGACGTGATTATGTAAAATCTTGCAGCGGTCACCTGTGGAGCAACTGTCAAAAAAATTGAGTGCCGCATTAACTTTCACCAACACGAGGAGTGGATGCCCTCTAATTCCCTCTGACATCAAATCCAGAACAATGTGACACATGAAAGCAACCAGATTCCTGGACATGTGTATTCAGCAACACTGTATCCCAGACATCTGCAGGTACATTAGGTGACATCTGTACACCTTGGGTCTAGCAAGGCACCTCTGAGTGATGCCTGTCCGGGGATCATCCTCTGCATATGGAGCAGGCCCTGCCACCCTTTCCTCTTCATGGTTCTGCTCCTGTTTTTGGCAAGCCAGGTGCCTCAGTTGACTCTTCCTCGTCTCTCCTGCTGTAAGTGAGTAGAATGACAGGGAGACGATCAGGTTCCATGTACCTGACGGTCTCCTTACTGCAGTATCAAAGAGAAGACTTGGCGGTTAGTATTTGCCTCCTCTGGGCCACTCTTTGCCCATTCATCATTTGAAACGCCTTCTCAAATCCCCCCGACTCAAATCTTGGCCACAACATTAATGCTTAATCCTTATTTCACATTCTGCTTTGGCAACGCCCTTGCACATGACTGAGTGGTCACAGCTTTGTCCACTATATTGCACCCTGAGCTCTCATCTCAGAAGCAGGCATTATCTAAAGTTTCACTCCCAAGTATTTGTGCTCAACCTGGTATATTGGGGACACTTATCAATATGCACCTAGCAAAGGCTTAGGAGTGCAGTGTGCCATTGTCACCTCTCTGAAGGAATATAGTTGCTTGCCCAGTTGGCCAATGGTGCAGGCATACTATGGTGATCAGTAATTCTGGAAGTCAGTGTGCCAGGGGTTAAATGCTGAACAACAATCAGTGGCACTCACACACATCAGTGGAGCTTGAGTGGGCGTAATTGCAAGACGAGTTTGACTCTCGGCATGTCAATTTAGTTACAGCTGAACAATCTCAGCTGCAATGGGATACTGATCACTGACAATTTTTCCAATATCCTTGTCCTCGCCAACATCCTGCTCCAGAAGCCCCCACCTCCCCGAATGGATGGACTTTTTGACAGGGGTCCGCTTGGGGGTGGGGTTGATGATAATGGCATATGGGCCTGATAATGAGATGCAGATGTGTTATAAAGAGGTTCCTGAGGTTGAATGGCAGGAAACGTGGCCCGCCACTGACTGGGGGATGGGAAATTGCAGTAAGCTTTCACTCTGATGTAAAATACCACTTTATACTTATAATCATAGAATCATAGAATCCCTACAGTACAGAAAGAGGCCATTCGGCCCATCGAGTCTTAAAAGACTACCCTACCTAGGAAACCGGAGCACCCGGAGGAAGCCCACGCAGACACGGGGAGAAAGTGCAAACTCCACACAGACAGTTACCCTAGGTGGGAATTGAACCCGGATTCCTGGTGGTGTGAGGCAGCAGTGCTAACCACTGTGCCACTCCTCCCCTGTCAGAGAATCCGCCCGACATGAACAAGAGTGTAAAGTGGCGGCCATAGCGAGAAACTGACACGGTTAAATTGGATTTCAGTTTTCCACCCTGCTTGATTTTGCAACTTTGCCAATATAGAATTTTACCCTGTGTGTCCATTTCCAGGTTGTGAGGAAAGAAACCCTCACATCTACCTCACAGGCATCAGGTAAGGCATTCCCGCTGCAATATAGCATACTTGATATAAGGAAGCTGAGAATGGAAGGGAATACTGTATCACTGGCAGCTTAAGTGTGGTTTCAGCTCAGTGTGAAGAAATAACAGATGTCTCCATCCTTCCCCACAGCCATCAGCTTCATGATATTTTCATTGTCAGTTTTTATAAATTCATTTTTACGAGATGTGGGCTTCGCTGGCGAGGCCAGCATTTGTTGCCTATCCCTAATTGCCCTTGAGAAGGTGGTGGTGAGCTGCCTAGTTGATCCGCTGCAGTCCCTGATGTGTAAGTACCACCACTGTGCTGTTAGGGAGGGAGATCTGGGATTTTGGCCCAGTGACAATGAAGGAACGGCGATATATTTCCAAGTCAGGATGGTGAGTGATTTGGAGGGGAACCTCCAGGTGGTGGAGGTGGTGGGGTTCCCAGGTATCGGCTGCTTTTGTCTTTCTAGATGGTAGTGGTTGTGGGTTTGGAAGGTGCCGTCTAAGGAGCCTTGGTGAGTTCCTGTAGTGCACCTTGTAGATGGTACACGCTGCTGCTACTGTGCATAGATGGTGGAGGGAGTGAATGTTTGTGGAAGGGGTGCCAATCAAGTGGGCTGCTTTGTCCTGGTTGGTGTCAAGCATCGAGCATTGTTGGAGTTGCACTCATCCAGGTAAGTGGAGAGTACTCCATCACACTCCTGATTAGTGCCTTGTAGCTGTGGACAGGTTTTCAGAAGTCAGGAGCTGAGTTACTTGCTGCAGGATTCTTAGTGTCTCACCTGCTCTGTCGCCACAGTATTTAAATGGCTAGTCCGATTCAGTCTCAGACATGTTTTCATTTCCTATTCACGTTCAAACATTATATAACTTGAGAAAATCAACATGCATTTAAAACATCATACTTACAAAGTCTTTGTCGTTGTGACAAATGAGAGGTTTAAGATATTGGGTGGAATGTACCGGAAACATTTCTAAATTCATTTGTGGCGAGTTTTGCGGGGAGATTCTCCATCACTTTCATACCGCACATAAATTACATTTTTAGGCCCTGAGGAGTTTCTCTCCGGTTTGGGTTTTACTTAGAATTTCTTTGAACATTGGGGAGCTGAACGTAGAAACTGGGCCGCCATTTTGAAAGGGTTCCTGAATCTCTCCCCCACCCATGGGCAATGTCACCCCCCACACTCATGGTCATTACACCACACCCCTCCCAGGTGAGGACACCCACTATGGGGTCCCTGGGAACCTCCCTCTTTAGGCCCTCCCCCCCCCACGTTCCCTTCCTGGTCCCCCCACCCAGGACCCCCATCTATTCTCCCCCATGCCCAGCCTCTGTAACCCCTACATTCCTGCCCTGCAGCCCCCAGCCTTCAAACCCTCCCTCCGTCCTTCTTTTATGAGCATGGCCGCCCTTTGGCCCTGACCCTTGCTGGTGCCACTCTGGCACACGGGTACCCTTGCACTGCCACCCTGGCAATGCTCCTGCCAGCCAGGCACCTTGGTAGTGCCAGGGTGGCAGTGCTAAAGTGCCACCTGGGCAGTGCCAAGGTGCACGCATTCCAGGGGGAGGGCCAGCGAGCCACACTGCATTATCCCTACCCACCCAAGGGCCTTCATAGGACCGGGAGACCCCGGGTTGTCATTCCGCCTGGTCCACAATTTTGTGGACCAGTACTGATTGGTGCCTGGCTGCGGCCTTGCTGGGGAGGCTGGTAGATCCTGGGAGGCCAGTAGATCCCAGGTAAGCTTGGGCGGTGTCGTTTGGTCACACCCCCTTTCGACGGGATTCTGATTTTGAAACCTTATTGGACTTGGGTATAACCCACGAGGCTTAAAGGCTGCCAGGATGCCTGCGGGAGACCTTCCCGGGATCTACCGGCCATGCCCATTAAATTTTAAGCAAACAGTGCTTTAATTATTGTGGTATTATAGGTATTACGGTACCTGATAGGCTAAAGCACCATTGGTGGAAACTGTATGCTTTCTATTGGTTAGAGTGTATGATAGCTCCGCCCTGATAGGCGGGGTATAAGAACCCGTGCCGTCCCAGCAGCCCTCATTCTGTACCTGAGCTGCTGGGGGAAACATCTAGCTTATTAAAGCCTTCAGTTGGACTACAACCTCGCTTTAGTGGTCATTGATCGTGCATCAATTATTTTCTACAATGTTTCTCTGTGGTGTTTCCTTATAGTAGTCCATCTGAAAGGAAGATGGAGAAAATCTACTCATGGCTAGGGCAGAATCTTACCATATTTTTTCAAAATGTCAGGGACAGACTGGAAACCGGCGTGTAGCTCTCTAGCTGTACAGATAGTTTTCTCTCCAGATCATGGGGGTCTCTGAGAAAAAAAAATGAGTGGGCTTGGTTTAGGCTGCCACTCTGGATAGAGCCACCACCCGGTTTCAGAGAGATAAAGATACCATCTATAAAGGGTGCCCCGATCAACACTGAAGTGGAACTCCACCAACAACCTCCCCTCGCCCCACCACGGAGGTACCCCCTTCCTGGCAATCATTGGGGCCTCTTCCCCCATGGACAACCTGTCCTCCACCACTGCAGGTATCACCGGCATTCTCCCACTTCAGTGCCGCTTCCTCCCGCCCCGTGCTGGCAAATTACCTCCTCACTGCCCCCCCCACCACCACACATAACTGGGACCCCCCCTCTCCCCCACCCCCATGGGCCTCCCACAAGGGCCTGCCCCTGCTCCCAACTCTGCCCCTTGGCACTGATGAGCACTGCCAGGTTGTCACAGTGATAAGGTGCAGCGGGACACTGTCTCCGATGTCCCTCCACCCCGCGGATATACTTATCTTTGCACCCGGGGAGGGATCTCCTCCATTGAATCTCGGTTTAAAAAATCTGTTGCAAACCTTGCCGACGTTGGTGAGGTTTGAATGTTCAGTGAGAGGGGATCATATGGTGGGGATACTGGGTAATGATATTTAAATTTATGCAACTACATTAAAATTAAGTTCAGACCTTTTGTGGGAGGTTCTCTCTCCAGAGAGAAGCGTGTTTCCCGATGCTCTCCAGATTTTCCGTCCAAGTTGCTGTTTTCTCTATCGGTGAAGACAGGTTGAAAATCACCCACTTTGTTCAGAAGAGAATTGTTTAACCTTTGTTTACGTAATTTTCTGGCTGCAAGGCACTAAGATTACTAAAAACTTGAGGGAGGATTTAAAATTTAAAAGACTGATTTTGGCAATGCAATTAACTATAGAATGATCAACTGAATTCTGGAAACTGGCCTAATCAAAAAGATGTTCATATGTTCTTTTAAATGCTTTTTATCTACTTCTTCGGATGCACCCCTCCCTCCTGATTGCTTCCAGCCCTTTCCCAGGACTGACCTGATGGGCCATTACTGCTGATGCAATGACGCAAAGTTGAAATCCTCTTGCACTAAGCTTCCTAATGTTGCTCAGTAAATGATTGCAGCTTGCCGGTCCAATGCAAATGAGGTCCAAGATCCAACATTAGGCTTGCCTTGGGCCAATTTGTTCTGGCTCACAGTACCAAACAATTTCTAGGAGATTGTTCATTGAGGAACTCATCGGCCTTATATGTGAATATTTTTCCTCTTTGCAGTTATCAACAGAGTGTGGGGGCTCTTCACTGGTGTCTAAGAATATCCTGCCCTCAGGAAAGTTCCAGGATATTAGTATACCCTCCAAATGGGCCCTGGAGGCCCTGATAATGAAGTTGAGAGAAGGCTCTAATTTTGGCATTTGGGACCAGCTTGCAGGAGTGATTCACTCAGGGTTTCTTCACCTGAAGGAAAGCATTAGATCTGCAAACCTGCTGATCAGTAGCCACACTGACCCTCAGTCCAGTAGGCATGAAGATGCCTTGAATCACCTTACACAAGGTTGCTGTTTCTCAGGTAGAGGTGTTTATCAGGCTGCCAGCCAAGAATGCTAAGGCCAAGCTACTCATTCAGTTTTGGAACAGATGCAGCCTAACAGCAAGTCCCTTCTTTTATTCAGCTGTCATTAGACGTTTGCCTCAGTCCTAACAGCATCTTGTACCTAAGCAGTGACCAACCATATCTCATAAAATATGCCCTGAGGTGACATCTAGACGGAGCATGAGGATAGACAATTGAAAAATATATCGGCACCTAAGGAAAACTAGATAATTAGAAGAAAGTTTGGTCATTGCTTTGTAAAATAAATGTAATAGGCCACTTTCATTTTGCTTAGTTGTTTGATGAGCATATCAAGTGTAACAATTTTCTCAGAATGATGTGACATATTTGCTAATGAAGCCGGATGACAGATACTTAAACATGGATGAATGGTGTTAACTGGAAAGCTGGGGAAGGCTACCATTTTAATCTCAGAAGAATGTATTTTGGTGACACTTTGTAACCAGCCTTAAAAATCCTCTGAGTATTGATCCTCAGGGAAGGTGAGATCCAGGCTCCTCAGCTCAGCTGCATCCAAACCAATCTCATAGAATAAATAGTATCCCTACAGTGCAGAAGGAGTCTATTTGGCCATCGGCTCTGCAAAGACCCTCTGAAAGAACATCCTACCTAGATCCACTCCCCCATCCTATTCCCGTAACCCCACCTAACTGTGGTGATACGCCTGTGAATAATATTGCAAACACTCAGCAATGCGACCTTCCACCAACAGGTGGCGCCAGCCGTCAGTCATATGACATCCGGCGATGGTCAGTTGGCAGTAAGGCATACACAAGGACAGTCCCACATTGGGTAGTTCCGGAGCAACCTAGTCTGTACAGCATTCTGTATGTTAAACTTCCATGTATTAACTAATAAAGCATCATTCTAAGTAAGTCATCGGCAGTTCTGTATGAATCATTGCAAGGACAACAGAACACAACATGGTATCAGGGATGTTGAACATTTAAGGAAACAGCAGAAAAGACAAAAGAAAACTGGCTGAAGAAAAAAACAAAGAAAAGATTCTTCAATTCACCTGGTAAACTATGGCCTGTGGCAGCTCAACACAATAAAAGACGGTGAAGCTCGAGATGGAGAGTTTAAAGGCACCCCACCAGCTTCAAGTATCGGGTAACGTAGACTAAAACTGGCGCGTTTTCAAACAGCAGTTTAAGCTCTATGTTTCAGCCCTTGGACTGCAGGCACAGCTTGACGAGAGGTGCAGTGTGTTGCTGCTCATGGTGGCAGGTCGACAAGCTATCGAAATCTACAACATAGATCGATAGCGAAGAGGAAAGCAAGTGATAGAGTACTTCGAGAGGAATATAAGGAAAGTAGGAAGGAACTTAAGCAAGGAGTCAGGAGGGCTAAAAGGAGTCATGAAAAGTAATTGGTAAACAGCAGTAAGGAAAATCCCAAGATTATTTTATACATATACAAAGGGCAAGAGGGTAGCCAGTGAAAGGGTTGTCCCACTGAAGGACATAGCTTGGAGCCAGAGGAAATGGGCGAGGTACTAAATGAGGACTTTGCATCAGAATTCACCAAAGGGAAGGACTTGGTGGATGATGAGTCTGGGGAAGGGTTTATAGATAGTCTGGGTCGCATTGTGATGAAAAAGGAGGAGCTGTTGGCACCTTGTAAAACATTAAGGTAGATAAGTCCCGGGGCCTGATGGGATCTACCTCAGAATACTGAGGGAGGCAAGGGAGGGAACTGCTGGTGCCTTGACAGAAATCTTTATTTCCTCACTGACTACAGGGGATGTCCCAGAGGACTGGAGAAAAACTAATGTTGTTCCATTGTTTAATAAGGGTAGCAAGAATGATCCAGGAAATTAAAGGCCAGTGAGCCTTATGTCAGTGGTAAGGAAATTATTGGCGAGGATTCTTCAAGACAGGATTTACTCCCATTTGGAAGCAAGTGGATGTATTAGTGAGAGGCAGCATGGTTTTGTGAAGGGGAGGTCGTGTCTCATTAGCTTGTTCAAGTTTTTTGAGGAAGTGCAGAAGTTGATTGATGAAGGTAGGGCAGTGGATGTTGTCTACATGGACTTCAGAAAGGCTTTTGACAGGGTCTCTCAAGGCAGACTGGTACAGAAGGTGAGGTCACACGGGATCAGAGGTGAGCTGGCAAAATGGATACAGAACTGGCTTGGTCATAGAAGATAGAGGGTAGCAGTGCAAGGATGCTTTTCTGAATTGAGGGCTGTGACTAGTGGTATTCCACAGGGATCAGTTCTGGGACCTTTGCTGTTTGCAGTATATATAAATGATTTGGAAGAAAATGTAACTGATCTGATTAGTAAGTTTGCGGTTGACACAGAAGTTAGTGGAATTGCGGATTACCAGAAGGATGTGGAGACTTTGGAGAGAGTACAGACGAGGTTTACGAGGATGTTGCCTGGTATGGAGGGCATTAGCTATGGATAAATGCGGTTTTCCCTCACTGGAACGACGGAGGTTGAGGGGCAACCTGATAGAAGTCTGCAAAATTATGAGGGGCATGGACAGAGTGGATAGTCAGAGGCTTTTTCCCAGAGTGGAAGAGTCCATTACTAGGGGACAAAGGTTTAAGGTGCGAGGAGCTAAGTTTAGAGGAGATGTGCGAGGGAAGCTTTTTCGTCAGAGGGTAGTGTGTGCCTGGAACTCTCTGCCGGAGGAGGTGGTGGAAGAAGGTACGATAGTGACGTTTAAGGGGCATCTTGACAAATTCATGAAAAGGATGGGAATAGAGGGATGCGGACCCCAGAAGTGTAGAAGGTTTTAGGTTAGACGGGCAGCATGGACGGCACAGGTTTGGAGAGCTGAAGGACCTGTTCGTGTGCTGTACTTCTCGTTGTGCTTTGCGAACATGGCCGATGGACTATAATATGAATAAGTGTGGAGTTATTCACGCTGATAGAAAAAACAGAAAGACAGAAAATGTGTTAAATGGTAAGAGGTTGGAAAGTGTAGGTGACCAAAGGAACCTGAGTGTCTTTGTTCATGACTCACTAAAAGGTAGCATGCAGGTGTAGCAAGAAATTAGCCTTCATTTTAAAGGGATTTGAGTATAGGAGTGAGGATGGCTTGCTGCACTGACATAGAGCCTTGATGAGACCTCACCTGGAGTATTGTGTACAGTTTTGGTCCCCATTAGGAGGCTAAAATCTCTGAGAAAGACTCAAAAATTGTCGGGCTCTCTGGAAGGTGGATGGGAACAATTTGGTACCATGTCTGTAGACTCGGGTGTCCCCCTCAGGATAAGGAAGGCTTGGCTCAGAATGCCATTGCTGCTATATGTGTTTTAAATGCACCCTCAAGTGCTACTTACAGGCTCCTGGATGCTTATACTGCTGTGTGCACCCTGTGACCTTTGAATGCTAAGAGAGTCTCTGGTCATCTGAGAGCCCACCCAGGCTGCCCTTCTGGACACAGTCATACCCCAGCTGTTTTATCAAGGGGATAGGCGTGGCCAAGCTCAATCAGGGACCCAGCAAGTGTTAGCACTCCTCAGTGTTGCCCCACTGCAGAGGAAGCATGGGATTAGCGGAGCTCACCCCAACCAAAGGACACCTGCACCGTGGCCTTTGTAACCCTCCCTGGTTCTCTGCCCCTCTTAGGGCACAGGCCTCACCAGTGACCCGCATCCTGGGTCACCAGCTGTCTCCTCCTGGTGAGGCTGGCAGCGCTGACTGCCTCTGCCACCACCTCCAAGGTGGTATTCAGAAAGGTAGGCTTGAGCCTGTGGCCTACCCTGCGGAAGAGGGTGTCCCTCCGCTCCTCACTGAAATGGAGCTGTGGATCCATCTGGACTCCCGACCTCAGGGGGCAGGTTTTCTTCACCTTGGTGGCTGCAGTGAATGTGTGGTAGGTGGAGCGCTTAAAAACAGCTCCAATTATCAGGCTCTGTGGTGCTATTTCCAGCCCCAGTGCTTACAATGCCCGCTGGGATTACTTCCGGTTGTGACCATGGAGTGCGTGGTCACATACAGGGCTGGACCTGCTTAGTCACAGAAAAGGGCTCTTTTCAAGCAGATCCGGGGGGAATTTTGACGAAAAGGCGTAGGTGAATGTTAGAGGAGTAGTTTACCCCTGGAATGGTATGTCTCCTGATCACCGGACCCGGCAGAAAGCAGTGAGAGGTTTGGCTGGAAAGTTGAAACAGTCTGGTGCTGCAGCAACAACCTCTTCCAGCATGCAGGCGGGGGAGGGCCAAGCTGTAAGGCCCCAGGTACAGGAACTGATGACTTTTATCAAGGAGGAATTCCATAAGCAGAGGAAAGAAATGCGTGAGGATCATGCAAAGGTCATTGCAGAGGCTGTGGCACCCCTGAAGAGTACTTTGGAGTGGATGGAGATGTGTTTAGAGGTGCAGGGTGTCATGATATACACATCAGCATATCATGGTGCAATCACACACACACTGATGGACAGGTAGTTGGACCAACCAACACACACATCGCAGCCAATCACCAGTCAGAGCACACGCACTATAAAACAGGGAACACCACAGTTCCCGCTCATTCTACCAGGAGATAGCTCAGAGCACAGAGCTCACAGCGCACCACTCAGACATACACCATGTGCTGAGTACCTCACCAAGATAGTGATAGGGCTGGGTCCACAGGTTAGCTGGTGAAGCACGTACCCAAGCCAGTAGTTAGTAGTTGTCGTTGTTTAAGACAATAAAACAGAATTGTACCATCTACAGCCGTGTTGGATCATTTGTGCATCGGAATACCCAACACGACACAGGGGTCACAGATTTGGGAGATCGAAGGAGTGATCTCGGACCACAGCGATCGTGTGGTGGCTCTGGAGGCGGAGGTGGGGCTCTTAGGAGACCTTTGTAAAACGTTGAGGGCAAATGTTGAGGAGCAGGAGAATACCTCGGGAAGACAGAACCTGCGAATAGTGGGCCTGTCTGAAGGAGTGGAAGGTATGAGTGCCACGAGGTACGTCTCAAAGATGCTGGCGGGGCTGGTGGCAGAAGGGGTGCTGGATAAGGCACCTGAAGTGGACCGAGAGCATAGGTCTCTGAGGCAGAAGCCTAGAGCTGGGGAGCCGCCGCGGGCGGTGATTGTGAGACTCCATAAATTTATGGCGAAAGAGAAAATTCTATGGTGGGCCAGGGAGAAGCGTAGCTGCGACAGGGAGGGAAATAACGTCCGGATTTATCAGGACATCGGAGTCGAGTTGGCAAAACGGTGGGCAGGTTTCAACAAGGCCAAGGCGGTGCTGTTCCGGCGGCAGATCTTTGGGGTGCTCTACCCGGTGAAATTATGGGTGACGTTCGGAGTATTATTTTGAGACCCCAGAAGCGGTCGAAGACTTCATTAAGGAGCATAAACTGGGGGAGAACTGAGTGGACAATGCTTGGAAACCGTGGGTGCTGGCACCATGTAATGGTCGGGAGCATGTATGAAGTGGGTGTAGGGAGTGGGGGATTTTCACCTTTTTTTGTGGGGGGGGGGGGGGGTTCTGTTCAATGTTGAGGTTGTAAGGAGTTGTAGGGGTGAAAAGTTTATGTGGGGATGGATGTTCCCATCCTCCCTCCTGTTTTATGGGACTTTTTGTGTTTAACATCTGTTTGTTTGCTTTTGGAGAAGGCTACCTGGAGTTCAGGAGAAGTCCTTGTTTGGGTGGGGGAGGGTAAGGCCAGCAGGAAGCCTTCTTCTTTGAGCTGAGGAGTGGGGGGGGAGAGGGAGGGGGAGGTCATTAGGATGTGCCTTTGGGCAGGGGCAGCCGTGCTAGCAGGTTATGCTGGTGAATGGAAGTGAGGTGGTGGGGGAGAAGGCCACAAGGGGTGGCCGGGAGGAGGGGGGAAAGGGGAGGTAGGGCGGGAAGAAGGGGAAGGGGAAAAGCGGGTGGGGGGAGGGGGGGGTTTGCGACACGGCAGGGGTGAGAGATGACATGGTCAAGGGCGAAGAAAGGGGTCATCTGGGATGGGCTAGGTACAGAGTGGAATTAAAGGGGCAGGAGTTAAGTGGGGAAGATGACGGACGGTAGAGGGGATTGGAGGCACAAGCCTCCGGTACGGGTGGTAATGTGGAACGTCCGGAGGCTGAATGGGCCGGTTAAAAGGTCGCGGGTGTTTGCGCCCCTCAGGAGCTTGAAAGCGGGGTGGTCTTTTTGCAGGAGACGCACCTCCCTGTGAAGGACCAGGTTAGGTTAAGGAATGGGTGGGTTGGGCAGGTTTTTCACTCGGGGTTTTATTTGAAATCGAGGGGTGTGGCGATTTTAATGAGCAAAGAAATGGGATTTGTGAGTGCGAAGGAGGTGAGAGATCCAGGTGGGAGATACGTGATTGTGAGTGGGGTATTGGAAGGGGCACCGGTGGTGTTGGTAAATGTGTATGCCCCAAATTGGGATGATGTGAGTTTTATGAGGGGGTTGCTGGCAGCAATCCCAGATTTGGCCACGTACCAGTTGATCATGGGAGGAGATTTTAACTGGAGCCGAGGGTGGATAGATCGAGCCCCAGGTCGATGGTTAGGGTACGAATGGCAAGGGAGCTGGGGGGGTTTATGGAGAGGATGGGTATGGTGGATCCATGGTGCTTTCAGAACCCAGGGGGAAGGGAGTATTCCTTCTTTGCACAGGTCTATAAGGTGTATTCGAGGATTGATTACTTTGCAGTGAGTCGGGAGATTTTGGTTGGGGTGGAGGGGGCAGAGTATGCCGGGATAGTTATCTCGGACCATGCACCCCACTGGCTGGATATTCGGTTCAGTATGGGACAAGAGCAGAAGCCGGGGTGGAGGTTTGACTTGAGGTTGTTGGCGGATAGAGGTTCTTGCGATAAGGTGCGGTTGGCGATTAGGGATAATGTGGAGTTCAATCAGAATGGGGAGGTGTCGGCGGGCATTTTTTGGGAAGCACTGAAGGCAGTGGTCCGGGGAGAAATTATCTCATTTACGGTACGTGCGAATAAGGAAAGGAGGGCGGAACATGACCGTCTAGTGAGCGCGATAGTGGAGGTGGACAGGGAATATTCGAGGGTGCCCACCGTGGAGGGATTGGCGAGGAGGAAAAAGTTGCAGGGGCAATTTGACAGGTTGATAATGGGGAGGGCGGTAGGGCAACTGCGTAGGGCAAGAGGTGTGCAATACGAGTATGGGGAGAAGGCGAGCCGCATGCTGGTGCACCAGCTGAGGAGGCAGGCTGTGTCCAGGGAAATATTGAAGATCCGGACTGGGGCTGGGGACATGGTGTCAGAGCCAGGGAAGATAAATGAGGCATTTAGAGAGTATTACCAGGGACTTTATGAGGCAGACCCAGGAGGAGAGGAGGGGTACATGGGGCGGTTTCTGGACAAGCTAGAATTTCCCCAGGTGGAGGAAGCAAAGGGGCAGGCGTTGGAGGAGCCCCTGGGGCTGAGGGAGGTGCTGGATAGTATCAGGGCTATGAAGTCGGGGAAGACCCCTGGGCCGGACGGGTACCTGGTAGAATTTTATAAGGAATTTGCAGCGGACCTGGCACCACATCTGTTGGGGGCGTTTAATGAAACACTGGAGAAGGAGGAGTTGCCGGAGACGATGAAGCAGGCAGTGATCACACTAATCCCCATAAAAGGGAAAGATCCGGTGGAATGTGGGCCGTATAGACACATATCACTATTGAACACGGATGTGAAAGTATTGGCTAAGTTGTTGGCGGGGAGGATGGAGGATTGTGTCCCGGGGGTGGTTGCAGAAGATCAAACCGGCTTCGTGAAGGGCAGGCAGCTCGCGAGTAATACAAGACGGCTGTTGAATGTGGTGATGAATCCGTTGAGAGCTCTGGTACCGGAGGTGGTGGTGTCCATGGACGCGGAGAAAGCATTTGATCGGGTGGAGTGGTGGTACTTGTTCGAAGTTTTGGGAATGTTTGGATTTGGGCCGAGATTTGTGGCATGGGTGCGGTTGCTGTATGTGGCGCCAAGATCGAGGGTGAGGACGAATGATATAAGCTCACAAAGCTTTGACTTACACAGAGGTACGAGGCAGGGGTGCCCGCTGTTGCCGCTGCTGTTTGCGCTGGACATAGAGCCGTTGGCGATGGCTCTCAGGGGTTCGGCAGAGTGGCAGGGGACAATGAGGGGACAGAGGGAGCATCGGGTGTCGCTCCAAGCCGATGACCTCCTGCTGTATGTTTCGGATCCGTTGGAGAGGATGGGAAGGATTGTGGGCCTGTTGGGGAGGTTTGGAGGGTTCTCGGGATACACGCTGAATGTAAGGAAAAGCGAGATATTCCCGGTGAATGTGCTGGCACAGCGGGCTAATTTAGGGGGGATGCTGTTTACGGTAGCGAGGGATAGCTTTAGGTACTTGGGGATTCAGGTAGCGAGGGAATGGACTGGGCTCCATAAGTGGAACTTCACAAAGCTGGTGGAGGAAGCCAGGGAGGATCCTAAGAGGTGGGATACACTGCACTTAACGTTGGCGGGGAGGGTCCAAGTAGTGAAAATGATTATTCTGCCGAGGTTCTTGTTTATCTTTCAGGCTTTCCCGATCGTTATACCAAAGGCCTTTTTTCGGAAAGTGGACACAATGGGCGAGATTCTCCGACCCCCCGCCGGGTCAGAGAATTGCTGGGGGCTGGCGTGAATCCCGCCCCCGCCGGTTGCCGAATTCTCCGGCACCGGATATTCGGCGGGGGCGGGAATCGCGCCGTGCCGGCTGGCGGGCCCCCCCACCGCGATTCTCCGGCCCGGATGGGCCGAAGTCCCGTTGCTAGAATGCCTGTCCCGCCGGCGTAGATTAAACCAACTACCTTACCGGTGGGACAAGGCAGCGCGGGCGGGCTCCGGGGTCCTGGGGGGGGGGGGCGCGGGGCGATCTGGCACCGGGGGGTGCCCCCACAGTGGCCTGGCCCGCGATCGGGGCCCACCAATCCGCGGGCGGGCCTGTGCTGTGGGGCACTCTTTTCCTTCTGCCTTCACCACGGTCTCCACCATGGCGGAGGCGGAAGAGACTCCCTCCACTGTGCATGCGCGGGGATGCCGTGAGCGGCTGCTAACGCTCCCGCGCATGCGCAGCCCGGAGATGTCATTTCTGTGGCAGCTGGCGGGGCACCAAAGGCCTTTTCCGCCAGCTGGCGGGGCGGAAATTAGTCCGGCGCGGGCCTAGCCCCTTAAGGTTGGGGCTCGGCCCCCCAAGATGCGGAGGATTCCGCACCTTTGGGGCGGCGCGATGCCCGACTGATTTGCGCCATTTTGGGCGCCGGTCGGTGGACATCGCGCCGATACCGGAGAATTTCGCCCATGATCTCTGACTTTGTATGGGCGGGGAAGATGCCGAGTGTGGGGAGGACCCTGCTACAGAGGCAGAGGCAGCAGGCGGGCTTGGCGTTACCAAACTTGCTTCATTATTATTGGGCGGCGAATGTGGCAAGGTGCAGCAGTGGTGGGAAGGAGAAGGGGTAGAGTGGGTTAGGCTGGAGGAGGAATCTTGTAAGGGGTCTAGTTTGAGGGCTATGGTGATGGCAGCATTGCCAATGGCTCCGAGTAGGTATTCAGGGAGCCCAGTGGTGCAGTCCATGGTGAAGATATGGGGCGGGATTCTCTCCCCCCCCCCCTCCGGGTCGGAGAATCGCCGGGGGGGGGCGGCGTAAAACCCGCCCCGCCGCCGGCTGCTGAATTCTCCGGCGCCGGCATTTTGGCGGGGGCGGGAATCACGCAACGGGGTGATTCTTCGCCCCGCGATGGGCCGGGCAGCCGCCCGTTTTCGGCCAGTCCCTCCGGCATAAATCAAATCAGTTCCGTACTGGCGGGACCTGGCTCTGCGGGCGGCCTGCAGAGTCCACGGGGGGGCGCGGGGGGATTTGGTCCCAAGGGGTGCCCTGGCCTGCGATTGCAGCCCACCAATCCGCGGGCGGGCCTGTACCGTGGGGGCACTCTTTCGCACTGCGCCGTCTGCTGTCAACCTTCGCCATGGCCGGCGCTTGGATGAATTCCTCTGTGCATGCACTGGGATGATGCCAGCACACGCTGGCGCTCCTGCGCATGCGCCAATTCGCGCCGGCCGGCGGAGGCCCTTCGGTGGTGCAGTCCATGGAGAAGATATGGAATCGGCTGAGGAGGCATTTTAGGGTGGAAGGGATGTCGCTGCTAACACCGGTGTGCGAGAATCATGGGTTTGAACCGGGGGGGATGGATAGTGTATACAGGAGGTGGAGGGAAGTGGGGCTGGTCAAGGTGAGGGATTTGTATTTGGAGGAAGGGTTCGCCAGTCTGGAGGAGCTAAGGGAGAGGGTAGAGCTGCTGAGGGGTAGTGAGTTCAGGTATCTACAAGTTAGGGACTTTGCATGAAAGGTCTGGAAGAGGTTCCCTAGATTCCCGGGAAACACCCTGCTGGAGCGACTGCTCCTTCCGGATGTGGAAGGGGAGGGAAGAATTGGGGACATATATAAGTGGCTGGGGGAGCAGGGAGGCGAGCGGGTGGTGAAGATCAAGGAGAAATGGGAAGCGGAGTTGGGAATGGAGATCAATTCGGGAGTATGGAGTGAGGCACTGTGAAGGGTAAACAGGACCTCCTCTTGTGCAAGGATGAGCCTGATACAGTTTAAGGTGGTGCACAGGGTGCCTATGACTCGGGCGAGAATGAGTGGGTTCTTCCAGTGGGTAGCAGATGAGTGTGAGAAGTGTGGGCGGGGGCCAGCGAATCACACGTACATGTGTTGGGGTTGCGACAAATTGGGAAGATTCTGGGCGGGAGTGTTTGCGGTCTTAGCCAGGATAGCGGAGGAGGGAGTGCACCCGGACCCTTTGGTGGCGATATTTGGGGTTTCACAGAAGCTGGAGCTCATGGAGAGGAGGAAGGCTGATGTCGTGGCCTTCGCCTCTCCGATTGTACGGCGACGAATTTTGCTGGAGTGGCGGTCGGCATCGCCACCGGCGGTAGCAGCATGGTTGGGTGACCTGTATGCCTTCCTGCGGTTAGAGAAGATAAAGTATGAGTTAAGGGGCTCAGCAGGAGAGTTCGAGAAAAGGTGGGGGATGTTTGTGACCGTGTTTGAGGAGCTGTTTGTCGCAGGGGGGAGGGGGTGATGGGGAGGGGGGGGTGATGAAAAAGGAGGAAAATCGGTATAGTTGATTGTTGGGAAGAATGTTTCCCGGGGTGTTTATTTGCTGTAACCTACTTTGATATAAGTTTGAATAAAATGCGTTTAAAAAATCCCAATGCCTGCTGGACTGGGTACTGCTCTTAATTCGTGCTGGCAGTGCTGGCCCATTTGCAAGTCCTGTCTCGCTTATTGAATAGCGTCCCCAACGGGAGTGCGAATCGCAGGCTGTTTAGCACACTGGGCTAAACAACTGGCTTGTAATGCAGAACAAGGCAGCAGCGCGGGTTCAATTCCCGTACCGGCCTCCCTGAACAGGCGCAAGGAATGTGACAACTAGGGGCTTTTCATAGTAACTTCATTGAAGCCTACTTGTGACAATAAGTGATTCTCTTTAAAAAAAAATTTTTTTTTAATTCAGTCCCGACGGGAACACTAAATGTCCCATATGGAGATTTGTGGCCAAGATGTTTCCTCTGATTGGTGAGTCTGTAACTAGGAGAATAATCTCAGGATAAGGGACAAGCCATTTCAGGCTGAGATGAGAAGGGATTTCTTCACTCAGGGGTTGGTGAATGTCTGGAATTCTCTACCCACAGGGCTGTGAAAGCTCAATCATTGAGCACTTTCAAGACAGGAATCGATAGATTTCTGGAACCTAATGACATAAAGGGCCATGGCGATAGTGCAGGAAAGTGGCATTGAGGTCGATGATCAGCTATCATCTAATTGAATGGCTTGGTGGGCGAATGGCCTACTCCTATTCCTTTGTTATAACGGTAAAGTGAAGAGGGTGATGGATTATTCACCATTTGTCTGGATTGGTACAGCTGCAACAACACACAAGAAGCTGTACAGAGTAGTTTTCCACTAACCCCAATATTCATCCTCTTGACTACTAGCACAATTTTATCTACTGGATACAACAAGCGTAATTTGACAGCACCTCCCTGAACCATGACCAAAAAGGGCAAGATCAAGAATATGAGAGAACACCAACATCTGCAAGCTCCAGTCCAAGTCACACACCAACCTGAGTTAGACATATTCCTCTGTTCTACCTCATTCTAAGGACAGTTAGGGAGGCACAGATGAAGTGTAGCCATGTGAGCATTGCCCCCAGCCTGACAAGAAGTATATATATTTTTTTACAATATTATACATTGATTTGCATAGATTTTCTCACTGTTGTTGAACTTAGGTTTTTGTAGATACTAAAAATAGCAACGTTCAGACTGCCAGCTCTTCAAAAAAGCAGCACCGCCAGAATTGTGCATGACTTGCTGTTCATGCATGCTCATTTGTATTTAAGTCAGACACAATTGCCTACAAGAAAACGTAGTAAAACGGCTTCATTTAAATTGAAAAAAATAGCAATATAAAAAGGTTTGATTGTAAGAAGTGAATTAGAATTTTACCTATGCTTAATTTAGTAGGCTATTGCTTTGCCAAAACCACCATCACACATATAATATATACGTGTGCGTCATCTAATTAGATATGCTTTATGTGCAATACAATATTCGATTCCCTAGGGTTCAAGTCTTTGCTGGTCACGTTGTACAAGGTTCAAAAAGCCCAAACGTACATGTTATAACTAATGTTTTGGAAGTACCCAAATTTACATATATATTAATCGGGGCAAATTGACATAATTACTTAATATTTTGTTACTAACAAGTTACAGCGATTCTTGTCATGTTTAATAAGGAGAAACATTTCTGAGCTTTTGATGAATATATGAAGAGCCCTAAAGTTACATCGGGATTCCACCAGTCGCCTGTCTGAGTCGCAGCAGGAGGTCAATAATACCCTTGTGGAATTTCAGTGTCTTTCATATTTCTATAATAGATTAAAAAGGTCTGTTTATTAAGCTATTAGTGACAACCTATTATTGATTGAGCTGCAAGTTTCTGCTGTTTATACAAGTTTTCTCCCTGCTGCATAATGGGCAGAAAGTTCCATCAACCCATTTCAAGGCAAACGAAGGAAGCGAGAGGTAACTCCCTAATCTGTGAGGTCTGGGTCCTGAATATCATTTGCTACCAGGCGTTTGCAATGATGACGTGTAAACTGAATCAATGGAGTCATACCCAGTCCACGCAAAGTCATATGTGGGCCCCACTGGCGTGATCCGGCCAGTGGCAATGGCACACTGTCTGAGGAGAGCACTCCTAACCCTTTGCTGTGTGAAAATGCATATTAACAAGTCCCCCCCCATAGTCTCGGTTGAGCACAAGGCCTTTGAGTGAGCGTTGGACAATGCCTGCACCTCAGAGAAGAGCTCAGGATACAGTGGGTGGCCAAAGCTGTGGCCACTCAGTCATGTGGTGTGAGGCAAGAGTGATGTGGGGTCTTGTCCAACCAGTATGTGAAGTAAAGACTGGGCATCAATATGGTGGCCAGGGCATGTCTCAGTGGGCTTTGAAAGGCAGTTTCAGAGGATGAATGGGCAAAGAGTGGTCCTTAGGAGACAAGCTTTGTGTCAAGTCTTTCTCTTTGACCCCACAATGGGGAGAATGTATGGGAAATGGAGCCTGGTGAACCTGCTGTCATTCTTCTTGCTCATAGCAGGAGAGACGAAGATGTCAGTGGAGGCACCTGAGACACCAAAGGCAGGAGCAGAACTGTGACGAGGAAGGATGGCAGGGCCTGCTCCGCATGCAGAGGATGGTCCCAGGAGAGCCATTACTTGGAGGCACCTCGCTAAATGCACAGCACCTAACTTGCCTGGAAATGTCTGAGAAACAGTGTCATTGAAGATGATGCATGTCAAGGGAACTGTTTGGTTGCATCTGCCACTTTCTGCATGGGGAGTTGGAGGCATCCATTGACAGTGTCGGTGAATGTTACTGTGGTGCTCAGGTTTTATGCCAGTAACTCCTTCCAGGCTCCACCGGTGACCTGCGTGGGATTTCACAAATCTTCGCACAGCAGTGGAACCCAGTAGATGACGGATGCAATCTTCGCGAGGGCACAGCACACAACTTCGTCCATTTCGACCCGCATCAGGCAAGCCAGGATGCAAGAGGGCTTTGTATCATCTTTGGCTTTCCACAGGTACATGGTGCCATTGACTGCGGTCACGTGGCACTCAGATCTCCAGGGCATCAAGCTTTGAATTATGTTAACCATAAGGACTGGCACACACTGAATGTTCAGCTAGTCTGAAACCTCACCAAATGCATCCTCCAAGTGTGTGCTCGATTCTGAGGGAGTGTGCGCGACTCCTACATTGTGAGATACTCTCAGATCCCTGATATGTTTCAGGAGCCACAGATGCTGTAGGGTTGGCTCCTTAGGAACAAGGGTTACCCACTGAGGTGATGGCTAATGATGCCTGTGTGGAGGCCACAGAGTGCAGCAGAGACAAGATAAAATAAGGCTTGTGCTGCAACTTGCACTTTGGTGGAACAGACCATAGAGATGGTGAAGATTCCTGTGCCTGGACCGGTTTGAGGGAGCCCTGCAATACATCCACAGAGGGTGTCACACATAGTGGTCATCTGCTGTGCCCTGCACAACCTGGCACCGCAATGGGGGGAGGAGCTGGCTGAGGAGGAGATGGGGGAGCTGCCCCTTTCCTCTGATGAAGAGGACGTTGAGGGGACGAGGCTGAGGAGGCCCTCAAGGGAGAGAATGTCGTCCATGAGGCAATGGTGATGTCCAGACAAGGCAGACGAGCTCAGGACGTGCTCATTGCCGCTAGATTCACTGAGAGTGGAGGAGATCCAGTGGGGATATCCCATTATCATCACATGGTTTCTGTGAGCATTGCCTGTCTGAATCCTGGCAGCACACAGCTGGCAGCACACACTCTCTGTGACAAGGCTCCTGTGATGGGGACACAGGGGTTACCCATAGTCCCTACATTGCAGAAGGATGATGACGACTTGCAGTGGGGACAGGGCACAGATCCTCACAGAGCTTCTGTGAATGTTTGACTCCTGTCTGGCTGATGGCAGCTCACTTGCCGTCAATGTCTAGGGTCATATCATGGCGACGCAGCGGGGAAAGTTTCACCTCTCCTGATCTAACGTCATCCTTTGTGAGCTGTACCCTGGAGGTACAGTGTCACCAGAGGCTGAGGCACATGGGATACGAGGCCAGCCACACCTCAGAAGGTGCAGAGAGCACACATGGAGAATGATTGGAATGAGTGACGCTATCCCTGTGCATTGTGGGAGACGTCCTCAATTCCAACCAAATACAAGCATGATGTGTTCAGTTACTGTGAAGGGATGCTACCAATGTAGCATTTTCACAGTAACTTCATTGCAGTGTTAATGTAAGCTGACTTGTGACAATAAAGATTATTATTATGTGCTGGAAATGTTGCAGAAAGCACATGGAAGAAGCTCTGGACAGAGGACCTTGTCTTTACCTTGCGCAGAAATCAGGTTTTCAGGTTGGGACTACCCAAGGCCATCTCCTGTCCGCCATGCCCTGTTGTCTGTGATGACCTGGTGGGTGCCCTTTGAAGGGCCGAGGCCTGGAGTGCCCTGGTCTGCTTTTGGAGTCCTGCTTTGCGGCCTGGGGAGCTGGAGCTGAAACAATCACAGGAAGAGGGAATTCGGATGGGTGGGACATTTTCGGAGTCACCTGCGTGGATGGCCCTAGGATGTGCACCAGCTAATTCAACTCCCTATGGGTGCTTCAGGACCCCTGGCCTCCTGCTTGTGATAGGAGGGTAAGTGGAGAGAGATCAAGAAACCGCGCCGTCCTCTGGCATTGGTACTCATGGATCCCAGTAAGTGCCTGCACCATGGAATTCATGTCCTGCAGCAGGGCAGGACAAAAGTCTTGCACCAAGGTCTCCACGGTGACTGCCAGCCTAGCTGCACTGACCTCGCTTTGTTGGTCAGTTGGCACAATCACCTCGGATATAAGGCGGATGGACGCCTCCATTTAGTCTTTCAATCAAAGGATGGTACCTGACATCCCCTCTTGATTTTCCCAGGCTTGCCTTTAGAATTCCAGCAACTGGGGTATGATTGAGTCTGGAGGCACGTCATCTGAGTGGTACTCAGCAGATTCCTGGCCTTCAGCAATCCTCTGAGTTTCTGCACCCTGGGACGTCCCTGCCTCCACCTGCTGTGGTCTGATAGTGTGATGCTCTCACCAGGTTGTCACCCTGAGGTTACTCTTGAACTAGGTCCCATCAAGATGTACGTAACTGTACTGCTGGAGGGCGTAGGTGAGCACTATGATGAGTCTTCAATGGCAGGGTCTGAATTCCTCTTCTGCACTGCTCTCGGAGCTGATCTCCTGGCTGCTGCCCAGAAGTGTCTGTGAAAGAAAGGAGATATCATTAGTAAATGACAGGGGCCTTTAGAAACAGGAGGCAACACTCACAGCACTGTTGGCTGATGGGTGATGCAGTTCTGGATACTCACTTGGTTTATCACTGACCTCGCCATAAGCACAAGAACAGTCAACGTCCTCCTTAGCCAGCTGGATGGCTTTGTCCTCAAAGCCCGGGAGGACATTTAGCCCTGGCATTGCTCTGCCCATCTGAGATCTCTCCTTCTTCGTGCGAGCCAAACTTTCCTGCATGAATACTGATGGAGAGAGTTTAAGCAGGTCGGACCATTGCAAATGGTAAGGATGCCTGGCATGTATGGATGGTGAGTAGGACTAGTGAGGTGATGAGGACGTGACCCACAGGGACATGAAGATATGAATGGGAGAGTGGGTGATGGTGTCCAGTGAGCTGGCAGTGAGTGTGATCCCTGTGGATGTGTGACGGGCAGCACGGTAGCTTAGTGGTTAGCACAGTTGCTTCACAGCTCCAGGGTGCCAGGTTCGATTCCCAGCTTGGGTCACTGTCTGTGCGGTGTCTGCACGTTTTCCCCTTGTGTGCGTGGGTTTCTTCCGGTGCTCCGGTTTCCTCCCACAGTCCAAAGATGTGCAGGTTTGGTGGATTGGCCATGCTAAATTGCCCTTCGTGTTCAAAAAGGTTGGGTGGGTTACTGGGCTGCGGGGAGGGTGCGGGCTTGGGTAGGGTGCTCTTTCCAAGGGCCGGTGCAGACTCAATGGGCTGAATGGCCTCCTTCATTGTAAATTCTATAAGCGTGAATTGAGTGATGAGAAGAGAGATTTACTCTGGCAGAACAGAGGAGATCATTCATCCTCTTCCTGCAATGGATGGCTGTTCTCTTCTGCTGGGCATTAGTGTTGACCACCGCTGCCACCCCCTCCCACGCTGCGTTGGTGACCTTGCGGGCTGTTGTTTTCCAGACCGCGGGTATCGTACATCTACAGCATCCAGGGGTCTCTCCAGGGAGGCACTCAAAAACCTGGGTGTGGATTTCTTGGCAGCCATCACTATGAAATGTGGCTGGTATGCGCTGGGCTGGATGTAGTGCCTCGATAATTGCAGTGCTGAGGTGATGGTCAGCGATACGGATGAATTATTTTGACACTAAATGCTGCGCTATATGATAGGAAAAGCTGCCATTGCCGATGGTGGTCTAAACACTACTTTTTCCGTCTGCCAATTTGCCAATTTCCGGGACAATCTCTCCCTAAGTCCCGTGGTGGAGTCAGGAATATGGACTGTTTCCTGGTGCGGAAGCCAGCCGGAAACGACACCATACCTTCTGGCCATGACCTCATTAAAACCAGAGGGTTTTGAGTCGTATTCGTGGTGGGGAAGGCATGCCACCATATCTGGGTGTGATATTGAAAAGACGCCCACATACACCCTGCTGGGTCGACTGCTGTTTCCGGATGTGGAAGGGGAGGGAAGAATTGGGGATGTATACAAGTGGCTGGGGGAGTAGGGAGTGGGTGGTGAAGATCAAGGAGAAATGAGAAGCGGAGTTGGGAGGGGAGATCAATTGGGGAGCATGGAGTGAGGCACTGCGAAGGGTAAATGGGACCTCCTCTTGTGCAAGGATGAGCCTGATACAGTTTAAGGTGGTGCACAGGGTGCATATGACTTGGGTGAGAATGAGTGGGTTCTTCCAGTGGGTAGCAGGTGAGTGTGAGAGGTGTGGCTGGGGGCCAGCGAATCACGCGCACATGTGTTGGGGTTGCGACAAATTGGGAAGATTCTGGGCGGGAGTGTTCGCGGTCTTAGCCAGGATAGTGGAGGAGGGAGTGCACCCGGACCCTTTGGTGGCGATATTTGGGGTTTCACAGAAGCCGGAGCTCATGGAGAGGAGGAAGGCCGATGTCATGGCCTTCGCCTCTCTCATTGCACGGCGGCAAATTTTGCTGGAGTGGCGGTCGGCATTGCCACCGGGGGTAGTGGCTTTGTTGGGTGACCTGTACAACTTCCTGCGATTAGAGAAGATAAAGTATGAGTCAAGCGGCTCCTCAGGGTGGTTTGAGGAAAGGTGGAGGATGTTTGTGACCGTGTTTGAGGAGCTGTTATTTTGCGGGGGTAAAGAGGAAGTCTGTTTCCCGGGGTGTTTGTTCTCACTAACCTGTTTTGATACATGTTTGTAATAAAATACATTTTTTTTTAAAAAGAAAAGACGTCCACATCACCAACCCACCATTGAATAGAGGATGGACCACCCGAGAATGAAAATAGATCTCCAGGAACACCCTGAGGTTGGAATATGGTGGTCCTCATGGCACTCGATCTGGAAGATCCACCGTGAATCACTCCGGCGTCAGGCCACCCCAAAGGTGCGGAGGATATTCCGCACCTTCAGGGGCTAGGCCCGCCCCGGAGTGGTTGGCGACCCGCCGGTGGGCGGGACAGGGGCCTGGCGCTACGCCATCCGGTGCCGAAGGGCCTCCGCCGGCCGGCATGAGTCAGCACATGCGCGGAAGCGCCAGCGCGTGCTGGCGTCATCCCCGCGCATGCGCACAGGGATTCACTTCCGCATCGGCCATCGCGGAGGACCACAACGGCCGATGCGGAAGGAATAGAGTGCCCCCACGGCACAGGCCCGCTCGCGGATCGGTGGGACCCGACCGCGGGCCAGGCCACCGTGGGGGCACCTCCCGGGGCAAGATCCCCCCACGACCCCCAGGAACCCCGGAGCCCGCCCGCGCTGCCAGGTCCCGTCGGTAAGGGACCTACTCTGATTTACGCCGGCGGGACCGGCGACAGGCGGGCGGGACTTCGGCCCATCGCGGGCCGGAGAATTCAGGCGGCCCTGGCGCCCATTGAGTTGCGTGGACCCCGCCATTCTCCGAGGCGGGGGGCGCAACTCACGCCGGGCCGGTTTTTGGGGGGTGGGAAAATTGGGAGGACGGCGGGGGTGGGATTCACGCCGACCCCCGGCGATTCTCCCACCCGATGGGGGGTCGGAGAATCCCGCCCCTGATTTCTGCACGGCATATTATTCCAGACTTTTTCTGAACCAGTGTATTTTCCCTCTGTCCTCGTGGAGTGAGGGAAAGATTCTGGTCGGGCCTTCACCTGCATCCCATTAGCTGAATGCGACTCAGTTTCACGCTGGCCTCCAGCGGGTTTCCCAGTCTGCCATGGTGGACACCAGAGGAAGAACCTGTACAAAATTCACCCTGGCGGGAAAATGATTTTTGGCCTCTTGCTGAATTTTCCCTCCACCACCCCGGGCCACCACTGAACCTGTCAATGGGGGACTTCCACCCCTTCACTTCTTCCAACTTGTATAGCAGTCTTTTCCAGATCATCACCTATTTGAACTTTATATGCACACAGTGATTTGCTTTACCTATTAACCTTCAGTTACTAACTTAATCACTTGTTGACTAATAACTATTTCCTATCTTAACATGTGAGCCGTCTTCTTGAACCATGACAGTCTATGGGCAGAATTTTCCTACCCCGTTTGCAGCAGGTGTGGTGATGTGCGGCGGACGCAGTGAATCTGGCGGGAGCCAAAATGTTGGAAACTCGCAGGTGTAATTCTCCCAATGGGGGTTTAATGGTGGGTCAGTCCTCCCTCTGACAGGATGTACAAACACTACTTCCATTAATTTGCATCTCATGAATGCTCATTATAACAGCTGCCCACCGGCATTTCATCAGGCCTTTAAATCTTGCATCGCACAAGTGGGAACTTATGTCAGATTCAAACCCAATTGCTAACGTGTGGCGTGCACAAGGTGGTCTTCAGTTCACCAGAGACATTGGGGTGAGCGCAACAACTTTCTGCCATAGTGGTGCACTGCTCCTGATGGGCAGCACGGAACCACAGTGGTTAGCACTGTTGCTTCACAGTGCCAGAGTCCCAGGTTTGTTTCCGGGCTTGGGTCACTGTCTGTGCGGGGTCTGCACGTTCTCCCTGTGTCTGCGTGGGTTCCCTCCGGGTGCTCCGGTTTTCTCCCACAAGTCCCGAAAGACGTGCTGTTAGGTCATTTGGACATTCTGAATTCTCCCTCTGTGTACCCGAACAGGCGCCGGAATGTGGCGACTGGAGATTTTCACAGTAACATCATTGCAGTGTTAATGTAAGTCTACTTGTGACAATAAAGATGATTATTATTATGCGCTCCTGCCCTTCATTTGCATGCTGTGCTGGTCTTCATAGACAGCACCTTGCTGCTGGATCCATGGATCCTCGTGTCACCGAGCTCTTACTTCTGAGGGTTATTTTCTCTTCATTTCTTTTCTATTTATTTCTAAACGTTTGACTGTAATGTCAATCCAGGCTTAGTCCACAGGATCTGGCAATATCTCAACATCTCACTGGGTCTATTTGCCCAAAGACCGCCATTCTTTGTGGTGTCTGACTCTTTTTTATTTATTTATTTTTAAATTTAGAGTACCCAATTCATTTTTTCCAGTTAAGGGGCAATTTAGTGTGACCAATCCACCTACCCTGCACATCTTTGGGTTGTGGGGGCGAAACCCTCGCTAACACGGGGAGAATGTGCAAACTCCACACGGACAGTGATCCAGAGCCGGGATTGAACCTGGGACTTCGGCGCCATGAAGCAACAGGGCTAACCACTGCGCCTAGTCTGCACATTTTTGGGTTGTGCGGGCAAAACCTACGCAAACACGGGGAGAATGTGCAAACTCCACACGGACAGTGACCCAGAGTCGGGATCGAACCTGGGACCTCGGCGCCGTGAGGCGGCAGTGCTAACCACTGCGCCACCGTGCAGAAATAAATAGAAAAGAAATTAAGAGAAAATAACCCGCAGAAGCAAGAACTGTGATTTGTGTTTAAGGAAATTTCTAGGTGGGGTGAGGGGTGGGGGTGGAGGGCTGCTCGAGGGCATCCTAGGAGGTAAGTTGGGGCAGTGGTGGGGGGGGGGGGGGGGGGAGTCCAGAGGCCACGGTGGGGGACCAGGGGACCAGAGGAGAGGTCAAAAGATTGGCGTATTACATAGCGGGGTCCCATTACATAGCGGGGTCGTTCTCAGTGTTTCAGGTGCTGAGAAACAGCCCACTATACTTGCCCAAAGCGTGACTCTTTTTTTCACGTTAAATTGCACCCATAATCTTGCAAAGAAATTTAACAATAAATATTAAACACGATAATGTATTTTAATGCTGTATTGTGCAATTAACTGCAAGTTTATATATAAATTTGCAGATTTGTACAGCTGCAACTTAAATAACTGGTTCCGATTACATTGAAACATATTCATGATAAATATAATTTAAAAATTATTCTTACAGCTCTCCGCTCTCTAACCAAGAATACAGTACCTAAGCCATTTATTTTGTTCTTTGTAATGCAACATTTTGTTTTCATTCCCATGAGAGGCCAGAATGAACTTGAATACCTATTTCAATTTTAGATGAGACAAATGCAATGAAAGGTTGATCTAGTTTGGCAATATTGGCTGTCCCTTGAGGTCAGTCCTCTCAGCTCCACGACTGTAGCAATTCGTTGGGTAGTGTCCTAGGTCAAACCACCTTCAGCTGCGTCATCAATTACCTTCCTTCAATCATAAGGTCAGAAGTGGGGATGTTCGCTGATGATTGCACGATGTTCAGCACCATTCGCGAATCCTCAGATACTGAAGAGGCCTATGTCCAAATGCAGCAAGACCTGGGCAATGTCCAGGCTTGGGTTGACAAGTGGCAAGTAACATTCGTGCAAAATAAGTGCCAGGCAGTAACTATCTCAAATAAAATGCCCCTTGACATTCAATGGCATTATCGTAATTGAACCCCCACTATCCATATCCTGGGGGTCACCATTGACCAGATACTGAAATGGACTAGCTATATTAATACTGTGGCTACAAGAGCAGGTCAGAGGCTAGGAATCCTGTAGTGGGTAGCTCACCTCCTGACCCCGAAAAGCCTGTCCACCATCTACAAGGCACAAGTCAGGAGTGTGATGAATACTCTGGATGAGTGCAGCTCAAACTCATGGAGCTTGATACCATTGAGGAGAAAGCAGCCCGCTTGATTGACACATCCACAAACATTCACTCGCTCCATCACCGATGCACAGTATCAGCAGTGTGTATCAGCTGCAAATTCATTGCAGGAACTCACCAAGGCTCCTTAGACAGCATCTTCCAAACCCACGACCGCTGCCATTAGAAGAGGACAAGGGAAGCAGACACCTGGGAACACTATCACCTGCAAGTTATCCTCCCAGTCACTCACCATCCGGATTTGGAAACATATCGCCATTTTTCATTGTCACTGGGCCAAAATCCTGAAACTCCCTCCCTAACAGCACTCTGGGTATATTTGAACCACATGGACTGCGGCAGTTCAAAAAGGCAGCTCAGCATCGCCTTCTCAAGGGTAATTAGGGATGGGCAACAAATGCTGGCCGAGGCAGCAAAGTGATCTATCCTGCAAATTAATTTAAAAAAACCTTTAATGGGCAGATTTACATGTTAGACCCTGCTGCACGAAACCATTCAGTCCACAGGCAAGAAGCATGTACGTTTGTGAACTCAACCATACAGTCCCTGCTGGTATAAACAATTAAACTAACAGGAGTCTCACAGCTACTTTCTCTGACATCTGATTCAAAATGGCTATACTTAAGAAAGCCTGTGAGTAACATATCTTCCAGCTAGACAGACCATATCAGAACATGACGATCTGAAGTCTATGCATTGTGTTAATATCATTCCAGCATTTAGCTTGGAAAATTTTCAAAAGAACACTTAAACCTTTCCAGTCAAAAATCTAAAAACCTGCTGCATTGAGATCAAGTCAGAAAATTACTTAGTGCAGGAGCCATGCAGACAATTTATGATGTGGAATGTGATTATATTTAATTTGGACCATAAATTATTGAACATATTTTGAATATTTTTATCCGCTGGAGCATAGATTTTGTAATATTGCTAATATTCTGCTGTTTTATACTTTCCTCTGAATCTATTGTTCAAATTGTGCATTCTAATGAATATTATGTGATAAAATATTTGCATACTGCTGGAAAGCTAGTAGAGCAATCCAGGGTGCTAAAGGAATATATGGCTGAAGGCACTCAGCAAACCAAACAAAAAAATGCAATCAGCATGGATTTTTAATAATTATTTTTATCCTTCTGCCGAGCATGCAGTACAAACAAAAGCTCCATGCAAATAGCCGATATGGAGCTGGCTGACATAAATTCTGTGCAATTTGTATGATGATTTGTATGATGTATGTGAAAGCAGTAAGATCATATTTTACAGAGAGCATTGGAATGATAATTTTACCACCCAATTACTGCCAGGCAGAAAAATACAGGATAGGCAGCAGGCATTTTTCACAATGCTAGCATCGCTTTGCATATTTCTATATGGGCTTAGCACAGAGATAAGTAATTTCTGCAGACAACTCAAAGCAGCAATTTGACCAATTTTAGAGGGCATATCCAATTAACCTATGAGACTTTATGCTCCAACGTGTTATACCGTCAGCGCTGAAAGTCACAGTTTCATTACCATTGAGCGACTTAAGGCAACACTTCCAACTTTTTAAAAGCTACATAATAAGAGTTCCTAATATAAAACCTTTAACAAGATTTTTCCAGTCTATTGCTAAGTCAAATAAGCAACAAATATATTCCTTTACATGGATTCACAGTACAGTTCTGAATTGTAAATGTTTGTACAAAATAGATTATTTTTGAACCAGCACAGGAGACCCATTGTTTGCATCAATATATGATGAAAGTAGAACCCTTCAGATAGTAGATTCCTGAAACCAGTGAGGTAGCACGAGGTCAGGCAAAAGTGCATGGATGGCAGACTCTAAGGAAATGCACATGAGAGATGGCATGATTTCATGAATGTTGTGTTATGGTACCGGAGTCAGGTGAGCTTTTCATGTAATGCCTGGACAGAAAGGGGCTAAAAGTATGCCTTCTCCTTTCCGATTCTTCTTCCTCCTGAGTGCTCACTGTGTAGCTAGTAGTCAACTCATGCTGGCAAAGTTGTGCAGCGCGCAGCAGACCACCACAGATACAAATGTGTGAATTATGAGCAGGAGTAGGCCACTTGGCCCCTCAAGCTTGTTCTGCCATTCAATAAGATCATGGCCTATGTGATTGTAATCTCCTGCTCACCCCTAATATCCTTTCACCCCTTTGTTTATCAAGAATCTATCTACCTGTGTGTTAAAAGTATTCAAAGACTCAGACTGGGATTTCCCCACTCACCACCCCGTGCTGCGGCAGTTTTTCTCTCGTAGGATCTCTGGTCCCACCAACGCCTACGGATGTTTTCATGGCTCGCGCACCCCACCGCCGAGGGACCCACCGCGGGGGTTTGACATTGATGGGATTAGAAAATCCTGCTGGTGTGAAGGCCCTGAAATATCTCCCCCTCTGCTTCCATTTGAGGAAGAGAGTTCCAAAGACTCAATTACCCTCTGAAAGTAAAAACATCTGCTTAAATGGGCAACCCTTTATTTTTAAACAGTGACCCCTTGTTCTAGATTCTTCCACAAGAGGAAACATCCTCTGTGCATCCACCTTGTCAAGACCCCTCAGGATCTTATGTGTTTCAATAAAGTTGCCTCTTACTCTTCTAAACAGCAGCAAATACAATCCTAGCCTGTCCAGCCTTTCTTCAGAAGACAACCCACCCAATCCTGGTATTAGTCCACTAAATCTTCTCTGAACTGCATCTAAAGCTTTTACATCCATGCTTGGGCAGCAGGGTAGCACAGTGGTTAGCACAGTTGCTTCACAGCTCCAGGGTCCCAGGTTCGATTCCCGGCTTGGGTCACTGTCTGTGCGGAGTCTGCACGTTCTCCCTGTGTCTGCGTAGGTTTCCCCCGGGTCCTCTGGTTTCCTCCCGCAGTCCAAAGATGTGCAAGTTAGATTGATTGGCCATGCTAAATTGTCCCTTAGTGTCCAAAAAGGTTAGGTGGGGTTACTGGGTTACGGGGATGGGGTGTTCTTTCCAAGGGCCGGTGCAGACTTGAAGAGCCAAATGGCCTCCTTCTGCACTGTAAATTCTATGTAGTAGAAGTAACCAAACCTAACCTTTCTATGATTCTAAATAAGAAGATCAATACTGTACAAAATACTCCAGAAGTGGTCTCGCCTGTATCCTGGACAACTGAAGCATAACCACTCTACTTTTATATTCAATTTCTTCACAATAAACAATAACATTCAATTAGTTTTCCCAATTAGTCACTGCACCAGAATACTAGCTTTGTGATGCGTGCAGTATGACACCCTGACCCTCTGTATTTCAGAGCTCTGCAACAGACCCATTTATGCCACCCTCTGTTTCCTGTTAGGTTTCTTCTATCCATGCCAATATGTTACCCCCCACACCAGAAGCTTTTAATTTCCACAATAACCTTTGATGTCGCACCTTATCAAATGCTTTCTGTAAATTTAAGTACAGCACAAGCATTGGGTTCCTCTTTATCTGTAGCTTATGTGACTCCTTCAAAGAACTCCAATAAATTGTTTAAACATTATTTGAACCCTGCTCTGACGAGTACAACAGGGTTTCTCTAGAGCAGTGGAAGCTTTGTTTCAGCATGTCAGTGATCATCTCTATCACATCTCTTGTGGCAACATGGCTTTCATTATAGACATGTTGCCCATGTGTGTATGGGTTGTGCACCAGAGTCATGAGCTATGAGGTCAGTGGACAGCCCTTGTCACCCAGTCGCCACCCTTTTATTTATCACGGTGGCTCAAACACAGTTGGTGCAGTGGACTGGCATAGAATGAAGGCATCATGACTGTTGCCAGGATACCAGGCATTGAGCAACATGATTTGCTGTTTATGTTCAATACAACAGCAATGTTCCTGGCTGCATAGCCATACAGCAATTGGCAACATGCTGCGCATGGAACAGAAAGGATGTATAAAAGCAACATTCTCTTTTAAGATGCATGCTTGTGGTCTTGTGTCAGGAACTGCACAGTGCAACAAGCCAGCCAGGGACAGCAAACAAAAATTAGATGGAACATTGCACACCATCTGGGTGTTGAGGGAGTGGCGACCCTTTTGGTTCCGGTGTAGGGCCGAGTTGGCATAATGCGCACAAGGCGATGTGCATACAGTCAGTGACATTGCACAATGGGGAAGCCTGCAATTCTAGTGAAGACCTGTATTCCCGCTGCCTGCCTGCCAAGTGAAAATCAAATGTAGTTAGCTCTCATTGAATATAGAGTGTTAATGATCTTCCATATGCAACTTTGTATCGCAAATTGCAAGATATTGCTAATAACTTCAGCTTCAATCTAGGAGGAGCCAGACTCACACACATTCATGCCCATGCTCGTTCTCACTGGAAATGATGTCCTTTCTCTGCTCTCGAGTTGTAGTTGTAGCTGGAACAGTGAGGGTGGCACTATTAAAGCACATCCATTTCACATATTGTTCCTCATTGACGCTCAGGTAGGAGACTTGCTCTTTGAATCTTGAGTGGATATGGTCCCCTGCTGGGATCCCTTCTTTGCTTTTTCCTCCTCCCTTTTCAAACTGTCCTACTATGTGTTGATATTTGTTCATTTTCCAAGCTATCCTATATTTCAAGACAAATGCCTACTAATTCACCCCATGTTTGAGAGCAATTGGTTTCTGCAGAAGCTTTGAAGTCAGCAACAAGTCCTCCAGCACCTGCTGCTCCACTCCCTGTAGACTTTTCCAATTTGAAACAACAAGCAACATTCTCCTTTAAGAAGCGTGATTTCTCTTTTAATAAACCAACAGACGCCCCTATTGGGACCAAGTTCAGTGAAAACTGAGTTCCTCACATGCTTTGCCAAGTTATCATCAACTGATGTCATGGGGTGGACTTTCTCCACGGCCTTGTTCAAATGTGTGAAGTCCACACAAAGACAAAGTGTGGTGTTATTTTTGGTACAGATACCATGCTGAAGCAGCATGGCATTTGTTGTGTTATTGGTGATATCATTCCCTAGTTCAGCATGGTGTTGATTTTGCGTCTCACCTTTTTCAGGAGAGGGTGGGGGATCTTTCGAGTGGTAAATAAACACACCAGCTTTATATTTGGCTTTAAAGTAATGTGGGTAAGCCATGTGCAGCTTCCACAGACCCACAAACAATTTTGGCAATTCCCTTTTGAATTTATTCAGTTTGTTCTGGATGTTCAACTGTTCTACCTTACAAAGAAGTTGCAAATCCAAGTAGGATCTCCAGCTCAAGGATGAGCACTCCTGATTTGGGATACAAAGGGTAATTCTGTAAATTCTCTTTCCCAAAACGAAGGGCGGCAAGCATGTACCCTTGCAAATTGAGTGGAGTGCTCCCTGGACCATGCAGTTGAGTCATAGATGGAGAAATTCAGGCTTCAGCCATGGTATTGTATCGGAAGGGACACTCCTGCATCAGTGTCCAACTTAAACTTGGGTTTGAAGCCATTGACCATGTTGTCTGCAGTCCAATGGGTATCCTTAGAGTTTGCTACCTCATCCAGGAGGCATCTTGTGTTCCTCTATATCTTCTATTTCCTGCATACTGCTTCATTTGACTGGTCTCCTTTTATATTTTTGACTCTAAAATGGAAGTTTCCTGCAGCATACTATTTTAAAATGTCCCCTCTTGTAGCAGGAGAATTACTCTGCATTAATGGCTGGGCAAGCTTCACGCCAATCAGGTTTTTTCTGTCACAATGTGGATATGGAATAATGGGGTTTGACTGTGCCCTCTTCATACTGACTGTTTTATGATGGGCGTGCTGATGGTCCTATGGTTTACAAATTGGACTGAGTTGGTGATCTACTCCCAGGAAGGTTCCCTATCACCTTAGCTGAATAGCTTGTTTTGCTTGCAAAGTTCAGCCTGTTTGGCTTTTGAAAACGAGTGAATATATATTGATGATATACACTATTTAGAACCTTCTTCCCTCAGGTTTCAGTTACATGTAATCTGGCACCATCTGACATCACTGATGGTGCACTCTAGCTGTTAGCATAATAGTTATTAACCCTTTCTACTACATTGAGGAACTCGGTTGACATTTTACAGAGTAGTGATTAAGAACATTTGATTTATCTCTGACAATGAAACCAATTTTGAATTTGTACTCATACATCAGTTCAGGATCAATATCATACGATCTCTTGTAGACCTTTGTTCAATCATTGCTTTGTACCTTTTATTGCATTGCTGTAACAAAATAAGTCATGTTTCACTAGTGTAACAAGTTGTGTTCATCTTCAATGGATTAATGACTCATTTCTGTTCATTCAGGTAGTAAATTTGAATAATTTGACCAATTCTTCACTGAAGCAAGTTGTACAGCATTATACATCTGCGCAATCTATCATCTAGATGCTGCTCTTCAGTGGTATGTTGGTATTGTGACAGCAAAATAACAAATAAATGGGTTGTATTTTGCATTGTTTTGTATATATTGCACCCAAAGAACAAACAAAGAACAAAGAAATGTACAGCACAGGAACAGGCCCTTCGGCCCTCCAAGCCCGTGCCGACCATACTGCCCGACTAAACTACAATCTTCTACACTTCCTGGGTCCGTATCCTTCTATTCCCATCCTATTCATATATTTGTCAAGATGCCCCTTAAATGTCCCTATCGTCCCTGCCTCCACTACCTCCTCCGGTAGTGAGTTCCAGGCACCCACTACCCTCTGCGTAAAAAACTTGCCTCGTACATCTACTCTAAACTTTGCCCCTCTCACCTTAAACCTATGCCCCCTAGTAATTGACCCCTCTACCCTGGGGAAAAGCCTCTGACTATCCACTCTGTCTATGCCCCTCATAATTTTGTATACCTCTATCAGGTCGCCCCTCAACCTCCTTCGTTCCAGTGAGAACAAACCGAGTTTATTCAATCGCTCCTCATAGCTTATGCCCTCCATACCAGGCAACATTCTGGTAAATCTCTTCTGCACCCTCTCTAAAGCCTCCACATCCTTCTGGTAGTGTGGCGACCAGAATTGAACACTATACTCCAAGTGTGGCCTAACTAAGGTTCTATACAGCTGCAACATGACTTGCCAATTCTTATACTCAATGCCCCGGCCAATGAAGGCAAGCATGCCGTATGCCTTCTTGACTACCTTCTCCACCTGTGTAGCCCCTTTCAGTGATCTGTGGACCTGTACTCCTAGATCTCTTTGACTTTCAATACTCTTGAGGGTTCTACCATTCACTGTATATTCCCTACCTGCATTAGCCCTTCCAAAATGCATTACCTCACATTTGTCCAGGTTAAACTCCATCTGCCATCTCTCCGCCCAAGTCTCCAGACAATCTAAATCCTGCTGTATCCTCAGACAGTCCTCATCGCTATCCGCAATTCCACCAACCTTTGTGTCGTCTGCAAACTTACTAATCAGACCAGTTACATTTTCCTCCAAATCATTTATATATACTACAAAGAGCAAAGGTCCCAGCACTGATCCCTGTGGAACACCACTGGTCACAGCCCTCCAATTAGAAAAGCATCCCTCCATTGCTACCCTCTGCCTTCTATGGCCTAGCCAGTTCTGTATCCACCTTGCCAGTTCACCCCTGATCCCGTGTGACTTCACCTTTTGTACTAGTCTACCATGAGGGACCTTGTCAAAGGCCTTACTGAAGTCCATATAGACAACATCTACTGCCCTACCCGCATCAATCATCTTAGTGACCTCCTCGAAAAACTCTATCAAGTTAGTGAGACACGACCTCCCCTTCACAAAACCGTGCTGCCTCTCACTAATACGTCCATTTGCTTCCAAATGGGAGTAGATCCTGTCTCGAAGAATTCTCTCCAGTAATTTCCCTACCACTGAAGTAAGGCTCACCGGCCTGTAGTTCCCGGGATTATCCCTGCCACCCTTCTTAAACAGAGGAACAACATTGGCTATTCTCCAGTCCTCCGGGACATCCCCTGAAGACAGCGAGGATCCAAAGATTTCTGTCAAGGCCTCAGCAATTTCCTCTCCAGCCTCCTTCAGTATTCTGGGGTAGATCCCATCCGGCCCTGGGGACTTATCTACCTTAATATTTTTTAAGACACCCAACACCTCGTCTTTTTGGATCACAATGTGACCCAGGCTATCTACACCCCCTTCTCCAGACTCAACATCTACCAATTCCTTCTCTTTGGTGAATACTGATGCAAAGTATTCATTTAGTACCTCGCCCATTTCCTCTGGCTCCACACATAGATTCCCTTGCCTATCCTTCAGTGGGCCAACCCTTTCCCTGGCTACCCTCTTACTTTTTATGTAAGTGTAAAAAGCCTTGGGATTTTCCTTAACCCTATTTGCCAATGCCTTTTCATGACCCCTTCTAGCCCTCCTGACTCCTTGCTTAAGTTCCTTCCTACTTTCCTTATATGCCACACAGGCTTCGTCTGTTCCCAGCCTTTTAGCCCTGACAAATGCCTCCTTTTTCTTTTTGACGAGGCCTACAATATCACTCGTCATCCAAGGTTCAAGTTCACCCATTAGAACTTCATGTGTTCCTGTCTGCACTATGGTTACACAGATGCTAATTCATTTAAAAGTAAGCAGTAATAATTGCCACAATGAGATCAATCTCCATAAATTATTCAAATAGACAATGAACAGCTTAGCCAACATTCAGCCCTAGATGAGCAGAAACTTCCTACGACTAAATATTGGTTATATGTCAACCATTGTCTGCAGTACCAATCACAAACTCTGTTGCCCAGCCACCAACTCCAACCTTTCCACTGACAACTGTATGAACCTGATTTCTCATAACCTTGTTCACATTTGACTCAGAGATGAACATCTGACCACATATCTGTGATACCACAAAGATCGGCTACTTCCATCTATGTAACAGTGCCCAACTCTGCCCCTGCCTCAGTTCATCTACTGCTGAAACACTCATCCATTGTTGCCTCTAGGCTTGGCTATTCCAATGCTGCCCTAGCCGGCCTTCCATTCTCCACCGTCCAGAAAGGTAAGCTCATCCAAAATCTTCGCTGCCCATATTCCAACTCATGGCAAGTCCCATTCATGCATCACCTCTGTGCTCACTAACCTACATTAGATCTCAGTGGTGCAACATCTTGATTTTAAAATGCTCATTCTTCTTTTCGACCCTTTCATGGCCTTTCCCTTCCCTATGTCTATAGCCTCCTCCAGCCGCACAACCCTCCAAGATACATGCATCCCTTCACTCTGGCCTCTTGTGCATCACATCCTCGATTTTAATCACGTCACCATTGGCAGCTAAGCCTTTAGCTGCTGAGGTCCTCAGCTCTAGACTTCGCCCCCTGTTTCTATTTCAATCTCTTCCTTTCCTTCCTCGTGTAAGACACCCCTTAAAACCTGTCTCTATGACCAAGCTTTTGATTATTTTTACAACATTGCCTTAGGTGGCTCAGTGTTAAATTTTGTTTTATAATGGTCCTTGAGAGATTTTGCTCTGTAAAATGTGATATAAATATATACACAAGTTTTTGTGACTGTTTTAAACGTATCAATACAATTATAGTTATATCAGAATCCATTAATGCATTGCGTTGTGAAAACAGGCACTTTTTGTGTGCTGCTATCTTTGCTGAAATAGGATAACAATTTGTGTGAATATTAAAGGGCAGATAGAAAAGTAATCAACTCAAATTTAGGAGTTGTTTGTATTGGATTTAAACCAAATTAGTCTTAATGAACTATAATGTATCACTCTGGTGATATTAATGTAATATTTGTTAAAAAGAGCACAAAGAATGACCTTATTCATGATTATTGATGACAGAAATATTAAAGCAGGCATTTTGGGAGAAATGGACAGAGGCCATATACCTACAAAAGGGAATGCTGATAGTGGGAATTTACATTTAAAGAGTATTTTTCTCTATACATTCCATTATGTTTGATTAAACTGGCAATGCTTCAATTAGTCCTGTCACACAACCAAATCTTTCATTTTGTATTTCTTTTAAGATACCAATTAAATGAAACTTGGAAACAGGCCATATAGTGGTGAGTTCTGGTGCTTTGTTGAGTGCAGTCACATGGCCAGAGAATCAGTTAATGTTAAATATAAATTAGTAATACATCTATTTGTAGCCCAGGCTAGCAAACTGAGTCCATTAGTGACCGATAAGATTGTGACAGCCTGACTGGCAATAGAGATCAGTTTTACCTTCTTCCTGTTGAACTGTCAGGATGGATATTGAAGTTTTAATCAAGTCAATGGTACACCTTGGAATATATAATTTTTTGACATTGCCTGAAATGGAGCAAAAATACCCACTGATAAGTAGTTGTGAAATGAATTTGAGTTGTTTTCTCCGCTTTGCAGTGGTATTGCAATGGGATTTCACACTTCACCTTAGACTGCTGGAATCATGACCCATTTCATCTGGTAGAGATAATTTGCCATGCAGGGTGAGCTCTGAGTGTGATCCCCACTGAAGACGTCTGCCTGATAAGAGTATTGTTTTATTCATAGTTTTATTCACATAGGTGCTAGTTGAATGCATGTAACTAAGAGGTAAAAATATTAAAAGTGTTTTGACTGTGGGAATCCAGTCACTCTCATATAATGAATTAACCATTGTATTCCAGTGTATTCAGCACAAAGAATGTATTGTTCTCTGTCTAATCAATGAATCGGTTACGGCAAGGTCTCCGCCGAGCTGTATAACATGAAGGAAGACTCTGAAAAACATACCCAGCAATTTTCCTATGACTGCACACGCAGATGCTAAGCTAACTTTGATAGACACCAGTCAATCTTAAGTAATGCCCAATGTTTGATTAACAAATCATCCACTCGGTAACAGACATTCAGTTGAACAAACCAGGAGGTCTCAGCTGAGAATTAGAAGCCAATGAGGGGTTAAACCAGAGATAAGAATTCCCTTAAAGTAGGACCTCGTGGTCTTTGTTCCTGGATTCTTGAGTCATCTATCAGTTTCTTTGTGTTAAAGTGATTTCTTTTTATGCTTTATGCTTTTTTGCCATCGGCTTGACCTTTGTATGTATTGTTTGATATTTTGTTTCTAGGTTTTGATTCAATTCTTATTCAAGTTAAACAGCAGCTCATGTTAGATCGCTTGATGGCTCTGGAGTTGCGGGTGGACTCACTTTGGACCATCCGCGATGCTGAGGACATCGTGGATAGCACGTTCGGTGAGTTGGTCACACCGTAGGTAAAAATTACTGAGGGAGATAGAAAATGGGTGACCAAAAAACAGAGCAAGAGTAGGAAGGCAGTGCAGGTGGCCCCTGCAGTCATTTCCCTGCAAAACAGATATACCGTTTTGGATACTGTTGAGGGAGGTGGCTCACCAGGGGAAGGCAGCAGCAGCCAGGTTCATGGCACCATGGCTGGCTCTGCTGCACAGGAGGGCAGAAAGTAGAATGGCAGGGCTATAGTGACGGGGACTCAATCGTAAGAGGAATAGACAGGCGGTTCTGCAGATGCAATCGAGACTCCAGGATGGTATGTCGCCTCCCTGGTGCAAGAGTCAAGAATGTCTCGGAGCAGCTGCAGGACATTCTAGGGGGGGGGGGGGGGGTGAACAGCCAGCTGCCGTGCTGCATATAGGCACAAATGATATAGGTAAAAAACGGGAATGAGGTCCTACAAGATGAATTCAGGGAGCTAGGAGTTAAACTAAAAAGTAGGATCTCAAAGGTAGTAATCTCAGGATTGCTACCAGTGCCACGAGCTAGTCAGAGTAGGAATGTCAGGATAGATAGGATGAATGCGTGGCTCGAGAGATGGTGCAAGAGGGAGGGATTCAAATTCCTGGGGCATTGGAACCGGTTCTGGGGAGGTGGGACCAGTACAAACAGGACTGTCTGCACCTGGACAGGACTGGAACCAATATCCTAGGGAGGGTGTTTGCTGGTGCTGTTGGGGAAGGTTTAAACTAATGTGGCAGAGGGATTGGAACTGATGCAGGAGGTTGGAGGGAAGTAAAACGGGGACAGAAACAAAAGGCAATAAGAGGGAAAGTGTTATGCAGAGAAGCCATAGTCAAAAATCAAAAAGGACCACAGTATAGGGTGCAGTGACTGAGGAGAGCTCAGTGAATAGGCCCAGTAACACTAAAAGGAATAAAACGGGAAGTAAAAACATAAATGGAAAGCGAAGCAGCAGGTTATTACATGAAAATATGGGTTCAACGATAAGGAAAATTAAGAGAAAAGTTAACAGGAAAAATAACTTAGGAGAGGTCACTGATAGGGGTGTTAAGATTCGAATTGGAGGTATAAAAGCCAACATAAGGGTACTTTACTTGAATGCTCGTACTATTCGGAATAAGGTAAATGAATTGATTGTGCAAATCATCGTGAATGACTATGATTTAGTGGCCATTACTGAAACATGGTGAAAGGATGGTCATGACTGGGAGTTAAATATCCGAGGGTATCAAATTATTCGGAAGGACAGAGTGGATGGTAAGGGAGGTGGTGTAGCTCTGTTATTTAAGGATGACATCCGGGCAGTATTGAGGAATGACATTGGTGTTATGGAGGATAAGGCTGAATCCATTTGGGTGGAAATCAGGAATAGTAAGGCGAAAAAGTCACTGATAGGAATAGTCTATAGGCCACCAAATAGTAACATTACGGTGGGGCAGGCAATAAACAAAGAAATAACTGATGCATATAGAAATGGTACAGCATTTATCATGGGGGATTTTAATCTACATGTCGATTGGTTAAACCAGGTCGGTCAAGGCAGCCTCGAGGAGGAGTTTATAGAATGTATCCGCGATAGTTTCCTACAACAGTATGTAATGGAACCTACGAGGGAACAAGCAATCCTAGATCTGGTCTGTGTCATGAGGCAGGATTGATTAATGATCTCATAGTAAGTGATCCTCTCGGAAGAAGCGATCACAATATGGTGGAATTTAAAATACAGATGGAGGGTGAGAAGGTAAAGTCAAACACTAGTGTTTTGTGCTTCAACACAATGGAGATTACAATGGGATGAGAGAAGAGTTGGCTAAGGTAGTCTGGGCGCAAAGAATTTATGGTGAAACAGTTGAGGAACAGTGGAGAACATTCCAAGCGATTTTTCACAGTGCTCAGCAAAAGTTTATACCAACAAAAAGTAAGGATGGCAGAAAGAGGGAAAATCAACCGTGGACATCTAAGGAAATAAGGGAGAGTATCAAATTGAAGGAAAAAACATACAAAGTGGCAAAGATTAGTGGGAGACTAGAGGATTGGGAACTCTTTTGGGGCAACAGAAAGCTACTAAAAAAGCTATAAAGAAGAGTAAGATATATTATGAGAGTAAACTTGCTCAGAATATAAAAACAGATAGTAAAAGTTTCTACAAATATATAAAACAAAAAGAGTGCCTAAGGTAAATATTGGTCCTTTGGAGGATGAGAAGGGAGATTTAATAATGGGAGATGAGGAAATGGCTGAGGAACTGAACAGGTTTTTTGGGTCGGTCTTCACAGTGGAAGACACAAATAACATGCCAGTGACTGATGGAAATGAGGCTATGAAAGGTGAGGACCTTGAGACAATTGTTATCACAAAGGAGGTAGTGATGGGCAAGCTAATGGGGCTAAAGGTAGACAAGTCTCCTGGCCCTGATGGAATGCATCCCAGGGTACTAAAAGAGATGGCTTGGGAAATTCCAACTGCACTCGTGATAAGTTACCAAAAATCACTAGACTCTGTGGTGGTCCCGACGGATTGGGAATTAGCAAACGTTACACCACTGTTTAAAAAAGGAGGTAGGCAGAAAGCAGGTAATTCTAGGCCAGTTAGCTTAACTTCGGTAGTAGGGAAGATGCTGGAATTATTCATCAAGGAAGAAATAGCGAGGCATCGGGATGAAAATTGTCCCATTGGACAGGCGCAGCATGGGTTCATAAAAGGCAGGTTGTGCTTAACTAATTTAGTGGAATTTTTTTAGGCAATTACCAGTGTAGTAGACAACGGGGAGCCAATGGATGTGGTACATCTAGATTTCCAGAAAGCTTTTGACAACGTGCCACACGAAAGGTTGCTGCATAAGATAAAGATGCATGGTGTTGAGGGTAAAGTAGTAGCATGGATAGAGGATTGGTTAATTAATAGAAAGCAAAGAGTGGGGATTAATGGGTGTTTCTCTGGTTGGCAATCAGTAGCTAATGGTGTCTCTCAGGGATCAGTGTTGGGTCCACAATTGTTCAGAATTTACATAGATGATTTGGAGTTGGGGACCAAGTGCAATGTGTCCAAGTTTGCAGACGACACTAAGATGAGTGGTCAAGCAAAAAGTGCAGAGGATACTGGACATCTGCAGAGGGATTTGGATAGTTTAAGAGAATGGGCTAGGGTCTGGCAGATGGAATACAATGTTGACAAATGTGAGGTTATCCATGTTGGTTGGAATAACAGCAAAAGGGATTATTATTTAAATGATAAAATATTAAAACATGCTGCTGTGCAGAGGGACCTGGGTGTCCTAGTGCATGAGTCGCAAAAAAGTTGATTTACAGGTGCAACAGGTGATTAAGAAGGCGAATGGAGTTTTGTCCTTCATCGCTAGAGGGATGGAGTTTAAGACTAGGGAGGTTATGCTGCAACTGTATAAGGTGTTAGTGAGGCCACACCAGTAGTATTGTGTTCAGTTTTGGTCTCCTTACTTGAGAAAGGACGTACTGGCGCTGGAGGGTGTGCAGAGGAGATTCACTAGGTTAACCCTTGAGTTGAGGGGGTTGGATTACGAGGAGAGGTTGTGTGGACTGGGACTGTACTCGTTGGAATTTAGAAGGCTGCGGGGGATCATCTAGATAATATAAAATTATGAAGGGAATAGATAGGATAGATGCGGGGACGTTGTTTCCACTGGCGGGTGAAAGCAGAACTAGGGGGCATAGCCTCAAAATAAGGAGAAGTAGATTTAGGACAGAGCTTAGGGGGAACTTCTTCACCCAAAGGGTTGTGAATCTATGGAATTCCCTGCCTTGTGAAGCAGTTGAGGCTCCTTCATTAAATGTTTTCAAGATAAAGATCGATATTTTTTGAAGAATAAAGGGTTATGGTGTTCGGGCGGGAAAGTGGAGTGGAGTCCACAAAAGATCAGCCATGATCTCATTGAATTGCGGAGCAGGCTCAAAGGGCCAGATGGCCAACTCCTGCTCATGGTTCTTATGTTCTTATGTTTTTAGGTGTATTCGAGCGAGGAATTAGCAATAAAGTTGTATTTTTGACACCTCCAACCAACCGGACGTCCGATTCTTATTAGAAGGTAAAATAAGAATCCCGACACTGCCCCTGCTTGGGCTGAAAAATCAAGCTGCAGTGGGACCACCACTGTGGCACCAGAAGAGGAGGTGAAGGATCTGAAAAGGGCAGAAGAGGCCTGAAGGTGAATAAACCTACCAGTGCTACGCCTGTTTCTTTCTTAACAGAAATGGGGCCATTATCAATACCACTTTGTGTCCATCATTAAATGATTAATGGAAGTCGCTGTCAAATGGTCAAATGATAGGAAAATCCACCAGGAACTTTGACCCCACCTCGCTGGGGCAAGCAAAGTGGAAATAGGGTAAAGAAAATTTAGCTTGGAGTGAGACTGCAATTGTGTGTTTTACCACCTGATTTTACTTGATGTTCTGCTGCTATCCCAGCAGATATCATATGGGACAGGGGACGAACTTCCAGCTCATTATCACTTTGTATTCTGCTCAAAGAACTTCAATGATATTTAATATCTCATCATGTTCACAGAAGCATGTTTGGAATATGTGACATCAATGCCAAGATCTGCACCGTGATCCTGCTAAAAGAAATGAGAGATAGAAGGATGGATACTATGGGCGTGATTCTCTGGCCTCGTTGCGCTCTTGCTCGAGCGAAATTAAGCCGGTGAATAGTGGGACATGCTGAAAACGAAAACCGCCCTGTCATGATATGCACTCATGCACATAATGAGATACAGACAGGCAGTGACAGACACTCAGTACAGCCAATCAACACACAGGACAGAACACAACCAATCAGCAGGCAGAACACTGGTACTGTCATGTTAATCACCCTGGGGTAACATGGACTGCAACTAGATGCAGTTGTACTTGAAAGTAGACTCCAAACTTTGATGTTAGTTCAATACGTTTTATTGAACTTGTTAAGCAGTGCACACAGTTCGCTGTGGGTTTGACACTCTACTAATTTAAGCGTGCTTACTATCACTAACTAGACCAGACTAGCTCTGAGCCACGTGTAGAAGGTGCGAACTGATATATACACCCTGACTGTCACTCCAGTTGTCACCAGTGGAAAGAGGCAGAGTGTTGATACCACACGTGTTTTATAGTGGGAAACCCGCCTCTAGTGTTCTGCCTGGTGATTGGTTGTGTTCTGTCCTGTGTGTTGATTGGCTGTACTGGGTGTCTGTCACTGTCTGTCTGTATCTCATTATGTGCATGAGTGCATATCATGACATCCCCTTTTAAAAAAAATGTTAATTGCTTGGAGCATATGCGACTGTATTTACATGTAGAACTCTTTACATTAAATGGCGAGTGGATGAAAGCGAGTGGATGAATAGATATACAAGAGGTGTCTAGCGTGCAGATACAGAACAAAATTTACAAGATAAATGTCTATAAGTCCAATCTTTTTGGCTTGCGCCTGATCCTTGTCGACCGCCTGAGAGGTGGAGGTGGGGATGACGGCGCCTTGACAGGCGGGATTGCTGCCAGATTGGTGGCCTCGTGGTGTGAGGTGTCCGGAGGAGGCACGACAACATATGGAAAAGTAGGATCTGGTGGTGGGCAGGCAACTTTGCGCAGTGCCCTTCTGTTGCGCCTGACAACAGAGCCATCAGCCATATGAACTACAAACGATCTGGGAGCAGCCTCTGTCGAACAACAACAGCTGGAGCTGACCAGCCTCCATCAGGTAGCTTGATCCGAACAGCATCTTCCGAGATAGCACAGGCAAATCGGTAACATGAGCATCGTACGTCAGCTTTTGCTGGTTCCTGAGTTGCTGCATCTTTTGCAGCACTGGGAGTTGATCCAGGTCTGGTAAGTGTATGGCTGGAACAGTCGTTCGCAGGTCTCTATTCATGAGGAGTTGAGCCGGAGACATACAGGTGGACAGAGGGGTTGCCCTGTACGCCAACAGCGCAAGGTTGAAGTCAGAAGCAGAGTCCGCAGCCTTGCAGAGCAGTTGCTTCACTATATGGACCCCTTTCTCGACCTTCCCATTGGACTGCAGGCAGTGTGGGCTTGAGATAAGGTGGTTGAATTGGTACGACTTGGTGAAATTGGACCACTCTTGGCTTTGGAAGCAGGGACCATTGTCACTCATGACAGTGAGTGGAATACCATGCCTGGCAAATGTATCCTTGCAGGTCTTGATGACTGTCCTTGATGTGAGGTCTGACAGCTTCACAACATCCGGGTAATTTGAGAAGTAATCTATGATGAGCACATAGTCACGCCCATTGGCGTGAAAAAGGTCGATTCCCACCTTGGACCACGGAGAGGTCACGATCTCATGTTGCTGGAGTGTTTCTTTCGCCTGAGCAGGCTGGAAACGCTGGCAGGTCGCACAATTGAGGACCATGTTGGATATGTCCTGGTTGATTCCAGGCCAATAGACAGCCTGCCGGGCCCTGCGCCTACACTCTTTGACACCTAGGTGTCCCGCGTGGATTTGTTTGAGCACTAAGCTCTGCAGACTGCGAGGAATAACGATACGATCTAGCTTGAGGAGGATCCCCTCGACGACTGTCAGGTCGTCCATCACATTAAAGAACTGAGGGCATTGCCCTTTTTGCCAGCCATTTGCAAGGAGGTGCATTATACGCTGCAAAAGAAGGTCTTTGGCAGTCTCTTCACGACTGCTGATCACTCTTTCATCTGAGGACGGGAGGTTGCTGGCACACAGCTGCACCTGTGCCTCAATCTGGGGGATGAAGTCAACCTGTTCACAGGGCGAGGTGATGGAGCGGGACAGGGCATCCGCAAATATCAGCTCCTTGCCTGGTGTATATACTAACACAAAATCGTACATTCTGAGTCGAAGGAGAATGCGCTGAAGCCTGGGCGTCATGTTATTCAAGTCCTTATGAATGATGTGGACCAAGGGTCTGTGGTCAGTCTCCACTGTGAATGTAGGTAGACCGTAGACGTAGTCATGGAACTTTACAATGCCGGTTAGAAGGCCCAGGCACTCTTTTGTGAAGCTGTCAGACCTCACATCAAGGACAGTCATCAAGGCCTGCAAGGAGACAGTGCTCAAACAAATCCACGAGGGAAACCTAGGTGTCAAAGAGTGTAGGCGCAGGGCCCGGCAGGCTGTCTATTGGCCTGGAATCAGCCAGGACATATCCAACATGGTCCTCAATTGTGCGACCTGCCAGCGTTTCCAGCCTGCCCAGGCGAAAGAAACACTCCAGCAACACAAGATCGTGACCTCTCCGTGGTCCAAGGTGGGAATCGACCTTTTTCACGCCAATGGGCGTGACTATGTGCTCATCATAGATTACTTCTCAAATTACCCGGATGTTGTGAAGCTGTCAGACCTCACATCAAGGACAGTCATCAAGACCTGCAAGGATACATTTGCCAGGCATGGTGTTCCACTCACTGTCATGAGTGACAATGGTCCCTACTTCCACAGCCAAGAGTGGTCCAATTTCACCAAGTCGTACCAATTCAACCACATTACCTCAAGCCCACACTGCCTGCAGTCCAACGGGAAGGTTGAGAAAGGCTCCATATAGTGAAGCAACTGCTCTGCAAGGCTGCGGACTCTGCTTCTGACTTCAACCTTGCGCTGTTGGCATACAGGGCAACCCCTCTGTCCACCGGTATGTCTCCTGCTCAACTCCTCATGAATAGAGACCTGCGGCCGACTGTTCCAGCCATACACTTACCAGACCTGGATCACCTCCCAGTGCTGCAAAAGGTGCAGCAACCCAGGAACCAGCAGAAGCTGACGTACGATGCTCATGCTACTGATTTGCCTGTGCTATCTCGGAAGATGCTGTTCGGATTAAGGATGGAGGCTGGTCAGCTCCAGCTGATGTAGTTCCTATGGTTGATGGCTCCATTGTCAGGCGCAACAGAAGGGCACTGCGCAAAGTTGCCTGCCCACCACCAGATCCTACTTTTCCATATGTTGTCGTGCCTCCTCCGGACACCTCGCACCACGAGGCCACCAATCTGGCAGCAATCCCGCCTGTCAATGCGCCGTCGTCCCCACTTCCACCTCTCAGGCGGTCGACAAGGATCAGACGCAAGCCAAAAAGATTGGACTTATAGACATTTATCTTGTAAATTTTGTTCTGTATCTGCACGCTAGACACCTCTTGTATATCTATTCATCCACTCGCTTTCATCCACTCGCCATTTAATGTAAATAGTTCTACTTGTAAATACAGTCGCATATGCTCCAAGCAACCAACTTTTTTTTAAAAAAGGGGAGATGTGATGATATGCACTCATGCACATAACGAGATACAGACAGGCAGTGACAGACACCCAGTACAGCCAATCAGCACACAGGACAGAACACAACCAATCACCAGGCAGAACACTAGATGATGGCCTCCCACTATAATACACACGGGGCATCAACACACTGCCTCTTTCCACTGGTGACAACTGGAGTGACAGTCAGGGTGTATATATCAGTTAGCACCTTCTACACGTGGCTCAGAGCTAGTCTGGTCTAGTTAGTTATAGTAAGCATGCTTAGATTAGTAGAGTGTCAAACCCACAGCGAACTGTGTGCACTGCTTCACAAGTTCAATAAAACGTATTGAACTAACATCACAGTTTGGAGTCTACTTTCAAGTACAACTGCATCCAGTTGCAGTCCGTGTTACCCCAAGGTGATTAACATGACACGCGCTAGGCGGCAAGCAGTTTACGATGCAACCGGCCCACTCCTGTAGGCAGAATCGCTATCCCGCCGTAGTGTGGCGAGAAACCAATTATCACCACTTAAGCCCTATTTGACTACAGTTAACAGGAGCCACCCCTTATCCAATGGCGTCCCGTGGTTCATCGGCTTCCCCAGCAAGTGGTCATCTGGCGCCTATTAGTACTCCTTTTTAATAGTAGCACAGTGGGTAGCACTGTTGCTCACAGTGCTTGGGACCCGGGTTTGATTCCCAGCTTGGGTCACTGTCTGTGTGAAGTCTGCACGGTTCTCCTTGTGTCTGCATGGGTTTCCTCTGGTGCTCCGGTTTCCTCCCATAAGTCCCAAAAGATGTGCTATTAGGTGAATTGGACATTCTGAGTTCTCACCAAGTGTACCCGAACAGGCGCCGTAGTGAGGCGACGAGGGGATTTTCACAGTAACTTCATTTCAGTGTTAATGTAAGCTTACTGGTGACACTAATAAAGATTATTATTATTATAAAAACGTGAACCTGATGGAAGGGCTTCTGTGGGGAGCCAAGGAAGTGAGTAGCCATCTTTACTCACAGGCAAAGAGCCTGTGAGAGGGACCCTCTGCAAGGGTGGGTTGCCAGGGGAGGGTGGAGGCAGGCGTTGGGTAGGGCAACCGCGTGACACCTGGGTCATGTGTATCCGTTCCAGGGGCAACCCTTGTTCCTGCCCATCTGCCCCACCAACCATCCATAACCCCCACCAACTGCCAAGGCCTCTGGCCGTATGGCTGAAGGCTATTGCTAATAGGGAATTGGCAATCATGGTTAAGAGAACACTTCACACAACCCAAGTGGATTCCAGTGGGAGGTGGGCCATGTAGCATGTGGGAGTTATTGCCTAGCATCCCAATCAGACCGTGATGCCTGGACATTGTGTCTGAACACTGCAGGAGGCAACGCCACACATGCAGCAGTCAACATTGAACACCCAAAGGATGGGACACAGCTCTGGGGACATGTCACAGCCGGAGGGTGGGTGAGTTCCATAGGGAGGGGACCAGCGCCCAGCCCAGGTGACGTTATGAGGGGGTGTCCGGGGTTCAGGGTCAGATGAGCTGAGTCCACTGCGGCCGGGAGTGCGTGGGCAGGGTGTTCAGGGTGGAATCAATGGGGGAATGGAGATTCCTGGGGTGGGCGCCACTGCTGTTTGTCAATCTAACACCCTCTCCCAATTCCTTACAGATATTGAACGCTATGGCTGGGATTTTGGACCCAGCAGACGTTGCCCTAGGGGTGCTGCTGCTAAGCCGGGCGGCCAGACACTGGAGATGACGCCAGCAGCAGCGTTAGCAGATGCTTGAGGTGGCAGCCCACGTGCCAGACCTGGCTACCCATCAGGCTAGGGAGAGACCCAAGGGGGCGACCCATGATGGCCCAGGGTGTACAGTCGTCTCTAGTCCTGCTAAGGACCTGGCTATGACACCAGTACGGAGGCCAGAGACTAAGGCGGAGACCCGGTTCAACAAGGCCCATGTGGCCACCTGGACTGTCATTGAGTGGTGTATCAGACTCTTCAAAATGCGGTTGCAATGCCTTGACTGCTCCAGTGGTGCCCTGCAGTACAAACCCCGGAGGGTGGTCCGCTTGGTGGTGTTCTGCTGAACCCTCCAAATCCTCGCACAGCAGTGGAGTGATGACATGGAGGTTGATGGACCAGCAGGGCCGGAAGACGAGGCCGAGGAAGAACCTGAGGACTAGCAGGAGGCTGCAGGACAGATGGTGGCGGCGTGTGCCTGGCAAGCCCGGAGGACCAGGGAGGCCCTCATACGTGCCCGATTCACATAGGACATGGCCTGGTCCATCATCGCCATTTTACCCACCCTCACCTCCAGGGATTTTGTCACATCACTCCAGGGTGCTGGGACTGTGTTGGCACCGTCAGTGGGTCACTTTGGGGCAGTGGGTAATGATAACCCGCAGAGAGCTGAACGCCTGTGCTCCTCAGTCTGTGCCATATTCTGATCTCTGCCTGTCTGGTGACTGCTCGCCCAAACCCATCACCTACACACGGTGTATCAGAGGAGGGGGAGATGTCTGGAGAGATGGGCCAAGGGTTCGGAGGTCGGTTCGCATTGCAGAAGAAAGTGACACAGGCATCATACTGTTTGTGCTCAAGGGTGTAAAATGGGTGCAAAATGATTTATACAATTCCCCACTCGCCTGATTGTGCTAAACCACCCCCCCTCCTCACATGTCACCTCCCCCACCCCACCTACCCACCCCCCCTCTACCGCTATGTCTAGGTGTCTCCCCAGGATGCACATCAGAGGGGGAGGCATCCAGCTGCTCACCTCGTCCCATAGCACCCGATGTCCCTGGCGGGCTTCCACGAGGGGCTCAGGAGCCGGAGGGGCCAGGCTCACTTGTCGGCAGCACATGCACAGTTGTGCCACCATGTCCCATGTGTTGGTTGCGAGACACGGCCTCATCAGAGGGGAGGAACTCAGGGGAGTTGGTGGCCACTGTCGCCACTCCATGGGATGGGTCCGGGTTGGCACCCAGCGCCCCCTTCTCCCGGTCGGTGCCTGTAGGGCCATGGGGGTTCACCTTAGACGGAGGCGCAGCTGGTTTGAGCCCCGGCTGCCCCTGCATCAAGTGGCTCTGCCAGCCCTGGTGGTTCCCCAATGCCTATACTATCGCATCGACTCACTCGACGATGCTCGTCAGTGACCGGGCCATTCTCTGCAGCGCCTCTGCAATGTCCACCTGTGACTGGGACAAGCTCCGCAGCGCCTTGGCCATTCCCATCCGATATCAGGACATGTCCCGCAGAACCTCATCAAGGTCAGCCTGGTACTGGGTAAGATCCCCCAGCGAGTCGGACATTCTGCTGAGACCCTCAGCCATGGCCGTCACCAACTGCGCGATGCCTTGGACATTTTCACTAATGGTGCTGACGTCGTGCACCAGGTTTTCCACTGCGGTCGTCACCCTAGCAGTGTTGGCCTTGGTGCCACTCATTGCTGGCGACATCTCATGCACCCGTAGCCTCTGGGACTCGACTGTGGATCTGCTGGAGTGTCGCTGACATCTTCCTCTGAATGTCCTGACCACTCCATCTCCATCAGTTCCGGGTAACCCACTTCAGGAGACTCAGCATCAGGCTGGGAAGCAACTAGGTCCTGGGATCCAGCAGCCCTCCAACTGCTGTCTCGCCTGGGGGTTCCTGCCTCCACCTGATGTACAGCTGTGTGGTGCCACCTGGGATGGGCCGACGCAATCGGCTGGAGGACCTGGGGGAGTGTGGACATGTAGTCAGTGGGAGGGATGGGTCAGTCAGTAAGACAATCAATACTCAAGTTTGACAGGTCGTCCGGGTGGGGCCCGGTGGTTCCTCACCTCTGCGGTTTCCACCAACCTTCGCATGGTTGACCGCCCTGTCCTCGGCGACCCCGTCACCTCCAGGGCCCACTCCTCGAAGGAGGTGAGGATTCCTAAGTACGGCATGCCTGCACCAATCTGGGCCCTCTTCCAAAGGTTGTTCGAGAGCTTATTCTAAGGAGACACAGAGAGGGCATTATTAGCCTCACGCGTGGTTCACAGGGAAGGGAGGTGGGGGGTGAAGGAAGGCTTGGGGTGGCTGAAGGAAGAGGGGGGGTGGGTTGAACGGAGGGTGGGGTGTGGAATGGAGAGTTGGCGGGGTGTGGATGCTCATGTCTGGGTGGAAAGGTCTTTTTGGGGGGGGGGGGGGTAGGTGTCTATTCACTCGTGCTGCCGGTGTAGATTGTTGCCCTTTTTCCGGCATTGGAGGTCAGTGTCCTCCTGGTCACACTCCCCAAGCTCAAAGCTACCGCTACCTCATCCCAGGCAACATTGGATGCCTTGTGGCTCACCCTCCGGGACCCTCGGGGGAACAGGACATCTCCCCTGGCCTCCACCGGGTCGCGGAACCTCCGCAGGTCCACATTGCCGAATCGTGGGGCCAGTCTTCTCGGGGCCATTGTTGCGAGCTGACTGGGATTGGCTGAGCAAGTGTTCTTTAAGTGCTGCTTAACCGTGATAGCGAGGAGCTGGCGAGCGCGGTGCTGGCAAATTGGCTGGTGAGTCTTCATTTGCTGCAAGAAGCCTGTGAGGTCTTGTTATGTGGACCAATTAACGTTGAATAGCATCGCTGGCCATAGCCGGGAGGCTCGCGGCAGTTCCCACTTGCTACCACGCTTAGTAAATTTTCCGCATATTCGCGATCATCATTTCACTCCCTGGTTCATTTCTAGATCCATGACTAGCCAGTTTGGTCAAAACCACAATATCCAGAATTTCCCAGCCCCAAGGTAGCAGGTTCCCCTATGGCAGCGAGCCAGTCAAAACTGATTGACTTTGGCGGGACCAGACGATACAGCGGGCAGGTGCGGTCGGAGAATCCTGGCCAATGTGTCAACAGGAGAAAAAAAATATTGCCTAAAAATCCTACAACATACATTTAGAATTAATTTGAATAAACAACTATCAGTAAGAAACAGAGAAGAAGAGATTGACTCTTGGGTACTGTGGCCATCACCTCGAGAATGATCACACATTATAAGGATTGGCGCAATGATTTGTCAAGTTAAATGTTGCTGGCTGCTATATCAGCTTCTGTTCTCTGCCTCCATCTCATTTCATCCTTATTAGATACTGTGGGCGGGATTCTCTCAGCCCAGGGCCGGGCCGGAGAATCCCCGCGACCGGTGCGAATCGCGCCACACCGCCCCGACACTGGCACGCGATTCTTTGCAGAGCGGAGAATCGGCGCCGTAGGCGCCGGTGTGGTTGACGTGGCACCGGCCGGGGGCCGCTCTACGTGGCCAGCCTGCCGATTCTCGGTCCGAGATGGGCCGAGCAGCCGTCGTAAAAAAGTCGAGTCCCACCTGCCCTCAGCCGGCGGGAACTCAGCGTGGAAGGGTCGGGGGGTGGCCTGTGGCGGGGGGGGAGGAGGGGGGGGGAGAGGAGGGGGGGAGGAAGGAGGGGGGGAGGAGGGAGGGGGGGAGGAGGGAGGGGGGGAGGAGGGGGAGGAGGGAGGGGGTGGAGGGGGGGAGGCAGGAGGGGGGGGAGGTAGGAGCGGGGGGGAGGAGGGGGAGGAGGGGGGTGGAGGGGGAGGAGGGAGGGAGGGGGAGGAGGGGGGGTCCAACCCCAGGGGGGCCTCCGATGTGGCCTGGCCCGCGATCGGGGCCCACCGATCGGCCTCTCTGGCTGGCGGCCTCCTTTCTTCTGTGCCGGCCCATGTAGTCCTGCGCCATGTTGCGTCGGGGCCGGCGCATTGAAGGAAGCCACTGTGCATGCGTGCGTTGGCGCCGGTGCCACTCCGCATCCACGGTTCCCAGTTGGCGCCGGGATCAGCAGCTGGAGTGGCGTTAACCGCTCCAGTGCTGTGCTGGCCCCCTGTAGGGGCCAGAATTGCTGATCCTGAGGCCGTGGTGACGCTGTCGAGAAACGCGATGGCATTTCCGACGGTGTCAACACTTAGCCTCAGGATCACAGAATCCCGCCCTGTAAATTTATAGATGACATAGAATTTACAAGGGTGGCACAGTGGTTAGCACTGCTGTCTCACGACGCCGAGATCCTAGGTTCAATCCCGGCTCTGGGTCACTGTCCGATGGGAGTTTGCACATTTTTCCCATGTTTGCGTGGGTTTCGCCCCCACAACACAAAGATGTGCAGGGTAGGTGGATTGGCCAGACTAAATTGTCCCATAATTGGAAAAAATGAATTGGGTACTCTAAATTTATTTTAAAAAAGAATTTACAGTGCAGAAGGAGGCCATTCGGCCCATCGCGTCTGCACCGGCTCTTGGAAACAGCACCCCACTTAAGCCCCACACCTCCGCCCTATCCCAGTAGCCCCACCTAACCTTTTTTTTGGACACTAAGAGCAATTTAGCATGGCCAATCCACCTAACCTGCACATCTTTGGACTGTGGGAGGAAACCGGAGGAAACCCACGCAGACACAGGGAGAACGTGCAGACTCCGCACAGACAAGCCGGGAATCGAACCTGGGACCCTGGTGCTGTGAAGCAACCGTTCTAACCACTGTGCTACCGTACTGCCCTATAACTTACTGTTTTCCAAATTTGTGCTTTACTAATATCAAAGTTGCTGCTGATTTACATTTCCCTAAGACATGCATTTGTGTATTGGCAATGTGTCCCAGAAATTTGCTGCAAGACTTGATTGGGCATGTGACAAAAATTGGCATTGAGGTACTTTAGAATACAGAATAGCTGTATGTCACCCATAAATAAGCTGGAATCTGTGAATTGTGCTCTTGGCTGTAAATCAAAGCATTCCCTTTATTCTTAAAATTCTTAAGTGAAATAAAAACAAAATACTCCAGATGCTGGAGATGGGAAATAAAAATAAAAAGTGCTGGAGAAGCTTAGCAGGTTTGGCACTTTTGAGTCCAATATGACTGTTCTTCCAGGCCTGCTGAGTGTTTCCAACACTTTCTGTTTATATATATTCCCTATGAATTACACCATTTACCATGGTCCAACTACTGTAGCTGTCAAAGTGAAGCTGAAGGATGTCCCTAGATGAACAGTGCTGTATAAATTAAATTCCTTTCTTCCAATCACTTCCTGTGACACATTGACATCTAATTTAACTGGGCCTGAAACTATTTTCCTGTGGAAATCTTCAAACCCAATAGTTACCTGGCTTGCTTTAATGATGGGGGTAATGATGGTTTAAATTTGCTCCAAATATTTCAATGTAGGTTTAGCAATAACTTAGCCAATTCGAGGCAGCAGAACCGATTAACTTAAGTAATTCAGTCATGTTCTAATATTTTGAAATGTAAGTGCCGCAAGCCCAAAGTCAAATGGTGAAACAGCTTTAATTTTTTGCTAGTAGATTTAAGTGAATGTATTTTGTTTAATTTTTAATACATGACAACATTTTCAATATAATATGAATGTTTAACCATCACTGATACACTATATTCCCTAATAAAGCAATGTAATTTTTTTTTTTACCTAACATTGCTGCAAACTCCGATGTGTGTGGCAAACCATTAAACTTTATATGGCATTATTGTAGTGCACTTGTGGTTACCTGAGCAATTTACCTTCTTCTATATCAGAAAATAATTCAAATATTCCCATTGGAACACGCCAGGTCACTTTGCACATGAAAATGTAGTCCCAGAGAATCGGAGAAGAACACAAAGGGATTCTCCTCTTAGTTAGGCACCCTCTTCCTCTATTTCTTTGGTTGGTTTAGGGTGTTAAAAATGACAAATGGGTCTTTAAAATTACAACCTCAAATTTTGTCTCCGCACTGCATCTATATTTTCCGACCAAATGACTATCCGCCCCTTTTAAGATGCATCAAATGTAGTGGTTCAAGAAGGCAGCTTACCACCAATTCCTCAAGGTCAGTTAGGGATGGGAAATAAATGCTGGCCAGTCACCGACTAGTTATAAATAAAATAAATGAGCACGAGTAAGCTGCCCCCACCCCAGGGGTGTTATCTCCGAGCTCTCTGAGGCCATGTTGCCATTCCTCCTCCACTCTGACAGTAACACCAGTGCCTCCAACAGGTGAAGCTGAAGAGGGTGTATCTGCCCTGTGTGGGAGACCTTAAATTTTGTCTTTAGTCATCATATTAGAAACGTATTCCTTAGACTTCTCAGCATTTGCCTCAGCGGCTGTGCACCTGACCCTCCTTGTGTGCCTACCTTGAACTTGGAAAGCTCCTTTTTCCTGCAAATATGATCTTCCCTTGTGGAATTTTCTGGCACTGATTCTAGGCCAGTTTTGGTGGGAGAGAAGAAAATGTTTGAGCTCTGTGAAGGGCTTGAGCACATGCGTCCCATGGAGAATTGGATGTGCATTCTCTCTTTCAATGAAATTAACTTAAAAGACTCTGGGCGCGATTCTCCACTTCCGTGTCGGTTGGGAGAATCGCCTGGGCCGCCAAAATTTCCCGGGACGCCGGTCCGAAGCCCTCCCGCGATTCTCCCAAGCGGCGGGAATGGCCCGGTCGAGTTTCGCGGGCTGCAGGCCAGAGAATCGCCGGAGACACCGAAAATGGCGATTCTCCGGCACCCCCCCTATTCTCAGGCCCGGATGGGCTGAGCGGCCAGGCCAAAATGGCGGGTTCCCCCCGGCGCCGTCCACACCTGGTCGTTGCAGTCGTGAGCGGTGCGTGAACGCTGGGGGGGCGGCCTGCGGGGGGGGCGAGGGGGGATCCTGCACCGGGGGGTACCTTAAATGTGGGGTGGCCCGCGATCGGTGCCCACCGATCGTCGGGCCGTCCTCTCTGAAGGAGGACCTCCTTCCTTCCACGGCCCCGCAAGATCCGTCCGCCATCTTCTTGCGGGGCGGACTTAGAGAGGACGGCAGCCACGCATGCGCGGGCTGGTGCCGGACAACTCGCGCGTGTGTGGATGACGCCCATTATGCGGCGCCGGCCGTGTCATCTATGCGGCGCCGCTTTTACGCGGGCGACAAGGCCTGGCACGTGTAGATGACGCGGCCCCGATTCTGGCCCATTGTCAGGGCCTGAATCGGTCGGGATCGGGGCCGTTTCACGCCGTCGTGAACCTCGACGGCGTTCACGACGGCGCGGCCACTTCGGCGCGGGAGTGGAGAATCTCGCCCCAGAAATAGCCTCTATGGCAAGAAAAAAAGAGTTGAGTGTATGACTAATGATTAAAGGTGGTGGTTGTGTTTGCAAATGTTTTTACAGGAGTAAGTTCTTCTGATACCTAAATACAGAGCAGGATAGAGAGGGTTAGTATGAAAGATCATGAGCTGAGTGAAAGCTTTATTCGGGGTTCAGGATATAGATTGGTTTGGATGCTTTGACTTACCTTGGCCACCTTTGTGAGGCCACTGAACCTCTGTAACTGTCCATTGCTTGTGTATGTTGCAAAGACTCACCTCTGTCCAGACAAGTGTATCACCTTCACATGAATCTTCCCGCCCTCAGTGGTCATGACAGAGGACATTCTTCTTTGGTTACAATTTGTTTGCTTTTCTTTTGAAATGGTAGTTGATGGTAATTTTCCTTCAGACTATTTCATAAAACACGAGGTCGGGTTGACGAAAAACTGGCCGATTACAATGCACCAGTAATAATGAGCTGAATCTTTGTTCTGAAGTCTGAGTTCGGTTGCAAGAGCTGAAGTCAAAAATTGTTTTCTGCTGGGTGGGGGTGGGGATGTGGGGGAATGGAGGACCATGTATGATCTTGCACTGTTCAACTCATTCTTATGCCTCCACGGTGGGTGGTAGGAAGTTGCCCTCTCCACTGCTACCTCGTAGTGTCGAAGGACTGGCTAACATATTTAAAGGGCCCCTAGAAAGTATCCCTCCGTTCCCCTCTTAGCTTGCTTCTCAGGTCCAGCCTCCACTCCACCCTTCCACCCTACTTCACCCATCTTGCTGCCTTTGCGCAGCTTGTATTATTGGCACCCGATACCAGTCAAGTTGTGTCAGCCCCCAGCACGTAAAAGCATAACTCAAAGTCATGGAAGAAGTGCCAGGTGCACGCCACTTATGTGTTCTCATAAAAGTGGACGTTCTAATGTCTCACTGATGGGGACTTAATTTGGAGGGGAACTTAATTCTGGCAAGGTAGTCTTTTAATGAGCATGCGCGACATGCGATTGCATGTAAAAGGGCTTCCCAGTATTACTCATCAGGAAGTTCCACCCATCTTTAAGCCCGAGAACAAAATTCTAACAGATCACCTTGACATCGGGAAACTGATTTTTGGCCTTGCGCCAAATTAAATTGCCCCCGTCCGGCACACTTCCCGCTTCTGGCATGACCGGAAGATCCCACCCACTGTTTCTTTCACAGTTCTCAAACAACTAAATACCCACTTAACTGGTATAAACTGGGAATGTTATAGCTGTGGGTACACAAAATTAGAAGTTAAATATTGCAATTATGATTAGTTTTCTCCCGTGTCTGCGTGGGTTTCACCCCCACAACCCAAAGATGGCCAGGTTAGTTGGATTGGTGACACTAAATTGCCCCTTAATTGGAAAAGAAAAAGTAATTGGGTACTCTAAATGTATTTGTTTTTTTAAATGATTAGATTTCCCCTTCATAAAGTCAGGCTTAATGCCTGTAACATTACGATGACCGTAGAAAAAAAACAGGCAAGATTAGCCTCTTTTCCACTTGGGCTTTGAATCGTCACCTGTGCACCTAGATCCATTTTCATTGATTCAAATTAATGATTGGAAAATTACACTTTTCTAGCCAGCAGTTGCGTAAGAGGAAAATTGGGTAGTGAAGATTAACTGCAATGTAGATATGAGGAAATGCTTTGCGAATCTCCAGCCGTGTTGGACTTTCGCTTGAGCGCAACGCGACCGGAGAATCCCGGGAGGCCTCCATCGAGCCTCCCGACAGGCTCCACGCCTCCCAGGATTCTCCGAAGTCCTGCAAAATGCCGGAGTCGAAACCCCACCCCAAATGGGCGGGACCGAATGACACTCGTGGAAGTACGTTGTAAACCCACTTACAACCTACCTGCGCGGGACCCACCAGCCTCCCTCAATTCTTCGGCCTCCCCAGGGGGCTGCATTCGAGTGCTGATTAGTGTTGGTCCACACAAATCTGGACCAGCCAGGATGGCACCCGGCGGGTCTCCCGGGCCATTGGAGACCCCTGGTGGCCAGGATAAGTGAAGGGTGGCTCCCTGGCCCTCCCCTGGAATGCGGACACCTTGGCACTGCCCAGCTGGCACCTTGGCACTGCAACCGTGGCACTGCAACCTTGGCACTGCCAAGGTGCCCAGATGGCACTGCCAAGCCAAAAGGAGCACTGGGTGCCAGGGTGGCAGTGCAAGAGTGGCATGCCAGCATGGCACTGCCAAGGGTTAGGGAGCAAGGGGGGCCAAGTCCATGAAATGAGGGTGGAGGGGAGGTTGAAGGGTGGAGGAGTGCAGGCCAGGTAAGTAGGGGCCTCCAGGAGGTTGGGTGGGTGATTTTGTGGGGGTCCTAGAAGGGGCGTTGAAAAGGCTTGGGGGGGCATGAAGAGGGGGAACCCCCAAGGACCCCATAACAGGGTGTCCTTACTTGGGGGGGGGGGGGCGTGAAGTAGTGTCCATGTGTCTGGGGGTGACATTGTCCATGGGTAAAGAGTGTGGGGAACCCACAAGCTCACTTAGAGATTGGGGCACTCTTTCAAAATGGCGGCCCGATCTCAGAGTTCAGCTCCCCAATGCTAAAAAATGTTTTAAATGTGGGCTAAACCGGCGAGAGACTCCCCAGGGCCCAAAAAAGTGACTTAGTGTCATTGAATAATGGTGGGGAACTTGCCAGCAGAGCCGGCGGGAAACTCGCTCAAAAACCCGCCACTAGTTAACTTTGAAATTTTTGGGAAGAATCGAGCCCTTTAGCTTTCTGGTGTCGCAGATAGTTTTGCACAAAGATTGTGATAATGATAATATAAAATAGACCAGGCGGACTTCATGTTCATTCGAACAAGCATTTTCAAAGTGGAGGTCGCGACCCGTGGGTGGTTCGCGGGCGGGTGTCAGGTGGGTCGTGGAGCCATCATTCGCGGCGTTTCTGATCGCGGGAATTCAGGCGCAACCGCCGTAGCAGCTGGCTTTTAAAAATGCCAGCTGCGGGCGGCTTTAAATATGACTGCAGTGACCCGCTTTAAAAATACGGGCATGTTGCGCATGTGTGCCTGATCATCAGTGCGCATGCCCGGAGCCCAGAGAGAAACACAGCCTCCTCCTGACATCAGTGCGCTGACCCAGGAGAGGATTAAAAAAAAAAAAATCAATTCAGTCTTCCTGCATCTGACTTGAATATGTTCAATGGCTGAGCCTGCAGAACTCTTTTTGATAGTGAATTTTGAAGATTAAAAAGATTCACAATACTTTGATTTATGCAATTCCTCCATCTCTGTCTAAAACCGTTGCATGTAATTTGCAGACTACATCCCCAGTCTGTAAACCACCCATCAGAGGAAAACTTACATTCTGCATCTTCTCTGTAGAATCTTGAGAGAATAATGCCTGTTCTCATTCTTCGCTACTCTAGACTATAGAATATAAACCCAGGCTCACCTCTCGCATTAAATGGTGGGTCGCGAAGGTTGGCGGTTGGTAAAAGTGGGTCCCGGGTGTGGTAGTCAACACTGTTGTATATAGTGCACGTATGAGATGTAATACGGTAAGGCTCCTATACTACAGGTACGGGGATAGATCCCTGCCTGCTGGCTCCGCCCAGTAGGTGGAGTATAAATGTGTGTGCTCACCGAGCTGCAGCCATTTCGGCAGCAGCTGTAGGAGGCCACACATCTCTGCATAATAAAGCCTCGCTTACTCTCTACTCACATCTCGTCGTAATTGATAGTGCATCAATTTATTACGCAGAGAATTTACAGCGATGGACCTTTGCATCAAGCCAGGTAGCCTGCAGCTGCACCCTCAAGCAGACAACGCCACGTCGGCCTTCGCACATTGTCTAGCTTGCTGTGAAGCCTACATCGGATCAGCCACAGAACCACCCTCAGAGGCACAGAAGCTCCAGATCCTGTACACACGGTTGAGCTCCGATATTTTTCCCCTTATCCGGGAAGCACCCAACTACGCTGAGGCCATGGCGCTTCTGAAAGAGAACTACACACGGCCGATCAACAAACTCTACGCCAGGCACCTCCTGTCCACACGGCAACAACTCCCCGGTGAATCATTGGAAGATTTCTGGCGTGCCCTGCATGCCCTGGCGAGGAACTGCGATTGCCAGGCACTTTCGGCTGTTCAGCATTCCGAACTCTTAATCAGAGACGCTTTCGTTACGGGCATAGGGTCGGTGTACATCTGCCAGCGCCTCTTAGAAGCTCGACCTCGCAGCGATCAAGAAACTCGCGACATCGCTAACGGTCGCCTCCCGTAATGTGCAAGCGTATGCCCCCGACCGCACGGCGACCCCCTCCTGGACATCGTGGACCCCATCAGCGACCGCCCCCAGCCAACCCCAACCCCAAGCCTGCGCCGCGCGGCAGCCAGCCAACCCCGGGGGGGCCCAAGTGCTACTTCTGCGGGCAGACAAAACACCCCCGCCAGCACTGCCCGGCGCAGAGCACACTCTGCAAGGCCTGCAGGAAGAAAGGACATTTCACTGCGGTGTGCCAGGCCCGGTCGATCGCCGCTGTAACCAGCCCCATTGTTCCTGCAGCCTCCACGTGCGACCCGTGGGCGCCGCCATCTTCCCCCCATCAGACTTTGTGCAGCCCGTGGGCGCCGCCATCTTTAACGCCACCATCTTCGCCGCCATTTTGGACAGCGCCTCAGGACCCCTGCTCGTCGGGCACCTCATTGGGCCGCTCATCGCCCACAACTGCCGCCGACCAGCCCGGGGCCCACCAACACCAGCTACAGCTCGCCTCCATCACGCTCGACCAGTCCCGGCCACACAACCTCGCAACCGCGACAACGACGGTGAAAGTCGATGGACACAAGCCACCTTGCCTCCTCGACTCCGGGAGCACGGAGAGCTTCATCCACCCTGATACGGTAAGGTGCTGCTCCCTCGGGGTACACCCCAATATGCAATGCATCTCCTTGGCCTCCAGAACCCACTGCGTGGAGATCCGGGGGTACTGCACAGCCACCCTCACCGTCCAGGGCATCGAGTTCAGCAACTTCCGGCTCTACGTCCTCCCCAACCTCTGTGCTGCCTTGCTACTCGGCCTGGACTTCCAGTGCAACCTCCAAGGTCTGACCCTGAAATTCGGCGGGCCCCTACCAACCCTTACTGTATGCGGCCTCACGACCCTTAAGGTCGATCCACCTTCCCTGTTTGCGAACATCACCCCGGATTTCCAACCCGTCGCCACCAGGAGCAGACGGTACAGTGCCCAGGACAGGACCTTCAACAGGTCAGAGGTCCAGTGGCTACTGCGGGAAGGCATCATCGAGGCCAGCAACAGCCCCTGGAGAGCCCAAGTGGTAGTTGTCAAGACTGGGGAGAAACACAGGATGGTCATTGACTACAGTCAGACCATCAATCGGTACACGCAGCTTGACGCTTCCCCCTCCCACGCATATCTGATATGGTCAATCAGATTGCACAGTACCGGGTCTTCTCTACAGTGGACCTAAAATCTTCCTACCACCAGCTCCCTATCAGCAAGGCGGACCGCCAATACACTGCGTTCGAAGCAGACGGCCGCCTTTACCACTTCCTTAGTGTTCCCTTCGGAGTCACTAATAGGGTCTCGGTCTTCCAACGGGAGATGGACCAAATGATTGACCGGTACGGACTGTGGGCCACCTTCCCGTACCTGGATAACTTCACCATCTGTGGCCACGACCAGCAGGACCACGACGCTAACCTTTTCAAATTTCTCCACACCGCCAAACTCCTGAACTTAACGTATAATAAAGAGAAGTGCGTGTTCAGCACCAACCGCTTAGCCATCCTTGGCCATGTGGTGCAAAATGGAGTCCTAGGGCCTGACCCCGATTGCATGCGCCCCCTCATGGAACTCCCTCGCCCCCACTGTCCCAAGGCCCTCAAACGATGCCTGGGGTTCTTCACATACTATGCCCAGTGGGTCCCTAACTATGCGGACAAGGCCTGCTCACTCATTCACTTCACAGTTTTCCCCCTGATGGCCGAGGCTCACCAGGCCTTCAACCGTACCAAGGCCGACATCGCCAAGGCCGCGATGCATGCGGTCGACGAGACCCTCCCCTTTCAAGTTGAGAGTGATGCATCAGACGTCGCTCTAGCCGCCACTCTCAACCAGGCAGGCAGACCCGTGGCATTCTTTTCCCACACCCTCCATGCCTCCGAAATTTAGCACTCCTCCGTCGAAAAGGAGGCCCAAGCCATCGTTGAAGCTGTGCGGCATTGGAGGCATTACATGGCCGGCAGGAGATTCACTCTTCTCACTGACCAATGGTCGGTTGCCTTCATGTTCAATAACACACAACGGGGCAAGATCAAAAATGATAAAAACTTGAGGTGGAGGATCGAGCTCTCCACCTACAATTCCGAGATTTTGTATCGCCCCGGTCAGCTCAACGGGCCTCCCGATGCCCTATCCCAAGGTACATGTACCAGCGCACAAGTGGACCGACTCCGGGCCGTACACGATGGTCTCTGTCACCCAGGAGTCACCCGGTTCTTTCACTTCATAAAGGTCCGCAACCTACCCTACTCCATTGCGGAAGTCAGGGTGGCCACCAGAGACTGCCAGGTCTGCGCTTAGTGTAAGCCGCACTTCTACCGGCCAGATCGGGCGCACCTGCTGAAGGCCTCCCGTCCCTTTGAACGCCTCAGCATGGACTTCAAAGGGCCCCCCCCCTCGTCTGACGGAAACACGTACTTCCTTAACGTGGTCGACGAATACTCCAGATTCCCCTTCGCCATTCCATGCCCCGATATGACGTCTGCCACTGTCATCAAGGCCCTCAATACCATCTTCACTCTGTTCGGCCTCCCCGCTTACGTCCACAGCGACCGGGGATCCTCCTTTATGAGTGATGAGCTGCGTCAATTCCTGCTCAACAAGAGCATTGCCTCGAGCAGGACGACCAGCTACAACCCCCGGGGAAACGATAGTGCATCACCGGGCAAAAACGTTTGAAAAACATTGCATTAGAATGAGGGCCTGGAAGGAAGTCCAGAAGGAGATAGTGGCTTATTGTCACTGGACTAGAAATCCAGAGACCCAGGGCAATGCTCTAGGGACCCGGTTCAAATCCCACCAGGGCAGTTGGTGAAATTTGAATTTAATAAAAATCTGGATTAAAAATCTAATGACGACCATGAAACCATTGTCAATTGTCGTAAAAATCCATCTGGTTCACTAGTGTCCTTTAGGGAAGGAAATCTGGCGTCCTTACTTGATCTGGCTTACATGTGATTCCAGACCCCACAGCAATATGGTTGACTCTTAAATGCCCTCAGAGATGGGCAATATGTGCTGACCCAGCCAGCGACATCACATCCCATGAACAAATAAATAAAATTGACATGAAAATGGCATCAATCCTCTGCCTGTATACATTATTTTCTACAATATACTAATACATTTACTGATTGATAATAAATTAACTATATTGTGTTAAAATACTTTGTCCTAATTCACATATTTTTGTTCCTTAATAAACAGCACTAGGCACTCTCAAAATGGAAGCCTTAGAGCTTAGGCTGGTTCTCTGAGACAGCAGAGTGTAAGCAGTTAAGCATAATTTAACTTCTGATCATGTAAGCATTTTTGGGACACCATGCATCACCGCCATGTAGCTATTTGTTTCAAATCAATAGCTAATCTTCTATAGTCCCTTGAGTTCCCACAAAACTTCTTAACTTTGTTAGAACTGTACAGAGCTTTTGATGGCTCAGTGCTATGGGGCTGGTTTAGCACACTGGGTTAAATCGCTGGCTTTTAAAGAAGACCAAGGCAGACCAGCAGCACGGTTCGATTCCCGTACCAGCCTCCCCAAACAGGCGCTGGAATGCGGCGACTAGGGGCTTTTCACAGTAACTTCATTGAAGCCTACTTGTGACAATGAGTGATTTTCATTTCATAAGCATCCAGTGTTTTTTCCAACAAGAAACAAAAGGACTACCTAGCCTGATTCTGGGTGATACTGTAGAGCAAATAGGCAGCCTAAAGGTAGGTGAGCATTTGAAAAGCTGTGGCCACAATCTAGTTAGGCTCAATGTAAGAAAAGGAAGATCAAAGATGTATGTCGCCTGGAAAGAAAGCAAATAGATAGAAGGGAATCTTATCCTGAGCAACTGAAAGGGAATATTGGCAAATAACTATAGTTATTGTACAATGGGAAATATGTTCCTAGTTTGCACATGTTTACAATATGCCTGATCCATGACCCATCGCTCATGTACCCAACTGCATGTCTGCTTTTGTTCTACCAGAAAATTTGCAAAAGGAGGGTGGGAAATCCTTGGCATAAAATAGCTCAAAGTATGATAAAATATAAGTACTGTCATTGTTGTTTCTCCAATATTTTAAATGACAATCACTCTTCCTTACAGGCTTTCTTGAATTAACTTGGAAACCTAGCTGTTATACTCTGGTATACAAACATAAAAACAAGGAGCAGGAGTAGGCCATTTTGCCCCTCAAGCCTGCTCCACCATTTAATGAGGTTGATTGATCATGGCTGATCTGATAGTAACCTTAAATCTGCACACCGCCCACCCCCAACAACCTATCATCCCCTTACTTACCAATAATCAATCCATCTCTGTCTTAAAAACATTCAAAGACTCTGCTTCCACCACCTTTTCAGGAAGAGAGTTCCAAAGACTCACAACCCTCTCAGTGAAAAAATGTTGCCTAATTTCTGTTGGGTAACCCCTTATTTTTAAACAGTGACCCCCTAGTTCTAGATTCTCCAACAGGAGGAAACATCCTCTTCATATCCAACCTGTCAATGGGGCAAAATCCAGAAATGGAAATTGATACGGAATCTCGTTACAATAAGATCCTAGTCCTTGCTCAGTCCCATTGTAACTTCTGATGGTGCTTGCTCCACCTGTAACAACCTCCTCCTCATGCCGATGCCACTTTTGGGAATGTGTTTGGCAGGATCCTGGATCCACCTGAAATTTCACTGCACCCCCTAAATGGTGCAATGAAAGTATGCCTGTTGGAGCAGATAGTCCAGCTGTACCGGGCTATAATTGTGTGCTCAAATAGTAATTGATTGTATCTGGGGAGTAGAAAAGTAGTAACAAATGCTGCTCTATAGTTCTATTAGGATAGTGCAGTGAGTGATGGATGATGGTAGCACTGATACTGGTGTGGCCCTAATGTGTAAAATGACCGTGCCTCTGAGATTTGGGGAGTCACGGCAATGTGGATAGGTGGATGTAAGTTCAGGCCTGGAATTTCAGCACTTACAGCATCACCATTGTACCACTGGAATTTCCAGGCTAGGAGGCTGCGTGCTTCAGAACATTCGGCAACCGTTAATGCCATTTGATGATAAACTTGGAATAAGCTGCCTTTTTCACTTTTCCAGATGCAATATCTGACTGGCTTTCGCCCATTGGTCTGGTGAATAATTATTCAAAGTTGCTCTCACGGTTCCAGGCAAGGCTCACTGAATGGTATCTCTGGGACTCCAATCTGCGATATTTTGATGAGTGCCGGAAGCTATTCATGTTATCACGTTTCTGTTAATTTTGGTTTCACTTGACTATTATCCTCAATTTAATTATAGGAAGATATTTAATATTATGCTCTGCCTTGGACCAGACCCTAAAGGCTATGTACAACTAATACATATACAAAATCAATATCCGGGACATTGCTCTTCCTATTTCACCATTTGCTTTATTTAATATTCTGCGATGGAAACTACCTCCTTGAACAAAGTGTGTTCTCTTGATTCATCCTCCTCCTTATAACTCTGTAAACACAATTTTAGCTTTGTAATGGCCTCAGCCTGTGATAAGATGTGCAGTGTTAAAATGATGTTTCCTCTCCAGTGGAACTACAGTGATTATTTGTGACATGATGTTGAAAGCTACGTGAGATTGTAGGACTGTTTCCATGGTAACCTATGGAATAGTTCATGTTGGATGGGAGGCATTTTTAGCAGCAGCTGTACATAACTGCGATAAAAGCTACTGTTCAGAAGTGTTAACTCTTTATAGCACCAGCAGATCAAAACACAGACTTTAAATCAAATTGGCCACATATGTAAACTTCAAAATGGAAAGACCAATTCCTCTGAATTTTCTTTCTAAAATTATACATATCCTTATGTATATTTTTGGTTGCATTTCAGAATATTCATAGTACCTGGAAATTTCCCTTAGGGCTGCCATTGTTGTGCAGTAAGTCTGTCAGGAACACTGAGTGTAAAAGGGGTTCCCACCACAGTTCCAATGAAGTTACAGTGACGGAAGAAGAGCAGGTCTGAGGAAATTCCTAGCCATGCACATATTTTCTATCTCAGTAAAGGATAAAATTATTTAGACTTGCTCCAGGATCACCGGCATACTGTTCAAAGCTGGAGAACAGAATTTAATCAAGGTGAGTCAATGTTAATTTTTCCCTCCAGTTAAAACTGTTTGTCAGCTTGGCTGAGAGCCCACTGAAAATTAGACAATTGAGGCACAGAAGTTTGTTTGACAAGCTTCCAATTTTGGTGCCTTCGTTAGCCCAAGGCAGCTGGTGATGAGGCATTACAAGTTGTGCAGGGATGAGTTCCACCTGATCATCACCTATTCTAGGCTTTGGTGCAGGAGTTGGAAATTTCTGTTTGAAACAAGCTGTAACTTCATTCATATAATTTAGGTTGAAGTGGCATAATTTTGTCTTTGTTGCAGCTTTGCGCAGTTTCCTGGATAGAAAAATACTCTGGAGTCATTTGAAAAAGAATTGGATGTTCCAATGGAGCCTGGGTACATTTCAGTCTGTTTGGATGGATCTTTTAGATGCTCTTCCCCGTATGAAATTGCCTGTGATCTTCCTTTTCTTTTTGGCAAGTTGTAGATCCTCCAACCTATCAGCTTTCATCTGATGCTTGGAGCTTTTACTTTTCCATTTCCTTCTTCCTTTTTTCTAATTCTATTCAAACTCTATTTAAAGCTAACTTTCAATCATCAGTTCTGTAGAAGGGCTTCTCTTGATGGCTGTCCCTACTCTGTCTCCACATTGGCTTGTTTAAACTGCACTTGTTGGAGGGGAGTCTTAATCTGTGACGCACTGGGAACCGTGGAATACCAGTGGCAGTGGGATGAGGGCTCTAAAGTGAGCATTAAGTGCCCACTTCAGGGCCTAAATTGATGGCAGGGCAGAAAGGCTATCCACAGGCCTTCCCTGCATAGGCTTATTTGGGCGGAGACAGGAAGGCAATGAAGTCCCTGCCATGCTCCTGCCTGAAATACCCCCCACCACCAAACCTGCCACGAGAGAGGGCATTATTTTCTGCCCATGGCATCAGTCAACAGTGGGATGCATATGTAGGTGGCAGACTGCAAGGCCTTGTAAATGTTTCCTGCAGATCCCTGGAAGGGCTGGGGCACAGACTTTGAAGGTGGTGGTAACTTTGATAGTTACTGATAAAGCATAGCCACCAGATCCATTAGGAGCAGGTCTGCTACCAGCTCGTTGGAGACCCTGATCCTCTTGAGGAACTGGCATTTGGAAATGTGCAGGAAATTGATCTTCTGCCAGTAAGCCTGGTGTTGAGATATCACCTCCTATGAACTGAATCTCTCTGCCGATCTGTACTCTCCTGTGGAGTGGAGTGGTAGGTCTGCTTCTGTTGACGCAGCTTGTGCTATTCCTACTACTGGTCATCCTGGCCCTTAGCCAATATCTATGGTCTGATAGATCACAAATCGAGTGGAAATCAGACACACAGACCTCCCAAATAAAGAGAGTCACCTCCAAAATAGTGAAAATGACTTCTGAAAGAGTAGAATTAACCTGTAAAGGAGTGAAAGTAAACTCTCAGAAGAAGTGCTTTGAGCAAAAGCCTTTTCACACAATTAGGCAAAGTAGCAGGTCTTTTTGCCTGTCATTTCTTCAGCCCATTCAATTGTCTTGTTTCAGGAAGCCCAGGAAACACTTGGACCCATGGTTAAAGTGGAAACCCATTAGAAAAGCTGTTTGTTTACATAGTTAAATTGGCATCTTCCCATCCCCTTCGACCAAGGAGATTTGTCACATGCAGCCGAACATGCTGTAGTTAAACGTAGAAGTTGGATTGGAGTTGGCCTCCTGATCCGGGGCGAAATTCTCCCCCAACGGCGCGATGTCCGCTGACTGGCGCCAAAAACGGCGCCAATCAGACGGGCATCGTGCCGGCCCAAAGGTGCGGAATGCTCCGCATCTTTGGGGGCCGTGCCCCAACATTGAGGGGCTAGGCCGGCGCCGGAGGGATTTCCGCCCCGCCAGCTGGCGGAAATGGCGTTTGTTGCCCCGCCAGCTGGCACGGAAATGCGGCGCATGCGCGGGAGCGTCAGCAGCCGCCGACAGTTTCCCGCGCATGCGCAGTGGGGAGAGTCTCTTCCGCCTCTGCCATGGTGGAGGCCGTGGCGGAGGCGGAAGGGAAAGAGTGCCCCCACGGCACAGGCCCACCCGCGGATCGGTGGGCCCCGATCGCGGGCCAGGCCACCGTGGGGGCACCCCCTGGGTCAGATCGCCCTGCGCCCCCCCCCCCCCAGGACCCCGGAGCCCGCCCACGCCGCCTGGTCCCGCCGGTAAATACCAGCTTTGATTTACGTCGGCGGGACAGGCAATTTCTAGGCGGGCCTTCGGCCCATCCGGGCCGGAGAATTGAGCGGGGGGTCCCGCCAACCGGCGCAGCCCGATTCCCGCCCCCGCCCAATCTCCGGTACCGGAGACTTCGGCGGGGGCGGGGGCGGGATTCACGGCGGCCAACGGCCATTCTCCGACCCGGCGGGGGGTCGGAGAATGACGCCCCCGTTGTGGATTTTAGACCAACACACACTCACTCCTAAACGCGCTCTCCCTTGGAAGCGGAAATTCGGTGGTGTATGCCACTCATGCTCAAATCGAATTATTTTTGATGACATGGAAGTTTTAGCAGCATTAGCAGGACACTCTCTGTCCAGTGCATCCATATGAATGGTCAGATGCTGCTGACCAGCTGGGTACATAAAACATAGAACATTACAGCGCAGTACAGGCCCTTCGGCCCTCGATGTTGCGCCGACCTGTGAAACCACTCTAAAGCCCATCTACACTATTCATTTATTGTCCATATGTCTATCCAATGACCATTTGAATGTCCTTAGTGTTGGCGAGTCCACTACTGTTACAGGCAGGGCATTCCATGCCCTTACTACTCTCTGAGTAAAGAACCTGCCTCTGAAATCTGTCTTATATCTATCTCCCCTCAATTTAAAGCTATGTCCCCTCGTGCTAGACATCACCATCCGAGGAAAAAGGCTCTCACTGTCCACCCTATCCAATCCTCTGATCATCTTGTATGCCTCAATTAAGTCACCTCTTAACCTTCTTCTCTCTAACGAAAACATGGCAGTACCTAATTATTTTCAGAGTTCAGGGGCGGGATTCTCCCGTACCTGGCAGGGCGGGGGGTCCCGGCGGGACGGAGTGGCGTGAATCACTCCGGCATCGGGCTGCCCCAAAGGTGCGGAATTCCCCGCACCTTCACGGGCTAGGCCCGCCCCGGAGTGGTTGGCGCCCCGCCAACCGGCGCCGAAGGGCCTCCGCCGGCCGGTGCGAGTCGGCGCATTACGGTGGGGTTTGTCTCCGCATCGGCCATCGCGGAGGACCACAGCGGCCGATGCGGAGGAATAGAGTGCCCCCACGGAACAGGCCCGCCCGCGGATCGGTGGGCCCCGACCGCGTGCCAGGCCACCGTGGGGGCACCTCCCGGGGCCAGATCCCCCCGCGAATCCCCAGGAACCCCGGAGCCCGCCCGCGCCACCAGGTCCCGCCAGTAAGGGACCAACTCTAATTTACGCCGGCGGGACCGGCTACAGGCGGGCGGGACTTCGGCCCATTGCGGGCCAGAGAAAACGGGCGGCCCCAGCGCCCATTGACTCGCACCGGACCCCGCCATTCTCCGAGGCGGGAGTCGCGACTCACGCCGGGCCGGTTTATCGGGGCGGGAGATGGCGGGGGCGGGATTCACGCCGACCCCCAGTGATTTTCCCACCCGGCGGGGGGGTCGGAGAATCCCGCCCCAGATGTCCACCCAGACCAGCTTTCAGTGTATCCTGTTTTATAGTTCATGCTTGAGATACTCTTTGCCACGGTTATGTGAGCTGCAATCATGAGTCTGTTAGGATGTTGCAACATTACATAGTAACAGCCAAGAGTTCTTCCCACACCTCACTCTTGCCCATTCCTCATCCATGCTCAGCATGATCCAATGGCCATGCTGCACCCGAAAAGCAGCTCGCCGTGGCGCATCGTGGCCGATGAAAGCTGAGAGACCCCGCTCCCGGGATCTACCTGGCTTGCCATGCTTCGAGATCCAACGCCAGATGTTGCGATGTGAATTGCGCCCACAATGGGCGGGATCACTTTTTGGCAAATCTGCATATTAGAGCGAGGTCGTAAACTGCACTCTAATGTGCAGATTCCTGAGATACCTGAGGCTTGGGGATTCAACCCCCTCGCCTCAGAAACTTTGAGCGAGCGCCATTCAGCACTGGTCCCCACAAACAGGGACCAGGTGGAACGGCACTCGTGGGGGTCTCCCAGGAGTTTTGACGCCGCCAGCTGCATGTCCTTTGGGCAGGGTGGTTCCACGGCACTGCTGGTGCCACCTGGACACCCTGGCAGTGCCAGCCTGGCACCTTGGCAGTGCTACCTGGATGCCTGTATAGTCGTGCCCATGTGGCATTGCCAGGTTGGCGCTGCCAAGGTGCCAAGCTGGCATTTCTTGTGCCGGGGTTTCCCAGCATGGGTGGTGCCCGGCAGAGGGGGGGGGGGCGGAGAGACCGGAGACCCTCCCCTAGTGCATTTGGGCTGGGGGGGAATGTCTGTGATTGTTTTGTGGGCCTTAGAGATATGGGGCAAAATTCTCCAGTATCGGCGCGATGTCCGCCGACCGGCTCCAAAAACGGCGCAAATCAGTCGGGCATCGCGCCGCCCCAAAGGTGCGAAACCCTCCGCATCTTGGGGGGCCAAGCCCTAACCTTGCGGGGCAAGGCCCACGCCGTACTGATTTCCGCCCCGCCAGCTGGCAGAAAAGGCCTTTGGTGCCCCGCCAGCTGGCGAGGAAATGACATTGCTGGGCGGCGCATGCGCGGGAGGGTTAGCGGCCGGTCACGGCATCCCCGCGCATGCGCTGTGGAGGGAGTCTCTTCCGCCTCTGCCATGGTGGGGACCGTGGCGAAGGCGCAAGTAAAAGAGTGCCCCCATGGCACAGGCCCGCCCGCGGATCGGTGGGCCCCGATCGCGGGCCAGGCCACCGTGGGGGCACCCCCCGGGGCCAGATCGCCCTGCGCCCCCCCAGGACCCCGGAGCCCGCCCGTGCCACCTTGTCCCGCCGGTAAGAGAGGTGGTTTAATCCACGCCGGCGGGACAGGCATTCTAGCAGCGGGACTTCGGCCCATCCGGGCCGGAGAATCGCGGGGGCGGGGCGCCAACTGGTGAGGCATGATTCCCGCCCCCGCCGAATCTCCGGTGCCGGAGAATACGGCAACCGGCGGGGGCGGGATTCACGCCAGCCCCCGCGATTCACCGACCCGGCGGGGGGGGGTCGGAGAATCTCGCCCCAGTATACCATTTTTAAATAGCGCACCGATCTCTCGCCAAAATGGGAGTTCTGGCAAGCAGTGCTCCCCACTGTACAAAAAGGGGCTATGTGCGGCCTCGGCCATGCGTTCTCCGTTGAGGTACTCGCGTTGAATAACTATGTGTTTCTCGGCACTGCGAGTGCGAGGAAACATGCAGCTAAACGCGCTCGCCAGGCGACTTTGGTCCCTTTTGGGAGAATCGCGCCCAATATTTTACACACAAACTCTCCAATAGTTATATAGAAATGGTATTAATTTAGGGGAGATGCCATTTACGGTAGCGAGGGATAGGTTTAGGTACTTGGGGATTCAGGTAGCGAGGGAATGGATGGGCCTCAATAAGTGGAACTTAACAAAGCTGGTGGAGGAGGCCAGGGAGGATCTTAAGAGGTGGGATACACTGCACTTAACGTGGCAGGGAGGGTCCAAGTGGTGAAAATGAATATTCTGCCGAGGTTCTTGTTTATCTTTCAAGCTCTCCCGATCTTTATACCAAAGGCCTTTTTTCGGAAAGTGGGCACGATCATTTCTGACTTTGTATGGGCGGGGAAGGTGCCGAGCGTGGGGAGGATCCTGTTACAGGGGCAGAGGCAGCAGGCAGGGTTGGCCTTACTGAACTTGCTTCATTAATATTGGACGGCGAATGTGGACAAGGTGCGGCGGTGGTGGGAAGGAGAAGGGGTAGAGTGGGTTAGGATGGAGGAGGAATCTTGTAAGGTGTCTAGTTTGAGGGCTATGGTGACGGCAGCATTGCCAATGGCTCCAAGTAGGTATTCAAGGAGCCCGGTGGTGCAGTCCACGGTGAAGATATGGAATCAGCTGAGGAGGCATTTTAGGGTGGAAGGGATGTCGGTGCTAACGCCGCTGTGTGAGAATCATGAGTTTGAGCTGGGCGGGATGGCTTTATACAGGAGGTGGAGGGAAGTGGGGCTGGTCAAGGTGAGGGAATTGTATTTGGAGGAAGGGTTTGCCAGTCTGGAGGAGCTAAGGGAGAGGGTAGAGCTGCCGAGGGGGAGTGAGTTCAGGTATCTGCAGGTTAGGGAATTTGGGCGGAAGGTCTGGAGGGGGTTCCCCAGGTTGCCGGGATACACCCTGCTGGAGCGACTGCTGCTCCCGCATGTGGAAGGGGAGAGAAGAATTGGGGATATATATAAGTGGCTGGGGGAGCAGGGGGGGGGTGAATGGGTGGTGAAGATCAAGGAGAAATGGGAAGCGGAGTTGGGAGGAGAGATCAATTGGGAAGTATGGAATGAGGCACTGTGTAGGGTAAACGGGATCTCCTCTTGTGCAAGGATGAGCCTGATACAGTTCAAGGTGGTGCACGGGGTGCATATGACTCAGGCGAGAATGAGTGGGTTCTTTCAGTGGGTAGCAGATGAGAGGTGTGGGCAGGGGCCAGCGAATCACGCGTGTATGTTTTGGGGTTGTGAAAAATTGGGAAGATTCTGGGCGGGAGTGTTTGCAGTCGTAGCCAGGATAGTGGAGGAGGAGGTGGACCCGGACCCTCTGGTAACGATATTTGGGGTCTCAGAGAAGCCGGAGCTCAAGGAGAGGAGGAAGGCCGAGGTCGTGGCCTTCGCCTCTCTGATTGCGCAGCAGCGAATTTTGCTGGAGTGGCGGTCGGCATTGCCACCGGGCGGTAGTGGCTTGGTTGGGTGACCTGTACGACTTCCTGCGATTAGCGAAGATAAAGTATGAGTTAAGGGGCTCTTCAGTGGAATTTGAGGAAAGGTGGAGGATGTTTGTGACCGTGTTTGAACAAAGAACAACAAAGAACAAAGAAATGTACAGCACAGGAACAGGCCCTCCAAGCCCGTGCCGACCATGCTGCCCGACTAAACTACAATCTTCTACACTTCCTGGGTCCGTATCCCTCTATTCCCATCCTATTCATGTATTTGAGGGGGCTGTTCGTCGCAGGGGAGGGGGGGGGGGGATGAAAAAACAGGAAAAATCTGTACAGACTGCATAGTTGATTGTTGGGAAGCATGTTTCCCAGGGTGTTTGTTCGCTGTGACCTGTTTTGATATATGTTTGTAATAAAATACATTAAAAAATATATATATAGAAATGATATTTAAGGTAACTTGTGCAATATATTTCCTGTTTTAGGATTTGGAATTGCAATTGCACAAAACTACAATAACCATTAACAGCAGAACTATGTATCCAGACCTCCACCGCAGCCCAAAGGTAGTGGTGCTCCACATACTTAGATTAAACCTTTCATCATATATTGGACAACTTCCATTATTAAGTAAATTGAAATATCAGCCATTCTAATAAGGGGGATAGGGAAATAAGATGCTTTTTAATGAACTCTGAATTTGAAATCACAGGTTGAGAGCTCAGTATTTATTAAAATTAGTTATAGGCATAGAATTTACAGTGCAGAAAGAGGACATTCGGCCCATCGAGGTTGCACCAGCTCTTAGAAAGAGCACCCTGCCCAAGGCCACACCTCCATCCTATCCCCATAACCCAGTAACCCCACCCAACACTAAGGGCAATTTATCATGGCCAATCCACCTAACCTGCACATCTTTGGACTGTGGGAGGAAACCGGAGCACCCAGAGGAAACCCACGCACACACGGGGAGAACGTGCAGACTCCGCACAGATAGTGGCCCAAGCCGGGAATCGAACCTTGGACCCTGGAGCTGTGAAGCGATTGTGCTAACCACTATGCTACCGTGCTGCCCCTATGGAGGGCTCCACTAATTGCAGAGAGTGAAGGGAGGCTGGAGGGGAGAGTTGGCGGGAACAGGAGAGAAAGATGAAGATGCCTTTCCAACCAAATTTCTGGCACAGTTTTCAGTGTTATTTAAGCATGAAAATAAGCATCATTGAAAGAGGAAAGCTTAACTTGCTGCGCCAGTTCATTTTTAGATTTAGTCTTGTTAAGATCAAGTTGCACTGTATATTTCACAGTATTTTTAAATCTACTTGACACATTTAATTAAGATATGATATAAATTTCCAAACATTCTGCAGAGGAAGGTGAGAATTCAGAGTTAATCTCATTGTTTCAGGCTTGTCAGTGCTTTTTTATCTTAGTATCTTGAACCCACTGTGCAGTCAAAAATTGGCAGTGATCCCAGCATAAAGACACCAGGAAAGGACAAGTCATGTCATACAGGAAAGCTAAGACTTCTAGAAGGACAGTTAGGTGGAAGGTAATGCTGTGCGAATTGACAATCTTTCAGGGAAGTTATTCCAAATGGTTTGCATTCTTATTATGCTCTGTATATTGTATCTGCCAGGTTTATTTGACAGATAATTTCTTATGATGAAGAGTTCATTGTATAAGACAAATATCCTTAATTTACTTAAAGGGCTTAATCTTTTAATCATTTAGAGACAAGAGTTCTAAGACAGGAATGGCACTGTCGCTCTCCTTACAGAATGACTCTGTTAATTTAAAAGACACAAGTATTCTCTTTCGTTTGCTTACACTTTTCTGAGGCATCTCTGCCAAGTAGCACATGAACTGACTTTCAATTCCAGGATGCTATCTTCCTTTGCATGAATGAATGTTTTTGTTCAGGTTCCATCCCAAAGTGCATGCTGTTGTCTGGAAGCTTTGAAAGAATGAATGATCTGACATCTAACTGGAAAATCAACATGTGTTAAAAAGAACAGTAGCGGGATTCTCCACGATCGGCGCAACGGCCCTACGCCGGCGTCAAAAATGGCGCGAACCACTCCGGCGTCGGGCTGACCAGAAGTAGTGGAATTCTCCGCACTTCTGGGGGCTAGGCCGGCGGCGGAGGGGTTGGCGTGGTTCCACGCATACGCAGACCGGCCGGCGTATTCTGGCGCATGCGCAGGGGGTGTCTTCTCCGCGCCGGCCATGGCGGAGCCCTACAGGGGCTGGCACGGAAGGAAGAAGTGACCCCACGGCACAGGCCCACCCGCAGATCGGTGGGCCCCGATCGCGGGCCAGGCCACCATGCCCCCCCCCCGCCCCCCCCCCCCCCCCCCCCCCCCCCCCGAGGACCGCACCAGCCAATTTACTTGCCAGGTCCCGCCATGTGGGACATGTCTAATCCACACCGGCGGGACTGGCCCAAAATAGGCGGCTGATCGGCCCATTGGGGCCCGGAGAATTGCCGGGGGGGGCCACTGCCAACGGCCCCTGACCGGCGTGGCGTGAATCCCACCCCTGCCTGAAAACCGGCAGCTGGGGAATACGGCAGCCACGGCGGGGTGGGATTCACGCCGCCCCCCTGGGGATTCTCCGACCCGGCGGGGTGGGATTCACGCCGCCCCCCCCCCGGGGATTCTCCGACCCGGCGGGGTGGGATTCACGCCGCCCCCCTGGGGATTCTCCGACCCGGCGGGGTGGGATTCACGCCGCCCCCCTGGGGATTCTCCGACCCGGCGGGGTGGGATTCACGCCGCCCCCCCCGGGGATTCTCCGACCCGGTGGGAGGGGTCGGAGAATCCCGCCCCAGATGTTTTTAACCCTTAAAGAATGATTTTTAAATGCCAACAAACCCAACATTGTACAAATGTGTATCTGATATTGTTGAAATAATTAATTTTGATAGCACCTCTGACCTAAATCTTCAACACAGTATGTATTCATCATTAAGTATTGATTAGATTTTCACAAGTGCATTTGCCTAAATTTAAATATGCAATGACATCTGCACAATGATAGTGGCACCCTTTGTTTTGAGGACATGATGTGCAATGCAAATCTGCGCATTATTTTATCAACAGTTATATGTCAACACGGCTCCAGGATCAGCAATCCAGTACGGCGCTGGAGTGGTTCACGCCGCTCCAGCTGCTGATCCGGCCGTGGAATGGGCGCCGGGGGATGCGCGCATGCGCAGTGGGACCGGCGCGAACCCACACATGCGCAGTCCCACCGGCGCTATTTCCGCGCATGCATGGTGTCTCCCTTGTGCGCGCTGGCCCTGACGCAACATGGCGCGGGAGTACAGGGGCTGGCGCAGAAGAAGGGAGGCCGGGAGACAGAGAGGCCGGCCCGCCGATCGGTGGGCCCCGATCGTGGGCCAGGCCATATCGGAGCCCCCTCCCCCCCCCCCCACAGGCCGCCACCCGACCCTTCAACGCTGAGTTCCCGCCGGCTGAGAGCAGGTGTGGACGGCGCTGGCGGGACTCTGCGTTTCCACGACGGCCGCTCGGCCCATCCCGGTGAGAATCGTCGGGCCGGCCGCGTGGAGCGACCCGCGACTGGCGCCGCGCCAACCACGCCGGGCCGATTCTGCCCTTTGGCATGGCGTGATTCGCGTCAGTTGCGGGGATTCTCCAGCCCAGCCCCCGGGCTGAGAGAATCCTGCCCCATATGCTGGGAGTTTCAGAAAACCTTTAATAAGAAACCACAGGGTATTCTCATGACAAAGGCAGGGGGAAGTGGAGTTTGGAGACAAATAGTTGGATGAATAACAAAGTGGTTAAAACATGGAAAGCGGAAAGTTGTGGTGCAGGATTGTTATTCAGGGCAGCAGGGTACGTAGTGGTTAGCACTGCTGTCTCACGGCGCTGAGTACCCAGGTTCGATCACGGCCCCAGGTTACTGTCTGTGTGGAGCTTGCACATTCTCCCCCCATACCCCAATGCACTATGGGAAGGTCCCCCCCTCCTGCCCTCCCGCCCTCCCCCTGCCCCCTACCCTCCCCCTCCTCCTTTGTTCCAGAATGATTCGATGTGTTGATGACAAAGAATTCACCAATCAAAGGATTGAAACAAAACTAATTTATTATAATACTATTAATTAAATGAGGTTCGAAGACTCTACTGAGCTATTGGAAATAATTGAGTAATATTATTGAATCTGTCTCACAGTACTCAATAATCTAAATAGTCACTAACTACATTATGACCTAACCTCACGCTAACTCTATCTAATCTAATCTTCTTCTGATGCTTTCACCATGCTTTCTCCTGTGCTACTCCCGGAATTCCCACAGGGTCTGACTTTTGGCAAATCTGCATATTAGAGCGAGGCAGTAAGCCTTACTCTAATGTGCAAATTCCTGAGGAACCTGAGGCTTTGGGATTCAACCCCTTTGCCTCAGAGACCTTGGTCTCCACAAACAGGGACCAGAGGGAATGGCACATGTCAGGGTCTCCAAGGGGATTGGAGGGCCACAGCTGCATGCCATTTGGGAAGAGTGGTGCCCTGCACTGCTAGCTGACATGGGCATGGCCTGGGTGCCAGGATGGCATTGTCAAGGTGCCAAGCTGGCATTTTCCATGCCTGGTGTGGTGTTGCGGGGGGCAGGGGCCCTCCCATATTGGGGGGGGGGGCAGGGGCCCTCCCATGTTGTGTTTGGGTTGAGGGGCAAGGTTGAGGATTGTTTTGGGGATCTTGGAGATCGGAGTGCTATTGCCCCTCTCTTGCTAAAATGGGAAGTACCGGCGAGTGGAACTCCCCATTGTACAAACAGGGCTTTACAAACAGGGCTATGTGTGGCCTCGGACGCACAATCCCCTTTCAGGCCCCTTTTTCAAAGCAGGCTGCATTGAATAGTCATGTGTTTCTTGCACTGTGAGTGCCAGGAAACGGGCGGCTAAACGCGCTCACTAGGGGACTTTGTTCCCTTTTGGGAAGATTGCCCCCAAAGTGTCAGAAGATCTGGTGAGAAAACCACTGGTTTTCAGTCAGAACCTGATATTTTGCCATTTTTGGAGAAAATTCCGGCCATAGACTCAAATTCCAAATCAACAAAAGTAGCCAAAATCAATAAAGCCTACCACTCCTCCAAATGGGACCTGAGCAATATCTGGAAGAATCATCAAGCCCCCCAACTTTCTGAATTTACAAAGTCAGAGACTTGAGAGGGGAGTGGGAATGAAGGGGAAAGCACAATTCTAATGTTTGCATAAAGTTTGGGGGGAGGTGTAGTATAGGGGATTCGGCATAGCAAGGGTTAATGTGGGACTGGGTGACAGTACTGCCATATTGTAATGTAAATCGACACATGAGCTGACACTAGAGTCCGTTGTGGACTGGATAGAGACCTGAGTAAAAGCAAGCATGCAGTTAACTCATAACTTGGGCTCCACTCAATATATATATATAATCAGCAAATACTTCATGTTCAACCGTAGAAGACTCAGAACGTCTTTGTGAGACCTGCTGAACAGACATACAGCATGATGTAGCACAGACATGTATTTCCGAAAAAACTTATTTAATCTTCTTCCTGCTTTGGAATCCTTCAGGTTGGAAGCTTTTTTCTGTACAATCTGTTTTTAAAATTGTCCATGTACACTGATGTCTTGATTTTATGCTCTAAAGCAGTAACCTAGCAAGAGAACATCTTGCAAGTTATCTTTGTGTCCAGCTGTAATTTATTCCACCAGATTGACTCAATTTGTCAGGTTAGAGAAGATATCATTTCAGTGGCTATCCAATTCTGCAATCAACAGCTTGAAGCTCTGCAAGATACAAGCTACTTTCAGCCTCTGATGATCCCACCTTAGTTCTGTTATTTCTGCTAACAGATCCATTTTGATTGCATGTATGTGTAGCGGGGGGGAGGGGGGGGGGGGGGGGTTGTTTTTGTATTTTTCCTGAGGCTGCCAGCTTTACTGATCTTACCTGACCAATGATGGAAGATTTCTATGTGACCATTCATGTCCACTTTGATCAACTCGGGATTCTAGGAACTGTGCAGCATCTCAGTGGATCTCATGATCCTCCTTAAATAGGGCAGCACGGTGGCGCAGTGGGTTAACCCTGCAGCCTCACGGCGCCGAGGTCCCAGGTTTGATCCCGGCTCTGGGTCACTGTCCGTGTGGAGTTTGCACATTCTCCCCGTGTCTGCGTGGGTTTCACCCCCATAACCCAAAGATGTGCAGGGTAGGTGGATTGGCCACGCTAAATTGCCCCTTAATTGGAAAAACTGAATTGGGTACTCTAAATTTATAACAAAAAAAAATGATCCTCCTTAAATTCTTGCAACTTTACTGTATTAGATCAGAAAACTCCTAACCTCTGCCAGAAAAGCCAACATGTGCAGGAGGCAAAGTAAATTCAAAAAGGCGCATGTCAAAATATTGGACACAAAAAGAAATAGAATTTAAAAATTCTACCATGCATTGGGACAAAATTCTGTTTCCAGTGTCTGCAGTGGTACCTTTATTCACCACATCATCCACAAAAACTGCATTCAAAAAGGTAATTACAAAGAAGTTCATTATTAGTTAAGTTACCTGATGAATTTTATTTCAAGACATATCTCCCTCTCTCTTCAGCTACCATGCCCTGAAAGAGCATTGGCAACTATAGACTTCTCTGTTGGTCCATGGTTATGCTTGGCAAGGTGCTGCAATGGTTTGCTGTTGCCATCTGTAGGTGGTTAACCAGGAATCTCTCCCTTTCTTCCTCTCTGCCCTTGGTGTACATCGGACGGATTTACAGGTTGGTACTCCAGCTTCCTAGCCACATTATGAAGGTATCTTCTTTGGTCTTCCAGTCCTGGAGTGGGATTTGCACCACAAAACCCCCAAGTCCAATATATATACAAAAATAAATTCTACGGCAAACTATAATGCACCATAATAAATTAATCATTAATTGTCTAGCAGCCTGGACTTTGATGTTATAAATTGAGTAATTCCACTGGATTTGCTGAAATATATATAGCCCATAAAGTTTGTCCAATGATTTAGTAGGTATGTAGAATATGTGATCTGGCATTTCGAACGTCTTTCTGAGTTTGCTGATTTCAGCAGCAGAAACATCACAATAGGCTTGACAGTTCCCAAGGCAGGAAGAGGAAAAATTACAATCCCCATATTGCTGAGAATGTATTCATGATGGGTCTGGACCAGACCAGGCTTAGTGTTGATAGCCCCCAGCCAATGTCCAAGCTTTAAAAAAAATATTGAAAATGTTAATTTTTTAATTTTAAATAACATTTTATTAAGGTATTTGAAAATTGTTAGAACAGTAACAAAAACAATGACATCAACATGGTAAAATAAACATTTTCCCCCCAGCCCAATCTTCACACACCTCAACCACACAACAACAATCGGCCGCCCCTCCCCTTGGAATACTGCATCTGCTGCCATTTTAATTTTCCCCGAGAAAGTCGACGAATGGCTGCCACCTCCGGGAGAACCCTAACATTGACCCTCTTAAGGCAAACTTTATTTTCTCAAGACTGAGAAACCCAGCCATGTCACTGACCCAGGTGAAAATTTTCATTTACAACCAACATATCTTCAACATCAAACAGCCCAGAAAATGAATATTACATTGGACAATATCGCCAAAAACACACAACCGATCATATAACTCCCACCCAAAGAAAGATAGAAATAACCTACCCTATAGCTGATGGTAACTAACTTTTTAAAGTAGGAAATGAATGACTGCCACCTCAAGTAGAACCCCTCCACTGACCCTCTAATTGTGTACTTGACCTTTTCCCAATATAAAAATGTCATGAAACCACCCAACCAGGCCGAGACATTGGGCGGAGAGGAAGATCTCCATCCCAGCAGAGCTTGCCTCTGGTCTATCAACAAGGCAAAAGCATGAACATCTGCTTTCACCCCGATCTGCTGCCGCAAAGAGTCCTACACCCCGAAAATGGGCATCAACGGACAAGGCTCCAGATCAATGTTCAGAATCCCTGAAATGGTGCTAAAGAAGGACACCCAAAAGCTTGCCATCCTTGCACACAACCAGAACATATAGGTGTGATTAGCAGGCCCATGAGAGCATCGTTCACACCTGTCCTCCACTCCTGTGAACAAACCACTCACTCTAACTTTAGTTAGGTGAGCCCTATGTACCACCTTGAACTGAATCAGCTGAGCCGCGCATATGAGAAAGTGAAGGTCACCCTATGAACTGCCTCCCTCCACATGTCCTCATCCAAAATAAGTCATGGCCCCCCTTTCCACCTCGCTTCGCCTTCCACCTCGCTCTAAACTGGTCCAGCGAGATAGCTTCCATTGAAACCCTCCACATGATCTACCAAAAATATTTGAAATGCTCCCCCCGCCAACCCTCCAGATTCTGCCAGGAATAGGGGGTGGGATTCTCCAATAATGGGACTATGTCCCCACTCCAGCGTCAAAACGCGGGCGAATCACTCTGGACTTTCCTGAGAGTGATTCTCCTACCTGAAGGAGGCTAGCGGGACCCCGGAGTAGTCCTCTAGTCAGGGCTCCGCGCATGTGCACGGCGGCAGCCTGTGGCGGCTGGCCCGCGCGACATGGTCGGACCCACACTGTGGACCGGCACCAAAAAGATAGGCCCCCCCGAGATCGCGCCCACCCTCAGATCAGTAGTCCCCGATCGATAGCCTGGCTGTCTGTGAGGGCCCCCCCCCCTCCCCACCCCGGTGAAGGATCCCCCCGCCCCCCACCAGGGCGGCCGTGGACTGAGTCCACAGCCGCCATGCCAAGTTCCCGACGGGTGGGGCCATGAGAGACCCACGCCGTCGGGAACTCAGCCAGTTATACTTGGAGAAGCGCCGGGGGGCCCTCTGTCAATGGCCCCCTACCTGCGCCATGTAGACCGCGCGCGCAATTCATAGGACAAACTTTCCGGACAAAATCGTGTAATTGAAAGTAATGGAACAAATGCACCCTGATAGTTGAAATTTCGCTGAAAGTTCCTCCAAACCGGCAGACCATTGCTCGATGATAAGATCCCCAATATGCTCAACGCCCTTTCCTTTCCACGACTTAAACGTCGCATCTAAACCCGAGGACACAAACAAATGGTTGTCTCAGATAGGGGCCAACAATTATATGGCACTCAGCTTGTAATGCTGCCTAATCTGCTCTCATATCCTTAAAATAAAGATCACCACCGGGTTTGCGGAATATTGCGTTAGGGAGAATGGGAGCGAAGCTGTTACCAAAGCCCATAAATCCGAGCCCCTACATAAACTCGCCTCAATGCCCTCCCATATGGAATCTGACTTCCCCAACAACCCCAACACATTTGCAATATTGGCCACCCAATAATAAACGAGCAAAATGGGTAACGCCTGGCCCCCCCGACTACCGCTCCCTCTGAAGGAACACCCTATGAATTCTTGGTGACTTACCCTCCCAAATAAAAGAGGTGGTTAACTTGGCAACCTTGGCAAAGAAATACTTAGCAAGGAAAACAGGAAGACTTTGAAACAAAACTAAAAAACATTGGGAGAATGTTCATCTTGATGGTCTGGACTCTGCCTACCAAGGACGGTGGACAGCACGGAAGCATAGTGGTTAGCACAATTGCTTTACAGCTCCAGGGTCCCAAGTTCCCACTTGGGTCACTGTCTGTATGGAGTCTGCACATTCTCCCCGTGTGTGCGTGGGTTTCCTCCCACAGTCCAAAGATGTGCAGGTCAGATGGATTGGCCATGCTAAATTGCCCTTAGTGTCCAAAATTGCCCTTAATGTTGGGTGAGGTTACTGGGTTATGGGGATAATGTGGAGGTGTGGGCTTGGGAAGAGGGCTCTTTCCAAGAGCCGGTGCAGACTCGATGCACTGTAAATTCTACTAAAATTCTACAAAATTTCCCATTCCTGTAAATCGGATCTCACCCTGCTCACCATGCTTGTGTAGTTTAACCTAAGAACCATGGGCCAATCATAGGCCACTTGGACACCCAGCTACCGGAAGCTACCTCTGGCAAGATGAAAAGGCAATACTCCCGGATTGGCTCCCCTCCCTGGGGGATTAATTGGAAAACTCTTCTCCAGGTCCAATTTATACCCCGAAAAGGAGCCAAAGCCCCTCAGCAGCTTCATTATTTTGTCAGCATTACAAGAGGAAACTGGATCCATAACGATCAAGAACAGGTTATCAGCATATACAGATGCCATATGCTCCCTCCGCCCACCCCCGCCCTCCTCCACCTTATGCCCCTTCATTCATCCAAAGACCTCAGCGCTATGGTCAAAGGTTCTAAAGCTAACACAAACAGGAGCAGTGATGAAGGGCCCCTACCTCATACTCCTACTCACTAGAAAATACCCCCAACTCATCGCATTAGTGCGTACACTGGCATTCGGGGCTCGATACAATAGCCAAACCCATGAAATGAACTTCTGCTCAAATTCAAATCTCCCAAGCACCTCAAAAAGGGACTCCCACTCCACCCTGTCGAACCAGCATACATAGATGTATGGATCACCTCTGGCTTGGGGACTGGAGAGGGGGAGAGGACAACATTCAGTACGCTCTGTATATCATCTGACAGCCACCCCCTTAACAAAGCCTGTCTGGTCTTCTGCAATTATTCCTGGGGCATAGGCCTCCAATCGCACTGCCAGCACCTTGGCCAGTAGTTTGGCATCCACGTTTAAAAGAGAGATGGGCCTATATGATCCATATTCTGTGGGGTCTTTATCCTTTTTCAAGATGAGGGAGATAGAGGCCTACAAAAGTGTATCGGGCAATAAAGCCTGAGCCAAAGAATCATTGAACATATTTACCATCAATGGCACCAACTGGCCCGCCAACGTCTTATAAAATTAGCTGGGAAACCCATCCAGGGAGGGGCCTTACCTGTTTGTATCAGCCCAATGCCCTTTGGTACATCCTCAGGGCTTAAGGGGCCTCCAACTCCTCCTTTTTCTCTCTCTCTCTGGGAAGGACTACCCATCTAGAAACTCCAACATGTCCAATCCACTCCCCGGAGCTCTAACCTATGGAGATCTCTGTAAAAACCTTCAAATACTACATTGACTTCCAAGAGGCGGAAACAAAGCTGCTGCCCGAGTCCCTAATTTGTATGACCTCCCGGGAAGCCATCTGCTGCCTCAGCTGGGAAGCCAAAAGACGGTCTTCTCCCAATACTCATAAACCAGCTCCCTTGAGCGCCGCAGCTGGCCCACCACCTTCCCCATGGACACCAGATCAAACTGCATTTACAGCCGCTTCCTAGTTGCCAGCAACTCCAGAATAGTGTCCTCCGGATATCATCAATCAGCCTCCAAAATAACACCCACCAGTCACTGCCGTTTCATCCTCACCTTCCTTTCTAAACGTTCCTTAAAGGAGATTACCTTCCCTCTTACAACCGGCTGAAGACCCCCCACAATGTGGAGGGACCGAGTCCTTCCTGCACAACCTAATATACTCTTCGATGGTCACAGCCACCCACTCACATACCCCTTCTCCACTAGTAATGCAATGTCTAACCTGCGAGCGCTGAATGGGCTTGATCTCCAGCACCAGGTCCACAAAGTGTGGAGCATGATCAGAGATTACTATTGTCGAATATTCCATCCTTTTAACCCACGGGAGCAGGGACCTACCCAGTAGAAATAAGTCACTCCTGGAATAGACCTTTTACACATGGGAAAAAAATGAAAACTCTTTATTGCTTGGCTGGGAAAAAAATGAAAACTCCTTATTGCTTGGCTGCAGAAATCTCCATGCGTCTGCAACCCCCCCCCCCCCCCCCCCCCACCCCCCGGCCGCCCCCTCCCCCTCCCCTCTACCTGCTCTAAAAAAGGCCAGAAGAACCTTCACCTTCACTACCAACGATTTAGGCCTGACTAGTGCACTTCAGGATCCAGTACACAATTAAAGTCCCCTCCCAGAACCAGTTGGTGCTTCTCTAGATCGGAATTGGAACTCAACAGATTCTTATAAATGCCACATTGTCCCAGTTGGGGGCATAAGCATTTACCAGTACCATGATTGTGTCCGCCAGAGACCCACTGACCACCAAGTATCTACCATTAGAATGCCCCAAGATCCCAGCGACCGACAGACCCTCCTATTAACCAGAATTGTCACACCTTGGGCCCTTCCATCAAAGCCCAAGTGAAACACATGTCCCACCCACCCCTACGCAGTCCTGTCTGATCTCTTACCCGCAAATGAGTCTCCTGCAAAGACACCAGATCAGCATTTACATTCCTTAGGTGAGCCAAATGTTTCCACCTCATCACTTGGTCCTTACATTCCAGCTGACCAACCGAATTGGGGGTTTCCCACCCAACCAAATTGGGGGTTTCCCACTCACCCAGGGGTTTCCCCCCCCCCACCCCCCATCATGGAATCAGCCATTTACAGCGTCAGGGTCTACTACGTAAAAACTCAAAAATTACAGGTCAGCAGGGGCTGTTTAGCACAGGGCTAAATCGCTGGCTTTGAAAGCAGACCAAGGCAGGCCAGCAGCACGGTCCAATTCCCGTAACAGCCTCCTCGAACAGGCTCCGGAATGTGGCGACTAGGGGCTTTTCACAGTAACTTCATTTGAAGCCTACTTGTGACAATAAGCGATTTTCATTCATTCATTCATTCATTCATTCAAAGATGCTGCCAAGATGGCTGCCAAACCCATCCCTAGACTAAAACAAAGAAAGTCCTACAGTCACCATCAGAAAACTAACCCCTCCCACCCCACACTCCACCCAAATGGCCCATGTCAAAGCTTATCCATCATAATGTATGTCTCTACTTTGATGAGAACAGCAATAAGTAGGGAAAACTGAAGAAGAAGCAATTGCTTGTCTACACCTGATGCAGGAGGCTCGATACAATATGTGTGAATTTGTTTTTTTTCATGGGATGTGCGCATTCCTGGCAAGATCAACGTTGTTTGCCTATCGCTGATTGCTCTTGAACTGAGGGCAGTTAAGAGTCAACCAAATTGCCACGGGCCTGGCGTCGCAGTCACATAGAGGTCAGACAAGGTAAGGATGGCCGATTTCCTTCCCTGGAGGACATTAGTGAATCAGATTAATTTTTACAACAATTGATGATGTTAGTTGCCAAGGTCACCATTACTGAGACTTATATTCCTGATTTATTAATTGAATTTAAATTCCACCAGTTGCCATGGTGGAATCTGAACTCCAGTAGATTACCACCACACTTGCATCTCCCCTAAATGTTGGGCATTAATTTAATGTGACAGGCTATTAATGACATTTCATAAGTTAAAGGTTGAATCAGATTAATTTAAAGGGGTTTCAAAGACTGAATGGTTATATATTTTATCTTTCTCCTTGCATAATGCGCCTTGATCCACTGCAATTCGCATACCGCTGCAACCGGTCCACATCAGACACTCATCCCTAGAGCATCTCGAAAACAAGGACTCCTACATTAGACTCCTATTTATTGACTACAGCTCCGCCTTCAACACCATAATCCCAGCCAAGCTCATATCAAAGCTCCAAAACCTAGGACTTGGCTCCCCACTCTGCAACTGGATCCTCGATTTTCTGACCAACAGACCACAATCAGTAAGAATGAACAACAACACCTCCTCCACAATAGTCCTCAACACTGGCACCCCGCAAGGCTGCGTACTTAGCCCCCTACTCTACTCTCTGTACACACACGACTGCGTGGCAAAACGTGGTTCCGACTCCATCTACAAGTTTGCTGATGATATGACCATAGTGGGCCAGATCTCAAATAATGACGAGTCTGAATACAGGAGGGAGATAGAGAACCTAGTGGAGTGGTGTAGTGACAACAATCTCTCCCTCAATGCCAGCAAAACTAAAGAGCTGGTAATTGACTTCAGGAAGCAAAGTACTGTACACACCCCTATCAGCATCAATGGGGCAGTTTCAAATTCCTAGGGGTGCACATCTCCAAAAATCTTTCCTGGTCCACCCACGTCTACGCTACCACCAAGAAAGCACAACAACGCCTATACTTCCTCAGGAAACTAAGGAAATTTGGCATGTCCACATTAACCCTTACCAACTTTTACAGATGCACCATAGAAAGCATCCTATCGGGCTGCATCACAGCCTGGTATGGCAACTGCTCGGCCCAGGACCGCAAGAAACTTCAGAGAGTCGTGAACACCGCCCAGTCCATCACACGAAACTGCCTCCCATCCATTGACTCCATCTACACCTCCCGCTGCCTGGGGAAAGTAGGCAGTATAATCAAAGATCCCTCCCACCCGTCTTATTCACTCTTCCAACTTCTTCCATCGGGCAAGAGATACAGAAGGCTGAGAACACGCACGAACAGACTCAAAAACAGCTTCTTCCCCACTGTCACCAGACTCTTAAATGACCCTCTTATGGACTGACCTCATTAACACTACACCCTGTATGCTTCATCCGATGCCAGTGCTTATGTAGTTACATTGTATATGTTGTGTTGCCCTATTATGTATTTTCTTTTATTCCCTTTTCTTCTCCTGTACTTAATGATCTGTTGAGCTGCTCGCAGAAAAATACTTTTCACTGTACCTCGGTACACATGACAATAAACAAATTCAATCCAAATCCAATCCAATCCAATCCATTTCATTGTCAAACACCATTGAAAACTGTTAAATAGTTCCGAAATTTGCACCAGTTTTGTCCTGGTCCAGAAACACTAGGATTATTTGCATCTGAAATGTAAATCACATTAAAATGCATTGACAATATACGTGACCCCTATAACCGCTGGTCCTGTCTGACTTTAAATTGTTTTGTTTCAGTATAACAGCAGGGTGCAGAAGATGTTTAAATAACCAAGATAAATTACTCGAATTTTAAATATATTCAAAAATCCTCTCAGTGTTTCGGGAAAAGTTTTCCATAAATTATTCACCAGCAACAGAAGCAATTTTAAGACAGCTCCTGCTGTAAATAATATTTATACATTTCTAGCACATGGGATAAATTGGACATAGGCCAAGTGTAACAGCTAGTCTAAAATGGATTAAGCATTAACTTGGAGCTTCAGTCGGCTGCATCAATTGAGGATGCTGTAACATTTTACTTTTTCAACATTGATAGTCAGCAGTGATCTTGAGGCAATGTCTGATGTACCTATGTTTTTATAAATATGTAATAATAATATTTATTAGTGTCACAAGTAGGCATACATAACACTGCAGTGAAGTTACTGTGAAAATCCCCTAGTCGCCACATTCCGGCGCCTGTTCGGTACACTGAGGGAGAATTCAGAATGTCCAATTTACCTAACAGCACGTCTTTCAGGACTTGTAGGCGGGGGACCAGATCATAATTCTACAATGATAACTCAGCAATGAAAATTGACTTCATCTGGATACCTGTAATAATTAAAATCAGTGGACTGTATTTTATATTTTTTCCTGAAAATGATGGAATATGGCAAACTCATTCTTTCAAGATTTCATGATTTTCTGCACTGATGCCTTACTGGGAAATTGTACCACATGGTTTGGTATTGAACCTATGACCAGATGGTCAAGGGTTCCTACATCAGACTATGACTAGTTAACTGATTTCAGCCAGGTATCAACAGGAATTCTACAAATAGCCTGTGGTGATTGTCCCTTTAAGGGCAACACTACAGAGTTAACTCTGCTGCACATATCCTGTCTTACACTATGTCCCATTCACCCATCACCCCTGTTCTCACTGATCATATGGCCTGTGCGACCAATCGGGACTCAGAGTGTGGAATCACCCCATAATGAGAGAGGCTCGTAGGCAGAGACATTTTGGGAGCTAGTTACAGCCAGGGGCTGCTGTACAATTTTTATTAATAAATACCTTTTGTGTTCATTAATGAAGTCTGTAGTGCATCCTTACATGGCCTCAGTACCTTTTGGCTAGGAAAAGGGAAAATGTGCCAGGGAAGACCTCTTGTTCCCAATTAATATCCAGTGACCCATGTTGTGTGTGTGAACGTCAGATATAAACAGGATTCGGTTTGATTTCAAAGCCAAAATTGTTTGGGCCCAAATGACAAATGGACATTTGAGAACGGTTGGCATTCCTTACAACAAATCTTAACAGTCCCACTGCTGTGGCTGGAAGCAAGAGGCAACATCACTTCAGTCGATGCCAGAACCTGGGTTGCATTTTGCTGGCTGTCGTGTTAATCACCCTGGGGTAACACGGACTGCAACTGGATGCAGTTGTACTTGAAAGTATACTCCAAACTGTGATGTTACTCCAACACGCTTTATTGAACTGTTAAGCAGTGCACACAGTTCGCTGTAGGTTTGACACTCTACTAATCTAAGCGTGCTTACTATAACTAACTAGCCCAGACTAGCTCTGACCCACGTGTAGAAGGTGCTAACTGATATATACACCCTGACTATCACTACAGTTGTCACCAAGCAGGACTGAAAGAGGCAGAGTGCTGATGTCTCGTGTGTTTTATAGTGGGAGACCACCCTCTAGTGTTCTGCCTGGTGATTGGTTGTGTTCTGTCCTGTGTGTTGATTGGCTGTACTGGGTGTCTGTCACTGCCAGTCTGTATCTCATTATGTGCATGAGTGCATGTCATGACATCCCCCCCTTTTTAAAAACAAAATGTTGGTTGCTTGGAGCATATGCAACTGTATTTACATGTATAACTATTTACATTAAATGGCAAGTGGATGAATATATACATGAGAGGTGTCTAGCGTGCAGATACAGAACAAAATTTACAAGATCAATGTCTATAAATCCAATCTTTGAAGCTTGCGTCGGATCCTTGTCGACCGCCTGAGAGGTGAAGGTGGGGATGACGGCGCCTTGACAGGCGGGATTGCTGCCAGATTGGTGACCTTGTGGTACGAGGTGTCCGGAGGAGACATAACAACATCTGGAAAAGTAAGATCTGGTGGTGGGCGGGCAACTTTGCGCAGTGCCCTTCTGTTGCACCTGACAATAGAGCCATCAGCCATATGAACTACAAACGATCTGGGAGCAGCCTCTGTCGAACAACAACAGCTGGGGCTGACCAGCCTCCATCAGGTAGCTTGATTCGAACAGCATCTTCCAGAAATAGCACAGGCAAATTGGTAGCATGAGCATCGTACGTCAGCTTTTGCTGGTTCCTGAGTTGCTGCATCTTTTGCAGCACTGGGAGCTGATCCAGGTCTGGTAAGTGTATGGCTGGAACAGTCGTTCGCAGGTCTCTATTCATGAGGAGTTGAGCCGGAGACATACAGGTGGACAGAGGGGTTGCCCTGTACGCCAACAGCGCAAGGTTGAAGCCAGAAGCAGAGTCCGCAGCCTTGCAGAGCAGTTGCTTCACTATATGGACCGTTTCTCAACCTTCCCGTTGGACTGCAGGCAGTGTGGGCTTGAGATAAGGTGGTTGAATTGGTACGACTTGGCGAAATTGGACCACTCTTGGCTTTGGAAGCAGGGACCATTGTCACTCATGACAGTGAGTGGAATACCATGACTGGCAAATGTCTCCTTGCAGGTCTTGATGACTGTCCTTGATGTGAGGTCTGACAGCTTCACAACGTCCGGGTAATTTGAGAAGTAATCTATGATGAGCACATAGTCACGCCCATTGGCGTGAAAAAGGTTGATTCCCACCTTGGACCACGGAGAGGTCACGATCTTGTGTTGCTGGAGTGTTTCTTTCGCCTGGGCAGGCTGGAAACGCTGGCAGGTCGCACAATTGAGGACCATGTTGGATATGTCCTGGCTGATTCCAGGCCAATAGACAGCCTGCCGGGCCCTGCGCCTACACTCTTTGACACCTAGGTGTCCCGCGTGGATTTGTTTGAGCACTAAGCTCTGCAGACTGCGAGGAATAACAATACGATCTAGCTTGAGGAGGATCCCCTCGACGACTGTCAGGTCGTCCTTCACATTAAAGAACTGAGGGCATTGCCCTTTTTGCCAGCCATTTGCGAGGTGGTGCATTATACGCTGCAAAAGAGGGTCTTTGGCAGTCTCTTCATGAATGCTGATCACTCTTTCATCTGAGGCCGGGAGGTTGCTGGCACACAGCTGCACCTGTGCCTCAATCTGGGGGATGAAGTCAACCTGTTCACAGGGCGAGGTGATGGAGCGGGACAGGGCATCCGCAAATATCAGCTCCTTGCCTGGTGTATATACTAACTCAAAATCGTACCTTCGGAGTCGAAGGATAACGCGCTGAAGCCTGGGCGTCAGAGGCTGGTTTAGCACACTGGGCTAAATCCCATTCATCCATCACCCCTGTGCTCTCTGACCGATATTAACTTTCAATGGAACAACATCCATGATCTCTGGGTGGGATTCTCCCAGCCCTGGGCCACGCTGGAGAATCTCCACGTCCAGGCCAAGCCGCCGCAACGCCGGCACGCGATTCTCCGCAGAGCAGAGAATTGGCACCATTGGCGCCGGCGTGGTTGGTGCGGCGCCGGTCACGGGCCACTCCAAGCGGCCGCCCCGCCGATTCTCGGGCCGAGCGGCCGTCGTGGAAACACTGAGTCCCGCCGGCGCCGTCCACACCTGCTCTCAGCCGGCGGGAGCTCAGCGTGGAAGGGTCGGGTGGCGGCCTGTGGGGGGGGGGGGGCTCCGACCTTGTGGGGGGCCTCTGATGCGCTACTGCGCATGCGCGGATCCCGCGGCGCCGGGATCGGCATGAACCGCTCCAGTGCCGTGCTGGCCCCCTGTAGGGGGCAGAATTAGTCCTGGGAGCGGCCCGTTCACGCCGCCGTAAAACGCAACGGCATTTACGAGGGAGTGGACACTCTGCCGTGGGATTAGAGAATCCTGCCCTCTGTATTCCTCCATGTCTGGCCTCTTGAGGATCTCTAATTTTAAAATATATTTAAATTTTTTTTATTGAAGTTTAATATTATAAAACACAAAATAAATAACTCCATACAATCAACATTTCTTTTTCAAACCCCTACCCTTGAAAGAAAAAAACCCACGCCAGAACACCACTCTCCACCAGCCCTTCACCCCAACCCCCCACGACCCACTGACTGTGAGCAATTTCTAAAGATAAAAGACAAAGGTTACCACCTCCGGCAGGCCTGGGCCCAGGACCCACCCACCCAAGACAGCCACCACCCCCCTCCCAAAAATCAGGCACAGAAAGGCCCTTAGCCCCAGTCAGATCCCAACCCCTCTCCCATAAACCTGGAAAAAGCTTTCCCGAGACACAATTCCATCCTCACTTTTCTCCCCCTCCCCCATCAAACACATAAGGTAGGCTCACTGAACCTTGCGCAAGCAGGTCCAACAATCCTCAGCCCCTCCCCCCGCGTCACGCCCATTCACTAGCTGAAACTTTGCGACTAGCAGAGATAACCCCACGCAGGTGTATGCTCAAAGAACAAAGAAAAAACGACGCTCCCCAACCCGTTCCAGCTGTGGAGGAGTAACCAAAGACCAACATCCTTACAATACTTAAACTGCCCTCGGAGGCCATATATTCCCCATATTGTTACACTGACTACTAGCCCCTGACACCCGTAGCCCCTCAAGGATCTCTAATTTTAATCCGTCCTCCATTGGTAATCTTGCTTTTACTGCTAACACCCTAAGTTCTGAAATAACTCCTTAAATTCTGGGGGCGATTATGCGAGGCCGCAGAATCGCCACAACCGCGCCCCGACGCCCCGACGCCGGTGCGCAATTCTCCGAGGTGCGGAGAATCGGTGCCATTTGCGCCGGCGCATTAGGCGCGGCACCAGCCACGGGCCGCTGGAATCGACGGGGCCCGCCATTTCTCCGGCCCGCATGTGCCGAGCAGCCACGCCGATACGACAGAGTCCTGCTGGCGCCATTCACCCCTGGTCGCTGCCGGCGGGAACTCTGCAGGAACGGTCGGTGGGGCGGCCTGTGGGAGGCTCCTTCACTGGGGGGGCCTCCGATGGGGTCTGGCCCGCGATTGGGGCCCACCAATTGGCGTGCCGGCCTCTACCCCCCCCCCCGGCCTACTTTCTGGCGCGGCCGGCCCCTGAACACCGACCCCATGTTGGTCGGGACCGGCGCGCTAAAGAAGTCCCCCGCGCATGCGCAGGTTGGTGCAGCTGTGGGGGCCAGAATCTGTCATACCCGGGCGCGGTTCGCGCCGTCGTGAAACGTGACGGCGTTCACGACGGCGCGAACACTTGGGCCCAATATTGGAGAATCGCCCTCTCTATCTCTACGACTAGCTGTTCGAGTCCCTCCCCAGGTATTGATGACCAAGGAAGGTGCATTCATAATCATAGGGTCATAGAATTTTCAGTGCAGAAGGAGGCCATTCAGCCCATCGAGTCTGCACCGGCACTCGGAAAGAGCACGCTACCTAAGCCCCCACCACCACCCTATCCCCGTAACCCAGTAACCCCACCTAAGCTGTGGACTGTGGGAGGGAACCGGAGCACCCGGAGGAAACCCACGCAGACACGGGGAGAACGTGCAGACTCAGCACAGACAGTGACCTTAGCCGGCAATTGAACCTGGGACCCTGGAGCTGCGAAGCAACTGTGCTAACCACTATGCTACCGTGCCGCTCATGTGGTCAAACTGTCTGAGTGTCAACCTGCAAATCCTTCCAAATGCGCCAACGGCTGGCGGTAAGAGTGGGAGAGACTCCTGGTCAGCCACAATTGATGTGGAATGGCGCCCCATAAGACAAAGATCACCACCTCCTGCATGCCTGGGCCCTGGACCCACCCAAGACAGCCACCAACCCCGCCCCTAAGATCAGACACAGAAAAGACCTTAGCTCCAGTCAGATCCCAATCCTTCCTGCTCCACCCATAAACCTGAAAAAGCTATCCAGAGACACAACTCCATCCTCTCTTACCCCCTCCCCCCACCTGTTCCAGGAATGACTAGCTATGGAACCAGACTTAGTGCATCATTGGTGCAGGAAGAAAATTGGATTGATGTCCATCTGTCCTAACATCTTATGTGGCTGGCTGTCAAATTTCATTTTGTAATATTTCTGCGAAATGCTTTGGGACATGTTACTATTTTACAGGTGTGATATAAATGCAGGTTGTTATTGTTAAGTCTAAAAGACAAATCCATAGCTGATTTTCAGCCTCAGCAGTGTCATCGTGTCATAGAGCAGTGTTTTTCAAACCTTTTTGCCTGGGACCCATTTTTCCGACTGGCCATTCTTTGGGTCCCACGGCGACTGATCTTTGCGACCCATGTCAGCCGACCTTCACTACCGAAGCCGGTCAATCTTTCAGACCCATGCCGGCCGACCTTCGCGACCCAAGCTGGTCAATCTTTCAGACCCATGCCGGCCGACCTTCGCGACCCAAGCCGGTCAATCTTTCAGACCCGTGCCGGCCCCTCTTCGCGACCCAAGCCGGTCAATTATTCAGACCCATGCCGGCCGCTCTTCGCGACCCAAGCCGGTCAATTATTCAGACCCATGCCGGCCGCTCTTCGCGACCCAAGCCGGTCAATCTTTCGGACCCATGCCGGCCGCTCTTCGCGACCCAAGCCGGTCAATTATTCAGACCCATGCCGGCCGCTCTTCGCGACCCAAGCTGGTCAATCTTTCAGACCCATGCCGGCCGACCTTCGCGACCCAAACTGGTCAATCTTTCAGACCCATGCCGGCCGACCTTCGCGACCCAAGCCGGTCAATTATTCAGACCCATGCCGGCCGCTCTTCGCGACCCAAGCCGGTCAATCTTTCAGACCCATGCCGGCCGCTCTTCGCGACCCAAGCCGGTCAATCTTTCAGACCCATGCCGGCCGACCTTCGCGACCCAAGCCGGTCAATTATTCAGACCCATGCCGGCCGCTCTTCGCGACCCAAGCCGGTCAATCTTTCAGACCCATGCCGGCGGCTCTTCGCGACCCAAGCCGGTCAATCTTTCAGACCCATGCCGGCCGACCTTCGCGACCCAAGCCGGTCAATTATTCAGACCCATGCCGGCCGCTCTTCGCGACCCAAGCCGGTCAATCTTTCAGACCCATGCCGGCCGCTCTTCGCGACCCAAGCCGGTCAATCTTTCAGACCCATGCCGGCCGACCTTCGCGACCCAAGCCGGTCAATTATTCAGACCCATGCCGGCCGCTCTTCGCGACCCAAGCCGGTCAATCTTTCAGACCCATGCCGGCCGCTCTTCGCGACCCAAGCTGGTCAATCTTTCAGACCCATGCCGGCCGCTCTTCGCGACCCAAGCTGGTCAATTATTCAGACCCATGCCGGCCGACCTTCGCGACCCAAGCTGGTCAATCGTTCAGACCCATGCCGGCCGACCCTCGCGACCCAAGCTGGTCAATCTTCCAGACCCATGCCGGCCAACCCTCGCGACCCAAGCTGGTCAATCTTTCAGACCCATGCCGGCCGACCTTCGCGACCCAAGCTGGTCAATCATTCAGACCCATGCCGGCCGCTCTTCGCGACCCAAACTGGTCAATCTTTCAGACCCATGCCGGCCGCTCTTCGCGACCCAAGCTGGTCAATCATTCAGACCCATGCCGGCCGACCTTCGCGACCCAAGCTGGTCAATCATTCAGACCCATGCCGGCCGCTCTTCGCGACCCAAACTGGTCAATCTTTCAGACCCATGCCGGCCGACCTTCGCGACCCAAGCCGGTCAATCTTTCAGACCCATGCCGGCCGACCTTCGCGACCCAAGCTGGTCAATCTTTCAGACCCATGCCGGCCGACCTTCGCGACCCAAACTGGTCAATCTTTCAGACCCATGCCGGCCGACCTTCGCGACCCAAGCTGGTCAATCTTTCAGACCCATGCCGGCCGACCTTCGCGACCCAAACTGGTCAATCTTTCAGACCCATGCCGGCCGCTCTTCGCGACCCAAGCTGGTCAATCTTTCAGACCCATGCCGGCCGACCTTCGCGACCCAAGCTGGTCAATCTTTCAGACCCATGCCGGCCGACCTTCGCGACCCAAACTGGTCAATCTTTCAGACCCATGCCGGCCGACCTTCGCGACCCAAACTGGTCAATCTTTCAGACCCATGCCGGCCGACCTTCGCGACGCAAACTGGTCAATCTTTCAGACCCATGCCGGCCGCTCTTCGCGACCCAAACTGGTCAATCTTTCAGACCCATGCCGGCCGACCTTCGCGACCCAGGCTGGTCAATCTTTCAGACCCATGCCGGCCGCTCTTCACGACCCAAGCCGGTCAATCATTCTGACCCATGCCGGCCGACCCTCGCGACCCAAGCTGGTCAATCTTTCAGACCCATGCCGGCCGCTCTTCACGACCCAAGCCGGTCAATCATTCTGACCCATGCCGGCCGACCCTCGCGACCCAAGCTGGTCAATCTTTCAGACCCATGCCGGCCGACCTTCGCGACCTAAGCCGGTCAATCTTTCAGACCCATGCCGGCCGCTCTTCACGACCCAAGCCGGTCAATCTTTCAGACCCATGCCGGCCGACCTTCGCGACCCAAACTGGTCAATCTTTCAGACCCATGCCGGCCGACCTTCGCGACCTAAGCCGGTCAATCTTTCAGACCCATGCCGGCCGCTCTTCACGACCCAAGCCGGTCAATCTTTCAGACCCATGCCGGCCGACCTTCGCGACCCAAGCTGGTCAATCTTTCAGACCCATGCCGGCCGCTCTTCGCGACCCAAGCCGGTCAATCTTTCAGACCCATGCCGGCCGACCCTCGCGACCCAAGCTGGTCAATCTTTCAGACCCATGCCGGCCGACCTTCGCGACCCAAGCCGGTCAATCTTTCAGACCCATGCCGGCCGACCTTCGCGACCCAAGCCGGTCAATCTTTCAGACCCATGCCGGCCGACCCTCGCGACCCAAGCCGGTCAATCTTTCAGACCCATGCCGGCCGACCTTCGCGACCCAAGCCGGTCAATCTTTCAGACCCATGCCGGCCGACCCTCGCGACCCAAGCTGGTCAATCTTTCAGACCCATGCCGGCCGACCCTCGCGACCCAAGCTGGTCAATCTTTCAGACCCATGCCGGCCGACCCTCGCGACCCAAGCTGGTCAATCTTTCAGACCCATGCCGGCCGACCTTCGCAACCCAAACTGGTCAATCTTTCAGACCCATGCCGGCCGACCCTCGCGACCCAAGCTGGTCAATCTTTCAGACCCATGCCGGCCGACCTTCGCGACCCAAACTGGTCAATCTTTCAGACCCATGCCGGCCGACCTTAGCAACCCAAACTGGTCAATCTTTCAGACCCATGCCGGCCGACCTTCGCGACCCAAGCTGGTCAATCTTTCAGACCCATGCCGGCCGCTCTTCGCGACCCAAGCCGGTCAATTATTCAGACCCATGCCGGCCGACCTTCGCGACCCAAGCCGGTCAATCATTCAGACCCATGCCGGCCGCTCTTCGCGACCCAAGCCGGTCAATTATTCAGACCCATGCCGGCCGACCTTCGCGACCCAAGCCGGTCAATCTTTCAGACCCATGCCGGCCGACCTTCGCGACCCAGGCTGGTCAATCATTCAGACCCATGCCGGCCGCTCCTCGCGACCCAAGCCGGTCAATTATTCAGACCCATGCCGGCCGACCTTCGCGACCCAAGCCGGTCAATCTTTCAGACCCATGCCGGCCGACCTTCGCGACCCAGGCTGGTCAATCATTCAGACCCATGCCGGCCGACCTTCGCGACCCAAGCTGGTCAATCTTTCAGACCCATGCCGGCCGACCTTCGCGACCCAAACTGGTCAATCATTCAGACCCATGCCGGCCGACCTTCGCGACCCAAGCTGGTCAATCTTTCAGACCCATGCCGGCCGACCTTCGCGACCCAAACTGGTCAATCTTTCAGACCCATGCCGGCCGCTCTTCGCGACCCAAACTGGTCAATCTTTCAGACCCATGCCGGCCGCTCTTCGCGACCGAAACTGGTCAATCATTCAGACCCGTGCCGGCCGACCTTCGCGACCCAAGCCGGTCAATCATTCAGACCCATGCCGGCCGCTCTTCGCGACCCAAGCTGGTCAATCTTTCAGACCCATGCCGGCCGACCTTCGCGACCCAAGCTGGTCAATCTTTCAGACCCATGCCGGCCGACCTTCGCGACCCAAGCTGGTAAATCTTTCAGACCCATGCCGGCCGCTCTTCGCGACCCAAGCCGGTCAATCATTCTGACCCATGCCGGCCGCTCTTCGCGACCCAAGCTGGTCAATCTTTCAGACCCATGCCGGCCGACCTTCGCGACCCAAGCTGGTCAATCTTTCAGACCCATGCCGGCCGACCTTCGCGACCCAAGCTGGTCAATCTTTCAGACCCATGCCGGCCGACCTTCGCGACCCAAGCTGGTCAATCTTTCAGACCCATGCCGGCCGCTCTTCGCGACCCAAGCCGGTCAATCATTCTGACCCATGCCGGCCGCTCTTCGCGACCCAAGCTGGTCAATCTTTCAGACCCATGCCGGCCGACCTTCGCGACCCAAGCCGGTCAATCTTTCAGACCCATGCCGGCCGACCCTCGCGACCCAAGCCGGTCAATCTTTCAGACCCATGCCGGCCGACCTTCGCGACCCAAGCCGGTCAATCTTTCAGACCCATGCCGGCCGACCCTCGCGACCCAAGCTGGTCAATCTTTCAGACCCATGCCGGCCGACCCTCGCGACCCAAGCTGGTCAATCTTTCAGACCCATGCCGGCCGACCCTCGCGACCCAAGCTGGTCAATCTTTCAGACCCATGCCGGCCGACCTTCGCAACCCAAACTGGTCAATCTTTCAGACCATGCCGGCCGACCCTCGCGACCCAAGCTGGTCAATCTTTCTGACCCATGCCGGCCGACCTTCGCGACCCAAACTGGTCAATCTTTCAGACCCATGCCGGCCGACCTTCGCAACCCAAACTGGTCAATCTTTCAGACCCATGCCGGCCGACCTTCGCGACCCAAGCTGGTCAATCTTTCAGACCCATGCCGGCCGCTCTTCGCGACCCAAGCCGGTCAATTATTCAGACCCATGCCGGCCGACCTTCGCGACCCAAGCCGGTCAATCATTCAGACCCATGCCTGCCGCTCTTCGCGACCCAAGCCGGTCAATTATTCAGACCCATGCCGGCCGACCTTCGCGACCCAAGCCGGTCAATCTTTCAGACCCATGCCGGCCGACCTTCGCGACCCAGGCTGGTCAATCATTCAGACCCATGCCGGCCGCTCCTCGCGACCCAAGCCGGTCAATCTTTCAGACCCATGCCGGCCGACCTTCGCGACCCAGGCTGGTCAATCATTCAGACCCATGCCGGCCGACCTTCGCGACCCAAGCTGGTCAATCTGTCAGACCCATGCCGGCCGACCTTCGCGACCCAAACTGGTCAATCATTCAGACCCATGCCGGCCGACCTTCGCGACCCAAGCTGGTCAATCTTTCAGACCCATGCCGGCCGACCTTCGCGACCCAAACTGGTCAATCTTTCAGACCCATGCCGGCCGCTCTTCGCGACCCAAACTGGTCAATCTTTCAGACCCATGCCGGCCGCTCTTCGCGACCCAAACTGGTCAATCATTCAGACCCGTGCCGGCCGACCTTCGCGACACAAGCCGGTCAATCATTCAGACCCATGCCGGCCGCTCTTCGCGACCCAAGCTGGTCAATCTTTCAGACCCATGCCGGCCGACCTTCGCGACCCAAGCTGGTCAATCTTTCAGACCCATGCCGGCCGACCTTCGCGACCCAAGCTGGTCAATCTTTCAGACCCATGCCGGCCGACCTTCGCGACCCAAGCTGGTCAATCTTTCAGACCCATGCCGGCCGCTCTTCGCGACCCAAGCCGGTCAATCATTCAGACCCATGCCGGCCGCTCTTCGCGACCCAAGCTGGTCAATCTTTCAGACCCATGCCGGCCGCTCTTCGCGACCCAAGCCGGTCAATCTTTCAGACCCATGCCGGCCGCTCTTCGCGACCCAAGCTCGTCAATCTTTCAGACCCATGCCGGCCGCTCTTCGCGACCCAAGCTGGTCAATCGTTCAGACCCATGCCGGCCGACCTTCGCGACCCAAGCCGGTCAATCTTTCAGACCCATGCCGGCCGCTCTTCGCGACCCAAGCCGGTCAATCATTCAGACCCATGCCGGCCGCTCTTCGCGACCCAAGCTGGTCAATCTTTCAGACCCATGCCGGCCGACCTTCGCGACCCAAGCTGGTCAATCTTTCAGACCCATTCCGGCCGCTCTTCACGACCCAAGCTGGTCAATCTTTCAGACCCATGCCGGCCGACCTTCGCGACCCAAGCTGGTCAATCTTTCAGACCCATGCCGGCCGACCTTCGCGACCCAAGCCGGTCAATCTTTCAGACCCATGCCGGCCGACCTTCGCGACCCAAGCTGGTCAATCTTTCAGACCCATTCCGGCCGCTCTTCACGACCCAAGCTGGTCAATCTTTCAGACCCATGCCGGCCGACCTTCGCGACCCAAGCTGGTCAATCTTTCAGACCCATGCCGGCCGACCTTCGCGACCCAAGCCGGTCAATCTTTCAGACCCATGCCGGCCGCTCTTCGCGACCCAAGCCGGTCAATCATTCAGACCCATGCCGGCCGCTCTTCGCGACCCAAGCTGGTCAATCTTTCAGACCCATGCCGGCCGACCTTCGCGACCCAAGCTGGTCAATCTTTCAGACCCATGCCGGCCGCTCTTCGCGACCCAAGCTGGTCAATCTTTCAGACCCATGCCGGCCGACCTTCGCGACCCAAGCTGGTCAATCTTTCAGACCCATTCCGGCCGCTCTTCACGACCCAAGCTGGTCAATCTTTCAGACCCATGCCGGCCGACCTTCGCGACCCAAGCTGGTCAATCTTTCAGACCCATGCCGGCCGACCTTCGCGACCCAAGCCGGTCAATCTTTCAGACCCATGCCGGCCGCTCTTCGCGACCCAAGCCGGTCAATCGTTCAGACCCATGCCGGCCGCTGTTCGCGACCCAAGCTGGTCAATCTTTCAGACCCATGCCGGCCGACCTTCGCGACCCAAGCTGGTCAATCTTTCAGACCCATGCCGGCCGCTCTTCGCGACCCAAGCTGGTCTATCATTCAGACCCATGCCGGCCGACCTTCGCGACCCTTGCCGCTTTGTCTTCAAATGCCTTTGAAGTGTTGAGGGTTTTGATTTTTCATTTGCCAGTACATCCCTGCATGTGACACACATTGGCTTTGCATCCTGATTTGCATCGGCACTTGGTCTTGTTATTCCTTCCAAAGTGCATCACCTTGCACTTTTCAGGGTTAAATTTCATTTGCCACTGATCTCCCCATCTGACCAGCCCATCGATATCTTCCTACAACCAAAGACCTTCTTCCTCACTATTACCTATCTTGCTAATCTTCATGTCATCTGCAAACTTACTTATCATTACCCCTATAGTCTCATTTAAATTGTTTATATATGTATCATGAACAATAAAGGACCTAGCACTATTCCCTGTGATATGCCACTGGATACTGGCCCCCAGCCACACTAATAGCCTTCCACTATCACCCTCTTACTTTATCACTCACCAGTTTTGGATCCAACTTGCCAAGTTACCCTGGATCCCATGTGCTTTTACCTTCTTTCTCAGTCTCCCATGTGGGACCTTGTCAAAGACGTTGCTGAAATCCATATAACCTACATCAACTGTATACCTCATCTACACACCCAATTACCCTTCCTAAAATATTCAAACAAATTTGTTAGGCATGACCTCCCCCGACAAAGCCATTCTGACTAACCCTGATCAAACCTAGCCTCTCCAAGTGGAGATTAATTCTCTCCTTCAAAATTTTCTTCAATAGTTTCCCTACCACTGATGTGAAACTCACTGGTTTGTAATGCCTTGATTTATCTCTACCACCCCTGTTGCAAAGTGGAACCACATTAGCTGTCCTCCAATTATCTGGCACCTCCCCTGTAGCCAAAGAGAAATTAACATTTTGGGTCAGAACCCCTGTAATTTCCTCCCTTGCCTCCCACAGCAGCCTGGGATACAACTCACCTGGGTATCTGTCCACTTTTAAGCCCATGAAAACCTCTAATGCCTCCTCATTCCCTATGCCAAACTGTTCAAGAACCTCAGAGTCCCTCTCCCCGAATTCTGTATCTACATCCTCCTTCCCCAAGTGAAGACAGGTTTGAAGTATTCATTTAACACCCTACCAATGTTGTCCTGTTCCACGCACAGATTGCCCCTTCGTCCATAGTGGTCCCTGGTTATCCTCTTCCCCTTAATATACTTGTAGAATATCTTGGGATTCTCCCTAATCTTACCCACCAGTGCTTTTTCAAGCCCCCTCTTTGGTCTCCTAATTGTTTTCTTAAGTTCCCCCCTGCACTTTCTGTACTCCACTCAGGCTTCCTTTGTACCCTCTAAAAGCCTCTCTTGTTTTTCTTATCCAGTCCTGAATATTCGTAGACACCCAGGGTTCTCTGGGCTTGTTGTTCCTACATTTCACCCGAAAGGGAACATGTTGGACCTTTCCCGCAACCCCCCATTTCCTTTTTGAATACTCTCCACTGCTATGCTGTACATTTTACCACAAGAAGCTGTTCCCAGACAACTTTGGCCAGATCATGCCTGATTTTAATAAAATCAGCCATTCCCAATCCAATACCATTTTTTTTGCAGACCATCTTTTTCCTTTTCCATAAGAAACTTAAATCATACTGTGTTGTGGTCACTATCACTAAAATGCAGGGTGGGAGGGGTGGGGTGGTGATGGTTGGAATGATTTTTCGTCATGAAATGGGAGTTGTCGTGTTGGGTGTTCTGGTCTACAAACAGGTCAACACGGCTGGAGATGGTGTAACTCTATTTTATGAACAACTCAACTGTATTAACATACTGTAAGCTTGGGTACGTGCATTACCAGCTTATCTGTGGACCCTGTCCTATCACTATCTAGGTGAGGCACTCAGCACATGGTGAATGTCTGTGATGCAGGCTGTGAGCTCTGTGCTCTGAGCTGGCTGCTGCTAGAATGAGCGGGAACTCTGGTGTCCCCTGTCTTTATAGAGCGTGTGCTCTCACTGGTGATTGGCTGCGATGTTGTGTATGCTGGTTGGTCCTACTGTATGTCCATCAGTGTGTCAGTGTGTATGTGATTGCACCATGATATGCTGATGTATATCATGACATCCCCCCTTTTCGCACAGAATATGTGCCTACATGAGAATAAATAAAGTATAGTGAGTGTGTCTGATCATGTGTGTGCATTATTTACATCAATATGTACATGTGACTATGCTATAGACACGGGAAGGTGCCAGGTGCAGAGGAAAACTATGTTACGCCAAGAACGAAACAAATGCTATTAACAAACAATGAAAAACTCTTAAACAGTACGGCAGAACAAGTCAGTGAGTCCAATAGTGCAAGGTTTATAAATCAAGTCTTTGGGGTGGGCGACGAATTTGGGTTGACCGTCTCAAGGGTGGTTCAGGATCCACCGGCTGAGGAATGGGCCGGGCCACGGTCGAGTGAGGAGGAGGCAGGGTATCCGGAAGCTCAACAAAGTCCATGTCAGGGACAACAGGAGGGCATGGCACCGGTGCAGAATTTCGCAGCGAGCGTGGAACCAGACGAAGGGCACGCCAATTGCGGCGGCGAATGGAACCATCAGGCAAACGAACCAGAAACGAGCGGGGGGCCACCTGTCTAAGAACCTCAGCGGTGGCCGACCAGCCACCCTCCGAAAGATGTATGCGGACATGATCTCCAGGCACCAGGGCAGGAAGATCAGTCGCCCGAGCATCATGAGCCGCCTTGTGTTGCTCACGCTCTTGTTGCATCCGCCGAAGTACCGGAGCATGGTCGAGGTCAGGGACGTGAATGGACGGCACAGTGGTCCTGAGGGTGCAACCCATAAGCAGTTGGGCCGGCGTTGGTCCGTGGACAGTGGGGCCGAGCGATAGGCCAGCAAGGCGAGGCAGAAGTCAGATCCTGCATCAGCAGCCTTGCAGAGGAGCCTTTTTACAACGTGGACGCCCTTCTCTGATTTGCCATTTGACTGAGGGTGCAGGGGACTGGACGTCACGTGTGCAAAGTTGTATGCACTAGCAAAGGAAGACCATTCCTGACTCGCGAAGCAGGGGCCATTGTCTGACATCACGGTGAGCGGAATGCCATGGCGAGGAAAGGTCTCCTTACAGGCCCGGATAATAGCCGATGACGTGGTGTGGTGCAGGCGTATGACCTCAGGATAGCTGGAAAAGTAGTCGATGATGATGATGTAGTCCCTACCAAGCGCATGGAACAGGTCCACGCCCACATTCGACCAGGGGAACGTGACCAACTCATGGGGCTGAAGGGTCTCACGTGGTTGTGCCGGCTGGAACCGCTGACAGGTGGGGCAATTGAGCACAGTGTTGGCAATGTCCTCATTTATTCCCGGCCAGTATACAGCCTCTCGGGCCCTCCGTCGGCACTTCTCTACGCCGAGATGGCCTTCGTGCAGCTGTTCTAAGACAAGCCGGTGCATGCTATGAGGGATCACAATGTGGTCCAGCTTCAGGTGGACACCATCCACGACTGCCAAGTCGTCCCGAATGTTGTAAAACTGTGGGCATTGTCCCTTGAGCCACCCGTCCGCCATGTGGCGCATCACACGTTGCAGAAGGGGGTCAGTCACAGTCTCATGGCGAATGTGGGCAAGGCATTCGTCAGTGGCCGGCAGATTGGCAGAAGTGAAGGCTAATGTGCATCGACTTGGCCAACGAACCCCTCTGGGTCGGACGGAGTGTCGACTGCCCTGGACAGAGCGTCTGCTATGATCAGGTCCTTACCCGCGGTGTATACAAGTTGGAAGTCGTACCTCCGGAGTTTGAGCAGAATGCGCTGGAGGCGAGGGGTCGTGTCATTAAGGTTCTTTTGGATTATGCCAACCAGCGGGCGATGGTCGGTCTCCATAGTGAACTGGGGAAGGCCATACACATAGTCGTAGAACTTGTCAACGCCAGTCAACAGGCCTGGGCACTCCTTCTCAATTTGCGCATAGCACTGCTATGTGGAGGTCATGGCACGTGACGCATAGGCATCAGGGGCCCATGATGAGGCGTCATCTCATTGCAGGAGGACCGCCTCACTGCCGGACTGGCTGGCGTCAGTCGAGATCTTCGTCTCCCTTGCAGGATCGAAGAACGCCAGTACCGGGGCAGTCGTAAGACTGACCTTGAGCTCCTCCCATTTACGCTGGTGGATGGGAAGCCACTGGAATTTAGTTGTCTTCCTGACAAGGTGCCGGAGAGCTGTGGTGTGGGAAGCGAGGTTAGGGATGAATTTTCCCAGGAAGTTGACCATTCCTAGAAAGCGTAGCACCGCCTTCTTGTCTGTCGGTTTCTGCATAGCGTGATGGCTGCCACCCTGTCGGCATCCGGCCGCACACCCAACCGGGAGATGTGGTCCCCCAAGAACTTGAGCTCAGTTTGGCCAAAAGAACATTTGGCTCTGTTAAGGCGCAGGCCCTGGTCCCGTATCCATTGAAAGACACGTTGGAGGCGACTGATATGCTCCTGCGATGTGGTAGACCAAATAATGATATCGTCCACAAAGACGCGCACGCCTTCGATGCCCTCCATCATCTGTTCCATGATGCGATGGAAAACTTCAGAGGCCGATATGATTCCAAATGGCATCCTATTGTAGCAGTATCTGCCAAATGGAGTGTTGAAGGTACACAGCTGGGCTGATCCAATTGCATCTGCCAGAAGCCCTTTGAGGCATAAAGCTTGGTGAATATTTTTGCCAAAGCCATCTCGCACGTGATCTCCTCACGTTTGGGTACAGAGTAATGTTCCCTCATTATATTGCGATTTAAGTCTTTCGGGTCAATACAGATCCGGAGCTCGCCGGAAGGCTTCTTTTTAAAAATAAATATATTTTATTCAAAATTTTTTGGCCAAACAAAACAATACAAAGGTTTTCCTTTTTACAACAATAAAACAGTATAAATAACAGTGGCCGTTTTAACAAATAACTAAATAATATATAAACTAAATGGCAAATGCCATATCAAAAATAATAACTCTCCAAAAATAAAATCAAGCAATCCAATATACATAACCTGGTACAAATATCTATACACAAACATCCCTGAGGACCCGCCCGGGCCCTCCCCCCCCCACCCCCCCTCCCCCCTGGGTTGCTGCTGCTACCTTCCCATTTCCTTTATCGTTCTGCGAGGTAGTCAATGAACGGTTGCCACCGCCTGGTGAACCCTTGAGCCGAACCCCTTAGTGCGAACTTTATCCGTTCTAGTTTTATAAACCCTGCCATGTCATTTATCCAGGTCTCCACGCCCGGGGGTTTGGCTTCCTTCCACATAAGCAATATCCTTCGCCGGGCTACTAGGGATGCAAAGGCCAAAACATCAGCCTCTTTCGCCTCCTGCACGCCCGGCTCTTCTGCAACCCCGAATATAGCCAACCCCCAGCCTGGCTCGACCCGGACCCCCACCACCTTCAAAAGCACCTTTGCCACCCCCACCCAGAACCCCTGCAGTGTCGGGCATGACCAAAACATGTGGGTGTTGTTCGCTGGGCTTCTCGAGCATCTCCCACACCTATCCTCTACCCCGAAAAATTTACTGAGCCTTGCTCCGGTCATATGCGCCCTTTGTAAAACCTTGAATTGTATCAGGCTTAGCCTGGCGCACGAGGACGACGAGTTTACCCTACGTAGGGCATCAGCCCACAGCCCCTCCTCAATCTCTTCCCCCAGCTCTTCTTCCCATTTCCCCTTCAGCACATCCACCATGATCTCCCCCTCGTCCCTCATTTCCCTGTATATATCCGACACCCTCCCATCCCCCACCCATGTCCCTGAGATCTTGAATCTCCTGCATCGGGAGCTGCGGGAATTCCCTCACTTGCTGCCTTGCAAAAGCCCTCAGTTGCATGTATCGAAATTCATTCCCTTGGGGCAACCCATATTTTTCCGTCAGCGCTCCCAGACTCGCAAACGTCCCGTCTACGAACAGATCTCTCAGTTGCACAACCCCAGCTCTCTGCCAAGCTCATTCATCCATTCTCCCCGGGACAAACCTATGGTTATTTCTTATCGGGGACCGCACCGAGGCTCCTGTCCTTCCCCTATGTCGTCTCCACTGCCCCCAAATTTTTAGTGTTGCCACCACTGGACTTGTGGTGTATTTCTTCGGGGAGAACGGCAACAGCGCCGTCACCATTGCTTGTAGGCTGGTTCCCTTGCAGGACGCCATCTCCAATCTCTTCCACGCCGCTCCCTCCCCTTCTCCCATCCACTTACACACCATTGAGATATTGGCGGCCCAGTAGTATTCACTTAGGCTCGGTAGTGCCAGCCCCCCTATCCCTGCTACGCTGCAAGAACCCCCTCCTCACTCTCGGGGTCTTCCCGGCCCACACAAAGCTCATGACACTTTTCTCAATTCTCTTGAAAAAAGCCTTCGTGACCATCACCGGAAGGCACTGAAACACAAAGAGGAATCTCGGGAGGACTACCATTTTGACCGCCTGCACCCTACCCACCAGTGACAGGGGCACCATCTCTTAAAATCCTCCTCCATCTGTTCCACCAATCTTGTTAGATTAAGCCTATGTAAGGTTCCCCAACTCCTGGCTATCTGAATCCCTAAGTACCGGAAATCTCTTGTTACCTTCCTCAGCGGTAAGTCATCTATTCCCCTGCTCTGCTCCCCCGGATGCACCACAAACAACTCACTCTTACCCATATTCAATTTGTACCCCGAAAATTCCCCAAACTCCCTGAGTGTCTGCATTATCTCAGGCATCCCCTCCATTGGGTCCGCAACATACAGCAATAAATCATCTGCATACAAGGATACCCGGTGTTCTTCTCCTCCCCTAAGTACTCCCCTCCACTACCTGGAGCCCTTCAGTGCTATGGCCAGGGGCTCAATCGCCAATGCAAACAGTAACGGAGACAGGGGCACCCCTGCCTCGTCCCTCTATGAAGACAGAAGTAATCAGACCTCTGTCTGTTCGTGACCACACTCGCCACCGGGGCCCTATACAGCAGCTGTACCCATCCGATATACCCTTCTCCAAAACCAAATCTCCTCAGCACCTCCCACAGATAATCCCACTCCACTCTGTCGAATGCTTTCTCGGCGCCATCGCCACCACTATCTCCGCCTCCCCCTCTGGTGGGGGCATCATCATTACCCCTAGCAACCTCCGTATGTTCGTGTTCAGCTGTCTCCCCTTAAGGAACCCAGTTTGATCCTCGTGGACCACCCCCGGGACACAGTCCTCTATCCTCGTCGCCATCACCTTGGCCAGGAGCTTAGCATCTACATTTAAAAGGGAAATGGGCCTGTAGGACCCACACTGCAGCGGGTCTTTTTCCTTCTTCAAAAGGAGCGATATCGTTGCCTCCGACATAGTCGGGGGCAGCTGCCCCCTTTCCCTAGCCTCATTAAAGGTTCTCGTCAAAAGCGGGGCCAGTAAGTCCATATACTTCCTATAAAATTCCACCGGGAATCTGTCCGGTCCCGGGGCCTTCCCCGCCTGCATGCTCCCAATCCCTTTTACCACCTCCTCCATCTCAATCTGTGCTCCCAGTCCCGCCCTCTCCTGCTCCTCCACCTTAGGGAATTCCAGCTGATCCAAGAAACACATCATTCCCTCCTTCCCTTCCGGGGGCTGAGCCTTATATAACCTCTCATAAAATGCCTTGAACACCCCGTTCACTCTCTCTGCTCCCCGTTCCATCTCTCCCTCCTCATCTCTCACCCCACCTATCTCCCTCGCTGCTCCCCTCTTCCTCAATTGGTGGGCCAGTAGCCGACTCGCCTTCTCTCCATACTCATACTGTACACCCTGTGCCCTCCTCCACTGTGCCTCTGCCTTACCCGTGGTCAGCAGGTCAAATTCCACATGTAGCCTTTGTCTTTCCCTGTACAGTCCCTCCACCCGTGCCTCCGCATATTGCCTGTCCACCCTCAAAAGTTCTTTCAGCAATCGCTCCCTTTCTTTACCCTCTTGCTTCCCTTTATGTGCCCTTATGGATATCAGTTCCTCTCTAACCACCGCCTTCAATGCCGCCCAGACCACTCCCACCTGAACCTCTCCATTGTCATTAAGCTCCAAGTACCTTTCGATGCACCCCCTCACCCTTAAACATACCCCCTCATCCGCCAATAAGCCCATATCCATTCTCCAGAGTGGGTGCTGTTCTTTTTCCTCTCCTACCTCCAGGTCTACCCAATGTGGAGCGTGGTCCGAAATAGCTATGGCCGTATATTCTGTCCCTGTCACCTTCGGAATCAGTGCCCTTCCCAAGACAAAAAAGTCTATCCGTGAGTATACTTTGTGAACATGGGAGAAAAATGAGAACTCCTTACTCCTAGGCCTACTAAATCTCCAGGGGTCTACCCCTCCCATCTGCTCCATGAAGTCCTTGAGCACCCTGGCCGCTGCCGGCCTCCTCCCGGTCCTGGACCTCGACCGGTCCAGCCCTGGATCAAGCACCGTATTGAAGTCTCCCCCCATTACCAACTTTCCTGCCTCCAGGTCCGGGATATGTCCCAACATACGCCTCATAAAATTTGCATCATCCCAGTTCGGGGCGTATACGTTCACCAGAACCACCGCCTCCCCTTGCAATCTGCCACTCACCATCACATATCTACCCCCACTATCCGCCACTATGGTCTTTGCCTCAAATAGTACCCGTTTCCCCACTAAGATAGCCACCCCCCTGTTCTTCGCATCTAAACCCGAATGAAACACCTGCCCCACCCATCCTTTACGTAGTCTGACCTGGTCTATCAGTTTCAGATGCGTCTCCTGCAACATAACCACATCTGCCTTTAATTTCTTTAGGTGGGCGAGTACCCGTGCCCTTTTAATCGGCCCGTTCAGCCCTCTCATGTTCCACGTGATCAGCCGGGTTGGGGGGCTCTTTACCCCCCCCCCCCATTGTCGACTAGCCATCCCCTTTTTTAACCCAGCTCCTCACCCGGTTCCCACATACCCGTGTATCCCCCCGACGGCGCCCTCCCGCCTCGACCACCCCCTCCCATAACAGCTCCCCCTTCTCCTTAGCAGCAGCAACCCAGTTAACCCCCCCCCGCTAGATCCCCCTCTAGCGTAGTTGCACCCCCCATGTTGCTCCCAGAAGTCAGCGAACTCTGGCTGACCTCGGCTTCCCCCCTTATCCTTGGCCCCCACTGTGCGAGGCCCCCTCCTTCCTGCGTCCCTGTTCCCGCCATAATTACCATAGCGCGGGAACAAAGCCCGCGTTTCCCACTCGGCCCCGCCCCTAATGGCCGGCGCCCACAGTTCCTCATACTCCGCCCCCCCCCCCCCCCCCCCCCCCAACATGGGGAAGAGAGAAAAGTTACAGGATCGCAAGATTAACAAATTGAAAAATCATCCCCCCCCCCCTCTTTTTCCCTCGCCCCACATAATCACCCCACCACTTTGTGCCCAAAGTTCTTTCTCTCGCCAGACTATTCCAGCTTCTCGTCCACAATAAATGTCCACGCCTCTTCTGCCGTCTCAAAGTAGTGGTGCTTCCCTTGGTGTGTGACCCACAATCTCGCCGGTTGTAACATTCCAAACTGGATCTTCTTTTTGTGAAGCACCGCCTTAGCCCGATTAAAACTTGCCCTCCTTCTCGCCACCTCCGCACTCCAATCCTGGTATGCGTGGATCACCGCGTTCTCCCACCTACAGCTCTGAGTTTTCTTCGCCCATCTGAGGACCGCCTCTCTGTCATTTTAGCGGAGAAACCTCACCACTATAGCTCGAGGTATTTCTCCAGCCCTCGGTCTTCGCGCCAAAACTCGATAGGCTCCCTCCACCTCCAAAGGGCCCGTCGGGGCCTCCGATCCCATTAACGAGTGAAGCATCGTGCTCACATAGGTCCCGACGTCTGCCCCTTCTGCGCCTTCGGGAAGACCCAGAACTCTTAAATTCTTCCTCCTCGAATTATTCTCCAGTACTTCCAGCCTTTCCACACACCTTTTGTGCTGTGCCTCGTGCGTCTCTGTCTTCACCACCAGGCCCTGTATTTCGTCTTCATTTTCAGCAGCCTTTGCCTTCACAACCCGAAGCTCCAGCTCTTGGGTCTTCTGCTCCTCCTTTAGCCCTTCAATCGCCTGTAATATCGGGGCCAACACTTCCTTCTTCAACTCCTTCTTCAGCTCTTCCACACAGCGCCGCAGGAACTCTTGTTGGTCCGGTGCCCATAAGAAACGGCCACCTTCCGACGCCATCTTGCTTTCTTCCAAGCTTGCCTTCCTTGCCGCTGCTCCAGAGGATCCTCCGCAATCCGACCGCTATCCTCTCCCTTATCCATGCGTGTCCGGGGGATTCCCTTCTGGTTTATCGCACAGTGTTTTTGGCCGTTTAAATTGCCGTTGGGGCTCCTATCAAGAGCCCAAAAGTCCGTTCCAACGGGAGCTGCCGAAACGTGCGACTTAGCTGGTCATCGCCGCACCCGGAAGTCGCCGGAAGGCTTCTTGACGCACACCATGGAGCTGACCCATGCAGTTGACTCCGTCATCCGGGAAAGCACTCCTTGGTCCTGAAGGTCCTGCAGCTGCTGCTTGAGGCGGTCCTTGAGGGGTGCTGGGACTCTGCGAGGTGCATGAACTACCGGGGTGGCATCCTGTTTGAGCAGGATTTTGTATGTGTAGGGCAGTGTACCCATGCCCTCGAAAGCATCCTGGTTGTGAGAGAGGATTGAGTTTGGTTGCGCCCTGAATTCCGCATCTTCGAAGTCAGACGTGCCTACTGGAGAGAGAGAGTGTACTCGCTGAACGACGCCCGTGCGCCTAGCAGAGAGTCCTTTGAAGAGCCCACGATCTTGAAGGGTAGGATGGCTTTACGCGAGTTGTGCGTCACTTCGAGTTGGCACGACCCCATGGCGGGGATGACGTTGCCATTATAGTCGACCAGTTGACAGATGGATGGAAGAATTGCTGGCTTGACCCTCAGGGTTTGAAGTGCTGACCATGCAAGGAGATTTGCAGAAGCACCCGTGTCCAGGCGGAATGTGGTCTGGGATCAGTTGACCGTCAGGATGGCACGCCACTCGTCATCCGGATCAATGATGTTCACCGACAGCGGCTGGTGCGTTCGACTCGGGGACAGCTTGTTCTTGTTGATGACAGCAATGCGGAAAGGCTCCCTGTCCTCAGTGTCACTGGTCTGTATGATGTCAGGATCGGACTCAGTGAACGTGGTTAGAATTGCCTGAACATTTCTGCGAGGCTGGTTAAACTGTTGCGAATTGGCAGGCTGAGCTGCTCGACAGCAGGCAGCATAGTGGTCAAGCCTGCCACAGCGTCGGCATTGTCGCGCTTTGGCCGGACATTGCCGCTTTAAATGGGCGGAGCCACAGTTGCCGCACGTCATGACGTTAGTGCGTTCGTTGTGCCACCGCGCATGCGCGGTGCGGTCTTGCATAGTGTGCGCCTGCGCATCACGTTCCTCCGCGTCAACGTCCCCTCGTTTGGCACGTACAAGCGCGGGAGGCCTCGGAAAGCGCGCGAAATGGCCGCCCTCCTCCGGGCCGCGGGCCGGGAGGTACTCGATCGTCTGGACCTGCTCCGCCTCGTGGGGCCCCTGCCGCGCCGTTTCAGCCGCCTGGATGTGTGAGTACCGGCTGGTGGCGTTCTCATGCAGGACGCAGGTCTTGATGGCTGTCGCTAGGGTGAGTTGCTTGATTTTAAGGTGCTGCTGGCACAGGGTGTCCGACATGACCCTGAAAACTATCTGGTCGCGTATCATGGAGTCAGAGGTGGGCCCACAGCCACAGGACTGCACGAGGATGCGGAGGTGCATTAAATAAGACTGGAAAGACTCGTCCTTACCCTGCAGGCGCTGCTGGAACAAGTACCTTTCGAAGCTTTCGTTAACTTCAACGCTGAAGTGTTCATCAAATTTTAGGAGCACCGTCTTGTATTTGGTTTTGTCCTCGCCGTCCGCGAATGTAAGGGAGTTAAAGATGTGGATGGCGTGTTGCCCTGCCGTGGAGAGAAGAAGGGCAATCTTCCTGGTGTCCGATGCATTCTCCTTGTCTGTGGCCTCTAGGAAAAGCTGGAAGCGCTGTTTAAAAAGCTTCCAATTCACCCCGAGATTGCCAGCGATGCGTAGCGGCGGCGGGTTGATGTTCTCCATGCTGCAGGATGGCGGATTGCTGATAAGTTGCAGGTAGGTCTCACAGGGGCTAGTATGCGTCCACTCCTGGAACCATGTCGTGTTGGGTGTTCTGGTCTACAAACAGGTCAGGAGTCAATAGGTTTAGTCTTGTGACTGAAATCCTGATCGAGTACCTCCCGGTCCGCGGCCCGGAGGAGGGCGGCCATTTTGCGCGCTTTCCGAGGCCTCCCGCGCTTGTACGCGCCAAAATGCAATTTTGTGTTGGGTGATATTCAGGCAGTCCTTCTGGTCAATTTAAACAAGCATTTGGCCCCTTTCAAATACTGAGGGAAATCTAATGCCTTTTCGGAACCCCTTAAATTTATCCCGAAAATTTATTTGTACTGAGTAGAACATGTTTGACCCAGATTTTTAGGTTCTTCAGTGACCCTGCCTTGATCAATTCTGTTAGTAAGTCATTGGAGCATGGAGTGATTTAAAATCTTAATGTGCCAGAGACATCAATGATTGCGTTTTCTGTTAAACATTGATTCCAGCCGTGTTGTGACAAGGGAATGTAGTCTGTGGAATGCAGCCTGTGAGGCTGGAGAATTTTCAGCCTACTTTATTTTTATTGAAGGTTTATATTCACATCCCTCAGGAAATTAGGTAAATTGGGAGAGTCCATGATATTGCAGACTGTGTATCTTCTGGTGGAATCTCTGTTTTGTTTAGACTGGTCTTTTCATTCCTGACAGGCACATATTTACATTCAGGTTTTTCCAAAGGTGCTGAACTACCCTGGAGATACAGGAATACTGACAAAAGGGTTGGTTGTGTAAGGCAAAAGGGGAGGTAATAGAAGAGGAAAATAAACAAAATGGGTCTTGAGGAGGTTTAAATGACCATGCAGTGTTATTACCAACAACTGGTGTTTGAATGAATAAAACCAGTGGTTAGTGATGTGAAACTGTTGAACCCCATGGAGAGTCCAGAATGCTGAATTCAAAAGACGAGGTGCTGGCTCTTGACTTTAAATGATAAATTTGTTGTGCTCAGCAAGTTATTACTTTTCTTCATGTCTCAACATTTTATTGAAATTCATGTTTAATTGTGCGCCAAACTTTATCTTTTCGTTGGGAGATTTTGGGGTGGAGAGGGCGGAGTACACGGGGATAGTTATCTCGGACCATGGGCGGGATTCTCCGGGAATCGTCGGGGCGGGCAGAAACGGCACAGCGGAGTGGCGGGAACCACTCCAGCGTCGGGCCGCCCCAAAGGTACGGAATCCTCCGCACCTTCATGGGCTAGGCCGGCGCCGGAGTGGTTTGCGCCCCGCCGGCCGGCGTGGAAGGCCTTTGGCGCCGCATGCGCAGGGGGGGGGTTCACCTTCGCGTCGACCATCGCGGAGGCTTGCACGGCCGGCGCGTAGGAACAGAGTGCCCCCACGGCACAGGCCCGCCCGTGGATCGGTGGGCCCCGATCTTGGGCCAGGCCACCGTGGGGGCACCCCCTGGGGCCAGATCGCCACGTGCCCCCTCCCCCAGGACCCTGGAGCCCGCCCACGCCGCCAGGTCCCGCCGGTAAGGGACCAACTCCAATTTACGCCGGCGGGACCTGCATAGAACGGGCGGGACTTCGGCCCATTGCGGGCCGGGGTGAGCCTGCCGACTGGCACGGCGCGATTCCCACCCCCGCCAAATCTCCGGCGCCAGTGAATTTGGCAGCTGGCGGGGGCAGGATTCACGCTGCCCCCTGGCGATTCTCCGACCTGGCGGGGGGTCGGAGAATCCCACCCCATGTGCCCCACTAGCTGAAGATTTGGCTTTGACCAGGACAAGAGCAGAGGCCGGGGTGGAGGTTTGACTTGGAGTTGTTGGCGGATGGAGGTTTTTGTGACAAAGTGCGGGCGGTGATTAAGGGGTATGTGGAGTTGAATCAGAATGAGGAGGTGTCGGCAGCCATGTTTTGGGAAGCACTGAAGGCAGTGGTCCAGGGGGAAGTTATTTTGTTCAAGGCTCGCATGGATAGGGAAAGCAGGGAGGAATATGGCTGCCTAATGAGCGAGATAGTGGAGGTGAACAGGGAATATTCGAGGCTGCCCATCATGGAGGGATTGGTGAGGAGGAAAAATTTGCAGGGGCAGTTTGACAGGCTGACAATGGGAAGGTGATAGGGCAACTACGTAGGGCAAGGGGGGTGCAATATGAGTCTGGGGAGAAGGCAAATTGCATGTTGGTGCGCCAGTTGCAGAGGCAGGCCGTGTCCAGGAAAATCTTGGAGATACCGACTGGGGTTGAGGATGTGGTGTTAGAGCCGGGGAAGGTAAATGAGGCGTTCAGATAGTATTACCAGGGATTGTACAAGACCGACCGGGGGAAGAGGAGTGGGACATGGGGCGGTTTCTGGACAAGCTGGAGTTTCCCCAGTTGGAGGAAGAAAAGGGGCAGGCGTTGGAGCAGCCCCTGGGGCTGAGGGAGGTGCTGTTTTATAACAGGGGTATGAAATCAGGAAGACCCCAGGGCCGGATGGATATCCGGTGGAATTTTATAAGGAGTTTCCGATGGACTTGGCATCTCGTCTTTTGGGGACATTTAATGAAGCTTTGGAAAAGGGGGAGCTGCCAGAGACGATGATGCAGGCAGTGAAAAGGGGAAGGACCAGGTGGAATGTGAGTCTTTAGGCCTATATCACGGATGTAAAAGTATTGGCTAAGTTGTTGATGGGAAGGCTGGAGGAATGTGTCCCTGGGGAGGTTGCAGAGGATCAAACAGGCTTCGTGAAAGGCAGGCAGCTCGCGAGTAATGTAAGAAGGTTGTTGAACATAGTTATGAGTCCGTCCGGAACTTTGGTACCAGAGGTAGTGGTGTCCATGGACGCGGAGAAGGCGGTTCTTGTTTGAGGTTGCCGAACTTGCTTCATTATCACTGGGCGGCGAATGTGGAAAAGGTACGGCGATGGTGGGAAGAAGAGGTAGAGTGGGTTAGGATGGAGGAGGAATCTTGTCAGGGGTCCAGCTTAAGGGTCATGGTGCTGAGTAGGTATTCAGGGAGCCCAGTGGTGCAGTCCACTGTGAAGATTTGGAATCAGTTGAGGAGGCTATTTGGGGTGGAAGGGATGTTGGTGCTAACGCCACTGTGCGAGAATCATGGGTTTGAGCCGGGGGGGATGGATAATGTATACAGGAGGTGGAGGGAAGTGGGGTTGGTCAAGATGAGGGATCTGTATTTGGAGAAAGGGTTTGCAATTTGGAGGAGCTAAGGGAGAGGGTAGAGCTCCCGCGAGGGAGTGAGTTCAGGTATCTGCAGGTTAGGGACTTTGCGTGAAAGGTCTGGAAGGAGTTCCCCAGGTTGCTGGTATACCCTCTCCTGGAGTGAATGCTACTCCCGGATGTGGAAGGGGATGGAAAATTGGGGATATATACAGGTGGCTGGGGGAGCAGGGAGGTGAGCGGGTGGTGAAGATCAAGGAAAAATTGGAAGGAGAATTAGGAGTGGAGATCAATTGGGGAGTATGGAGTGAGGCACTGCGTAGGGTAAACGGGACCTTCTCTTGCGCAAGAATGAGCCTGATACAGTTTAAGGTGGTGCACAGGATGCAGATGACTCGGGTGAGAATGAGTGGGTTCTTCCAAGGGATGACAGATGAGTGTGAGAGGTGTGGGCGGGGGCCTGCGAATCACGTGCACATGTTTTGGTGTTGTGGAAAATTGGGACGGTTTTGGGCGGGAGCATTCGCGGTCCTAGCAAGGATAGTGGAGGAGGAAGTTCATCCGGACCCTTTGGTGGCGATATTCAGGGTTTCAGAGAAGCCGGAGCTCATGGAGAGGAGGCAGGCCGATGTCGTGGTTTTCGCCTCTCTAATTGCCTGCCGGCGAATTTTACTGGAGTGGCGGTCGGCATCGCCACCGGGGGTAGCAGCATGGTTGGGTGACCTGTACGACTTCCTGTGTTTGGAAAAGATAAACTACAAGTTAAGGGGCTCAGCAGGGGAGTTTGAGAAAAGGTGGGGGATGTTTGTGATGGTGGGGGGGGGCGGGTGAAAAAGGGGGAAATGTCAGACAAACTGTATCGTTGATTTTTGGGAAGTATGTTAAACAGGTGCTGTAACCTGCTTTGATACATGTTTGTAATAAAATACATTAAAAAAAAAGAAAATGGGTCTTTTCAAAATGTGCGCATCAGCCCCTTCAGTGAGAAAAAATTGTCCCCACTCGCACATACAGGCTGGACAAGCCGAGGTTAGAAACCTAAGCAGAACTACTGGGACAGGTGAGTATGGGACACAGTTCCACCTCCCCACAATTTCTGTTTGACTTGGCTCATATTTCTCCCTGGAATTGTCCCTGAAGGTTCACCACAACATTTTGCTCTCTGAGAAAGAAAAATCATGCAAAGAATAGACAACAGCTTGCCTGTCCTCCCCCTCAGTCCTGAATTGATATATGAGAGAGGAGGAGAGAGAACCTAAAAGATTACAACTGCAGGAAGGAATAAAGCTGCAAAGAGCCTGGGAGATTGGTTCCATGCCAGTAATGTGATGGCAGCATCATAAAAGATGATGAAATATTGAGATGATTAAAGCTCTTGCAATTGTTCAGGATGCCTTGGCTTTAAAATTCATACAAAACAGCATGAACACAGTTGATAACACCTAGTACCTGAGGGAAGTGAAAAGACCACAACATTCTTATTACATTTGCTGCTTCCTGCTGCCGGGCAATTAAATGAAATCAGATGTATGCACCTGGCTGCATGGCTAACGCAGCAATCACTTGGAAAATGCTTTTAAATAAGGAGAAGCGTCTAATTCTAAAGCTATCCCCTGTTGTGTTTAAAAATATACCCATGGTGCAACAAGGTGAATGATACTGATAACTTCAGTATCACTGGCATTGGTCTGTTACGTTTCAGATACTCACTGAACTTCTGACACAAATCCATTAAATGATAAAGATGTAGATGTTTTTCTGAGTCTCAGATCTGAGTATCCTCCTCATGGTGTCAGTTATTTTCCCCTGCTTGTGCTTATAAATGAGCAAAAATAGAGCCTGCAGTTATAAATGACTGAATATGAGGAAGAATGCACTTGCTTTAAACAGGCTGAGCACTGCTTCTGAATGTATGTGATGTGCTGCTGCTAGTGGCACCCTTGGGATATCAAATTGCAATTTTGAAGTTCTTTCTGAGGAGCTTTGTTGTCACTCACTGTGTCACCTCCTTTTAAAAGGTAAGGAAGCATATGAATTAAATTTGAATCGCAAGGCTGCATTTTAATATGCAGGAGTGTGTGAGTTTGGAAGCGGATGGGAGTTGAGACTGGAAAAATTGACAGCACATCAGGAAGACGTCTCCAACACAACTTCAGAGCGTTTGGTTGCAAACGTGAAAGCACCTCTGGAGGGATAGGTTGTCAATTAAAAAATATTAATCATTGATTTACAGCGAAGTTAACGCGGGGCAGGATTTCACAGATGGTGAGGTTTCCCACTCCGCTACCTGAAGATTCAGTGGGGAATGAACCCCCACCGTTCACAGCAACACCGCAGTCATTTAATGTTCTGAAGAGTGTTCAGTGGCTGAAAATGGGCCTTCTGCCCTTCACTCAGGAAGATGTCCTACCTCAGAGAGCTTCTGGACAATCAGCAACCCCAGCAGCTGCAGTGGCCATAGGACTGGGACAACAAGCGGTCCCCAGATTCTATGTCCGAGGCCGGCATTTTCCAATCCCGCCTCGGGGGGAGCGAGCTTCTGGCCTCTGGTGGGATTTTCCGGTCCCACCAAAGTCAATGGCAATTTGCATGGCTCACCAGGCCCCACCGCCAGGGAACCCGCCGTGGAGGTTGACATCGGCGGACCGGAAGATCCTGCCGGTGGGAAGCACTGGAAAATACTGCCACTAGAATCCAGGGTCAGATAAGTGCAGGAGGGGTTTGGGGGTTGGGGGAAGGAGCGTGGTTTGTGGGGGAAAGGGTAGTTTCATGGTGGGGAAGCAAAATGAGACCAGTGGAGGAGGGGTGGTGGATGTCTTGATGAAGAGGCCAGGGGGAGAGGGAGTCCCCCATGGGGTCAGACCTTTAAAGGGGGCACATGATGTGGAAAGGGGGTTACCCCTCATTCCCCATTCCAACCATATATATAATTTGGGCATTCTTCACTTTAGTGACCACAGATGAATGGATAAATTTTATTATGGTATATATCGTCAGAGTCGGGTCTGAGGTGTCGGTTCCAAACCTGGCTGATCTTTATCTTACCAGTTTGTCATGATATTCAGACATGCAGATAATGATATATAGACAGGCACAGACAGGCAGCTAATGAACATAGAGAACAGGACATGACCAATGAGCAGGCAGGACACTCAGGGGTGGTATCTCACTATAAAAGGCACAAGGCACTCACACTCCGCCTCTTTCCTCTGATGAACATCTACAGAGTGAGTCAGGGTGTATGTACAGTATCACACCTCCAGCACGTGGCTAAGAGCTAGTCTGGCTCAGTCAGACAGAGTAACCACACTTAGGTTAGCAGAGAGTCGAACTCATAGAGAACTGTGCTAGCTGTGCTACTGGTTCAATAAATCAGATTGAACTAACTTCAAGGTCAGGAGTATGTTTTGGTTAAAGCTGCATCCAGTTGCAGCCTGTGTTATCCCAGAGTACATAACACGACACAGTTATTACAGTCCCATGGGCTCCCTGTCCCTCAGCGGGGCTCATGGGGAGGCTAATTGCTTTTACCCCATGTGTCTCGTGTGGTTTATAACATTCACACAAGAATAAGACAAAAAACACTGGAAATACTGAGCAGGCCAGTCATTGTCTGTAAAGAAAATGAGAATGTTAACATTTTAGGCATAGCTTTTTGTCTGCCTTGACTTGCTAAGTGTGTCGAGCATTATCTGGTTTTGTTTAAGATTACCAATCTTAATCATTTATTCCTTATACAGGGGTACGTGATGAGAGATAGTGATGTGTGGTTTATATCGCATGACTGAACTGATTTAATAACCTACAAATGTCGGTCGCACAGTGGGTAGCACTGTTGCTTCACAGCCCCAGGTTCAATTCCCGTCTTGGATCACTGTCGAGTCGGCACGTTCCCCCCCGTGTCTGCGTGGGTTTCCTCCGGGTGATTCGATTCCTCCCACAAGTCCTGAAAGACGTGCTGTTAGGTGAATTGGACATTCTGAATTCTCCCTCTGTGTACCCGATCAGGTGCCAAAATGTGGCGACGAGGGGCTTTTCACAGTAACTTCATTGCAGTGTGAATGTGAGCCTACTTGTGACAATAAAGATTATTATTATTAAATGTCGAAGTCACAAGTGGGTTGAGGTTGAGGGTATTGAAGTGCAACATTCTGAGACACTTCTCATGATTTTTGGAATCACACTTGACGGGCTATTCAGACCTTGAGTTGCAATCTTTAAACAAAATAATTTTTAATGGTAATTTTACTTTAAAAACCTGCTGCTGTCAACATAATTGAATGTTAAGTTGTGTCTTTATTGTTAATAAAGGTGTTATTCCAGTTGATATAATAATATAAGAACGGTAGGCCATTCAACCCCTCGAGCCTGCTCCAACATTTAATTAGATCATGGCTTATCTGTAATTCAACTCAATTTCCCTGCCTTAGATCCATGTCCTTTGATTCCCTTGCCTAACAGACATCTGTTGATCCAAGATCTTGCAGTCAAAGTAAAAAATATCTATTTCCCTGAAAAGCACAATTTTGCAAACAGGTTTTGATAGCAGCAGGTTTGAAAAATAAAAACGTCCATTCGACCTGATGCTAGCTTTCTGACACAGTAACAGCTGGTTGCTGATGAAAGATACGACTGTGCACAGTTAACATAACAGCCCAGTGGGAACGCTTTTGTTTGATCAAATTTGCTGCCATCAACAATTTGCTTGTTAAATTGTGTCCAGTAGAAACCTAAATGTTAACATAGGTTGGGTTTGAGTGTTAGTTACAACATGCCAGCTGGAACAGTAGAATGACTGCAGGTTATTCCACCACTCCAGCTGGCGCATCCCTCTTGCAAATTCCTACATTCAACTCACTCAAATTTGAATGCTTACTACTTTTGGCACAATTTAACAACCAAAATGAAACATTCTGTTAGTCATTGCACTGGATATAACTGGCCTCCCCTGTTTGTTCGTTATTCCCCCCACCCCATTCCGCCCCACCCATCCAAAGGGCTCAGGATGATCGCGTGCCGATTGAAGAGTTAAATATTGAGAAAGTGACTACACGCTGTTCATGCGTCCGTTGTCTTTCTAATGGTGGCAGGCACCAGGCATCCAAATGTCCCTCAGGAGATTTCATTGCCATATTTAAATTGAGAAATGTAGTAGTGAAAGCAAGTTGTGAGCTGATGGCTGTACAAGGTAAGTGCCTATTTCAGCACTGCGTGTGGCCAGGAGTGGCCAGTTCCCCTCTAGGTCCCTCAAGGAAGCCTTTGCCCTCCCTCTTGCTTCTCCAACCTATCTCCTAATTGCTGGAGATTGTCCCCAAAGGTCCTCAATCGCAGCCACCTCCAGCATTGATCCTTCCCGTCCGCCAGTCAGGCTATCAATCCGGATGCTGGTTGCCAGATAGGAAGCAGAACTACAAAATGAGATCCTACCATTAAGTTGTGCGGGATTTCCAAGTCCCTGGTCTAGTTGGTTCCTCAGCTACTCTGAGTTTCACCCACTTCCTTGTAGAGTTATTAAAAGCTAATGCAGGATCATGTTACAACAACAATCAAAAAATGTACTCAATTTAACGAACAAAAACGCTGAACTTTGTGTAAATCCAAAGGAGATTTTACCTTTGAGCTCCTTGGTGTCACGCTTGGTTGAATGCTGCCTTGAAGTCAACAAGACTGTCTCTCACCTCACCTCGGGAATTCAGCTCTTGTGTTTATGTTTAAACCAAGAATGCAATCAAACCTGGAACCAAGTGGTCTAGAGGAACACAAACTGAGCATCAGTAGGCAGATTATTGGTAGGCAAATACCACTTGATAACACTGGATATAGCCTTTAGAGGTACATCTTCACTTCAAATACTGTCAGTAAATGCGCAGGAAGCCGAGTGGGCTATCATATCCTGCAGACAATCGAGAGGACAATAGGGAGGGCAACCTACCCATCACCTGTTAAAGAGGCCCAAGTGTTAAAATGAGCAATGCATACGCCTGCACAAACCCTGCCTCGTTAATCCCACAGAATATCTGAGAACAACAAGCATGTACAGTTAGACAAATTCTTTTGATCTGAACTTAGTTTTTAAAGCAAAATTCCTGATGGAGAATACCGTGGATGCAAAGGTTAATGGGTTCAACGGCTGGGCCATTTAATGTTACTAACTTTCCCAGAGATAATTCAAGTGTTGCCGAAGGAGAAAGAGATAAATAATGCTTCAGCTTGATTAAACATGCATGTGTGCCAGAATACGCATAGACAAACATATAAAAAAATAATATGTTGTAGTGCTGTAAAGCAATTTTTATTTTTTCAAACATTCCTTCTGTTCAAACAGCTCAAGGAACATTAATAAAAGCTCCATTTCAGGCAGTAGAAGTAATTTAACTCGAATTATCAGAAATTCACGGGCACTGTACTTTAAAATTTCAGGTAGACATCCTCGGCTGGTACGGTATCTGAGGTTGGAAAGATTACCTCCCGTGACCAAGGGCGGCAGGGTAGCACAGTGGTTAGCACTGTTGCTTCACAGCGCCAGGGTCCCAGATTTGATTCCTGGCTTGGGTCACTGTCTGTGCCGAGTCTGCACGTTCTCCCCGTGTCTGCGAGGGTTTCCGCCGGGTGCTCCGGTTCCCTCCCACAAGTCCCGAAAGGTGTGCTGTTAGGTGAATTGGACATTATGAATTCTCCCTCCGCGTACCCAAACAGGCGCTGGAATGTGGTGACTAGGGGCTTTTCACAGTAACTTCATTGCAGTGTAAGCCTACCTTGTGACAATAATAATGATAAAGATAAAGAAATTCCATGAGATGTGTTCTATCACTTCTCAATAAACAGCGGCTGTTGATGGAAGTTATTGAGAAGTGTGTTTTGGCTGTGAGGGTACACTAGTTAGATAGGAACATAGCCCACCCCGTGCCTGTACCTCTGGTGGATTTCTCAGGGCATGGGACCCGGGTGGAGTTGTGTCGTCCACCATGGGTCGGCGGGGGGGGGGGGGGGGGGGGGGGGGGGGGGGGGGGGAGCAGAAAATGGCACCCAGCATTGCCAGCAGAACTTTTCAAAGAATTAAGTATTTTTTCTGCATTTCCCACCAGGCTTGGTGCATTTGGTTGTATTGAACAAAGTGGTCCTGATTTTTTAAGCCTCTGTAGCCAATAGTGACCATGGATTTCCTAGCGCCCATTATTGCCAAGGTAGGTATGACAAAAAAAATGTCTTGTATTCTCATTATTTGTACCCACCCATGATAGTGCCACCCATAATGGGTCAGACATAGTGAATGTTCAGTTTGCAGTGGGAAATTTAGAGGTGGTGTCGGTTTCCTGCCTTTACAGCTGATGCCAGTTTACCACCATAACTGCAGAATTCCCTCATGATTGCAATCTAATGTTAGTTCAAATTATTTGCTTCAGTATAATTTGAACGCACAGTAATTTGCCCCAGAGGTGAGAATGCTACTATGTCAAGCTGACACCAATAAAATAGTAACTTCAAAATTTATTAACAGCGTGCAGGTAAATTATATTTAATTTTCTCATTTGTCTTAAAGATGAGACGTTAGATCAAGGCCCCACCTGTCCTCTCAGGTGAACGTAAAAAAATTCTACATCATCATTTCGAAGAAGAGCTGGGGAGTTATCACAGTATCCTGGTTGATATTTATCCCTCAATCAACATCACAGAAACAGAATCATCAGCATTTTGCTGTTGGTGGCAGTTTGCTGAGCGTGAATTGGCTGCCACGCTTCCATTTTGCAAATGACTTCAAAAAGTACTTCATTGGCTGTAAAGTACTTTGAGATGTCCAGTGTTTGTGGAAAGTGCAACGTGAACGTAATTCTTTTCTCCTCATTCTTTACTGACTGTCTTTGCTGCCAACATGGATATTTTGAGAGTACCTCTGCCATGTTTTACTGCTTCAGAGAATCATGCAGCTATGCCGAATTGGGGCAACCATCTTTGAGTCTGGACCTTTGTATCAGACTGGCAGCAAAACAGGCTTTTGTAGACTTGACACTGCTTTATTGAAATTCATTCAGTGTAAAAAAAAAAGACCTTTGCACTATTTTAATGCAGAAGTAAAGTTGGTACATTAAAGTAGCAAACTAAGGAACAGAAAATATGGGAGACATTTAGGCAGCATCTTGCATCGAATGCCGTCGGAGTTTTATTTTCTGAGTTGCAGCATCAGCAATATTTTTCTTGCCTCTTTAATTTTGAATGTTTAAACATTGTAAATGGTAATATGTTTTCTGCCATTCATCTGCAGTTGTAAAATATTTAAAATCTACAGACCTGCATCCTTTTCCTGCCTACAATACGTTTATAGAATAGTCAGCAGGCAGGGCACAGCCTGCACGGACCAGTGCACTTGCACAGGCGAACATATTGCATTGGCAGGAGAATATGCCCATGATTTAACTAAATAGGAACAAAGTCCCATAGCAGGTGCACTTAGCCACATGTTTCCCGGAGCTTGTATCGCTGAGAAATACGATGCTATAAAACGTCACTGAAGTTAGATAGGGGGCTCAGCAGGAAACACATAGCTGAGACCACACATAGCCCCGTTTTCTGCAATGAGGAGCTCCGCTCGCCGGAACCCCTCAGTTTAGCGAGAGATCGGCATGCCATTTGTAAATGGCGCCCGAACTCTGGAGCTCCCGACGTGACCCGCAACCCCCAACTCACCATGAGGGGGTCCCCGGCCATCCCGCACCTCCAAACACCCGCACAGGATAACCCCAGCCTCTTCACCACCACGCAGAAAATGCCAGCTTGGCACCGCAAACATGGTACCCTGGCAGTGTCCCTGCCACCTGGCAGTGACCCTGCCACCTGGCAGTGTCACCTGGGCACCTTGGCAGTGCCAGGCTGGCATCCAGGTGGCATTGCCAGGGTGTCAGGCTGGTAGTACCAGGGTTCCACCCTGCTAGAGGGTAAGCACCTGGGGGCCTCCAATCCCGTGAGAGACCCTCATGAGTGCCATTCCGTCTGGTCTCAGTTTGTAGCACACAGTACTAACGGCACTCACCCAAGGTCTCCGAGGTGAAAGGGATAGATATCAACACCTTGGTTCCTTGGGAAACTACATATTAAAGTGAGACTAGCTGTCTTGCTCTAATATGCAGATTTGTCAAAATGTTATCCCACCAACAATGGGTGGGATTCACATCTCAATTCTTGTGTGATCGAGTTAGATCTTTTTAAATTTAAAAAAATAAATTTAGAGTACCCAATTCTTTATTCCCAATTAAGGGGCAATTTAATGTGGAAAAATCACCTACTCTGCACATCTTTTTGTGTTGTGAGGGTGGGGGTGAGACTCACATTGAGGATACCCTCCATCGTATTGTGTGGCACTACCACCCTGCTAAATGAGATAGACTTCAAAGAGATCTAGCAACTCAAGACTGGGCATCCATGAGGTGCTGTGGACCATCAGCAGCAACAGAAATGTATTCAGCCACAGTCTGCAACCTTATGGCCCGGCGTACCCCCCACTCTACCATTACCACCAAGCCAGGGGATCAACCCTGGCTCAATGAAGAATGTAGGAGAGCATGCCAGGAGCAACATCAGGCATACCCAAAAATGAGGTGTCAACCTGGTGAAGCTACAACACAGGACTACCTGTGTGCCAAACAGCATAAGCAGCAAGTAATAGACAGAGCCACGCAATTCCACAACAAATCCATCAAATTTAAGCTCTGTTGGTGGACAATTAAACAACTCACAAGAGTAGGAGGCTGAACAAATATCCCCATCCTCAATGATGGAGGAGCCCGGCATATATGTGCAAAAGACAAGGCTGAGGCATTCGCAACAATCTTCAGCCAGAAATCCCCGAGTGGATGACCCATCTCGGTCTCCTCTGGAGGTCCCAGCATCACAGATGTCAGTCTTCAACCAATACGATTCACTCCACATGATATCAAGAAACGGCTGAAGGCACTGGATACTGCAAAGACCCTGACAATATTCCAACAATAGTACTGAAGATTTGTCCTCCAGAACCTGCCGCACCCATGGCCAAGCTGTTCCAGTACAGCTACAACACTAATATCTACCCGGTAATGTGGAAAATTGCACAGGTGCATCCTGTGCACAAGAAACAGGACAAATCCAAACCAGCCAATTATCGCCCTATCAATCTACTCTCCATCATCAGCAAAGTGGTGAAATCTGGGGACCTCCGGAGGAGACCGAGATGGGTCATCCACTCGGCATTTCTGGCTGAAGATTTTTGCGAATGTCTCAGCCTTGTCTTTTGCACATATATGCTGGGCTCCTCCATCATCAACAGTGCTATCAAGTGACACTTATTCAGCAATAACCGTGGATGCTCAGTTTGGGTTCCGCCAGGGTCACTCAGCTCCTGACCTCATTACAGCCTTGGTTCTAAAGACAAAAGAGCTGAATGCCAGAGGTGAGGTGAGAGTGACTGCCCTTGACATCAAGGCAGCATTTGACTGAGTATGGCATCAAAGAGCCCGAGCTAAACTGGAGTCAATGGGAATCGGGGAAATCTCTCTGCTGGTTGGAGTCATACCTGGCACAAAGGAAGATGGTTGTGGTGGTTGGAGGTCAATCATCTCAGCTCCAGGACATCACTGCAGGAGTTCCTCAGGGCAGTGTCCTAGGCCCAACCATCTTCAGCTGCTTCATCAATGACCTCCCTTCCATCATAAGTCAGAAGTTAAGATCTGCAAACATGTTCAGCACCATTCGTAACTCCTCAGATCATGAATCCGTCGTGTCCAAATGGAACAAGACTTGGATAATATCCAGGCTTGGACTGACAAGTGGCAAGTTATATTCATGCCACACAAGGGCCAGGCAATGACCATCTCCTACAAGAGAGAATCTAACCACCGCCTCTTGACATTCAATGGCATTACCATCACTGAATCCCACACAATCAACATCTGGGAGGGTTACCCTTGATCAGAAACTGAACTGGACTAGCCACATTAATTCAGGTCAAAAGCTAGGAATCCTATGGTGAGTAACTCACCTCCTGACCCCCCGAAGCCTGTCCACCATCTACAAGGCACAAGGCAGGAGTGTAATGGAATACTCTCTGCTTACCAGGATGAGTGCAGCTCCAACAACACTCAAGAAGCTCGACACCATCCAGAGCAAAGCAGCCCGCTTGATTGCTCCCCTTTCCACAAACATTCAAACCCTCCACCACCGATGAACAGTGGCGCCGTGTGTAACATCTACAAGATGCACTGCAGCAACTCACCAAGGTTCCTTAGTCAGCACATTCCAAACATAAAGGACACCGTGGGCGCGATCGAATGGTCACACTGCGCCCGAAATGTAGCGTGCTGTGCGCAAAGTGGCCGACAGAAGCCGGAAGACCCCCAGGAGACTCCCAGGATCTCCCCAACACTCAAGAAGCTCAACACCATCTAGGACAAAGCAGCCCGCTTGATTGCTCCCCCTTCCACAAACATTCAAACCCTCCACCACCGACGAACAGTGGCAGCATGTGTACCATCTACAAGATGCACTGCAGTATCTCACCAAGGTTCCTTAGTCAGCACCTTGCAAACCCACGACCGCTACCATCTAGAAGGACAAGAGCTGCAGACACCTGGGAACACCAGCACCTGGAGGTTCCCCTCCAACTCCCTCAGCAACCTGACCTGGAAATATATCGCTGTTCCTTCACTGTCGCTGGGTCAAAATCCTGGAACCCCCTCCCTAACAGCACAGTTGGTGTACCTACACCTCAAGGACTGCAGCGATTCAAGAAGGCAGCTCACTACCGTCTTGTGAAGGCAACTAGGGATGGGCAATTGTTATAACCTGCCTGCTTACCATTGGCTGGGGACTAATGACAATCACAACATCCTGTGAGAGTATGAGCTTCCCCAATGAGGGGGCGGAGAAATCATTAGCAGACTCCCTGTATAAATAAAGCTGGCCAGTTTGGAACCAGCAGGAAGGAGTGAGCAGCATGTGGGGTTGCTGCTGTTGTGCATATATATGTTATTGTAAATAAACATTATTTCTTTGTATCCTTGAAACTCGTGCTGGATTCTTCGTGGCCCTCACAAAACTGGCGACGAGGGTTAAAGTGAATAGCTGTCTACACTGCTGAAGCCACCTCCCTGGATTTTTGTTGGATACAGGTTGGAAGTTGTTTTCTATTACACCATGCCTTCGTACGGACGTTTGGATGTTTTTGATGCTGCGCTGGAGAGTTGGAACCAGTATGCACAACGGATGCGTTACTATTTCCGGGCAAACAATATCACTGAAAACGAGCGCCAGGTGGTCATATTGCTCACCGCCTGCGGCCTGCATACGTTTGGGGTGATTAGGAGCCTTACGTACCCAGCTGCGCCGGACACCAAAACGTTTGATGAACTTGTGAATTTAGTGGGGCAGCACTTTAACCCAACCCCGTCCACGATAGTCCAACGTTACCGGTTTAATACTGCTGAGAGGACCCCAAGAAAATCCCTTGCCGACTTTCTATCCAGGCTACGCAGGATTGCGGAGTACTGTGACCATAGTGAGACCTTGTCAGAAATGTTACGCGACCATTTGGTTTGCAGTATTACAATGCGGCCACCCAGAGAAAGTTGTTAGCTCAGCCAACATTGACTTTTCAACAGGCCATTCAAATAATATTGTCCCGAGAGAGTGCAGAACGAGGAGTGAAGGATATACAGGGAATGGAAGTGCATGCCTTGGGGCGCAACCCCTTCCGTCCGAAAAAGTCCCGCCGCACTCCTGCGGTACCTTGGGCGAGACGACATCCGGATCGACGCCAGTGGCCGTCGGACATTCCTCCCCGAAGGGAGCCTTCTCCAGAACCAATGGATGAGGAGCCATGTCATTGTCAGACTTGTAGGCGCCGCCCTGTCGCGGACGCCGGTCATGGGGGCGCCAGAGGCGCCATTGTTCCGACCGAAACTGGGACCAGCCCAGGGGCCGTACCTTCCATGTGGATGAACCTGCGGCGACTACTCCTGAGGACGTGGAGACGGAGGACAACAGCCTGCAGCTCCATTGTGTGGCAGCTCCCCGTGTGGCCCCCATTAAGGTGACAGTACGGCCAATGGTCACCCACTTGAGATGGCGTTGGACACTGGCGCAGCGGTCTCCATGATCGCCCAGAGAACATTCGACTGCATCAAGCAGGGTATACAGACCCTTACATTAGCCGACACACAGGCCAGGTTGGCCACCTACACGGGGGAACCATTGGACATTGCAGGAACTACGATGACCCCTGTTATTTATGGACGCCAGGAGGGGCGTTTCCCACTTATCGTGGTGCACGGCCATGGGCTCAGCTTGTTGGGTCGGGACTGGTTGCGCTATTTGCGGTTGCAGTGGCAGCACATCCTCCAAACAGTTTCTGGAGGGTTGACTGAGGTGCTAGGACGATACACAGATGTATTCCAGCCCAGTTTGGGGAAAATAAAAGGGGCCGTAGCCTGCATCCAAGTCAAACCAGGAGCCACGCCACGCTATTTCCGGGCACGCCCAGTGCTTTACACCTTGCTTGAGAAGGTAGAAGGGGAGCTCACTCGTTTGAAAACTTTGGGTATTATCAGGCCCGTCCGTTTCGCTGACTGGGCAGCACCAATTGTACCTGTAATGAAGCCAGATGCCACAGTTCGCTTGTGCAGCGACTACAAACTTACAGTGAATACGGCTTCCCGACTCGACCGATATCCAATGCCTCGCATAGAGGATCTCTACGCAAAGCTTGCAGGTGGACTCTCGTTCACAAAATTAGATATGAGTCACGCCTACCTGCAGTTGGAGCTGGACCCTGCCTCCCGACCATATGTAACGATTAATACACATCGGGGCCTGTATGAATATACACGTTTGCCCTTTGGAGTATCCTCTGCCTGCGCTATTTTTCAACGCATTATGGAGGGCATTTTGAGAGGTTTACCACGTGTCGCTGTCTACTTAGATGACGTTTTGATCACAGGGACGTCGGAGCAGGAACATTTGGAAAATCTGGAGGCTGTCCTTAGACGCATTTCGGAGGCTGGAGTCCGTTTACTTCGCACAAAGTGCGTCTTTCAGGCGAAGGAAGTAGTCTACCTGGGTTATTGGGTGGACCGCGAAGGTTTGCACCCCGTTGCAGAGAAGGTGCGTGCGATTCAACAGGCCCCCGCCTCGACTGACACTTTGCATCTTCGTTCTTTTCTCGGCCTCGTAAACTATTACGGGAAGTTCCTCCCCAATCTGGCAACTACGCTGGCCCCGTTACATCTTCTGCTAAAGAAAAATCACACCTGGGTTTGGGGTCAGCCGCAAGAAACCGCTTTCCGGCGGGTAAAACAACAATTGTCGTTGTCTGGGTGACTAACCCACTACGATCCTGGAAAGCCTTTGCTCATCACATGTGATGCATCCCCGTATGGTATTGGGGCCGTCCTGTCCCACAAGATGGAGAACGGGGCCGAGCGGCCGATAGTTTTCGCCTCCCGCACATTGACTGCAGCGGAAAAAAAGTACGCGCAGATCGAGAAGGAGGGCCTGGCAGTGGTCTTTGCGGTGAAACGTTTCCACCAGTACGTGTATGGCCGCCACTTCACTATCGTGACTGATCATAAGCCTCTGCTGGGTCTTTTCCGAGAGGATAAGCCAATACCGCCCATTGCTTCCGCACGGATCCAGCGCTGGGCTTTGTTGCTTGCTGCATACAAGTATTCTCTTGAGCACAGACCAGGAACGCAGATAGCGAATGTCGACGCACTGAGCCGATTGCCCTTATCGACGGGCCCCATGTCGACCCCCACGACCGGTGAGGTGGTTGCAACCCTAAATTTTATGGACACCTTGCCTGTCACGGCATTACAGATCCGTGAGTGGACCCAGACGGAGCCAGTCCTGTCAGGGGTTCGACACATAGTCCTGTATGGTGGGCAGCATAGACAGCTCCCAGGCGAGTTGCGGGCATTTTCCTCCAAGATGTCAGAATTCAGCGTGGAAGACGGCATCCTCTTGTGGGGGACATGTGTGATTGACCCCGAAAAAGGCCAGGAGCTGATACTAAGAGACTTGCACAATGGACATCCAGGTGTGACCAAATGAAAAATGTTGGCCCCGAGTTATGTTTGGTGGCCAGGCCTCGATACCGACATTGAGAAGATGGCCCAAAACTGCTCCATTTGTCAGGAGCATCAGAATCTTCCGCCGGCTGCGCCCCTACATCACTGGGAATGGCCAGGGCGGCCTTGGGCGCGCTTGCATGTGGATTTCGCTGGCCCTTTTCAAGGATCCATGTTCCTTTTATTAATCGACGGCCAGTCTAAATGGCTAGAGGTGCATAAGATGCGAGGCACAACGTCCTGTGCAACAATTGAGAAGATGCGTTTCTCTTTTAGTACACATGGCCTCCCCGAGGTGCTGGTCACGGATAACGGCACACCATTCACAAGTGAGGAGTTTGCGAGGTTCATGAAGATGAACAGCATATGCCATATCCGCACTGCCCCTTACCACCCGGCTTCAAATGGGTTGGCGGAGCGCGCAGTGCAGACATTCAAACGAGACCTAAAGAAGCAGTCTTCCGGGTCAATGGACACGAGACTGGCTCGCTTTTTGTTTTCGTATAGAACCACGCCCCATGCGGTGACTGGGGTAGCTCCCGCAGAACTCCTAATGGGCCGGAGACTTCCCACCCGCCTTAGTATGGTTTTCCCGGACATTGGCGCAAAAGTACGCCGCACACAAGAACGGCAGGGACAGGGATTTTCTCGGCATCGGCCGATTCGGCAGTTTGCGCCCGGTGACCCAGTGTTCGTTCGCAATTTTGCTGGTGGTGCCCAGTGGGTCCCTGGCGTAATCTTTCGCCAAACGGGTCCTATATCGTACCAGGTGCAAGCCCAGGGTCGAATCCAGTGCAAACATGTAGACCACGTTCGGTCCAGAAGACTATCCCTTCCAAAGATTCCCCTCCCCCGGAGCTCATTTCTACAGCCGCAGAGACCAGAGACAATGGAAAGTAGTCCTCACAATCTTCTTCTGGTGCCTCACTCAAAGCCTGCGCAGGTCATTACAGCACCGCGTGGAGATAGAGACGCCGAGATGACAGAGGCAGCAGACTCTGACACCGAGATGGAGACACAGGACGCATCAGAAGGGGAATCCTCGGGCCCACGGGCCGTGGATGTACAACTGTTACGCCGTTCATCACGGAAGCGCCGGTCTCCGTATCGTTACACGCCGCCCGATCCAGCGCCTCGTCCAAATGGCGTCCGGCCTGCGGCGAAACGAGTCCGACGCCCTCCTTCGCCAGGGTCTTCGGTGGATTCCTTGGACTTTGGGGGGGAGGGATGTTATAACCTGCCTGCTTACCATTGGCTGGGGACTAATGACAATCCCACAATCCTGTGGGAGCATGAGCTTCCCCAATGAGGGGGCGGAGAAATCATTATATAAATAAAGCTGGCCAGTTTGGAACCAGCAGGAAGGAGTAAGCAGCAAGTGAGGTTGGTGCTGTTGTGTATATATATGTTATTGTAAATAAATGTTATTTCTTTGTACCCTTGAAACTCGTGCTGGATTCTTCGTGGCCCTCACAAAAGCAATAAATGCTGATCTAACCAGCGACGCCCACATCCTGTGAATGAATTTTAAAAGCGACACGGGGAGAATGTACGAACTCCACATGGACAGTGATCCGGAGCTGGGATCGAACCCAGGTCCTCGGTGTTGTGAGGCATGAGTGCTAACCACTGTGCTGCCCCTGAGGTCATGTTAGATCTTGCGAGGTGTTGCGTGCTGGGGAGATCCTGGGAGTCTCCTGGAGATCCCGGCTTCTGTCGGCCACGTTGCGCGCATCACGCTACTTTTCGGGCGCATGTGATTGCGTCCACAGTGTCCTTTGTTTTACCCTCAGTGGAATAACAGTCAGTATTAACAGCTGCACGTTTCACAGCTTATCTGTGCTTGTGCTACATCTCTGCTTCTTTTCCACTTGCCTGAGTTCCTTCTCCTATTGCAATTCCAGCAAAGAGAAGTGCTCATGTATCTAAGACACACTTCAACAACTTTGAATGGCTGCAGTAGCTGTAAAACAATTGTTAGTAGCTGTATTTAAATCTGGAAAGATCAATGTGAAGCAAACTTCAGTTCTAACACACTGAATGGAAGCTCAGCAAAGAGTACTACAACTGCAAGCTGTTATACTGATTGGCTAATTGAACTGTCAACATCTAGAATTTGATGCTGGGCTCATAGAGACTGCTGATTGCAAATACATAAATCACTCAGTTTTATAAAAATAAATGGAATTAACTCAACTATGTATCACCAGAATTTTCTGTATGAAGTGAGAATTCTGCACTATTAATGTTTTGTATTACTGCTATCTCAGCAGTACATTTGGAGGTAATAGTTCCTGAAAGGATACTTCCATCTTACTATCAACTGATCAGACAGAGAAGCAGTTTGTCCTCTGTGATTGTTTTTGCATCAAATTAAATAAAAATCCCCTCAGATCATCATTGTTGAATAGAAAACTGTAGCACCTATTTTAATTCTCTATTCCTGATGAAACAGGGGGCGGGATTCTCCGACCCCACGCCGGGGCGGAGAATCGCCGGGGGCTGGCGTGAATCCCGCCTCCGCCGCCTGCCGAATTCTCCGAAGGGTGAGAAATCGGCGGGGCGTCAATCGCGCCGCTCGCCTCGGAGAATGGCAGGGGCGGGCGGCGCGATTGACGCCCCGCCGACTTTTCAACCTTCGGAGAATTCGGCAGGCGGCGGAGGCGGGATTCACGCCAGCCCCCGGCGATTCTCCGCCCCAATGGACTCCACGGCTGCCCATATTCCCCCGGCCGGATGGGCCAAAGTCCTGCCGGCGTAAATCAATACACCTTTTTAACGGCGTCAACCAGTGCTGATGGTTGACGCCGTCCAGCGTGGAGGTAGGTCACGGCCCGGGGGGTGGCCGCAGGAGAGGTGATGGCGTGGCCACAGTCTATGCGTGTGGGGGAGAGGAGCGTGTGTGTGTGCAGCGGGGGGGGGGGCTTCGGGGGAGTGCCGGGTACGGGGGGGGATGAGTGCCGGCGAGGGGGAGGGGGGGTATGAGTGCCGGGTGCGGGGGATAAGTGCCGGGGTCGGGGGGATGAGTGCCGGGGACGGGGGGATGAGTGCCGGCGAGGGGGAGGGGGGGTATGAGTGCCGGGTGCGGGGGGATAAGTGCCGGGGTCGGGGGGATGAGTGCCGGGGACGGGGGGATGAGTGCCGGGTGCGGAGGGATGAGTACCGGGTTCGGGGGGGTGAGTGCCGGGGGGGGGGGGGGGGTGAGGGCCGGGGACAGGGGGGTGAATGCTGGGGACGGGGGGGGCGGGGCGGGGGAAGGGGGTGAATGCCGGGGACGGGGGGGGCGCGGGGGGGGTGAATGCCGGGGAGGGGGGTGAGTGCTGGGGAGGGGGGGTGAGTGCTGGGGAGGGGGGGTGAGTGCCGGGGAGTGGGGGGTGAATGCTGGGGACGGGGGGTCCGGGGAAGGGGGTGAATGCCGGGGACGGGGGGGGGGGGCGGGGGAGGTGAGTGCCAGGGAGGGGGGTGAGTGCCAGGGAGGGGGGTGAGTGCCGGGCACGTGGGGGTGAGTGCCGGGGAGGGGGGGGTAAGTGCCGGGGACGGGGGGGATGAGTGCCGGGTGCGGGGGGATGAGTACCGGGTTCGGGGGGGTGAGTGCCGGGGGGGGGGTGAGTGCCGGGGACAGGGGGGTGAATGCTGGGGACAGGGGGGGGGGCGGGGGAAGGGGGTGAATGCTGGGGACGGGGGGGGGGCGGGGGAAGGGGGTGAATGCCGGGGATGGGGGGGGGGCGGGTGGGGGTGAATGCCGGGGAGGGGGGTGAGTGCTGCGGAGGGGGGGTGAGTGCCGGGGAGTGGGGAGTGAATGCTGGGGACGGGGGGTCCGGGGAAGCGGGTGAATGCCGGGGACGGGGGGGGGGGGGTGAGTGCCAGGGAGGGGGGTGAGTGCCGGGTACGTGGGGGTGAGTGCCGGGGAGAGGGGGGGATGAGTGCCGGGTGCGGGGGGATGAGTGCCGGGTGCGGGGGGATGAGTGCCGGTTGCGGGGGGATGAGTGCCGGGGAGGGGGGTAAGTGCCGGGGAAGGGGGGGTAAGTGCCGGGGAGGGGGGTGAGTGCCAGAGAGGGGGGGGTGAGTGCCGGGGAGGGGGGGTGAGTGCCGGGGTGGGGGGTGAGTGCCGGGGAGGGGGGGGGGGGGTGAGTGCCGGGGAGGGGGGTGTGAGTGCCGGGGAGGGGGGTGTGAGTGCCGGGGAGGGGGGGTGAGTGCCGGGGAGGGGGGGGAGTGCCTGGGGAGGGGGGGGTGAGTGCCGGGGAGGGGGCGGGCGTGAGTGCCGGGGAGTGGGGGGGGGAGTGCCGTGGAGGGGGAGGGGGGCTGAATGCCGGGGAGGGGGGGCTGAGTGCCGGGGATGGGGGGGTGAGTGCCTGGGAGGGGGGGGGTGCCGTGGAGGGGGGGGTGCCGTGGAGGGGGGGGGGGTGAGTGCCGGGAAGGGGGGGTGGTGAGTGCCGGGGAGGGGGGTGGGTGAGTGCCGGGGAGGGGGGGAGGGTTAGTGCCAGGGAGGGGGGAGTTGAGCGCCGGGGAGGGGTGGGGTGAGTGCCGTGTACGGGGGGATGAGTGCCGGGGACGGGGACGGGACGGGGGGTGAGTGCGGGGAACGGGGGGATGAGTGCCGGGTACGGGGGGAGGGGGGGGTGAGTGACGGGGGGGGCGGGGGGTGGGGGTGTGAGTGCCGGGGGGGCGGGGGGGGGTTGGTGAGTGCCGGGGGGGGCGGGTGCGGAGGGATGAGTACCGGGTTCGGGGGGGTGAGTGCCGGGGGGGGGGGGGGTGAGTGCCGGGGACAGGGGGGTGAATGCTGGGGACGGGGGGGGGGGGTGGGGGTGGGGGGGAAGGGGGTGAATGCCGGGGGGGGGGCGGGGGGGTGAATGCCGGGGAGGGGGGTGAGTGCTGGGGAGGGGGGGGGTGAGTGCGGGGGAGTGGGGGGTGAATGCTGGGGACGGGGAGTCCGGGGAAGGGGGTGAATGCCGGGGAAGGGAGGGGGGACGGGGGGGGTGGTGAGTGCCAGGGAGAGGGGGTGAGTGCCAGGGAGGGGGGGTGAGTGCCAGGGAGGGGGGTGAGTGCCGGGCACGTGGGGGTGAGTGCCGGGGAGGGGGGGTAAGTGCCGGGGACGGGGGGGATGAGTGCCGGGTGCGGGGGGATGAGTACCGGGTTCGGGGGGGTGAGTGCCGGGGGGGGGGGGTGAGTGCCGGGGACAGGGGGGTGAATGCTGGGGTCGGGGGGGGCGGGGGAAGGGGGTGAATGCTGGGGACGGGGGGGGGGGGGCGGGGAAGGGGGTGAATGCCGGGGAGGGGGGGGGCGGGGGAGGTGAATGCTGGGGAGGGGGGTGAATGCTGGGGACGGGGGGTCCGGGGAAGGGGGTGAATGCCGGGGACGGGGGGGGGGGTGCGGGGGGGTGAGTGCCAGGGAGGGGGGTGAGTGCCGGGTACGTGGGGGTGAGTGCCGGGGAGAGGGGGGGATGAGTGCCGGGTGCGGGGGGATGAGTGCCGGGTGCGGGGGGATGAGTGCCGGGGAGGGGGGGGTAAGTGCCGGGGAGGGGGGGGTAAGTGCCGGGGAGGGGGGTGAGTGCCAGAGAGGGGGGGTGAGTGCCGGGGAGGGGGGGTGAGTGCCGGGGTGGGGGGTGAGTGCCGGGGAGGGGGGGGGGGTGAATGCCGGGGAGGGGGGTGTGAGTGCCGGGGAGGGGGGGTGAGTGCCGGGGAGTGGGGGGAGTGCCTGGGGAGGGGGGGGGTGAGTGCCGGGGAGGGGGCAGGCGTGAGTGCCGGGGAGTGGGGGGGGGGGAGTGCCGTGGAGGGGGAGGGGGGCTGAATGCCGGGGAGGGGGGGCTGAGTGCCGGGGATGGGGGGGGTGAGTGCCTGGGAGGGGGGGGTGCCGTGGAGGGGGGGGGGGTGCCGTGGAGGGGGGGGGGTGAGTGCCGGGGAGGGGGGGGTGGTGAGTGCCGGGGAGGGGTGGGTGAGTGCCGGGGAGGGGGGGGTGAGTGCCGGGGAGGGGGGGTGAGTGCAGTGGAGAGGGGGCGAGTGCCGGGGAGGGGGGGGGGGGGGTGAGTGCCGGGGAGGGGGGGGGGGTGAGTGCCGGGGAGGGGGGGGGTGAGTGCCGGGGAGGGGGGGGGGTGAGTGCCGGGGAGGGGTGGGTGAGTGCCGGGGAGGGGTGGGTTAGTGCGGGGGACGGGGGGGGGGGGGACGGGGGGGGGTGAGTGCGGGGAACGGGGGGCTGAGTGCGGGGGACGGGGGGGGTGAGTGCTGGGTATGGGGGGATGAGTGCCGGATACGGGGGGGTGGGTGCCGGGTACAGGGGGGTGAGTGCTGGGTACGGGGGGGTGAGTGCCGGGTACGGGGGGGTGAGTGCCGGGTACGGGGGGGGTGAGTGCCGGGTACGGGGGGGTGAGTGCCGGGTACAGGGGGGTGAGTGCCGGGTACGGGGGGGTGAGTGCCGGGTACAGGGAGGTGAGTGCCGGGTACGGGGGGGTGAGTGCCGGGCACGGGTTGGCGACCTCCCGGCCCCTCTGCTGCTCCTTCCTCCACCTGCTGTACCGGGACGGCTGCGTTGTGCGAACCAGCGATTGTACCAGATGCCTTATCACTAAAGTGCCCAACCGAGGTGAGTGTCTCTGTGATGGTGGAGGGTGTTGGAGACAGCAGTTGCGTTGTGTGGTGCGCACCGTCCGACTCTGAGTCCATGATACTTTGGGGTGGTGGTTCGTCTCCACCCATCCACTCTGTGTCACTGTCCTGTATTTCGGTTTCCTGGTTGGGGTCTCCTGGGTAGGGGTGTCCTGGGTAGTGGTCTCCTGGATAGGGGTGTCCTGGTTAGGGGTGTCCTGGATAGGGGTGTCCTGGGTAGTGGTGTCGTGGGTAGGGGTGTCCTGTGTAGGGGTGTCCTGGGTAGGGGTGTCCTGGGTAGTGGTGTCGTGGGTAGGGGTGTCCTGTGTAGGGGTGTACTGGGTAGGGGTGTCCTGGGTAGGGGTGTCCTGGGTAGGGGTGTCCCGGGTAGGGGTGAACTGGGTAGGGGTGTCCTGGGTTGTGGTTTCGTGGCTCGGCTGTGACGGGGGCCTGTGGCTGCCCCGCTCGTCGCTGGGTGGCACACGCCTGCGTCGCCGCAACCGCACGAGACGGGGGCGCCGTCTCCCGATTGCCCCAGGTCTCTCCGTCTCCCTTGGTTGCCCTGGGGCATCCTGCGGGCGTCGCGTGCCAGAGGGTCCGGGTCTCTCCGTATCCCGTGGTCGCCCTGGGGCATCCGGCGGGCGTCGCGTGCCAGAGTGTCCGGGTCCCTCCGTATCCCGTGGTCACCCTGGGGCATCTTGCAGGCGGTCGGCATCTGCGGGGATGGATGCCTCGACGTTTCCTCCTGCGATACACAATGAAGCATGCATGGTTAGACACGCAGGCGGTGATCAGGTGATACGGGGGAGGGGGGATATGGGGGATATGGGCGAGGGGGGATATGGGGGAAGGGGGATATGGGGGATATGGGGGAGCGGGGATATGGGGGATATGGGGGAGGGGAGATATGGGGGATATGGGGGAGGGGAGATATGGGGGAGGGGGGATATGGGGAAGGGGATATGGGGGAAGGGGGTTGTGTGGGGGGGATATGGGGGAAGGGGTTGTGGGGGATATTTGGGCAGGAGGATATGGGGAGGGGGGATATGGGGGAGGGGGGATATGGGGGAAGGGGATATGGGGGAGGGGGGATATGGGGGAGGGGGGATATGGGGGAGGGGGGCATATGGGGGATATGGGGGAGGGGGGATATGGGGGATATGCGGGAGGGGGGATGTGGGGGATGGGGGATATGGGGGAAAGGGGATATGGGGACGGGCTGTCGGTGGCTCACTTGCTGGTGGGCCCCTGGCCTCTGCATTGGCAACCTCCAGGTCCTTAGGTCCGCCAGCCTGTTCCAGGGCCCTTTCCTCATGTACGGTGAGTTCCCTCTCATCAGCTGGGCCCCCTCCAGTCCACTCATGCTCCCTATTGTTGTGTGCGCGCTTTCCCTGTGGGGTGGGTGGCAGGGGTAAAGGGTAACAGTGTTAGACAGGTGTATGAATGCACGCCATTGGTTGCGCGTATAGTGCAGAGGTTAGTGTTAGGGTTGGTTTCACCTGGGGGTGTGCCGCACATCGGGCAGGGAGTTGGGGGGGGGGGGGCGGAGTCACCCTGGCTGCCTTGACGAGGTCGTTCACCTTCTTGTGGCACTGGGTGCCTGTCCGTGGTGTCAGGGCCACAGTGCTGACGGCCTCTGCCACCTCCCTCCACAGACACCGGCTGAGGCGTGGGGCGACCCTGCGGCCGTGTCCGGGGTACAGGGACTCCCTCTTCTCCTCCACTGCGTCCAGGAGCGCCTCGATGTCGCGGTCCTGGAACCTCGGGGCTGGGCGGCGGGTGGCCATCCTGTCGGCTCTTCCGGGGTGGGGGGCGCATCTTTTGAGCCGTCACGCCGTGCGGCATCAATGACGCCGCATGGCGTCACCGTCCACGTCGGGTGACGCCATCCCGAATGGCGTCACGCCGCTGCTAGCCCATTCGGGGCCGGAGACTTTCCGTTGTTTGGGGGGGGGGGCCCGACGCCGAAGTGATCCGCGCCATTTTTGGCGCCGGGTGCCGGATATCGCGTGAGGTTTAACACAGGAGCAGAATGCCTGTCCCATTTATTCCTGCCTGGCATCAATTTAAACCCCAGATTTTGGGAGACATATTGAGGTGCTCTCCACAGGCAGACGTTCCAAGATGGGGGCTGATGATGTCATTTGATCTTTGGTTGGAGCATTCTGGAATGATCTGAGAGCACAAATGGTGCTATAAATCATCCTCCTTGTTTCGATTTTCACAATGCTAAATTTCTGAAACCATCAACTGAAAAGGCGAGCAGCTGCAAAGCAACAATGACATTATGGCAATAAATAACTTGTCAGAAGACAAGCAAATTCCCCAACCATCAATGGTCAATGGGAGGAAGTTAACTGACGCTAATTGCTGTTGGTTTAAGTTATTTGTCTACCTGCGGAACGTATTATACTATTGATGCCAACCACAGCAATGAACTACTGCAACAGTCTTTTGGAATCTCTGATTAGAAGGCAGAACAGAAACCCCATGTTCTCTGTGTTAATTTGGGACCTCCTGAGAATTTACAAGTAGAATTTACATTCCAGCCTTGGGTGACTCTGTGTGGAGTTTGCACATTTTCCCCGTGTCTGTGTGGGTTTCTGCCAGATGTACCGGTTTCCTCCCATAGTCCAAAGGTTTGCAGGTTAGGTGGGGGTTACGGAGATAGAGCAGGGGGATGGGCCTAGGTACAGTGCTCTTTTGGAGAGTTGGTGCAGACTCGATGGGCCGAATGGCCTCCTTCTGAACTGTAGGGATTCTATGATTCAAATAATTTGGAAGAGAATACTGCAAACCCAGTTTAGGTTTTGCTTAATCCAAGGAAATGTGCTAATGGTGGGCCCAATTCATAAAATCGGGCACGTGATTTAACCACAACATTTCTAAGTGTCATTTTGGGTGAGTTTGGTAGGGTATTTCTCGCTGGCTTTTTGGGTGAGAGCCACACTGGTATTTACCGACATTTAGAGCGCGATCTAACTAAAAGCACAGTAAGAAGTCTTACAACAGCAGGTTAAAGTCCAACAGGTTTATTTCAAATCACTAGCTTTCGGAGCACAGCTCCTCCCTCAGGTGAATGAAGAGGTATCATACCTCTTCATTCACCTGAGGAAGGAGCAGTGCTCTGAAAGCTAGTGACATCGAAACAAACCTGTTGGACTTTAACCTGGTGTTGTAAGACTTCTTACTGTGCTCACCCCGGTCCAACGCTGGCATCTCCACATCATAACTATAAGAAGATGGAGGGCGCGATTTAACCAAGACGTTTCTAAGTGTGGTAGCAAGCGGAACGTGCCGCTAGCTTCCCGACGCTCAGCCTGGTGAGGGCATGGCTGCTATAAAATGTTAATTGGTCCACTTAACGAGGCCCACGGGCTCGCCAGCCCCCTGCTAACAAGGGAGAGCAGCATTTAAACCGCTTCTGCACAGCCAGCCCCACTCAGCTCACAGACATTCCACCGAGAAGGCCAGCCCCACGATTCGGGGATGCCGACCTGTGCAGATTGTTGGACACGGTAGAGACCAGATGGGATGCCCTGTTCCCCCGAGGGTCTTGGAGGGTCAGCCACAGGGCAGCCAGTGCAGCCGAGGAGGAAGCACCACCAGGAGGAACAGCATCCAATGCCTTAAGAAGATCAATGATCCCCACTGGGCCGCATGGGTAGATTGGCACCCACCCCTGACCCCACCATTCCCCGGGAATGTGCCTGGCACTTCCCCCGCCCAGCACAGTTCCATGCCCCAGCCCACCCATATCGAGCAGTGCTGCCCACGCCATGCCACCCCCATACCCTCCATACACCCCACCCCCCATCCTCCCCTTCTCCCCATCACCATGCCTGCCATCTACCCCACACCCCCATCTCCCCATCCCCCCATCACTCTATCCCCCCATATTATCTTCACCACATATACCCCATCTCCCCCCCCACCCAAGCCTCCCCCCGTACCCCCGTGATGAATGACACATGCAGCTCACGATTGCCCCTGTGTCCCCGCAGGAAAGGTAGGCCCACAACGGATGGGAGAAGGTCCAGACGGGCAGTGGGGTGCTGGACATCAGAGTCTTCACCCCAATGAACAAAGATAAGTGCAGCACAGGAACAGGCCCTTCGGCCCTCCAAGCCTGTGCCGACCATGCTGCCTTAACTAAAATCTTCTGCACTTCCGGGGTCCGCATCCCTCTATTCCCATCCTATTCATGTATTTGTCAAGATGCCCCTTAAACGTCACTATCGTCCATGCTTCCACCACCTCCTCCGGTAGCGAGTTCCAGGCACCCACTACCCTCTGTGTAAAAAACTTGCCTTGTACATCTACCCTAAACCTTGCCCCTCGCATCTTAAACCTATGCCCCCTAGTAATTGACCCCTCTACCCTGGGAAAAAGCCTCTGACTATCCACTCTGTCTATGGCCCTCAAAATTTTGCAGATCTCTATCAGGTCGCTCCTCAACCTCCGTCATTCCAGTGAGAACAAACCGAGTTTATTCAACCTCTCCTCATAGCTAATGCCCTCCATACCAGTCAACATCCTGGTAAATCTCTTCTGCACCCTCTCTAAAGCCTCCACATCCTTCTGGTAGTGTGGTGACCAGAATTGAACACTATACTCCAAGTGTGGCCTAACTAAGATTCTATACAGCTGCAACATGACTTGCCAATTCTTATACTCAATGCCCCGGCCAATGAAGGCAAGCATGCCGTATGCCTTCTTGACTACCTTCTCCACCTGTGTTGCCCCTTTCAATGACCTGTGGACCTGTACTCCTAGATCTCTTTGACTTTCAATACTCTTGGGGGTTCTACCATTCACTGTATATTCCCTACCTGCATTAGACCTTCCAAAATGCATTACCTCACATTTGTCCGGATTAAACTCCATCTGCCATCTCTCCGCCCAAGTCTCCAAACGATATTAATCCTGCTGTATCCTCTGACAGTCCTCATCGTTATCCGCAATTCAACCAACCTTTGTGTCATCTGCAAACTTACTAATCAGAGCAGTTACATTTTCCTCCAAGTCATTTACACATACTACGAACAGCAAAGGTCTCAGCACTGATCCCTGCAGAACACCACTAGTCACAGCCCTCCAATCAGAAAAGCACCCTTCCATTGCTACTCTCTGCCTTCTATGACCTAGCCAGTTCTGTATCCATCTTGCCAGCTCACCTGTGATCCTGTGTGACTTCATCTTATGTACCAGTCTGCCATGAGGGACCTTGTAAAAGGCCTTACTGAAGTCCATATAGACAACATCCACTGCCCTACCTGCATCAATCACCTTTGTGACCTCCTCGAAAAACCCCATCAAGTTAGTGAGACACGACCTCCCCTTCACATAACCATGCTGCGTCTCGCTAATACATCCATTTGCTTCCAAATGGGAGTAGATCCTGTCTCGAAGAATTCTCTCCAGTAATTTCCCTACCACTGACGTAAGGCTCACCGGCCTGTAGTTCCCTGGATTACCCTTGCTACTCTTCTTAAACAAAGAACAACATTGGCTATTCTCCAGTCCTCCGGGACATCACCTGAAGACAGTGAGGAACCAAAGATTTCTGTCAAGGTCTCAGCAATTTCCTCTCTTGCCTCCTTCGGTATTCTGGGGTAGATCCCATCAGGCCCTGGGGACTTATCTACCTTAATATTTTTCAAGTTGCCCAACACCTCATCTTTTTGGATCTCAATGTGACCCAGGCTATCTACACACCCTTCTCCAGACTCAACATCCACCAATTCCTTCTCTTTGGTGAATACTGATGCAAAGTATTCATTTAGTACCTCGCCCATTTCCCCTGGCTCCACACATAGATTCCCTCACCTGTCCTTCAGTGGGCCCACCGTTTCCCTGGCTTCCCTCTTGCTTTTTATGTACGTGTAAAAATCCTTCGGATTTTCCTTAACCCTATTTGCCAATGACTTTGACTGACCCCTTTTAGCCCTCCTGACTCCTTGCTACTTTCCTTATAGTCCACACAGGCTTCGTCTGTTCCCAGCCTTCTAGCTCTGACAAATGCCTCCTTTTACTTTTTGACGAGGCCTACAATATCTCTCGTTATCCAAGGTTCCTGAAATTTGCCGTATTTATCCTTCTTCCACACAGGAATATGCCAGTCCTGAATTCCTTTCAACTGACATTTGAAAGCCTCCCACATGTCAGATGTTGATTTACCCTCAAACATCCTCCCCCAATCTAGGTTCTTCAGTTCCTGCCTAATATTGTTATAATTAGCCTTCCCCCAATTTAGCGCATTCACCCTAGGACCACTCTTATCTTTGTCCACCAGCACTTTAAAACTTACTGAATTGTGGTCACTGACCCCGAAATGCTCCCCTACTGAAACTTCTACCACCTGGCCGGGCTCATTCCCCAATACCCGGTCCAGTATAGCCCCTTCCCTAGTTGGACGATCTACATATTGTTTTAAGAAGCCCTCCTGGATGCTCCTTACAAACTCAGCCCCGTCCAAGCCCCTAGCACTAAGTCAGTCCCAGTCAATATTGGGGAAGTTAAAGTCTCCCATCACAACAATCTTGTTGCTTTTACTCCTTTCCAAAATCTGTCTACCTATCTGCTCCTCTATCTCCCGCTGGCTGTTGGGTGGCCTTTAGTAAACCCCCAACATTGTGACCGCACCCTTCTTATTCCTGATCTCTACCCATATAGCCTCGCTGCCCTCTGAGGTGTCCTCCCGCAGTACAGCTGTGACATTCTCCCTAACCAGTAGCGCAACTCCTCCACCCCTTTTACATCCCCCTCTAACCCGCCTGAAACATCTAAATCCTGGTTTAGCTGCCGATCCTGTCCTTCCCTCAACCAGGTCTCTGCAATGGCAACAACATCATAGTTCCAAGTACTAATCCAAGCTCCAAGTTCATCTGCCTTAACTGTTATACTTCTTGCATTAAAACATATGCACTTCAGGCCACCAGTCCCGCTGTTTTCAGCAATATCTCCCTGTCTGCTCTTCCTCAGCCATACTGGCCCATATACCCCCTGAGAGGAACGGCCACTGGAAGTCGCGGGGGTGGCTGAGGATGATCTATCACTGACATTAAGGTTGGTGTACGAAGCAGAAGTGAGGATCCACCTGCCCCCACCCTTATAACCTGTCACATGTGAGTTGTTAATGTCATGCAGACTGACCCATCCCTCCCACTGACCACATGTCCATTCTCCTGCAGGATCCTCAGCTGACGGTTCCAGCCTGACTGGCGTGGAGCCTCTTGCCTCCCATGAGAAGAACTCTGAGGAATCACCGTATTTTCCGTACAGCAATCATTCCCACCCTCCACCGGCGCAGAGACACATACCTCAGTGGATGACAGTAGTGGACATTCTGGGGAACATTTTGATGAGCACCACACACCTGCTGATGCACATCAGGTTGAGGCAGGAATGCCCAGCTGGGCCCCAGTCAGATGCTGAGTCTCTGGGCCAGGTTGACCCGGAGCTGATGCAGACACAGCCGAGAGATTCAGAGGGGATGTCAGCAACACTCCAGCCAGGTCCTCAGCAGGTGCCCCTTATCCCCTGAGAGCCAACCGGCCACCCTGGGGTGGTCCTAGAAGAGGCCGGGGATGTCTGACTGCCCCAGGATGTAGCTGCCGTGCACACTCTCTGGGAAGTATGGGCATACGTGCATGATCTTCATGTGGTGGTCACACACGAGCTGGATGTTCAGGGAGTGGAACCCCTTCCTTTTGATATAGAGCACTCCCAGGTGACCTGGTAGTGCGAGGTGACATGGGTGCCATCTATTAGCTCCTGGATCTGGGGCATCCTGTCGATGGCAGAGAATCCGGATGCCCGGGCATCTTTTTGGGCCTGGCCAATGTCAAAGTTTATATAGTTGGCTGCCTGGGCAAATAGGGCATCATGAAGTCACGGATGCATTTGTGGGCTGGAGCTTGTGAGATGCCGCACAAGTCCTCGCTCGAGCCCTGGAATAATCCTGAGGCGTAAAAGTTCAGGGCTGTGGTGACCTCGATGGCCACTGGGAGCAGATATCCTCCTCCTCCACATGGTGCCAAGTCCGCAAGGACATGGCACAGGTGCTGCACCATCCCCTTGTTGAGGCAGAGCCTCCTGCGGCACACGCTGCCCGTCATCTGTTCGAAAGACGAGCGACGCTTATACACCTTGGGCCGTCGCTGACCTCCCTCTCTGGGTCCCTCTCTGGTCTGCTGGACAGCTGAGTCCTCAGGGTGTGGGGCGGGGCCCTGCACATGGGCCGCTGCCTCGAATCCCTGTTGACGCTGCTGCCACTGCCTCCTCTGGTCTCTGGCCACCTGGCCTGCCAGCAGAACCTCTAGGGCAGATTCCGCAGTGTTCAAGATATCGTCCAGTGCGTCTAATACCTGTAAGGAATTGGGAGAGGGTGTGAGACTGACAAACAGCAGTGTCTTCCTCCCTGGCACCCTCCAATCTCCCATTGCTCCCCCCCCCCTTCCCCCTCTCCTCACATCCCCTGCCACCCGATACGTCCCGCACATACACTGGGGCAGCAACCGCAGTGCCCGCTAGGCTGATTGCCCAGGAGCGATGATGGCTACGCACCTCCTCGGGTCCTCACTGCAGCACTTCGCCAGCTTCCCGTTTATAAAAAGGAGTGCTAATTAGTGCCCACGTGGCCACTTGCTGGGGAGGTCGTTGGTTCACGGGAAGTCATTAGATAGTCGTTTTCATTAATTGTATGGAGATTGGGCTTAAATGGTGATTATTAATTTCTCACCACGCTATGGCGGGATCCTGATTTCGCCAAAGGGAGTGGGCCGATGAGATCGCAAAGAGATCGGCGCCCAGCACGGTTCTTGATTTTGGCCTCTCCTGTTTTTAACGGCCTCATCGCACTCTTGCCTAAACGCAATGCGGTCATTAAATCGTGCCAAGAGTCCGCTCTGGTGGGATTAGCAGTTTTGTTCCTGGTGCTTGTAGCGCTATCTAACACCACTCTGCTTTCTTTCGTGCCCTGGCAGGAAATGAGCTACTCAGTTCATGAAGAAATCAGAAAGCAATTTTTAAATGTCTCTCTGATCTCTCAACACCCAATGGGACCCTCTCAACACCACACTCAGCACCCCACATCGCATGGGCAGGGCACCCCTGGGCCCAATCCCTGGCATGGGCAAAATACCAGCCTGGCACCCTGGCAGTTCCCCTGACAGCATGGCAGTGCCATCTGGGCACCCTGACAGTGCCAGATCCTGGCATCCAGGTGGCACCACCAAGGTTCCCAGGTTGCACTGCCAGGATACCAGGTTGACATTGCCATGGTGCCACCCTGCCCGGAGGCCAACCTCGCGGGGGCCTTTGATCATCTGGGAGACCCACTCCCCAGATACCGTTCCCCCTGGTTCCTGTTTGTGGGGAACAGGGGTCTCCTTGGCGAGGCCGGTAGATGTCGAGTGGCCAATCAATCTGGTGGCAGCATGGCTACGTGGGTTCTTAAACTCACTTAGCTGTGCTGGACTGTGTCCATCCAACAATGGCTGTCTAGCGAGATCTGGTTAGATCTTGTGAGACATAACAGATATCCGGAATCCCGGGGGAGGCCTCTCCTGTGATCCATCGGCTGCATCCCACCCTGATTCCGGCAGGACACGGCCAGTAGATCGCGCCCAGAGTCATTTCTTTGGGCTGTTAGATAACAGTGTGTTCCCAGCGCAACAAGCACCAGGAACGGTCCTGCTAATGCCGCCTAGAACCGAGTCTGGATGCGATTTAGTGGCCGCATTGCATTTAAGCAAGAGTGAGAGGGGGCCATTAGATAGAGAGAGTGGCCAAAATCGAGAATCGCGCCAGGCACACATCTCTTTGCGATCTAACCGGCCCGCTCCCTTTGGCAAAATCCCCTCTGTCTGTGCGGAGTCTGCACGTTCTCCCCGTGTCTGCTTGGGTTTCCTCCGGGTGCTCCTGTTTCCTCCCACAGTCCAAAAAGGTGCAGGTTAGGTGGATTGGCCATGCTAAATTGCCGTTAGTGTCCAAAAAGGTTAGGTGGGGTTATTGGGTTACGGGGATGGAGTTGAAGCGAGGGCTTAAGTGGATCGGTGCAGACTCGATGGGCCGAATGGCCTCCTTCTGCACTGTATGTTCTATGTTCTACCTCCCCTTTCTTGGGCATGGTTCCCTTAGGCCCTGGTCCTTGGCAGTGCCGCACTGGTACCCAGGCATCTGTGCACTGCCACCCAGGCACCCTGGCAGTGCCCCTGCCAGCCTGGAAGTGCCACCCAGGCACCTTGCCATATTTGAAGAAATACTCCCAGTTCATTCTGTTTTTATTTTAGCATCCACAGTATTTTGCTTTGTCCACAGTGAATTACATAGGTTGGGGAAAGCTGCACCGCCATTACAATGTTTGCACATATATATTTCCAATAGGGGCTGGTTTAGCACACTGGGCTAAATCGCTGGCTTTGAAAGCAGATCAAGGCAGGCCAGCAGCATGGTTCCATTCCCGTACCAGCCTCCCCGAACAGGCGCCGGAATGTGGCGACTAGGGGCTTTTCACAGTAACTTCATTGAAGCCTACTCGTGACAATAAGCAATTTTCATTTCAACTGATCTGCTGTTACACGTTTGCCAAGTCAGAAGTGTTAATCAACCCCCAAAAAAGAAACTGACAGAGGTGGGGATATTTGTCTATCTATTGGAGATATCTGAGGACCAATTAGAAAACACTTATTTTGACATTCATAGCAGCTTCTCAGAGAAATTGCAAACTATTGATACCAGACCTAAGATGCTCCACACTAAAGTAGCGTTTTCATGCTGATTTTCTTCCTCTCCCACAAGTGCTGGCAGAGGCTAATAAGCCAAACCCAACATTCTAACTCCCAGTTGCGAACATACAAAAATTAATGAACAGGATATGACCATTGAACTTACACCATACAGTCATGAGGCAACCTGACACCATGACCTCGCCACCCCACAACAGCCAGTGTCTATCCACCCTGAAAGTTGGAAAAAAGAAAAAAAAGAAAACCCCAGACTTATTCAGGAAATACAAAAGCTGGAAAATTCCACTTGGATGGATATCAACCAGGCGACCACAGTAACCAGGAGACACACAACCGAATATCTTACCTGCGTTGTATGTTGTGATAGCAGCCGGAGATAAGAATCCATTTAATTCTCTTTTGCATGCTTGCAGGAAAGTCACACTCGCAGAATGAGTCAGCAACCTCAGGCGAACCAATCTCTGTGAAAAGAAACAGTAAGAAGTTTTACAACACCAGGTTAAAGTCCAACAGGTTTGTTTCGATGTCACTAGCTTTCTGAGCGCTGCACCTTCCCCAGGAGACCTGAGAAAGGAGCAGCGCTCCGAAAGCTAGTGACGTCGAAACAAACCTGTTGGACTTTAACCTGGTGTTGTAAAACTTCTTACTGTGCTCACCCCAGTCCAACGCCGGCATCTCCACATCATGTGAAAAGAAAGGTTTACTGATATCGAGCCAAGCTTTATGCTGATGTTAACATGGGCGAAATTCTCCCCCAACGGCGCGATGCCCGCCGACTGGCGCCAAAAACGGCGCCAATCAGACGGGCATCGCGCCGGCCCAAAGGTGCGGAATGCTTCGCGTCTTTGGGGGCCGAGCCCCAACATTGAGGGGCAAGGCCGACGCCGGAGGGATTTCCGCCCCGCCAGCTGGCGGAAATGGCGTTTGTTGCCCCGCCAGCTGGCGCGGAAATGCGGCGCATGCGCGGGAGCGTCAGCGGCCGCCGACAGTTTCCCGCGCATGCGCAGTGGGGAGAATCTCTTCTGCCTCCGCAATGGTGGAGGTCGTGGCGGAGGCGGAAGGGAAAGAGTGCCCCCACGGCACAGGCCCGCCGGCGGATCGGTGGGCCCCGATCGCGGGCCAGGCCACCGTGGGGGCACCCCCCGGGGCCAGATCGCCCCGCGCCCCCCCCCAGGACCCCGGAGCCCGCCCATGCCGCCTGGTCCCGCCGGTAAATACCAGGTTTGATTTACGCCGGCGGGACAGGCAATTTCTGGGCGGAGAATTGAGCGGGGGGTCCCGCCAACCGGCGCGGCCCCATTCCCGCCCACGCCCAATCTCCGGTACCGGAGACTTCGGCGGGGGCAGGGGCGGGGGGTCGGAGAATGACGCCCCTTATCTGCGTTTCCTTGATCCTCACTAAACTATTGGATTTAAATATCTGTGTGGGCCCATAACAATACTTTCAATAGTTTAAGGAGCTCAATCAAATCTTCTTGAAGCCTGCATGTTTCTAGAATAAAGAGATGCAGCTCTTCAAGTGTATTGAACTAAATGCCTTTAAACTGAATTCAAATAAATGGCTCCCATTGCTTTGAGCACTCAGAGATTAACTTTATCAAGATTTGCAGCGCAATATGTTTTGAGGTCCCTTAATTGACCCAGGACTTCTGTATTTTTGCATTATGATACAGTTTTAAAGTTTGGCAAACAGCATGTCCAAACATTTCTGCCATGTGCCCAACCAGTGGCCCAGGTGCACAGTGTGTGGAAAACTGTGCTAGTTTTAAAAAGGTTTGTACTCAAACTTCTCTCAAACCTACTTGTATATTGCCAAATGTAAAATGTTCCTTGAACTATTGAATTTGGTTTAGTTGATCATTTTGTTTGAAGAATTTACATTTTACAAAAATATTTGTTATACTTAAGGGTGGTAACCTGTTACAGGATTGAGGGGGGTTAAAGCCTTGTGATATGGATTTGGCTTTCTATGAAATAACAGAAGCTGCTTTCTACACTGCTGAGGCAGCAGGTGTAGGCGATAGGTAAGTGAAAAAGCTGTGATTTTTCATTGTTTCTGCTTTGCTTGCTCTTTAGCATCCAGGCAGGGATGAGTGATGGGGGGCCTCTGATTTGAGGGTCTCTGATTTGGGGATCTAATAGGGATATGATGGGGGTCTTAAAGGGGCCTCTGATTGGGATCAGATGGGGGTTCTGATATCGGGGTCTGTTAGGGGGGGTCTCTGATATGGGAGTCTGATGGGGTATTCAAAATCGTGAGAGGTCTGGACAGACTAGAGGGCAAAACTGTTCCTATTGGTGGAGGAATCAAGATCTAGAGGACACAGATTTAAGGGAATTGGCAAAGAAGCAATGGTGACATGAGGAAAATCTTTTTCACATAGCGGGGGGTGGTTCACGTCTGGAATGCACTTCCTGAGAGTCTGGTGGAGGAAGGTTCAACTGAGGCATTCAAGAGGTAATTAGAACGTTATCAGAAAAGGAAAAATGTGCTGGGTTACAGGGAGAAGGTGGGAATGGCACTGGGTGAATTGCTCCTTCAGGAAAGCAGCACAGACATGATGGGTCTAATAGTCTCCTTTTGTGCGGATACCATTCTTTGATTCTATTCCATGTGATAAACTATTGCAATCTAATGGAAACACTGGACCCGCTTGAATAGCCTCCTTGCACCCGACTCGGTGATGCGACAAGGCTGTTAAATTTCGCAAGAGGCTTCTCATGAGATTTGCAATGCTCAGAATGCCTCACAAGATGTAACGAGATCTCATGAGACGTCGCAAACTGGATCTCGTCCTCACTGGGCAAGGTCCAGATTAACATTAGGCTCATTTAAATATGTCTAAGCCCAATTCTCTCGAGGCCCAGGATCTAACTCCTGCGCCTGGAAGATCTGGCCATGGCGTCGTTTAGTACTGGTCCACATAAACGTGGAGCATGCATAATGGCAGCTGGGGAGGGGGGTTCTCCCAGGCCATCGAGTGGTCAGGTTCTAAGCAAGATGGTACCCTGGCACCCATGCTGGAACCTGGGTCCTTAGCACAGCCAACTGGACACTCTGGCAGCGCCACCCTGGCACTGCCAGTGTTTCCGAGTGGCACTACCAGGGTTCCAGGCTAGCACTGAAACTTGCCTGGGTGCCAGGATTGCCAATGCCAGGGATCAGGCACGTGGGCGCCCTGCCCTTAAGACATGGGGTGAGGGGGGGGCTCAAGGACCGAGGTAAGTTGGGGCAGTGGGGGTTCCGGAGGTTGCGGTAGGGTGTCCGAGGGGGTCGAGAAATTGGGGTGGCATTTAAAAATGGCGCCACGATCTCTTCTTGCAGGAAATGAGGTAAGTGTGGCCTCGGCCGGTCGTTCCCAACTGAGGCCAGAGAAAACGGCAGGTACGTGTCCAAAATGGGACTCTGTTTTTTTGCGCATTATATCGTGCCCAGTCTCTCTCCAATTGGCACCTTGCACAAACATTTCAAGAGTTCATGTGAGATGCAAAGTACATTTAACAATGTTTCACAAGAAACGTACGAATCAAATCCAAATTTTCCACTTTAGCTAACAAGGGGCTGGATTCTACGATCCACGACGGCGAAATCGCATTTGGCGAGGGGGCGGAGAATCCCCGATGATACCAAAATCGGAGGCGGCGCTGCTTTCGCGATGCTCCGCCCCCTGAAATGCGGCGAACTCTAGGAGCCGTATCCATTGCCTGAGGCCCACCACGCAATGCTCCGTCCTTAACTGACCGAGTTCCCGACGGCGTGGGACACGTGTGGTCTCAGTCCAGTGCCGCCACAGTCACGGGAGGGCCGGTCCGGGGGAGGGGGGTGTTTATTTGGGGCTGGGGGCACTGTGGGGGGGCGGTCCTGGCCCACGAGCGTGTAAAGGGGGGGACTATTTTTATGGTCCGGTCCATGGGCTGCGTCTGCCATGAAGCACGGCGCAGCCGCTGCAGGTCGCTGTGCGCCTGCACAGCCACGGACCCGGCAATGCTCCGGGCCATATCGGCAGCTAGAATTGGGAGCTCTACGCTGCCTGGCTGCTAGCCCCTCCTCGGAGTAGGGAATCGGTGGCCGTTTTGCGGCAGTTTTCCTGGTGTAAAACACCACCGTTTTCAAGCTGGCATGGATAGTTAGTCTCCCAAACAGAGAATTCAGCCCAAGGTCTTTCATATTCCACTCTCTGACATCGGTTTCTCTTTCCCTTGAAATTTACATCTTCAGTAAAATAGACACTGGAGAAGTTTTTACAAATTGGTGGCCCTGACAAAAACAGCTGAACCTTAACTCTGAAAAATAGATGGTTTGAGATTGGGTCAGGGGCTAAAGATTTTGGAACAGGAACTGAACCCCCCTCAAACCTGTCTACTTCCAATTATAGCAGAGGCAGGGTGAGAGGAGGTCAGGTAACATGCCTGGGAGAAATGAGTTGGCCATTTAGATATTAGAATGAGGTTGCATGCTTTTATTTTAATAGACAGGAGTGATTAAATTGATTGCCATCAAAAGCAGGTGGAGAATCACGATGTGAAATTAATTTGTGATTGTTGACCACAATGCAGGTAGCATATCAACTTGGTGCGGCCTGTTTTTTTAATTACTTTATCAGAGGTACAAAGCCAGAGCTCAGAGTGTAGACAAGGGCGAACCCCTAATCCAGCTCCTTGCCTGCTTCAAAAAACAATTTTGCAATGTGTTGCTGATTGGATGGACTTCTTAACAAGAAGTCAATATCGTGAATGGAAACACCAGTTAGAATCAGCATGCATTATTTAAAGACGGTCTGCATCTGCATCACTTAAAGGTGTCATGATATCCACATCAGCATATCATGGTGCAATCACACACACACTGATGGACAGGTAGTTGGACCAACCAACACACACACAACATCGCAGCCAATCACCAGTGAGAGCACACGCACTATAAACCAGGGAACACCACAGTTCCCGCTCATTCTACCAGGAGATAGCTCAGAGCACAGAGCTCACAGCGTGCCACTCAGACATAGACCATGTGCTGAGTGCCTCAACAAGATAGTGATAGGGCTGAGTCCACAGGTTAGCTGGTGAAGCACGAACCTCAGCCAGCAGTTAGTAGTTGTCATTGTTTAAGACAATAAAACAGAGTTGTACCATCTACAGCCGTGTTGGATCACTTGTGCATCGGAACACCCAACATGGCAAAAGGGAGGCGGGTTATGTCTGAGGTAAGTGCTGAATCCAACCTGGAAGACATTGATTAAGAGAGAGTAGGATTCCAAGGTTTCTGGACACTGTACTGAAGGACGTGGTAGTAGTGATCTAAAAGAAGAGAGATGCTTTGCATCTGAACAAAGTCAGGAGGCATACCAGATACACACTTAGAAAGCTGTGCGAAGGATAGCTGTAGATGTGAAGGCCAAGTATCAAGCCCTAAGGACCTAGGTGCAGTGTTGCAACAAATTCAATGACCTCACATGAGTGGTCAAGGTCAGTGACATAGGAACATATTCTTCCCCACTTTTACAAGACTCCTCAACGACTCCCCCTCGGACTGATCAGTTCCCTATAAGAACACTGGCCGGGATTCTCTGAGACTCCGCTCCGAAATCACGCTCGGCGTGGGAGCGGAGAATGGGGCATCGGTCCTGCCATCGGGTCCGGCGCCTTCCTGCGATTCTCTGGCGGCTGGAGAATCGCCGTCAGTCGCGCGCGCAGTCAACGCGCCGTCGGTCGGGGGCCGTTGAAAGAGGCCCTCGCGGCGATTCTCCACGGACGATCGGCCGAGTTCCCGTTGGCGTGGTTCACGAATGGTTCCACCCGGCGGGAGCTTGGAGTCGCGGTTGTTGTGGCCGTCCTGGTGGGGGGGGACAGGGGATCTGTCACCGGGGGGGGGGGGGCTTCCACGAAGGCCAGGCTTGTGATCGGGGACACCGATCGGCGGGCACGCGCATGCGCGAACCCGTGGCCGGAAGTGCAGGGCTCCGTATCGGCCAGCCCCTTAAAAATGGAGAATCACTCCGGACTTTTTAGAAAAAAGCCCGGAGTGATTCTCGCCCATTTTCACGCGGGTGTGAAAATAGCCCCATTATTGGAGAATCCCGCCCACTATTCACGACGCCATATGCTGCTCTTGCTCATGTATTTGCTTTGTTTAGCCCCTTGTTCTGCACAGTAACCAATCACTGTTTGTCAGTGTACCATTTGTCAATGTTCTCTGTTGATTATTCTTTTTGTCTTCTATGTACGTACTGTGTACGTTCCCTCGGCCGCAGAAAAATACTTTTCACTGTACTTCGGTACATGTGACAATAAATCAAATCAATCAATCAATCAAATGGCATATCCCACTGACTGTACCATGTGCCTCAGACTGCTAATTTCACCATTGCAATTTTACCAGCAATCTCTATCAATCATGACATTAGCAGTCTGAGGCACATGGTACAGTCAGTGGGATATGCCATTTGATTGATTGATTGATTTGATTTATTGCAGATAGGCGCTTCTGTGGCCGCGAAAAGGACTCCAGGATGGTAGTTTACCTTGATAGTGCTGAAGATTTTCAGAGAATACAACATGGTATAGATAGGCTGCAAAATTGGGCATAGAAATGGCAGATGGAATTTAACCCAGACAAATGAGGGGTGATGCATTTTGGCAGATCCATTTCAGGTGGGAGCTATAAAATAAGTGCCAGAACCATCAGGAGCATAGTCACAGAGAGATCTGGGGGTGCAGGTCCACAGATCCTTAAAAGTGGCAGCACAGGTGGAAATGGTGGTAAAGAAAGCATACGGCATGCTTGCCTTCATAGGACGAGGTATCGAGTAGAAAAGCTCAAAAATTATGTTAGAGTTATATAGAACGTTGGTTAGGCCACATTTGGAATACTGTGCCCAATTTTGGTCACTGCATTACCTGAAGGACGTGGAGGCTTTGGAGAAAGCACAGAAAAAGTTTACCAGAATGTTGCCTCATATGAGGGTATTAGCTATGATGAGAGATTGAATAAACTGGGATTGTTCTCCCTAGAGAGACGAAGGTTGAGGGGCGACCTGATAGAAGTTTATAAAATTATTAGGGGTAGAGATAGGGTGAACAGTTTGAGGCTTTTTCCCAGGGCGGAAATGACAATTACAAGGGGGCACAAGTTCAATGTGAGGGGGGAAAGGTTCAATGGAGATGTGTAGGGGAAGTTTTTTACAGAGGGTGGTGTCTCAAACTGGCTTTCTCCTTTTCATCAGCTCACAGCAAAACAGCCAGGCACTTTTAAACTGCTCTCAGCAAAACCAACCAGTCACTTTTTAAACTGCAAAACCCTACTGCAATGACACCATGCCTGGTCACCCTGCAGCCATATCTCCGTAATTCCGACTATATCATACCCGTTACCTCTATTTGCACGATTAGTTCATCCGCTGTATTGCATTTGGATCTGGCCCTTGGTTTGTCTCCCTCTCACTTTTCTTATTCCCCTTTCTGTCTTTTGTTTTTGTCCTGTTTCCTCCTCTTCTGACTCCTTGCATAGGTTCCTACCCCCTGCCATTTTAGTTTATACCCTCGCCAACTACTCTAGCAAATACTCCCCCTCGGACATCAGTCCCGGTTCTGCCCAAGAGTAACTCGTCCAGTTTCTACTGGTCCCACCTTCCCAGAACCAATCCCAATGCCTCCGGAAACTGAAACCCTCCCCCTCACAGTATTCAGGCACGTATTTATCCGATATAGCCTGCTATTTCTACTATGGCTATCACGTAGCACTGGTAGTAATCCTGAGATCAATATCTTTGAGGTCTGACTTCTCAACTTTTTTCCTAACTCCCTATATTCTGCTTTTAGGACCTCATCCCTTTGTTAACCTATGTTGTTGGAACCGATGTGTACCACGACCATTGGCTGTTCACCCTCCTCCTCCAGAATGCCCTAGAACTGCACTGAGAGACCTTGACCCAAGCACCACGGAGGCAACATACCATCCTGAAGTTTTGTTTGCGGCCACAGAAACGCCTATCTATTCCCCTTTAATAATAATGATGATGTGGAGATGCCGGCGTTGGACTGGGGTGAGCCCAGTAAGAGTCTTACAACACCAGGTTAAAGCCCAACAGGTTTGTTTCGAAACACTAGCTTTCGGAGCGCAGCTCCTTCATCAGGTGAATGAAGAGGTAGGTTCCACAAACACATATAAAGAGAAATTCAATGATGCAAAATTATACTTTGAATTTGAAACTTTGCAGGAAATTAAATCTTTACAGGTCCAGACTGGAGAGAGGAATAATCACAGATTAAAGAGGTGTGAATTGTCTCCAACCAGGACAGTTGTAGGATTTTGCAAACCCAGGCCGGATGGTGGGGGGTGAATATAATGAGACACGAATACAAGGTCCCGGTTGAGGCTGTAATCATGCGTGCGGAACTTGGCTATCAGTTTCTGCTCGGCGATTCTGTATTGTCGCACGTCCTGAAGGCCGCCTTGGAGAACGCTTATCCGAAGATCAGAGGCTGAATGCCCTTGCTGCTGAAGTGTTACCCTGACTGGATGGGAACATTCCTGCCAGGCGATCATCGCGCGATGTCCGTTCATCCGTTGTCGCAGCGACTGTATGGTCTCACCAATGTACCACGCCTCAGGACATCCTTTCTTGCAGCGTATGAGGTAGACAATGTTGGCCGAGTCGCACGAGTATATACCGCGTACCTGGTGGGTGGTGTTCTCACGTGTAATGGTGGTATCCATGTTGATGATGCATGGGTCTTGATTTTGCTGGATGAACAATATTCTGTAGCAACACAAACATTTTACAGCCAACTGAGCTGAGACATGTTGTGACCTTTAGGTCCCCTGGTGTCTGGTTCGGTATTAAAAACAATTGGAATCTTTCTACAGATGAATTCCATGTTTAATAATCCACATCAAACGCTTCCATGGCACACATTTTTCCCATCATTTTTGCATCCAGGCTCTTAGGCCGGGGATTTTCCGACCCCCTGCCGGGTTGGAGAATCCCCGGGGGGGAGGCGCGAATCCCACCCAGCTGCCCCAATGCCGGCTGCCCTATTCTCCGACGCCATTTTTTGTGGCCGGTAGGATTCCCGCTACGCCGGTCGGGGATCGTTGACAGCGGCGGCCCCCAGCGATTCTGCCGTCCCCGATGGGCCGAGTGGTCGTTCAGTTTTGGCCGGTCCCGCCGGCGTGAATTACTCACCTCCTGCACGGCGGGACCTGGCAGGTAAGTTTGCGGGGGGCGGTCCTGGGGGGGGGTGGGGCGCGGGGATCCGACCCCGAGTGGGCCCCACGATGGCCTGGCCCGCGATTGGAGCCTACTGATCCTGCGGGCAGGCTGGTTCCGTGAGGGCTTTCTTTCCTCCATGCTGGGCCCCTGCAGGGCTCCGCCATATTGCCCAGGGGCCGGCGCAGAGAAGAGAACCCCCCGCATGCGCGGAAATACGCCAGATGGTCTGCACATGTGCGAGATCATGCCAGCCGTTCCGTGCATGCGCGAACTCACGCCGGCCCTTCGCCACCAGCTGGAGTGGCACCAACCACTCCGGCATCAAACCAGCCCCCGGAAACAGGAGAATTCCTCACTTTCGGGGGCTGTTGACACCAGAGTGGTTGGCGCCAGTTTTCCCGCCGGCGTGGGGACATAATCCCCAGAAGGGAGAATCCTGCCCCTAGTCTCTACACTTCCTCCCTTCCAAATGTGTTGGAAAGTATGGCACGTGTGGTGAACCACGTATTGCTACTTATATATTTACCGTTATTTGTTATTCGTCCGATTGTTATCCACCACTGTATATATGTTCACTGTTGTTCTTATTCACTGTTACTTACTGTTGTTGCGTTGATGCTTCTGTTGGCTCCGCCTTTGGCTCCACTCCTCGGGGGAAGTATATAATTGGCAGACCTGTGGCCAGCTCTCAGTGTGGGAGCAGCAGCAGGCTGGCATACTTCTTCGCTTATTAAAACCACTGTTCTCTTCTACAACTCAACTCGTGTGAATTGATGATCCATCAGCACGAACAATCCCTTGAACAAACAACTCGGAATTTTTGCCTGAGTACATTTTGACCTTTCGCCCGAGTAGCGGCCCACATAAAGTCGGATAACTTTGAAATCCTCGTTCACTGCAGCCTGTGTAACACAGTCCCTACAGCCCAGACCCCATTCACTTCGACGCAAGCAAGACTTCCCCGACTGTCAGTCTTCTTAGTCACAGCTTCTGTCTAAAAATGTTGTCAAACCTTCACATCGATGGCAGTGTTTCACCTGACATCTGTGTGCGCTCAGGTCCTCTCCTGAGAATCTTCCTTTGCTCCCGATGCCGTCCCCCAATTAATTGATGAAAATCTTCTTTCCAGTGATTTTTCTGCCTCTAATCTTGTCGCTGCTTTTCTCTCATGTTATATTTTATTGTTGCCGCAAAGAGAAAAAATGTGGAGGTGCCCACCCTCTGGATTCTTGTAAAAGCACTGTGAGAGGTTTATTAAGGGATTTGCTCATACAATGATGGTGATCTGCTCAAAGTCTGAGTAGACACTCTGCCAACGTCTGTGATGCAGAACCAGCAAGAATGTATTCCCAGATACCTAACACTGACCACAGAGGAGGCAGTGGCATAGTGGTATTAGCACCGGGCTAGTAGTCCAGAGACCTAGGGTAATGCTCTGGGGACCTTGGTTCGAATCCCACTAGAATTCAATAAAAATCTGAAAGTAAAAGCCTAATGATGACCATGAAACCATTGTCAATTGTCGTAAAAAACAATCTGGGTCACTAATGTCCTTGGGGAAGGAAATCTGTTGTCCTTACCTGATCAGGCCTACATGTGACTCCAGACCCACAGCAATGTTGTTGACTCTCAGGGATGGGCAATAAATGCTGGCCCAGCCAGTGACACCCACATCCCATGAACAAATAAAGTAAAAAAAAGGAGATTGAGGAATGATAAGAAGACAGTGATGAAGCAATCACACACTCGCAACCACCAGCTCATACAGACACGGCACATCATTTAGTGGATAGCATAGAGGTGAGATTTGCACGTGGTAAGACGCTGGGCACGAATGAGTGAACAGGGTAATACAGGTGCCAGCTTGACAGAGGGTAAGGATATAGAACATACAGTGCAGAAGGAGGCCATTCGGCCCATCGAGTCTGCACTGTCCCACTTAAGCCCTCACTTCCACCCTATCCCAATAACCCCATCTAACCTTTTTGGACACTAAGGGCAATTTAGCATAGCCAATCCACCTAACCTGCATGTCTTTGGACTGTGGGAGGAAACCGGAGCACCCGGAGGAAAACCACGCAGACAGGGGGAGAATATGCAGACTCCGCACAAACAGTGACCCAACGGGGAATCGAACCTGGGACCCTGGCGCTGTGAAGCCACAGTGCTAGCCACTCGTGCTACCGTGCTGCCCTAAATACATGACATAGAACATAGAACGATACAGCGCAGTACAGGCCCTTCGGCCCACGATGTTGCACCGAAACAAAAGCCATCTAACCTACACTATGCCATTATCATCCATATGTTTATCCAATAAACTTTTAAATGCCCTCAATGTTGGCGAGTTCACTACTGTAGCAGGTAGGGCATTCCACGGCCTCACTACTCTTTGCGTAAAGAACCTACCTCTGACCTCTGTCCTATATCTATTACCCCTCAGTTTAAAGTTATGTCCCCTCGTGCCAGCCATTTCCATCCGCGGGAGAAGGCTCTCACTGTCCACCCTATCCAACCCCCTGATCATTTTGTATGCCTCTATTAAGTCTCCTCTTAACCTTCTTCTCTCCAACGAAAACAACCTCAAGTCCATCAGCCTTTCCTCATAAGATTTTCCCTCCATACCAGGCAACATCCTGGTAAATCTCCTCTGCACCCGCTCCAAAGCCTCCACGTCCTTCCTGTAATGCGGTGACCAGAACTGTACGCAATACTCCAAATGCGGCCGTACCAGAGTTCTGTACAGCTGCAACATGACCTCCTGACTCCGGAACTCAATCCCTCTACCAATAAAGGCCAACACTCCATAGGCCTTCTTCACAACCCTATCAACCTGGGTGGCAACTTTCAGGGATCTATGTATATGGACACCTAGATCCCTCTGCTCATCCACACTTTCAAGAACTTTACCATTAGCCAAATATTCCGCATTCCTGTTATTCCTTCCAAAGTGAATCACCTCACACTTCTCTACATTAAACTCCATTTGCCACCTCTCAGCCCAGCTCTGCAGCTTATCTATATCCCTCTGTAACCTGCTACATCCTTCCACACTATCGACAACACCACCGACTTTAGTATCGTCTGCAAATTTACTCACCCACCCTTCTGCGCCTTCTTCTAGGTCATTGATAAAAATGACAAACAGCAACGGCCCCAGAACAGATCCTTGTGGTACTCCACTTGTGACTAAACTCCATTCTGAACATTTCCCATCAACCACCACCCTCTGTCTTCTTTCAGCTAGCCAATTTCTGATCCACATCTCTAAATCACCCTCAATCCCCAGCCTCCGTATTTTCTGCAATAGCCTACCGTGGGGAACCTTATCAAACGCTTTGCTGAAATCCATATACACCACATCTACTGCTCTACCCTCGTCTACCTGTTCAGTCACCTTCTCAAAGAACTTGATAAGGTTTGTGAGGCATGACCTACCCTTCACAAAGCCATGCTGACTATCCCTGATCATATTATTCCTATCTAGATGATTATAAATCTTGTCTCTTATAATCCCCTCCAAGACTTTACCCACTACAGACGTGAGGCTCACCGGTCTATAGTTGCCGGGGTTGTCTCTGCTCCCCTTTTTGAACAAAGGGACCACATTTGCTGTCCTCCAGTCCTGTGGCACTATTCCTGTAGCCAATGATGACATAAAAATCAAAGCCAAAGGTCCAGCAATCTCTTCCCTGGCCTCCCAGAGAATCCTAGGATAAATCCCATCAGGACCCGGGGACTTATCTATTTTCAGCCTGTCCAGAATTGCCAACACCTCTTCCCTACATACATGAGTTCAACTGCAGAGGTATCAGGTGAGCACTTTGACAAAGCAGTCTCCAGAAAAATCTGATGGCTATGCACAACAAAAAAGTTTCCTGCATTGGCAAGCCTGAAAGAAAGCTGCAGTCATTGGCAGGGAGCATGGATGAGTCTGGCATGAACTCAGCTCAGGTCTTTGCAGTGGTAATCCGCACTTTGCAACAAGGAAGCGGTGATCAATTCTATTAGCACATTTGTGGTCCTGACCATACTACAGCATCTGATGATCAACGTCTCACCCTCCATTGCAGCACTAGCAGCTTCCACCAAAATCTGGATGCCAGAATGGAAGTTCAGACTAATGTCACACAAGCTCAGCTTGCTGCCAGGGAAGCTCAGACTACTAGGATTGCTGAGGCACTCTCCTGGGGTTGTGACAGTGGCTCAGTGGAACACAAACCTACTATCCTCTCTCAGGATGACAGAATTTGTCTTCACACTGCCAATTGCCAATGCCCTGTCAGCCCGCCAGCCCAGACTGCTGTCAGCTGTGCCAAGGTAGTGCAATCTATAACAAGGCCCAAAGATGCTCCAGGTCATAATTCCAGTTCATCTACAGCCTCTCAGTGAAAGTCAACCCCACCAATCATACTGCAGCCACTGGGGTAGCACTGCTTAGTAGCTCGCGGACAGGTAAAGGCTCACAGAATTAGGCAATAACGAAATTCACAATGGTGATTAGCTGGCTTTTGAATGTAATGTGCCATGCTTTGTTTTCTAAATTTGTTTTGGAATATTTAATTTGTGTTAGCTATTATTTTTGAATTTTGCTCAGTTATAGGGGAATGTAAGATGTGGGACTGTTAGTGAATGAGGAATTGGAGTTCTGGCTCCTGGTTAAGCAATTGAATGAGTTCTTTATGGGCAGTCTGGGTCGAAGGGGACAGTCTAACTGATGCACTATCAATTACGACGAGCCGAGAGTAGAGAGTAATCGAGGCTTTATTACACAGAGATGTGTGGCATCCTACAGCTGCTGCCAAAATGGCTGCAGTTCGGAGAGCCCACACATTTATACCCCGCCTACTGGGCGGAGCCAGCAGGCAGGGATCTAACACCGTACCTTTAGTACAGGGGCCTTACCGTAATACCCTTGTATGCAGTGCAGTATATACAATATAATACAACAGTGGTGACTACCACATTCACCCCCTGTTAAAATGAGTCCAGCGGGGGTGGTGGAAAACTATTTACATACAGGTTGTCATTAAAATTTCAGAAAAGGTTACAAATTTAGACGGTCGGGCGCCTTGATCCGTCGCTGAGAGCACCACAGTGCTGGTGGCGAGTCAGGCGTCGGCTCAGTTGTCGGTGATTCCGGGAGCGTGTTGACATCCTCTTCATCCCCGGGTGGGACCAAGGGGAGGACGGATTGTCCTGGAGCGGGGACTGTGGCGGGGTGTGCTGGGGGAAGGGAGGGTGGCGTCGGGGCAGAGGGGGGGCGGGTGCGGGGGACCCAGCTGGTGCCAGGTCCCTGAGGGAGACTGTCTTGGCGGCTGTCGGGGTATGCTACGTAGGCATACTGCGGGTATGCGTGGAGTAGCTGTACCCTCTCAACCAACGGTGCTTGCGGAGGAGAACGGGCCCTGGGGCTGCCAGCCACGTTGGGAGTGAAACCCCGGAGGTGGACTTCCTGGGGAAGGCAAAGAGACGTACATGGGGGGTTTTGTTAGTCGCCGTGCACAGGAGCGACCGAATGGAGTGAAGTGCGTTGGGGAGGACCTCATGCCAGCGGGAGGCCGGGAGATTTCTGGACCGTAGGGCCAGCTGGACGGCCTTCCAGACCATCCCATTCTCCCGCTCCGCCTGCCCGATTCCCCGGGAGTTGTAGCTGGTCGTCCTGCTCGAGGCAATGCCCCTGTTGAGCAGGTACTGGCACAGCTCATCACTCATAAATGAGGATCCCCGGTCGCTGTGAACGTAGGCGGGGAAACAGAACAGAGCGAAGATGGTGTTGAGGGCTTTGATGACGGTGGCAGATGTCATATCGGGGCATGGGGTGGCGAAGGGGAATCTGGAATATTAGTCGACCACATTGAGAAAATACGTGTTGTGGTCGGTGGAGGGGAGGGGGCCTTTGAAGTCCATGCTGAGGCGTTCAAAGGGGCGGGAGGCCTTCACCAGGCGTGCACAGTCTGGCCAGTAGAAGTGCGGTTTACACTCCGCGCAGACCTGGCAGTCTCTGGTGACAGGCCTGACTTCCTCGATGGAGTAGGGCAGATTGCGGGCTTTAATGAAGTGATAAAAGCGGGTGACCCCTGGGTGACAGAGATCATCATGCAGGGTCCGGAGTCAGTCCACTTGTGCACTGGCACATGTACCTCGGGACAGGGCATCGGGGGGCTTGTTGAGCTTACCGGGGCGATATAAAATCTCGTAATTAAAGGTGGAGAGCTTGATCCTCCACCGCAAGATCTTATCATTTTTGATCTTACCCCGCTGTGTGTTGTTAAACATGAAGGCAACCGACCGTTGGTCTGTGAGGAGAGTGAATCTCCTGCCGGCCAGGTAATGCTCCAATGTCGCACAGCTTCAACAATAGCCTGGGCCTCCTTTTCGATGGAGGAGTGCCGAATTTCGGAGTCATGGAGGGTGCGGGAAAAGAATGCCTCGGGCCTGCCTGCCTGGTTGAGGGTGGTGGCCAGAGTGACGTCTGATGCATCGCTCTCGACTTGGAAGGTGATGTGTTGGGTGCTCTGGATCCGTGGAACACATACAGGCCACCAACACTTAAAATAGTGCAACACTATTTTATTAAGTTAGAAACTGTTGAACATACTTTCACTGTGGGTTAACACGATGTTAGATTAAACTAAAGACCTATGCCTGTCCTAACCAGTCTATGCACTCAGCACATGGTGAAGATCTGTGTTGTAAGCTGTAAGCTCTGTCCTTCTGAGAGGCTTCATCCCAAATGAGTGGGAAAACTGATGCCCTCCGTCTTTATAGTGAGTGTGCTCTAACTGGTGATTGGCTGCGGTGTTGTGTGTGTTGATTGGTCTTGCTGTGTGTCCATCAGTGTGTGTGTCGGCACCATGATATACTGGTGTATATTATGACATCCCCCTTTTATAAAAAATATGTGTGTGGCAATAAATAATGTATGGTGAGAATGTTCCTAACTACGTGTGGGGTGCGAAGACATATTTACAGGACTATGTACATGAGAACTAAGCTATTTACATGGGAAGGTGCCTCGTGCAGAGAAGCAGTATGTAACAAGAGTAACGAGATCAACACCATATATATAAACCAGGGAAACGATCAAACAAAGCAACAAAACAATTCAGAGAGTCCATAAATTCGAAAAGTTCATAAATTTAATCTCTGAGGTGGGTGACGAATTTTGGTTGGCCGTAAGGGTGGCACACCACTCATCGTCAGGATCGATGCTGTATACAGATAGAGGCTGGATTCTTTGCTTTGGGGACACCCTGTTTTTTGTAATGATACCGACTTGAAAAGGCGCCTTCGGGTCCTCGGTGTCAATATCGGGTAGCAGGTCCGAATCGGGCTCGGTGACCCTGGGTTGAATGGCGGACTGCGAGGCTGGCTGGTGCGACGAGAGTTGGCAGGCTGAGCTGATCTGCATAAAGCAGCAGAGTGGCCAAGTTTGCCACAGCGCAGGCATCGTCGGGATTTGGCAGGACATTGCCGCTTTAAATGGATGGAGCGACAGTTGCCACACGCTGTAGCGTCAGTACGTTCGCTGCGCCACTACGCATGCGCGGTGCGGCCGTATGTGGTGCGCGCCTGCACAGTACGTTCGTCGATGTCGTCGCCCCTTCGTTCGGTGCGCAGAAGCGCGGGAGTCCGCGAAAAGCGTGCGAAATGGCCGCCCTCATCCAGGCTGAGGCCCTGGAGTTGCTTGATTGCTTGGACCCGTTCTGCCTCGTGGGGACCTTGCAGCGCCGTTTGGATGTGGGAATACCGACTAGTGCCGTGTTCATGTAGCACGCAGGTCTCGATGGCAATCGCTAGGGTGAGCTGCTTTACCTTGTGGAGCTGCTGGCGTAGGGGGTCCGACTGAACACCGAAAACGATCTGGTCGCGTATCATGGAGTTGGAGGTGGGCCCATAATTACAGGACTGCGCAAGGATGCGGAGGTGGGTGAGAAAGGACTGGAAAGGTTCATCCTTACCCTGCAAACGCTATTGTAATACATAGCGCTCGAAACTTTCATTCACCTCGATGTCGCAGTGACTGTCAAACTTGAGGAGGACCGTCTTGAATTTTGATTTATCTTCACCATCAGCAAAGGTGAGAGAATTAAAAATGTGGATGGCATGTTCCCCGACCGTGGATAGGAAGAGAGCGATCTTCCTGGTGTCCGTGGCATCTTCCCGGTCTGTGGCTTCAAGGTAGAGCTGGAAGCGTTGTTTGAATATCTTCCAGTTGGCCCCTAGGTTACCGGTGATGCGGAGCGGCGGCGGCAGGTGGACGCTGTCCATTTTGCAGGGTGACTGTATGCTGGTGGAAGGCAGATCACTTGCAGGTAGGTCTAAGAAGTTCTAACATCCCTCAACTACTGGTACCATGATGTGTTGGGTTCTCTGGATCCGTGGAACACATACAGGCCACCAACACTTAAAATAGTACAACACTATTTTATTGAGCTAGAAACTGTTGAACATACTTTCACTGTGGGTTAACAAGTTGTTAGATTAAACTAAAGACCTATGCCTGTCCTAACCAGTCTATGCACTCAGCACATGGTGAAGATCTGTGCTGTAAGCTGTAAGCTCTGTCCTTCTGAGAGGCTGCATCCCGAATGAGCGGGAAAACTGATGCCCTCTGTCTTTATAGTGAGTGTGCTCTAACTGGTGATTGGCTGCGGTGTTGTGTGTGTTGATTGGTCTTGCTGTGTGTCCATCAGCGTGTGTGTCTGCACCATGATATACTATAAGACCATAAGACCATAAGACATAGGAGCGGAAGTAAGGCCATTCGGCCCATCGAGTCCACTCCACCATTCAATTATGGCTGATTTCAACTCCATTTACCCGCTCTCTCTCCATAGCCTTTAATTCCTCGAGAAATCAAGAATTTATCAACTTCTGTCTTAAAGACACTCAGCGTCCTGGCCTCCACCGCCCTCTGTGGCAATGAATTCCACAGACCCACCACTCTCTGGCTGAAGAAATTTCTCCTCATCTCTGTTCTAAAGTGACTCCCTTTTATTCTAAGGCTGTGCCCCCGGGTCCTAGTCTCCTCTGCTAATGGAAACAACTTCCCTACATCCACCCTATCTAAGCCATTCATTATCTTGTAAGTTTCTATTAGATCTCCCCTCAGCCTCCAAAACTCCAATGAATATAATCCCAGGATCCTCAGACGGTCATCGTATGTTAGGCCTACCATTCCTGGGATCATCCGTGTGAAGCTCCGCTGGACCCGCTCCAGTGCCAGTATGTCCTTCCTGAGGTGTGGGGCCCAAAATTGCTCACAGTATTCTAAATGGGGCCTAACTAATGCTTTATAAAGCTTCAGAAGTACATCCCTGCTTTTGTATTCCAAGCCTCTTGAGATGAATGACAACAGTGCATTTGCTTTCTTAATTACGGACTCAACCTGCAAGTTTGCCTTTAGAGGCCGCATACAGTAAGGGGTGGTAGGGGCCCACCAAATTTTAAGGTTATACTCTGGAGGTTGCACTGGAAGTCCAGGCCGAGTAGCAAGGCAGCGCAGAGGTCGGGGAGGACGTAGAGCCGGAAGCCGCTGAACTCTACGCCCTGGATGGTGAGGGTGGCGATGCAGTACCCCCGGATCCCCACGGAGTGGAATCCGGAGGCCAGGGTGATTCTTTAGTTAATGGGGTGTACCGCGATGGAGCAGCGCCTTACCGTATCAGGATGGATGAAGCTCCCAGTGCTCTTGGATTCCAGAAGGCAGGATATCTCATGCCCGTTGACCTTCACCTTTGTCGACGCGGTCGCGAGGTTGTGCGGTGGGGACTGGTCGATCATGATGGAGGCGAGACGTGGCTGGTCGTCGGAGGTTGCAGGCGATGAGCGGCCCGATGAGGTGCCCGACGAGCAGGGGTCCTGAGGCGGGGAAGATGGCGATGCCCACTGGCCGCACGTGTCCTGAGGCAGGCAAGATGGCGGCGCCCTCGGGCCGCACGTGTCCTGGGGCAGGCAAGATGGCGGCGCCCTCGGGCCGCACGTGTCCTGAGGCAGGCAAGATGGCGGCGCCCTCGGGCCGCACGTGTCCTGGGGCAGGCAAGATGGCTTCGCCCATTGGTTGTGAGACAAGCAAGATGGCAGCACCCACGGGCCGCACGTGTTGTGAGGGGAGCATGATGGCGGCGCCCACGGGCCGTATGTAGTCTGAGGCGAGGAAGATGGTGGCGCCCACTGGCCGCATGCGGGGGGTGCAGGGACAATAGCGGTGATTGAGCGGGCCTGACATACTGCAGCGAAATGTCCATTCTTGCCACAGGCCCTGCAGAGCACGCTCCGTGCCGGGCAGCGCTGCCGGGGGTGTTTTGTCTGTCCGCAGAAGTAGCACTTGGGTCCCCCGGGGTTGGTTAGCTGCTGCGCGGCGCAGGCGTGGGGTTGGCTGGGGGCGGTCGCTGATGGGGTTGCCGCTGGCGGGGTCCATGATGCCCAGGAGGGGTGGGCCGTGTGGTCGGGGGCAAACGCCTGTACGTTGCGTGAGGCGACTGTGAGCGCGAGCGCTAGTTTCTTGGTCGCCGCGAGGTCAAGCATAGCCCCTTCTAAGAGGCGCTGGCGGATGTAGGCCGACCCGATACCCGTAATGAACGCGTCTCTCATTAGCAGGTTAGAATGTTCAGCAGCTGAAACGGCCTGGCAATCACAGTCTCTCACCAGGGCGAGCAGGGCACGCCAGAAATCTTCCACAGACTCACCGGAAAGTTGGTGCAGTGTGGACAAGAGGTGCCTGGTGTAGATCCTGTTGGTCTGCTGAGCATAGTTCTCCTTCAGTAGCACCATGGCCTCTGCGTAGGTCGGCGCGTCCTGGATGAGGGGAAAGACATTGGAGCTCAGCCGCGTGTACAGAATCTGGAGCTTCTGTGCTTCTGGGATTGGGTCTGTTGCTGATCCGTTGTATGCTTCAAAGCAAGCTAGCCAATATGCAAAGTCCTTTTTGGTGCTGTCTGCTTGAGGATGCAGCTGCAGGGAATCCGGCTTGATGCGGAGATCCATCTTTGTAAAATCTCTGTGTAATAAATTGATGCACTATCAATTACGACAAGACAAGAGTAGAGAGTAATCGAGGCTTTATTAAGCAGACATGTGTGGCCTCCTACAGTTGCTGCCAAAATGGCTGCAGTTCAGAGAGCACTCACATTTATACTCCGCCTACTGGGCGGAGCCAGCAGGCAGGGATCTACCCCCGTACCTGTAGTACAGGGGCCTTACCGTAATACCCTCATATGCAGTGCAGGATATACCATATAATACAACAGTGGTGACTACCACACTAGCTTCCCCTTTCTTTCCCCCTCTTCCTCCTCCACCTTTTCCTCCCCCTTCCTCATGTTACTGTTTATCAGCTGTTCGCTGTACACCTGGTGAAAGGGCTGTTCCTTATGCTGGCAATGATGTGCTGTTTGCGGTAGACAATGATGGTTCTTCTCGCCTGCTCTGCTGAATACTCCAAGGCTGCTGCAGTGCAATCTGGGTAGTGGACACATTATTTAAGTACTGCAATGGCTTTCTAAAACCCATTTTGTGTGACAGCCTGACTTTCATTGTGAGCATACTGATCATATATGCATGGATTGTGCACCAGAGGCAGCAGCCTTGTGGTCAGTGAATAGCCCTTGTCACTACCTGCCTTCTAGTTTATCATGGCAGCTCAAATGTGAATGGCACAGGAGGCTAGCACGAATGAAGGCATTGTGACTGCTGCCAGGATAGCGCTCACTGACCAGCATGATTAGCTGCCTGTGCACCCAGACACTTATCACATTATTCCTCGCTGAGGTTCAGTTTAAATCTTTTTTTAGGCAGCATGGTGGCACAGTGGTTAGCACTGCTGCTTCACAGCGCCAGCAACACGGGTTCGATTCCGACCTTGGGTGACTGTCTGTGTGGAGTTTGCCCATTTCCCCCGTATCTGCATGGGTTTCCTCCCACAGTCCAAAAATGTGCCGGTTACGTGAACTGGCCATGCTAAACTTCTCATTAGTGTTCAAACGTTAGGTGGGGTTGCGGGGATGAGATGGGGGAGTGGGCCTGGGTGGAGTGCTCCTAAAAAAAGAAAAGAGAAAAGCGGTTAGATCATTTTTCTCTATGAACCTTAGTGGATCTGGCTTTGCTCCCTCCTCCTCGTACCTTTTCCACCAGCTTCCCTCGATGTTGCCATGGTGCTGATGGGACAGGTAAAAAGAAATACAAAAGTCTAGAGGAAGTGTGATCAGCAGGATCTTAATAGCTACTGACAACTCCTTTTGGCCTTGCACTGTGAATCCTTTTGTCATTTAATCTCTCCCATCCTCCATTTTATCACAGACCTTCCCTTTTTTTTCCCACCGACCCGCCTTTCACTTGCTCAAAATCCATTATAGCTTTAATCTTTTTTGTCTGACTCGCTGAGTATTTCTGGCATTTTCTGTTTTAGTTTCAGATTTTGAACATCAGCACTATCATTGTATCATTGTATCATTGAAGCAGAGTCTGCTCTCTTTGCACATTATTAATGATTTCCAAGTCAACACAAAGTGAACCATTAATTAAAGAGAAATGAGCAGGAGTGCACGTGTAGAAGTTGTTATTTCTGTGCCACTGTACAGTACCACCATTGGCTCCGTCAAGCTGCTTTTTGAAGGAATCCATTGGAAGATAATTAATCATAAATTGGAGTGCAAGTACTTTTTGCCAGAACTACTGCCTTTCTTGATTTATATTAAGAATCAGGACTAGGACATGCAAGGCACAATTTACTGTGACGTAAAAGTTGGAAATGTTGTGAATTGTGAGGGGGATAAGACATCAAGGAAGCACAGACAGGCTGGTAGACTGGGCAAGCATGGCAGATGCAATTTAATTGAGAGGAATGGGAAGAGATTCATTTTGATAGGAAGAGCGAGCGGAGGCAATACAAATTAAAGGGTATAATTCTAAACAGGAGCAGAGGCAGCTGGGAATATAAGTATACAAAACTTGAAGGTGGAAGGGATGGTTGAGAAAGTGATTAATAAGGCATATGGAATCTTAGGCATTAAGTACAAAAGCAAGGAGGTTATGGTGAACCTTTATGAAACACTGGCATGGTCTCAACTGGAGCAAGTTCCAGGGATGGGGGACTTCATTTACGTGGAGAGATTGGAGTAACTGGAGTTGTTTTTTTTTAGAGAAGGTTGAGAGTAGATTTGAGAGAGGTGTTCAAAATCACGCGATAGGGAGAAACTGTTTCCACTGGTGGAATTTAAAGTGACTGGTAAAAGAATCAACGGTAACATGAGGAAAAATCTTTTTCTGCAGCGAGTGGCTAGGATGTGGAATGTGCTGTCTTAGAGTGTGGTTCATCGCAGACTTTCAAAAGGGAATTGGACAATTATGTGAACAGAAAAAAAAATGCTGGGCGGTGGAGTGGAAAGAGCACAGCTTCTCCTGCAAAGAGCTGGCATGATATCAACAGGCCATAGAACCTCTTGTAACCATTGTTCTGCAGGTTACTTGTAGCACTGGAGAAACTGACACATTGCTCTGAATAAAATTTGTTATTCTCCTATCCCTTTAGTCCCACTGATCAACCCAAAGACAAAGCTTTGCTGTGAAGAACAAAGGTAAGATTTTTAATTTCCCCACTAATGAACATGGAGGGGTATCAAGATTTTATAATTAATCGTAACATCAGAAAAGGGCTGAATCTTTATATTTTAGTGAGAAGCTCAGGTTGAAGGGCAAGGCCTTAGTCTAAGATGCCAAGATTGAAAGAAATAACTGAGAATTTGAATTAAATCAGATAGCAGTGACGAGATGAAGTCAAGCTTGACTTTTAAAAGCCCGAAAGCCATAGGTGATGAGAAGGATGATGAGCCTATTAGAGGAGACTGTTTGAAACTCTGGGAAAGAATCAAATATAGATGATTACTTTGTTGCAAAAGCATGAACAGTCAAAGGGGGTAAAAGGAAAATTTGAGACACAGGAGAGAAGGAAGAGATAGTTTTAAAAGTGTTTAGTCACCATCCTAAACCAGAAGTGACAGAGAGGCGGCAGTGGTAACCCCAGCTGATCAAGTTGCTTTTCTAAGCCAGCAAGAAAAGTTGCTTGGGGTGCTGGTGCCTTCATCAGTTGAACAAAGAAGCTGTTTCAAGCTCAAACAAAGGGAGTTTTATTTGTGATCAACCGAGAGTGGAAGATATGAAGAATGTTAGCAAATACAAACTGCAATCATCAATAAATGGATAGGATTGGGTGATGAGTGAAGGGGACGTCTTTCGTATGAAAAATGATCAGAGAAAGAGGATAATTCCTGAGTTAATGGAAAAGAAATCACTGGATGAATCTTAACTGTCACTAATAGAGTAACATGAAAGTATTTAGCAGCAGCTTTCATAATTTTGCAAAGGGCGATATGATGGTAATTATATAGGAAAGAGATGTACACTTTAAGCGATAAGTTAAACAAAAACTATTTCCCAGAAGCAGAGATATAGTGGAAAAGAGAGAGAGAAGTGACAGTGGAAAACAAGGTAAATTAAACAAAACACTTTCATTTGAGCCTTTAATACAGCAAAGTGTCCCAAGGCCCTTGAACGGGGCAGGGACAGACAAGAACAGGAATGGCAGGGTGTTTAGAGATATATATCTTGAGGATAATTGAAAGAAAACTGGTGTCAAAACCCGCACGAGACTTACAAGGTAGCAATGATTAAACTCCCTGAGAGCCTCACCTGTAAAAGGGATCGGGGAACCCTAAACCATGTATATAAAACATAGAACATAGAACATACAGTGCAGAAGGAGGCTATTCGGCCCACCGAGTCTGCACCGACCCACTTAAGCCCTCACTTCCACCCTATCTCCTTAACCCAATATGCCTTCCTCACCTTTTTGGTCACTAAGGGCAATTTATCATGGCCAAGCCACCTAACCTGCATGTCTTTGGACTGTGGGAGGAAACCGGAGCACCCGGAGGAAACTCACGCAGACACGGAGAGAACGTGCAGACTCCTCACAGGCAGTGACCCAGCAGGGAATCGAACCTGGGACCCTGGCGCTGTGAAGCCACAGTGCTAGCTACTTGTGCTACCATGTTGCCCACGGTATAGTTATCTTCTGTATAAAGTCGGCCAGTTTGAGTACGGATGGAAGAGACCCATCTGTTATCTTTCCTGCTGTAGTTAACAATAGTTAATGTAATAAAACTTTAATTTATTTTAACAATTCGGTGTGGACTCCTTCTTGGTCTACAAAAATTAGGAATAAAGGTCTTGTAGTTGAGAGCAGAAAATCTGATTGACCTGATAAAAATAAAACATGGTATCATGATCGTTGAACAGAATGAAACAGCAGAGGGAAGTTCTTTAGCAGGATTGCAGTGATTAGACGATGTGATAACTGGGTGAAGATTTCTTACTGACAATGTACCACATTTGGAGATTCCTTTGCTCAGCGCAATTGTGCATGAATATACTGTGTCACAGGCTTCTTTGTATCATGTGTTATGTGAAAATAATAGCCCTCTTTAGGCTGAAAATGCTACTGTGAATTCAATTTTAATGCAAATGAGGCAGCTGCCTATTTGGGATTCATGATCATATTTCCCACTGCGTTTATGCTGGAGTCAGGCAAAAGAACATGGACAAGATACAATTTCTTTGCATAAGCAACAGGTAACGTTAAAATAATGATCAGCGAAAAGAAGAAAGTGGATTAAATGAAAACACTACAGTAGAATAATCAGCAGATGCATACTAAAGAAAAATACATCAAATTAACAAAATCCCTTGAAGCAGATGATATCTCACAGGTACATTATCAAACCCTGTGCAATTATCACTTACATCCTATGAATGGGCTGGTCAGATTGCTCAGGAACAAAGTAATTACAATAAAGGTCTTCATGACATATTTTGCTTTTATCAAGTGTTTAAAAAAAAATTGATAAAGAACTAGGAAAGAGATATAAATGTGGCTTTGATGATTTACTTCTTTCCTCTGCGGTTTGCTTCCAGGGCAGTGAGTATTATTTTGTATATTGTCCTATGGTTTCTGGGTTAAAAATGGATTTACTCTGAATATTCCCTTTAAATGTACTTTAATTGGGTGGGAGGTTCCATGGAACCTGTCACATGTTTCACGGAGGTGACCTGCTATCGGCCAGTGGCGAGGTCTTCTGGTCACGCTGTTATCATCGGGGTTTCCCGTTGAATGCACCCCTCACCCCTGTGGCGGGGGTGCACCATTGGTGGAACCGGAAGATCCGTCGGCATGAACGGCTTGACAATTCCAGCTAATATTTTCACTCATTGCGGTATGCCGTGGACCAATTGTTACAAGATGTGAAAAGAAAATCCAGAGGGTAGAAACTGTAATATCCCGCGCGGGATCTAAGGGGTGGGAATGCTTGTCTTCCCCATGCTCCTTGCGGAGTACGAGCTCCCCCGCTAGGGGTGGAATATCTCAATTACTCAGCGTATATAAGGTTGGCTTGTGAGTGCCAACCCAGAAGGTATGGGCCTGCCAGGGAGTGTATATATATTGTTTGTAAATAAAACTTTGTTCTTATTTTTACTCGGTGTGGACTCCCCATGTCCTTATTCAAGAAACTTGATCAAAATGGCTGGAGTAGGCAAAGTCACCATCGTCCCAGATGACCATAGGTTGCTTTCCCCTTTGAGGGGGAGAGCTGACTGGTGGTGGTTTGACCTGAGGATCACCACACCTCAGGCGAGGGGCAAGGTTGAGAAGGCGGGGCCTTCATGAATAATCTCAGTCGGTACGGGAACTGAACCCGCGCTGCTGTCCTCGCTCGGCAACACGAGCTAGCTGTCGAGCCAAGTGAGCTAAACCGGTCTCCCTTGGTTCCCCAGATGGAGTAAAAGGAAATTCTGTAACAAAGGGTGAGATTATTCGGGTAAACCCACCACCAGGATCGTTCGGTCCGGCTGAACGTCAATGGACCTTTGGCTGGGCCACCGCATCCCTATGGGCCAGAAATCCCAGCAAACAACTTTCTCCCAGGCCTGTCTCTCTCCCATCCTGGACACACACTAACGGTAGCAATAATTTGCATAATCAAACTTTCATGTGTGTTGGAAAATAAAGCAATTAACTCTGCCATTGATTTTATTAATATTCAAATCTTTCATTGTGTCAGTATCTGAGCAGGAACGAATAAAATGTAAATTTTGCAAAATGGGTGAACGCTCTCCTTAAGCCTTTGAGTTGGTGATTGTTGTAGAATAATGGATTCAAATCTTACTTCATCTGCGGAAAGTAAGCACATAAATACCTCTGAAATAGGTCATATGGCCCATCGAGCCTGCTCCACCGTCCACCTTCTACCTCAACTCCACTCTGCCCTACGAGTGCAAAAATCTATTAACCTTCATCTTGAAAATACTCCAGAATGGACATCCTTTGTGGTAAATAGTTCCTAAGAATCACAACCATCTGAGTGAAAAAACCTTTCTCCATCTCGGTCATAAATACTGACCCCAAGTGCTTCTAAAAATTGTGAAACCGGCATCGTGGCTGATGAGGGAGAGAGAAGAGGTAGAACACAGAGAGGCACAAGCGTGTGCTGCCGGGCCAGACACTGGCCTGGCATGAGGCCTCGTGTGTACCGGCAGCGCCTGTCATTCGAGGACCTGCCAGACCGGGCATGCCGTTGAAGACTGGCTGAGCAGGGGACAGTCCGACGTATCTGCCAGATCATGGCACATCTGGCACTGCAGCGTTATGGAGGAGGATATCTGCTCCCGGTGGCCAACAAGGTGATTGTCGCCCTGAACTTTTACGCCACCGGGCCCTTCGAGGTGCTGAGTGGGGACCTGTCCGGGTCTCACAGAGCTCTGTGCACAGATGCATCCGCACTTTCACGTAGGTCCTAAATGCCCAGCTGGCACAATACATCCACTTCAATGTGGACCGAGCCCACCAGGATGCCCAGGCAGCAGGGTTCGCTGCCATCGCCGACATGCCCCGGGTACAGGGGGTGATCGACGGGATGCATGTCCCCCGACCAGCACCTGCAGATGATAGGCCGCTCTACACAAACCGAAAGGGGTTCCACTCGGTGAACGTGCAGCTCATATGTGACCATCAGATGAGCATCATGCACGTCTGTGGCCGATAGCCGCGCAGTGTGCACAACGCCCTCCTGGCACACTCGACGATTCCTGACATGTTCGGGACGCCCACCACCGGCTGGGGGGTTGGTTCCTGGGCAACAGGGGTTATCCACTGTGGTCATGGCTGTAAATGCCTATCCGGAGGCCAAGACCGACGACGAGACCCACTACAATGATGCACATGCATCAACCAGGAGTATGATCGAGCGGTGCTTCAGCCTCCTGAAGATGCGGTTCCGGTGCCTGGTCTGCTCTGGAGGGGCCCTCCAGTGTGATGCTGAGAGGGTCGCCCGCATCATGGCAGCCTGCTGCAACCTCCACAATGTCACGCAGCAGAGGGGAGGCGGGCTGGAGGAGGAGGATGAAGCCCAGGCCTCCTCCAACGAGGAGGATGCAGGAGAGGATGAGGATGGGCAGGACATGGGGCCCAGGCAGACACGGGAGGCCACACGATGTGTGCGCCAGAGTCAACACGCTAGGGTGCTCTGATCGCCTCGGGGCGACTAGAGGGGAGGGAACTGGCCAGGGGCACGGACGCTGTGTGCCACCACCACACAGCACCCCCCCCCCTCTGGTCCTCGGCCACCACCATGCCTGCAACTCCCTCCGTTATACATACCTGCTGCACTACAGGGTGTGGGCATCACCATCTGGGATTGTGCCACATCACCCATTGATTGTGGCGCCACCTTCTGGGTCTGTATCCCATCAGCCAGTGACTGCGCCACCTCCCTCTGGGACTGGGCCACCTTCCCCTGTGTCTGCGCCACATCTATATAATTGCCATGTGACTTCCTTACTCTTGTACTCTAAACGCTTTGCAATAAAGTCGAACATTCTGGGCGGAACCTTCCCAAAATTGGACAGAGTGCTGGGTCAGGCAAGAAAAGCTGTGTGAAATTCCCCGGCTTCACAGCTGCCTTTTCTCACCTGATTAAGCAGCATTCAAAGTGCTGCCATGGATCACACGGCCAACCGGGGGGGCCGGGGCCTAAACGCGCCGGCAACGCCGGGATTCTGAGATCAGGGATTCCGTTTACGGTCTCAAAGTTACATTAAAGGCCCCTCTGGTAGTCCAGGAGGAGTCCAGAAAGGAAAGTCAAAAAAAGTATATTTCCAAACCTTGGTTCAGGAAATGTAGAAACAAGCAACAGTCCAAGTTCCAATCAGGACTATTCTCAGACCTCGGCTCCTCTCTGGGACGGATTTTATCCTGTGGAATTAAGGAGCCCTCTGATGGGCCTACACCACTCAGTGGGGGAGCTTACACTCCATGAAGCTCACGGGGAGATTAATCAGGTCATCCCCATGGGTCACGTGGGGGTTATAACATCCCTCCCCACCGTCCAAGCGTCCATATATCCCTCTGAAGTAGGAAATGTAGGATGATGTCTTCTCCTCTTTGCCTGCAGCTGCACCTCCTGTGGCTGCAGGGCCAGGCGTAGCATGTTGGGGATTGTCGCTTCCACGATGGCCACCTTGGGTTACCGTTGGCAACTGAACCTTGGCAAAGTCGCCGAAAGAAATCCCCGGTGCCTGGGTCTTCATTTCGGAATCCGAGTCCACCACTTCTCGCATCTCAGTGTTGGGGCGCCCAGGGAAACACCCACAGGCCCCCATGTGCTGGGCTGACATGGCTGGAAGACGGTTCCACTGGTGGGTGCGTCCTAACACTGTCTCCCTGCTCCTGAGGCAATCACGGTGCTGCCGCACTGTCCGTTTGTGAGTCATTACTTAGTACGAGACTTATCCGGTCTGTTGGACCACTGACCCTGGAATCCAACGTGATCCATCCCCAAGGTTTCGGACATACAAAACGTCCTTCGGTCGGAAATTCCTGGTCTGCATCCAACTGCCGCGACTTTGCCTCTGAAGGTCCTGACCACGTGGCAGTCTCCCGCCAAAAATGGGGAAAACGAGGCTGTTGGATGCAGTGGTGCGGCTGGTGGAAGGTTCTGATGCTCCTGGCATGTGGTCCACTGTTGGGCCAGCCATTAGATCTCCCCATCTAGGCTTAGCCACCACATATAGCTCGGGCCAACATCTTCATTTAAAACACCCCTGGGTGTCCATTATGCAGGTCCTGGAGTAAGGCTGTCTGCCCAGGCTTGAGATCACATGGGCCCTTCACAGGAGGATGCTGTCTTCCTCACTAAAATCTCTCATCTTGCTGTCAAAGGCCTGCAGTTCTTTGGGCAGCTTCCCTTGCTGGCCCCCGTGCAATGTGCTGTGTATTTTTGCCAATAATGAGTTCTTTTGCGTCCAGTTGCATATCTGATTGGCAGTGACCGGCAAGGTGTCCATAAAGTTCAGCATTGAACCGACCTCATCAGCATTTGGTGGGGATGGGGGGAGGATAGTTGGTAATGGGAGCCGGCTCAGCGCGTCCTCATTAGCAATTGTGTGCCTGGGTAATGTTTGAATACGTAATTGTACGCCACTAGCAATTGGGCCCATCGCTGTATCCGGCAGATGCTGCGGGGGATCGCCTTGACTTCTTTAAAAGGTCCCTACAATGGCTTGTGGCCCACCACAATGGTGAATTGATGCCGATATACATATTGATAAAATTTCTGCACTGCAAGACGACGGCCAACCCTTCTTTTTCGATTTGGTCGTAATTGCGTTCCACTGCAGCCAAGGTCTGTGGTGCGTATGGTATTGGCCTCTCCCTTCCGTCCTCCATATGATCAGATAACACTGCCCTGATGTCATCACAAAAAGGGGCTTGGAAGGATGTAACGGGTCAACAACCCAACAACATTAACTGCAGCATTACCCTGGCGAAGGCTTCATCCTAAGGCGTTCTCCACGCCCTTCTTGGTGCTTCTTCAGCAATGCGTGTAGCGGTGCGAGGGTGATCGTCCCTGTGGGTTTTTTGGAGGTTATCACAACCCCCCTAACCCACACCCCCACCCCAGGGGGATAAGGACCCCCTCCACCCAAGGAGATTGAGACCCAACCCTCCAAGGAGATCGGGACCTGCCACCAAAGAGATTGTGACCCCCCCCCCCCCTCCGAAAGTGGATCAGGACTCCACGGTGGACAAGTGGAACTCTCCTCAACCCCACACGCAGAAGGGAAACCACCCCCCACCATGATGAAGGCAGTACTGGGGAGGGGCGGTCAAGGAACAAAGTGGAGTAGTTAAAGACCGTCCTGGGCAATAGTTATCAGGCTGTCAAAAGAGGAGTCAGATGCTGTCCTGGGGCTGTGGCCATGCTGTCGAGGAATATTGAAGAGACTGTCCTGGGGCAGTGTGGATCATGTTAAAGGGCTCTGCATGTGTTATTCCCAGTCTTGGATGAGGGGAAGGTCTCTCTGGGCAGTGGCAGTTGTGCACAGTATGGTATGCAAGGCGTGGTCAGTCACTGAAGGAATTGGGTCTTGGGGGTTAGAGACATGGTACTGTGAGTCAGGTGGTGCAGTCAGTCAGATAATGCATTTGCATCCTATAAGTCAGGAGCTGAAAGTCAAGGGAGTGGGGTATTGAATGGTCTCATGGAGGGGGGTCCTGGAAAGTCAGGGTGTACGTGGCCTCAAGCAGGGGGGGTAAAATCAACAAAGGGCATGGGGACAGCAACATTAAAGGGTTCAGAGGGGAGAACAGGAATATTTTAATGGGCAATGGTGGGTCAGCGGTAATGGCGAGGCTCGATAGTGATAGGAGAAAGGGGAATTAGGAGATGGTGAAGATGGAGGACGGTGGTAGGGACTTGATATGAGTAAGAATGTTAGTCGCATGATTTTCGACTTTACCTTCAATGGCACAATTCGAAGCTAGAAGAAATTGGTTGGGTAGGGAAGAGTTCAGCAGAGCACCTCTTGGCCCAATAATATCTTGTTCAAACCATGGAGAGCATGGCTCAGCTGAGTGCTGGATTCAAGGGTCCCATTTAATGAGTTTGGTCCCTTTTCTAATGGTGCTCATTCAGGCGACAATCATTAAGATTAGGTGCTGTGCTGCATCTGGCCTTAATTGGCACCTAATCCTTACAAAGGCAGTGAAAATGGATGCAGTCTCCAAGAATAAGTGAATCCAAGAATCTGCTGTGTAAAGACAGTATGGGCCCTACAAGCCTCCATCTTCTTGGTGCATTGGTCATGGCATTCAAGGCATCGTGCCTGCAGTCAGGATGAGTGAAAGACATTGCCACGGATGCCTTTGCTTGTTTAGGGATGTGGTAGCTCGTATTTGCTACGTTGTCCATGAGGAACTGACATCACACAGACTTGGAGGAAGGTTACTGCTGCACTGAACTTTTCCCCAGCAAATCCTTCTAGGTCTCCGCTGGGGAACTCGGCTGAATCTCATAATATTCGATGTTGCACAATGTTCAGCACCATTCGTGACTCCTCAGATAATGAAGCAGTCCGTGTCCAAATGCACCAAGACCTGGACACTATCCAGGCTTGGACTGACAAGTCGTAAGTTACATTCATGCCACACATGTGCCAGGCAATGGCCATCTCCTACAAGAGAGGATCTGACCATCGCCCCTTGACATTCAATGGCATTGTCATCGCTGAATCCCCCACAATCAACATCTTAGGGGTTACCATTGATCAGAAACTGAACTGGACTAGCCATATTAATATGTGGCTACCAGAGCAGGTCAAAGGCTTGGAATTCTACGGTAAGTAACTCACCTGCTGCCCCCCCCCCCCCCCCCCCCCCCCGAAATGGTGTGCCCACCATCTGCAAGGCACAAGTCAGGAGTGTAATGGAATACTCTCCACTTGCCTGGATGAATGCAGCTCCAACAACACTCAAGATGCTTGACATCATCCAGGACAAAACAGCCCACTTGATTGCTCCCCCTTCCACAAACATTCAAACCCTCCACCACCAATGAACAGTGGCAGCCATGTGTACCATCTATAAGATGCACTGCAGTAACTCACCAAGGTTCCTTAGACAGCACCTTCCAAAACCACAACCATAAGCATCTGGAAGGACAAGAGCACCAGGGCAGATACCTGGGAACCCCACCACCTAGAGGTTCCCTTCCGAGTCACTTACCATCCTGACTTGGAAACATTTTGCCGTTCCTTCACTGTTGCTGGGATTCCCTCCCTAACAGCACTATGGGTGTACTTACACCAACAGGGACTGCAACAGTTCAAGATGGCAGCTCACTACCACCTTCTGAAGGGCGAATAGGGATTGCCAATAAATGCTGGCCTAACCAGCGATGCCCACATCTCTTGAATGAATTTTTAAAAATCAAAATATTAGGGACAGATAAATGCAGAAAAGAAATGACAGATGCCCTTATCAATAAAGCCCACCATTACATGAAGTCCAGCTTTTATTGGTAGAGGGATTGGGTTTCGGAGCCATGAGGTCATGTTGCAGCTGTACAAAACTCTGGTGCGGCCGCATTTGGAGTATTGCGTGCAATTTTGGTCGCCGCATTATAGGAAGGATGTGGAAGCATTGGAAAGGGTGCAGAGGAGATTTACCAGAATGTTGCCTGGTATGGAGGGAAGATCTTATGAGGGAAGGCTGAGGGACTTGAGGCTGTTTTTGTTAGAGAGAAGAAGGTTAAGAGGTGACTTAATTGAGGCATACAAGATGATCAGAGGATTGGATAGGGTGGACAGTGAGAGCCTTTTTCCTCGGATGGTGATGTCTAGCACGAGGGGACATAGCTTTAAATTGAGGGGAGATAGATATAAGACAGACGTCAGAGGTAGGTTCTTTACTCAGAGAGTAGTAAGGGCGTGGAATGCCCTGCCTGCAACAGTAGTGGATTCGCCAACATTAAGGGTATTCAAATGGTCATTGGATAGACATATGGACGATAAGGGAATAGTGTAGGTGGGCTTTAGAGTGGTTTCCCAGGTCGGTGCAACATCGAGGGCCGAAGGGCCTGTACTGCGCTGTAATGTTCTATGTTCTATGTTCTTGACATGCCCGTGACATCCTCATAGCTACAAGACTCCAGGAGGAATGAGATGAAGGCACTTCTTTCCACGCTTCAACGCAAGGGAGACAAGACTTTAATTGTCATCTTCAACATCTCATGAAAGGTCACCAATCTGAAAATGATAACAGGAGAAGCGTGTCACCTTCAACTCTAATGATGGGGTCATGCTTGAAAGGCGCAGCAGCCATGGGAGCATGTGGTCGCTGTGTGATGGGATAAGCACTCCACTGCACTCATCCCTTAAGCAACTATACATAGTGCAGTCATTTCAACCATGGCATGAAATAATCAGTGGTAATGGCAACCTCAAGAGGCTGAAATGTTACTGCATACATTGCTGCACTCATGATAGTGTGAAAGCAGCGTAGCAAGGTGGCTCTAGGAGGAAAAATATCCATCAACGCCTATCACTTGACCATCGAAAGACAGAGCTACATCCGGACAGCACCATCTCTCCAAACACTAGCTCTCATACATGATAATGCAGAGGCTGCATCTTGATGCAGAGTTCCATTGTGTCATTGGACATCAAGATGCAATGATTTGTCAAATGGAAGCATGGACTCATGCTGGGAGTTATGTTAGTATTGTACTCAGGGTTCAGCAGGACCATCATGTGATTATTGGCAAACACATAGACTGTGAGTTTGCCAGAATATATATAAAATATAGAATTTATAGTGCAGAAGGAGGCCATTCAACCCATCGAGTCTGCACCGGCCCTTGGAAAAAGTCGTGCACCGTCGTGGCATCTGGGAGAGACATGGCGCATTCAATTTTGACCCAGAAATCAGTGATGACTTATTCCCATCAATGATCCTGATAAGAACTCAGGAGATTGGGCATTGTGGTTAGCACAATTGCTTCACAGCTCCAGGGTCCCAGGTTCGATTCCTGGCTTGGGTCACTGTCTGTGCGGAGTCTGCAGGCTTGGGTAGGGTGCTCTTTCCAAGAGCTGGTGCAAACCTGATGGGCCGAATGGCCTCCTTCTGCACTGTAAATTCTATGAATTCTATGATGCGCCAGAGCATTGCTTTCATATCATTACAGTCCTTGCCATTGTCTATCTCACAAAGGTCAATCCTTGCAATAGCCTCTATGTCACTGAAAGAACAGTCATGTAATGACTTCCATACCGATTGGCATTCTGTGACCTAACAGAAGGATTCTGTCAAGCAATGTTAGGCAGCCATTCAGGAGCAAATTAACATCCTGACAGATAATTGGACGGCTTCATCAGGATAAGCACACACCTCTAACATCATATGCCCTTTCCCCTCTCGCAGGCATTTCAAATGTGACCGAGTGGAGCCAACCTCTATCACTCAGCGACATGCACGGGGAGAGTGGGAACTAATAGAGGCGTAACGTTCAGACACAAAATAACGCTGCAGGAATTATGAAAAGCTATGGTACTCGATGTTGAATACTACTTTTTCAAAACTGCACTGTCATAAAATAAAAGCCACTGCAAAGTGCACTTTGGTGAAAAGGCTCCAACGTAGGTCTCAATAAATACTTTTAACATTCACAAAGAACACACTTCAGTGAGGCAGCATTAGAATAATGAGCAACCTTGGTGAACAATTCTCATGAGGTCACATCGTTTGTGCCTCAGATACAAGCGTTAAAATTGTCCAGCCGTCATTTACATACACAAGTGCCTTTGTTCATGTTTCTGATGTGGAACTAAAGTCTGTGATGAGATTGAGTGAGACTTTATGGAACTGAAGGACAAGATGGAAGATAATTGGGGCGGGGGAGGTGGGGGGGGGGGGACGCCATTTGGTCCACTTGAATGAATGCAAGACTTTGCATCACATCGATTAGCCATTCAATGCCTGAGACTTTGAGGGACAAAACAAAATATGTTTACAAGAATGAACATTATATACAATGACAAAACACCTGTGCCACCATTATAATTCAAAACTTCTTAATTTTTCTTATCCTACCGCTAGGGCTGATTGCAGCCCAACATCTGCAGCAGAGGTGGAGGCAGCCTGCTAACTGCTATGACCTGTTGCCTCAGATAACGGCAAGTGGTTAGCACTGCTGCCTCACAGCGCCAGGGGCCCATGTTCAATTCCAGCCTTGGATGACTGGGTGGAGTTTGCACTTTCTCCCCGTGTCTGCGTGGGATTTCTCCAAGTGCTCTGGTTTCCTCCTACAGTCCAAAGATGTGCAAGTTAGGTGGAATGGCCATGCTAAATTGCCGCATAGCATTCAAAAGGTTAGGTGGGGTTACTGATTTGCCAGGATGAAAAGAATTGCCCCTTAGTGTCCAGGGATGTGCAAGTTAGGTAGGGTTATGGGAATTGGGTGGGCGGGCCTAGCTGGGGTGCTCTTTCAGAGGGTCAGTGCATGCTCGATGGGCCAAATGGCCTCCTCTGGTGGCCTGAGGCCTAGACGGAGGACCCTAGCCTATTATGTGTCTCTTACTCTGTGCTAGGTGCGCCTTCCTTGACCTGACTTGGAGTTAATGTTGTAAGAGACAGAGGGGATGTAGAGAGTGCTGGGCGGTCTTCCTGGGTTGTCTGGCTGGTGCTCCTCCTAACTTTGGGTGCCAAGAGGGCCTCTATGACTCCTTGAGGAGAACGGGCAACTGGAGGGAGGTAAAGGTGCCCCACCCCCCTCTCATCCAGTGACTGTTGGAACACATCTGTGGCTAGAGTGATGGAATGCAGATCCAAGCACAAATCTGGCAGAAACTATTCTGCAAGGCCTGGTCTCCAAGGCAGCTTGGAGACTTTACCAATAAAACATGAGTCAACTCCTGCAGCCTTCATTCCAGAGCTTTCTCCTGTGATAAAAGAGGAAGTGAAACCACTTAGCTCCTTTGATGTGGTGAGGTGCTGTCAATTAGAGCAAGAGTGTTTATGAACATTGAGGTTAGCATCAAAGCTCAGTACTTGAGCTGCATTCAAGCTTTAAGGAAAAGATAAATAAACAATCCATCAAGCAGCTGTGCCTGATCCATAAAACTGTCAATCACAGGCTAGTGAATGGTTTTTCTCAGTGAAATTGAATGGAGGTTTTGCATTTCAAAGGGTTTCAGGGAAGTAGAAGCCTTTTCAAGCATTGTGGGCTTTTGAGGAAGTCTCTGGCACATGTAACTGCTGCTGTTTTGAAGACTTCTGGCTGAGGAAGCAGATATTAGGAAAGGGAAATGTTTCCGCATTGATTCTTCATTACTGATTGGACTGCTCTTCAGCTGTCAAGCAGAGCAGTTCAGTATTTAACTACTCAGACCAGGAAGGTGCTGTTGAGCAGAGGGCTGCCTGAGATCACTATGCCAAGGGTGATCTTCAGATTGCTCAGGGCTGGAAGGGTCAGACCAGAGATAGGACCCACCCAGGTGATCCCGGGGTCAACCCCTCACCCACAGGCCAAACCCACCCAACCCCCCAGGACACTTGGGGGACCCTCCCTCTGCAGCCTGGCAGTGTCAGAGAGGCAATTTATCAGTGCCCTGACCCCCTTGACCCCCTTTGGGCTCCACCTACCAGGCATAGGTTTCACTGCCAGGATGTAGGTGCCGTGATGACAGGGGCAGTGCATCATTGGCAATGCCAGAGAGTGAGGATTGAACCAGGGTGTCTGATTGGGGGGGGGGGGGGGGGGCTGAAGGTGTGGGGCTAGAATTGCATTGTGGAGGGAAGGGTGCTTGCTGGTGGACTTTGTGACCAAGCCCCGGCCGCTCAAAAGGGCAGCCCGATACTGGAATTCCAATAGAATCCAGTGAGCTCGCCACCATGCATAATTCTGCATGGTTTAGGAATGAGATTCACACCTGGGCTCTACAGCCAGTGGCAGTGCGAACTTGCCATGATTCTCCACCAGCAGGAGTGCGTCAACTCCCGGAGAATCCACTATCTTTGCTTATATTTCAAAACACAGAACATCACACCCCCTTTCTGTATTTTGCACATTCAAATTCGCAGGTACATATCACCATGTAACTTTGATTTTCTAGCCCTGTTGTGGCGGGACCCACTATAAGACTTTCGGAGGCCCAGCCAAAATTCCATTGACTTTTGCCAAGACCGGATGATCCCAGTGGCATGCAGAGCTGGCAAATCCCACCATGTGTCTCCTGACAATGTAGGCTAGCTACAAAAATGGCCACCGATACCTGCACATGCGCAGAAAACCAATTCCCCCAAAACCAGTCCAAAATAATTCCTAGTTCTCTAGAGTTTAAGTCTGTTCTATTCCTTTCTCAACCTGATAATTTTTAACTTCCACAAATACCCTTCATAGCGAGAGTGTTATTGGAGACTTATTCGTCTAGCTAAAGCTAGGCAAATCTTCCAGACTCCTTTTAACTCTTCAGGAATATTGATCATGATAACTAAAAAAGAGAAAGAGTCCATGCTGGGCAGTGTTAGCAGGGTTGTTCCCGGCAGAATGACCCCGTTATCTATTGGCACTCTGGTTTATTTTAGGGCCCCGGTGGGGAACGCATTTCCACCCCCCCCCTCACCCCGAGGCTGCACTCAGCATCATTTCCTGTACTGAGGAGCTCTGACGTCCCCCCCAATGCAACCCCCTGACCCTCACCAACACCCCAACTCACCCTGCACTCTACCTCACACGGGCAGGGCACTTCTGGGTCCGAACACTGGTGCAGACAAGATGCCAGCCTAGCACTGCCAGCCTGGCACCTTGGCACTGCCAGCCTGGCACCTTGGCACTGCCAGCCTGGCACCTTGGCACTGCCAGCCTGGCACCTTGGCACTGCCAGCCTGGATCCCTGGCAATGTCACCTGGGCACCCTGGTAGTTTCATATTGGTGCTAGGGTGCGACCCTGCTAGGAGGTTGACCACCCAGGGGCCTCCAATCGTCTGGGAGACACCCCTCACCAGGTACCATTCCACCTGGTTCTCATTTGTGGGGTGACCAGCACTGAACGGCACCTGGCTGGAGTCTCCTCAGCGAGGCTGGTAAATGCCTATAATCTGTTAGATCAGGTGTGAGCACAGCTAAGTGGTTTCTTAAACTCACTTTGCCGTGCGAGACTGGATCCCGCCCATTGTGGGCAGGATCAGATTGGGGCATCACGCGAGATTGGGTTAGATCTCACGAGGCGTAGCAGCTGTCAGAAGCCCTGGACGAGGCCTCTGCAGGGCTCTACCGGCCATGTCGCTCCCCGTTTGCAGCAGGACGCAGCTGATAGATCCCATTGTCTTTTCAATCCAAACATGCATGTCCACTCACATTCTGGCATGGTGAACCATAGAGACTTTGACCGTGAATTACTCTCTTTCCTCTGGTCCCTGGCAGATTAACTATGATTTAGTGCGATATTTTAGCAAATGCAGCAACCTCATATCACAATGGTTTCTTCTTTACCCTTCCCATCTCAAAACCCTTCATTATGTCAATGTGAATCACATTGGCCTTGTATCAAGTGGAGATTCTGATTCATCACCTTTATGAGTCCAACTCACTGTCAACTTGGAACTGAACGGTCAGTTTACAACCTGAAATTCTCAACACTTTTATGGGACCCCGCAGACTCACGGTGAATCTACCATTAACACAAAAGCTGCTGTCTCCGAGAGTAAACACCTTGCACCTTCTTCCTAGTGGAACAATCTGACCCCTTTTAACCTCTAACTATTAAACCACCCAGAACAGGTCACCTGACACCCACCCCTTCATTTTACCTTAAACTAAATACACAGTCCCAAATCATAACAGCCCAGGAACCTTGTAACACATTTTTAGCTTTAAATCTGAGGTAGATAGATTTTTGTTGACAGTGGTATTAACAGATATGGGGTGAAGGCTGGCATACGAAGTTAGGTCACATATCAACCTTGCCCTCATTGAGTGGTGGAATAGGTTTGAGAGGTTTGCACCTGGTACTATGTCCTTAGCACTGATGTCAGGATAACTGGTCTACAGTTCCCCAATTTCTCTTCTGCCCCTTTCTTGGTTAGAGGGGTTGCATTTCCGAGGTTCCAATCCAGTCTAGAATGGGCCTTTCTGGAATCTAGGTCAGTGGTTTCTAAACTGTGGGGCACAGTCCCAATTAGGGTCATGGAAGCAGTGAATGGGACCTCAAACTCTCTAGTTCTGAGATTGCACCCCGGAGTGGCACTGAAACCTAGGCCACAGCCAGCACTGCTCATCCCTTGGTCTCAGGATTGTTTTTCTTTCTCAATATCATTTACAAATGGCTGCACACCCGTTCAGGATGGGGCTCAGGCTGGCAGAGCTGACACGTCCATTGATTGGTTGATTTATGCGTGAGTGGAAGGAAAGGGAGGTAACAAAGGCTGATTGCAGTGTAAGTGTCTGGGGAGTGGGGGTGAGGGGCTGATAACCATCTCTGTGTACGGTTGAGAGGGGCTCTATCTAGCGTGTGTGTATGTTTATGGGGGGGGTGAGTCAGGAATGGGGCTGATTACAGTGTGTGTATTTGGAAATGGGAAGAGGGATTGAATACAGTGTATTATAGGGGGTGGGCATGAGGGGCCGATTAGAGTATGTGTGTTTGGGGCAGGGAGAGTGGCTGAATACAGTGTGTGTATATCTTTATGGATGGGAGGAGTCAGGAATGGGGCTAATTACAGTGTGTATTTGGAAATTGGTGAGAGGGGCTGAATACAGTGTCTGTATGTGTTTTGGTGGCTGAGGGTGTCAGGAATGGGGCTGATTACATTGTGTATTTAGAAGTGGGGGAGAGGCTTTACTCAGTCTTCTGTCACTGGGAATTATGGACAGCTTGGCTGAAACATCAGTGGCAGTATATGTCACACATTTAGTTCTAAGCCTATTCAGAAGCACTCCATTTTCCTCATAAAGCTCAGCTCCGGGCTGGGAGGAACATGGCTTCATATTCAGATAAGTTACATACCTTGTGAATTAAATCCAATTGTCTTAAAGCTGCAATTGTGTGTAATAGAATGCCTCTCTGAGGCAATGAATATTATCCTGTCTCATTTGAAATCTTAGTAGAAAATTAAAAAGTTATTTGTCTCATCTCACAATAAAATCAATGATGTCAAGATTGCCTTTAGTGCCTTTGTGTGATGATTATGCTGTAGATCAGTAATTCCAAATGCAAATGTGAATGTCAATATTGTCTGCTGCTTCCTCGCCAAGGTCCATGAACTGGAACGGCTTAAATGAAGTAATGGACTGGTAAGTACATAAAATAATAACCTTCTTACAAAATACTTTAAAAACACAGGTTTTCATGTGTATACGATGTTTTAATGTTGATCTATGATATGCAAAACCTTATTTATTTATTTTTAAAAAATGTTCCAATTAAGGGGCAATTTAGCGTGGAAAATCCACCTACCCTGCACATCGTTGGGTTGTGGGGATGAGACCCACACAGACACAGGAAGAAAGTGCAAAGTCCACACGGACAGTGTCCCAGGACTGGGATCGAACCCGGGTCCTCGGCGCTGTGAGGCAGCAGTGCTAACTACTGCACCACTGTGCCACCTACAAAACTTTATTAACTGTATAGTGAATGTGAGTCTGCTGCTTTATTGCTGTTGTGCGTTTTTTTGGTGTCTGGGGTAACATTAATTTTTAAATGTTAAAGTGCAGTCACATTGGAAAGTAGTTGGTAAGCATTGATTGAGGAAAGTCTGAGGAAAGTCTGGGCTAAAAAATGATGGCATTCGCTATCTCTGCAGCCACTTCTTTACACCCCCATAAGACATTGAGTGCAATGGATTTGTTAGCTTTTAGTCCCATTAATGTCTACAATACCTTTTCTTCATTAATATTAATTACTTTAAGTTCTTCGCTGTCGTTGGACCCTTGATTCTCCACCATGTCTGTAATGAATTTTGTGTCTTCAACTGAGAAGACAGAAAAATATTTGTTGAACCTTTCTGTTATTTTCTTATTCCCATAATAATTTCCCCTATCCTGCCTCTAAGGGTATCACATTTACTTATTTTTACTGGCATTTAACCCAGCAATGGGCAGGGAATGACCACCCAGCAAACCCTGTCAGGTTTTGTTCCTCGGTTGTGCACTTTGTGCTTGATCGGTGCATCCCTAGTAAGTTACCCCCCTGCATTTGCTTTCTAAAGCTTCACTGTGACCCCCTCCCTGCTTCTTCTGTCCTGTCCACACTCATGTCTCTCCAGGGATCCATCGGCGATTTGCCCCGAAAGCCCAGCAATGGGCATCGATCCCAGCGGCATTGCTGGTACTGGAGAGCTGCTGGCCTCTGATTCACCTGCAACTTCCCGGGGCATAATTTCTGCCCGCTCAGGGCTTAATTCAATAGGAAGTGTGATGCTACCCGCTAAGTGCCTGATTGCCTTGGAAAAGTGCTGGGCCTCCCTGTTGCAGGCGGGTTCCTGCCAGCTTTCCAGCCATTAGGTGGGTCCCCCAGTCACCAACATTAAATTCCATCCCATAGTCTTTTCTGATATTGAAATGTGTGCCTTTATTACCTCTTGTTTATTACCTCTTGCTTCCCCTTGGCAACCCTGTGAATTGTTACCTCTTGTTGCTCAACTTCATTGGGACAAATATAACTCCCTGCTAGAAATGAGATGGGTGGGCAGCTAAAATTGCCCAAAATATATAACCATTCTGGGGTTGCTATGAACTGACTTTTTGAGATTTTAACCTTCTCATCTGAGCAGGTTACAAGGACACTCGTCCAAAGTCACAGAGGTAATTACTTATTTAACAATATTTGGTGCGTGTTTTATCAGCTGGACCTGACTACAACCTTAACTGGGCAGTCGGAGTGGAAAGCAGCAGTAATTCGTCACAGTGGCAAAGAAGATCGAGATCAGAAGAGGCCCAAAAAGACAATGTTTTTCAGAACCTTTTCTGGGCAGCAGTGGGCAGCACGGTAGCATTGTGGATAGCACAATTGCTTCACAGCTCCAGGGTCCCAGGTTCGATTCCGACTTGGGTCACTGTCTGTGCGGAGTCCGCACATCCTTCCCGTGTGTGCGTGGGTTTCCTCCGGGTGCTCCGGTTTCCTCCCACAGTCCAAAGATGTGCAGGTTAGGTGGATTGGCCAGGATAAATTGCCCTTAGTGTTGGGTGGGGTTATGGAGATAGGGTGGAGGTGTTGACCTTGGGTAGGGTGCTCTTTCCAAGAGCCGGTGCAGACTCGATGGGCTGAATGGCCTCCTTCTGCACTGTAAATTCTATGATTCTATGATTCTTTTTTAAAAACTTATTTTGTGGGGCTAGAAAGAGTAGAGACACTTTTCTCCAGGGACAGAGTGTTTTAAAAGAGATGGTTTAAGTTGATCAAAACGTTACTCCAGGGAAGCACAGTGATCATTGTAGGGAAGTAATAGTTGAGTAGATGTAGTTACAAAGTAAAGCCAGCAAGGGAAATCAACAGGAGGCTAAAAAAAGGAAAGGGTGTCGAGCAGTTGAGATCTGGAAATGGAACTGGCGGGATATATATGGGATTATTTGTTAACCTTCAAAGCACATTCTTCAAGTTGTCTCCCGTAGCTTTCCCCTGTAGAGATTAATCAACGGTTGCCTTAGGGAAATTTCTGTGTAATTTTGACAAGCCGCTTGCTTGGTTCCATGTGAAGGACTGAAATAGGCACTTCATTTCAGATTGTCTGAGAGTGTTTCTCTTCCGTCAGTTCAGTTAAAAAATGAAACTTATTCGTCCCGTGTCTGCATGGGTCTCACCCTCACAAACCAAAAATGTGCAGGGGAGGTGGATGGTGGAGGTGGATGCCATGCTGAATTGCCCCTTCTTCTCCAACCATTGAGATTCTCTTTTCCCACTGGCAGTGCATCCGTGGGTTTCCCAGTGGCTTCAATGGGAAATCCCATTGACAAGCGGCGGGAAGATGGAATCCCGTTACCAGAGAATGACGCACCTCCAAGAAACACGTTGCTGGGGAACCGGAGAATCCATCCCACGATATATACCTTCACTTAAACATAATTTGATAGGATTATTTCAAAGCCGCATTTACTTGCCATAATTTCTGTTGATGCCTGGGGCTGGATTCTCCGTCAGCGGGATCCTCCGTTTTGCCGGCAGCGCACTCACATCGTGTTGGCCACTTCCTGCCTTAAAATGCAGAACCGCAAAGGCTGAAGGGTAATTCAGCCAACACAGGCAAAGAGTAGCAAATACAGAAATCATGTGTATTGAAACCTGTAAGAAACCAGACAACACTGAAACCAGCAGCCATCTGCATAGTAATGAGCAATTCCAAGGCACAATTGCAACAGTTAAGGTGAATAAAGCCAAGCCAGACTCCTCGCCGCCAGCAGGAGCCAAGACAAAGGAAGGCCAATGGACATTTATGGACCGCCCAGCGATCAGGGAACCGCTCCAGCATTGGAGAAATCGATCCAAGTGATCGGAATGCAGTCCAATCACTTGGAACCAGGTACGGAGTCCGCCCCGAAGGGCGGGTAGCCCCTGGGGACTATAAAGTAAAGCCCCCAAGTTCAAATCGTCCTTCTTGACAGGGTCACTCAGCAACGCGAAGCAACCCCTGAGAGTGAACTGTCCAGTGGCCGCCAACCAAGTAAGTCTCAAGTCAACGCTCGCTACGAGATAGGCGCTCCTAGCTACAAGTCCATACCAGCTTTTGAATCCTGCAGACTCAGGACCTGAACAAAAGGCCATTTGTTCCCCTGACCTGGTGGGCCAGTCCGAAGCTAAGTATAGGCCTTTTAGTGATAGGAATAGTCTAGAAAGTAGAGTTTATGTATGAGTAGTGATTTACTGTGTATAATAAATGTGTTTTGATTTGAATCTTACTAATTGGTGATGTTGAGCTATTGATCATTACTTGAACTTGAACCTTGTGGCGGTAACATAAAGATACCTGGCGACTCTAGAGCAAAGGTTAACCAAACAGAGAAAATTACGATTTAAGAGCCAACCAAAAGTTAGCAACAGTCGCGGATTTCCTGACGGCTTGGGGGTGCCCACAATGGGAAACCCCATTGACCGGCTGGCAGGGTGGAGGATCCCGCTGTCGGCGGGGGCACACGCACCAGAAAACGGAGAATCCCGCTCCTGATGTTTTGGTGAAGAAAAACAGATTTCCATTTATATAGCAATTGTCATGATCACCGGACACCTCAAAACATTTTATACAGCAAATTAAATATTTTAGAATTACAGTTGCATCTGTATTGTAGGAAACTTGACAGCCAATTAGTGCATAGAAAACTCCCACAAACAGCAATGTGTTAATAATCAGATAACCTGTTTTTGTGAAGGTGATTGAGGATAAATATTGGCTAGGAATTCAGAATATATCCACTGCTCTTCTTCAAAATAGCACCAGGGTGTCTTTTAAACCCACCCAAGCAAGCAGATGGGGCCTCCGTTTAATGGCTCACCTGTGTGACATCATCTCGGACAATGCAGCATTCCCTCAGTATTGCACTGATATTTGTGCTCAAATTCTCGAGTGGGACATAAACCCAGAACCTTGTGATTCAGAAGCAAGAGTGCTCCTAACTGAGGCAGTGACATGAAATGAAAAAAATGAAATGAAAATCGCTTATTGTCACAAGTAGGCTTCAAATGAGGTTACTGTGAAAACCCCTAGTTGCCACATTCCGGCGCCTGTTCGGGGAGGCTGGTACGGGAATTGAACCGTGCTGCTGGCCTGACTTGGTCTGCTTTAAAAGCCAGCTCTTTAGCCCTGTGCTAAACCAGCCCACATTTTCAGGGAATTTGGCAATATTTAAATATTTTAATACTGACCTCAGCACTTGAACAGGAGATCAGGGGGACAGATTGTGTTTCTTAAATACATTCATGTTTATGTCTAACAAAAACATGCATATTGAAGGTTAGTGAGAATAGGGATGATAGATAAATGGGTCTAGATGCGAGGAACAATTTGGGAAGCAGACTTTTGGATGACTTCAAATTCATGGAATTAGCTTGAGGAATACAAACTGCATGGAAAAGAGGCCCAACTTTAGCTAACTGGAGAGGCCAAAGATAAGCCTTAGATCAAAAGAATAAAGGAAGACTTGCATTTATGTCTTGTTCATCCTTTGAGCCATGTTCATCAACTTGCTTGGTAGAGCAGTGTTCTTCAAACTTTTTTACCGGGGACCCAAGTTTACCAATCGGCCAACCTTCGGGACCCAACCCGGCCGACCTTCGCGACCCACGCCGGCCGACCTTCGCGACCCACCATTTTCTCTTACCTTGTTTGCTGCTGACAAAAATGGAGGAAATGGCTTTGGGTCCCTTTGGACCGCGTACACGCTCCACCAATGGAACCTGTTGGATGAAGGTGAAACCTTCTGGTGTCGGAAAGTATGGAGTCTCCATCTGTCCAAAGTTCTGAATTTTTTTCCTGTAAAATGTTATCAAATAAACCCCCCCCTGAACTTGTAAAAAAAATAAATTTAAAAAATGAGTAAAATAAATGAAAAAAATGAATAAACCCCCTCCCCCCCCGGGAACTTGTAAAATAAATAAAATGAATTAAATAACTGAAAAAAAAATTTAAATGAATAAAATAAATAAATAAAAACCACTACAGAACTTGTAAAACAAAAAGCTGCAACCGTTTAATAAAATAACGGCCACACTGCGCATGCGTGCCCGATCATCATGCGCGCATGCGCAATGCGGCCGATTTTTTAGTTTTTAACATGTTCGCGGCCGCTTGCAGCCGGCGTTATGAAAAGCCGGCGTTATGAAAAGCTGGCTGCTGTGCGGGGATTTGCGCGATTGGGAGCACCGCGGACAACGGCTCCGCGACCCTCCCGACACCCGCCCGCGACCCGACTTTGAAGAACACTGTGGTAGAGCTCCAGTCGATACTAAGATGACTGATAAGGCCAATCTGTGTCCAATAGGTTCTTCTGTAAATATGACAGGAAACTGCAGACGATTGAGTTTTGAACAGGTTGCTGGCTCAGGAATTTCCTTTTTGCATTTTCTCTTTGTCTTTGACGTGCGCTTGCTTTTGAAGAAGGCGGCATTATTTTTAATTCTGTTGCACTAGCTACATGAGCTTCTCCCAGAAGTTGAAGTCCATATCAAAACTCCTTCTAGCACTTCCTTCTGGTTACCAACAGAGTGCACAGAGACTCAAGCGGCGGGATTCTCCATTCCTGATACTAAGGGTTGGATTCTCTGATTCTGTGGCTCTGTCCGCAGGATCCCTCTGGTCATACGAGCAAAAAGACGGCACTGCCCCCGCACCGATGCTCCGTCCAGCCGCGTAAAGCCCCCGGCTTTACCTGTGGATACGGCCGCGTGCGGACCCAGCCTGCCAAAAACTGTCCCCCTGTAATCCCCCTCACCATTCCTGGACCACCCCCCACCAGTCCCCCCAGTCCCTGCCGAAGGCCCCCCAGCCAACGGAACGGCTCCCCCCGACTGTGGCGGTGCCAGACGCAGTCCGCAGCCGCCATGCGAGGCCCCCGAAAGTTGTGAGGACACGCGCCCCATGCCATCGGGGACTCGGCCCATCGGGGGTGGAGTATCGGGGTAGGGCCTCAGGTGACGTCTTGAGGCCATCTCAACGACGTGTAGCATACTCCTCGAGTACTCTGTTTTTGAGGGGGCAGAGCATCGGAAAAACGGCGGCGCCCCCGTTTCCGGCGTATAAATGTATTCTCCAGCTGATCACCGAATGTGATTTTGACGTCACCGATCGGAGAATCCAGCCCTAATTGTTAACGCCGGGGCAGGATTTGTGGACTTCAGCGACAGCAAAACTGCCGCCGCACTTGGACCATACAGCACCTGCTAAGTGGCTGGCACCGGCACCGGCACCACATGGAACTCAATCGGTTCCAATGTGAAACGGTGCCGGATTCGCCGGTTTCGCAATTGACACTCAGGAGGCTGACAAGCTGCAGCTGCATATACACACTTCACTCCCCACACTCACCATCCCAGCCAACAAGACGGCACTGGGTTGGCAAGGGCCAGAGGCCACCTACGGGGATGGCCTGGCGGGACACCCATAGGACCTGTGGCCCGAAGTTCACAGTGGGCAGTCAGCGGCGTGTGCAGCTGCATGGCTGCCTTGCTGGCCGCAGCAATGGTGTTCCGTGCCTGTCCACCCTGACCCCACTGCCCACCTCCTGGCCACCCCCCGCTACACCACCCCTGGCACTGCCAGAAACCCCCTGGTCAGCGGCACATCTGTCCGTAAATTATGGCGATGTTGGACACTTTCCGTATTCCCACTCTCTCCCTCAAGCAGTCAGGGCACCTGTTTCACAATTTTTAAATGCGCAAATGAATCTCGACGTCAGGAATTTAGCCCATTGGAGGTGGATAATGGTGGAGGCCCTGGAGAATACCGTGTTGTGCCCGCTAATGATATGCCAACGGTGTCCACTGTGCGTGCATTCTGGAACACATTGACACTGCTGTCTCGGTGACAGAGAATTGCGATTGTGCGCGAAATCGGCGCCCGCCGCCATTTCAGCGTCGGGACCGATTCTCCTCCCAATTTTTCCAATTCGGCTGATGAAGAATCCTGCCCAAGATCTCCATCGAAGATTTGCTTTGGTAAGCAAGGGACAGGCATTCTGCCAACATGACCAGCCCAAATCAATTGTGAATGTGTAATTGTGTGTGGATGGCATGCCAGCTTTGGTCAGCATCTCAATGTCTGGTATTCTGTCCAGCTATCAGATCTTCAGAAGTTTATGTCCTTGGAGACCCTGTATTTTGACTGGAATTGTCTTGGTTTGTGCAGTTTTCTGACCATGCAGGATCTGGGGCGTCATTCTCCGACCCCCCGCCGGGTCGGAGAATGGCCGTTGGCCGCCGTGAATCCCGCCCCCGCCAAAGTCTCCGGTACCGGAGATTGGGCGAGGGCGGGAATCGGGCCGCGCCGGTTGGCGGGACCCCCCGCTCAATTCTCCGGCCTGGATGGGCCGAAGTCCCGCCCAGAAATTGCCTGTCCCGCCGGCGTAAATCAAACCTGGTATTTACCGGCGGGACCAGGCGGCGTGGGTGGGCTCTGGGGTCCTGGGGGGTGGCGCGGGGCAATCTGACCCTGGGGGGTGCCCCCACGGTGGCCTGGCCCGCGATCAGGGCCCACCGATCCGCGGGCGGGCCTGTGCCGTGGGGGCACTCTTTCCCTTCCGCCTCCGCCACGGCCTCCACCATGGCGGAGGCGGAAGAGACTCTCCCCACTGCGCATGCACGGGAAACTGTCGGCGCCCGCTGACGCTCCCGCGCATGCGCCGGGAAACTGTCAGCGGCCGCTGACGCTCCCGCGCATGCGCCGCATTTCCGCGCCAGCTGGCGGGGCAACAAACGCCATTTCCGCCAGCTGGCGGGGCGGAAATCCCTCCGGCATCGGCCTAGCCCCTCAATGTTGGGGCTCGGCCCCCAAAGATGCGGAGCATTCCGCATCTTTGGGCCGGCGCGATGCCCGTCTGATTGGCGCCGTTTTTGGCGCCAGTCAGCGGACATCGTGCCGTTGGGGGAGAATTACGCCCCTGATTTCAAGGCCAGGATCACCATCATTGAAGGCAGCGAAGAGCATAATGGAGAAAACATGCTGAAGAGGGTTGGCGCTAGCACACCAACTCTTTTTAATTCCATTAGTAACAGGGAATGAGTCACAATACTTGCCTTCATCCAGGACATATGTGAACATGGCAGCATGGAACTGTTGAATCATTGTGAGGAATTTCTAAGGGCAGGCAAATTTCTCCAATACCTTCCAAAGGTCCTCATGGAATATTGTGTCAATGATCTTAATCAGATCAACATATGCAGTGTAAAGTTCTGTTCTTGCCATTTCTCCCTGTTCTTGGCATTTCTCCTGATGCTGTCTAACTACATGAAACCGTATAATTGGATCCTCGACCTTTTCTGAAACTGTGCAGGCTCTGGCAGCACATCCTGGTCAAGATGTTGCACTCAGAGATTCAGAACGATTCTAGTGAAGATTTTGTTGGTGATGGAGAGGAGTGAGATTGTTGAAAGATTAGTGAGTTCCTTTCTGCTTGTATAGGTAAACAACAGAGGCATCTTTGTATTCTTGGAAGATGGTCCCTTGCTCCCACATAGACTGAAAGAGTTCGGGCGGGGGGAGGGAATAGCTTTTGCTGGGTAGCGTTGAAATGTTAAGATGGTGGTCAGTTCAGCAGTCAGTGCTGCACATAGCTTTCATTAAACGTACGTTCAGCCTGTTCCCTCTGCCTGGTAGTGGCAGTCAATTAGATGCCAATGCATGGAATAGGGGTGAGGTGGGGTGGGTACATCAATCCAGCTTGTTGTGATTAGGAAGGCAGAATACAGTGATGGTGATTAAGGGCTCAAACCCTGCACATATCTTCAGAGGAGACCATTGCTGTTCCAACTGCCAATCCCATGTTTTTTGATGACCCCCTTCTATACCTGGTGATCTCCACCAACTCTTGCTTTGAAGTTTTCAAAAGTGATTGGCTTGTCAGACTTTGGCACAGTACCAAACAAGGAGCAGAGGTCATCATAGAATTTATCCTCGACTCCATCAGGGATCAATCAGGGTTGATTATGACAGAGGCAGACGCTGATGGGAATTGCTTGCCTGTTGCTATGCGGGGGTACTTTAACTTCAAAAAGAATGTGTAACCTGCACCAATTTCCTTGAGGCAATCCTCCTCAGGTAGCTGAGACTCACTGAGGGCAGTGATTTGGATATTGCACCTAGCCAACACTATACTGACAAGAACTGAGATGACGAGGAACTACTTCTCGCAGAGCGTGATGCATTTGTGGAACTCGCTGCCCCATAGTGCGGTGGAATCGGAGTCATTAAATGGTTTCAAGGCGGAGATAGGTATATTTCTGATTTTTAAAATGGTTTAAATGGATATGGGGAACAGGTAGGAAGATGGATTTGAAACCAGGAAGAGATCCCCCATGATCTGATGGCATAGCAGGCTCGAATGGCTGAATTGCCGACTTCTGCTCCTAATTCCTATGTTCCTACAGCAAGAGCAATTGTTGTCTTAGGTCTATCGCCTGCTGCCTTGTCCGTGAAGGTGTGCATGTTCCCCGCCAATGATAACTGGGATTACCTTTACATGCTATTTTGGGATTGACTTATGATAGTATTGATGAGATACCCCCCAGCTGTGGCCTGCTGGACAGGGAGGTGAAGCAGCCAACATTTGGGGCACCTTTCCTAGCTCCTTCCTCATACTAGGGAGGTGAGCTTTGTGGTGTTGAAAGGGGCTGCTCAGTCACTCAAGGGGTTGCTGAGTTACATTTTTGCTTTATTTCAGTGAAAAACAGCCATGGCCTTAGTTGCCTGTGCGCTGATTCACGGCTACAGCTCCTGATGAATCCACACGTGCTGCTATGTCTCTCATCCAACGCCACAGGACCAATGACAGATAGATGATGGATGACAAATGATAGAAAGATGAGGAACATGACTTGCACATGAATGGATTATAGTGAAGGAGAGTTGTGTATTGTCAGTCTCACTCTTTTTTCTTGACCTCCAAGCATTGAACATTTCACAGCCGATGAAGTGCTTTTAAAGTGTAATCACTGTTCTAATATGGGAAACATGACAGCCAGTTTGTGCAAAATAAGCTCCTACAAACAATGTGATAATGATCAGATTATCTCTTTCTGTGATATTGATTGTGGGATAAATATTTGACAGTACACTGGGAATAACTCGTCTTCTGTTTTTAAGAATAATACTATGGGAGCTGGTACATCCGTTTAGAGGGGCCTCAGTTTAATGTCTCACCTGGAAGATGGCATCTCCAACAATATAGCACTCCCTCAGTACTGCTAGGGAGTGTCAGTGTTGGTGTTTGTGTTGAGGCTTTGAATAGGATTTAATAATACATGCATTTGACTGCATAATTAGAGCAATTCACAGTGGCTTCAATTTTCCTTTACAATGGGGCAGACCTTTTATTTCATCTCTAGTGTTAATGAAGAACAGGGTTCATCTGTGTTTTCATACATAAGGACACAGACCATTTATTCCTGCAGCTGAACATCACCCAGGATATCCTACGCTTCAGTAATGTTGCTGAAGCAGAGGCAACAACCAAGCCATAGCAGTATATAATAGGTATGGAGTGTAATTTCAGAAAAATGGCTTGGAAGGGTTAACCACAGCCACACTTTGTTCCTATTTACATGTGGCTGATCAGCCAAGGGCAGCAGATACATGGGAACACCACCATGTGGAGGTTCACCCTCAAGTCACTCACCTTCCTGATTTGGAAATATATCGCTGTTCCTTCACTGTCACTGGGTCCAAATCCTGGAGTTCCCTCCCTAACAGCACTGTGGGTGTACCTACACCTCAGGGACTGCACCGGTTCAAGAAGACAGCTCACCGCCACCTTTTCAAGGGCAACTAGGCATGGACAATAAATACTGGCCTAGCCAGTGAAGGTCACACCTCGTAAATGAATTTTAAAAGGATGTTAAACATCAAATTTGTACCTTGATCCCACAAAGTCCTTCTCACGAGTGTCTGGAGAGCTGTGCCAAGATTGCAGAGCTGGCATATAGACTAGTTAAACAACAACCTGGAACATTAAAGATTGTGAAATTGAGCAAACAGGCCTACATGCTTTACTCACTGGTTGACACATTTTATGATGTCAAATTTTCAAGCAATTAAGTGCATGACTAATCCTGTGGCCTCGGCTGCTGAAATTGGATTCCTTAAGTTAGATTTTTGTTGAAAATGTTGAAATATTTTTCTGAAGAAGTGATTACTTTTACTCGCCATTTCCTCTGTTCCTCGGTTTGTGTTCAGATGGAAAGATGCACTTTCTGCCTGACTACAGTTTTTCTACAAGACTTTCTCCTAATATTGCTGCTTGCTGCTTTAATTTTAGTGGCAGCAAACAGAGAAAGAAAAATTCCAAGGGAAGGGCCCACCGTCTGTGGTTAGCTAAAAGAAATTAAAGACAGTATTAAACTGAAAGAAAAAGCATATGTTTGCGCAAAGTCGAGTGGCAGATCAGAAGATTGGAATGAATGTAAAGAACATCAAAGAATGACAAAAAGATTGATAAGGTGGGAAAAGCCAGAGTATGAAAGAAAGCTTGCCAGTAATATAAAGGCAAACAGTGAGAGTTTCTACAGATATTTAAGTAAGAAAAGAGTTAACAAAGTGAGCATTGATCTAATAGAAAATGTGCCTGGGAATTTGGGAATGGAAAGAAAGACAATGGCGGATGAATTAAACTGATATTTTGCATCTGTCTTCACTGTAGAGAATGCAAGGACCAGACATGGCTGTAAATCAGGAAATGGGAGGGAGGGAGGAACTCAGGAACATTACAATCACCATAGCACTGGTATGGAGCAAAATGTTGGGTCTACAGGCTGACCCTGGTCTGGATGGACCACCCTAAGGCTTTGAAAGAAGAGGCTAATGAGAAGGTTAATGCATTGGTATTAATTTTCCAAAATTCCTGAGTTTCTGGGAAGGTTCCATTAGATTGGAAGATGGCAAATGTTAACTCTTTCCTTACTTAAATGTCTATAGATTCTCCATTTTGAATGGGGCTAGCAGAGTCCCAGAGTAGTCCCCGCAGCTCCGGCTGCCGATACGGGGCCCTGTACTTCCGGCCGCGGGTCCGCACATGTGCAGTGGCTGCCTGCGGCGACAGCCCCGCGCAACATGGCGGACCTACACAGTGTGCAGGCCCTGACAATATAGCCCCCCCCCAGATCGTGGCTGCCGCTCGGTGGCCCCCGATCGTGAGCCTGGCCGGCCTGGAGGCCCCCCTCCAGTGACGGATCCCCCCGCCCCCCACCAGGGTGGCCGCAGACTGGGTCCGCAGCCGCAACTCCAAGCTGCTGCTGGGTGGAACCATGAGTGAACCACTGCGGCGGGAACTCGGCCAGTTGACGGCGGAGAATCACCGTGGGGGCCTCTTTCAATGACCCCCCACTGGCTCCGCATCGACCGCGCACGCGCGATTGGCGGCGATTCTCTGGTCTCCGGGGAATTGCGTGAAGGCGTCGGACCCGATTGCGGGTCTGACACCCCATTCTCCGCCCCCGCGCCGAGCGTGATAGCGGCACGGAAGCTCAGAGAATCCCAGCCCATATGTGGCTGGTACAGTTAAGTTTCTGGTCAATAGTGACCCAAGGAAATTGACGATGGGAGATAGTAATGCTATTAAATGTCAAACGCGGATGGTGAGGCTCTATCATTTTGGAGATGGTCACTGTTTGGCACTTCTGTGGCATGAATGTTGCTTGCCACTTATCATCCCAAGCCTCAGGGTTGGCCAGGTCTTGCTGCATTCTGGCAGGAACTGCCACAGTACTGGAGGAGCCATGAGTGGTACATGAGGAGCCATCAGCGAACATTTAGACTTCTGATCTTATGATGGAGGGAAGAACATTTACGAAGCAGCTGAAGATGGTTGGGCCTCGGACACTGGCCTGTGGAACTCCTGCAGTAAGACCCAGGGGCTGAGATAATTGTCAACAACCACAATCATCTTTCCTTTGTGCTAGGTATGACTCCAACCAGTGGAGATTCCGCTACCCCCCTCCACACACACACACACACGCATCTTCATTGACTTAAGTTTTATGAAGGCTCCATGATGCTACACTCTGTTGAATGTTGCCTTCATGTCAGGTCCAGTTGCTCTCACCTCGCCTCCCCTCTGGAATTCAGCACTTTAGTCCATGTTGTCATGATATCCACATCAGCATATCATGGTGCAATGACACACACACTGATGGACAGGCAGTTGGACCAACCAGCACACACATAACATCGCAGCCAATCACCAATGAGAGCACACGCACTATAAAACAGGGAACACCACAGTTCCCGCTCATTCTACCAGGAGATAGCTCAGAGCACAGAGCTCACAGCGTGCCACTCAGACATAGACCATGTGCTGAGTGCCTCACTAAGATAGTGACAGGGCTGGGTCCACAGGTTAGCTGGTGAAGCACATACCCAAGCCAGTAGTTAGTTGTAACCGTTGTTAAGACAAGAAAACAGAGTTGTACCATCTACAGCCGTGTTGGATCATTTGTGCAGCAGAACATCCAACACGACATGATAGCAGTAGTGGAAGCTAACCAGCGACTGTGAGGCCTACCTGCACCCTTTCAGAAATCCGCCATCCTGCTCCATGGAAAACATCAGCCCGCCGCAGCCGCTCCGAATCGCTGGTAAACTTGGCGTAAACTGGAAGCTGTTTAAACAGCGCTTCCAGCTCTTCCTAGAAGCCACAGACAGGGAGAATGCATCGGACACCAGGAAGATCGCCCTCCTCTTCTCCACGGCGGGGCACCACGCCATCCAGATCTATAACTCCCTGGCATTCGCGGAAGGCGAGGACAAAACAAAATATAAGACGGTGCTTCTCAAGTTCGACGAACACTTCAGCGTGGAAGTCAATGAGAACTTTGAGAGGTACTTCTTCCAACAGCGCCTGCAGGGTAAGGATGAGCCTTTCTAATCTTACTTGACACACCTCCGTATCCTCGCGCAGTCCTGCGGCTATGAAGCCACCTCCGACTCCATGATACGGGATCAGATAGTTTTTGGGGTCATCTCGGACACCCTACGCCAGCAGCTCCTTAAAACAAAGCGCCTCACCCTAACGACTGCCACCGAGACCTGTGTCCTCCATGAGAACGCGACCAGCCGGTACTCCCAAATCCAGGCGGGCAAAACGGCACGGCACGGGTCCTACGAGGCGGAGCAGGTCCAGTCGATCGAGTTCCTCCCGGCCCGCGACCCGGACAAGGGCGGCCATTTCATGCGCTTTCCGAGGCCTCTCGCGCTTGTACGCGCCAAAAGAGGGGACGTTGACGCAGAGAGACGTGATGCGCAGGCGCGCTCTACGCAGGACCACACTGCGCATGCACGGTGGCGCAACGAACGCCATGATGTCACGACGTGTGGCAACTGTGGCTCCGCCCACTTAAAGCGACAATGCCTCCGCTGTGGCAGGATGGGCCACTATGCTGCCTGCTGTCGAGCAGCTCAACCTGCCAACTCCCAACAATTCCGCCAGCCTCGCAGGGATGTGCGGGCGATTCAGCCCCCCCTCATTGAGTCATATCCAGACAGTATGCAGACCAGCGATACCGAAGACAGGCAGCCCTTCCGCGTTGCGGTAATCCACAAGAACCGGATGTCCCCAAGTCAGAACCACCAGCCGCTGCCAGTGCACAGCATTGATCCGGGCGATGAGTGGTGTGCCACCCTAACGGTCAACCCGAATTCGTCGCCCACCTGAGAGACTTGACTTATGAGCCTGTTAGCACATTGGACTCACTGAATTGTTTTACAGTACTGTTATCGAGTTTCTTTTCTTGTTGTTCATTGTTCCAGAAGTTTTCTCTCGTTGTTTGCTGATTGCATTTGTTCTGTTATTGGTACAACCTTGTTGTTCTGTTGCACCTGACACCTTCCTCTGTATATAGTTCAGCCTCATGTACATGTTGTAAATATTGCACACACATACTCAGATGCACTCAGTACACATTTCTATTTATTAGCATGTAGGCACATATCCTTTGTGAAAGGGGGGGATGTCATGATATCCACATCAGCATATCATGCTGCAATCACACACACACTGATGGACAGGCAGTTGGACCAACCAGCACACACACAACATCGCAGCCAATCACCAGTGAGAGCACACGCACTATAAAACAGGGAACACCACAGTTCCCGCTCATTCTACCAGGAGATAGCTCAGAGCACAGAGCTTACAGCGTGCCACTCAGACATAGTCCATGTGCTGAGTGCCTCACTAAGATAGTGATAGGGCTGGGTCCACAGGTTAGCTGGTGAAGCATGTACCCAAGCCAGCAGTTAGTTGTAACCGTTGTTAAGACAAGAAAACAGAGTTGTACCATCTACAGCCGTGTTGGATCATTTGTGCAGCAGAACACCCAACGTGACACATGTTTGGACCAAAACTGGAGCAAGTTCTTGAGCCAGGTGGCCCTGTCAGAACCCGAGTTGAGCATTGGCATGCAGATTTGTAAGTGCTGCTTTTTAGCACTGTCGGTGACTCTTTCCAAGACTCTGCTGATGAGTAGATTGATGGCGTAGTAATTGATCAGATTGAACTTGTTCTGATTTTTGTGGACTGGACATACTTGGGCAATTTTCCACTTTATCGGGTAGATTCCAGTGTTGGAGCTGCACTGGAACAGCTTGACTTGGGGCACAGCTAGTTCTGGTGCACAAGCCTTCGAGCATTGCAGCTGGGATGTTATGGGGTCCCTAATTTTTGTTACTCAGTTACTGAGTACACTCAGTTGCTTCTCTAATGTACCATCAATTCACCAGAAGGTGATGAGAGCGAGTGAACATAGGCTTTATTAATCAAGAACTTGCCTGCCTGTGACTTCTGTACAAATGAGCGCCGCCCCCAGGCGGCCGGTCTATATACCGTCCGAGGGGGGCGGAGCCAGACGCGGAGCATACCAGGGTTCCAGTACAATATCTGATAGGAGATCATATTATCATTGGGCCACAGTGCTATACAGACAGCTTATACTATGGTGAATACATTCACCACATTCGCCCCCTGTTAAAAAAATGAAGTCCAGCAGGGGTGAAGTGGGATCATCATATGTTCAGTCTGTCTGGAGGCCGAATTGTTCTTTTGGACCTCCTCAGCTCTGGCAGTGCGGCGGGTACGGGCGTTGCAGTTGTTGACTCCAAGAGCGTGTTGTCTGGAGCTTCGGTCCGGTGTGTTGGCGACGGTTGAGGGGTGGGGGTAGGCAGGGGGGTGGTGGATGGTGGCAGGGGGGTGGTGGATGGCGGCAGTGTAGGCTCGGGACAGTACAGGAGCCCCAGGGGGGCTTAAGGGATTCGGGGGCTGGCGATAGGTGGTGGTGGGGGGGAGGACGCGTTGGCCTGGGAACCAGCGGGCGCCAGGTCCTGGAGGGAGATGGTGTCTTGCCGTCCGTCTTGGTGCGCGACGTAGGCATATTGGGGGTTGGTGTGCAGCAGTTGGACTCTCTTGACCAGGAGGTCGGTCTTATGGCTCCTCGTATGCTTCCGGAGAAGGACAGGTCCCAGAGTCAGGCAATCCCTGGTCATGGCCCTGACCTCCTCGGTGGAGTAGGGCAGGTCGCGGGCCTTAAAGAAGTGGATGAGCCGGGTGACCACCGGGTGACAGAGGTCATTGTGGATGGCCCGAAGTCGGTCATCATGCGCGCTGGCGCATGTGCCGCGACAGGGCATCTGAGGGCTCATTGAGCTTCCCAGGATGATACTTGATATCGTAGGTATAGGTGGAGATTTAGATCCTCCACCTCAAGATTTTTTCGTTTTTTAAATTTGCCCCGTTGTGCGTTGTCAAACATAAAGGCTACCGACCGTTGTCGGTGACGAGGGTGAACCTCCTACCGGCTAGGTAGTGCCTCCAGTGCCGCACAGCTTCCACAATGGCTTGTGCTTCCTTCTCGACAGTGGAGTGTCGAATCTCAAAGGCGTGGAGGGTTCTAGAAAAGAAGGCTACTGGCCTGCCCGCCTGGTTGAGGGTGGAGGCCAGGGCGACGTCTGACGCATCGCTCTCTACCTGGAAAGGGATGGACTCGTCCACCGCGTGCATCGCGGCTTTGGCAATATCTGCCTTGATGCGGCTGAAGGCCGAGCGGGCCTCAGCCCGCAGGGGGAATATCGTGCCTTTGATAAGTGGGCGGGCTTTGTCTGCATAGTTGGGGACCCACTGGGCATAATAGGAGAATAGCCCCAGGTAGCGTTTGAGGGCCTTGGGGCTGTGGGGAAATGGAAGTTCGATGAGGGGGCGCATGCGGTTGGGGTCAGGCCCCAGAACCCCATTTTCGACGACATAGCCGAGGATGGCCAGTCGGGTTGTGCGGAAAACGCACTTCTTTTTGTTATATGTGAGGTTCAGGGATTGGGCAGTCTGGAGGAACCTCTGAAGGTTGGCGTCGTGGTCCTGCTGATCATGGCTGCAGATGGTAACATTGTCCAAGTACGGGTATGTAGCCTGCAACCCGTACTGGTCCACCATTCGGTCCATAATTCTCTGAAAAACCGAGACCCCGTTAGTGACGCCGAACGGGACCCTGAGGAAGTGGAAGAGTCGGCCGGCTGCTTCAAAAGCAGTGTAGTGGTGCTCTTCCGGGCAGATCGGGAGTTGGTAGTAGCCGACTTCAGATCTACCGTGGAGAACACCCGGTACTGTGCAATCTGGTTGACCATCTCCGCCGTGCGGGGAAGAGGGTACACATCAAGTTGCGTGAACCGGTTAATGGTCTGGCTGTAGTCCAGAACCATCCAATTCTTTTCCCCGGTCCTGATGACCACCACTTGTGCTCTCCTGGGGCTGTTGCTGGCCTCGATGATCCCCTCCCTCAAGAGTCGCTGGACCTCCGACTTGATAAAAATCATGTCTTGTGAACTGTACCGCCTGCTCCTGGTGGCGACGGGCTTACAGGCGGGGGTGAGGTTCACAAAGAGCGAAGGGGGGGGGTGACCTTAAGGGTCGCGAGGCTGCATACAGTGAGGGGGTGTAGGGGTCCGCCGAACCTTAGCTACACTGGAAGTCGAGTCCTAGCAGTAGGGGTGCACAGAGGTGAGAGAGGACATACGGGGTGAAATTCTCCGGAAACGGCGCGATGTCCGCCGACTGGCGCCCAAAACGGCGCAAATCAGACGGGCATCACACCGCCCCAAAGGTGCGGAATGCTCCGCATGTTTGGAGGCCGAGCCCCAACATTGAGGGGCTAGGACGGCGCCGAACGAATTTCCACCCCGCCAGCTGGCGGAAAAGGCCTTTGGTGCCCCGCCAGCTGGCGCGGAAATGACATCTCCGGGCGGCGCATGCGCGGGAGCGTCAGCGGCCGCTGACAGCTTCCCACGCATGCGCAGTGGAGGGAGTCTCTTCTGCCTCCGCCATGGTGGAGACCGTGGCGGAGGCGGAAGGGAAAGAGTGCCCCCACGGCACAGGCCCGCCCGCGGATCGGTGGGCCCCGATTGCGGGCCAGGCCACCGTGGGGGCACCCCCCGGGGCCAGATCGCCCCGCGCCCCCCCCAGGACCCCGGAGCCCGCCCGCGCCGCCTTGTCCCGCCGGTAAGGTAGGTGGTTTAATTTACGCCGGCGGGACAGGCATTTTAGCGGCGGGACTTCGGCCCATCCGGCACAGATGGGCCGGTCCCGCCAACCGGCGCGGCGCGATTCCCGCCCCCGCCGAATCTCTGGTGCCGGAGACTTTGGCGGGATTCACCCCAGCCCCCGGCGTTTGCCCGACCCGGCCGGGGCTCGGAGAATTTGGCCCACAGTTTAAATTGGGCGTACTCAGCGCCCTGTATCGCGAGGTTCGCGACACAGTACCCCCGGATCTGTACCGAATGGGATCCGGAGGCGAGGGAGATTGCCTGGGATGCGGGGTAGATGTGCAGGGAGCAGCGCCTTACCGTGTCGGGTTGGACAAAGCTCTCTGTGCTCCCGGAGTCGAAAAGACAGGAGTCAGTCGAGGGTTACTGCGCCGAGCTGCGGGTAATCTGCGTGGTCTGAGGTATCGAGGTCACAAGATGGCGGCCCCCAAGGGTCGCACGTGTCGGGCTGAGTTAAAGATGGCGGCCCCCACGAGCTGCACGAGGCGGGTGACGCGTCTGAACGGGGCGGTACCGGCAGGCATGCAGCCACCTTGTGGAGTCTGTGGGCCTGTGAGTCCATGGATCGGGCCTAGTGAGCTTTCGACTTCGGGGCTTTGGATCGGGCCAGACAGACTCTGGCAAAATGTCCCTTTTTACCTCAGTCGCTGCATGTCGTGGTGCGGGCTAGGCAATGTTGCCGGGGGTGTTGGCCCTGCCTGCAGAAATAGCACGACGGTCCCCCGGGCTGAACGGGCAGCCGTGCGGCACAAGCCTGAGATGTAGTCGGGTCTGGTGACGGCCGTGTCAGGGGTGCCCACGAGGGGTTCTGCCGGGAACGCGCTGAGGCTCTGGTAGGCCACCTCCAACGAGGGGGCTAGTTTTACCGTGTCCTGTAGGTCAGTGGCCCTGTTTTCCAGCAGTCGCTGCCGGATGTAGTTTGACCGGACCCCAGCCACATAGGTGTCCCGGATCATCAGTTTCATGTGCTCATCAGCGGTCACGTCCTTGCAGTTGCAGTTACAGGCGAGTAGCGTCAGGTTCTCTAGGTACTCATCCAGCGATTCCCCGGCGCGTTGACGGCGGGTAGTGAGGAGGTGCCGTGTGAACACTTCGTCCAGTGGCTTCACAAACTGTCTCTTTAGAATCGCGACCGCCGCTTCGTACGTGGCTGCGTCCTGTATCATACCTGAGATTCGGTGGCTCAACCGGCCGTAGAGGATGCGCAGCTTGAGGGCATTGGAGAGAGGCGTTTCGAAGGAGTCGAGATAGGCCTCAAAACAGCGGAGCCAATGGGAGAAGATTTCCTTAGCTTCTGCTGCTCGTGCGTCGAGTTCCAGTTTATCAGGCTTTAGAGCGGCTTCTATAGTCATGTCTTTGGTTAATAAATTGATGTACCATCAATTCACTACAAGACGATGAGAGCGAGTGAACATAGGCTTTATTAACCAAGAACTTGCCTGCCTGTGACTGCTGTACAAATGAGCGCCGCCCCCAGGCGGCCGGTCTATATGCCGTCCAAGGGGGGTGGAGCCAGAGGCGGAGCCCACCAGGGTTTCAGTACAATACCTGGAAGGAGATCATGGGCGGGATTCTCCGACCCCCCGCCGGGTCGGAGAATCGCCAGGGACTGGCGTGAATCCCGCCCCCGTCGGTTGCCGAATTCTCCGGCACCGGATATTTGGCGGGGCCGGGAATCGCGCCCCGCCAGTCGGCGGGCCCTCCTTCGATTCTCCGGCCCGGATGGGCCGAAGTCCCGCCGCTAAAATGCCTGTCCTGCCGGCGAGAATCAAACCACCTCTCTTCCCGGCGGGACTAGGCGGCGCAGGCGGGATCCGGGGTCCTGGGGGGGGGGGGCGGCGCTTGGCGATCTAGCCCCGGGGGGGGTGCCCCCACGGTGGCCTGGCCTGCGATCGGGGCTCACCAATCCGCGGGCTGGCCTGTGTCGTGGGGGCACTCTTTTCCCTCCGCCTCGGCCACAGACTTCACCATGGCCGATGCGTAAGAGACACACACCCCTGCGCATGCGCGGGGATGACGTCACAGCCGCTGACGCTCCCGCACATACGCGGACATCCGCCGGCGAAGTCCTTTCGGCCCCGACTGGCGTGCCGCCAAAGGCCTTTCCCGTCAACCACTCCGGCGCGGGCCTAGCCCCTCATGGTGAGGGCTTGGCCCCTAAAGGTGTGGTGAAATCCGCACCTATGGGGCGGCCCGACGCCGGAGTGGTTCCCACCACTCTATCCTGCCGGGACTCCCCGCCCCGCCGGGTAGGGGAGAATCCCGGCCCGTATTACCATTGGGTCACAGTGCTATACCGACAGCTTATACTATGGTGAATACATTCACCACATTCTCAATATCACATGGAGTGAACGAAATTGGCTAAAGACTGGCATCCGTCATGTTGGAGACCATAGGAGGAGGCCGAGAATGATCATCCACCGAATACGTTCGGCTTCAGGTAGTTTTGAATGCTTTGGTCTTGTCTTTTTAAAAGCATGTACTCGACTCTGCCATCGTTGAGGATGGGAATGTTCACGAAGCCTCCTCCTCCCTTTAATTTCCACCACCATTCTTGACCGAATGTGGGAGGGTTACAGTGCCTTGCCCTGACCCCCCACTCGTTTCCAGTGAGACTTTGTTCCACAAGTGCACATTTGCAGATCAAGGCGGTGGAATTCTCCGTTCTCCCAGCCGCGCGTTTCTCGGACGCACGCCGTTCGCTGGTGGCGGGGGTTCTATCCTCCCGCCGGCCGTCAATGGAATTTCCCATTGAAACTGCCCCACACCACCGGGAAACCGGCTGGCGGGGCTGCACTGCCGGCGGGAAAAGTGAATTCCGACAACTGGAGAATCCCGGCCAAATGCACCGGGGCTGGGGGGGTTTATCTTTTTATAATTTTATAATTTTACAACATTTGAAATGTGACTGGCTTACTCCATCGGCCAGTCGGTCAAAATACAAAATCAACCCTGACACTGAAAAGACACCAGAAAGACAAAGCAGTAATAAAAGGAAATCAATCTCTACTGATATGCTGCATCCTTCAAGCATTTTCTCTTTGTTCAACAGAAGTAAACCCAGTAGAGAGAACCATGATGTGGCAGTTGTTCAGAATGAAATATCCATTCGCACTTTTTGCAGATAATAGCAATTGCACTGGCAATGTTATTTTTAAAAGGATTACCGTCATATTGAGTGTTAAACGAATGCACTTAATGAGCAATAATAGGAAAAAGCTTCCAGTGTAAGCTTTGATGAAATGTAGAATTAGAAATGTAAAGAACAAAAGAACAAAGAACAAAGAAAGGTACAGCACAGGAACAGGCCCTTCGGCCCTCCAAGCCTGTGCCGACCATGCTGCCTGTCTAAACTAAAATCTTCTACACTTCCTGGGTCCGTATCCCTCTATTCCCATCCTATTCATGTATTTGTCAAGATGCCCCTTAAATGTCACTATCGTCCCTGCTTCCACCACCTCCTCCGACAGCGAGCTCCAGGCGCCCACTACCCTCTGTGTAAAAAACTTGCCTCGTACATCTACTCTAAACCTTGCCCCTCGCACCTTAAACCTATGCCCCCTAGTAATTGACCCCTCTACCCTGGGAAAAAGCCTTTGACTATCCATTCTGTCTATGCCCCTCATAATTTTGTAGACCTCTATCAGGTCTCCCCTCAACCTCCATCGTTCTAGTGAGAACAAACCGAGTTTATTCAACCACTCCTCATAGCTAATGCCCTCCATACCAGGCAACATCCTGGTAAATCTCTTCTGCATCCTCTCTAAAGCCTCCACATCCTTCTGGTAGAATGGCGACCAGAATTGAACACTATGGGGGAAATTCTCCGTAATCGGCGTGATGTCCGCCGACCGGCGCCAAAAACGGCGCAAATCAGTCCGGCATCACGCCGCCCCAAAGGTGCGGAATCATCCACATCTTGAGCGGCCGAGCCCTGACCTTGAGGGGCTAGGCCCGCGCTGGACTGATTTCCGCCCCGCCAGCTGGCGGGAAAGGCCTTTGGTGCCCCACCAGCTGGCGCGGAAATGACATTGCCGGGCGGCGCATGCGCGGGAGCGTCAGCAGCCGCTCAAGGCATCCCCGCGCATGCGCATTGGAGGGGGTCTCTTCTGCCTCCGCCATGGTGGAGACCATGGCGAAGGCAGAAGGAAAAGAGTGCCCCCACGGCACAGGCCCGCCCGCGGATCGGGGGACCCCGATCGCGGGCCAGGCCACCGTGGGGATACCCCCCGTGGCCAGATCGCCCCGCGCCCCCCCCCAGGACCCCGGAGTCCACCCGCGTCGCCTTGTCCCGCCGGTAAGAGAGGTGGTTTAATCCACGCTGGCGGGACAGGCATTCCAGCAGCGGGACTTCGGCCCATCCAGGCCGGAGAATCGCCGGGGCGAGCCCGCTAAACGGCACGGCGCAATTCCCGGCGGGGGGTCGGAGTATCCCGTCCTATATTCCAAGTGTGGCCTAACTAAGGTTCTATACAGCTGCAACATGACTTGCCAATTCTTATACTCAATGCCCCGGCCAATGAAGGCAAGCATGCCGTATGCCTTCTTGACTACCTTCTCCACCTGTGTTGCCTCTTTCACAAGGTGTACTTGTGGACCTGTACACCTAGATCTCTCTGACTGTCAATACTCTTGAGGGTTCTACCATTCACTGTATATTCCCTACCTGCATTAGACCTTCCAAAATGCATTACCTCACATTTGTCCGGATTAAACTCCATCTGCCATCTCTCCGCCCAAGTCTCCAAACAATCTAAATCCTGCTGTATCCTCTGACAGTCCTCATCGCTATCCGCAATTCCACCAACCTTTGTGTCGTCTGCAAACTTACTAATCAGACCAGTTACATTTTCCTCCAAATCATTTATATATACTATAAAGAGCAAAAGTCCCAGCACTGATCCCTGCGGAACACTACTAGTCACAGTCCTCCAATCAGAAAAGCACCCTTCCAATGCTACTCTCTGCCTTCTATGACCTAGCCAGTTCTGTATCCATCTTGCCAGCTCACCCCTGATCCCATGTGACTTCACCTTTTGTACCAGTCTGCCATGAGGGTCCTTGTCAAAGACCTTACTGAAGTCCATATAGACAACGTCCACTGCCCTACCTGCATCAATCATCTTTGTGACCTCTTCGAAAAACTCTATCAAGTTAGTGAGACACGACCTCCCCTTCACAAAACCGTGCTGCCTTTCGCTAATATGTCCATTTGTTTCCAAATGGGAGTAGATCCTGTAATAAAGGAGAGACCAGACAATGTTGAGATGAATGGGGAATTAATTAGCACATCCTAAACCGCAGCAGATAGATGGAATGGCAGAATGTTTACTATATAAACTGAGACGTGAGAGCACGGCAGTCAAGGGTGGTCTCCTGAGGATGGGGTAAACTAAATGGCTCTTTTTCTAGAACTGGATGTCATTTATCACACTTGATGCTGATGCAGAGTGCCTGAAATGGGAAAATTGTTTAATTCCTAACTGTTATCCTTCATCTTATTGACAAAACAATAACCAAAAATGCATTTCTGATGTGATTTTTCAAACCGTTTTTTTTTCTCATTGAAGTTTTCTATGTGTCCAGAGTTGGACTCTTATTGAAGCTTCCTATGCAAAATACAGACCTCCTGACTTGTGATCCCTTCCCTTACTACAATTAGAGTTGCATCTGTTGATACTCTTGCTCACCCTCATGTAGATCATGCTGTAAATGTAATCCTTGTTTTAGAATGTTGCAAGTAAAATTGACAAATACTGGGGCGGAGATGTCAGAATTTAAGACTGACAATGTCATCGCAGTCATTTGCATGGTTACACCCTAGCTCGGGAAAACTGGTCGCACAACTCAATTACTGGCAACACGGTGGCGCAGTGGTTAGCACTGCTGCCTCACGGCGCCGAAATCCCAGGTTCGATCCCGGCTCTGGGACACTGTCCGTGTGGAGTTTGCACATTCTCCCCGTGTTTACATGGATTTCACCACACAACCCAAAGATGTGCAGGGTAGGTGGTTTGGCCAGGCTAAATTGCCCCTGAATTATAAAAAGTGAATTGAGCACTCTAAATTTAGGGGGGAAAAAACAACCCAATTCCAGCTGAATTTGGGGTAGAACTTAAAACCACTGTGTCCTCCCAAATTGCAACTTCTATTGGTTAACATTACTGAATTTATGGTCTATTAAAACCATCAGATTTCCTGGCTCATCAATTTCATACATTTAATCTGGCTGACTTTAAACACAGATTGATTGCACTTGCCTTTAAACATCAGAGACTGTGAGGAAGACTGGAGGAAAACTGATTACCATACTGAGGAACACTGATGTGGGCTGTTTGTTCTTTTGCTACCTCTGTCTCTCCTCCTCTTTATTGCTAAGGCTTTTGGATACGACGCAGTTATATCCGAACTCAGTGCTATGGTCTGCCACAGCTGATATTATTCTAACCTTGCGTCATTTCATTTGGTGTGTTGGCTGCTTCTTCACCTACACACAACAGCAATATCAAATTTACTGAGTCTTGCCGACTGTTATGTGCTATGTGCAGGGTATGAATTATTAATACAAAGGATGGTATTGCCGAGTGCCTGATTGTACATGTTCTGGAAGCACTGAAGCACCATTTATGACTGTCAGATCAGCTATTCAAAGGCAATAACCTTAATTTAATAAAATCTACAGTGTCACTTCTAATTTACTGTTATTAAAGAGGAATTTTGCCACAATTTTTTGTGACCTCTAGTATTGAGTGAAGTTGTTAATACCATGACAGATACACTATAAGAAATGAATAAATGGAAAAGGTTGCAGCAGCTGCTATTAATGTGATTTTAAAAAATAACTGATACAGATTTGCTTCATAAATCTCATTCATAATGTCAGAATTACTATGGGTCATCATGCCAAAGCCACGTCGAAAATATTACTCAGATAAGAATGAATCCGACACCACTCCTGCGCACTGCTCCTGCCCCCACGTCCTTTTCAAAGTGTTCAGCATTCCTTTCATCACTTCATATCCTTATCTCATTTTACTCTGAATGGGAGATGAGATAAGCAGACCACAGTCCTGCGGCACTGATTCTGACACCATAACCTTGCCAGCAAGTGCAAGCTTCCATCGTGAAAGCAGATGGAGTGTCTGGATTTTCCTCCAAGCTTGGACTGCCACCTATAACACAACTGGGTGGGAGGCTGATGACACGTTGTAAAAATTAACAGGTAGTCCAATGATCCTGGAATTCAATGGCAATCACAATTTAATTGCATCCTTATATTTGAATCTTTACTTCAAAGGGCATATATAACTAAAATATTTTTAGAACATTCATATTTATTGGTGTGGTAAAGAAGAAGTGAAGTTATATTCAAATCAGGCAGTTTGTATCCACTTGATTTAGGGCGCGATTCTCCCAAAAGGCAACAAAGTCCCACAGCGAATGCGTTTAGCTGCATGTTTCCCGGCGCTCTGCCGAGACACACATGGCTATCCAACGCAACTCACATTGCATGAGGGGCCTGAATGGGGAACGCGAATCCGAGACTTCACATAGCCTAGTTTTGTACAGTGGGAAGCTCCGCTCGCCTGAACTCACCAGTGCAACGAGAGATCGAGACGTCATTTAAAAATGGCTTCTAGGGCCCCCGAAGCGATGCCCAACCTCCCCAGCCTGAAAGCACTATGGGCCCAGCCTGAAAGCACTATGGGAGGGACCCCACCCACCCCACCCACCCCACCCACCCGCCACCCACCCCACCCACACAGGGCACTCCCAGCCCAATGGTGCACATGCAAAAAATGCCAGCTTGGCACCTTGGCAGTGCCAACCTGGCACCACCTGTGCCAGCTGGAGGTGCCACCTGGGCAATGCCAGGTAGGCACACAGGTGGCATGCCAAGGTTCCCAGGTGGCACCAGAAGTGCCAGAGCACCATCCTGCCTAAAGGACATGTAGCTGGGGGTATCCGATTCCCTGGGAGACCCCAAGAATGCCACTCCATCTGGTCCCCATTTGTGGGAAGCAGTGGGAACAGTACTCACCTGAGGTCTCTGAGGTGAAGGGGTTGAATCGCAAAGCCTCAGGTACCTCGGTGTGGTAGTATGTATTGGGGGTCATGTGGGACTGGAAGCCCTAATGTCATTGGCTGACAGATTCCGGGTCCTGGTTGGCCGTTGACCTCTAGCTCCGCCCTGAAGGTGGAGTATAAGAAGCCGGAGTCTTCCCCCGCAGGCCAGTTTACTATCGAGCTGCGGGGGAACAGAAACGCTTAATAAAGCCTCATCGACTTCAATCTATTCGTCTCACGGAGTCTTTGTGCGCTACAATTTATTAAGCGTGCCTAAAAAGGACTATGGAGCTCAGGATCATTCCGGAATGCCTGAGGATCAGCCCCCACGCAGTGAACGCGGCAGCAGCCTTCAAGCACTGGCAGACTTGCTTCGAGGCCTACCTCAGAACGGCCACCGGCCGGGTCACAGAAGACCAAAAACTGCAGGTCCTGCACTCGAGGGTGAGCACGGAGATTTTCTCCCTCATCGAAGACTCGGAGGATTTCCAGACGGCGTTCGCAGCACTGAAAAGTCTCTATGTCCGCCCAGTTAACCAAATCTACGCTCGCTACCAGCTCGCGACGAGACGGCAAGCTCCCGGAGAATCGATGGACGAATTCTACGCCGCGCTGCTGATTTTGGGACGAGCCTGCAGCTGCCCATCGGTGAACGCAAACGAACACACGGACATGTTAATGCGCGATGCTTTTGTGGCAGGTATGCAATCCTCCCAAATCCGCCAAAGACTTCTAGAAAAAGAGTCACTAGGACTCTCAGAGGCACGGGCCCTAGCAGCCTCCCTAGACGTGGCCGCGCGTAATACCCGCGCCTACGGCCCCGACCGCGCGGCAACCCATTGGGCCCCGTACGTACCCGTCGCGGCAAACCCCCTACCCCCCCCCGGACACCCCACAGGCTTGCGCGGTCCAAACGCCGAGTCGCACCGGGGGCGCCCGCTGTTATTTCTGCGGCCAGGCGAAACACCCCCGACAGCGCTGCCTGGCCCGCGCAGCTATCTGCAAGAGCTGCGGGAAAAAGGGCCATTATGCGGTTGTGTGCCGGTCCCGCGAGGTCGCCACTGTCCCGGGAGCACAGGGAGCCCTGCAAGCAGTTTACGCGCCCCAACCCCCCCAGCACGCCATGTACGACCCGCAGGCGCAGCCGCTCTGGGTCCCGACCACCGCGGTCCCGGGAGAACTGGGAGCTCTGCACGCCGCTTACGCTCCCCAACCCCCCTCCCTGCAGCTCATGTATGACCTGCCGCCGGCGCTACCGCTTTGGGTCCCGGCCAACACTCTCCACGGAGAGGAGGGAGTTTTGCGCGTCCCTAACGCCACCCTAACCCCCACCCCGCGCCCCACGCCTGACCCGCCGGCGCCACCTACTTGGGCCCCAACCACCGCTGTCCCCGGTGAGGGAGCTCCGCGCGGTCCTAGCGCTCGCGGTCCTAGCGCTCGCGGTCCTAGCGTTCACGGTCCTAGCGCTCCCCAGCCCCCCCAGCACACCATGTGCGACCCGCAGACGCCGCCATTTTGGGTCCCGGCCACCACGAGGGGAGGAGGGGCGCCGATGTGCGACCCGCAGACGCCGCCATTTTGGGTCCCGGCCACCACGAGGGGAGGAGGGGCGCCGCCATCTTGGACCGCCCCAGACCTGTACGACGCGTGGGGGCGGCCATTTTGTCCACCCCCGCTGCCATCTTGTGACCCCCCAGCCACGTGCGATGTATGGGGCGGCCATTTTGTCCATCCCCGACGCCATCTTGGACGGCAACAACGGACCCCACTCCACTACTACAACCACGTCTCGCTTCAATTACGCTCGATCAAGCTCGGCCCCGGACACTCCAGACGACGACGACAACGGTGCTAATAAACGGCCACGAGACGCCATGCCTAGTCGACTCCGGGAGCACGGAGAGCTTTATACACCCCGACACGGTAAGACGCTGTTCCTTGACCACCTATCCCAGCGCACAAAAGATTTCCCTAGCTGCAGGATCCCACTCCGTACAGATCCAGGGATTCTGCATAGTTACCCTAACGGTGCAGGGGAGGGAGTTCAAAAACTACAAACTAAACGTCCTTCCCCAACTCTGTGCCCCTACCTTGCTGGGATTAGATTTCCAATGCAATCTACAGAGCCTTACGTTCAAATTCGGTGGCCCAATACCCCCACTCACTATTTGCGGCTTCGCAACCCTCAAGGTGCAACCCCCGTCCTTGTTTGCGAACCTCACCCCGGATTGCAAACCCGTCGCCACTAGGAGCAGACGGTACAGCGCCCAGGTCCGGACCTTCATTCGGTCCGAAGTCCAGCGGCTACTAAAGGAGGGCATAATCCAGGCCAGCAATAGTCCCTGGAGAGCGCAGGTGGTAGTAATGAAGACAGGGGAGAAACAAAGGATGGTCATTGACTATAGCCAGACCATCAACAGGTACACACAACTAGACGCGTACCCTCTCCCCCGCATATCCGACATGGTCAACCGGATTGCCCAATATAAAGTCTTCTCCACCGTGGACCTCAAGTCCGCCTACCATCAGCTCCCCATCCGCCCAAGTGACCGCAAGTACACAGCCTTCGAGGCAGACGGGCGATTATACCATTTCCTACGGGTCCCTTTTGGCGTCACAAACGGGGTCTCGGCCTTCCAACGGGAGATGGACCGAATGGTTGATCAACATGGGTTGCGGGCCACGTTCCCGTATCTCGACAATGTAACCATCTGCGGCCACGATCAGCAGGACCACGACGCCAACCTCCAAAAATTCCTCCAGACCACCAAAGCCTTGAACCTCACGTGCAACGAGGACAAGTGCGTTTTTAGCACCGATCGGCTAGCCATTCTGGGCTACGTAGTGCGCAATGGGATAATAGGCCCCGACCCCGAACGTATGCGCGCACTCATGGAATTTCCCCTCCCGCACTGCCCAAAAGCCCTGAAACGCTGCTTGGGGTTCTTTTCATACTACGCCCAGTGGGTCCCCCAGTACGCAGACAAGGCCCGCCCCCTAATACAGACCACGACCTTCCCTCTGTCGACAGAGGCTTGCCAGGCCTTCAGCCGCATCAAAGCGGATATCGCAAAGGCCACGATGCGCGCCATCGACGAGTCCCTCCCCTTCCAGGTCGAGAGCGACGCCTCCGACGTAGCTCTAGCGGCCACCCTTAACCAAGCGGGCAGACCCGTGGCCCTTTTCTCCCGGACCCTCCACGTCTCAGAAATCCGCCACTCTTCAGTAGAAAAGGAAGCCCAAGCCATAGTGGAAGCTGTGCGACATTGGAGGCATTACCTGGCCGCCAGGAAATTCACTCTCCTCACTGACCAACGCTCGGTAGCCTTCATGTTCGATAATGCACAGCGGGGCAAAATCAAAAACGACAAGATCTTAAGATGGAGGATCGAGCTCTCCACCTTCAACTGTGAGATTTTGTATCGTCCCGGAAAGCTGAACGAGCCGTCCGATGCCCTATCCCGCGGCACATGTGCCAACGCACAAATTAACCGCCTCCAAACCCTCCACGAGGACCTCTGCCACCCGGGGGTCACTCGGTTTTACCACTTCATCAAGTCCCGCAATCTCCCATACTCTTTAGAGGAGGTCCGTACAGTCACAAGGGACTGCCACATCTGCGCGGAATGCAAGCCGCATTTATTCAGGCCAGGTGGAGCGCACCTGATTAAGGCTTCCCGCCCCTTTGAACGCCTCAGTCTCGATTTCAAAGGGCCCCTCCCCTCCACCGACCGCAACGCATATTTTCTTAATGTGGTGGACGAATACTCCCGCTTCCCTTTTGCCATTCCCTGTTCTGACATGACCGCGGCCACAGTCATTAAAGCCCTGAACAGCATCTTCACACTGTTCGGTTACCCCGCTTACGTCCACAGCGACAGGGGGTCCTCTTTCATGAGTGACGAGCTGCGCCAGTTCCTGCTCAGCAAGGGCATAGCCTCAAGCAGGACGACCAGCTACAACCCCCGGGGGAACGGGCAAGTAGAGAGGGAGAACGGCACGGTCTGGAAGGCCGTCCTACTGGCCCTACGGTCCAGGGACCTCCCAGTTTCACGGTGGCAGGAGGTCCTCCCGGACGCTCTCCACTCCATCCGGTCGTTATTATGTACGAGCACTAATCAAACGCCTCATGAGCGTCCCCTTGTTTTCCCTAGGAGGTCCTCCTCTGGAACGTCGCTGCCGACCTGGCTGGCAGCCCCAGGACCCATCCTGCTCCGAAAGCATGTGCGGGCACATAAGGCGGACCCGTTGGTCGAAAGGGTTCACCTCCTCCACGCGAACCCCCAGTACGCCTACATGGAGTACCCCGACGGCCGACAGGACACGGTCTCCCTGCAGGATCTGGCGCCCGCCGGCAACACGCACCCCCCCCGACACCATCAACCCAACCCCCCCCCTTCCTGCCACCACCGCACCCCGCGACCGCCCCCTTCCCAGGAGGATCGGTTCCCCTCCCCTCAGCACCAACCAAGAATAAAGCCCAAGCTGAAACCGTAAGGCTCCTGGAGGCGACAACACCGGTACAAGCACCACCACCACCGGGGCCGAGGCGATCGACACGGACGACCAGACCACCCGACCGACTCGTGGCGTCGATCTAAAACTAAATATGGACTTTTCACAAGAACATTTTGCTTTTCTTCCCATACCCTCTGTAAATAGTTGCAACAGGACAAAATTGTACAATACTGTATTGCCTTGTGAATGTTTTTTTTCCTCCCAGGACCAGCCCTGTAAACACTTACCACCATACGAAGCGTCACCCCGCCGGGTCCATTTTTGACAAGGGGTGAATGTGGTAGTATGTATTGGGGGTCATGTGGGACTGGAAGCCCTAATGTCATTGGCTGACAGATCCCGGGTCCTGGTTGGCCGTTGACCTTTAGCTCCGCCCTGAAGGCGGAGTATAAGAAGCCGGAGTCTTCCCCGCAGGCCAGTTTACTATCGAGCTGCGGGGGAACAGACACGCTTAATAAAGCCTCATCGACTTCACTCTATTCGTCTCACGGAGTCTTTGTGCGCTACACTCGGGAATCTGCACATTACAGTAATGCTAGCTGTCTTGCTGTAATATGCAGATTTGCCAAAAAGTGATCCCATGCAATGGGAGGTATTTCCATTACAACATCTCGTGAGATCACATTAGACCTCGCAAGATATTGCGAGTGGGTATATCTCGAGAGCGGGGTGTGCTAGCTTTTATCGGCCTTCCTGCTCACAGTGACCTGCTTTTCCAGTGCAACGTAGCCATTGAATCGCACCATTAGAATCATAGAATCCTTACAGTTCAGAAGGAGGCCATTCGGCCCATCGAGTCTGTATGTTTGGTGTTCTCACAAAATGTCAATGAATGCCATGTCGCATTGAAGTACTGGTGTAGGCTGGCACTTTCATCGGGCAAACAACGCTTGCATTGTGCGACATTGCACATAGCATGGACACAACACAGTCCTATTCTAAACCGCGTGATTATGCCAAATGCAACATTATGAACAGAGTGATCAGGAACCTCTGCTACCCACATGCCTGCTAATCCTTGTTGTGTGCAAGTGGGAAAACAAAAGAAAACTTCAGGTGCTGGAAATCAGCAATGCAAATAGAATGTGGCAGAATCATATCAGTGTTGGTAAAGCGAGAAGGCCGATATCGAGCTTGCGGGTGTGTTCTACTGGATTCATCTTGGACTGAGCAGCAATATGCACAAGGGGCCAAATGGCCTCCTCCTTATTTATCCTCCATGTCTCTCATCAGCTCTGATGAAGACTGTATGCCCTGAAATAGCCAAAAGCTGTCTCTTCTCTTTCCAGCACCAGAGTCACAGAAGGTGGGATTCTTCGGTTCCCCAGCTGCATGTTCTTTGGCGGCATGCTGTTCGCTGTTGGCAGGATTCTCTACTCCCGTCACTTGTCAATGGGATTTCCCATTGAAGCCATCCCACACCACGGGAAACCCACAGAAACTGGTGCACTGCCGGCGGGAAAAGAGATTGTCCCCAGTCACTGATCTCTCCACCAAGGAGAAAAGTTTGTCCCTGTCTACACTTTTTATGCCCCTCATAATTTTATACATTTAAATAATGCACCCCCTCAATCTCCTCCGCCCCAAGGAAAACAACCCCAGTCTATCCAATTTTTCTTCATGGATAAAACTCTCCAGCCCAGGCAACATCCTGGTAAATCTCCTCTGCACTCTTTCCAGTGCTATCACACTACGCCTATAATGTGTATTCCAGAATTGCACACAATCTGTGGCCTAACCAATATTTTATACAGTTCCAGCATAACCTCCCTGCTCTTAAAATCTATGCATTGGCTAATAAAGGGAAGTGTACCATGTACCTTCTGAACCACTTTATCCACCTGCCCTGTTACCTTAAGGGACTGGTGTACATGCAACCAACGTCCCTCTGATTCTTGGTGCTGTTCAGTAGGTATTTCCTCGCCTTGTTTGTACTGCCCAAGTGCATCACCTCACATTTATCCAGACTGAGTTCCATTTGCCATTGATCAGCCTGTCGATATCCTCCTGTATTCAAAGGCTATCTTCCTCACTATTTATCACCCCACCAATATTCGTATTCGCGAACTGACTGATCAACCCTCCTACATTCAAGTCTTAAACATTTATATAAACCACAAACAGTAAGGGACCCAACACTGATCCCTGCGGGACCCCTCGAATATCACACTCTGTTTCTTGTCACTCAGTCAATCCTGGATACAATTTGCCAAATTTCCTTGGATCTCATGGGCTCTTATCTTCGCTAGCATTCTCCCCTACGGGACCTTATCAAAAGCCTTGTTGAAGTCCAAGTAATCTACGTCAAATGCATTTCCCTCATCTACACATCTGGGGCGATTCTCCGGTATCAGCGCGATGTCCGCCGACCGGCGCCAAAAACGGCGCAAATCAGTCGGGCATCGCGCCGCCCCAAAGGTGCGGAATCCTCCGCATCTTGGGGGGCCGAGCCCTAACGTTGAGGGGCTAGGCCCGCGCCTGACTGATTTCCGCCCTGCCAGCTGGCGGAAGTGCCCCTGCCAGCTGGCGCGGAAATGACATTGCTGGGCGGCGCATGCACGGGAGCGTTAGCGGCCGCTCAGGGCACCCCGCGCATGCGCAGTGGAGGGAGTCTCTTCCGCCTCCGCCATGGTGGAGACCGTGGCGAAGGCGGAAAGAAAAGAGTGCCCCCATGGCACAGGCCCTCCCGCGGATCGGTGGGCCCCGATCGCGGGCCAGGCCACCGTGGGGGCACCCCCCGGGGCCAGATCGCCCCGTGCCCCCCCCAGGACCCCGGAGCCCGCCCGCGCCGCCTTGCCCCACCGGTAAGAGAGGTGGTTTAATCCACGCCGGCGGGACAGGCATCCTAGCAGCGGGACTTCGGCCCATCGGGGCCGGAGAATCGCAGGGGGGGGCCGCCAACCGGCGCGGCGCGATTCCCGCCCCCGCCGAATATCCAGTGCCAGAGAATTCGGCAACCGGCGGGGGCGGGATTCACGCCAGCCCCCGGCGATTCTCCAACCCGGCGGGGGGTCGGAGAATCTCGCCCCTGGTCACCTCTTTGAAAAATCAATCAAGTTGGTCAGACATGACATCCCCTTAACAATACCACACTGACTGTTCTTGATTAATCCCTGGCTCTCCAAATACAAGTTGATTCTGTCTCTCAGAATTATTTTCAATAGTTTCCCCACCACTGAGGTTAGACTGAATAGAACAAGAACAAAGAACAAAGAAAATTACAGCACAGGAACAGGCCCTCCCAGCCTGCGCCGATCCGGATCCTTTATCTAAAGCTGTCGCCTATTTTCCAAGGATCTATTTCCCTCTGTTCCCCTTCCGTTCATATATCTGCCTAGATGCATCTTAAATGATGCTATCGTGCCCGCCTCTACCACCTCCGCTGGCAAAGCGTTCCAGGCACCCACCACCCTCTGCGTAAAAAACTTTCCACGCACATCTCCCTTAAACTTTCCCCCTCTCACCTTGAAATCGTGACCCTTTGTAATTGACACCCCCACTCTTGGAAAAAGCTTGTGCTATCCACCCTGTCCATTCCTCTCATAATTTTGTAGACCTCAATCAGGTCCCCCCTCAACCTCCGTCTTTCCAATGAAAACAATCCTAATCTACTCAACCTTTCTTCATAGCTAGCACCCTCCACACCAGGCAACATCCTGGTGAACCTCCTCTGCACCCTCGCTAAAGCATGCACATCCTTCTGGTAATGTGGCGACCAGAACTGCACGCAGTATTCCAAATGTGGCCTAACCAAAGTCCTATACAACTGTAACATGACCTGCCGACTCTTGTACTCAATACCCCGTCCGATGAAGGCAAGCATGCTGTCTGCTTTCTTGACCACTCTTATCGACCTGCGTTGCCACCTTCAGGGTACAATGGACCTGAACGCCCAGATCTCTCTGTACATCAATTTTCCCCAGGACTCTTCCATTGACCGTATAGTCCGCTCTTGAATTGGATCTTCCAAAATGCATCAACTCGCATTTGCCTGGATTGAATTCCATCTTCCATTTCTCTGTCCAACTCTCCAATCTCTCTATATTTTGCTGTATTTTCTGACAGTCCCCCTCGCTATCTGCAACTCCACAGATCTTAGTATAATCTGCAAACTTGCTAATCAGACCACCTATACCTTCATCCAGATCATTTATGTATATCACAAACAACAGTGGTCCGAGCACGGATCCCTGTGGAACACCACTAGTCACCTTTCTCCATTTTGAGACACTCCCTTCCACCACTACTCTCTGTCTCCTGTTGCCCAGCCAGTTCTTTATCCATCTAGCTAGTAGACCCTGAACCCCATGCGACTTCACTTTTTCTATCAGTCTGCCATGGGAAACTTTATCAAACGCCTTACTGAAGTCCATGTATATGACATCTACAGCCCTTCCCTCATCAATTAACTTTGTCACTTCCTCAAAGAGTTCTATTAGGTTTGTAAGACATGGCCTTCCCTGCACAAAACCATGCTGCCTATCACTGATAAGTCAATGGGGGCAATTCTCCCATCGGGAGACTAAGTCCCGATGCCGGAGTGAAAACCGGAGTGTTTCACTCCGGCGTCGGAGGTCGCTCCCAGCCCCCTATTCTCCCACCCCCGGGGGGCTAGGAGTCGCGTTGCGTCATTTACGCGCGCCGGGCCTTGGCGCCGAGTAAAAGCAGTGCCGCCTAAATGACGTCACCCGCGCATGCGCGGTTGCCGTCCTCCCCGAGGCCGCCTCGCAAGAAGATGTCAGATGGATCTTGCGGGGTGGCAGAGGAAAGGAGGTACTCCTTCCGAGAGGCCGGCCTGTCGATCGGTGTGCACCGATCGCGGGCTAGACCCCTTTTGAGGCCGCCCCCGATGCAGGAACCCCCCTCCCCCACAGGCCATTCCTCCCAGCATTCCCGCGCTGTTCCCGCTGGCAGCGACAGGTGTGGACGGCGCCGGCGGGAAGCCATCATGTTGGGGCAGCCGCTCGGCCCATCCGGGCCGGAGAATCGCCGCTCGCCCGTTACAAACAGCGAGCGGCGATTCTCCCAGCGGCCAGCCGTGATTCTCACTGCGCCAATTTGGGGGGGGGGGAGAATCGCGTGCGGGTGCCGGGGCGGCATGGCGGGACTCGCGCGGCACCCCGGCGCTTCTCCCACCCGGCATGGGGGGGCAGAATTCCGCCCAATTTTCTTCCAAATGTGAATAGATCCTATCCCTCTGTATCTTCTCCAACAGTTTGCCTACCACTGGCGTCAAGCTCACAGGTCTATAATTCCATGGATTATCCCTGCTACCCTTCTTAAACAAAGGGACAACATTAGCAATTCTCCAGTCCTCTGGGACCTCACCCGTGCGCAAGGATGCTGAAAAGATATCTGTTAAGGCCCCAGCTATTTCGTCCCTCGCTTCCCTCGGTAACCTGGGATAGATCCCATCCGGTCCTGGGGACTTGTCCACCTTAACGCCTTTTAGAATACCCAAAACTTCCCCCTTTCTTATGCCGACTTGACCTAGATTATTTAAACATCCATCCCTAACCTCAACATCCGTCATGTCCCTCTCCTTGGTGAATACCGATGCAAAGTACTCATTAAGAATCTCACCTATTTCCTCTGACTGCACGCATAAATTCCCTCTTTTGTCTTTGAGTGGGCCAATCCTTTCTCTGGTTACCCTCTTGCTCCTTATATACGAATAAAAGTCTTTGGGATTTTCCTTAACCCTGTTAGCCAAAGATATTTCATGACCCCTTTTAGCCCTCTTTATTGCACGTTTGAGATTTGGCCTACTTTCCCGATATTCCTCCAAAGCTTCATCAGTTTTAAGTCGCCTAGATCTTATGTATGCTTCCTCTTTAATCTTAGCTAGTCTCACAATTCCACCCGTCATCCATGGTTCCCTAATCTTGCCATTTCTATCCCTCATTTCCACAGGGACATGTCTGTCCTGCATTCTAATCAACCTTTCCTTAAAAGACTTCCACATTTCAAATGTGGATTTACCCTTAAACAGCTGCTCCCAATCCACATTCCCTAGTTCTTGCCGAATTTTGTTATACTTGGCCTTTCCTTAATTTAGCACACTTCCTTTAGGACCACTCTCGTCTTTGTCCATGAGTATTCTCAAACTTACGGAATTGTGATCGCTATTCCCAAAGTAATCACTGACTGAAACTTCAACCACCTGGCTGGGATCATTCCCCAATACCAGGTCCAGTATGGCCCCTTCCCGAGTTGGACTATTTACATACTGCTCTAAAAAAACTCTCCTGGACGCTCTTTACAAATTCTGCTCCATCTATGCCTCCAACACTACATGAGTCCCATTCAATGTTGGGGAAGTTAAAATCTCCCATCACGCCCACCCTATTGCTCCTACATTTTTCTATAATCTGTCTACATATTTGTACCTGTACTTCACGCTCGCTTTTGGGAGGCCTGTAGTAAAGTCCCAACAATGTTACTGCATCCTTCCTATTTCTTAGCTCCAACCATATTGTCTCAGTGCTCAAATCCTCCATCGTGCCCTCCTTAATCATAGCTGTGATAATATCTCTGACCAGTAATCCAACTCCTCCACCCCTTTTACCTCCCTCTCTATCCCTCCTGAAGCATCTATACCCTGGGATATTTAGGTGCCAATCTTGCCCTTCCCTCAACCAAGTCTCAGTAATACCAATAACATCATATTCCCAGGTACTAATCCAAGTTCATCTGCCTTACCTGCTACACTTCTCGCATTAAAACAAATGCACGTCAGACCACCTGTCCCTTTGCGTTCATCATCTCTTCCCTGCCTACTCTTCCCCTTAGTCACAATGAGTTTATTATCTAGTACCCGACTGGCTTTAGGTGCTGCCTCTTTACTGATATCTAACTTCCTAATCTGGTTCCCATCCCCCTGCCACATAATTTTAAAACCTCCCCAACAGTGTTCGCAAAAGCACCCATTAGGACATTGGTTCCAGTCCTGCCCAGGTGTAGACCATCCGGTTTGTAATGGTTCCACCGCCCCCAGAACCGGTTCCAATGTCCCAACAATCTGAACTCCTCCCTCCTGCACCATCTCTCAAGCCACATATTCATTCTGACTATTCTTGAATTTCTACTCTGACTGTCTCTTGGCACTGGTAGCAATCCCGAGATTACTACCTTTGAGGTCCTACTTTTTAACTTATCTCCTGACTCCCTAAATTCTGATTGTAGGACCTCATCCCGTTTTTTACCTATATCATTAGTGCCTATATGCACCACGACAACTGGCTGTTCACCCTCCCCCTTCAGTGTGTCCTGCAGCCGATCTGAGACATCCCTGACCCGTGCACCCTGAAGGCAACATACCATTCGGGAGTCTCGTTTTCGACCACAGAAACGCCTGTCTACTCCCCTTACGATTGAATCCCCTATGACTATAGCCCTGCCAGTCTTTTTCCCGCCCTTCTGTGCAGCAGAGCCAGCCACGATGCCATGAACCTGGCAACTACTGCCTTTCCCTGGTGAGTCATCTCTGCCAACAGTATCCAAAACGGTATACCTGTTTTGAAAGGGAGAAGACCGCAGGGGACACCTACACTGCCTTCCTGCTCTTTCTCTGCCTTTTGGTCACCCATTCCATGTCTCCCTCACCAATCCTAATCTGCGGTGTGACCAACTCACTGAACGTGCTATCCACGATCTACTTAGCATCGCGGATGCTCCAAAGTGAGTCCATCCGCAGCTCCAGAGCCATCATGCGGTCTAACAGGAGCTGCAGCTGGACACACTTCCTGCACATGAAGGAGTCAGGGGCATCGGCCGCGTCCCTGAATCCCACATTGAGCACTAGGAGCATAATACAGGTCTGGGATCCCCTGCCATTTTTACACTTTTCCTTAACTGATTACAAATATAATATCAAATAATGAATAAGTGAAAGGAATAAAGATTTTACTTACCAATCACAATACTTACCAACACACAAAGAGTTAAATTTCTCCCAGCTACTGCAATTGGAGCACTTTCCTTACCAGCCAATCAGGTCACTGCATTGCTGTGATGGCACTCTTCAAATTTAACCCCAAAGACCCTGTGGCCGCTGTTTAAACAGTGAAGCAGCTCGTTTAAATACTCACCGCTCGACTCTGTAGCTCCGCCCACTCCAACAGCTGAATTCCCGCTGAAAAGACTCAAATCCGCGAAACAGCTAGTTTAAATACTCACCGCTCGACTCTGTAGCTCCGCCCACTCCAACAGCTGAATTCCAGCCGAAAGTGGCCTGTAGTTTTCTGGTTTATCCCTTCCTCCCTTTTTGAATAATGGTACCACCACATTGGCTATCCTTCAGTCCTCCGGCAACTCTCCTGTGGCCAGAGAGGAATTGAAATTTATTGCCACCTCCCCTGCTATGTCCTCCCTTGCCTCACTCATCAGTCTGGGGTACATTTCATCTGGCCCTGGAGGCTTATCTACTTTTAGGCTGCCGGACCATTTAGTCATGTTTATTTCATAAGAGTATGACTTTAGTATAATGAGTAAATCAAAGGGAATCACTGATATAATTAATCATCTGGGGTAAGAAAATCAGAATGGAAAACCAACAAACCAGTGGTAATTTTTGCAGCTTTAGGGAGCTACGTGATTCTGTTGAAAAATATCAAAGTAGCCAGCATTGTGTACTGGGATAAAAACACAAAATGCTATGAATACTCAGTCAGTCGGACAGTATCTCTGGAGGGAGAAACAAAGGCCCAGGTTTTTTGCCACAATGGAAAGCCTCTCCATCCTGGTGAAAATGAATGATAATAATAACCTTTCTTAGTATAACAAGTAGGCTTACAGTAACACTGCAATGAAGTTACTGTGAAAATACCCTAGTCTCCACACTCCGGCACCTGTTCGGGTACGCTGAGGGAGAATTCAGAATGTCCAATTCACCTAACAAGCACATCATTTGGGACTTGTGGGAGGAAACCGGAGCATCCAGAGGAAACCCACGCAGACACGGGGAGAATGTGCAGACTCTGCATAGACAGTGACCCAAGTCCGGAATCAAACCCGGGTCCCTGGCGCTGTGAAGCAACAGTGCTAACCACTGTGCTACCATACCGCCCAACGAGCCCGGAAATACTAAATTCCACCCCCCCAACATGGCATTTCCTGTTTTCGCAGGGGTGGGAGGGGAACTGGGTCGGGGTTCGCATGTATGCAGTTTACAGAGGCTGCTGGCCATTTAACTCACCAGCTGCCTCTACTGAAGTGGGATTTTGGTAAGCCAGGAATGTGAAACCCAGAGAGGGCAGAATGTAGTGCATTTGTTTGGATAGCCAGAGTTCCCCTTTGGGGAGGTAAGTTACCCTTTGGATATGGCCCTAGAATATCTTTGGGAGAGTTATGTCACTCTTTCAGATGTTAAAAGTAAACATGATTGTGCGTTAAAAGTGCATAACGCCATAGGGTGGAATTTACTGATTTTTTTGACGAAGTGTCAATTTGGGTTCGAAAAGCGAGGGTAGCTGGTTGCTGCACTGCCAGCTTTTCGGTAGCACAGTGGTTAGCACTGTTGCTTCACAGCACCAGGGAACCGGGCTTGATTCCCGGCTTGGGTCACTGTCTGTGCGGTGTCTGCACGTTCTCCCGGTGTCTGCGTGGGTTTCCTCCGGGTGCTCCGGTTTCCTCCCACAAGTCCTGAAAGAGGTGCTGTTAGGTGAATTGAGCATTCTGAATTGGCTCTCGGTGTACTCAAACAGGTGCCGGAATGTGGCAACTAGGGAATTTTCACAGTAACTTCATTGCAGTGTTCATGTAAGCCTACCTATGACACTGATAAAGATTATAATTGTATTATTTTCCCGCCGTATATTTAGACATTTTGTCAGAAAAAATCAAAGATCAGGAATAAGAAGGGTGCAGTCACAATGTTGGGGGTATACTACAGGCCTCCCAACAGCCAGCGGGAGATAGAGGAGCAGATAGGTAGACAGATTTTGGAAAAGAGTAAAAACAACAGGGTTGTGGTGATGGGAGACTTCAACTTCCCCAATATTGACTGGGACTCACTTAGTGCCAGGGGCTTAGACGGGGCGGAGTTTGTAAGGAGCATCCAGGAGGGCTTCTTAAAACAATATGTAGACAGTCCAACTAGGGAAGGGGCGGTACTGGACCTGGTATTGGGGAATGAGCCCGGCCAGGTGGTAGATGTTTCAGTGAGGGAGCCTTTTGGTAACAGTGACCACAATTCAGTAAGTTTTAAAGTACTGGTGGACAAGGATAAGAGTGGTCCGAGGGTGAATGTGCTAAATTGGGGGAAGGCTAATTATAACAATATTAGGCGGGAACTGAAGAACATAGATTGGGGGTGGATGTTTGAGGGCAAATCAACATCTGACATGCGGGAGGCTTTCAAGTGGCAGTTGAAAGGAATACAGGACCGGCATGTTCCTGTGAGGAAGAAAGATAAATACGGCAATTTTCGGGAACCTTGGATGACGAGTGATATTGTAGGCCTCGTCAAAAAAGAAAAAGGAGGCATTTGTCAGGGCTAAAAGGCTGTGAACAGACGAAGCCTGCGTGGAATATAAGGAAAGTAGGAAGGAACTTAAGCAAGGAGTCAGGAGGGCTAGAAGGGGTCACGAAAAGTCATTGGCAAATAGAGTTAAGGAAAATCCCAAGGCTTTTTACACGTACATAAAAAGCAAGAGGGTAGCCAGGGAAAGGGTTGGCCCACTGAAGGATAGGCAAGGGAATCTATGTGTGGAGCCAGAGGAAATGGGCGAGGTACTAAATGAATACTTTGCATCAGTATTCACCAAAGAGAAGGAATTGGTAGATGTTGAGTCTGGAGAAGGGGGTGTAGATAGCCTGGGTCACATTGTGATCCAAAAAGACGAGGTGTTGGGTCTTAAAAAATATTAAGGTAGATAAGTCCCCAGGGCCTGATGGGATCTACCCCAGAATACTGAAGGAGGCTGGAGAGGAAATTGCTGAGGCCTTGACAGAAATCTTTGGATCCTCGCTGTCTTCAGGGGATGTCCCGGAGGACTGGAGAATAGCCAATGTTGTTCCTCTGTTTAAGAAGGGTAGCAAGGATAATCCCGGGAACTACAGGCTGGTGAGCCTTACTTCAGTGGTAGGGAAATTACTGGAGAGAATTCTTCGAGACAGGATCTACTTCCATTTGGAAGCAAATGGACGTATTAGTGAGAGGCAGCACGGTTTTGTGAAGGGGAGGTCGTGTCTCACTAACTTGATAGAGTTTTTCGAGGAGGTCACTAAGATGATTGATGCAGGTAGGGCAGTAGATGTTGTCTATATGGACTTCAGTAAGGCCTTTGACAAGGTCCCTCATGGTAGACTAGTACAAAAGGTGAAGTCACACGGGATCAGGGGTGAGCTGGCAAGGTGGATACAGAACTGGCTAGGCCATAGAAGGCAGAGAGTAGCAATGGAGGGATGCTTTTCTAATTGGAGGGCTGTGACCAGTGGTGTTCCACAGGGATCAGTGCTGGGACCTTTGCTCTTTGTAGTATATATAAATGATTTGGAGGAAAATGTAACTGGTCTGATTAGTAAGTTTGCAGACGACACAAAGGTTGGTGGAATTGCGGATAGCGATGAGGACTATCGGAGGATACAGCAGGATTTAGATTGTCTGGAGACTTGGGCGGAGAGATGGCAGATGGAGTTTAATCCGGACAAATGTGAGGTAATGCATTTTGGAAGGTATAATGCAGGTAGGGAATATACAGTGAATGGTAGAACCCTCAAGAGTATTGAAAGTCAAAGAGATCTAGGAGTACAGGTCCACAGGTCATTGAAAGGGGCAACACAGGTGGAGAAGGTAGTCAAGAAGGCATACGGCATGCTTGCCTTCATTGGCCGGGGCATTGAGTATAAGAATTGGCAAGTCATGTTGCAGCTGTATAGTACCTTAGTTAGGCCACACTTGGAGTATAGTGTTCAATTCTGGTCGCCACACTACCAGAAGGATGTGGAGGCTTTAGAGCGGGTGCAGAAGAGATTTACCAGAATGTTGCTTGGTATGGAGGGCATTAGCTATGAGGAGCGATTGAATAAACTCGGTTTGTTCTCACTGGAACGAAGGAGGTTGAGGGGAGACCTGATAGAGGTATATAAAATTATGAGTGGATAGTCAGAGGCTTTTCCCCAGGGTAGAGGGGTCAATTACTAGGGGGCATAGGTTTAAGGTGAGAGGGGCAAGGTTTAGAGTAGATGTACGAGGCAAGTTTTTTACGCAGAGGGTAGTGGGTGCCTGGAACTCGCTACCGGAGGAGGTAGTGGAAGCAGGGACGATAGGGACATTTAAGGAGCATCTTGACAAATATATGAATAGGATGGGAATAGAAGGATACGGACCCAGGAAGTGTAGAAGATTGTAGTTTAGTCGGGCAGCATGGTCGGCATGGGCTTGGAGGGCCGAAGGGCCTCTTCCTGTGCTGTACATTTCTTTGTTCTTTGTCTGTTTTTGTCCCATGATGTCATGCTGCCATTAGTGGGCTCTGAATGAGCCTGTCCTGCCAGCACAGCAACTTAGGCATTTAAAGGTCAGAACATCAAAAATGGAAAACTCCACGGAACACTTCCCCACCCCCCATGGAATTCTTCCAACCCCCCCGCCCAACGATACTCTCCCCCCCCCCGCCACCATGACACCATGGAACACACCTGGCACATGCCCTAGAGTACCCTCCCACCCCCAACACTGCCCCCTGGCACTGGCCTCTCCTCCCTGGGGACTGTACTTAGCTCTGATATGCATAGTAAAATAGATGCATATTCAAATAGTGACTTTTAAAGTCGGAATTCCTGTAGCATCATCGGGGGAGGGTGGGACAATCGAGCGAGGAGATCCTACCACCATAAGAGTCATTTTGGGACTCCCACTCAATCCTCTGGGCCGTTCCGTCCCGAAGAACGGGAGCGGAAAATTACCCCACACCCCATCAGCACTGTCAAAGCTATCAAATAACTGACAATGGCTACTAAATGAAGAGGTATAGAGGAGGTAAGGGTCGAGGGTAGTCTGTGGGGCATGGGTGGGTTAGCACTAATCTGGCATAGGGACCATAAAGTGTATGGGATGTGGGAAGCATAAGAGTGTATGAGGGGCCTTGGGTTGGCGTGGCAGGCATGAGGAGCCAGGGAGCGTGTGCAGGAGTGTGAAGTGCCATAGGTTGGCGTGGATGAGGCATAGGGAATGTGTGCAAGGGTGATGGTTTGAGAAAGTTTTTTCTTTTTTTTACTCAATTCAACAAAGTGTTGAAACACAGAGGCAGGCCTTCTGCCTAGCCCACCTCCACACCCAGCAACCTCCACATCATTCTGGCAAGTGGACCTGCCTTCTAATCCAACCTGCCCCTCAGACTCAAAATTGCTGGCCGCCATTTTTAAAGATCAGGTTCACAGAGCTTGATATCCTCCTGTCAATGGTAGGATGGTGCCAGACTTGCCAACCCTGCACTCCCTCTTGATTTTTCATCCTCCCCTACTGCTTCGCAGCTTGCTCCTGCAGGCCCCATAAAACTCAGCACAATGGGAGGTAGAATGTCCCACGTTTTTACCTTGACAAAATTAAACTGATATTAAACAGATGTCTTTGGTCCCAAAGGGCTGGTTTAGCACAGTGGGCTAAACAGCTGGCTTTGAAAGCAAACTAAGGCAGGCCAGCAGCGCGTGTTCAATTCCCGGACCGGCCTACCTGAATAGGCGCCGGAATGTGCCGACTAGGGGCTTTTCACAGTAACTTCATTGAAGCCTACTTGTGACAATAAGTTATTATTATTATAAAGTCACCAAGAAACTGACCATGGCAATGGGATTGATCTCACTAGATAAGGGCTTTTCAAAGTGTGGGTCGTGGGCGGGTGTCGGGAGGATCACGGAGTGATCGGCTGCGGCTATTACTGTTGGAGGTGAAAATATTCACACGAAGTCCTGAGTATAAGTAAAAAAGCAGTTTATTATGTCAGCATTCTGGGAGAACAGGTCTGAGACTCCGCAGCCTTTGACAGCACCTTTTCTCACTTGAACTGAGGCTCACACAGGTTAATAGACAGATTCAAGGGGCGGAATTAGTTGTATTCTCATTTACATACAATCAATCAACTATATTCGCGTCACACTTATTACATGCAGTCAATAAATTTTCCTAGCATCCCAGTTATCACATATATGGTTAAAGTGGGCGTTATCTTACCCGCCCCTAACTTCATACATAAGTACAAAGAACAAAGAAATGTACAGCACAGGAACAGGCCCTTCGGCCCTCCAAGCCCGTGCCGACCATGCTGCCAGACTAAACTACAATCTTCTACACTTCCTGGGTCCGTATCCCTCTATTCCCATCCTATTCATGTATTTGTCAAGATGCCCCTTAAATGTCACTATCGTCCTTGCTTCCACCACCTCCTCCGGTAGCGAGTTCCAGGCACCCACTACCCTCTGCGTAAAAAACTTGCCTCGTACATCTACTCTAAACCTTGCCCCTCTCACCTTAAACCTATGCCCCCTAGTAATTGACCCCTCTGCCCTGGGAAAAAGCCTCTGACTATCCACTCTGTCTATGCCCCTCATAATTTTGTATACCTCTATCAGGTCTCCCCTCAACCTCCTTCGTTCCAGTGAGAACAAACCGAGTTTATTCAACCGCTCCTCATAGCTAATGCCCTCCATACCAGGCAACATTCTGGTAAATCTCTTCTGCACCCTCTCTAAAGCCTCCACGTCCTTCTGGTAGTGTGGCGACCAGAATTGAACACTATACTCCAAGTGTGGCCTAACTAAGGTTCTATACAGCTGCAACATCACTTGCCAATTCTTATACTCAATGCCCCGGCCAATGAAGGCAAGCATGCCATATGCCTTCTTGACTACCTTCTCCACCTGTGTTGCCCCTTTCAGTGACCTGTGGACCTGTACTCCTAGATCTCTTTGACTTTCAATACTCTTGAGGGTTCTACCATTCACTGTATATTCCCTACCTGCATTAGACCTTCCAAAATGCATTACCTCACATTTGTCCGGATTAAACTCCATCTGCCATCTCTCCGCCCAAGTCTCCAAACAATCTAAATCCTGCTGTATCCTCCGACAGTCCTCATCGCTATCCGCAATTCCACCAACCTTTGTGTCGTCTGCAAACTTACTAATCAGACCAGTTACATTTTCCTCCAAATCATTTATATATACTACAAAGAGCAAAGGCCCCAACACTGATCCCTGTGGAACACCACTGGTCACAGCCCTCCAATTAGAAAAGCATCCCTCCATTGCTACTCTCTGCCTTCTATGGCCTAGCCAGTTCTGTATCCACCTTGCCAGCTAACCCCTGATCCCGTGTGACTTCACCTTTTGTACTAGTCTACCATGAGGGACTTTGTCAAATGCCTTACTGAAGTCCATATAGACAACATCCACTGCCCTACCTGCATCAATCATCTTAGTGACCTCCTCGAAAAACTCTATCAAGTTAGTGAGACACGACCTCCCCTTCACAAAACCGTGCTGCCTCTCACTAATACGTCCATTTGCTTCCAAATGGGAGTAGATCCTGTCTCGAAGAATTCTCTCCAGTAATTTCCCTACCACTGAAGTAAGGCTCACCGGCCTGTAGTTCCCGGGATTATCCTTGCTACCCTTCTTAAACAGAGGAACAACATTGGCTATTCTCCAGTCCTCCGGGACATCCCCCGAAGACAGCGAGGATCCAAAGATTTCCGTCAAGGCCTCAGCAATTTCCTCTCCAGCCTCCTTCAGTATTCTGGGGTGGATCCCATCAGGCCCTGGGGACTTATCTACCTTAATATTTTTTAAGACACCCAACACCTCTTCTTTTTGGATCTCAATGTGACCCAGGCTATCTACACACCCTTCTCCAGACTCAACATCTACCAATTCCTTCTCTTTGGTGAATACTGATGCAAAGTATTCATTTAGTACCTCGCCCATTTCCTCTGGCTCCACACATAGATTCCTTTGCCTATCCTTCAGTGGGCCAACCCTTTCCCTGGCTACCCTTTTGCTTTTTATGTACGTGTTAGTAATTCAAAACTAACATAATAATGCGTCCTGTCTACAGCCGGAGACCTTGAGCTTTATCAAGGATACAGTGCCTGTCTTGTTCTGTGAAGCTGTTATCAGCGGCTGTTGGGATACTCCATATACATACCCACGGGTGGTTTTCATGAGACAGTTTACAGGAAATGTGGCTTGTTCACCATTTTGTGTCTTTAATATCACAAAATAGCTAACAGCCATTTTGTGTCCTTTCTAATATTAACAGCATTGTGTGTACACTATCTATTTCTACTAATTGCCTCTTCTAAACAGGCATCTAAGCCAATGAGTACCTTTTGTTTCATCAGAACTATTCAAAAGTAATATAGGAGCACAAATGTAGGTGGCACTTACAGGGCACCTAGAATTTATATCATAGTCCAGTATCACAAAATGCCCTCCAACATTCCCTTCTGTTGGTCATGGAAGATGTTTACAGAACTCCAACTGACCACAATGAAATGATATGAGGGCTGCAGGGTGCGTTTAATACGGCCTTTGGGGCATGTAACCTCCCAGATGTTCCGTACGTACACCGTGCATGTGATTCAATGATCACCCCTCAAACGAACCCATATATGTCACATTTAATGTCTTGATATCAATCATTCCTGCCCCCCTGACTAACTCTGCTGTCTGACATTAAATGATGTTATCCATAGCAGTTTTCAAGTAAGCTCATCTAACAGTCCCATACTCGCTGCCACTACTGTCACTCTGAAGTAGATCCTCTGTGTGGTAAACACCACTGGTCACACACTACGTGTATTATGGTACTGCCACTGTACTACAGTTAACACAGTAAATCCCAGCCAGCTGGCTCCTCCCAGCAGGCGCTGTATAAAAGTGTATGCTCTCCTGCACTGCTTCCATTCTGGTTCCAGCTGCAGGAGGCTCAACATCTAGTGCAATAAAGCCTCAATAGTTTCACCATTTCATCTCGTGGTCATTGATGGTACATCACTCTGTGTGTTTATTTTTCAAAGCGTGGATTTTTTTTCGTTAACTGGTGGTAAAGCTTAACTGATTGACTGATCTTGAGTCTTCGTTCCCTCAGAGTTTCTGCAAGATGTGGGACCATCTCTGGCTATTTATACTCCTAACTCAAATGATCCTTGCTAGGCCTATAGTGGTGGGCCTGAGGGGTACAAAAGTTATAGCGATAGGAGGTTATGATGGGAGAGACGCAGTATTTCCTTTTCCCTGTAAACTCAAAATGCATGAGGGCAGGTGTAATCTCTAAGACACAACCATGAGTTCTGATTAACCCACATTCGTCCAGCTCTCCCTGTCCCACCGGGTGGGGGCAACGTGAGGGAGATCCCATATATTATCCCTGCATATTGCAGAGGTCTTGATGAGATAGTACCTGAGGGAGGTGTTAGCCCGTACGATTCCAATGTCCTCCAGTTGGTTGTGAGGGTATGGCCCTGAGTCCGGTGTGATGATATGGATCATCAGGACCATCTCTACCCCTGTCATCTCGTCCATTTTACAGTCGGGATCGCTGACTATACTCTGGTTACTCCCTTCAGAGTACGGTTGTCCAGCGTCCCTTGTCATTTGTCTAGCTTAGCCAGTTGTGGGCTGTCTATTCAATCAGGCACCTCCCCCCTTTAGATCAGATCAAGGTTGTGTCTTAGCTGCCCCTATCAGAGCCTTCCGGCTGTCTCCCTTTCTTGGTCGATGAGTTTGTTAATTAATGTTGAATGTCTTAGTGTGTGTACCTAATACTGTTGTCCTATTCAATTGTATATCCAGGCCCTCTTCCCCAAGCTGGCTAGACCTTTCTCTGTTTTCCCTAATATTCTCTTCCTTATTCCTGTAAGTTGTTCCACCTTCGCATTTAACCTTCGTATGTCTAGTGACTTTACCATCGAAGTTTCTGTGTTAAGTCATGTCACAGCATCATTGACAATGCCTCTTCTAACCCTATGTAGGTTGCCATGCCCTCAAAATCTAGTGGCTCCCGTGTCATTGGCAGCCTGCTTCATAACAACCTTACTTAAAACACTGTACATATTTATTTCATATTATAAACAATACCGGAACGCGCGAGAAGTACAGGCACAAGTTGTATACGCACCTGCTGTCTTGCCCCGAATGTACCTGCAGCCACGCATTAAAATAAGCGATATCATTGTTCCAGTCTCTGGCTGCTGGGATTCACATCCCGTCAATAAAATTATATAAAGCACCATAGTTCATATAGCTACATTCATCCTGTGTCCATTGTGAAGTCAATGATGTTCCCGCGCTTTGGGGTGCTTGTAGTTGTTCTGAGATCTCAAGAGCCATCACGAATCCCGACAGCTGCTACTGTCGTTCCAGCCTTTCTTAAATGTTTAACCTAAAAATTTAAAGGAAAAGTGTCCTGGTCGTCACTAGGTGTTAGATGTTGTCCGTGTAAAGCTTTTCCTGTATGGGCCGAACACGTGTGTTATTCAGGGGTTAGTAGTTCTTATATATTACAACCTCGTAGTTACGCACCTAATTCTGTTGCGCTTGAACCCGACCTTGATGTGCTTTTGCCTGGTTAATTAGCTAGTTTACAATAACTCAACTGTCTCAAATTCCTGAAGCTACTGCAAATATCGTGGCACTTGTAGTTACTTGTAAAGTTCTGCACTATATGTTCTATGTTCTAACACAAAAGATCCATTCTGCATGGGACAGAGTGGGTTAACTAAAGCTGTTATCAGCGGCTGTTGGGATACTCCCTATACATACCCACGGTTGGTTTTCATGAGACAGTTTACAGGGAATGTGGCTTGTTCAGCCATTTTGTGTCTTTAATATCACAAAATAGCTAACAGCCATTTTGTGTCTTTTCTGATATTAACAGCATTGTGTATACACTATCTATTTCTACTAATTGCCTCTTCTAAACAGGCATCTAAGCCAATGGGTACCTTTTGTTTCATCAGAACTATTCAAAAGTAATATAGGAGCACAAATGTACTTACAGGGCCACCTATAATTTATATCATAGCCCAGTATCACAAAATGCCCTCCAACAATTACCCTTCATGATGACCTACATGTGCAAGGTTGGATTTTCTGTTCTCACAAAGTTGAAGATGGCACAAAGGAACTGGCTGAAATCTGTACCTGGTATGCGCTCTCCTCCTGTGAACCTGATTAGAGTGCGATCGTGAGGACCTTTCGCATTAAAAGTAAGCAAATGTGGCATGTGTTGCAAAGGTCAGCCGGTGTGGGTCCCGAAGGTCGGCTGGTTGGGAAAAGTTGGTCTCAGGAAAAAAGTTTGAAAAACACTGTACTAGATGATATTCTGAATAGTTATTGAGAAATTAGGCAAGAAATAAATCTGATTTTTTTTTTAGCTGAAACAGATATTTTGAGATTTGAGATTTGTCGCCTTCAGTTTTCAGTGATTTGTCGTTCTTTCTGAAAACAGAAAACTGATCCAGTTAACAGACCTTCCTGGTGGTTGATGCAGGCTAACAATTAAAGCTTCAAATCTTCTCCATAAATCTGATGAAATATCTCATTTCAATCATTTTCATTCCATTACATTGGCTAAGTATCCAACCTGTGCTGTCTCTGGAGAAATTGCATTACAGAGGAGGAGTGCAAGGAGGAAAATAGAAACTAATAAATCAGAAGAAATAAAAGAATAAACAAATCTATCAAAAATACATTTTTAACTGGCACTCTCGCAGGAACCAGCTTCTTAGCTAGTCATCTTCTTATTGCCAAGAGATCCTATTTAGGAAACTCAGTCAATCATTTCCAATATGTTTATGTAGGATGATCTTTGCATTAAATATTTTTCTGTGCAATTTCAATGTAATCTTCCCACATAACTGTTCGTGCTTTAACCCCTTTCAAAGTAATCCAAATTGTGGCACACCGCATCTTATGCAGTTGTCTTCTGATGTTGAAGACACAAGCAGAAGCAACAGCAAGCAAATGTGTTGAGGGGCTGTGTCAGAAGGTGGGGGCTGTCAATGCTTTCTGTCCTGGTCTGACACTTGTCAAATGGTGTGGGGGTGGGAGTTGTTATAGGGAGGTCGAGGCATCTCCAATACGACGTGAGGGAAAATTGTAACACCTGGGCAATCTCTTGTGTTTCTGACTTACCATCTACATTTTTTGGCAGCAAGCTACGACCCTGTTGTAAGATATTGTAAGTAGTTCAGTGGGTCTCACAAAAAAGTTCTGAGTCTTGTATAGTTATGTGGTTTAACAGTAAGTGCTTATTAAATACTAGTAACTATGTACATATATACAGAATGTGGTCAACCTCTGTTGCACCTGTATTAGGTGATGTACAGTAGGATCTGTACTACAGGTTCGCCGGTAGTCCCTGCCTGCTGGATCCGCCCAGGAGGCGGGGTATAAATATGCGTGCCCTCCAGCCAGCAGCCATTTCGCCAGCTGCTGTGGGAGGCCACACATCTGATAGCAATAAAGCCTCAGTTGGATCCAACAATCGTCTTTGTCCAATTGATCGTGCCTCAATTTATTGCTATCAGCTTCTAAGGATGGATCTCCGTATCAAACCGGATCGCCTGCAGCTAGATCCGCACTCAAGCGATGCCAGAAAGGATTCCAGCACTGGGTAGCTTGCTTCGAAGCGTATATCAACGCGGCACCAACCCCTGTTCCGGAGGCTCAGAAGATTCAGATTTTATATTCCAGGTTGAGCTCCAAAGTCTTTCCGTTAATCCAGGAAGTGCCGAACTACGCCGAAGCCATGACTCTACTCAAGGACAACTACGCACAGAAAACGAACACGCTCTTCGCCAGGCACGCACTCGCCACTCGCTCTCAACTCCCTGGGGAGTCCATAGAAGACTTCTGGCAGGCCCTAATCCCACTAGTCCGGGACTGTGACTGTCAGGCCGTTACGGCCACGGAACACTCAGACCTCCTTATGCAGGACGCTTTTGTGATTGGAATTGGGTCAGATCTCATATGCCAGTGACTCCTAGAAGGGGCCATGCGCGACTTTGCAGAGACTAAACCGCTAGTGCTCCCATGACGGTCGCCCTGCGCAACATCCAGTCCCATACCCCCAGCCGGGCGGCACATCCTCCTACGCTTCGTGGACCCCACAGACAGCCGCCCCAGCGAGGTCGCTGCCCACCCAATACGCCTGCTCTGCACACCAGCCAGCGAACCCCGGGGGCCCCCGATGCTATTTTTGCAGCCGACAGAAGCACCCCCACCAACGCTGCCCGGCCCGCTCTGCCCTTTGTAAAGCCTGCGGGAAGAAGGCCTACTTTGCCGCGGTGTGTCAGGCCCGCTCAGTAGCCGCTATCACCCCCACCCCCTCGGTCACGGACAATGAGCCATCCCCCCCTCAGACCATGTGCAGCCAGTGGGCGCCGCCATCTTCCCCTCCACGCAACACGTGCGTTCCATGGGCGCCGCCATCTTGTTCCACCACCACAATGTGCTTTCCATGGGCACTGCCATTTTGTAACCCTCAAGATCTTCGGGCGCCGCCATCTTGTCTACCCATCAGCACATGGGCACCACCAGCGTTCCAGGACTCGGGCTCACCAGTCGCCCCATTATCCGACCAACCAAGACTCGCCGCCATGTCAATCGACCAGTCTCGTCCGCATAACCTGACCAACGCATCCACCAGCGTGAAAGTTGACGGGCATGTAACATCCTGCCTGCTGGACTCTCGGAGCACCGAAAGCTTCATACACCCGGATACGATAAGGCGCTGCTCCCTCACGATACACCCCACCAATCAAATCCCTGGCCTCGGAATCCCATTGCGTAGTGATCCGGGGGTACTGTATGGCCACGCTCACGGTCCAGGGGGTAGAATTCAGCGGCTTCCGCCTCTACGTCCTCCCTAACCTCTGCGCTGCACTAATCCTCGGCCTGGACTTCCAGTGCAACCTCCAGAGCCTAACTCTGAAATTCGGCGGGCCCTTACCACCCCTTACTGTGTGCGGCCTCGCAGCCCTAAAGGTTGACCCACCTTCCCTCTTTGCCAATCTAACTCCAGATTGCCACCAGGAGCGGACCTTCATCAGGTCCGAAATCCAGCAGCTGCTTCGGGAAGGCATCATCGACACCAGCAACAGTCCCTGGAGAGCTCAAGTGGTAGTAGTTAAAACTGGGAGAAACACCGAATGGTCGTGGACTACAGCCAGATCATCAACCGGTACACGCAGATCGACGCGTACCCCCTCCCACGCATATCTGACATGGTTAACCAGATTGCGCAGTACTGGATCTTCTCAACAGTAGACCTGAAATCCGCCTACCACCAGCTCCCCATCCTTTATCGGACCGTCCATACACGGCCTTCGAGGCAGACTGCCGCCTATACCACTTCCTTAGGGTCCCCTTCAGTGTCACAAACAGGGTCTCGGTCTTCCAAAGGGAGATGGACCGAATGGTCGATCGGTACGGGTTGCGGGCCACCTTTCCGTACCAAGACAACGTCACCATCTGCGGCCATGATCAGCAGGACCACAACGCCAACCTTGCTAAATTTCTCCACACCGCTACTCTCCTAAACCTCACTTACAACAAGGAAAAGTGCGTGTTCAGCATGAACCGCTTAGCCATCCTTGGCTATGTGGTCCAGAATGGAGTTCTGGGGCCTGATCCCGACTGCATGCGCCCCCTCATGGAGCTCACCCTGCCCCACTGCCCCAAGGCCCTCAAACACTGCCTGGGGTTCTTTTCGTACTACGCTCAGTGGGTCTCAAATTATGCGGACAAGGCCCGCCCACTCATACAGTCCACCCAATTTCCCCTGACGGCCGAGGCCCAACAGACCTTCGCCCGGATCAGAGTTAATATTGCCAAGGCCACAATGCATGCTGTAGATGAGACACTGCCCTTCCAAGTAGAAAGTAACGCATCAGACATCGCCCTTGCTGCCACCCTCAATCAGGCAGGCAGGCCCGTGGCATTCTTTTCCCGCACCCTTCATGCATCAGAAATTCGGCACTCATCCGTCAAAAAGGAGGCCCAGGCTATCGTTGAAGCTGTGCGGCATTGGAGGCATTACCTGGCCGGCAGGAGATTCACTCTCCTCACTGACCAACGGTCGGTAGCCTTCATGTTCAACAACACACAGCGGGGCAAAATCAAAAATGATAAAATCTTGCGGTAGAGAATTGAGCTCTCCACCTATAATTACGAGATTATGTATCGCTCTGGTAAGCTCAACGAGCCCCCCGATGCCCTATCCCGAGGTACATGTGCCAGCACACAAGTGGACTGACTCCGGGCTCTACACGATGGTCTCTGTCACCCAGGGGTCACCCGGTTCTTTCACTTCATAAAGGCCCGCAACCTACCCTACTCCATTGCGGAAGTCAGGGCAGTCACCAAAGACTGCCAGGTCTGCGTGGAGTGCAAACCGCACTTCTACCGGCCAGACCAAGCGCACCCTTTGAAGGCCTCCCGACCCTTTGAACGCCTCAGCATGAATTTCAAAGGGCCCCTCCCCTCCACCGACCGAAACACGGACTTCCTTAACGTGGTCGACAAATACTCCAGATTCCCCTTCGCCATTCCATGCCCCGATATGCGTCTGCCACAGTCACCAAAGTCCTCAACACCATCTTCACTCTGTTCGCTTTCCCCCCTTACGTCCACAGCTACCGTGGTCCTCCTTTATGAGTGATGAGCTGCGTCAATTCCTGCTTAGCAAGGGCATTGCCTCGAGCAGGACGACCAGCTACAACCCCCGGGGAAACGGACAGGTGGAGAGGGAGAACGGGATGGTCTGGAAAGCCGTCCTGCTGGCGCTGCGGTCTAAAAATCTCCCGGTCTCCCGCTGGCAGGAGGTCCTCCCCAACGCCCTCCACTCCATCCAATCGCTACTTTGCACGGCGACTAATGCAACCCCCCATGAACGCCTCCTTGCCTTCCCCAGGAAGTCCACCTCCAGGGTTTCGCTCCCAATGTGGCTGGCAGCTCCAGGACCCGTTCTCCTCCGCAAGCACGTGCGGCTCCACAAGGCTGACCCGTTGGTCGAGAGGGTACAGCTACTCTATGCAAACCCGCAGTACGCTACATGGCATACCCCAACGGCCGCCAAGACACAGTCCCCCTCAGGGTCCTGGCACCAGCTGGGTCCCCCCCCCAACTGCCCAAGCACCACCCATCCTCCCCCCAACGCACCTCACCACAGCCCCCGCTCCAGGATGATCCGTCCTCCCATTGGTTTCACCCGGGGATGAAGTTGAGGACTACATGCTCCCGGAGTCACCGGCGACCAAGCCGCCGCCTGCATCACCACCAGGACTGCGGTGCTCACAACGGAGGATCAAGGCACCCGACTGGCTAAATTTGTGAACTTTTCCCCAAACTGTGCACTTTAAAAATGCTCACATACATGTAAATAGTTTTTCACCACCCCGCTGGACTCTTTTTTAACAGAAGGTGAATGTGGTAGTCACCACTGTTTTGCATATATGATGTATATGAGAAGTAATACGGTAAGGCTCCTGTACTACAGGTACGGGGGTAGATCCCTGCCTGCTGGCTCCGCCCAGTAGGCGGAGTATAAATGTGTGTGCTCACCGAGCTGCAGCCATTTCGGCAGCAGCTGCAGGAGGCAACACAGCTCTGCTTAATAAAGCCTCGATTACTCTCTACTCTCGTCTCGTCGTAATTGATAGTGCATCATTTTGCAACAGTTGGAGGAGCGACAGACTCTAAAATAAAAGCAAAATACTCTGTATGCTGGAAGTCTGAAATAAAAACAGAAAGTACTAGAAAAACTCAGCAGGTCTGGAAGCGGCTGTGAAGAAAGAAACAGAGTTAATGTTTCGAGTCTGTATGAGTCTTTTTTCATCCTTTGGGGCTGGACTGTTCCTTCCCAACTGCCGATGTGGTGGTATCAGTGGTCATTGGCCTCCACATTCCTCATGCGGAGAAAAAATTCACATGGGAAGGTGTCTAGTGCAGATAGAGGTCAAATAACAAATTAGAAAGAAACAATATGCACAGATGTGTAAACGGATCACAAGGTAATGCAACATTCAGTCTATAAATTCAGTCTCTGTGGCGGGCGACGAGTTCTGGTTGACCGCCTCAAGGGTGGGTCAGGGCGGAACTGCCTCCAATGTAGAGGTTGGTAAAAGAACTGGCAGATCGGTGACCTCTTGGAAAGGCACGTCCTGAGGAACCAGCAGGCGAGGCGGGACATCACGTTCAGGTGGCGGGCGTGGAAGTAGCCGCAGTGCCCGCCTATTACACCGAAGAAAGGAGCCATCATGCGTGCGAACGAGGAACGATCTCGGGGCTACTTGCTTAACCACCACAGCCGCGGCAGACCAGCCACCGTCAGGTAGCTGAACACGAACTCGGTCAGCAGGAGCCAGAGCAGGAAGATCTGTGGCGTGGGCGTCGTACGCCGACTTGCATTGAGCCCGAGACTGTTGCATCCTCTGCAGGACCGGAAAATTGTCAATGTCTGGGATGTGGATAGCCGGCACCATCGTCTGTAGTGTGCGGTTCGTTAGCAGCTGTGCTGGGGACAGGCCAGCGGACAAAGGAGTCGCCCGATAGGCTAACAGCGCGAGGTTAAAATCCGAATCCGAGTCAGCAGCTTTGCACAACAGCCTTTTAACAATGTGGACCCCCTTTTCAGCCTTCCCATTCGACTGGGGGTAGCGGGGGTTTGAAGTGACGTGCGTAAAATTGCACAGCCGGGCAAAATCCGTCCACTCCTGGCTGAAGAAACAAGGGCCATTATCAGTCATCACTGTAAGTGGAATGTCATGATGGGCAAAAGTCTCTTTGCATGCCTTGATGACCGTTGCTGATGAGGTCAGTCAGTCTGACCACCTCGGGGTAGTTGGAAAAGTAGTCCACGAGGTGGACATAGTCTCGGCCCTTTGCATGAAAGAGGTCAATGCCAATTTTGGACCATGGGGAGGACACCAGTTCATGCAGCTGCAGAGTCTCTTTGGGCTGAGCCGGCTGGAACCTTTGACACATTGGGCAATTGAGGACCGTGTTGGCGATATCCTGACTGATGCCTGGCCAATATACTGCCTCTCGGGCTCGACGGCGACACTTTTCGACCCCCAGGTGACCCTCGTGGATTTGGCAGAGGACCAGCTCTCGCATGCTCTCGGGATTACTATCCTGTCCAGCTTCATTAATATGCCGTCCACTACCGCTAGATCGTCCTTTATATTATAATACTGGGGGCACCGCCCCTTTTGCCAACTATCCGTGAGATGTCGCATTACCCGCTGCAGTAAAGGATCCAAGGCCGTCTCCTGACGAATTTGCACGACCCTTTCAGCAGTGGCCGGAAAGTTGGGTGCACAAAACTTCACCTGAGCGTCTATCTGGCAGACAAAGTCCGACTGCTCACATGGCCTGGTGATGGATCTAGAGAGTGCATCGGCCACAATGAGCTCTTTGCCCGGGGTGTAGACCAGGTCGAAATCGTAGCGGCGGAGTTTGAGGAGAATACGTTGTAGCCGTGGTGTCATTTTGGATGATGTGAACCAATGGCCTGTGGGCTGTCTCGACCGTGAATTTGGGGAGTCCATACACGTAATCATGGAATTTGTCAATCCCTGTGAGGAGGCCTAGGCATTCTTTTTCAATCTGAGCGTATCATTGCTCAGTAGGCATCATGGCTCTAGAGGCATATGCGACTGGGGCCCAGGAGAGAATTCGTCACGCTGGAGGAGTACTGCCCCAATGCCAGCCTGGCTCGCGTCGGTGGAGATCTTTGTCTCCTTGGCGGAGTCGAAAAATGCCAGTACCGGGGCCTTGGTGAGTTTCGCCCTGAGCTCACGCCACTCTTGCTCATGAGCGGGGAGCCACTGAAAGTCTGTAGTTTTTTTGACAAGATTGCGGAGAGCTGTGGTGAGTGATGCAAGGTTGGGGATAAATTTCCCAAGGAAATTGACCATCCCTAGGAAGCAGAGGACCGCCTTCTTGTCCTCTGGGGTCTTCATGGCGTTGATCGCCAAGACCTTGTCAGCATCTGGCCACACACCGAACTGCGAAATATGGTCGCCAAGGAACTTTATTTCTGCTTGACCAAACGAGCATTTGGCTCTATTGAGTCGGAGGCCATGCTCGTGGATCCTGTGGAACACTCGCTTGAGGCGATTAATGTGCTCCTGAGGAGTTGTGGACCAGATAATATCATCGACGTACACTCGCACCTCCTCGATGCCCTCCATCATTTGCTCCATTATGCGGTGGAACACTTCCGAGGCGGCGATGATGCCAAACGGCATCCGGTTGTAACAGTGGCGACCGAACGGGGTGTTAAATGTACACAATTTTCGACTGGATGTGTCCAGCTGTATTTGCCAAAACCCCTTGGAGGCATCCAGCTTCGTGAAAAGCTTGGCGTGAGCCATTTTGCTGGTGAGCTCTTCTCGCTTAGGGATGGGGTAGTGTTCCCTCATGATGTTACTGTTCAAATCTTTGGGGTCGATGCAAGTGCGAAGTTCCCCTGACGGTTTTTTGACACAGACCATGGAACTAACCCAGTCCGTGGGTTCAGTAACCTTAGAAATGACGCCTTGGTCCTGGAGGTAGTGCAGTTGCTGCTTGAGGCGGTCCTTGAGGGGTGCCAGCACCCGACGGTGCATGAACCACAGGTGTGGCATTCGGCTTCAGCAGTATCTTGTATCGGTAAGGTAGTGTACCCATACCTTCGAAGACGCTGTGGTATTGTGCTGTGATGTCATCTAATTGGGCTTGGAAGTTGACTTCTGGAGAGGTCGTTGCCTCTGCGGACGACATGGTGTGAACCCGCTGCACAAGATTCAGGATTTTGCAGGCCCGAGCACTGAGCAGGGAAGCTCTGTTGGTTCCTACAATTTCAAAACGCAGGGTTGCTTCTGAAGAACGATGGGATACCGCAAGCTGGCGTGAGCCACTGGCAGCAATGGCATTGCCATTGTAGTCGAGGAGCTGGCAGGCCGGTGGAATAATGCTTGGCTTGACGCGGATGGTGTCAAGGTCAGACTTTGAAATGAGCTTTGCTGAAGCGCCGGTGTCCAGCCTGAAGCGTATGCGAGCCTCGTTGACCGTGAGGGTGGCACACCACTCGTCATCCGGATCAATGCTCAGGACTGGGAGTTGTTTCACCTTCTTCGCCAAAGGCATCATATGCTTGGTGATGATGCTCACCCGGAATGGGGATGTGAGGCCCTCGGTGTCGGAATCTGGAACCATGGTCGTCATTCTTCGACCCCCCAGCGGGTCGGAGAATGGTCGTTGGCCGCCGTGAATCCCGCCCCCGCCGGTTGCCGAAGTCTCTGGTACCGGAGATTGGGCGGGGGCGGGAATCAGGCCGCGCCGGTTGGCGGGCCCCCCGCCGGATGGGCCGAAGTCCCGCCGAGAAATTGCCTGTCCCGCCGGCGTAAATTAAAGTAGGTATTTACCGGCGGGACAAGGCGGCATGGGCAGGCTCCGGGGTCCTGGGGGGGGGGGCGCGGGGCGATCTGACCCCGGGGGGTGCCCCCACGGTGGCCTGGCCCGCGATCGGGACCCACCGATCCGCGGGCGGGCCTTTGCCGTGGGGGCACTCTTTCCCTTCCGCTTCCGCAACGGCCTCCACCATGGCAGAGGCGGAAGAGACTCTCCCCACTGCGCATGCGCGGGAAACTGTCAGCGGCCGCTGACGCTCCCGCGCATGCGCCGCCCGGGGATGTCATTTCAGCGCCAGCTGGCGGGGCAACAAACGCCGTTTCCGCCAGCTGGCGGGGCGGAAATCCCTCCGGCGTCGGCCTAGCCCCTCAATGTTGGGGCTCGGCCCCCAAAGATGCGGAGCATTCCGCACCTTTGGGGCGGTGCGATGCCCGTCTGATTGGCGCCGTTTTGGGCGCCAGTCGGCAGACATCGCGCCGTTGGGGGAGAATTTCACCCCATGTCAGAGTCGGAGTCTGCAACGTGTTGCTGTACTGACCGGCCGTTCCTGCGCTGCGACTGGGATCGCTGTGTGTTGGGCAGTTGAGCAGATCTGCACAGGGCTGCGTAGTGGCCAAGCTTGCCACACTGGAGACAGCGTTGAGATTTTGCGAGACATTGCCGCTTTAAATGGGTGGAGCCACAGTTGTTGCACGTCATGGTGCTGACGACAGGACGCTCAGTGCGCCACCGCGCATGCACGGTGCGGTCGAACGATGTGCGCACCTGCACAGTTTGGTCGTCGGCCTTGCCGTCCCCTTGGTTGTGGCGCGCATGCGCAGGAGCCCGGGAAAAGCGCGCGAAATGGCCGCCCTCATCCAGACTCAGGCCCTGGAGCTGTTTTACGGCCTGCACCCGCTCTGCATCGTGGGGCCCTTGCCGCACCATCTCTGCTGCCTTGATATGGGAGTACCGGTCATTAGCGTGCTGATGTAGGATGCAGGTTTCGATGGTGATGGCGAGGGTGAGCTGGTTAACCTTAAGGAGCTGCTGGCGAAGGGGATCGGAGTGGACAATGAAAACGAGCTGGTCGCGGACCATGGAAGTGGAGCCGTAGTTGCAGGACTGCGCGAGGATACGGAGATGGGTTAAGAAGGACTGAAAAGGTTCATCCTTACCCTGAAGCCTCTGCTGGAACACATAGCGTTCAAAGCTCTCATTGACTTCGATGTCACAGTGGCTGTTGAACTTCAGCAGGACTGTTTTAAACTTTGTCTTGTCCTCGCCTTCAGCAAAGGTGGGGGAGTTGAAGATGTGGATAGCGTGGTCCCCGGCTGTAGAGAGGAAGAGAGTGATCTTCCTGGCATCCAATGCGGTTTTGAGGTCGGTGGCGTCAAGATACAGCTGGAACTTCTGCTTGAAATCTGTTCATGTTACCGGATGCTTGATCGCTGGTCAAAGACAGACTATCTCAAGATAGGTCGGTCAAACTCGAACATAACTCACTGGTACCATGAGGTATTGGGTATGCCGGGTCTGCGAAGACTTTGTTTGCTGCAGCAGTGAGAGAGACAGGATTCCAACACTTGAAGAAATGCAACTCTATTTTATTGAGCTCTTAACTATCATACATACTTTAACTTTGGTTGATGCTATGCTGACTTGACTGGAGACCTGAGGCTAACTTGACCAGACTATCTTACTACCACATGGTGTATGTTCTAGTTGCTGCTCATGGGCTGTGACTGTCTCAGAGGCTGGATCCCAAGAGGGTGGGAAAACTAGTGCCCTCTGGCTTTATAGTGGTCGTGTCCTGTCTGGTGATTGGCTGCTGTGTTCTGTGTGTTCACTGGTCATCCTGTGTGTCAATCACTGCCTGTCTGTGCACCATCATATACCTGTGTGTATATTATGACACTTACCAACATGTTGGAGATGAATATGGAGGCTCTTCTCACTGCTGGTTCATCTCTTGGATGTCTATCACTTGAACTGTCATTGTAACCATCTGAGTGGTTAGCTCGTCTGACCAATGAGGAGATTCTGGCATCTATAAAGAAAATGGACAAACTGGCTCATCAAAGAGTGAAGATAATTCAGAGCTAAAGTCCCAGTCGAGAGTGGGGTTCTTGGGAACTTGCAGTTCTGGGTAATTGAGGAAAAGGTTGTTGTGGCGTTTTCTGCCATTTTAAGGAGTTTCAGGGCAACTCAGGCAACTCTGCTGGAAGAGATAAAGACTGATTATGGATAACGTACAGGATTTCAAAGATTTGATTACTGCCATATTTTAATGGTTCCAGAATCATGCCTATAACCAGAAGTCAGATTCCTCAAGGCCTAGGAGTGGTGTATTGACATTCGCACCATATCTTAACAACGGTTCCACGTCTGAGACGGCCATAACACTGACTCCCATGTCCAATTTAAAGTTTGTCAAATGACTATTGACCAAGGTGTCCATGCTCCAGAACAAAAATCCCTGATCCTTGACCTCACTCAAGAAACATGGTTGTGCTTCCTCTTGATGTGGTACCTCGACCATGTGAATCGTCTTGGGATCACCTATGCATCTGGTGGTGTTAGCTTTGCATAGCTCTTTCAAGTGCCCTGTGTGGCTACAACTGAAACACTGACCCGAGACTGCCGGCCATTGGTCACAGTTGCACGGGCATTGTTGTCCACCCTCCAATGGTTGATCAGGATACTGCCTCCCTTAAACTGGGACATCCAGCTGTTTTACTGGCTACTTTTGCCCCTTAAGATGAATCTGTGGTGTAAATGGGTTTCTCACTGACTGACATTTTAGTGGCCTTTTTGAGGGTCAGATCTTCCTTAGATTGAAATATGTTTGAGAGTGCATTGTCTACCACTCTGACAATAATTCTGTCCATGATTATCTCTGATTTCAGGTCATCGTTGTCAATGGCCTTCGGTGTTTCTGTACAGCTCATTAATGAAGGAATCAGCAGGTTTTTTGGTTGTTGCACACATTCGTTAAACTTTGCTCTTTCAAGGATCTTGTTACTGCTTAGATTAAAATATGCGTCAAATTATTTTAAAACGGCATCAAATTTTGCTAAGGACTCATTGATTCATTGTCTAGCTATTATATATTCGGCTATTAGACCTACTGAATAAAGCAGTGTGTAACCTGTTCAGTTCCTGTCTTTTTGTCTAAACCTGAAACAATCACATATCTAAGGAATCTTTCATAGAATCACAGAATCACAGTGCAGAAGAAGGCCATTCGGCCCATCAAGTCTGCACCGGCTCTTGGAAAGAGCACCCTACTTAAGCCCATGCCTCCACCTTATCCCCGTAACCCAGTAACCCCACGTAACCTTTTTGGGCACTAAGGGCAATTTATCATGGCCAATCCACCTGACCTGCACATCTTTGGATTGTGAGAGGAAACCGGAGAACCCGGAGGAAACCAATGCAGACACTGGGAGAACGTGCAGACTCCGCACAGACAGTGACCCAAGCCCGGAATCAAACCTGGGACCCTGGAGCTGTGAAGCAACTGTGCTAACCACTGTGCTACCGTGCTGTCCTTTTTTAAAAAATTGATAATTGCTTTATTTTTATCCCTATAATCTATAAACCTGAATTCTTAAACTTAAAAAAAAATCACAAAAGCATTGGTCCTTCTACCAAAATTCCAATGCAACATTAATATATTCTTTTTCCATCGACTGCCAAGCAACCTACTGTAATTATGCAACACAGAAGCTCACCCCCGTGCCAAAAGCAAACAAAAAGGTAGGAAAATCAAAAAGGCAAATAAAATGTAATTTCTACAATCTACATGCAGGTGGATTATAAGGGTACGACTGGATGTGAGGTTTTCTCCAAAGTCTCCAATTTTATTACTAGTCTGGGTCTTGGATGAGCCCAAACCGGTCTGGTAAGGTAGATTTTTGATCCATGGTCGTTTAAAATTAAAATTGTGTTGCAATTTTGAATGCTTTAAGGCAATCCGAGATGGCACTGCAATGTGCTTCTCAATGAGGTTTCCTGTGCTTGTCGGTTTTGGCTAATGGCGGTTGTGATTTCTGTGTTCTAAATATTCAGCAGTGACTCCCGGGATTGGCTGTTCTGTGTCCTTCCCGCATTATCTGAGGGTTCTTGGGTCTTGAAACAGCATTCTGGGCTTTTGCTGGGGTTTAAAATGCTGATTTCTTTAAAATTACATATATTTTTTGATAGGATTGATGTATACTGCCATATATTCAGGTGCCGACTTGTGACCTGGGCTGTTCATGTTGTGTTTTAAACAGCATTTCCTCCTGCTGACTTAAAAGCTTTTTAAAACTAATTCTGGCCAAGAATCTACATTTTCCAGCTCACCCCTGCTAGGTCTTCTGTGCTCTCTGGTTATTGAAGCTGGGCATCCACAGGATTCAATGGAATCGTCTGCTGCAATATAGAGTGTTATTTCTGCCTTTTGCTCCCAATGCTCCTTTGGAACTTTTCTCTGGGGATCTCCTTCTGTGTCTTCACTTCTGGTGCTTTTCGCCTGGCCAGAAGGCTGCTCTTTTCAATTTTCTAGATTTATAATTTCTTCTCCAGCTTTGGTTTTTTCTGATAGCTGCCACCATGTTGTAGGATGTTGTGTAGGTCTCACAAAGAGGATCTAAGTTGTTAGTGACTGATAGATTCTATTTGATGGATGTTAAATACCCAGAAATTTAAAGCAATAAGGTGAATAGGTGGTAGGTATTGATTAGTTCATTGTAATCAAATGTGTATCTCACAGAATTACAAAAATGTCTGCACTGGCTCTCCAAACAAGCATTCCCCTGCCTTTTCCCCATACCCCTGCACATTGTTTTTATTCAAGTAATCATCTTAATGCCCTCTTGAATGACTCAATTGAACCTGCCTCCACCTCGCTTCCAGGCAGAGTATTCCACACCTGAACCACTCGGTGTGTGGAACAGGTTTGCCCTCATCACATTTCCGTCTTTTGCAAATGACTTTAAATCTGTGCCCTCTCGTTCTTGATCCTTTTACAAACGGGAACATTTTCTCCTCGTCTACTCTGTCCAGATCCCTCATGGTTTTAAACATCTCTATCAAATCTCCTCTCAGCGCTCTTCTCTCCAAGGAGAACAGTCCCAACCTCTCCAATCTATCTTCACAATTGAAGTTTCTTATCCCTGCAGTTACTCTTGTAAACCTCTTCTGCACTCTGTTCAATGCGTTCACATCCTTCCTATAGTATGGGGTGCCGAACTGTACACAATGCTCCTCTGAGGTCTAACTAACTTCTTAGGAACACCACTACAATCTTTCCTCCAGCCTCCAAAATATCCATTGATTATTACTCTCTACTTCCTATTATTCAGCTAATTTTGTATCCATGTTGCGACTGTCCCTTTTATTCCATGAGCTTTAACTTTTCTTGCAAGTCTTTTGTGTGGCACTGTATCAAATTCCTTCTGAAATCCTTGTACACCACACCAACAGCATTACCCTCATCGACCCTTTCTGTTACCTCCTCAAAAAATTCCAAAAGAACAGTACAGCACAGGAACAGGCCATTTGGCCCTCCAAACCTGTGCATGATGTCTGTCTAAACTAAAACCTTCTGCTCTTCAAGAGTTTGTATCCTTCTATTCCCATCCTATTCATGTATTTGTCGATGGCTCTTAAATGCTGCTATCGTATCTGCTTTCACTACCTCCTCCAGCAGAGCATTCCAAGCACTCACCACCCTCTGTGTAAAACACTTGCCTCGCACATTTCCTCAAACTTTCCCCTTGCACCTTAAAACTCTGTCCCCTAGTTATTGACTTTTCCACCCTGGGAAAAAGCATCTGACTATCCACTCTGTCCATGCCACTCATAATCTTGTAAACGGCTATCAGGTCACCCCACAATCCCCATCATTCCAGTGAAAACAGTCCGAGTTATCCACCCTCTCCTCATAGCCAATACCTTCCAGACCAGGTAACATCCTGGTAAACCTCTGCTGTACCCTCTTCAAAGCATCCACATCCTTCTGGTAGTGTGGCGACCAGAATTGTACACAATATTCCAAATGTGGCCCAATTAAGGTTCTGTACAGTTGCAGCATGGCTTGCCAATCTTTATACTCAATGTCCCGACTGATGAAGGCAAGCACGTAGTATGCCTTCTTGACTACCTTATCCACCTGTGTTGCCATTTGCAATCATCTGTGGATTTGTACACCCAGAACTCTATGCCTGTCAATGCTCCTAAGGGTTGTGTCTTTTACTGTATAATTCCCAACTGTAATGGACTTTCAAAATGCATTACCATACATTTTTCCGGATTAAACTCCATCTGCCATTTCTCCGCCCAAGTCTCCAACCGATCTATATCCTCTGACAATCCTCATCGCTATCTGCAATTCCTCAATCGCAAACTTGCTAATCAGAGCTGCTACATTTTCCTCCAAATCCTCTAAGTTAGTTAAACACGATTTCCCCTTTAGAAATCCATGCTGGCTCTTCCTAATCAGCCCACATTTTTCCATGTGACTACTAATTCTATCCCAAATAACTGATTGTAGAAGCTTGCCCACTACTGATGTTAAACTGACTGGCCCGTAATTGCTGGAGCTATCAGTACAACATTCTATCCATCACTTCCTCCTCATCAATTTTAAACTCTTCTCGGGAAATAATTTTCTCATCTATCACCATGTCCTGGGTAGCATCTAACTCCGTGGTAAATACAGATCCAAAATATTCATTTAATACCTCAGTTATGCCCCCTGCCTTCATGTGTAAATTTCCTTTTAAGTTCCTAATCAGCCCTGTTCCTCCTTTTAGCACTCTTTACTATTTATATGCAGACAGAAGACTTTGGGATTCCCATTTATGCTGCCAGTCTTTTCTCATAATCCTTCTTCATTTCTCTAATGTGCTTTTTCACCTCCCCGCTGAACCCTTTGTATTCCTCTTGGTTCTCAAATGTATTTACTACCTGACACCGATCATAAGCACACTTTTTCTTCCTTTTCTTAATTTGTATTTCCTTTTTCATCCAGGGAGCTCTCGATTTTCCCTACCTTTCCCTTTTGAGGGAATATACCTTGACTGTGCCTGGACTATTTCTGTTTAGAAGGTAGCCCATTGTTCAGCTACGGTTTTTCCGCCAACCTTTCGTTCCAGCCAAACTGCCCAGCTCGTTATTGCCCCATTGAAGTCGGCTTTTCCCCAGTTAATTATTTTTTCTCTGTATTGTCCATTATCCTTTTCTATCATCATCCTAGACCTTACAATACAATGATCCCTGACTCCTAAATGTTCCCTCACTGACACTTGATCAACTTAGCCCACCTAATTTCCAAGAATCAGGTCAAACAGTGTATCTTTTCTTGTTGGACTGGACACGTACTTCAGCAGACAATTTTCATGAACACAATCAAGAAACCTTTGCTTCTCTCTATGGCTTCGCAGCGCCAGGGTCCCAGGTTTGATTCCCCGCTGGTCACTGTCTATGCAGAGTCTGCACGTTCTCCCCGTGTCTGTGTGGGTTTCCTCCGGGTGCTCCGGTTTCCTCCCACAGTCCAAAGACGTGCAGGTTAGGTGGATTGGCCATGCTAAATTGCCCTTACTGTCCAAAAGAAGGTTAGGAGGGGTTATTGGGTTACGGGGATAGGGTGGAAGTGAGGGTTTAAGTGGGTCGGTGCAGACTCAATGGGCCAACTGGCCTCCTTCTGCACTCTATGTTCTATGTTCTCTGCCCTTTGCACAACCACTGTCCCAGTCTACATATAGGTAATTTATAAAAAACCATTAAAACTATTCCATATTGTTTGCATCTCTGTGTAATATCCCGGCAGATTTGAATGCTACATCCTCCTCACCAGTTGGTTGTCTATAGATTATAGTGAGCAATGTGATTGAAGTCTTTTTGTTCCTCAGCTCTAGTCAAATTGATTTTGTCCTTGATCCCACTGGAACATCCTCTTTCTCTAGCACTGCAATGCTCCCTCTAACCAATACCGCCACCCCAGCCCATCCTTCCTTTCCTACCTTTTCCAAACACCTTGTTTCCAGGACTATTTAACACCTAGTCTCGCCCTTCCTTGAGCCAGGTATCTGTTATCGCCACAACATCAAATTTCCACAATACAATCTGCACCTGTAACTCTCCAATCTTATTCACTATACTCCATGCATTCATATACATATACAGTAACCCTGATTTAGACATCATTTCTCCCTTACTCTGACTTCACCTATTTACTTACTATTCTCTATACTAGTGCTTTCTGTCAGCAAGTTAGAACTGGGTGTGTTGTAAGGTCTGTGGTGAGCAATAAAGAGTCTCTATTAAATACTTGTAACTATACACATATATGCAGGATAAGGTCTAATCCAAGCGCTGCCTCCATGCTTGCTGCACACATCTCCAAGACTGGCCTCCAGGGTCGGGGCATATGTTATTTTACATCATACTGTGTGCAGTACTATACCCAATCCCACATAAACCCTTTCTATGCCACACCCTTCTATTACATACCCAATTACCTTAAATATAAGTGCTAAACTGGGTCAGGTGAAGAAAGATTACAACAATAAAATGGAAAGGGAATTCACCCAATGCAACTGTCATAAAAACAAAGTAAAAGAAACAATTAATTGAGTATTTTAATAACTCAAGATCCTGTAAGTCCAAAGATGTTGTTGGTTTTCTGTAAACCTTCAACTCTGCCATTGAAGTTCAATATAAAATGAAAGCTAATAATAAGGAAAATGGTTGAAATGTGAACATTCACATATTTGCCAAAGAACATTTGGGAATATTGGCCTGGATTTTTCTGGTGCAATCTGCCAAAATCAGATGGCACAGGACAGTATAAAAGGAAAACAAAAGTGGAAGTATTCAACTAAGACATATCTCAAATTTTAGTTAGGTGCCCCAAGCCAAATATGACAGCTCTGTCTGGGATTTCCTTTTTGATTCCACTCAGTACCCGGAAATACTGCCACCTGATGTTTCTCCACCTCTGGTATTTGTTTGCCACAGATTATGGCTTTTCTTTTTCAAGGGCAAGAGGCATTGAGGAAAAGAAATTAATTTTGAGTGGTATAAATGGAGCACATGTCCCTCCTACAGCAGTGAAGCACCTGTTGGGAACAGGAATCTTGATTGCCATGTTGACGTGGTCATGTGGGCAGCAGCCTTATTTACAGCAGGTCCAGGAAAATCCTTTTTCCCCATTGTGTCTCCTTTTCACAAGAATCCTTTCCATAACAATCCTCATGGAATGAATATATGTTTTCAGTGCAGCGCTGAGGGAGTGCTACATTGTTGGAGGTGCCAGCTTTGGGATGATACGCCAAACTCAGACCCTGTCTGCTTTCTCTGGAAAATGTAAAAGATCCATAGGCACTATTTGACAAAGAGGAAGGAAGATCTTCCTTATCACTCCACCGATACCCCCAAATAAGTTTTTAAAAACAAATTTAGGGTACCCAATTATTTTTTTCCAATTAAGGGGCAATTTAGCATGGCCAATTCACCTAGCCTGCACAGCTTTGGGTTGTGAGAGCGAAACCCACGTAAACACGGGGAGAATGTGCAATCTTCACACGGACAGTGACCCAGGGCTGGGATCGAACCTGGGACCTCAGCGCCATGAGGCAGCAGCACTAACCACTGCACCACCATGCTGCCCCCCCCCAAATAAGTTAATAGGTAATTTGTGTTGCTGTTGCTTATGAAATCTTGCTTATTGGGGAGAAGGCAGGAGAATGGGGATGAGAAAATATCAGCCATGATTGAATGGTGGAGCAGACTCGATGGCCGAGTGGCTTATGGCCTTATGGCATGTAAATTCACTGCCTTGTTTTGCCCACATAGGAACAGTGACTACAATTCAAAGGTAATTCTTGGCTGTGAAATGCTTTGGGATGTCCCAAGGAAAAGAAAGGCGCCATATAAATTAAAGTTTACTCTTTCCTCTTCCTTCCTACTCTTGTACTTACAGCTATGGAACAACTTAGATTCCATTTCGCTGCCCGGAAGGATTGACTGGTAAGATTTCATGGAAAACGCCACAGATTTCGACAACACTATTACCTCGGATAAACAGATATTCATTTTGACCTCCATTTTAAGGTTAAGGATTTAACAGGGAAAGCAAGGCTCCCGGAAGTATCTAATTTCCTGCATTGGTAAAGAATCAATACTGAACTGAAAGTGAGGAGTCAGGTCATAAAGAAACGCAAACAATCAGTGCTGTAAATCTGAAGAGGTAAATAATTATTAAAAAATAATCTCTAAAATATTCTTATATATTCATATCCTTTGGCCATTCATTTTTTTATTTTGGCACTTTTAGGATGCCAACTGTTGGGGGAGGGGAGAACAAAGAGTGGAGAGGATCAAACCTTTCCAATAGTCATTGCGGAATGTGTTACTTAGGAAAACATTTAGCAACAATTCTAATATAATATGAGTTAATTCACGCAATTTGACAGAATCATTGACAATCAATGGAAAGAAAATAGTTTTAAAATGATTATTAATCAATCATTTTTAAAAACGGAGATTTAAACAAGCAATCATGTACCAGGGAAAAGTGCGTAGGAAGTTGGCCTGAATTAATAGACCATCATACAGATTCCTTCAAATACAGTGTCCCTCACTCAGTACTTGCACTATAGGAGACAAGCAGCTGATCTTGCTATTTCACCAGAGCTTTAAACACATTACTGAACAGTGGACAAGTAGAGAATTTGAACAGTCAGCTGGAGAATTGGGTCAGTGACTAATCATTCTGCTTTGTGAGTCTGCAAGCTATTTCAAAATAAGTAAAGAATTTGGAAAGTGGCAAAAGGCAGGAAAAATAAAAGGGACCTTGTTTATCAGCCATCTGATATCCAATGGCAGACACGTGCGGTGAGATCTACTGGTCGCGTTGCACCCAAAAAGCAGCGTGACGCTATTGGTAGATGCCAGGAAATCCCACTTCCAGGATCTCCACAGCTCACCATGTCTCGCTTGTCTCACTCTAAAATGCGTTCCCGAGATCTACCCAAGGAATGGGATCTAACGCCCTCGCCTTAGAGACCTCGGACGAGCGCCGTCCAGTGCTGGTCTCCCAGGGGATCGGAGGCCCCCAGGTGCTTGCCATCTGGGCAGGGTGGCACCCTGGCACTGCTGGTATCACCTGGGCAGCCTGGAACTGCCAGCCTGGCACCTTAGCAGTGCCATCTGGATGCCAGCCTGGCACTGCCAAGGTGCCCAGTGGCACTGCCAGCTGGCAGACGAATTGACAGGGTGCCAGGCTGGCAGTGTCAAGCTGGCATTTTTGACATGGTGGGGATTGGGCCAGGGCGGCTTCCCTGCTTTGGGTGGGGGGGGGGGGTCGAGGAGCCCCTTATATGTGAGTTGGGGCTTGGGGGGGTTTGGGGGTTGAGAAATCAGGACGGCAATTGTAAAAACGCCTCAGTGCAGGGAACGGTGCTAAGTGTGGCCTCAGCTGCACATTCCCTGCTGAGGCCTCCGATCTGCCTGAATGGACATTAGATAGTGGGATGTTTCTCGGCACTTTGAACGCTAGGAAACTCTCAGCTAATTGTGCGCGCTATGGGGCTCTGTCCCCATTTGGGTAGGTTGCACCCCTGGATTTTTATGCTAAGCATATAGTAAAAGTTCCCGTTCCAAACATGCAGTCTGGGTCACTGCTGTCAGCTAGTCACCTTTCTGGTGATGTGTGTTATCAGCAGAGAGGTGAGAGATTGGCAGCAGGGCAGCATGGTAGCATAGCGCAATTGCTTCACAGCTCCAGGGTCCCAGGTTCGATTCCCAGCTGGGTCATAGAATCATAGAATCTACAGTGCAGAAGGAGGCCATTTTGGACACTATGGGCAATTTAGCATAGCCAATCCACCTAACCCGCACATCTTTGGATGTCATTGGTCACTGTCTGTGCGGAATCTGCACGTTCTCCCTGTGTGTGCGTGGGTTTCCTCCGGGTGCTCCGGTTTCCTCCCACAGTCCAAAGATGTGCAGGTTAGGTGGATTGGCTATGCTAAATTGCCCTTAGTGTTGGTTGAGTTGGGTTACTGGGTTATGGGGATATGGGGATAGGGTGGTGTGGGCTTGAGTAGGGTGCTCTTTCCAAGAGCCGGTGCAGACTCGATGGGCTGAATGGCCTCCTTCGGCACTGTAAATTCTATGAACATCATTTATAATGAGAAACCTTAGTTCATCATTATTCTGTTGCTCACACTAGAATGTAAGCATCTATATTTTGAATGTGGTGTCTGAAACTCTTGCCAAAATGACTGGAGCATGCGTAGTGTCAAGTTGAATATTAAAAAGGAACCCCCCCCCCCATATGTTCCAACCTGAAATGGCACTACGTCTGTCCAATGGTAAGCCCCTTTAAAAGTGGCAGAAAGCTGATCGCCGGACTTCATAGACAGTGAGACTACTAACGTTCCAACCCCACTTTACGACCTTCCCACCCTTTGAACTCCAATTTTATCAGGTGAAAATCAACCCTGTTATTTATTGGGTACTTGTTAATCAGCGAGTTCCTTATAAGAATAACCTCAATCAATGCTGGCTGTTGCCATGCAAGTTACAAGATTAGCACTCAGCTGGTGAAAAACACTTGGGTGATGAAATCTATCACGAGCGAGAGTGTAATACCACTGATGGCAGACCAGGAATTTGAGGAAATTGGGTTGGTGTGGGTGGCTGATCCGCAATTGCTCATTTTATACCCCACCAAAAGTGAAGCTCAGCTCCCTTGCCATGATTTCAAATACCATGATTCAATATTACTGAAGCATTGCGTTTAATGCCAGGTTTTTCAGTACAAATGTTTCGTTCTCTGCATGATGCTTACATTGACCTTTGCGACTGCCTGTCAGGGAATAGTTAATTACACAACCCAGACTGACAAACATCCTTCTTCTGATATCTAGTTCACGTGGCAGCTGCCAGTTAAATGCTGATTTTCCAGCTGTTATTAATTAAAATGCAACATATAGACAGTGCTAAATGGTTTAGTGTGCCATCGCTCTTACTTCTAGTTTTGAACCATTTATGGATTAAAGTGATGTGAACGCCTGCTGCATTTCCACCACTTCATGGTTCCAATGGAGCACATTGTCAGACTGGAACTAAACGCCTTTACACAAATCCGCCAAACTAGTTCAGGGCCAACCTAACCACATTGAAAGAGAATGAAAATAACCTCCGATCAATAAAGACAAGTTGAATCCTTGAGAAATGTTTAGAGTCTATCCGGTGTGACTGTTGACCGCTGATGTTCTTGAAAACAAAGCAGAATTGCGAGGAAAGTGACATTTGCCAAATTACTTCGATTACCATAATTCTAGCAGTCTGTGAGAGGGGAGTTCTGGGAATCAGAAGTTTGACACTGGACTCAGTTCTTTTGAGTATCAAATAAAACTGCTTATTTCAGCAAAATTCTTGTATAAGATGCATTCATATCACTCACCGTCAATAGCTAAATGCTGCTGACGTCAAAGAAATGGGCTTCCAGCAGTTGCCCTGTGATCATACTCACTGTGGAATGCCAACACTGATTCCAGGAGCTCAGGGGGTTGGGGTACATGAGGAACTTGCAGGAGCATCCTTAGGCGATTTGAGGATCCAGGTAGGATTGATTCCCATCCCACCCCGAAAAGGATATATTTGGTGCCCTGAGCAAATGAAATAGAATGAAATAATTCCACCCCTGACTCATCCAATATGATCTCATCTCACTTGGCATACCATCTTCCAAATATACGCAGGATCTCATTGAGATCAAATATGTGAACTCATACTATGGGGAGCCTGAGTGCCTGATTTCTTGCCTTTGCATCAGTATCCTTGGGGCTAGGTTGAGCACAGGGCTAAAGAGCTGGCTTTTAAAGCAGACCAAGACAGGCCAGCAGCACGGTTCAATTCCCGTACCAGCCTCCCCGAACAGGCGCCGGAATGTGGCGACTAGGGACTTTTCACAGTAACTTAATTTGAAGCCTACTTGTGACAATAAGCGATTTTCATTTTCATTGGATGGAATGCTTTGTTTCATTAAAAGCGCTTTGTGCAAGACTCAGTTTGTTTCGGTACTGGTGGTGTTTCCAGCCATTTCACTCAACCTCCAATAAATTAATTGGATATATCTCTCAGAGCCGATTGATTGATTGATTTATTGTCACATGTACCAAGTACAGAGAAAAGTATTTTTCTGCGGCCGAGGGAACGTACACAGTACGTATCTAGTAGACAAAAAGAATAATCAACAGAGAACATTGACAAATGGTACATCGACAAACAGTGATTGGTTACAGTGTGGAACAAGGGGCCAAACAAAGCAAATACATGAGCAAGAGCAGCATAGGGTGTTGTGAATAGTGTTCTTACAGGAAACAGATCAGTCCGAGGGAGAGTAGTTGAGGAGTCTTGTAGCTGTGGGTAAGAAGCCGTTCCTATGTCTGTATGTGTGGGTGTCCAGGCTTCTGTACCTTCTGCCTGATGGAAGGGTCTGGAAGAGGGCACAGCCTGGGTGGGAGGGGTCTCTGACAATGCTGTCTGCCTCCCTGAGGTAGCAGGAAGTGTAGACAGAATTAATGCGAGGGTGGCAAACATGTGTGATGTGTTGGGCTGAGTTCACCATACTCTGCAGTTTCTTGCGATTTTGGGCTGAGCAGTTGCCATACTGGGCTGTGATGCAGCCGGATAGGATGCTCTCTATGGCAGTGTTTTTCAAACTTTTTTTCCGGGGACCCATTTTTACCAACTGGCCAAACCTCGCGACCCACGCTGGCCGACCTTCGGGACCCACGCCGGCCGACCTTCGCGACCCACGCCGGCCGACCTTCGCGACCCACCATTTCCTCTTACCTCGTTTCCTGCTGACAAAATGGAGGAATCGCAATTGCGCCCAAAGCATGTGATGGCGATGTTCGGGGGCCAGGACCTGCTCTCTGCCTCCCTCAGGCAGGAAGATAAGATAGAATTTAAAAAAAAATCTTCTGCGTCTCCAATTGCGCAAATTCACGGTCTTCAATTTTTATTTATTTTTTGTAAATTGTAACAATGTTGTTGCACGGCATGTTTAATCAAAGAGACCAAAGCCCATGTCATCGTCAGACTCTTCAGATTCTTCCTGTTTCTTCTCTTCCTTTTTCTCTTCAGCAGCAATAGGGGCAGCGGTGAAAACAACTGCTGCAGAAGCTGGGGCACGATGACCAGCACCAACATTGCAGATCAGACTATTGGCGTCAATATTAGCCAGTGTCTTGGCAAACAGACTAGGCCAGAAAGGCTCAATGGTCACACCAGCTGTTTTAATCAGTACATTGAGTTTGTCTTTGATGACAGTGACCTCGACGTCGTGCAGGATGAGCGCGTTATAGATACTGGCGAGTTCCGAGGAGGAGGCCATGGCTACGCTTCCTGAAGTCGATGATCAGTTCCTTGGTCTTGCTGACATTTAGAGAAAGGTTGTTTTCGGTACACCATGCAACCAAATGATCTATCTCCCTTTTGATGTCTGATTCGGCGTTGTTTGAGATATATACCACAGTCGTGTCATCCGCAAACATATAGATCGAATTGGAGTTAAATCTTGCCACATAGTCGTGTGTGAACAAGGAGTACAGTAGAGAATCATAGAATTTACAGTGTAGAAGGAGGCTATTCAGCCATCGAGTCTGTACCGCCCTTACAAAGCGCACCCTATTCAAACCCACGTATCTACCCTATCGCCGTAACCCAGTAACCTCCAACTTAACCCCACTTAGAGGACTGAGCACACATCCTTGTGGGGCCCCACGGGGTGTTGAGGACTATTGTGGAGAAGGTGCTGTTGCCGATCCTGACAGATTGCAGTCTGTTGATGAGAACGTCAAGGGTCCAGCTGCACAGGGAGGGGTCAAGTCCGAGGTTACAGAGTTTGGTTATTATTGGGATGATGGTGTTGAAGGCGGAACACCTAGAGCTATGCACTAGTTAACAGGTTTTATTCCCAATGCTTTAGAATGTCTGCTTTATGTTTCAGTTCTGACTTTAAGCCTTTTCCACAATTTATTTAATGTCCCTGATCCACACTCAGGTTTAACCAATCAAGCACAGTGAGCATCAATAGCAAACAGACTCTTTAACAGATTGAACACTACAGTTACAACTGGCATCTACTAAAACAAATGGAAGTGTTTTGATGAAAGCTCACCACGTTTAAAAGTTGGGCATGATTTATCATAGAATGGTAGAATTTACAGTGCCGAAGGAGGCCATTTGGCCCATTGAGTCTGCACCGGCTTTGGAAAGAGCACCCTACCCAAGCCCACACCTCCACCCTATCCCCATAACCCAGTAACCCCTCCCAACACTAAGGGCAATTTTGGACACTAAGGACAATTTAGCATGGCCAATCCACCTAACCTGCACATCTTTGGACTCTTTTTAATGGGACAAAAAGAGAGTCCTGTTTCGGGCGGGTCGAGCGGGATAATTTTATGCGCCTGTAGCACCAAGAAAGACACTGCTATTTAACGGCACTTTGCCGTTTTTTGGGGCCTTGGCGAGGAACAACCTGAACAGGCCACACATTGCATCATTTCCTGCACTGACGAGCCCATTTTTAAATGCTGCCCCGATCTTTCGACACTCCTCAGCCACCCCACCACGGCCTCCAGATCCCACCACTGCACCCAACGTACCTCTTATCAGGTCCTCGAACTCCCCCTCACCACACATTTTAAGGGCAAGGCACTCTCAGACCTGACCCCTAGCATGGCAACCTGGCACCTGGGCACCTTTGTACTATCAGCCTGGCAGCCTGGCCGTGACCGTAACAGTCTGGCAGTGCCACCTGGGCACCCAGTGCCAGGGTGGCATTGCCAGGATGCCCATGTAGCAGTGCCAAGGTGCCAAGCTGGGAGTGCCAAGGTGTCCAGGTGCCAGCAGTCATGCCAGGGTACCACCCTACCCAGAGCCCAACAACCCAGTGGTCTCCAATGGGCTCGCAGACCCCCCCCCCCCAAGGTACCTTTACGCCTGGCCCACGCCTCTCCCAGACTGGGCTCTCTCCTGACGATTGTGGGAAAGCTTCTCCTGTGGAGATACAGCGAGGACATCACTAGCCACACACGTGGTTCACAGTGGTGGGAGGAGGTGTGTGAAGAAAGGGTTAGGGGGGTTGAAGAGAGAGGGGAGGTGAAGGGTGGGTTGAGGCCGCATGGAGAGCTGGCTTGAGGGGATGCTCACCTGGGGGCAGTAAGGTCTGGGATGGGATCGTGGGTGTCAATTCACCAATGCTGCCCGGTTGACCTTCTTACGACATTGGAGGCCAGTCCTCCTGGTCACACTCCCCGAGCTTACGTCCACCGCCACGTCAACCCAGGCAGCACTGGCTGCCCTGTGGCTCACCCTCCGGGATCCTCGACGGAACAGACATCCCCCCTGGCCTCCACCGCGCCAAGGAGCCTCCCCAGGTCTGCATCACCGAATTTTGGAGCCAGTGTTCTCAGCGCCATGGCTGCAAGCTGAGTGGGGTTGGCTGTGCAAGTGCTGTTTAAGTGCTGCTCGACTTTGTTAGCGGGGGGCTGGTGAGCGCGGTTCTGGAAAATTGGCTGGCGAGCCTTCATTTACGATGAGAAACCCGCGGGGCCTCGTTAAGTGGACCAATTAACGTTGAATGGCGTTGCCGGCCTCGCTGGGAGTTCCTGCTCACTCCCACACTTAGAAATATTTCCAAAGAATCACGCCCTGAGCACATAAAAGGCCCCAAATTTTCAATTTTAGATTCAATTGATTTTTCTTCCTTCTAAAACCTGTGCTTAAGCCACTGTAGTTGAGACATATTGGAAAACCTGCACCTTAATAGTTTCTGGTATCCAAGTGAATCATTCTTCCATTATTTAGTGCATTTATTCGCTTTTTGGCAAAAATGGGAGGCAAAGTTGAATTGAACCAATCAGCCAGCTTTCACCCTCAATTAGAGCCACTAGACAGGCAGAAAATAATATTATTCAATGAATTGACCTTGCGGTATCCAGCACACAGATGCAGTAGCCAATGTTCTTCACTGGGGAATCCTGAGAGTTGAAATGCACTGTGAGTATGCAACACATTGATTAATATTGGCTTAGGTTGAATCACAGGCAATTATATCTTCTTGGAGTTCAATGGTTTCCGCTTCCTTTGCTATTAGGCTCTTTTTATGAAGTAAAATGAGCACACATGAAAGCAAGAGGGTCAGTGCTGATATTTCCTGGGAGTTAGATTCCAACCGTATCATTTTTAAAGAAAGGTTTCTATGTTCAGTTGCATTGAACTTTGTACATTGAGGTTCTTCCCGTATTTCTCTAATTGATGAGCTCAATAGCCAGCTCTGGTGATCTGCCTCAGGAATCTTACATATTTACATATCACATCTCACCCCATCAGGTAGAAGGTTAGTCTGATAGTGGTTAGCACTGCTGCCTCATGGCACCAAGGACCTGGGTTCGATCCCGGCCCCGAGTCACTGTCTGTGTGGAGTTTGCACATTCTCCCCGTGTCTGCCTGGGTCTCACCCCCACAACACAAAAAGATGTGCAGGGTAGGTGGATTGGCCATGCTAAATTGCCCCTTAATTGGGAAAAAAATAATTGGTACTCTAAATTTATAAAAATTAAGGTCAGCCTGATAGAATAATGCCAGGCGATAATTCTTTCTTCAAGTGTGATTTTTGCCTTGGTACAATCCCGTTCATCTGAAGAATGGGAGGAGGGAGACAATGTGACAGGCCCGAACATTCTGCAGAGCTGCCACTCGTCCAGTGTCGTGCCTCTGGCAGCAGAGCAGTGCAAATCCCAGAGAAATGGCACAAACTATGCCAGGTTTCTCTGCGGTCTCTGCCGATCTTCCTGTTGGAGATGCAATGGGAGAGTTGTGGTAACCCTATGGAACTGCTGAGACAAGCACGTTTATGTGACACAAAACAAATAGGGCTTTCACCCAAAAATATATCAGTAAAACTATAAAGTATGTTGTTACGACCGGGATGGGAGGAGTGTGCATTTTATCTAGCCTTACTACTCCCAAGTCGCTGTGACAATCCTCTTGTTTGTGTCTTGTTTTGTCCCTTTTGATTTCTGTTATTTTGCTATCTCAATTTTTGTACATGGACAACTAATGTGCCTTTGCTTTTAAGATGGACTTCACCTTTAATTCAAGTGTCTGGTAAATTGAGGATCGACTTAAGACCTCAAGCAAGGCAGGTTTCAAAGAGCTGTTCTTATTTACGATCAGCAGATTCAAGGGAATCAGTGCTGACACATCGTGATGGACTTGGCTGTCTGCCAGTTGGCCTTATCAATGGCCCCTGCTGATTGGTCAGGGTTTTCTCTAAAATGTTCCTTCCTCTGTGTGACTGTATTTTTCTTTTACTTTTGTTTTGGACAGAACCTGGAGGGTAACAGCTCTGATCTCTGTCTCTCTCATTTAATGGATTATTTCTGAAGGTCCAAAGTAAAGACCTTTCTCTTTCCACAGCCAGATTAAACTCCAAAGAAATCCAGTCCAGCCACTAGTTGTTTAAAAAGCCCTTTGAAAATCTCGTTTGGAGAGCCATGTTCTTCTCAGTAAGGCTGTTCGTCATAAATAAGAATTAAACAAGCCCGAGGCTGTTCCTTTGAGTGAAGGCCCAGGTTGGTAAAAGTAAAGTGCCGTTCCAGAGGAAAATCTATTGACTGAGAGTACTGGATGAATGCTGCTGCCAGAAGATCATCTCTAAGCGTACACTGGCGACTTTGATCCCTAAGCATCCTGAGAGGACAGACTGCACCAACAACCTTGACATCAGAAGCAAGGATACTCATCTTTCATTTATTTTAGTTCCTTTTATTTTACCCCTCCCCCTCCCTCTGTGTGTGTCTTTCTTGTGTGTGTTTGGGTAAAAATGTGGGACAGTAAAATGGGGAATAGCAGCTGGCAGTTATTCTGTTATAATTATTGCATATTTCAACTTTGTTCCTGTTATAAATAAACAGTTATTGTGCTCAACATACAAACCTGGTTACTATAACTTGTTGAGCAGTCAAGGGACCAAAGATTCTGTAAATTTCATATGAATTAGTGGTACTTGTGCTGGGACTCCGGGATCTGTGGGGCTGTAATAAACCGTGCACTAACCCAGGGTGTCGTAACAGTTGTACCATTAATGCAAAATGGCCAATTATTTATCTTTGCTACTGTTAGACCCAGAATAAAAGAGACTTTAACAACATTTCTTTCAATAAACTCAGAATGATTGATTTATTACAGAACTATGGGCGGGACTCTCCGATCCTGGGGCTAAGTGTTGACGCCATCGTAAACGCCGGCGAATGTTGTGTTGGGCGCTCTGGATCCGTGGAACACATAAAGGTCACCAACACTTGAAATAGTGCAACACTATTTTATTGAGTCATTAACAGTTTAACATACTCTCACTGTGGGTTAACACGATACTAGCTTTCACTAAAGACCTTTGCCTTGTCCTGACCAGTCGATGCACTCAGCACATGGTGAATGGTGTCTGTGCTCTGGGCTGTGAGCTCTGTCCTACTAGAAAGCTGCAGCTCGAATGAGCGGGAACTCTGATGCCCCCTGTCTTTATAGTGAGTGTGCTTTAACTGGTGATTGGCTGCGGTGTTGTGTGTGTTGATTGGTCTTGCTGTGTGTCTATCAGTGTGTGTGACTGCACCATGATATACTGGTGTATATTATGACAGAGAATTTTGCAACAGCGTTATCTGGCCCCGAGGATCAGCGATCCTGCACGTACAGGGGGCCAGCACGGCACTGGAGAGCCTCATGAGTTCTCCCAGTGAGCCAGAGAGAAGACAGCCAGAGTGAGACAGCAAAGAGTGAGTTTGGGAATTTGAATCTAGGTGGGAATTGAATTGAATTGAATTAAATCAGTAAGGCAGCTCCTTTTAAATTTCAGGAGTTTAAATTAATTTATATTAAGCTAGTATTGGGCAGTGTAGGTTAACAAGGGCTGTCCCACCCACTCACATAACTGGTTGGCAGTTAAGTGTCAGTCACTTTAATCTACTTTGATCTAAAAGCAGGTGGGGGAGGGGAGTCAATTCAGGACAGTTTAAAAAGAGCAACTTGTAAACTCACTCCCAGTGAGTTCTCCCAGTGAGCCAGAGATAAGACAGCCAGAGTGAGACAGCAAAGAGTGAGTTGGGGAATTTGAATCTAGGTGGGAATTGAATCAAATCAGTAAGGCAGCTCCTTTTAAATTTCAGGAGTTTAAAATTAATTTAAATTAAGCTAGTATTGTGCAGTGTGGGTTAACAAGGGCTGTCCCACCCACTCACATAACTGGTTGGCAGTTAAGTGTCAGTCACTTTAATCTACTTTGATCTAAAAGCAGGTGGCGGAGGGGAGTCAATTCAGGACAGTTTAAAAAGAGCAACTTGTAAACTCACTCCCAGTGAGTTCTCCCAGTGAGCCAGAGAAGACAGAGCCAGGAGTGAGACACAGCTAAGAGTGAGTTTGGGAATTTGAATCTAGGTGGGAATTGGAAGCTGGGTCGGGGGGAAGTGCTTTTTATCCCTGGTGAGTGACTGGTAAGTAGTAGTTCTGTTTTTCTGTTTCTTTTCATTGGTATATTTATTTATTTTTTCTTTGTGTTTTTTTTGTTGAAATTGTAGTTGTTGAAGTTAACCGAAGGTTTAAGACATGGCAGGAGATCTCAGACCCATGTCATGCTCCTCGTGTGCGATGTGGGAGCTCAGGGACACGTCCACTGTCCCTGGCTCCTTCACGTGCAAGAAGTGTGTCCAGTTGCAGCTCCTGTTAGACCGCTTGACTGCTCTGGAGCTGCGGATGGACTCACTTTGGAGCATCCGCGATGCTGAGGACATCGTGGATAGCACGTTTAGCGAGTTGGTCACACCACAGGTGAAGGTTACTGAGGGAGATAGAAAATGGGTGACCAAAAGACGGAGCAAGAGTAGGAAGGCAGTGCAGGTGTCCTCTGCGGTCATCTCTCTGCAAAACAGATATACCGCTTTGGATACTGTTGAGGGAGATGGCTCACCAGGGGAAGGCAGCAGCAGCCAGGTTGATGGCACCATGGCTGGCTCTGCTGCGCAGCTGGGCAGGAAGAAGTATGGCAGGGCTATAGTGATAGGGGACTCAATTGTAAGGTGAATAGACAGGCGGTTCTGCGGACTCAATCGAGACTCCAGGATGGTATGTTGCCTCCCTGGTGCAAGGGTCAAGGATGTCTCGGAGCGGCTGCAGGACATTCTGGGGGGGGGGAGGGTGAACAGCCAGCTGTCGTGGTGCACATAGGCACCAACGATATAGGTAAAAAACGGGACAAGGTCCTACAAGCTGAATTTAGGGAGCTAGGAGTTAAACTAAAAAGTAGGACCTCAAAGGTAGTAATCTCAGGATTGCTACCCGTGCCACGAGCTAGTCAGAGTAGGAATGTCAGGATAGAGAGGATGAATACGTGGCTCGAGAGATGGTGCAAGAGGGAGGGATTCAAATTCCTGGGACATTGGAACCAGTTCTGGGGGAGGTGGGGCCAGTACAAACCGGACGGTCTGCACCTGGGCAGGACTGGAACCAATGTCGTGGGTGGGGGGTTTGCTAGAGCTGTTGGGGAGAGTTTAAACTAATGTGGCAGGGGGATGGGAACCGATGCAGGAAGTTGGAAGGTAGTAAAACAGGGACAGAAATAAAAGGCAGTAAGGGGGAAAGTGTAAGGCAGAGAAGCCATAGTCAAAAATCAAAAAGGGCGACAGTACAAGGTACAGTGACTGAGGGGAGCTCAGTGAATAGGACCAGGAATACTAAAAGAAATAAAACGGGAAGTGAAAACATTAATGGTAAGCGACGCGGCAGGTTGTTACATGAAGATATGGGTTCGACGACAAGGAAAATTAGGAGAAAGGTTAAGAGGAAATATAACTTAGGAGAGGTTACTGATCGAGGTGTTAAGATTCAGAACAGAGGTAAAAAAAGCCAACATAAGTGTACTTTACCTGAATGCTCGTAGTATTCGGAATAATGTAAATGAGTTGATGGCGCAAATCATCGTGAATGACTATGATTTAGTGGCCATTACTGAAACATGGTTAAAGGATGGTCACGACTGGGAGTTAAATATCCGAGGGTATCAAACTTTTCGGAAGGACAGAGTGGATGGTAAGGGAGGTGGTGTAGCTCTGTTATTTAAGGATGACATCCGGGCAACAGTAAGGGATGACATCGGTGCTATGGAGGATAAGGTTGAATCCATTTGGGTGGAAATCAGGAATAGTAAGGCGAAAAAGTCACTGATAGGAGTAATCTATAGGCCACCAAAAAGTAACATTATGGTGGGGCAGGCAATAAACAAAGAAATAACAGATGCATGTAGAAATGGTACAGCAGTTATCATGGGGGATTTTAATCTACATGTTGATTGGTTTAACCAGGTCGGTCAAGGCAGCCTTGAGGAGGAGTTTATAGAATGTATCCGCGATAGTTTCCTAGAACAGTATGTAATGGAACCTACGAGGGAACAAGCGGTCCTAGATCTGGTCCTGTGTAATGAGACAGGATTGATTCAGGATCTCATAGTTAGGGATCCTCTCGGAAGGAGCGATCACAATATGGTGGAATTTAAAATACAGATGGAGGGTGAGAAGGTAAAATCAAGCACTAGTGTTTTGTGCTTAAACAAAGGAGATTACAATGGGATGAGAGAAGAACTAGCTAAGGTAGACTGGGAGCAAAGACTTTATAGTGAAACAGTTGAGGAACAGTGGAGAACTTTCCAAGTGATTTTTCACAGTGCTCAGCAAAGGTTCATACCAACAAAAAGGAAGGACGGTAAAAAGAGGGAAAATCGACCGTGGATATCAAAGGAAATAAGGGAGAGTATCAAATTGAAGGAAAAAACATACAAAGTAGCAAAGATCAGTGGGAGACTAGAGGACTGGGAAATCTTTAGGGGGCAACAGAAAGCTACTAGAAAAGCTACAAAGAAGTGTAAGATAGATTATGAGAGTAAACTTGCTCAGAATATAAAAACAGATAGTAAAAGTTTCTACAAATACATAAAACAAAAAAGAGTGGCTAAGGTAAATATACAAATAAGGTGACAAGGTGCCACACAAAAGGTTGTTGCATAAGATAAAGATGCATGGCATTAAGGGGAAAGTAGTAGCATGGATAGAGGATTGGTTAATTAATAGAAAGCAAAGAGTGGGGATTAATAGGTGTTTCTCTGGTTGGCAATCAGTAGCTAGTGGTGTCCCTCAGGGATCAGTGTTGGGCCCACAACTGTTCACAATTTACATAGATGATTTGGAGTTGGGGACCAAGGGTAATGTGTCCAAGTTTGCAGACGACACTAAGATAAGTGGTAAAGCAAAAAGTGCAGAGGATACTGGAAGTCTGCAGAGGGATTTGGATAGGCTAAATGAATGGGCTAGGGTCTGCCAGATGGAATACAATGTTGACAAATGTGAGGTTATCCATTTTGGTAGGAATAACAGCAAAAGGGATTATTATTTAAATGATAAAATATTAAAAAATGCTGCTGTGCAGAGAGACCTGGGTATGCTAGTGCATGAGTCGCAAAAAGTTGGTTTTCAGGTGCAACAGGTGATTAAGAAGGCAAATGGAATTTTGTCCTTCATTGCTAGAGGGATGGAGTTTAAGACTAGGGAGTGTAGCCATGTAAAATGGCTGCGTTCCGATTAATCTGGCCAAAACCCAGTTTAAAACGGCTAACCCGAAAGACTGCTGGGAAAAGCAGCCAAGAAGACACAACCCATCAACCCAGGTATTCGCAGTTGCATTCAGGACTGTTTGCAGCCCATCTATTCAGACATCCACAGTTAAATCGGCTATCCCCGGGAACAATTGCAACATATTAGCAATTGAATACCGGGCCAGACCTGTCGGCGCCTGCAGTGGCCGAAACAAAGACAGGTGAGCGACCACCCCCCGATCGAGGAATCGCCTCACCATTGATTGGGGACAGATCCAATCACTTGGGACTCAGGGTCAAGGGCCGCCCCGGGAGGCAGGAAGCCCCTGGGCCCTATAAAAGTGAGGGTCCAAGTTCAGAGCTCTCTCTCCTCTTCACCTGCTCGAGACCTTCGCAAGACCAGCCACCGGCAACTGTAAGTTTGAATCCAGTGATCGCTATCCGGTAGAGACATCTAGCCACCGACCTGTAGCAGCCTTTTGAATCCCGGGGGACAGATTTGACTGGACAAGCCATTCGTTTCCCTGACCTGGTGGGCTCTTCCTAAGTTAAGTATTGGCTAGTAGTGATAGGTTTATTATATAGAAAGTAGTATTAGGGTATTAATATTGCTTGTTGTATATAATAAATGACCGTTGTTTTAATCCTTACTAAGCGGTGTGCTGTATTATTAATCATAACCTGAACTTGAACCACGTGGCGGTATCATAAAGATACCTGGCGACTCATGAACAAAGGTGACGTAAACAGAGCAAATAGACTAAGGTTAAAAAGAGCAACAGGAGGTTCTGCTGCAATTGTATAAGGTGTTAGTGAGGCCACACCTGGAGTATTGTGTTCAGTTTTGGTCTCCTTACTTGAGAAAGGACGTACTGGCACTGGAGGGTGTGCAGAGGAGATTCACTAGGTTAATCCCAGAGCTGAAGGGGTTGGATTACGAGGAGAGGTTGAGTAGACTGGGACTGTACTCGTTGGAATTTAGAAGGATGAGGGGGGATCTTATAGAAACATATAAGATTATGAAGGGAATAGATAGGATAGATGCGGGCGGGTTGTTTCCACTGGCGGGTGAAAGCAGAACTAGGGGGCATAGCCTCAAAATAAGGGGAAGTAGATTTAGGACTGAGTTTAGGAGGAACTTCTTCACCCAAAGGGTTGTGAATCTATGGAATTCCTTGCCCAGTGAAGCAGTAGAGTCTCCTTCATTAAATGTTTTTAAGATAAAGATAGATAGTTTTTTGAAGAATAAAGGGATTAAGGGTTATGGTGTTCGGGCCGGAAAGTGGAGCTGAGTCCACAAAAGATCAGCCATGATCTCATTGAATGGTGGAGCAGGCTCGAGGGGCTAGATGGCCTACTCCTGCTCCTAGTTCTTATGTTCTTATTATGTTCTCACGCTGCTCCAGCTGCTGATACGGGTGCAAGCACGGCCGGTGTGAGGTCGCGCATGCGCGTGGGTTGCCTTCTCCGCGCCGGACCCGACGCAACATGGCAGAGACCTCCAGGAGCCCGGCGCAGAGGAACATAGGCCCCCACCGGGATAAGTCAGCCCGCCGATCGGCCTCAAACGTGGGCCAGGCCACCGTTGAAGCCCCCCCCCCGGAGTCGGATCCCCCCTCCCGCTCACCAGGCTGCCCCCCACAGCCAGAACGCCGAGGTCCCGCTGGGTAGGGCCACACGTGAAGGACGCCGGCAGGACTCCGCCGAACTCGGCAGGCACTCGGCCCATCGCGCGAGGAAGATCGCCGGGGGGGGGCAGGCTGAGCACCCCCCCCCCCGGCGCTGCGCTGACCGTGCCGGCAACATTGCCGTCGATTCTCCAGTCGCGGGAGAATCGGTAGAGTAGCGTCAGAGCAGTGTTGCGTGATTCGAGCCCACCCCAGGCGATTCTCCGACCCGGCGCGGGGTCGGAGTATCCCGCCCAACCTTTTTCCCAAAACAAATTGCAAGACCCAGTTAACAAACAATTTGCAATCTGGTAGTGTAACTATGCAACTATCTACCCATTTTAAAATTCCCCAGCACGCATGTGAGCATGCTAGCACGTATATATGCACACATAAACAAAGGATAAACAAATAGGGGGCTGGATTCTCCGTTAGCCGATGCCGAAATCGCAAAACGCGATCGGGCGGAGAATAGCTTCTGACTCCAAAATCGAGCCAGATGCCGATTTCACGCCAATTCTCCAGCCCCCCAAAAACGACGAAATTGCAGCGCCCACTGCGCGGCCTGAAAGTACAGTAGGCATCTCATTAGTGGTCCTGACGACCAATTCTCCAAGGCCTCTGCGATTCAGCGCCTCAGATGGGCCGAATTCCCGACGGGGTGTTTCCAATGTGCTAGAAAAATTTGGGAACCTGGCATGGTGGCTGCGGCGGCAGAAAGAGGAAATAGGAAGTGGCGTGGGGTGACTGCGATCTTCCGGTTTGGACAGCGGCCGTGCTGGCTGCGAGTTGGGGGGGCGCTGCCAGGGTCGGGGAGGGGAGAGGAAGGGTGGGGGGAGCAGCCGGGGAGCCCCTGACAGGACCGGGGCGCATCTTGCAGGCCACCCATCTCGGCGCCTGGGTGCACGAGGTTACAACGGCCATATGGATGGGCTCCCCCCCCGACCACCCCACCCAACCGGCAGCCATCCACCGGGGGACCACCCAGGGGCAAACCAACGGCAGCCCCCAGTGAGGGCAGTGCCTTCCAACGGTATCCCTGGCAACAGGGACGGGTGCCAGACACCGGGGGCACCGACGGTGCCGGGTGCAGGGGTGGGGGACATGCGTGGCTGGGCCCCACGGTGACAACTCGGGCCACCGTGTAGCCCATAGTACCTGGTTGGGCACGGGTGCATGCGCCATGAGAACATGTTTGCCTTTCACCCCCCTGCAGAGAATTATGGCGTTTGGACATCAACCAGCGATGTTGGCGCGTGGCGGCGGCTGCTGCCCTGCATGCAGCCCTGTGGCAACATGAGCGGGGGCGGGTCAGAGAGGAGGCGGAGGCTGCAGCAGAGGAGCGGGCTGCAGAGGGGCAGGTGGCAGCCATGCAGGCTGTAGGGTCGGCTGCCAAACAGGACGAGGAGGAGGAGGACGAGGGGGAGGAGGGGAAGGAGATGCCAAGGAGGCGCCGGATGAGGCCACGCGTGTACCGCAACCACGTGTCCTTTGAGGATCTTCCGGACCAGGCATGCAGAAGGAGCTTGCGTTTGAGCAGGGAAACAGTGTGACACATATGCCAGATGATGGCACACTTGGCACCGCAGGGGTATGGGGGAACGACAACCGCTACCGGTGGTCATCAAGGTGACCATCACGCTGAACCTCTACACGACGGGATCATTCCAGTCGTCGAACGGGGACCTGTCCGGCATCTCCAAGGCATTGGCGCACAGGTTCATCCGTGCCGTCACTGCCACCCTGTTTGCCCAGGCAGAGTGGTACATACAGTACCCTGTGGACCGTGCCCACCAGGATGCCCGGGCAATGGGATTCGCTGCCGTCGCCGGGATGCCCCGGGTCCAGGGGGTCATCGATGGGGTGCATGTCACCCTACGCCCACTTTCGGACAACAGGCCGCTGTTCACAAACAGGAAGGGGTACCATTCGGTGAACATTCAGGTGGTGTGCGATCATCAGATGCGCAATATGCACACCTGCACCCGATGCCCGGGCATTGTACATGACTTGTTTATCTTGGCGCACTCGGTGATTCCCGACATGTTCGAGGGACACCCCCGGCTGCAGGGCTGGCTGCTGGATGACAGGGGTTACCCGTTGCGGCCGTGGCTGATGACGCCTATACGGAAGACACAGACCAACGCGGAGACCTGCAACAATAATGTCCAGATAGCGACCAGGGGTGTGGTCGAGAGGATGTGCTTCAGGGGCCTGGACCGCTCTGGACTGGCACTCCAGCAGCAGGCCAGGAGGGTCACCCGCATGGTGTTGGCCTGCTGCGTCCTCCACAATATAGCCCAGCAGAGGGACGATGCGCTGGAGGAGGAGGAGGAGAAAGGGCATGCCTCTTCCGACAAGAAGGATGAGGGGGACAATGAGCTGGACATGGGGCCTGGCCAGGTACGGGAGGCTGCACGACGCCACCACCAGGGTCAACGCGCACGGGACGCCCTCATCGAGACACATTTCACAGACTAGGTGGGGAGGGTAGTCGCTGGCCAGGGGCACTGACACCACCATACCACACCCCCCTCACCTCCCACACCACCGAACACCCTCACCTCCCACACCACCAAACAACACCCTCACCTCCCACACCACCAAACACCCTCACCTCCCACACCACCGAACACCCTCACCTCCCACACCGCCGAACACCCTCACCTCCCACACCACCAAACACCCTCACCTCCCACACCACCGAACACCCTCACCTCCCACACCACCAAACACCCTCACCTCCCACACCACCGAACACCCTCACCTCCCACACCACCACACCCCCCTCACCTCCCACACCGCCAAACACCCTCACCTCCCACACCACCAAACAACCTCACCTCCCACACCACCACACCCCCCTCACCTCCCACACCACCAAACACCCTCACCTCCCACACCACCAAACACCCTCACCTCCCACACCACCGACCACCGTCACCTCCCACACCACCGAACACCCTCACCTCCCACACCGCCAAACACCCTCACCTCCCACACCACCAAACACCCTCACCTCCCACACCGCCAAACACCCTCACCTCCCACACCACCAAACACCCTCACCTCCCACACCACCGACCACCCTCACCTCCCACACCGCCAAACACCCTCACCTCCCACACCACCGAACACCCTCACCTCCCACACCACCACACCCCCCTCACCTCCCACACCGCCAAACACCCTCACCTCCCACACCACCAAACAACCTCACCTCCCACACCACCACAACCCCCTCACCTCCCACACCACCAAACACCCTCACCTCCCACACCGCCAAACACCCTCACCTCCCACACCACCGAACACCCTCACCTCCCACACCACCAAACACCCTCACCCCCCAGACCACCGAGCACCCTCACCCCCCACACCACCAAACCCCCTCACCACCCTCACCTCCCACACCACCGAACACCCTCACCTCCCATACCATCGAACACCCTCACCTCCCACACCACCGAACACCCTCACCTCCCACACCACCAAACACCCTCACCTCGCACGCCACCAAACAGTCTCACCTCCCACACCACCGAACACCGTCACCTCCCACACCACTGAAAACCCTCACCTCCCACACCACCGAACACCCTCACCTCCCACACCACCGAACACCCTCACCTCCCACACCACCGAACACCCTCACCTCCCACACCACCGAACACCCTCACCTCCCCCACCACCGCCCACCCTCACCTCCCACACCACCGAACACCCTCACCTCCCTCACCACCGAACACCCTCACCTCCCACACGACCAAACAACCCCCTCACCTTCCACACCACCGAACACCCTCACCTACACCACCGGACGCCCTCACCTCCCACACCACCGAACACCATCACCTCCCACACCACCGAACACCCTCACCTCCCACACCACCGAATAATACCCTCACCTCCCACACCACCGAACAGACTCACCTCCCCTACCACCGAACACCCTCACCTCCCACACCACCGAACACCCTCACCTCCCACACCACCGAACACCCTCACCTCCCACACCACCGAACACCCTCACCTCCCACACCACCGAATAATACCCTCACCTCCCACACCACCGAACACCCTCACCTCCCACACCACCAAACACCCTCACCTCCCACACCACCGAACACCCTCACCCCCCACACCACCGAACATTCTCACCTCCCACACCACCGAACACCCTCACCTCCCACACCACCAAACACTCTCACCTCCCACAGCACCGAACACTCTCACCTCCCACACCACCAAATCCCCTCACCTCCCACACCACCGAACACCCTCACCTCCCACACCACCGAACACCCTCACCTCCCACACCACCGAACACCCTCACCGCCCACACCACCGAACACCCTCACCTCCCACACCACCGAACACCCTCACCTCCCACACCACCGAACACACTCACCTCCCACACCACCGAACACCCTCACCTCCCACACCACTGAACACCCTCACCTCCCACACCACTGAACACCCTCACCTCCCACACCACCAAACCCCCTCACCTCCCACACCACTGAACACCCTCACCTCCCACACCACTGAACACCCTCACCTCCCACACCACCAAACCCCCTCACCTCCCACACCACTGAACACCCTCACCTCCCACACCACCGAACACCCTCACCTCCCACACCACCGAACACCCTCACCTCCCACACCACTGAACACCCTCACCTCCCACACCACTGAACACCCTCACCTCCCACACCACCAAACCCCCTCACCTCCCACACCACTGAACACCCTCACCTCCCACACCACTGAACACCCTCACCTCCCACACCACCGAACACCCTCACCTCCCACACCACCGAACACCCTCACCTCCCACACCACCGAACACCCTCACCTCCCACACCACTGAACACCCTCACCTCCCACACCACTGAACACCCTCACCTCCCACACCACCAAACCCCCTCACCTCCCACACCACTGAACACCCTCACCTCCCACACTATCGAACACCCTCACCTCCCACACCACCAAACACCCTCACCTCCCACACCACCGACCACCGTCACCTCCCACACCACCGAACACTCTCACCTCCCACACCACCAAACACCCTCACCTCCCACACCACCGAACACCCTCACCGCCCACACCATCGAACACCCTCACCTCCCACACCACCGAACACCCTCACCTCCCACACCACCAAACACCCTCACCTCCCACGCCACCAAACAGTCTCACCTCCCACACCACCGAACACCGTCACCTCCCACACCACTGAAAACCCTCACCTCCCACACCACCGAACACCCTCACCTCCCACACAACCGACCAACCTCACCTCCCACACCACCGAACACCCTCACCTCCCACACCACCGAACACCCTCACCTCCCCCACCACCGCCCACCCTCACCTCCCACACCACCGAACACCCTCACCTCCCTCACCACCAAACACCCTGACCTCCCACACGACCAAACAACCCCCTCACCTTCCACACCACCGAACACCCTCACCTTCCACACCACCGGACGCCCTCACCTCCCACACCACCGAACACCATCACCTCCCACACCACCGAACACCCTCACCTCCCACACCACCAAATAATACCCTCACCTCCCACACCACCGAACACACTCACCTCCCCTACCACCGAACACCCTCACCTCCCACACCACCGAACACCCTCACCTCCCACACCACCGAACACCCTCACCTCCCACACCACCGAACACCCTCACCTCCCACACCACCGAACAATACCCTCACCTCCCACACCACCGAACACCCTCACCTCCCACACCACCAAACACCCTCACTTCCCACACCACCGAACACCCTCACCCCCCACACCACCGAACATTCTCACCTCCCACACCACCGAACACCCTCACCTCCCACACCACCAAACACTCTCACCTCCCACAGCACCGAACACTCTCACCTCCCACACCACCAAATCCCCTCACCTCCCACACCACCGAACACCCTCACCTCCCACACCACCGAACACCCTCACCTCCCTCACCACCGAACACCCTCACCGCCCACACCACCGAACACCCTCACCTCCCACACCACCGAACACCCTCACCTCCCACACCACCGAACACCCTCACCTCCCACACCACCGAACACCCTCACCTCCCACACCACGGAACACCCTCACCTCCCACACCACCGAACACCCTCACCTCCCACACCACCAAACCCCCTCACCTCCCACACCACTGAACACCCTCACCTCCCACACCACTGAACACCCTCACCTCCCACACCACCAAATCCCTCACCTCCCACACCACTGAACACCCTCACCTCCCACACCACCGAACACCCTCACCTCCCACACCACCGAACACCCTCACCTCCCACACCACTGAACACCCCCACCTCCCACACCACTGAACACCCTCACCTCCCGCACCACCAAACCCCCTCACCTCCCACACCACTGAACACCCTCACCTCCCACACCACTGAACACCCTCACCTCCCACACCACCGAACACCCTCACCTCCCACACCACCGAATACTCTCACCTCCCACACCACCGAACACCCTCACCTCCCACACCACTGAACACCCTCACCTCCCACACCACTGAACACCCTCACCTCCCACACCACCAAACCCCCTCACCTCCCACACCACTGAACACCCTCACCTCCCACACCACTGAACACCCTCACCTCCCAAACCACCAAATCCCCTCACCTCCCACACCACTGAACACCCTCACCTCCCACACCACCGAACACCCTCACCTCCCACACCACCGAACACCCTCACCTCCCACACCACTGAACACCCTCACCTCCCACACCACTGAACACCCTCACCTCCCACACCACCAAACCCCCTCACCTCCCACACCACTGAACACCCTCACCTCCCACACCACTGAACACTCTCACCTCCCACACCACCAAACACCCTCACCTCCCACACCAGCGACCACCCTCACCTCCCACACAACTGACCACCCTCACCTCCCACACAACCGACCACCCTCACCCCCCAGACCACCGAGCACCCTCACCCCCCACACCACCAAACCCCCTCACCACCCTCACCTCCCACACCACCAAACACACTCACTTCCCACACCACCAAACACCCTCACCTCCCACACCACCAAACACCCTCACCTCCCACACCACCGAACACCCTCACCTCCCACACCACTGAACACCCTCACCTCCCACACCACCGAACACCCTCACCTCCCACACCACTCAACACCCTCACCTCCCACACCACCGAACACCCTCACCTCCCACACCACTCAACACCCTCACCTCCCACAGCACTGAACAACACCCTCACCTCCCACACCACCGAACACCCGACCTCCCACACCACCGAACACCCTCACCTCCCACACCACTGAACACCCTCACCTCCCACTGCACTGAACAACACCCTCACCTCCCACACCACTGAACACCCTCACCTCCCACACCACCAAACACCCTCACCTCCCACACCACCGAACACCAACACCTCCCACACCACTGAACACCCTCACCTACCACATCACTGAACAACACACTCACCTCCCACACCACCGAACACCCTCACCTCCCACTCCACCGACCACCCTCACCTCCCACAACACCGAACACCCTCACCTCCCACACCACCGAATAATACCCTCACCTCCCACACCACCGACCAGCCTCACCTCCCACACCACCAAACAACACCCTCACCTCCCACACCACCGACCTGCCTCACCTCCCACACCACCAAACAACACCCTCACCTCCCACACCACCGAACACCCTCACCTCCCACGCCACCAAACACCCTCACCTCCCACACCACCGAACAGCCTGACCTCCCACACCACTGAACACCCTCACCTCCCACAGCACTGAACAACACCCTCACCTACCACACCACCGAACACCCTCACCTCCCTCACCTCCCACACCACCAAACACCCTCACCTCCCACATTACTGAACAACACCCTCACCTCCCACACCACCAAACACCCTCACCTCCCACACCAACGAACAACACCCTCACCTCCCACACCACCGAACACCCTCACCTCCCACACCACCGAATACCCTCACCTCCCTCACCACCGAACACCCTCACCTCCCACACCACCGAACACCCTCACCTCCCACACCACCGAACACCCTCACCTACCACACCACTGAACACCCTCACCTCCCACACCACCGAACACCCTCACCTTCCACACCACCGAACACCCTCACCTCCCACACCACCACACCCCCCTCACCTCCCACACCGCCAAACAACACCCTCACCTCCCGCACCAACCAACAACACCCTCACCTCCCACACCACCAAACACCCTCACCTCCCGCACCAACAAACAACACCCTCACCTCCCACACCACCGAACACCCTCACCTCCCACACCACCGAATACTCTCACCTCCCACACCACCGAACACCCTCACCTCCCACACCACTGAACACCCTCACCTCCCACACCACTGAACACCCTCACGTCCCACACCACCAAACCCCCTCACCTCCCACACCACTGAACACCCTCACCTCCCACACCACTGAACACCCTCACCTCCCAAACCACCAAATCCCCTCACCTCCCACACCACTGAACACCCTCACCTCCCACACCACCGAACACCCTCACCTCCCACACCACCGAACACCCTCACCTCCCACACCACTGAACACCCTCACCTCCCACACCACTGAACACCCTCACCTCCCACACCACCAAACCCCCTCACCTCCCACACCACCAAACCCCCTCACCTCCCACACCACTGAACACCCTCACCTCCCACACCACTGAACACCCTCACCTCCCACACCACCAAACACCCTCACCTCCCACACCAGCGACCACCCTCACCTCCCACACAACCGACCACCCTCACCTCCCACACAACCGACCACCCTCACCCCCCAGACCACCGAGCACCCTCACCCCCCACACCACCAAACCCCCTCACCACCCTCACCTCCCACACCACCAAACACACTCACTTCCCACACCACCAAACACCCTCACCTCCCACACCACCAAACACCCTCACCTCCCACACCACCGAACACCCTCACCTCCCACACCACTGAACACCCTCACCTCCCACACCACCGAACACCCTCACCTCCCACACCACTCAACACCCTCACCTCCCACACCACTGAACACCCTCACCTCCCACAGCACTGAACAACACCCTCACCTCCCACACCACCGAACACCCGACCTCCCACACCACCGAACACCCTCACCTCCCACACCACTGAACACCCTCACCTCCCACTGCACTGAACAACACCCTCACCTCCCACACCACCGAACACCCTCACCTCCCACACCACCGAAAACCCTCACCTCCCACTCCACCGAACACCCTCACCTCCCACACCACCAAACACCCTCACCTCCCACACCACCGAACACCAACACCTCCCACACCACTGAACACCCTCACCTACCACACCACTGAACAACACACTCACCTCCCACACCACCGAACACCCTCACCTCCCACTCCACCGACCACCCTCACCTCCCACACCACCGAACACCCTCACCTCCCACAACACCGAACACCCTCACCTCCCACACCACCGAATAATACCCTCACCTCCCACACCACCGACCAGCCTCACCTCCCACACCACCAAACAACACCCTCACCTCCCACACCACCGACCTGCCTCACCTCCCACACCACCAAACAACACCCTCACCTCCCACACCACCGAACACCCTCACCTCCCACGCCACCAAACACCCTCACCTCCCACACCACCGAACACCCTGACCTCCCACACCACTGAACACCCTCACCTCCCACAGCACTGAACAACACCCTCACCTACCACACCACCGAACACCCTCACCTCCCTCACCTCCCACACCACCAAACACCCTCACCTCCCACATTACTGAACAACACCCTCACCTCCCACACCACCAAACACCCTCACCTCCCACACCAACGAACAACACCCTCACCTCCCACACCACCGAACACCCTCACCTCCCACACCACCGAATACCCTCACCTCCCTCACCACCGAACACCCTCACCTCCCACACCACCGAACACCCTCACCTCCCACACCACCGAACACCCTCACCTACCACACCACTGAACACCCTCACCTACCACATCACTGAACAACACACTCACCTCCCACACCACCGAACACCCTCACCTCCCACTCCACCGACCACCCTCACCTCCCACAACACCGAACACCCTCACCTCCCACACCACCGAATAATACCCTCACCTCCCACACCACCGACCAGCCTCACCTCCCACACCACCAAACAACACCCTCACCTCCCACACCACCGACCTGCCTCACCTCCCACACCACCAAACAACACCCTCACCTCCCACACCACCGAACACCCTCACCTCCCACGCCACCAAACACCCTCACCTCCCACACCACCGAACACCCTGACCTCCCACACCACTGAACACCCTCACCTCCCACAGCACTGAACAACACCCTCACCTACCACACCACCGAACACCCTCACCTCCCTCACCTCCCACACCACCAAACACCCTCACCTCCCACATTACTGAACAACACCCTCACCTCCCACACCACCAAACACCCTCACCTCCCACACCAACGAACAACACCCTCACCTCCCACACCACCGAACACCCTCACCTCCCACACCACCGAATACCCTCACCCCCCTCACCACCGAACACCCTCACCTCCCACACCACCGAACACCCTCACCTCCCACACCACCGAACACCCTCACCTACCACACCACTGAACACCCTCACCTCCCACACCACCGAACACCCTCACCTTCCACACCACCGAACACCCTCAACTCCCACACCACCACACCCCCCTCACCTCCCACACCGCCAAACAACACCCTCACCTCCCGCACCAACCAACAACACCCTCACCTCCCACACCACCAAACACCCTCACCTCCCACACCACCGAATACTCTCACCTCCCACACCACCGAACACCCTCACCTCCCACACCACTGAACACCCTCACCTCCCACACCACTGAACACCCTCACCTCCCACACCACCAAACCCCCTCACCTCCCACACCACTGAACACCCTCACCTCCCACACCACTGAACACCCTCACCTCCCAAACCACCAAATCCCCTCACCTCCCACACCACTGAACACCCTCACCTCCCACACCACCGAACACCCTCACCTCCCACACCACCGAACACCCTCACCTCCCACACCACTGAACACCCTCACCTCCCACACCACTGAACACCCTCACCTCCCACACCACCAAACCCCCTCACCTCCCACACCACTGAACACCCTCACCTCCCACACCACTGAACACCCTCACCTCCCACACCACCAAACACCCTCACCTCCCACACCAGCGACCACCCTCACCTCCCACACAACCGACCACCCTCACCTCCCACACAACCGACCACCCTCACCCCCCAGACCACCGAGCACCCTCACCCCCCACACCACCAAACCCCCTCACCACCCTCACCTCCCACACCACCAAACACACTCACTTCCCACACCACCAAACACCCTCACCTCCCACACCACCAAACACCCTCACCTCCCACACCACCGAACACCCTCACCTCCCACACCACTGAACACCCTCACCTCCCACACCACCGAACACCCTCACCTCCCACACCACTCAACACCCTCACCTCCCACACCACTGAACACCCTCACCTCCCACAGCACTGAACAACACCCTCACCTCCCACACCACCGAACACCCGACCTCCCACACCACCGAACACCCTCACCTCCCACACCACTGAACACCCTCACCTCCCACTGCACTGAACAACACCCTCACCTCCCACACCACCGAACACCCTCACCTCCCACACCACCGAAAACCCTCACCTCCCACTCCACCGAACACCCTCACCTCCCACACCACCAAACACCCTCACCTCCCACACCACCGAACACCAACACCTCCCACACCACTGAACACCCTCACCTACCACATCACTGAACAACACACTCACCTCCCACACCACCGAACACCCTCACCTCCCACTCCACCGACCACCCTCACCTCCCACACCACCGAACACCCTCACCTCCCACAACACCGAACACCCTCACCTCCCACACCACCGAATAATACCCTCACCTCCCACACCACCGACCAGCCTCACCTCCCACACCACCAAACAACACCCTCACCTCCCACACCACCGACCTGCCTCACCTCCCACACCACCAAACAACACCCTCACCTCCCACACCACCGAACACCCTCACCTCCCACGCCACCAAACACCCTCACCTCCCACACCACCGAACACCCTGACCTCCCACACCACTGAACACCCTCACCTCCCACAGCACTGAACAACACCCTCACCTACCACACCACCGAACACCCTCACCTCCCTCACCTCCCACACCACCAAACACCCTCACCTCCCACATTACTGAACAACACCCTCACCTCCCACACCACCAAACATCCTCACCTCCCACACCAACGAACAACACCCTCACCTCCCACACCACCGAACACCCTCACCTCCCACACCACCGAATACCCTCACCTCCCTCACCACCGAACACCCTCACCTCCCACACCACCGAACACCCTCACCTCCCACACCACCGAACACCCTCACCTACCACACCACTGAACACCCTCACCTCCCACACCACCGAACACCCTCACCTTCCACACCACCGAACACCCTCACCTCCCACACCACCACACCCCCCTCACCTCCCACACCGCCAAACAACAACCTCACCTCCCGCACCAACCAACAACACCCTCACCTCCCACACCACCAAACACGCTCACCTCCCGCACCAACAAACAACACCCTCACCTCCCACACCACCGAACACACTCACCTCCCGCACCAACAAACAACACCCTCACCTCCCACACCACCAAACCCCCTCACCTCCCACGCCACCAAACACCCTAACCTCCCACACCACCAAACACCCTCACCTCCCACACCACCAAACCCCCTCACCACCCTCACCTCCCACACCATCAAACACCCTCACCTCCCACACCACCGAACACCCTCACCTCCCGCACCAACAAACAACACCCTCACCTCCCACACAACCGAACACCCTCACCTACCACACCACCAAACACCCTCACCTCCCACAGCACCGAACCCCCTCACCTCCCACACCACCACACCGCCCTCACCTCCCACACCACCGAACACCCTCACCTCCCACACCACCGAACCCCATCACCTCCCACACCACCGACCACCCTCACCTCCCACACCACCAAACACCCTCACCCCCTACACCACCAAACACCCTCACCTCCCACACCACCAAACTCCCTCACCTCCAACACCACCGAACACCCTCAGCTCCCACACCACCGAACACCCTCACCTCCCACACCACCGAACACCCTCACCTCCCACACCACCAAACACTCTCACCTCCCAAAACACCGAACACCCTCACCTCCCACACCACCGAATACCCTCACCTCCCACACCACCGACCACCCTCACCTCCCACACCACCAAACCCCCTCACCTCCCACACCACCGAACACCCTCACCTCCCACACCAATCGAACACCCTCACCTCCCACACCACCGAACACCCTCACCTCCCACACCCCCGAACACCCTCACCTCCCACACCACCAAACACTCTCACCTCCCAAAACACCGAACACCCTCACCTCCCACACCACCGAACACCCTCACCTCCCACACCACCGACCACCCTCACCTCCCACACCACCAAACCCCCTCACCTCCCACACCACCGAACACCCTCACCTCCCACACCAATCGAACACCCTCACCTCCCACACCACCGAACACCCTCACCTCCCACACCCCCGAACACCCTCACCTCCCACACCATCAAACACCCTCACCTCCCACACCACCGAACACCCTCACCTCCCACACCATCAAACACCCTCACCTCCCACACCACCGAACACCCTCGCCTCCCACACCACCGAACACCCTCACCTCCCACACCATCAAACACCCTCACCTCCCACACCACCGAACACCCTCACCTCCCACGCCACCGAACACCCTCACCTCCCACACCAACAACACCCTCACCTCCCACACCACCGAACACCCTCACCTCCCACACCACCGAACACCCTGACCTCCCACACCACCGAACACCCTCACCTCCCACACCACCGAACACCCTGACCTCCCACACCACCGAACACCCTCACCTCCCACACCACTGAACACCCTCACCTCCCACAGCACTGAACAACACTCTCACCTACCACACCACCGAACACCCTCACCTCCCTCACCTCCCACACCACCAAACACCCTCACCTCCCACAGTACTGAACAACACCCTCACCTCCCACACCACCAAACACCCTCACCTCCCACACCACCAAACACCCTCACCTCCCACACCACCGAACACCCTCACGTCCCACACCACCGAACACCCTCACCTCCCACAGCACTGAACAACACCCTCACCTCCCACACCACTGAACACCCTCACCTCCCACAGCACTGAACAACACCCTGACCTACCACACCACCGAACACCCTCACCTCCCTCACCTCCCACACCACCAAACACCCTCACCTCCCACACCACTGAACAACACCCTCACCTCCCACACCACCAAACACCCTCACCTCCCACACCACTGAACAACACCCTCACCTACCACACCACCGAACACCCTCACCTCCCACACCACCAAACACCCTCACTTCCCACACCACCGAACACCCTCACCTCCCACACCACCAAACACCCTCACTTCCCACACCACCAAACACCCTCACCTCCCACGCCACCAAACACCCTCACCTCCCACACCACTGAACACCCTCACCCCCCACACCACCGAACACCCTCACCTCCCACACCACTGAACAACACCCTCACCTCCCACACCACCAAACACCCTCACCTCCCACACCACTGAACAACACCCTCACCTCCCACACCACCGAACACCCTCACCTCCCACACCACCGAACACCCTCACCTCCCACACCACCGAACACCCTCACCTCCCACACCACCGAACACCCTCACCTCCCACACCACTGAACAACACCCTCACCTCCCACACCACCAAACACCCTCACCTCCCACAACACTGAACACCCTCACCTCCCACAGCACTGAACACCCTCACCTCCCACACCACCGAACACCCTCACCTCCCACACCACCAAACATCCTCACCTCCCACACCAACGAACAACACCCTCACCTCCCACACCACCGAACACCCTCACCTCCCACACCACCGAATACCCTCACCTCCCTCACCACCGAACACCCTCACCTCCCACACCACCGAACACCCTCACCTCCCACACCACCGAACACCCTCACCTACCACACCACTGAACACCCTCACCTCCCACACCACCGAACACCCTCACCTTCCACACCACCGAACACCCTCACCTCCCACACCACCACACCCCCCTCACCTCCCACACCGCCAAACAACAACCTCACCTCCCGCACCAACCAACAACACCCTCACCTCCCACACCACCAAACACGCTCACCTCCCGCACCAACAAACAACACCCTCACCTCCCACACCACCGAACACACTCACCTCCCGCACCAACAAACAACACCCTCACCTCCCACACCACCAAACCCCCTCACCTCCCACGCCACCAAACACCCTAACCTCCCACACCACCAAACACCCTCACCTCCCACACCACCAAACCCCCTCACCACCCTCACCTCCCACACCATCAAACACCCTCACCTCCCACACCACTCACCACCCTCACCTCCCACACCATCAAACACCCTCACCTCCCACACCACCGAACACCCTCACCTCCCGCACCAACAAACAACACCCTCACCTCCCACACAACCGAACACCCTCACCTACCACACCACCAAACACCCTCACCTCCCACAGCACCGAACCCCCTCACCTCCCACACCACCACACCGCCCTCACCTCCCACACCACCGAACACCCTCACCTCCCACACCACCGAACCCCATCACCTCCCACACCACCGACCACCCTCACCTCCCACACCACCAAACACCCTCACCCCCTACACCACCAAACACCCTCACCTCCCACACCACCAAACTCCCTCACCTCCAACACCACCGAACACCCTCAGCTCCCACACCACCGAACACCCTCACCTCCCACACCACCGAACACCCTCACCTCCCACACCACCGAACACCCTCACCTCCCACACCACCGAACACCCTCACCTCCCACACCACCGAACACCCTCACCTCCCACACCACCAAACACTCTCACCTCCCAAAACACCGAACACCCTCACCTCCCACACCACCGAATACCCTCACCTCCCACACCACCGACCACCCTCACCTCCCACACCACCAAACCCCCTCACCTCCCACACCACCGAACACCCTCACCTCCCACACCAATCGAACACCCTCACCTCCCACACCACCGAACACCCTCACCTCCCACACCCCCGAACACCCTCACCTCCCACACCACCAAACACTCTCACCTCCCAAAACACCGAACACCCTCACCTCCCACACCACCGAACACCCTCACCTCCCACACCACCGACCACCCTCACCTCCCACACCACCAAACCCCCTCACCTCCCACACCACCGAACACCCTCACCTCCCACACCAATCGAACACCCTCACCTCCCACACCACCGAACACCCTCACCTCCCACACCCCCGAACACCCTCACCTCCCACACCATCAAACACCCTCACCTCCCACACCACCGAACACCCTCACCTCCCACACCATCAAACACCCTCACCTCCCACACCACCGAACACCCTCGCCTCCCACACCACCGAACACCCTCACCTCCCACACCATCAAACACCCTCACCTCCCACACCACCGAACACCCTCACCTCCCACGCCACCGAACACCCTCACCTCCCACACCAACAACACCCTCACCTCCCACACCACCGAACACCCTCACCTCCCACACCACCGAACACCCTGACCTCCCACACCACCGAACACCCTCACCTCCCACACCACCGAACACCCTGACCTCCCACACCACCGAACACCCTCACCTCCCACACCACTGAACACCCTCACCTCCCACAGCACTGAACAACACTCTCACCTACCACACCACCGAACACCCTCACCTCCCTCACCTCCCACACCACCAAACACCCTCACCTCCCACAGTACTGAACAACACCCTCACCTCCCACACCACCAAACACCCTCACCTCCCACACCACCAAACACCCTCACCTCCCACACCACCGAACACCCTCACGTCCCACACCACCGAACACCCTCACCTCCCACAGCACTGAACAACACCCTCACCTCCCACACCACTGAACACCCTCACCTCCCACAGCACTGAACAACACCCTGACCTACCACACCACCGAACACCCTCACCTCCCTCACCTCCCACACCACCAAACACCCTCACCTCCCACACCACTGAACAACACCCTCACCTCCCACACCACCAAACACCCTCACCTCCCACACCACTGAACAACACCCTCACCTACCACACCACCGAACACCCTCACCTCCCACACCACCAAACACCCTCACTTCCCACACCACCGAACACCCTCACCTCCCACACCACCAAACACCCTCACTTCCCACACCACCAAACACCCTCACCTCCCACGCCACCAAACACCCTCACCTCCCACACCACTGAACACCCTCACCCCCCACACCACCGAACACCCTCACCTCCCACACCACTGAACAACACCCTCACCTCCCACACCACCAAACACCCTCACCTCCCACACCACTGAACAACACCCTCACCTCCCACACCACCGAACACCCTCACCTCCCACACCACCGAACACCCTCACCTCCCACACCACCGAACACCCTCACCTCCCACACCACCGAACACCCTCACCTCCCACACCACTGAACAACACCCTCACCTCCCACACCACCAAACACCCTCACCTCCCACACCACTGAACACCCTCACCTCCCACACCACCGAACACCCTCACCTCCCACACCACCGAACACCCTCACCTCCCACACCACCGAACACCCTCACCTCCCACACCACCGAACACCCTCACCTCCCACACCACCAAACACCCTCACCTCCCTCGCCACCAAACACCCTCACCTCCCACACCACTGAACAACACCCTCACCTCCCACACCACCGAACACCCTCACCTCCCACACCACCAAACACTGGATACCAGTCCTGACGACTTCGCTGATGGCGCTGACGGCGACTGCCACCTCCGCTCATGCACGGTGAACCGTGACCTTCCTCTTGGCCTGGGGTACAGCACCATCCACCTCCCCTCCACGGTGTCCAGTGTGGTCTCCAGCTCCGCATCACGGAAGCACGACGCTGATCTCTTTCCAGCCATGTTGGCTGCAACCTGTGTGTGTTTGGGCGGGGGTGGGGGGTGGGGGTGGGGGTGGGGGGTGGAAGAATCCCTTAAGTGCGGCTGCAGCTGTGCGGCAATCACGGCATTGGCAAATCGGCCGCCGTTCCACGTGCAAAGTGCGGCGTTTCCCGTCACGCCAATGCTAGCCCCTTTGGAATGGCTGAATACTTTCAGCTGACATGCCGTCTTTGCTGTCGTCAAACTCCATCGTTTTCACGACGGCGTGGGGGCATAGTCCCGAAAACGAAGATTCCAGCCCAGGGTCTCGGTAGAAATAGGAGATTGCTTGCTCAATGTCGAAGGTCTTTTTTGACCTTTTATGACCTTTGATGCACAATCAATTTCACTCAAGAGAAGTGATTTCATAACTGAAGGCTTTAATCTACTAGAACCTGTTCCCCAGCAGCTTCGATACTGAAAGTGAAGGCTGCTGGGATGGCACCATCTCTTATACCCCGCCTTCGGGGCGGAGCTACATAGTACAGCCAATGGTAGACTCCTGGGTCTAACCAATGGTCATCAGCCTCTCAGGTACCGCAATACCTGGTACTACCACATTCACCCCCTGTTAGAAAAGAGTCCAGCAGGGGTGGTGGCCAGCGGTAACAGTCGCCTTTAACATGGTATGACCAGGTATGGAGGTACCATGCTGTCAAGGATATTTACAAAGTTCACAGTTGGCGTCACATCGAAGCAATCAGTCGATCGGGTGGCCTGGTCGGCTTTCTGGATCGTCTCGGCTTCGGTGATGATTCTGGTGGGGGTCCAGGTGCTTGCGACTCCGGGAGCGTGGTTTTGTCCTCCCTGGCAGCTTCGTCACCCCTAGGCGGCGCTGTTGGGGCAAAAGGTTGACACGGGGTTGGCGCCTGTAGGGGGCGTCGGTGGTGGGCGGGCGTAGGCAGGAGCGGCGGGAGTACTGACCCTCCAGTGAGGTGCTGTGGGGGGGGGGGCAATGGTTCGGGTGCGCGTGGGGTTCCAGCGGGCGCCAGGTCCCGAAGGGAGACTGTATCTTGTCGGCCGTCAGGGAACGCCACGTAGGCATACTGGGGGTTAGCGTGCAGCAGGTGGACCTTCTCGACCAACGGGTCCGACTTGTGCGCCCGCACGTGCTTCCGAAGCAGGATGGGTCCGGGTGTCGCTAGCCAGGTTGGGAGCGAGGTCCCGGAGGAGGACTTCCTGGGGAAAACAAGGAGACGTTCATGAGGCGTCTGATTTGTGGTTGTACAGAGCAGTGACCGGATGGCATGGACGGCCATCGGGAGGACTTCTTGCCAGTGGGAGACTGGGAGATCCCTGGACCGTAGGGCCAGTAGAACGGTCTTCCAGACAGTTCCGTTCTCCCTCTCTACCTGCCCGTTTCCCCGGGGGTTGTAACTGGTCGTCCTGCTCGAGGTGATGCCCTTGCTGAGCAGGAATTGACGCAGTTCGTCGCTCAAAAAGGAGGACCCCCTATCACTGTGTATGTACGCGGGGAACCCGAACAGTGTAAAGATACCCTGGAGGGTCTTGATGACGGTGGTTGCGGCCATGTCTGGGCAGGGGATGGCGAATGGCAACCGGGAGTACTCGTCAGTCACGTTCAGGAAATACATGTTGCGGTCGGTGGAGGGGAGGGTGCTTTTAAAATCCATGCTGAGGCATTCGAAAGGACAGGAAGCCTTCATCAGGTGCGCCCTCTCTGGCCGGTAGAAGTGCGGTTTGCGCAGATTTGGCAGTCCCTGTTGACTGACCTGACCTCCTCGATGGAGTAGGGCAGGTTGCGGGTCTTGACAAAATGGAAAAAGCGAGTGACCCCCGGGTGGCAGAGGTCCTCGTGGAGGGCTCGGAGGCGGTCCACTTGTGCAGTGGCACAAGTGCCGCGGGACAGGGCATCAGGAGGCTTGTTTAGCTTCACCGGACGGTACAAGATCTCGTAGTTGAAGGTGGAGAGTTCTATCCTCCACCGCAAGATCTTGTCGTTTTTAATCTTGCCCCGCTGTGCATTATCAAACATGAAGGCTACCGACCGTTGGTCCGTGAGGAGAGTGAATCCCCTGCCGGCCAGGTAATGCCTCCAATGTCTCACAGCTTCTACTATGGCTTGTGCCTCTTTTTCGACTGAGGAATGGCGAATTTCGGAACCATGGAGGGTACGGGAGAAGAAAGCCACGGGCCTGCCCGCTTGGTTGAGGGTGGCCGCCAGAGCTACGTCGGACGCATCGCTCTCGACCTGGAAGGGAAGGGACTCGTCGATGGCGCGCATCGTGGCCTTTGCAATGTCTGCTTTGATGTGGCTGAAGGCCTGGCGGGGCTCCGTTGACAGGGGGAAGGTTGTGGACTGGATTAGGGGTCGGGCTTTGTCTGCGTAGTTGGGGACCCACTGTGCATAATAGCTGAAGAACCCGAGACAGCGCTTCAGGGCCTTGGGGCAGTGAGGGAGGGGGAACTCCATAAGGGGGCGCATGCGCTCAGGGTCGGGGCCTATAACTCCACTTCGCACTACGTAGCCTAGAATGGCTAGACGGTCGGTGCTAAACACACATTTATCCTTGTTGTATGTCAGATTAAGGATTTTCGCGGTCTGGAGAAATTTGCGGAGGTTGGTGTCGTGGTCCTGCTGGTCATGGCCGCAGATGGTGACGTTATCCAGATACGGGAACGTTGCGCGTAAGCCGTACCGGTCAACCATTCGGTCCATCTCTCGCTGGAAGACCGAGACCCCATTAGTGACACCAAAGGGAACTCCTAAAAATTGGTAGAGCCGCCCATCTGCTTTGAAGGCAGTGTACTTGCGGTCACTAGTGCGGAGGGGTAGCTGGTGGTAGGCGGAGTTGAGACCACCGTGGAGAAGACCTTGTATTGCACGATCCTGTTTACCAGGTCGGCTATACGGGGGAGAGGGTACGCGTCCAGCTGCGTAAACCTGTTGATGGTCTGACTGTAGCCAATGACCATCCTATGTTTCTCTCCGGTCTTTACCACCACTACTTGAGCTCTCCAGGGACTGTTGCTCGCTTCGATGACCCCTTCCCTCAGCAGCCTTTGGACCTCCGACCTGATGAAGGTCCGTTCCTGGGCACTGTACCGCGTGCTCCTGCTGGCGACGAGTTTGCAATCCGGGGTGAGGTTCGCAAACAGGGAAGGCGGGTCAGCCTTAAGGGTCGCGAGGCCGCAGACAGTAAGGGGAGGTATAGGGCCGCCGAATTTAAAGGTCAGGCTTTGCAAATGGCATTGGAAGTCCAGCCCCAGGAGGAGAGCCGCGCAGATGTGCGGCAGGACATACAAGCGGAAATTGTCGAATTTCCTGCCTTGGACAGTGAGGTTCGCTAGGCAGAACCCCTGTATCTCCACCAAGTGTGACCCGGAGGCCAGGAAGATCCTTTGATTTACAGGGTGGGTTACAAGTGAACAGCGCCTTACCGTGTCGGGGTGAACAAAGCTTTCCGTGCTCTCAGAGTCAATGAGGCAAGACGTCTCGTGGCCGTTGATGAAGACCGTCGTTGTAGCTGTTGCGAGTGTCTGGGGTCGACTTTGGTCCAGTGTCACCGAGGCCAGATGGAGCAATTGCGAGTTCTGATCAGGCAGCGTGTAGTCGGCCGTGCTGGGGGCCTGGGGCCCCAGGCGTCACCCATGGGTCACACATGGTGTCCGGGGATGAACAAGATGGCGGCGGCGATGGACAAAATGGCGGCACCCACCCGTCCAGCGCGGTGTCCGTGGGGCAAGATGGCCGCGCCCGTGGGTTGCACGTGGCCCTAGGATAGGGGGGCGGCGGTGAGCGCCGGCTGGTCAGGGCCTGAAGGGGGGTTGCCGCGGCGGTCCATAGTTGCTGGAGACCGCGGCCATGGCGCAGGCCTGGCAGACCCCCACAAAGTGGCCCTTCTTGCCGCACCCTTTGCAGGTGGCGGTGCGGGCCGGGCAGCGCGGGCGGGGATGATTCGCCTGCCCGCAGAAGAAACAGTGGGGCCCGGTGGTGTTAGCGGGCCGTCTCGTAGCGCAGGCCTGCGGGGTCAGGGGGAAGGTCAGGGGGCTGCCGCTGCGGGGTGCCATGCAGCCCAGGGGGCCGCCGCACAATGGGGCTCATAGGACTGCGCGTTTCTGTAGGCAACGTCCATGGACCCTGCCAGGGCCCATGCCTCTCTAAGTCCGAGAGTGTCCCTTTCTAGGAGTCTTCGGCGGATATCTGGGGAGCTCATACATGCTACGAAAGCATCCCTGATTAAAAGCTCCGTGTGCTCGCTCCCCAAAACTTACGGGCAGCCACAGTTTCGGCCCAGCACCAGTAGCGCCCGGTAGAAATCTTCCAACGATTCCTCGGGGCTTTGCCGTCTAGTCGCAAGCAGGTGACGAGCGTAGACCTAATTTACAGGGCGGATATAATGTCCTTCTAGCAGTTCGATCGCGGCATCAGAGTTTTCCGCCTCCTCGATAAGGGGGTAGATCCCAGGGCTGATTCTTGAGCACAGGAGATGCATTTTCTGTTCTCCTGAGGGGGTGCCTCCGGCCGTCCCGAGGTAGCCTTTAAAGCACGCCAGCCAGTGTTTAAATATTGCAGCCGAGTTCTCCGCATGGGGGCTGAGTTGAAGGCACTCCGGTTTGATTTGGAGATCCATCCTTCCAGCTTAAGTCTAGTAGATTAAATTGATGCGCAATCAATTACACTCAAGACGAAGTGATTTCATAACTGAAGGCTTTAATCTACTAGAACCTGTTCCCCAGCAGCTTCGATACAGAAAGTGAAGGCTGCTGGGACGGCACTATCTCTTATACTCTGCCTTCAGGGCGGAGCTATGTAATTCAGCCAATGGTAGACTCCTGGGTCTAACCAATGGTCATCAGCCTCTCAGGTACCGCAATACCTGGTACTACCACAACCTTTTTTACAAAAAACCTTGTGTCCCAATAATGCAATGTCTTTGCACATTTTAAAAGAAAATACAGTTCTCGAAGGTATTGGTTTCCTAACTATTTATAAAGTTATAGTAGTTTAAAATAAATCACTACTGCCTTCTGATGGAATTACCATTGCTGAATCCCCCACAATCAACATCCTGGGGTTACCATTGATCAGAAATTGAACTGGACTAGCCACATTAATACTGGGGCTACCGGGGCAGGTCAAAGACTAGGAATCCTGCGGCGAGTAACTCACCTCCTGACCCCCTCCAAAGCCTGTCAAGTATCTACAAGGCACAAGTCAGGAGTGTAACAGAATACTCTCCACTTGCCTGGATGAGTGCAGCTCCAACAATACTAAAGAAGCTCGACACCATCCAGGACAAAGCAGCCTGCTCGATTGCTCCCCCTTCCACAAATATTCAAACCCTCCACCACCGACAAACTGCGGCAGCCATGTGTACCATCTACAAGATGCACTGCAGTAACTCACCAGGTTCCTCAGGCAACACCTTCCAAATCCACGACCACTATCATCTAGAAGGACAAGAGCAGCAGTTACCTGGGAACACCACCACCTGGACGTTCCCCTCCGAGTCACTCACCACCCTGTCTTGGAAATATATCGCTGCTCCTTCACTGTCGCTGCGGCAAAATCCTGGAACTCCCTCCCTAACAGCACAGTGGGTGTACCTACACCTCAAGGACTCAAGGTTCAAGAAGGCAACTTACTTCTACCTTCTGAAGGGCAACTAGGGATGGGCAATAAATGCTGGCCTAACCAGCGACGCCCACATCCCGTAAATGAATTAAAATAATTTTTTTTAATGACACAGTACAGCAGAATGCAAAGAAGGACACAATTATTGCAGCTTCCTGCACTACAACAGCGCAACAGGGATTACATATAGAACTTCATATTTATGACAAAAGGTTATTGAGCTGAACCATTAACTCTGTTTCTTGCTCCATAGCTGTTTCTTGACCTGCTGAGTTTCCAACATATTCTGTTTATACTTCAGGACTTTGTAATGACTTTGTATTGATACTATTCTAGGTAATTTTAAAATTAACCCCCAGGCAGTTACCTGGCAGAGCAGACTGTCCACTGGAGAACCTGTTTTCATCCACTGATTTTAACTCCACATTTTACTAAATGTAGCAATGTCATCTCACTTAGTAATCAATAATTTCAGAATTACATCTTTCGCCATCCAGAAGAGCAATCTTTGGTATCTTAGCAAAACGGGTGGACCATGTCTTGTTAAGTGGTTATGTAAGGCGAGAAGGAAACAAATTAATAAGAGCAAGTGGTCAGGCAAAAGAATAACCACGGCCATGGTAACCATGGAAAACATTATGGAAGAGAATGGATGAAGGATTACAAAAGACCAGCTCTGATGCCAGAGATGACTTGAGGGAGCATATAAAGGAAGGTTAGAAAAAGATTTCATGAGGTTATGGGGAGTGGAGGTGGGTCACAGGGCACCATGAAGGTTAGAACTAACTTAATCAGGGATTGGCTTCACGAAGGTAATGAAAGATTACAAGTAGAATTCAAAGGAGATTGTGGTGGTATGTATTAGGGGTATTATGGTACCCTGTGATGCCGAGAGGCTATTGGTGGATAGACGCTGGGTCCCGATTGGATCAGCCGCCTACTGGCTCCACCCAGTAAGGCGGAGTATAAGAGCCCGGGTTCTCCCAGCAGCCGCATTCTGTAACTGTGCTGCTGGGGAACAAGTCTGCGTAATAAAGCTATCGATTGACTCCATCTCTTCTCGTTTCGTGAGTGATTGATTGTGCTACAATTTATTACACAGACTTAAAGGACATGGAGCTCCGAATCACTCCGGAGTGTCTGCGAATCAGCCCCCACGCGGCAAACTCGGCGGCCACTTTTAAACACTGGTTAGCATGTTTCGAAGGACTTCTTTATCCGGTCAGAAGTCCAGTGGCTGCTGAGTGAAGGCATAATCCAGGCCAGCAGTAGTCCCTGGAGAGCTCAGGTGGTAGTTGTAAAGGCCAGGGAGAAGCAGAGGATGGTCATAGACTATAGTCAAACTATCAATAGGTACACACAGCTGGATGCGTACCCTCTCCCCTGCATATCCGACATGGTCAATCGGATTGCACAGTACAAGGTCTTTTCCACGGTGGACCTTAAGTCCACATATCACCAGCTCCCCATCCGCTCGAGCGACCGCAAATACACTGCTTTTGAAGCAGATGGGCGGCTCTATCATTTCTTAAGGGTTCCATTCGGCGTCACTAACGGAGTCTCGGTCTTCCAACGGAAGATGGACCGAATGGTTGACCAGTACGGTTTGCGGGCTACGTTCCCGTACCTTGATAACGTCCCCATCTGCGGCCACGAGCAGCAGGACCACGACGCCAACCTCCGAAAATTCCTCCAGACCGCAAACGCCCTGAATCTCACGTACAACAGGGAAAAATGCGTGTTTAGCACCGACCGTCTAGCCATCCTTGGCTACATAGTGCAAAATGGAGTTATAGGCCCTGACCCTGAACGCATGCGCCCCCTTATGGAGTTCCCCCTCCCTCACTGTTCCAATGCCCTGAAACGCTGTCTGAGCTTTTTCTCTTATTACGCCCAGTGGGTCCCCCACTATGCGGACAAGGCCCGTCCGCTAATCTAGTCCACGGTCTTTCCCCTGTCGACAGAGGCCCACCAGGCCTTAAGCCGCATCACAGCGGGTATCACAAAGGCCACGATGAACGCGATCGACGAATCCCTCCCCTTCCAAGTCGAGAGCGACACATCCGACGTAGCTCTGGCGGCCACCCTCAACCAAGTGGGCAGGCCCGTGGCCTTTTTTTCACACACCCTCCACGCTTCAGAAATCCGCCACTCCTCAGTGGAAAAGGAGGCCCAGGCCATAGTAGAAACTGTGCGACATTGGAGGCATTACCTGGCCGGTAGGAGATTCACTCTCCTCACTGACCAACGGTCGGTGGCCTTCATGTTCGATAATGCACAGCGGGGCAAGATCAAGAACAACAAGATCTTGCGGTGGAGGATAGAACTCTCCACCTATAACTATGAGATCTTGTATCGTCCCGGAAAGATGAACGAGCCTTCCGATGCCCTATCCCACGGCACATGTGCCAACGCACAAGGGGACCATCTCCGAACCCTCCATGAGGACCTCTGCCACCCGGGGGTCACTCGGTAATATCACTTTGTAAAGACCCGCAACCTGCCCGACTCCATCGAGGAGGTCAGGACAGCCACCAGGAACTGCCAAATCTGCACGGAGTGCAAGCCGCATTTCTACAGGCCAGATAACGCGCACCTGATAAAGGCTTCCCGTCCCTTTGAGCGCCTCAGTCTGGACTTCAAAGGCCCCCTCCCCTCCACCGACCGCAATACGTACTTCCTGAACGTGATTGACGAATACTCCCGGTTCCCTTTTGCCATCCCCTGCCCCGACATGACCGCGGCCATGGTCATTAAAGCCCTCTGCACCATCTTTACACTGTTCGGTTGCCCCGCCTACATACATAGCGATAGGGGGTCCTCCTTCATGAGCGACGAACTGCGTCAATTCCTGCTCAGCAAAGGCATAGCCTCGAGCAGGATGACCAGTTACAACCCCCGGGGGAACGGTCAGGTAGAGAGGGAGAACGGAACGGTCTGGAAGACCGTCCTGCTGGCCCTACGGTCCAGAAGTCTCCCAGTTTCCCACTGGCAGGAGGTCCTCACGGATGCCCTCCACTCCATCCGGTCGCTGCTTTGTACAACAACGAATCAAACACCTCACGAACGCCTCCTGGTCTTCCCTAGGAAGTCCTCCTCCGGAACGTCACTTCCGACCTGGCTGGCAGCCCGGGGACCCATCCTGCTCCGAAAACATGTGCGGACGCACAAATCGGACCCGTTGGTCGAGAGGGTTCATCTCCTCCACGCGAACCCTCAAGACGCCTACGTGATGTACCCCGACGGCCAACAGGACATGGTCTCCCTGCGGGACCTGGCGCCCGCCGGAGCTCCACACTCCCCTCCCTCCCACCGGCGCACCCCACAGCCGCCCCCTCCAGAGCTCCACACACCCCATCAACACCAATCACCCCCTCCGTCCCACCGGCGCACCCCACTGCCGCCCCCTTCCCGGGTGGATCGGTCCTCCCCACAGTCGCGACTCGGGGTCGGGGAGCAGGAAGAGGCATCGCTCCCAGAGACGACGGTGCCCGAGCCAGCGCCTGCATCACCACCGGGGCTGAGACGATCAGCGAGGATGACCAGGCCACCCATTCGACTCATCAAATCCGTATAACAAAGCAAGAAATGCCTCTGTAAATAATTCAGTTGCCCAGTAAAAGTGGCATTGTAAATAGTACTGGTAGTTTGATATTGGAGCATAGCCGCCATGTTAGCGGCATCCTAGGTACTGACTATGTAAACCCCTACCATCATACGGCCCACTACCCCCGCCGGGTTATTTTTTAACAAGGGGTGAATGTGGTCGTATGTATTAGGGGTATTATGGTACCCTGTGATGCCGAGAGGTTATTGGTGGATAGATGCTGGGTCCCGATTGGATCAGCCACTGACTGGCTCCACCCAGTAAGGCGGAGTATAAGAGCCCGGGTTCTCCCAGCAGCCGCATTCTGTAACTGTGCTGCTGGGGAACAAGTCTGCGTAATAAAGCCATCGATTGACTCCATCTCTTCTCATCTCGTGAGTGATTGATTGTGCTACAGAGATGAAAGAAGTCTCAAATGTGTAATGGGGAGATTAAAAACTGTTTACATTTTGTAGTAGTGAAGAAAGCTTTACTACTTAGGGGGAACATTAAATCATGAAAGCAACAATAGTGGGACTGCCAACCCCCATGTTCTCCAGATCAATATCAATCATTTCCTTATGAGAAAAATACAGTTCATAAGTTCATAAAGATACAGGAGCAGAATTAGGCCATTTGGCCCATCGAATCTGTTACGTCATTTGATCATGACTGATCCCATCCTGGCCTCCACCATCCCACCCATTCTCCATAACCCTTCAACCCTGTAGCCATCTAAAATGGCCACCTGCAAAGTACCATGGGAATTGAGTACAGCTGGGACACAGACAGGCACACAGCCTCTGTGTATTGTGCAAAAAAGCCAGATCTGACTGAAACTTGTATCCATTAAGAGTCAAAAACCATTTCCCCCAGGATAATAGAGTTTGAATCAAGGAGTTACAACAGTAGCAGACTAACCGGCGCCACTTCCCCTTATTTGGAAAGGCCTACGTGCCTATGACAATGGTAGCTAGGACCCGCCCAGCCACCAAGGTTTCCGTCCCCTAATTGGCCAGGATCAATGAGGGTGATCGAAACCCTATCGATCTATTGGATCTGGAATTAGGACCGCCCCAAAGGGTGCGAAAGCCCAGGGGGATAAGCAGAACTGCAAATCGAGAGATTGGCCTCTTTTGGACCGGCCTCTATGCGACAAACTGCAGCACATCAACTAGTCAAGTTCAAGGACACGCGATCGCTACCTGAAGGACGAGCCCAGCCGAGACAAACCTGAAGACTTCCAACCGACTCACGTGGACACAGATAAAGGCCTTATCTCCCCACAAAGCCGATCACCCCGAAGTTAAGTAAAGGTTATCTTAGTTATTAGGTCTAATTTAGTGCGTGGTCGCGTGTATTATTGGAAATAGCAATAAGTCTTGTGTTATTGATAAACTGTCTTTGAACTAATACACTAGTTGTGTGGTCATTCAGTCAATATAAGAAACAGCTTGTGGTTCACATCGAAATATAGAAGTCAACAGCCCATTACTCATTACCAATTAAAAGTCTGTCTAACTCCTTAAATTTACTCACTGTCCCAGCAGCCACTGCAATCTGGGTTCGCGAATTCCACAGATTCACAACCCTTTGAGAGAAATAGTTTCTCCTCAACTCTGTTTTAAATTTGTTACCTCTTATCCTAAGATTGTGGCCTCTCGTTCTAGAATGCCCCACGAGAGGAAGCATCCGCTCCACGTCTACTTTACATGCATACCTTTTATCATCTTGTATATCTGAATTAGACCTCCAGATCTTCAATCTGAGATGAAGAATGCCAGGTAATTGTCCATGGAAAATAAACTTAGCCTGTAGAGCTCATTTATTTTAGGTTAAATTAAAACGCTAACAGCAGTGACATTTTTTGATAAAACAATTATAATTGTTATTCTTAAAATGATATTATTTGAATAAATGCTACTAATGGCTACTTTATACTCATTTAGTATGCAAAGTGAATGTATTTTTTAAAAGGTATTACAGCCCAATTAAATCCTACACCCTAATTTCTTTCCCTATTGGCAGTTTGCTTTGACAGCGGATAGCTGACTTCCGTTTCTCTGCCAGAGCTCACTTTGACTGGGACTAACAAGAAAGTGACTTTCTGATAGGAAACATGGAAATCTTAAAAACACACTGCTGGCATCATTCACAAGGATTTAATGAAGCTGCCTCCTAACATCATTAGGCTTTAACATTTTACATAAATCATATTGTCAAAAAATAATTAAAGGAGATCAATTTTAGCAAAACATCTGAGCCAGATAAGACTAGATGCGAACGTATAGTTAAGATTGAATGTGTCTGCTGCTGAATGAGAGGGAGTTAAGCTGCACAGTCACGTTGCAACCCAGAAGTGCCCTCGATTGGCCCCTTTAAGCTACCATGTATGTGGTGTTATGGGCCAGAGTTTAGAGAACCACAAAGTGTATCATGGAGTTCACCTGACGCACAACTTTTAATAGATTGTGGTATGGGGAGCACACTGCCCACTCTACAGGTGTGGTACAGCAGAAATGGAAAAGTATTTTTTAAAGCAAAACAATGTTTATTCTATGAACTCAAATTAACCTTTTTAAAACATACAGTGAACATCTTAGCAACCATTAATGCTATACAAATCCCAAAGAATACAACAATAAGTAATCCTTAAGCTGTCCTTTTAACATCCATAAGACTTAAAAAAGAACTTTTAACAGAAGCACATCAGATTAAAGTCACTACTGAGAGCAGTTATTAGTTTTAAATCACCAAAGGATCGATTTACAGTTTTTAGATTACAGAGAGACTAATACCCCTTCTGGCTGTGACTGCAGCTATCCAGCTCTGAAAAAAAAACTAAAACACACCCTGCAGCAAACAACCTAAAACAAAAGTAAAAAGCTGACAGGCAGCCCAGCTCCACCCACTCTCGGACATCACTGCAGTAATAAACACCCATTTCTTAAAGGTACTCTCACTACAGATATTTATATACATACCCATTTCTAAACACCCATTTCTTAAAGGTACTTTCACATGACAATGGGTCCACGTAACAAAACGTAAAAATGCTGAAAACTTAAATGAATAGGCTGTACAGACCAAATAAAATCGAAGGGACATGATTAAAATGTGTTGGCTAAATCATCAGGTCTTACTAATAATTAAACCCAACTATTGACATTTTCCATTCCAACTTCACAAGGAGATTATGGACACTAATAAAAAAAGTTAAAATTTGGACATCTAATTCAAGCAAAAGGTGTCCATCTGTGTGTGTGTGGGGTGGGGGGGGGGTTGTGAATCCTCAAGAGCAAGGGGTGTGACCTGTTGGATGACTTTATTTGGTGGGATGCAATATTTTGATTTCTTGATGGTGGGTTGAGATGTAGAGTTAAAGTCCGCAGCATGTTTGCTGTGTGTTGACCCCGCTGTCCTGTGGTGGGTTCACACTTGCAATAGATTTGTAAGCCACGAATACTCATCAGTGGCAAATAGATTTTAATTATGTCCAATCTTCGAGATAAAGTTAGCAGCGCATAAGAATCTTGTGACACTGGATTGTTTAAAAGTGTCCTGCTCCAGTCAGCTTTGTGTACTTGGATTAAGGTCAGCAGTTGTCCAGGTTGAACTTTGTGTCACAAAGCAGAGAATGTTCAGGCACTGGTAGATGTGGTGGAAGGAAAGAAGGCGAGACAGACGGAGGAGACAGGTACGGTGGAGAGAAAGGCCCAGTGTCCTGGGTGTGGTGGGGGGGGGGGGGGGGCGGGGGGGGGGCGGTTCCAGGCAGGGACGAAAAGATGAATGATGAGCGGTGCCAGTGCTGTCAAAGGTGGAGTCCTGTGGGTCAAATTGAAGGTGCTGGGTTGGGGAAGGAACAGTCACAGACAAAGCAGGGAGTTGTAATCGCTTTGGGCAGGTCCCGAGTCGGAGTCGGATATTGGAAGGTCTCATGGAGTGTGCAGTGATTTCATGGTTGTGTTGTAATTCACCCCGACTGACCACTAGGAGTCTCATTAGTACATAAGTGAATGTTAGAGTCAGGTGACCTCAGACTGACGAGGGAGCTGGGAGAGAGGTTGTTTGTGCACGTTGATACTTTTATTCATCTGTTGTTTTGTATATAATTGACCCACAGTTAATGTTAAATCATTTTTGGCTTAAGCTACAGGTGTTCTTGGAATGAGAATTCCGGTGGTGACAATGGAGTGAATCGTCACATATTTGGTGGATCCCACACTTGTGGTGGTTTTTTGGGACCTTTTCCCTGACTAACAGGCGGATGTGAGGCGGAATAACGTTGCAGGAGAGTGAGAGGAAAATATTTACCCTCTGGTATGTGGAACTGAGAGCCAGAATCGGTCGAAAGAGAGGGAATCAGTCGTTTGGAGCTGGTGTGGCGCCAACGACGCACACGGAGATGGCGGAGGGGCAGGGAGCGATTCTGCCGGCAATGCAGAAATTTGATATTTAAAATTGTTAGAATTCTAAATGCCTCAATAAAATATTTTCGAAAAACAAAGTGTTCTTGTAATATAAATCAAGCCATCCAGCAAGAACATTACAGAGTGGATCACAGGAGTTACAAGAGCATTGAGGAAGATAACAGGGGCGTTCAGGGTCAGAGTGGGAATTTGGATGGTCATGGGTGTAATCAGAAGGAGGAGAGATGGAATGTCCAGGGAAATGTTAATAGAGTAAAAAGAGGAGGTCCAAGTGTAACAGGGGAAGTATGAAAGGTATGTTGGGTGATTGGGGCAAGTGTGAGGGTGGCAGGAGGAAGGTAGGAGGTACAGGAACGGGTCTCAAAGGTCACATGCAGCTTTGTTAGGGTATTGTATAAACTGTAGCTTCTCTGACTAATCAGAATTGAAGTGGGAGCAGGATCATTTTGGGTGGGTGGAATTCAGGTTGTCCACAGCTGGCTTAGTCAAGGCACTCCCTAATAATTAATTCAATGGATGGGAACTATGGACGCGTATGCTCCCCGATGTAGGTCTGTCCTCTTCACACAGTGTAATTACTGCCATAACATGGGTCTCATTCACTTGTATTCCTGCAACCTGGGGAGCGGGAGGACAGAATGTGAAGAAGGAAAGCTCTTGCTGTCCAACAACAGAGGTCGCAAGGCCAACAGCAGTCAGCGGAGGATGCTGGTCCGGGTGCAGACATTCACTGATGTATTTGGGCACTGGTGCATCAATGCGTCCTCAGGACAAGAAAAAATTACCTCAAGGTGTCAGAGAGGCCATACCAGAGATGCCTGAGGTGTTCTGGGAATTGGTCATCGAGATATGTCAGATTGTTCATCAAGACATGCAGCCATATGGATTTGGTGAGAGCCCCATGTTAGTGACCCTCGAGGCTACAGCAGTGCTCAACTTCTATACCAGCTGTGGTTTCCCAAGACATGGCAGGTAGCATATGTAACATCTCACAGGCTGCCACTCATTGGTGCATAATGGAGGTGACCAATGCCCTATTTAGTCATACCAATGATTCTATCCCCTTCTCCACCACTTGACCAATCTGGAGGGGCTGTGCAATACATGCCCTGGGTGTCACAAATAGTCTGCTGAGCTCTGCGCAACCTGGCGCTGAAACGCAGACAGATATTGTAAGGGGAAGAATGTGATGAACATCAGCCCCTCTCAGGTGAGGAGGATTTATCGCAACACGAGGAGGAGGCCATAAATCCAAATGAGCCTTTCATGGATGCCAAGGTCATGGAGAGATGTGTAAGACCTTTGTGAATACACTTTTTGAACTTTTGTTTCCTACCGCTAGATTTAGGTGCAACCGACATCAACTGCTCAGGTGAAAGGAAACTGCTCACTGGGTTGGCCCATTTCCTTGGATGACTATAGTGGGTGTCCACTGGAAACGTGGGACCCTGACAGCTGCTGATGCAGGGCCATCCCCCTCAGCCTCACCAGTTGGAGCTATTGGAGTCAATAATGGACAGGATGAGGAGACTTTGCTAATCCTGGGGGTGTCCTGTGAGGAAACCACTGGGGCAGCTGTTACATACTCCTCCTCCAATTGGGTGCATGATGACACTTCCCTTCCTCCCTTAAGGGCAGGGGTTTCTGGAGGTAATCCCTCCCTCATTCTTCTGAACTCCAGTGAGAACAATCCCAACCTAGTCAGTCTCTCTTCATATGACAGTCCTGCCACCCCTGGAATCAGTCTGGTAAACCTTTGCTGCACTCCCTCGAGAGCAAGAACATCCTTCCTCAGAGAAGGAGACCAAAACTGCACACAATACTCCAAGTGTGGCCTCACCAAGGCCCTGTACAATTGCAGCAACACATCCCTGCTTCTATACTCAAAACCTCTTGCAATGAAGGCCAACATACCATTAGCCTTCTTTACCGCCTGCTGCACCTGCATGCTTACCTTCAGCGAATGGTGCACAAGGACACCCAGGTCCCGCTGCACACTCCCCTCTCCCAATTTACAACCATTCAGTTTGTAAATGCCTTCCTGGTTTTGCTTCTAAAATGAATAACCTCACACTTATCCAAATTATACTGCGTCTGCCATTGGTTTGCCCACTCGCCCAACCTGTCCAGATCTTGCTGTAGGATCCCTGCATTCTCGTCACACTTCACCCTCCCACCTAATTTGGTAAATCTGCAAACTTTGAGATGTTACATTTTGTTCTCTCATCCAAATCAATAATATATATTGTGAATAGCTGGGGTCCCAGCACCAATCCCTGTGGTACCCCACTGGTTACTGACTGCCAATTTGAAAAGGACCCATTAATCCCTACTCTTTGTTTCCTCTCTGCCAACCAGTTTTCTATCCACCTCAATACATTTCCCCCAATCCCATGCGCTTTACTTTTGCACAATAATCTCTTATGCGGGACTTTGTCAAACGCCTTCTGAAGGTCCAAATATATCACATCGACTGGCTCCCCCTTGTCGACTGTACTGGTTACCTGTTCAAAGAATTCCAACAGATTTGTCAAGCATGATTTTCCCTTCATAAATCCATGCTGGCTCTGACTGACCCTGACACTGCTTTCTAAATGTTCCGCTATAAAGTCCTTGATAATGAATTCAAGCATTTTCCCCACTACCGATGTTAGGTTTACTGATCTATAATTCCCTGCTTTCTCTCTACCTCCCTTTTTGAATATCGGAGTGACGTGAGCTACCCTCCAATCTGCAGGGACAGTTCCAGAGTCTATAGAATCCCGGAAGATGACCACCAATGCATCCACTATTTCCAGAGCCACCTCCTTAAGCACTCTGGGATGCAGATTCTCAGGCCCTGGGGATTTATCCACCTTCAATCCCATCAGTTTTCCCAGCACCATTTCTCTACTAATGTTGATCTCCCTCAGTTCTTCCCTCTCACTAAACCTTTCATTCTCCAACATTTCTGGGATCTGATTTGTTTCCTCATTTGTGAAGACAGAACCAAAGTATGTATTTAATTACTCAGCCATTTCCTTGTCCCTTATTATGCATTCCCCTGTTTCTGTCTGCAGTGGGCCTACATTTCTCTTTACCAATCTCTTTCTCTTCACATGTCTGTAGAAACTCTTAGTGTCGGTCTTTATGTTCCCTGCAAGCTTCCTTTCGTACTGTACTTTCCCCTTCTTAATCAATCCCTTTGTCCTTCTTTGCTGAATTCTAAACTGCTCCCAATTCTCAGAGCTGATTTTTTCCTGGACAATCTGTATGCTTCTTCCTTGTATTGGATACTATTTCTAATTTCCTTTGTAAGCCATGGATTGGCCTTCTTACCCCCTTTGCTTTTGTGCCAGACAGGAATGAACAGTTGCTGTAGTTCCTCCTTGCGTTCCTTGAATGTTTGCCATTTTCTATCCACTGTCATCCCATTAAGTAACTCGCCCCAATCTATCAAGGCCAACTCACGCTTCATATCCTCAAAGTTCCCTTTATTAAGATTCAGCACCCTAGTCTCCGAATCAACTACTTCACTCACCTTCTTGATAAAAAATTCTATCATGTTATGGTCGCTCATCCCCAAGGGGTCTCGTACAGCCAGATTGGCAATGATTCCCTTCTCATTACACAGTACCCAGTCTAAGATGGCCTACTCCCTCGTTGGTTCCTCTACATATTGGTCAAGAAAACCATCCCGTATATACTCCAGGAATTCCCCCTCTGCAGCATTATGGCTAATTTGATTTGCCCAATCTATGTGGGGTGGTGAAAAAAGCGGGGGTTCCAAGGTTACACTATACGCAGCTTGCACCATGTCAGATAGCAGGACATTCATGAGGAGGAAGTTGAGACGGGGCATAGAATAGAAACTTACCATCATCTTCGATGGCCTTGGCAACCACAGGTGCCTTCGACTCCGTTGTGGTTGACCCCATGATTTGCAGCAACATCCCCTCCGCTTTTACTCAGTTACCCTCTTCTATAGTGTACTGAAAGAGAGAAGGAAGAATATCTGTGATTGTGGTACACTTGGGTGATGTACCTGCCATAGTTTAACAGCTGGAGGTATGCGGAGACAGCAGGAGGTGGCTGTGAGGCTGGCAGCATTTCAAGAATGTGAATGTTAGAAGTGAGTCATGAGGGACATCCGGTAGTGGCCATGAGCTGATCGGTCGCACACAAGGTGTCTCCCACTTAGATAACGGTGAGAGGGAAGAAAGACAGAGGTTGGTGGAGGCCATCATGCAAGTGGACCAGCAGTACTCAGTGGCCCCGACTAGAGAGGTGTTAGCGCAGCGAAAGAGTCTGCAGGTGGAGTTCGAGCTGAGGTTGACAGGGAAGACAATGGCCAGCTCCGTCGCTCAAGGGGAGTGTTCTATGAGCATGGGGAAAAGGCCAGCCACCTGCTAGAACATTGGTTGAGGTGACAGGTGGCTACACGGGAGATAGGGCAGGGAGGGATTGGGGGGGGGGGGGGCGGGGGGGGGGGGGGGCTGGTGACAACTCCGGAAAAGACTAATGAGGCATTTGAGGACTTTTAGTGGAGGTTGCATAGGTCTGAGCTCCAGGGGGGAGACGCAGAAATGGGACGCTTTCTAGATAGGTTGGAGTTCCTGGAGGTGGAAAGGGGCAAGGGACTGGAATTAAAAGTGCCATAGGGACAACAAGAGACAATGGAAGCCATTGGGCTGATACAATCGGGGAAGGCACTGGGACCGGATGGCTTTCTGGTGGAATTTTATAAACAATTCATGGCAGTGTTGGCACGCCATCTCATGGGGAGTTACAATGATTCATTGGCAAGGGGGGAGTTGCTGACCATGTTGGCACAGGCGTCGAGATCTTTGATTCCAAAGAAGGATAAGGACGCAGTAGCGTGTGGGTCATATAGGCTCTTTTCTCTGCTAAATACAGATGTGAAGATGCTGATAAGGTGTTGGCAAGGCATCTGGAGTGGTGTGCTGGAGGTGGTATCTGAGGATCAGACGGGTTTTGGCAAGGGGCAACAATTGTCAAGCAACATCAAGCGGCTGCTGAACATGGTGATGACTAAATTTGGGGGGTAAGGTGCCAGAAGTTATTATCTCAATGGATGCAGAGAAGGCTTTTGACCGGGTAGAATGGAGGTACTTGTCGGAGGTCCTGGGGTGGTTTGGATTTGGGCCCACGTTTATCTCTTGGGTGATGTTGCTGTATGCTGCCCGACGGCGAGTGTAAGGATGAATGCGTTGAGCTCAGGATATTTCTGGCTGCATAGGGGCATGAGACAGGGATGCCCGCTGTTGTTTGCGTTGGCTACTGAGCCTCTGTCTATCGTGTTGCGGTCATCAAAAGAGCAGAAGGATATTGAAAGGGGAGGTAGGGAGCACAAGTTATCTCTCTATGTGGCCGACCTGTTGCTATTATGTCCTGGACCCGCTGGTGTGCATAGAGAAGATAATCGACCAGTTACGAAAGTTCAGCGTCTTTTCAGGGTACAAACTCAATGTGCTAAAGGTGAGATATTCCCGGTGAATACCCAGGGGAGAAGTGCCGACTTGGGAGCCCTGCCATTTAAACTGGCCAACACAAGATTCAGGCATTCGGGAAATCAGGTGGATCATGATTGGGTTACAATGTACAAATGGAACTTGGCCATTTCGGCAGAGGAGGTGAGAGGGGATCCAAAGAGGTGGGAAGCTCTCCCGTTGTCCTTGGCGGGGAGAGTGCAGACCATAAAGATGAACGTTCTCCTGAGGTTTTTATTTGTGATTCAGTCCCTCCTAATATTCCTCCCCAAGGCATTTTTTCAGCGGATAGATGAGCTAATTTCGGCCTTCGTGTGGGCAAGCAAGACAGCCAGGATTTGGGGGGCTTTCTTGCAGAGGGGCTGGTGTGTGCGGTGACTTCCAAATCTGTTATATTATCACCGGCCAGCAAATGTGGAAAAGATGCAGCGGTTGTGGGAGGAGGGGGTCGGGGTGGGTATGGATGGAGGAGGCTTCCTGTGTGGGGGAATGCTTAAGGGCTTTAACAACAGCCCCTTTCCCGTTTTCGCCAGCCAGATATACAGCGAGCCCGGTGGTAGTGGCAACCCATGAGATCTGGAATCAGCTTTGGAATGGCGGGCGTTCAGTACTGGCCCCGATATGTGGGAATCATAGACTTGCACCAGCGAGGTGGATGCCACATATAGGAGTTGGAGTATGGAGGATGTTGAGCAGATTAGGGCCTTGTTAGTGGGAGGGAGATTCATGGGGTTGGAGGAGATGTGGGGAGATATCAATTGACACGAGGAAGTGACTTCAAATACATGCACGTGTGGGGCTTTGCACGAATGGGTCTCCTTCGTTCCCTCAGCTGCTGAGTCATACCCAACTGGATAGGTGGTTATCAGATGATGAGTTGGGGGAAGGGAGGATTGGGGAAATTTATGGGTGGCTACTGGAAATGGGGAAGGCGCCATTGGAAGAAATAAAGGGGAAGTGGGAGGATGAGCTGCGGATGGAGCTGGGGGGGAGGCTGCCTGGAGTGATATCGGGAGAACTGGACTTTCTCGTGTGCCAGGATGAGCCTGATACACTTCAATATGTTCAACAGAGCTCACATGATGAGGGATGAGGGTGAATAGGTTCTGCCCGCAGTGGAGAATATGTGCGAGAGGCTGACGCAGGGGGGCTGATGAATCATGTACACACATAGAACATCGAACATAGAACGATACAGCGCAGTACAGGCCCGTCGGCCCACGATGTTGCACCGACATGGGAAGTCAAAAAACAAAAGCCATCTAACCTACACTATGCCATTATCATCCATATGCTTATCCAATAAACTTTTAAATGCCCTCAATGTTGGCGAGTTCACTACTGTAGCAGGTAGGGCATTCCATGGCCTCACCACTCTTTGCGTAAAGAACCTACCTCTGACCTCTGTCCTATATCTATTACCCCTCAGTTTAAGGCTATGTCCCCTCGTGCTAGCCATTTCCATCCGCGGGAGAAGGCTCTCACTGTCCACCCTATCTAACCCCCTGACCATTTTGTATGCCTCTATTAAGTCTCCTCTTAACCTTCTCCTCTCTAACGAAAACAACCTCAAGTCCATCAGCCTTTCCTCATAAGATTTTCCCACCATACCAGGCAACATCCTGGTAAATCTCCTCTGCACCCGCTCCAAAGCTTCCACGTCCTTCCTATAATGCGGTGACCAGAACTGTAAGCAATACTCCAAATGCGGCCGTACCAGAGTTTTGTACAGCTGCAACATGACCTCATGACTCCGGAACTCAATCCCTCTACCAATAAAGGCCAACACTCCATAGGCCTTCTTCACAACCCTATCAACCTGGGTGGCAACTTTCAGGGATCTATGTACATGGACACCTAGATCCCTCTGCTCATCCACACTTCCAAGAACTTTACCATTCGCCAAATATTCTGCATTCCTGTTATTCCTTCCAAAGTGAATCACCTCACACTTCTCTACATTAAACTCCATTTGCCACCTCTCAGCCCAGCTCTGCAGCTTATCTATGTCCCTCTGTAACCTGCTACATCCTTCTGCACTGTCAACAACACCACCGACTTTAGTGTCGTCTGCAAATTTACTCACCCACCCTTCTGCGCCCTCCCCTAGGTCATTGATAAAAATGACAAACAGCAATGGCCCCAGAACAGATCCTTGTGGTTCTGGTCCTGCCCAAAGCTAGTAGAGCTTTGGACATCAATCTTTGAGACATTGTTGGCGATCATGGGGGTGAGGGTGGAGCCGTGCCCACGGGTGGCAATCTTTTCTGTGTCAGAGGTGCCGGGCTACTGGAGGGGAGGGGGGCCGATATCGAGGCCTTCGCCTCTCTGATTGCTCAGAGGCGAATTCTGCTCAGGTGGAGGTCAGCAACGCCTCCAATGGTGTCAAGGTGGCTGGGGGAATTCCTGCAATTAGAGAAAATTAAGTTTGTTCTTAGAGGGTCAGAGGAGGGGTTTCGTGAGAGATGGAGGCTTTTTATATCAGTGTTTAAAGATTTGTTTGTCGTTGCCGAGTAAGGTGGGGGGGGGGGGGGGAAAGGGGGGAGTGAGAGGGTTCTTTTCTGGGCGAGGGTTGAGTTATACAAGACTTAAAATGGGGGGGAAATGACAAACTATACTTTAGCTTTTTTTGAATGGTTATGTAATTTTTTCATGTTTTGTTTGGAATAAAACATTTTTTTTTAAAAAGTGAGTCCTGAGTGCTGGTGAGTGCTGCTGGTGAGCTGTGAAGATCTGGTGCATTGTGTAGCGTGAGTGGAGTTGGTGGATTGCTGGGTAGGAGATGGGATATGAAGATGCATATCTGTGAGATTGTTATCCCCTTTTGGCGCTGCTACTAGATCCTCGGAGCCTGACTTCGGGCATTGAGCTCCCTTGCCAGCTGCTCCCAGTCTCCTTGAAGTGTCTGCCTTGAGGGCCAGCTGACCCCGTGTGAAAACGTGGCTTTGTTTGTCCACCTTGGTCACTAATACTTTGAATGTCGCATTGTAAACATGGGAATCTTCTCCCTAGTTTGTTGTTTCATATTCCTTTCTCACATTTGCAGCGATGTCAATCTGCAACGGCCTGTTATCTGACGTAACTTCTCTTTACGAGGGACGGACTCCAATTAAGAGCTGTAGGCTAACTGCAACACATGTTAGTCTTTCACACTATTATGCTCCTTGTTGATCATGCAGCCAGCCTGCAGCGTGGGCCATGCTGGACTGCACATGCCAATCATTTAAATGAGGAGATAGCATTAAATTGGCATGCTGCCCAGCTCCAAGGCAACTGGTGCAAACATCTCATAAATTATCTTTGTCCAAAAGATAGCATTGATCAGCCTAATTCTCTTCCAAGTGGTGCATTTTCATTTCCTGTGGTACCCAGGAAATGTGATTGACTGGAGACAAATGCATGGATAACTGGGGCTGCCTTGCCTCCACGATGAAAAAAGATGCTTATGCTGTTATGTGGTGGGGTTACAAACTAATATTAATGAACCAGGCTGAGCAACATGCTTGTGACTGGTTTCCAACCAGTAAAGCAAATGCATCTTGCGCGTTGGCATTCTTCCATCACTCCCACACATTTATCTTATTAAAGACTCTCTTGCTGGGTTCATGTTTGGATGGTGACAAAAGGTTGTAGCTTGACTGCCAATTAATATCAAGAGAAAACCTTATTCTAGTCTGTGCACAATATTCGATTGGAACTGACCTTTAACTGAGCAAAGCATCCACTGACAAGCAACGAGGCTACGATACCTCTTTAATACTCAGCACAAACTGGTAAGGCTCAGAGGCATTCATGGTCTACTTATATCCAATATGCAAGAGCACTAAATATAATCTTGATGCATGCATGTGCAACTGCCCGGTGTTGTTAAGGACCAAATGTTGTGATTATGACAAAAGCTTATCCTTAGGCTGTTTAACCCTGTATTCTGGTAATGTGCTGCTTGATACATTCAGGTTGGAGATGGAACAGTTACACAGAGATCAAAGCAGCCACTTCATATCCCCAAGGATATATCCTTGTTTTTCTTTCCTTCCTCATCTACATCCTGCTGCTTCAATGATGTCATTCACAGGCACAGGGTCAGCTTCCATGTTGATGACATCCAATGCTACATCGCCACGACCTCCATAGCCCTGTGATCACCTCTTCTGTACTCAGGCTGTCTGTCAGACAATGGCAAGAGTTGAATTGAAGGATTAAATCTATAGATTATGCCCCTTTTCATTCATCCTGTCCTCTTGTTACTAATTCTAGCCACATCAGCATCTTACCCTGTGCAAACAATGTAATTCTGTTGGTTCAAGTGCTCAAATCTTGCATTTTATTCCATACTGCTTATTTCCAACTCCACAATGTAACCTGCCTCCACCCACTTTACTGTCAATATTTCTGAAATCCTTAGCTATGTCTTTGTCATTTCCAAACTAGATTTCTCCAACATCATCTTCGCCAGACTCCCATATTTCATGAACTTAAACTTGTTCAAAATGTAGCGGTTCCTTTCAGTCCAACACAAAATCCTGCTTACCAATTAGCAATTATCCCCTTGCTAGCTAAGGCCAATAATCCCCAAACATATTAGGCCGGATTTTCGTGGAGTCACGGAGGCTCCATGGGCCTTTAAGAAATGGTGGGCAGAAACCAGATCCAGAATTCCTGCCCCCATTTCTGGCTGATGCCATTTTCACATGTAGGGGAAATGGGGTTGGCATGAAGTGCAGAGGTGCAAACTATGAATCAGCTGGACCATTTAAATTCAACAAACTAATGAATTTCTCAGCTCTTAGCCAAGATTCAATATGTATCCCGGCTGAGGGTCTAGACACCTATTAGAGAACGAAAACACCTGTGGCTGGATTCTCTGTTCGACTAAGTGTTGACGCCGGGCAGGATACGATAGACTTCCATGACAGCAAAACGGAAGCGACACCTAGACCGAATCAGCTACTGTTGAGGGGCTAGCACCGGCGCCACGTGGAACACAATCAATTCCAAGGAGAAACAGTGCCGGATTCGCCATCACTGGCTGATGTGCCATAGAACTAGAAGGTGGTGGCACAGTCGCAGTGTGATGTGGCGCAGTCCCAGGCGGAGATGGTACACTCCATGTGCTGCATGCGCGAGAGTGCAGACCCTGGTCAAGACAGCATTGGCCTCCAGGACTGGCAGCGCCAGGTGGCAGAGGTGCCTCAGGGGATAGCTCTGCTCGCACCCCCATCACATGGAGTAGCCCAGGGGCTATCGGGCACCCCGAGGGAAAAGAGGTGATGGGGCCCTTGCTGGTGATCCCACAGGCAAGGTGCCGGAACACTCCAGCATCTTGGATGCTCACCCCCCCTTCCTGTCCCCAGTGCATCTGGTGGGCAGCAGGCAAAACAGGGCGGCACCACGCCACATGGGGCGCCCGAGCAGCAGCTGGGCCCATCCAGGCCCGGTTGTCCCAGAAGACGGCCGCCAACGGGGTCCCAAATCGCAGGGCGGGTGGGGGCTGGGGGAGAGAGGGGTGGTGTGGGGTGGAATGTGGTGTCCATGCCCCTGGCTAGTACCCCCCTACTCCCTAGTCAATGAACCTGGAGGCGATCAGAGCGCCTCATGCGTGTTGGCCCTGGCGCACACATCGTGCGGCCTCTCATGCTGCCTGGGCACCATTTCCTGCCCATCCTCGGATCCTCCTTTTTGGACGAGGACTGGCATTCATCCTCCTCCTCCAGCATGTCACCCCTCTGCTGCACGATGTTGTGAAGGATGTAGCAGGCTGCCATGATGCAGGCGACCCTCTCAGCGTGTTTCTCCAGAGCAGTCCAGGTACCTGATGTGTTGGGTATTCTGGATCACAAACAGGTCACCAACACTGGGAGCGTCGGCTATGATCAGGTCCTTGCCCGGGGTATATAGGAGCTTGAAATCGAACCGCTGGAGTTAAAGCAGAATGTGCTGGAGGCGATGGGTCATATCATTCAGGTCTTTTTGTATAATGTTGACCAGCGGGCGATGGTCGGTCTCGACAGTGAATTGGGGGAGGCCGTACACGTGATCATGAAATTTGTCGACCCCAGTCAACAGGCCCAGTCACTCCTTTTCGATCTGCGCATAGCGCTGTTCCATGATGTGTTGGGTGTTCTGGATCACAAACAGGTCACCAACACTGGAAGTGGTGCAACTCTATTTTATTATAAGGTTAACTATATTAACATACTTGAACTGTGGGTAAATGCAATACCAGCTTTAACTGTTGACCCTTGCCTGGTCCTAACCAGGTGATGCACTCAGCACATGGTGAATGTTTGTGTTGCAGGCTGTGAGCTCTGTGCTCCGAGCTGGCTGCTACTAGAAGAGCGGGAACTCTGATGTCCCCTGTCTTTATAGTGCGTGTGCTCTCACTGGTGATTGGCTGCGGTGTTGTGTATGCTGATTGGTCCCACTGCAAATCCATCAGTGTGTGTGTGTGTCTGCACCATGATATACTGGTGTATATTATGACATTCCCCCCTTTTATGTAAAGAATGTGTGCCTGCGTGACAATAAATATCGTGTAGTGAATGTACCTGATTATGTGTGTGCGTGTTATTTACATGACTATGTACATGAGGCTAATCTATTTACACGGGAAGGTGCCTGGTGCCGTGAAATAGGGTGTCACACCAACAACGAAATGAACATTATATACAAACTACTGGAACGATGAAACAGGATAACAGAACAGATCAAAGAGTCCAACATCGTAAAACTCATAAGTCAAGTCTCTGAGGTGGACGACGAATTCTTGATTGACCGCCTGAAGCGTGGGTCAGGAGCCACCGGCTGAGGAAGGGCTGGGCCAGGCCACGGCAGAGGGAGGAGGACTCAGAATATTCAAAATCTCCACATAGTCCAGGTTGGGGACAACAGGGGGGCGTGGCACCGGTGGAGGATCACATAGCGAGCGTGGAACGAAACGAAGGGCACGCCGATTGCGGCGGCGAATGGAACCATCTGGCAGACGAACCAGGAACGAGCGGGGAGCCACCTGGCGAAGAACCACAGCAGTTGCAGACTAGCCACCCTCCGGAAGATGGATGCGGACGTTGTCATCCGGCGCCAGAGCAGGAAGATCAGTCGCCCGAGAGTCATGTGCCGCCTTGTGTTGTGCACGAGGCTGTTGCATCCGCTGAAGGACCGGAACATGGTCGAGGTCTGGGACGTGAATGGGCGGCACAGTGGTCCTGAGGGTGCGACCCATGAACAGCTGGGCTGGCGACAGGCCCGTGGAGAGTGGGGCCGAACGATAGGCCAGCAAGGCGAGGTAGAAGTCGGATCCTGCATCGGCAGCCTTGCAGAGGAGCCGTTTGACGATGTGGACGCCCTTTTCCGCTTTGCCATTGGATTGGGGGTGCAGGGGACTGGATGTCACATGCAGAAAGTTGTACCTGCTGGCAAAGTTGGACCATTCCTGGCTCGCAAAGCAGGGGCCATTGTCCGACATCACAGTGAGTGGGATGCCGTGACGAGCCAAGGTCTCCTTTCAGGCACGGATGACCGCCGATGATGTGATGTCGTGCAGGCGTACGACCTCCGGGTAGTTCGAAAAATAGTTAACAATCAGAACATAGTCCCTGCCGAGCGCATGGAACAGGTCAACGCCTACCTTAGACCAAGGGGACATGACCAGCTCATGGGGCTGTAGCGTCTCACGTGGTTGGGCCGGCTGGAACCGCTGACAGATGGGGCAGTTGAGCGCTGTGTTGGCGATGACCTCATTGATGCCGGGCCAGTACACAGCCTCTCGGGCCCTCTGTTGGCACTTCTCCATGCCAAGATGGCCCTCATGTAGCTGTTCCAAAACAAGCTGACGCATGCTGTGCGGGATCACGATGTGGTCCAGCTTCAGGAGGACACTATCGACAACTGTCAGATCGTCTCTGATATTGTAGAACTGCGGGCATTGGCCCTTGAGCCACCCGTCCGTCATGTGGCGCATGGCACGCTGTAGTAGGGGGTCAGCCGCAGTCTCGCGGCAAATGTGGATAAGGCGTTCATCCGTGGCCGGCAGATTAGAGGCCATGAAGGCCACATGGGCGTCAACCTGGCAGACGAACCCCTCTGGGTCACATGGGGTGTTGACTGCCCTTGACAGAGCATCGGCTATGATCAGGTCCTTGCCCGGGGTGTATAGGAGCTGGTAATCATACCGCCGGAGAGTAAGCAGAATGCGCTGGAGGCGAGGGGTCATATCATTCAGGTCTTTTTGTATAATGTTGACCAGCGGGCGATGGTCGGTCTCGACAGTGAATTGGGGGAGGCCGTACACGTAATCATGAAATTTGCCGACCCCAGTCAACAGGCCCAGGCACTCATTTTCGATCTGCGCGTAGCGCAGTTCCGTGGGGGTCATGGCACATGACGGATATGCAACGGGGGCCCATGATGAGGCCTCATCGCGTTGCAGGAGCACCGCCCCAATGTCGGATTGGCTGGCATCCGTTGAAATTTTTTGTTTACTTCGTGGGGTCAAACAATGCCAATTTCGGGGCCGGGGTAAGCTTGGTCTTAAGCTCCTCCCATTCGCGCTCGTGGGCGGGAAGCCATTGGAAGTCTGTCCTCTTCCTGACCAGGTTCCGGAGGGTTGTGGTATTGGAGGCGAGGTTGGGGATGAACTTCCCCAGGAAGTTGACCATGCCCAGAAATCGGAGGACCGCCTTCTTATCCTCTGGCTTCTGCATGGCCGTGATGGCTGCCACCTTGTCCGCATCCGGCCCCACACCCAACCGGGAGATGTGGCCCCCTAGGAACTTGAGTTCCGTCTGGCCGAAGGAACATTTGGCTCTGTTGAGGCGCAGGCCTTGGTCCTGTATTCGTTTGAAAACGTGCTGGAGGCAACTGATATGCTCCTGCGGGGTGGTGGACCAAATGATGATGTCGTCAACATAGACGCGCACACCCTCAATGCCCTCCATCATTTGCTCCATGATCCGGTGGAATACTTCTGATGCCGATATAATCCCAAACGGCATCCTGTCGTAGCAGTATCTGCCAAACGGTCTCGTTGAATTTGCCAGAATCCTTTCGAGGCGTCAAGTTTGGTGAAGGTGTTGGCCCGAGCCATCTCACACGTGATCTCCTCGCGCTTGGGGATAGGGTAATGCTCCCTCATTATGTTGCGATTCAGATCCTTTGGGTTAATGCAGATCCAGAGCTCGCCAGAGGGATTCTTTACGCACACCATGGAACTCACCCAGTCGGTTGGTTCCGTTACTCTGGAGAGCATACCTTGGTCCTGGAGGTCTTGCAGCTGCTGCTTGAGGCGGTCCTTGAGGGGTGCTGGGACTCTGCGAGGTGCATGAACCACAGGCGTGGCGTCTTGTTTGAGCAGGATTTTGTAAGTGTATGGAAGTGTGCCCATGCCTTCGAAAACGTCGCAGTGCAAGTCGATGATGGCATTGAGTTGCACCCTGAAGTACGCATCCTGGAAGGCAGACGTGTCCACTGGAGAGTGAGAGTGTACTCATTGAACGAGGCTTAGGAGTTTGCACGCCTGTGCGCCTAGCAGAGAGTCCTTCGAGGAGCCCACAATCTCGAAGGGAAGGATGGCTTTTCGCGAGTTGTGCGTCACTTAGAGATGGCATGAACCGGTAGCAGGAATGACGTTGCCATTGTAGTCCACTAGTTGGCAGGTTGACGGAAGAATGGTTGGTTTAACCCCAAGGGTCTGAAAGGCTGACCACGCCAGGAGATTAGCGGAAGCACCAGTGTCCAGGCGGAATCGCATCTGGGTACGGTTGACCGTCAGGGTGGCACACCACTCGTCGTCTGGATCAATGCTGTGCACCAACAGCGGCTGGTGGTTTTGATTCGGGGACAACCTGTTCTTTTTATTACAGCGACTCGCAAAGGCTCCCTCGGGTCCTCGGTGTCACTGGTCTGCGGGAAGTCGGAATCGGACTTGGTTTGGGAGTAGGTAACTGCTTGTTGCAGGGTTCTCCGGAGGTTTATTTCATTTCCTGGTTCAATTTGAGGCATTGTGCTGCCATTCCAGGTGAAGGAAGGTTGTTTTACAGTTTTAAATGATTTTTTCTTTGATTTGGGACGTTTCCCCTTTAAATGGGCGTGGTCCGGGGCCTCTGACGTCATGACACGCGTGACGTAGCACGTAGGAGGCGTTTGCACATGCGCAGATCACGGTTCCTTTACTGATGGCCGTTTTTGTGATTGCGCATGCGCGGCGTCACGCAACCGCGCAAGTGGGGTTCCTTTACAAAGATGGCCGCCAACCAAAATCGTTCTCTGCTCTGGGATTTTGGCCTCGATGTGAGTACTGGCGCTTCTCTTACCTTTTCTTGCTGGTTGGAATGTGTTTTCCTCACAATATTAGCCGAATTTGTCCAGGACTGCCTGGAAGTCGCTCCTGGTTTGCCCCTTGGAGAACTTGAATTTTTAAAAGATTTCTTCTGCTCTGGCACCGGCGATGGTGAGGAGAAGCTCTGTTTTTTCAGGATCGGTCAGGTCTTCTAGTTCGGCTGCCAGCAGGAAGATTTCAAACTTTTGCCGGAATGCTCGCCAGTTTTTACGGAGATCGCTGTGGCACTGGAGCTGCTGCGGAACCCGGATCTTGAACATCTTGCCTGGGTATCGTTGCTGGTTGTCACTGTAGGCTGAGGTGCCGGCGATGCGGAGCGGCGGCGGCGGGTTGATGTTCTCCATACTTCAGGATGCCGGAATGCTGATTAGTTGAGGTGGGTCTCAGAAGTGCTAGTATGCAACCCCACTCCTGGTAACATGATGTGTTGGGTGACCTGGATCACAAACAGATCACCAACACTGGAAGTGGTGCAACTCTATTTTATTATAAGGTTAACTGTATTAACATACTTGAACTGTGGGTAAATGCAATACCAGCTTTAACTATAGACCCTTGCCTAGTCCTAACCAGGTGATGCACTCAGCACATGGTGAATGTCTGTGTTGCAGGCTGTGAGCTCTGTGCTCCGAGCTGGCTGCTACTAGAATGAGCGGGAACTCTCCTGTCCCCTGTTTTTATATTGCGTGTGCTCTCACTGGTGATTGGCTGCGGTGTTGTGTATGCTGATTGGTCCCACTGCATGTTCATCAGTGTGTGTGTGTGTGTCTGCACCATGATATACTGGTGTATATTAAGACAGTACCTAAACTGCATATTCAGGAGGCAGAAGCAATGCTCAATCATGCCCCTGGTCGCTGTATGGGCATCGTTGTAGTGGGTCTCGGTGTACGTCTGTGCCCTTTGAATAGGTGTCATCAGCCATGATCGCAGTTGATAGCCCCTGTCGCCCAGGAGCCAACCAACCAGCCGGAGGCGGTGTCGCAAAGAGGCTGGGAATCGTCGAGTGTGCCAGGATGAAGGCGTCGTGCACACTGTCCGGGTATTGGGTGCAGACGTGTATGATGCGCAGCTGATGGCCACATATCAGCTGCGCGTTCCTCGAGTGGAACCTTTTTCAGTTTGTGTAGTGGCCTGTTATCAGCAGGTGCTTGTAGGATGAGATGCATCCTGTCAATCACCCCCTGGGCCCTGGCATCTCGGTGATGTCAGAGAACCCCACTGCCCGGGTATTCTGGTGTCACATTCCACATTGAAATGGATGTATTGTGCCAACTAGGCGTATAAGGACTCCATGACGGCGCGAATGCCAAGCTGTGTACCGAGCTCTGTGACATCCCGGACAGGACCCACTTGGCGCCTGGAAGGAGCGGGAGTGGGTGCTCTCCCCCAGTCTCCCGCAGTGGCAGGTACACCATGATCTGAAAGATATGTCGCGCTGTCTCCCTGCTCAGCCAGAGTCTCCCATGACATGCACGGTGCGGCAGGTCCTTGAATGACAGGCACTGCCGTTACACATGGCAGTGGGCAGCACGGTAGCATAGTGATTAGCACAATTGCTTCACAGCTCCAGGGTCCCAGGTTCGATTCCCGGCTTGGGTCACTGTCTGTGTAGAGTCTGCACATTCTCCCCGTGTGTGCGTGGGTTTCCTCCGGGTGCTCCGGTTTCCTCCCACAGCCCAAAGATGTGCAGGTTAGGTGAATTGGCCATGATAAATTGCCCTTAGTGTCCAAAAGTGCCCTCAGTGTTGGGTGAGGTAACTGGGTTATGGAGATAGGGTGGAGGTGTGCAGTTGGGAAGGGTGCTCTTTCCAAGAGGCAGTGCAGTCTCGATGGGCCGAATGGCACTGTAAATTCTATAAACATGATGCCTCATGCGGTGCCTCCTTGGCGCCTCCTCCTCCTCTGCCTGTTGGGCGGCCGGCACTCCATCCTGAGCAGCTGCCTCCTGCTCCGCTGCTGCAGCTTCCTTCTCCTCAAGCAGCTCCCGCTCACACAGTCGCAGGGTATCCCCCAGGGCTGTGACGGCTCGGAGGAAGACCACCTGCTGGTTGAATTCCAATATCCATTGTCTGCAGGGAGTGAAAGGCCGACATAGAACATAGAACATACAGTGCAGAAGGAGGCCATTCAGCCCATCGAGTGCACCGACCCACTAAAGCCCTCACTTCCACCCTATCCCCGTAACCCAATAATCCCGCCTAACCTTTTGGTCACTAACGGCAATTTATCATGGCCAATCCACCTAACCTGCACGTCTTTGGACTGTGGGAAGAAACCGGAGCACCCGGAGGAAACCCACGCAGACACGGGGAGAACATGCAGACTCCGCACAGGCAGTGACCCAGCGGGGAATTGAACTTGGGATCTTGGCGCTGTGAAGCCACAGTGCTAACCACTTGTGCTACCATACACATGTTAGAATGGTGTGTCCCCCTGTGTCCAACCAGGTCCATGAGGCTACATGGGGTTTATGACTGGCACTGCGGAACCTGCCTGGCATGTTCCCCTTCCCCAGGCCCCATCAGTGCCCGGAACCGTGGGTGCCTCTGGCCCTGGCGACCATCCCTGCTGCCAGGGGTATCGCCGATTGATGCTGCTCTTGCCAGCGGTACGCTCCGCGGCCCACACCTGGCTCCCCCTTAGGGGCTACAATGGGTGGTGTCCTCACAATGGGTGGTGTCCTTGGGTGGGCCGCCCCACAGTCCTTCCCCCATCACCACACACCCCCAGCCCTGGTAAGGCCCCACCCCACCACTCCAGCCAGCCTGGCGTCACAGATTCTCCACTCAATCGCGTTTCCTGATTTTGGCGTCGGCGACGGAGATTCCCGCCCATAAACCTTCCAACACTTCTGATCTGCTCTAGCTCAACTAGAAATGGATCAAGCCTTTTCCTCTGAAACGAGGTATATTTTTACTTACTGGATGTAAGTCACCCTGGTTTGGCATGATGTGTAACTGAAGATAACTATGGTTAGAACAGTCAAATTGCTTGAAATACAAATGCTCATGTTTGTAATCTGGGTTACTGGATGTATGATCATGTATCCTTATGTTACTTCCTTTACTTGAGGTTGAGGAAAGGCTTTGATTTAAGCCTGCAGATGATTTCCATGCCAGTAAGATTGGGATCCTGTCGTGTTGTTTCTTTAATTCTCCTTAACTGGATTAACATTGAGGTCTAATGGTAAAACTGTTGTTTAAGAGCAGTTTATTCACAACAGGGCTTCCCTGTTTGAGATTATTCCACCTGCAGCGTTCAAAACATCTCTACATTTCAATTACTTTAATCCTTAGCAGAGAGAAAAAAGCTAATGAATAAAGCTTAGTTTTGAATGAGTACATTTCTGAATTAGGAACTGAGCTTTTTAATTAGACTAATATAGTAAGCAGGATGTGCTCGTTGCATATTAAGAATTATTTTGTGTCATTCTTCAGTAAATCAGTTTAAAACATTAAGAGAAGATAAAGATGACCCTTTATCGGTTACATACTATTTTTCTGGGCAAATATTTGGAACACTGAAGAGACAGAATCAGAATAAATATCAGGTCTAGATTTTTGCAAATGTGGCAGGTAGCTCATGTTAGAAAATTTCCCAACTCGGTAGACCTTGTTGTGGTGTAAAGGGCCCGATTGGGACCAGGCAGGTTTCACTTCAGGGCAGCGGTGCCAGGATTGATTGATGCCCGCCAATCCTGGAAGCAGATCAGTAGTCAGCCACAGGGCAGGAGCGTGCCGAGGCAGATTAGAAGGTCCACTTAGGTTCTCTGGGTCTTCATCCCAGAAGTTTTAGAAGCTGTCACATCCCCTCATTCGTCATCCAGCCCCCATGTCACCTCATGCCCACCCAACAAGCCTGATGCTCCCTCATATACACCATGTCAACTCATGCCAACCACCCACATCTATGCTTCCTCATACTCCCATTCCCCCTTCAAGTCTACTCATGCCCTCCACCTACTCCCCATGGTCCCCTCATTCCCTGAACCACCTCCATGTCAGTTCATGCACCCTTCCCACCCTCATGCCACCTACATTGTCACTCACCCAGTATCACCAATAAGCAAAGCTCAGGAGTTATGTGTAGATAAAATAAATAAACTTCTAACAAACTAATACAACTCTTACTCAGACACACAGGATAGTCTGCCTGCATCATGATTGTCTGTATTTTTCTACAGACAAATATAAGTACTTACATTTTTTCAAAGTAAGTATTTCCAGCAAAGCTGGGGGGAGCAAGAGTACTTTCCTGAATCCACAGAAAACATGATCACTCCATCCCACTGCAGTGCGTGCCCATTCATAGATTCATAGAATCCCAGCAGGGCAGAAGGAGGCCAATCAGCCCATCGAGCTGGCATCGACCCTCCAAAAGACACCCTACCTAGGCCCACACCCCCATCCTATCCCCATTACTCAGTAACCCCACCTCACCTTTTGGACACTAAATTGCAATATAGCATGGCCAATCCACCTAATATGCACGTCTTTGGACTGTGGGTGGAAACCGGAGCGTGCGGAGGAAACCCGCAAAGTCACGGGGAGAAAGTGCAAACTTCACACAATCACTCAAGCCCGGAATTGAATCCGGGTCCCTGGCGCTGTGAGGCAGCAATGCTAACCACTGTGCCGCCTTAACCCCTGCTCCCAAGGGTATATTTGAGGGTCCATGCCGTCGAGACAGGCGACCCTAAATTGACGTCACCCATCAGGCGAACTTCATGTGTAGTTTGCCTCAGTTATTTGGGTGACACCTGAGGACCAGTTTCTATCAATGCTCAGGTCTCTTGCTTAGTGTACGACTGCCTCTGCAGTGCCCTTTGAACCCAGGACAGATCCAGGCTAATTTCTACTCTAAATTATCTCAACTAACCAAAGGAAAGCTAGAATGGATTGAATTTGGCACCTTCTTGAGTGGAAATAGACCACTTAGCCTCTGCAAATCATGTAACCAATTGCCCTGCCAATAATGGTAGCTCCAAAATAAATGAACAATGTTTCATTGAAGTGGAGTGCTTTGTATTGATTGTATGGCAGAAAATATTATCTGTGTATTCTTTGACATAGAAAATTAGATTATGGAGAGGAGATAAGGATGTGGATTACATATTAAAAACAATGTGCTCGAGGTAACAGAATGGGAGGTAAATCTGAGAGTTTTTGCTGTTGGCCGTAGACAACATCAGCTGTGATTTTACAGGGTAGCAGTGGCTCGCACCATTGGCCAGATAGGGGACAACCTCTCCTTGACCAGTAATGAAGGGCCCAACTGCATTTTAAGTTCATCAGGCAGTTGATTACTTGCAGTTCCCAAATGGAAGCATTGGGCCGGATTTCCCAGGAGCCGTTTAAAAATGGCGAATTGGATAGGTTTGAAGCATGCCGGGTTCCTGTTTCAGATTTCTTTTGCATTGTAACCTCTTACATGACCTCTAACACACCCATATTTGGGAGGTAAACTTCAACCATAAGAAACTCTGCCACAATTCCTATATATAAATTGCATTATATTGGAAACATCTCTATGGGAATGTATCCATGGCAACTAAGTATTGACTCTATCATACTGTCGCTGAAAGGAAAACAGAAGTGGAAGTGCTGATTATAATTTGTTCTTTATGTGCCCAAAAGGCAAAAGCAAAATTAATTCCTAACCACTTGCTTTGAGAATTTGAGCTGTCAATATCGGACAAATCCTTGATGTGAGATTTTTAGTCACAATCTACATACCTGAGGTTCCCCTTTTTTTCTGAAATTAAACGCGGGGCAGGATTTTACATTCTCCCACCGGTGGCGGAGGGCAGGTAAAATAGGTTCAGTGGCTGGTGTACCAGCTCCCGCACACTGCCCTTCCTGACTCCCCTGCCCGACCCGAGCTGACCCTGATATAATGCTAGGCGGGCTGGCACCAACGTGGTAACCTGCCCACCACATGCAAATAAATAAATAAAGATTGATTAGGCTTGTAGTGCGTGCCCATTCATAGATTCATAGAATCCCAGCAGGGCAGAAGGACAGGGCAGGGCAACACAAGTTTCGGCACAACATGGTGGGCCGAAGGGCCTGTTCTGTGCTGTATTTTCTATGTTCTATGTTGTTAACAAGCCTATTGACCCCACATTGTCCATGCCAAATTTTGGTTGGCATGGACAGTCGGGTGGGCATGGGCAGGCCGTTTGTTAAGGCCTAGATGACAATGGGGAGGAGAAAGTGGGGGGGGCACCTTTTTTGGTGGGGGTTGCCTTGCACTCATTAGGTCCCCCTTCCCTACTAAGATTTCATCCCCTGCCTTCCTTCCATGTCTCCTGCCCACCAAAACCCAGCCCTCCTCCCCTTTCCTGGATTCCTCCCTGCGACTTAACTTTCTGAGGCAGCCATGAACTTCTCCATCCTCCTTCACCCTCACACATTCAGAAGTCAAGGTTATTTAGGCCTTTATAGTTCTCCTGATGCAGGAGAGCAAAATAATAGCTGGAGGCAGGCAGAACAACTCTATTAAGCCATATATGGCTTTGAATGAATGGCTTTGTAAGTCGCCATTTAGCATATTTAGCGAAGGTGAGCACAATGCAATAAAGTGCAACACGAGAGCAGCATGGATGGAAGTGACAGAGTTAATCGCAACAGAATTATTGCCTGAGCTTGAGATCCAAAGCTACTGAATTCCAAGCCTCTAGACCCCAATCAAAATTACACACAGAAGTGTGAAAATAGGCGGTAAGTACACAGAAGTTAACTAGCTGTCAAAAATGACAAACCAGCAACTAACCTGTTAGGAGAGGACAAATGCTTCAAATAGAGGTTATCACATCATGGGTCAGGTGCTGGGGTAGAGCAATTTCACAAAAGGGTTCCGTAACCAGAATTGTAACCCTATTTAACTGTAATGAGCTTCTTGAATTATTTCACACGTGCATTGGACAGCTCCAGAGGAGCTCAGTCCAATATGATGGGTAGCACTTCTGGCAGGGAAATTGAAAATGCTCCCTACTACTTTGGACACTTAGGCGCCATTATCTTCAAGTTTGTTTGGAAGATGTTACATTTTTAATAACCTCTCAAATGATGATGCGAGTTTAGTAAAAATACCTGTGTATGTTGCAATAATGCTGAAAATAATTTAGTATCTTGTGAATATTCTCTTCCGCCTTGATCAAAAAACTCATTTCCCGCGAACACTGTACTCATTTGACTAGATGTTGGGCTGGATTCTCCACCTGGGCAGCCTGGCATGCCAGGATGGCATGACCAGGGTACCCAGGTGGCAGTGCCAAGGTGCCAGGGTACCATCTTGCCAGAGCCCAACCACGTTTGTGGACCAATGCTATTCGGTGCTATGGTGAGGCCTCCCAGGCGAGGCTGTGAGTTCCCGGGCCTCGGTAGAATTCGACGTAGAAGTGGGCAGCACGGTGGCGCAGTGGTTAGCATTGCTGTCTCATGCCACTGAGGTCCCGGGTTCGATCCCGGCTCTGGGTCACTGTTCCTGTGGGGTTTGCACATTCCCCCCGTGTTTGCGTGGGTTTCGCCCCCACAACACAAAGATGTGCAGGGTAGGTGGATCGAACACGCTAAATTGCCCCCTAATTGGAAAAAATGAATTGGGTACTCTAAATTTATTTTTAAAAAGAATTTGACGTCGACATGTTTAAATGAGCCTAATGACTCACTTCAATATGTTAATCAAGATCTCACCCAGCTCCAGATCGCAATGTCTCGTAACGTGTTCTGAGTGTCACAAATTTTGCGAGAGGCCTCTCGCGAGATTTAACGGCCTCGTTCTGTCACCGAGTCAGGCGTGACCAGACTATTAGATCACGCCCTTAGTCACTCAAATGAGAATCCCACCCGTTGGCTTCAACAAAACACCTGGGGGCAGGATTCTCCGTTGGCCGACAACAAATCGGGAAACGCGATTGGGCGGAGAATCGGTTGTGGTGCCAAAATCGTGGCCAGTGCCCAACTGGGTGATCCCTGCATGTGAGCTGGTCATTCCATCACATGGTCCCACTAAACCCTTGGGTGGCGGAGGTGGGAGGTGGTTGGGGGTGGGGGGTGGGTGGGAGAGGGATGGAGGTGGGATACCAGAGTAGTGAGTGCTGGATGAACATAGAATAGAATATACAGTGCAGAAGGAGGCCATTCAGCCCATCGAGTCTTCATCGACCCACTTAAGCCCTCACTTCCACCCTATCCCCGAAACCCAAAACCCCCTCCTCACCTTTTCTGGTCACTAAGGGCAATTCATCATGACCAATCCACCTAACCTGCACGTCTTTGGACTGTGGGAGGAAACCGGAGCTCCCGGAGGAAACCCACGCAGACACGGGGAGAACGTGCAGACTCCGCACAGGCAGTGACCCAGCGGGGAATCGAACCTGGGACCCTGGCGCTGTGAAGCCACAGTGCTATCCACTTGTGCTGCCGTGCTGCCCCTGAACTGGGGATCCTGGGCCAAGCCCACCCCTAACGTCCACCCATCCCCCTTCCCCCACCCCTCCTCCTCCCCCAGTGCCCCCTCTGAGACCAGCCCAGACCAGCCCAGTCCTCATACTCTTCTGACAGAGCACCAAGGCAGGTTGTAACATTTTCCACATGTGTTTGATGTGAACAAGTGAACATATTTATACGGCTTTGTGCCCTAGCCGCTATCGCCAGTGCCAACCTAATTGGTATCTGCCTTTCTGGCCTTATGGGCCGTATCGTCTGCCTAGGCAGATCCCCAGGCGGTACATCAGGAGTGGAGGCTGCCTGTTGTGATTCCCACCCTGTGACCTGGGACCCATTTGTTGGCTGTCTTCTGGGATGACCGGACCTGGATGGGCCCGGCTGCTGCTGTTGTGTCCCAGTTGGCATCGTGCCATCCTCTTCTGCCCGCTGCCCATCAGATGCACCAGGGACAGATGGGGGGTTGTCCGAGGTGCTGTAGTGGTCCGACACCTCCCCTGCCGGTGTCACCGGCAAGGGACCCCATCGCCTCTTCCTCCCGTGGGGTGCCCGTTGGCCCCTGGGCCACTCTATGGAATGGGAGTGCGTGCAAAGCTATTTCCTGAGGCTTCCCCACCACCTGGCGCTGTCATTCATGGAGGCCCGCCCCGACCAGGGCCTCAATGCTCACGACCATGGTGCACAGGGAGTGGACCACCTCCCTCTGGGACTACACCACATCACACTGTGACTGAGTCACCGTCTTCTGGGTCTGTGCCATATCAGCCAGTGACTGCACCACCTCCCTCTGGGTGGGTGCCACTTTGGCCAGCACCTGGGCAATGCCACTGACGCCCTCAGCCATGACCCGTTGTGACTGGGCCACGCTCTGGAGCGCCGCTGCAATGTACAGGTGGCCCTGGTACATGGCTGCCTGTGATGGAGCAGCCCTCTCCTGAGTCTCGGTCACCGCCCACACAGCGTGCCCCAGACCTTTGACATCCTAACCCATGTGGACGCCATTCGTGCACTGTTGGCCTGGGCAGCATGTATGGTCGGCACCACCTCCTGTTCCTGCAGGCGGTTCGTCCTCCTCCAATTGCATCTGCAGGCGCTGGACGGTTGCCGACACCTCCTCATGAAGTCCTTGGTTCTGCAACTGCAAATCCACTATAGATGGGACCGCTTTTTCCAGAAGTCTGTAACCCATCTGGACGACAGCTAGTCCCTGGGGTTGGGCCACTCTCCGACCGTCCGGCCCCTCAGGGGTTCCTGTCTTCACCTGCTGTACCATTGCATGTATGTGGTGCGCACCAGTTAGTGACCCAGGAGCCTCTTCACTAAAGTGCCCAACAGAGGTGAGTGTCTCTGGGATGGTGGAGGGTGTTGGAGACAGCTGTGACGGGAAGTCAGTGTCATCCTGGAACTGGTGCTCTGAGGTATCTCGGGCTGCAGGTCAAGGGTGCCCATCGCTGTCCATTTCCTCCTCTTCCTACTCATTGCTCTCCTTCTGGGATTGTGGTTGATGTTGGATGCAGGGGGCACTACAAGGGCCCGCCTCATTGCCAGGTGACCCTGCAAGACACAAAACAAGACGCATGATTGGGGGTGGAGGGGGGAGAGACAGAAAACACAGTGTTAGACAGCCGGACGCATGCAGCACAGGGGTGGGCAGCTGATGGCCTTCGTGGCCAGGGCAACTGGCCATGGCGGCTGGTTTGGGTACAGGTGGGGGGTCGGTCCCATCCCCCCCAGGTGTGGGGGGTATGGATGGGGTTACAGTGTGTGGGTCGGGTTTGGTGCCAGGGGCACAGTGCTGCCTACTCACCCTGGCCGTTCTGAGGAGGTAGCGTAGGTTTTTACCTACGGCACTGTTGGCCGGTCCCGGTGGTGTTGTTTACGGCCTCTCCCACCTGCACCCAGACCGGGTGCAGGGTAGTAGGTGGCAACCACCTCCCCGCTACAGGGTACCGGGTGGCCTGACTCTCCTCCACTGCATCCAGTACGACCTCCAGTTCCACATCGGTGAACTGCGGTACCTCTCTCCTTGCTATCATCTTGTTGGCTGAGATGAGTGTGTGTGGGGAGTGGAGTGCTTATATGCGGCTGCAGCTGGACAGGCTATCGAGCGTGAATCCCGATTTGGCAAATCACACACCGTTTTTCATTGGAATTGGTCATGTTCCACATGGTGCCGGTGCTAGCCCATTAACGGTCGATGAATTGCTCTGGGAACAGCGCCAATTTTGTTGTCGTAGAACACCACCGATTCAGCCCCAGCGTCAGCACTTAGTTCCTGAAATGGAGCATTCCGCCGGTGGTAATTGGTTTTCACTGCATAATGTGGTTTGTAATACTAGTAGACAACTAAAGCTGTCTTTCTGGAAGGTATGCAATGACCATAGGCTCGAGATATTTTTCTGAAATTATTTCTTTTTTCTTACTATAAAAATGAAACAAAAAATTATGTAAGTGAGACAAAGGTCTTTTTCTTTAGGGCTAAGAGATCATATTTATTATCATTTTTTAAATGTAACTTTGGCAAAGATATTAACTGGATATGGACATGAGTTTTTGGACCACAGTAGAAAAAACAAATGCTGATGATTTATTCTAAGAATTTGGTGGTTCAGGAAGTGCATTTGAGCTCAGTTTAGAACAAGTGAACTTTGAATACCTTATGCTACATGTTTAATGGTTTATATTTGACTGGGGAATTAGAAATAGAAGTTAAGCATTTGGAATTTGTCACAATTCAGATTCAGCCCCTGACTGGTCATGAGTGTCTGAGCTTGCTACATACAGACTTAGATGCAGTCTCTCCGTGCGATCCGACAGCTGGGAAATCGGAAGTATGCACTGCATTTCCACTCTTCCGCAGACTAGAAACCCCCAAAAGTTTCAATCACGCTAAAAATAATGAATGTATCAACGTTATCAGAAAGTCTAATGATGTCCATGGAACCATTGTTCATTGTCGTAAAAACCCATCTGGTTCACTAATGTCCTTTAGGGAAGGAAATCTGCCGCCCTTACCTGGTCTGGCTTACCTGTGACTCCAGACCCACAGCAATGTGGTTGACCCTTAAGTGCCCTATGAAATGGCACGGCAAGCCATTCAATCGAAGGGCAATTGGGATGGGTAATAAATACTAGCCCAGCTAGCGATACCCGCATCCCATAAATTAATAATTTTTAAAAGACAAAGAAGTATTCCATCGTTGTGTATTATCAGGTTTTAGAAAAATAAATTTATTTGTAATCGAAATTCAGCCATTTTTGGAAGTGCTTTGGATAACTTTAAATTTGAAGTATCTTTGGCCCTCGCGCCAATGAAAATAGCCGAGCTCTGCAATATGTTTTTCAGAATCAACTAAAACCTGAAACAGGCTCAGATTGTGATTAATATTGATTCAGGAAAAAGCAGCTGAAACCTCCTACGTGGATCTAGTCTTTGTTACATTTTCGATTAGAACAGTGATAAAGTGCCGTCAAACTATTCATGTAATCTACACTGAAACAAAGAGATAAATAGCTTTAATTAAGATGCTTAATGATAGGAAGATTTGTAGAGCTGCTTGTTAATAGTTCTTGAACATTTTAAGTGTGCATGGCTTTCGTATTGAAAACAATTGTGAATAAGAAATTGAAAAAAATATAAATGCTTTTCAGTGAATCGATGCTGCAATTATAACCAGAATATTTCATTTACCAAAAATAGATAAAACCACCATATGTGACTGAAAAAATAATCAGAGGCTCCATGCACCTCACAGGCAAAGATTCTATGTAGTGCCGATGAAACAACACAACATTCTTTGGGGAATCATCTTGTCTCTAGCCATCAAGGCTATTTAAATAGTTAATATTGGGTAAATATGTGCATCGATAAAGCAATAACATAAGACTTAGTGTCTTTCAATATCTACGTCTTTTAACAGCTCTTTAAATCATGCAATGACATGTTAGATGTAATCATGGAAATTTAACAGCTTGAGAACTGATCAATTTGAATTTTGCCAATGACATTGATATACTACGAAGCAAAATGGTTAAGGGATCCCAGTTGAACCATGTTTCAGCAAGTACATGTTTGGAGGGATATGTGATTCTACAGCTGAAATGCAAAAACCCTGCTGTGTAAAGCTGCCACACAGACAATACAATGCATCTTTGGGTGCAATTTAATGGAAACATTTCTAAGTGTCATTTTGGGTGTGATTGGGGAGGGTGTTTCTCAGCGGCCCCATTGGCAAGATCACGGCCCTTACTTAATGGCACTTAGTACCGTAAATGAGCCCCCACAAGCCTCTCACCATCACTGGCTGTCTCGCCATCTGATTCACCGGACTTGTGCCTCAGCGTCTCACCGCGAACAAGGGAGGTTTCTTTTAAACGCACCCTCACCACTCTCTCCCAGTCAACACACAAGCATGGCAGCACACAGGCCTGCTCCTCACTTTGAGGATGCTGACCTGGACAGGTATCTCAACGCTGTCAATGAGAGACGGGACATCCTGGTACCCCGAGGTGGTCGGAGGACCAGCAGCAGGGTCAGCAATGTCATTTGTGGGGAGGGTGCGAAGTGTCAGCCAGTGATTTGTGTGGGGTTTGGGAATTTGAGGCGTGACAGGTGGAACTGGTGCTAGGAGAGAGGTGGTAACTTACCCTTGCAGCTCGGTGGAGGTCATCGGTCTTCTTCCGTCATTGGACGCTGGTACACAGGTCACTGAAAGGGGCAACACAGGTGGAGAAGGTAGTCAAGAAGGCATACGGCATGCTTGCCTTCATTGGCTGGGGCATTGAGTATAAGAATTGGCAAGTCACGTTGCAGCTGTATAGAACCTTAGTTAGGCCACACTTGGAGTATAGTGTTCAATTCTGGTCGCCACACTACCATCCGCGCCAAACCAAGCATTCTTCCACTGGCCTGCCAGCTCCTTGACCACAATGGCAATGCCATAGCTGCCAGTGCCTCCTGTCAACTAGCGGTATCCAACAAGGCGATCAAGGCGACGCTGCGGTTTGAAATCGTCGGGCCTGACAGAGCGTCCCTGCTCTGTGCTCGTGCCTGCAAGCTCCTGAACCTGGTTCAGCGAGTCCACACCATGTCATCATCACCGGCGACGGCTGATGGAAACTTGCAAGCCGACATAGATGACATTATCACGCAGTACCACAGCGTATTCGATGGAATGGGCACGCTCCCATACCGATATAAAATCCTGCTCAAGCCGAATGCCACCCCTGTAATTCATGCACCATGCCGGGTGCCGGCACCCCTCAAGGATCGTCTGAGAAGCAATTACAAGACCTCCAAGACCAGGGCATCATATCGAAGGTCACAGAGCCAACAGACTGGGTCAGCTCCATGGTCTGCGTGATGAAACCGTCAGGGGAGCTTCGCATTTGCATTGACCCGAAGGATCTAAACCGCAACATCATGCGGGAGCATTACCTGATACCAAAACGTGAAGAGTTGACCAGTGAGATGGCTCATGCCAAATTCTTTACTAAGCTGGACGCCTCCAAGGGTTTTTGGCAAATACAGCTGGATGCGTCCAGTTGCAAGCTGTGCATGTTCAACACCCGTTCGGTCACTACTGCTACAACCGGATGCCTTTTGGGATCATATTTGCCTCCGAAGTATTTCACCGCATCATGGAGCAGATGATGGAGGGCATCGAGGGGGTGCGAGTATATGTTAATGATGTAATTATCTGGTCCACAACGCCCCAGCAGCACATCCCTCGCCTCAAGAAGGTATTCCAGAGAATTCATGAACATGGTCTCCAGCTCAACAGGGCCAGTGCTCATTTAGTCAATCGGATATTAAGTTCCTGGGTGACCACATCTCGCAGCAGGGCGTGCGGCCAGATGCCTACAAGGTCTCGGCCATCAACGCCAAGAAGACCCCGGAGGACAAGAAGGCGGTCCTCCGCTTCCTCGGGATGGTCAACTTCCGAGGGAAATTCATTCCCAATATGGCATCCCACACCACAGCCCTCCACCATCTCATCAATAAGTCAACAGAACTCCAGTGGCTGCCCACGCATGAAGAGGAATGGCGTGAGCTGAAAGCAAAGCTCACCACAGCCCCGGTTCTAGCGTTCTTCAACCCAACCAAGGAAACCAAGATATCGACTGATGCAAGCCAGGACGACATTGGGGCGGTGCTCCTTCAGCGAGATGACTCCTCATGCTGGGCTCCAGTAGCGTATGCCTCCAGGGCCATGACGCCCACTGAGCAACGGTACGCTCAGATTGAGAAGGAGTGTCTGGGTCTCCTGACAGGGATAGTCAAGTTTCCTGACTACGTTTACGGCCTGCCAAAATTTACGGTAGAAACGGACCACAGGCTGGTAGTCCATATAATCCAGAAGTATTTAAATGAAAATGAAATGAATATCGCTTATTGTCACAAGTAGGCTTCAAATGAAGTTACTGTGAAAAGCCTCTAGTCGCCACATTCCGGCTCCTATTCGGGGAGGCTGTTACGGGAATTGAACCGTGCTGCTGGCCTGCCTTGGTCCGGTTTCAAAGCCAGCGATTTAGCCCTGTGCTAAATAAATCCTTCTTAAGCTACGCCGCTATGACTTCGAACTTGTCTGCACACCAAGCAAAGAGCTAATCATTGCAGATGCCCTATCCAGGTCCATTACCACACCGTGTGAACAAAGTGACTTCATCTGCCACATAGAAGCGCAAGTGCAGTTGTGTGCCACCAACCTTCCGGCCTCTGACGAACAGGTGGTCAAATTTGTGAGGAGACGGCCAAACGTGTGATGCAGCACCTTACCAATGGCTGGCAGAAAGGACAATGTCCCCAGTTCTATAACGTAACAGACGACCTGATGGTGGTGGAGGGAAACCTTCTGAAACTTGACAGGATCGTAATTCCTCAGAGCATGCGGGCTATGGTGCTGGGCCAACTCCATGAGGGTCACCTTGGGTTCGAGAAATGCCGACGCAGAGCTCGGGAGGCGGTCTATTGGCCGTGCATCAGCCAGGACATTGCCGACACAGTCCTCAACTGCCCTACATGTCAGATGTTTCAACCAGCTAAACCCAAGGAAACAGCACAAGATCGTGACCTCTCCGTGGTCCAAAGTAGGTGTAGACCTTTTCCACGCCAAGGGGCGTGACTACGTACTCCTGGTCGACTACTTCTCCAGTTACCCAGAAGTGGTGAAACTGTCCGACCTCACGTTGAAGGCGGTAATCAAAGCCTGCAAAGAAACGTTCGCCAGGCATGGGATTCCGCTGACGGTAATGAGCGACAACGGTCCTTGCTTTTACAGCCAGGAATGGTATGATTTTGCACAGTCCTACAACTTCCGTCACGTAACCTCCAGTCCCCATTTCTCGCAGTCAAACGGGAAGGCCGAGAAAGGGGTCCATCTTGTCAAGCGGTTGCTGTGCAAAGCTGCAGACTCAGGCTCCGACTTCAACCTGGCGATGCTGGCATACAGGGCAACCCCACTGTCCACTGGGTTGTCTCTGAGGACCGCAGTTCCAGCCATCCATGTTCCAGACCTTGACCACCTCACGGTCTTACAGAAAATGCAGCAGTCACGGGCCCAACAGAAGGCCACATACGATGCTCATGTCACGGATCTACCCGAGCTGGCCCCAACTGATCACGTTCGTGTCCAGTTGCCTGAGGGCGGCTGGTCAGCCACAGCTGTTGTGATCAAACAAGTGGCCCCAAGATCGTTCCTTGTCCGCATGGCCGATGGCTCCCTGCTACGGCGCAACAGACGGGCACTGCGAAGAGTTCAACGCCCGCTACCTGACTGAAGTGACCCGCCGCCTACGATGCCTCCTCCGGATGTACCCTGCCAAAGGCCACCGATCTACCAGCAATCCTGCCGGCCCATGCGACCACCGCAATGGCAGCGATCCCGCCTCTCCACGTGCAGGCGGCACCTGATGCACCTGTGCGGCGATCGACAAGAATTCATCGCCCACCACAAAGACTGAATCTGTACACTGAACTTTTGTACATTTTGTGACTTCATCGATTCAACCTTTGTGAATATTGTTTCGTTTGCCATGTATTTGCACTATCGACTCCTTCCTATGTATATACGTTCATTTAGACACCTTTTGTATATAGTCAGGCATATACATATATATATATATATATATATATATATACGCACGCACACCTTAGTATTTATTTATCTAAAAAAAAGGGGAGATGTCATAATATCCACTCATGTATATAATGAGATGCAGAAAGGCAGTGATTGACACACAGGATGACCAGTAGCACACAACACAGTGCAGCCAATCACCAGACAGGGCACTACCACTATAAAGCCAGAGGGCACTAGGTTTCCCGCTCTCTCGGGACCCAGCCACTGAGACAGTCAGAGTCCACGAGCTAGCAAGTGCAAACACCATGCGGTAGCTAGTAAGTCTGGTCAGGCTACTAAAAGGTCTCCAGTCAGTTCAGTATAGTGTTGACCCACAGCTGAATATGTATATCAGTTCTATCGTTGAATAAAACAGTGTTGGATCTTCTCCAGTGTTAGACGTCTGTTTCAAGCTTCCCTGCTTCGAGTGCAGTCCACATCGAACCTACCTGCCCAACACATCAGCGACTGCCTGACTAATTTGTGGTTTGGCAGGCCTTCTCATAAAGAGGCACTGTGGATCTCTCACCAGCTTTCTAGTCGGCAGATGAGACAGAACCCCGCACCACAACAAGATTCTGCCCAACATTCCAATTTGATGGCTTTGATCAGAGTGAGAAGAGATTAACAGCTTTTAAATAAGTAACGAGCCAGTCGGAAATGGGAAGGTAAGAAAGAACAGCAGGAAGGTCTGAGATAAAGCTGGAGAACAGGCGTGATTAATTAATAAAATCCACAGCTGGGGCAGCACGGTGGTGCAGTGGTTAGCACTGCTGCCTCACAGCGCCGAGGACCCGGGTTCGATCCCGGCCCTGAGCCACTGGCCGTGTGGAGTTTGCACATTCTCCCCATGTCTGCGTGGGTTTCACCCTCACAAACCCAAAGATGTGCAGGGTAGGTGGATTGATCACGCTAAATTGCTCCTTAATTGAAAAAAATTGGGTACTCTAAATTTTTTTTAAAAAATAGCATCCACAGCGGTTGCAGGGATGCTCCTGGCCTACTTTACCCTTACGTTAGGAATGTTAGACCCTCTGCTCGCGGCCCAGTTCTCCCCCTCCTGCCCACAAATTGCTCCCGACTGCCACCCACCATATCCCTGAAGTTTACCTCAGTGCCTTTTGGTGGTGTCTGAGTCACCTGACCTTCAATTTCCGGCAACTGGCCAGCGGGAAATCTGCCGATTCAAATAACCAATTAACCCCTCTGTCCACACAGCTTCCCACCTTGGAGTTAAAGTTCTCTGATTTGTGGCTTGGTATGTCTTTTGGAGTGGTGAAACAATTAAACCCTACTTCAAAAGTGCTTTGTAACTTCCATTTTTAAACACAGAAATGTGGTGCAACAATCACCGTTGGCAGCGATTGGTTCCATCCATTAATAATTACTTAAAATAGGGATTTACGGTGGTGCGCTGCTCCATTAAATCTATGATTAATGAACTTCCCACGATGTGAGTTGACAGTCATATTAAAAGTGGGATTAATGCCAAAATAGCCACCCTATTACAAATGAAAAATTGTTACCAGTGCTATTGCTGGCATAATGATACAATCCTGTTGCCAAGAGAAAACAAGTGGAGGTGAAAGTGATAAATCAATAAATCAGTAATAATAAGACGGCAGCTTAATCTCTGCTACTTGTTTTCTCTTCAAAACTAAAACAGCTTGGCGGCTTGATGTTCCAATAGGTTACCACAATGCCCTTCACCTCTGGGGACCTGGGTTGATTCCAGTTCACAATGAATGAATAAAAGCCTTCGCCTGAAGTAAAGACCTAGCTGAAATTAATTTAGCTAGTCTCAACTTAGTTGCTGTAAATCCAGAACACAATATTATCCATAAATTGGCACAAATTGCCACTAAATTGGTATATAATTAGATAACGGATAAGGAAAGAAAAAGTAGGAAATAGAAAGCCACAGTGGTGCGGCAGGAATGATCTTCTCTCGGAGAGGGAAACAGAATGAACGTTTCGAGCCCAATGTGACTTTTCTTCGGAATGCTAACTCTTTTTCGCTCTCTGTCGGTGCTGCCAGATGTGCTGAATTTTTCCAACACTTTTTGTTATTATTTCAGATCTCCAGCACCTGCAGTATTTTGCTTTTATGATCTTTTCGTCTTTGTGTAAGATATTTTTAGGATAAAATGAAGAGAGCTTACTCTGAATCTGCTTATGCGAGACCCGACAGAAACATTTCTGCTCCATAATACCAGTATTCCCCACTTTGATGAGTCACAATTCTGTTCTTATGCAGGAACAATTTGTTCATAATTTGAAGGAAGAGCAAGCTACAGAAGGGGGAACAACACATTCCTATCCATTAGCTCAGCATTCAGCTGAGGTGATAATGAAGGAGATAGAAAAAAGAGCAAAGAAAATTACAGCACAGGAACAGGCCCTTCGGCCCTCCAAGCTTGCACCGACCATGCTGCCCATGTGAATTAAAACTTCCTACCATATCCCTCTATTCCCATTCTATTCATGTATTTGTCAAGACGCCCCTTAAAAATCACTATTTTATCTGATTCCATTACCTCCCCCGGCAACGAGTTCTAGGCTCCCACCACCCTCTGTGTAAAAAAACTTGCCTCGTGCATCTCCTTTAAACCTTGCCCCTTGCACCTTAAACCTATGCCCCCTAGCAATTGACTCTTGCACCTGGGAAAAAGCTTCTGACTATCCACTCTGTCCATGCCCCTCATAATCTTGTAGTACAGAGTATAGTATTTGAACCAGGATTTGAACCTGGGACCCTAGAGTATGCTGGAGTTTTTGGACTACTAGTACAGTAATAATACCCCTATGCCACAGCCTGGAATAAATAAAGAGATAACCAACATGATAATGATGTGTTCCACATGTCAATGACATCAACCGGCACAATGTAAGGAGTCATTCCAGCAGCATGACATAGCTACGTCACCGTGGATGAAAGTAGGCATTGACTTGTTCCATGCTAAAGGGAGAGACTATGTTCTAATCATAGACTACTACTCCAATTTTCCTGAAGTGATGAGACTGCCAGATATCACCGCCACGTCAATGATCAAGGCTTGGAGGGAGACTTTTGCAAGACATGGCATTCCGCAAATGGTTATGTCAGATAATGGTCCCTGCTTTACGAGCTGGGAGTGGCCAGATTTCTCACAAAGAGACAATTTCAACCATATCACCTCGAGTCCGCACTTTCCTCAGTCAAAAGTAGAGAAAGGTGTGCACATTGTAAAGCAACTAATAAGCAAGGGAAGTGATTCACAATGAGATATTCACTTGGCTTTATTTTCACATAAAGCCTCACCATTAAGCTCAGGGCTGTCTCCGGCTCAAATGCTTTTCAATCGTGATGTGAGAACAACGCTACCAAAAATACAAATCAACAATCCAAATCAATCGTGTGTACTGAGTAAGATTGAACAACTACACAACAAACACCAACATTATTATGATCTGCATGCAAAACCACTGAAACCACTAACAACAGATGATATTGTTAGAATTCGACATCCAGAAGGAGGATGGTCTCAAACTGCCACAGTAATCAGACAAGCAGCGCCACGTTCATATATTATCAAGACTGCAGAGGGTGTACTAATTCAACGAAATCGGCGAGACCTTTTAAAAATACAAATTCCTCAACCCTGTATTTTCAACGTTGAATTTACATCAATCTCTGAATCACCAGCATGTGACTATCAGAAAACCAGCTGACATTGATCAGAAGGACATTAAAGTATCAACCACTCCAAGTCAACTGAGAAGATCAAGCAGACGACAACGTGAACCAAATCGTTTAAACTTGTGAACATTGAACTGATTGATTCATGACCTCTATATCATGCATGACAAACTGCATCATTTCTTTATGTACAATTTTCTTTACAGCATATAGAAAATATGTAACACAAAAAAGGGGGATGTAGTGATCTCTATTTCTGTAAATACATGAAAGGTTAATCTGCAGTCAGTACAGTCAGATGATCACTAGAGGGCAACACTAACAGAGAGTATATAAACAAGCTCAGTCTGTTTTCCCACTCTCTTCAGGTGCATTGTAGGTAGAGAACAGAAGTATAGTAAGCTCAGAGTGTATAGGATAATATTCATAGTTAATCTAATTCTATCTTGTTTAATTTGACTACGAGTAAAAGTATTGAAGAATCGAACTCACAAGTAAATTGATTAGTTACTCAATAAATAATTTGTTATCACTGGAAGACTTGGAGTATTCATCATCGAAGTTAAGTTCAACTTGACAGAAACAAATGAATAACATATATTACTCCCAAGTAATATAACACCCTCCATACCAGGCAACATCCTAGTAAACCGCTTCTGTACCCTCTCCAAAGCCTCCACATCCTTCTGGTAGTGTGGCGACCAGAAATTAACACTATAAATCAAGTGCGGCCTAACTATGGTTCTTTAAAGCTGCAACATGACTTCCCAATTTTTAAACTCAATGCCCCGGTGGATAAAGGCAAGCATACCGTATGCCTTCGTGGCTACCTTCTCCACCTGCGTTGCCACTTTCAGTGACCTGTATACCTATACACCTAGATCCCTCTGCCTATCAATACTCTTAAGGGTTCTACCATTTACTGTATATCTCCCACCTGTATTAGACTTTCCAAAATGCATTATTTCACATTTGTCCGGATTAAACTCCATCTGCCATCTCTCTGCCCAAGTCTCCAACCGATCTATATCCTGCTGTATCCTCTGACTTTCCTCATCGCTATCCGCAATTCCACCAACCTTTGTATTGCCCGCAAACTTACTAATCAAACCAGTTACATATTCCTCCAAATTATTTATATATATTATAAACAGCAAAGAACACCACTAGTCACAGCCCTCCAATCAGAAACACACCCTTCCACTACTACCCTCTGATTTCTATGACCGATCCAGTTCTGTATCCATCTTGCCAGCTCACCTCTGATCCCGTGCGACTTCACCCTCTGTATCAGTCTGCCAGATGTGGCAAGTCTTTCCCCCACAGTCAGCTTGTGTAGAGCAAGTGCTAAATTCCAAAATACTCAGCATGCTGACACTTCTCTGTGGAAATTGTTCCATGAATAACTCCCCAAGGACAGCACCTTTCAAACCTGTGATCTCTGCCACATAGAAGGACAAGGGCAGCAGATGCACAGGAGGACCGACACCTGAAAATTCTCCTTCAAGCCATCCACCATCCTGACTTGGAAATATATCACCATTCTTCCAGTGTTGCTGGGTCTAATCCTGGAACTCCCTCCCTAGCAGCACTGTGGTGTACCTACATCATATGGACTGCAGCGGTTCAAGTACGCAGCTCACCACCACCTTCTCAATTAGGGGCATAGCTGTGGAATAGTGGTTAACATGAAATATCTGCTATTTAACTGTCCGTATGAGATGGGAGCAGTTAAAAAGAGGCAGAGAGTAAAAAGTTAATTCAATGATTGTCCATTCTAAAGGACCGATCAGCTGAAATGTGCCCACACTGCCATTCATCATTTCACTTGTACCCTTCTGTCTAGTTAGAGTCAAGCAAATGGATCGGCAGATGAGGAGGGAACACAGTATGTTGCTAAAGGCAGCTAGGGAAAGAGTTGGTGAAAGTGATGTAGGATATTCCTGAGTGGAGGAGATGGAAGTGCCAGCCAAACCTCCCTGAAAATGTGTGGTTGATGTCAAGTCTGGCAGTGTCAATCCTCCATTTGCATCAGAAAGGGCTTTTCAACAATGCAGCATAGCCAAGAGCGAGCCACAGCTGCGGAAACTTTGTTTTTTATGCCACGGAACAGAGAGAAAGCTTTGTCTGCGGTCATTCAGGTGTTGGGTGATGGAAGTGAGCCACATAATTCTCTGAGTGAAGAAGTTTCTCCTGTACTCTGCTTCTATGTTTTACATTTACTCGTGTGCCTATTAGGCATTTGTGTAAACACCGCTGGTCACACACTACGTGTATGACGGTACTGCCACTGTACGACAGCTAACACAGTAAATCCCAGCCTGCTGGCTCCTCCCAGCAGGCGATGTATAAAAGTGTATGCTCTCCTGCGCTGCTTCCATTCTGGTTCCAGCTGCAGGAGGCTCAACATCTAGTGCAATAAAGCCTTCGGTTCCCCATGTGAACGGTTCCAGCCATGTGTATCTCGGCGGTGCATCGTTCACTGGGGACAGGCTTCTCTCAATGGGATTTCCCATTGAAGCCACCCCACGGCGCCAGGAAACCCATGGGCGGGGATGCACTGTTGGTGGGAAACGAGAGTCCCAACGGCCGGAGAATTCCAGCCCAACAAGCCTTTTCTTTTTTCCCGATCATTAATGTATTGTCTTCTGCAAGAATGAACTAACTAAGTGACCTGGCCTGGCTGAAGTTGTCTGTAACCTTATGAAATGAAACAGTGGCCCAGACGTAACTTATTGTAGTGACTTTCTCAGTCTCCATTTTGGAGCGAATATTTAGATCTCTCGGATATGAATCTCTTTCTTCGCTTCTGGGGTTAATCACTGACTCCTTATTCCACTGTGCTATTCAAATAAGATTATCGGGGATTATATACTTACCTGGTTCAGTATCTGCGGGAGGATTTGCAGTGCTAGTTTTTAAAGATAGCCTTTTGTGTTCTCTGCTATCCCTCTCCCACTCCTGCTTCAACATATGTATTTTTATATCCTCACTGGAGAGATTCCTCATTGGAAACACTCCACAGCAGCCTAACAAACTAGTTGCGGGAAATTTATGAGAAAAAGTCTGGGATATTTTTACTGATTCCAAATGAATGTAAGAATCTCTAAAATAAAGAATAGCTCCATTTCACAATTGATTAATTCAAATAAAATTAATGGGCTGGAGTTTATGCTCCTTCGCCAGTGGGATTGAAGTTATGGAGGCTCATAAAATCCAGCGTGTGAAGCCACCTACCCGCCCACCCACAACCTGGATGACATTTTGTGACCTGTTGGGAGATCTTGGGCCTAGTGAAGCCCTTAAATGGCCAATCTTGCCCATCACTATTTTACCAACAGCATGGCAAGGCCCACACTATGGTGGGAAGACCAGCAGCTTTAGCTGCACAGACTGCTGCTGGGAAATGGTGGGAGCTTCCTGTATGGATTCCCTTTGTCCATTAGAGGAACTATGCCACCAAAGGTTTACGCTTCCCCTTTACCCTCCCCCCGGCTCTCAAGCTCAGCCCCCCACCTCTCCTCGGTCCCCTCACTGGAACCTGCCAGCCTGGCCCTGTGAAATTCCCTCCACTTCACTTAGGCCTAGATTTTCATGAAGTCGCAGAGACTCCACAGAGCATTTGAAATGACAGGCAAGGATCCCGGAAGGATCCCAGAAGTCCCGGAAGTTCACAGAACCAGCAGGATATTTAAATACAGCTGACTACTATCAGAAGGGGCTTTCACCAGTGCAATTGCTAAAACCCGACTCGTGTGACTTAATAATAATAATTGCTTATTGTCACAAGTAGGCTATGGCTTTGTGGAATAGTCATAAAGCTATTGGAAATTCTCTGGAAAGGTCTGGGACATTTTTACTGACTCTGAGTATCATATCTGGACATGACAGAAAACCAAAGTCGAAGAAGACTGGGAGTATCTTGAGAAATGGTGTACCATGGTGCAGCAAAATCTGACATCACAGTCGAAGGGTTCTCCTGCCCTGTCCTTGGTACACAAGGGGATAATGGCTCTATATTTACGTGGCTAGTTCGTTTCGCGGCATTTCACAATCATTAGCCTGCAGGTGCATTAAGGCCCCAATGAAGGCCCCCATTGCTCGTGTGGGGAAGCATATAAACTTTCCCATTTGTCAACACAAGATTCTGTAAACATATATAACATAATACAACTATAGCACTAGCTTCAGACACCATGCTCAATGCATCAAACCTTCATCACTCACCTACCAACACTCTCTATTCATCATGACCAATACCTAACATTTATACCTTCACCTGGCTCTCATATGCTTAGCACTGCTGCAAGTCTCACACTCATATCACACAGCTTGCACAGACTGCCAGCTATTCACTCATGACTGTCACTGCACCACATTTACAAACATATTTGCCTTTCTCTTACTGGACAAGGTGGCACTTAACTGGAGACAGCGGTGCCTAACTGACGAGAGACAGAGGAAGATGCATGCCCTGACCCCCAGTAGAGGAGATGATGGTCACCATCATTGGAGCAGCTTTTGCCGAGACAGTGGCAAGAAATGATGACAAAGCAGAGAAGCAGAGAAAAGGATAGCATAGGTGCCAGGAATGCAGAGTCACACATGAGCAGAGCACTCAGATGAGCACTTCAGTGGGATGGGCTTCAGAAGAATGATAATGGTGTGTGGACTGAAAATTTTATTTTATTGGCAGATCTGCCAGAAACCTACATTCAATATCAAGGAGTATGGAAGGGTCAGCATCAATTTTGTACAAGGTTCCGAGCATGGAAGTAGTGGCCAGCTCCATTCGCATCCTTGAGGACCCAACCATGATAAAGCATCTGATGGCTGACGTTATGGCTTCCATTGCAGCACAACCAATAGCTACTCAATGGCTGTGATCTGGAGTGCAAGCTCAAAATGCAATCATTCAAGCTCAGCTTGCTGCCATGAAGGTTCGGTGTTCAAAGGGTTTTGTAGAGACTCACAACAATCTAACAAATTACTACGATTGCTGAGGGGTGGTCCAGGGTGAATGGCAGTAGCTACATGGAATGCAAACCTACTGTTCCCTCTAAGGATGACAGCATTTTTCTTCCCAGAACTGCTACTCCGCCAGTGCCCTTGCTGTTTTTTTACATTTTTTAAATAATATTTATTGTCACGAGTAGGCTTACTGTGAAGTTACTGTGAAAACCCCGAGTCATCGGCCAGTCAATCGTAACTACTACTACTCATACTGAGATAGTTTAGTCTGAAGCCGGGCCTTCTAGGCCCAGAGCTACTCGAGTATGTCCTGTAAGGCACTCCAAGACTCACCCATTAAAAAACAGCAGACTTCTACCACCATGCTGCAGCCACGAGGTTGGCACTGTGTAAGAGTATTTGGGGCAGGCAAAGGTACCCACAAGAGAGACATAAAGGGAATCCACAAGGATGATTAGATGATTTTTCTACACAATGTGGCAATGTTTGATATATGAGTCTGGTTTTGAATGTTTATTTTGTGAGTAGCTTTTACTTTTGCTTTGTGGCTAAGAGAAGGTTGATGGTCAGTGACAAAGCGAAGTTAAGGATGTGGCATCATTAGTGAATGGGAACTTACATGGAATTTACTGGTACCACAGTCAATTAAGACAATAACAGACAGAAATGGGCTGGTTGCCTCGTCCCTTCCTCCTCCTTCTCAGCTGGTCACCATATAGCTCGTGGAGAGGTTTGTGTCATCACAAAGAGGCTGTGCAGCATTCAACAAAGAATGGTGAATCTTGCCCCACCCCTTCTCCTGACTACTCCGGAGTTCCTCCAGGGACGTCCAGGCAGTGGGAGTGCTGCAAGCACCACGATGGTCGGTTCCATCATATTTCATGAACCAATGCTGCCCATGTGCGTGCTGAGTGCGGTATCAGAGTCATATGTCAGGCGGTCAACAGATAGCCCTCATCGCTCATTGCTCCGGGGGTGAGAAGGTAGGGGTTGCTCTGGGCGGTCAGGAAGGGGGTGAGCATGGCCTTGGCTGTGTAGGCTACGAGGGGAGGGGGTCCTGGAGCTCCAACTTCCCGGAGGGGCGGGTGCCCCAATTTTGAGGGGGACTTTAGAGTGAGGTATCCTACCCCCTCCCTCCCGAGATGAGGAGAACCCTTACATAGCCATTAAATGGCCACTGAAGGGCCTTAATAGTGAAAGAGGCCTGAGGTCCTGCCTGCCCAAGTGTTAAATTACATCTGGATTGTCGGACGGGTTCCTGGGGGGGGGGAGGGGGGTGGGGGGTGGGGGAGTACTATTCACTCAATTTTTCACTCATCCCTCCTCCCTCAGAAGTTACCTAGGGGGAGCGTAAAATTCTGCCCCAGTAGTTACTGAAAAAACAAAGCCCAAATGTAATGACAAAATTACAAAAGAAATATTCCTTTACAAAACAGGCACTTCTTTTCAAGGGATTCTATTTCTGAATTCTTTTCCTTAAAAGAAAAATAAATTGAATTTTGTAATTTGTTTCAGTTAGACAAATCAAGGTTATTACCTCATTAGTGCTTTAAGCCTAGTATTTGAGAAGTTAATTACATTCTGTTATGAATTGTAAGCATTTGGATTAATTGTATTGATGCTTACCATAGAATGTGTACAGAGTATTATAAAAGTCTGTTTCTTGCTGAACACTAGCTTTGGTTTAGGAATCAGGCTGTCTACCTAAGAATGCAATGCAAAGACACAATAATCCAAATGGCAATTGCGGGGGTAGACAGGTAGAAATTGGTCAAATTCTTTGGCAAAACACCTTCCCCCGCCCCACCTTATAATAATAATCTTTATTGTCACACTTAATAGTGAAGAATAGTGAAAGATTACTTTATTCCTTATCCTTCCCGATGCCAAGACACTCCCCTGAGCACTATTAGTTTAGGTGTTGCCTTCCAAATAGTTACAATGCCAGGATACTAGCTTGGACTTTGTACTTTTTCCCGAATGCTATTTGCCCTGGGACACTGCCCCATCAGTTGCTTGCCTCCTCCTTCCAGCTCTAACACACCCTCGCAATCCACACCTCCGAAGAATGCTCCCACAATCCACATTGAACACTATTCACAGTACAACTGCTACTGCAAACCACTACCAATTCTGATGGAACATTCCCCTCCTCCTTCTGACACCCAATTTTCAGAGATCCTAGCATCTCCTCCTCATCTTGCTGTCATCGTGGTGGACATGGCTCTCCTCAGTACTGCTACAACCAAGAGTCAGTGGCAAATCAAACCACTCTGAGGTGAGAATTGAAGGTGAGGAGGTCTGAGAAGGTGATTGGCAGCAGAGAAAAATAATTTGGAATTGCCTTTTCTCCTGGAATAGAGAATGGTTTAATCCAGATAGAGCCAGTGATGTTGTGACCCTCCAGAGCTGCAGATAGACACCCAGGTTGAATAAATGCCAAGTACGTTTGAGTTTACAACTGTCTGATTTGAGACTGTGAAAGTTTCTTCTATACCGGGGGAACAGTGCGGATGGCAAATTGTACAGGATTTAAGACTTCTGAAGGCTTTCAAGGTGAAGGCGAGACAATTGTGAAGAAAATTAATAAGGTCATCAATGTCAATGCAGATGACAGACCAACAATGAGATCAGAATTAAAGATGAGACCAGAGAGTTATCCCAGGGTAGTTTTGTTCCAGGGCGCAAGGAGCAAGGAAAATGCATGGGAATATGTAGGAGACTGAAAATATGGTTAGAGAGAGACTAGTCATTGAATGATATTATGGGAATTACATATGGGCTGGTTTAGCACACTGGGCTAAATCGCTGGCTTTTAAAGCAGACCAAGGCAGGCCAGCAGTACGGTTCGATTCCCGTACCAGCCTCCCTGAACAGGTGCTGGAATGTGGTGACTAGGGGCTTTTCCCAGTAACTTCATTGAAGCCTACTTGTGACAATAAGTGATTTTCATTTCATTTCATATTACAGGCATCCCAAAACCTTGTGTGATGCCAAGACTGAAGTGTTAAATAATAAGAATAAATGAATAGAGGTTGAACAACACATTCACTGATTCTCATGAGTAACATAATAGGAGGGCCATTAATGACAATAAACAAAACCACTCATGGTTTATAATGAAAAATGAGCAGTATGGCAGAACCTTTATGCTGAAATGTCAGGAAAAATCTCAGACTTTCAAGTGGTAAAAAATAATTTCACTTATCCAGTCACTGTAAATCAGCATAATAATAGTTGTGCTTTATTACATAATAAATTACTAATGTGATAAAATCACACTGTCCCCAGCTCACTATGAATAGCTCCAAGGGAGTTTACATCAGGGATAATGTTCTGACTTTATGTTCACAACAGGGAACCTTGACCAGCAGGAGCATATTTTAGAAATGTAGACATGTGCTGTGTCTGATTTTTCCATCATTAAATTCACGGTTGAAAATTGTGCACTGTGTTCCAAATTTCAAACTTGCGCTCCTGTTGTATTAAGGTGTTCAGGGCTGAAAGGGTTAACGTGTGGGACGAGAGAAACAGGACAGCCTACATGATGATGTAAGAGAGAGAAAGCTCACGGCTTAGATTGAGAAACACCCTACAGTCTGTATATCTGTAAATAGTTATTTTCATCTAATAAACCAGTTATTGTACAGGTATGTCTCTGCACCTGTTCCTTAGCCAGTCACAACCAACATACAATATGGTGGCAGCAGGGAAGGACCTCGAAATATCCAAAAATCAATTTTGAAGAAATTCTGCCCTGAGAAATGGTACCAAACCTAAAGACTTTGGTAATACAGTTGAAAATGTCCAAAAGAGCTCCACGGAAGACATGGAGGTATAGAATGAGGCAGAGAAAATCAACTGTTCAGCTTACTAAGGGCATGTGGTCGTCTGTGAAAAAATCCCAATCTAGCAGCAGAGTCAAGGAACCTAGTGATCATCGAGGAAGTTTGGGCATTCTCCCCGTGTTTGCGTGGGTTTCGCCCCACAACCCAAAGATGTGTAGATTGGCCATGCTAAATTGCCCCTTAATTGAAAAAAAAAATGAATTGGGTACTCTAAATTTTTTTTTTTTTTTAATCGAAATCCCGGAGTGCAGGAGCGCATCCGCAAGGTGAGCATGATTGACCCCGCAGGATGGGGGGGGGGGGGACACACACACAGAAATGCCCCCGTCAGAATAAGTCACTTGGGACATCAGGAGACTTAATGGCTGCTGAAAAGATCCAGAGTCTTTGCACATTTGAAAACCTAGAACATAGAACATTACAGCGCAGAACAGGCCCTTTGGCCCTCGATGTTGCGCCGACCAAGAGCTGACATTGTCTTCCTCCAGGAGACCCACCTGGGAGAGAAGGACCGACTGTGGGTAACAAAGCGCTGGGTGGGACAGGCTTACCATTCATGCCACGGGACGAGGGCGAGGGAGGTGGCCATACTACTCAATAAGAGGACAGCATTTACAGCGACGAGGACGGTCATGGACCAAAGAGGACAGTACGTCATGGTTAGCGGCGTCCTGGAAGGGCACCAGTGGTCCTTGTAAACATGTACACTTCCAACTGGGGCAACATGGAATTCATGAGCAAAACCATGGCAGGAATTCCCGACATAGACTCACGCGAACTCATCATTGGGAGGGCGGGGGGGGGGGTCTTTAACTGCGTACAGGACCCACGGACAGACAGATCAAACCCCAAGTCAGGGAAAAGATCAAACTTGGCAAAGGAATTGAATCTTTTCATGGAACAGATGGGGGCAGTGAACCGATGGAACTTCACATACCCAGGGAGAAGGACTTCATACTGGAGGTGGATCGGCGGTACTCGCCAACCCCGACCGTGAACCTACTGGCAGAGAGGAAAGAGCTACAGATGGACTTTGATCTGCTGCCCACTGGGGGAGCAGTGCACCAGCTGCACCAGAAATGGGGGACCTTTTACGAATATCGAGACAAAGCCAGCCGCTGCTGGACCACCAGCTGAGAAAGCACACAGCCACGAGGGAAATAGCCCAGGTTAAAGAAAGTAGTGGGAGGCTAGTCGCTGCATCAGAAATAATCAATTAAGCCTTTGCAACCTTCTACCGAGGGCTGCACACTTCCGAGCCCCGGGGGTGGAATCGAAGATGAAGCAGTTCCTCGACAGGCAGGACATGCCGATCGTGGGTGAAGATAAGAGACAGGGCCTGAAAGCACCATTAGAACTGGAGGAGGCTATGGAGAGTATCAACTCCATGCAGGCAGGGAATTCGCCGGGGCCAGATGGATTCCCGGCGGACTTCTGTGCGGGAAGCTTTGCGATCTTGTATGGGCAACTGGAGGAGGTATGCTCCTCCCTGGACAGGACAAGGAAAAATTGGGAGCAGGAACTAGTCATGGGTATAGGGGGAGGACTCTGGATTGAAGCACTGTACAGGGCGAACTTCACCTCCACGTGTGAAGGGTTGAGCCCAATGCAGTTAAAGGTGATGCACAGAATGCACTTAACCAGAACCCGAATGAGTGGGTTGTTTCTGGAGGTGGAGGACAATTTTGAATGGTGCCGGCGAGGGCCGGCCAACCACATCCACATGTTCTGGGCCTGCCCCAGGCTTCTCGGGTACAAGGCAACCTTTTCCGAGGAAATGTCCATGGTTGTGGGAGTGAGGGTGGAGCTCTGCCTGTTGTGCCTTCTCTATCTACTGTAACTATGGCAGTCAGTGAGGTTGCCCTCTTTCCTTTGGATATCAATATTCTAATGCTCAGAGTTGCCAGGTATCAAATGATACCACCACAAGGTTCAACCGGATATCGATCAAAGAGCCAAACATCAGTTAGTTAGTTTAAGGTCAAGGGTACTTTATTTACACACACAATTACTCATGCAACATAAACACTACTAGTTAACTACACTTATCGACTAAGACAACCTGTACTTAACTTCAGGCACCCGGGTTAGGTCAGAATAACAGTGGCCGTTGTTCGATTCTGGATCCATCGGGTCTGTAGAAGTGACTGCTGCTCAGCTGGGCTCATCCACCTGGTAGCGGGCGTTGAACTTGGACTTGCTTCTGATGTTGCTGCGATTGGAGATGGTCGTTGCCGGGGCGAAAGGTCCAAAAGAGGACGAACACATGGTGGACTCTCTTCTTATGCTTGGGGGTTTTCACGCCCTTTTGGGCGGTCCTTCAGTTTGGACCCCACTAATTGGGTGATCCCTGATCACTATGTTCGAATCGAATCAATAAATGGGCGGGTGCCTCGACGGCTGGGCGCTTCCCAAGCGGTCACTGACCCTGTTGTTTACGCTTCCCTGGTACAGGGAGTGGCACCGAAATGTCTGGGACTGTACCGGTCGCTCAAGTACCAGTCCTTTGTCTGGCGCAGATGGGCCATCAAATGCTAATCGGACCATCAAATGCTAATTGGTCGGAGTTTCGATACCGTCTGGATTCCTCACTCGCAAATATACATTTCAGGCTCTGAGCATGCCTGAATCTCACATTGTCCATTATGCTTTACGAGCTTCTCTGTTCCTGGTTGTAAGTGGTCATCCCCGATGGCTACACTCCATCCTCTTGATATTCAACGTGAAGGGTGAAGGATCACACTACTGGATCTTCCCCTGTTCTCTGACATGGCGGGTATACTCAATCAAGGACAGGTTCTATCCTTTCTCTGTCCTATGGGTCAAAATATTTACCTAAATTTCCCTAATACAACACATATTTTAAAAATTCCTTAGGGGGCATTTATCATTCAAACCCACATTTCAGTCTCCTTATACAAAAAGGGGGGAACCTCTAACTGTTTCTAACTAGACTGCACTCATGTTGCTATCTAATAATCAAAGAACTTATCTTACAATCCAAATAACCAATAGCAGCATCACATTCCTACTTATCACTTAATGCCTATGTACAAAGAAAGTAACTTTATTAAAGAAACAACAACCGTGGAATTTATTAGGGAGGAAGGGTTCAGAAATAGTGTGGGGTTTGCTGGAGTCAGAGAAAAGGGGATCTAACTGTGGATACAGGAGAGCGGGAGGCTCTCCTTCTCCATTTCCGAAGTCTGATCATCTGGATGACACTGCAGAGTATAGCTATCACCAGTAGGGCTTCTACTGTGTATGACAGGGAGTATCATTTTATGATATTCTCACACCATGTGGGGATATCAGTGGCTGTGTCTATGTGTGGTGTCGTGTCCGGGCTAGGAGTGTTGTGTTGGGTAGTAATGTTTAGGGCCTGTGTGGTCAGGGGTGTAGGGATGGGTAGAGCACGCAACTGTATTGTTCCAGCGACAATCATGATGCAGATCATCAGGTTCGTCTTCATCTTGTCCGTATGTTTCTATCTCCGTATCTTCCTGGCGGTGCAAGCATACTATCTGTTATGATCTTGTTGCTTAATATCTCGTTTGTCTGTCTGTTTCACTTTAACGTCAATTTCCCATTTAGAATCATCACCATATGTGACTCACACATTTTTTTTTTTTAAACCAACCATTTTGGAGACAAGACATCCAAAAAAGAAATTCTGTCACAGTGCGCACAATCTCGCAGCCTGTGTTTGATGGGCTGAGTGGGCGGACAATTTCTCCGTCCTCTGCAAACTCGTTTCAACCAAGTGATTCGAACATGTAAATAGCAGGTGGGGGGATAGCAACTAAAGGGTCACCGGAAAGGGGACAAAGGTTGTGGCAAAAGTGCATAAGTGCATTCTTTAAACCACAGTTGCAAAAAGTACAGCAAAAGAATTTTGAAAACAATTCTCCGAATGGGGTGCGTATGATCCGCGTCAGGGCAAGAATGGGTGGAATCCCAGGGTTAGGCGGTGACCAGTGCCGTTGTTCCACTACCCGAGCTTGGCTGACCAAATGTATAGGGGGTCCTCAGGTAGGGCGGGGATCAGTGCTATTACTCCACTGCCTGAGTGATCTTCCAAGAGCGGTAAGAATTTGAGGGTATATGGGCTCCAACAAACTTGTTTCTTTAACTGCCACGTGGCATCAGAAGAGTAGTCATTACTGTATCAAGGAATTATTCGTGAGGGCAACACACAAAATTGTACAAGAGAGAACGTACAACATTAAAACTAAAGAAGAAGAGCGAGCAGGTTCCATCAGAGAATAGGACACCGTAAATCACATTTGGCCTGGGGTGTAACTGGCATATGGAGTAAGTGTAGTGACTGAAGAAGAGAGGAAGGAGGAGGGAAACAAAAATGAAGTGGCACTGCTGAGGTGTCCCTGCCATGAGAAGTGGTGGGTAAGCGCTCACAATTTGCATGGGGCAGCTGGGACCTTGTAGCTGCTGTGGGCGGTGTTCTCTTTCATATCTGGGGGCTAGTCTAGCTGGTGGTGGGGGTCTCCTGCAATCTCGGGCGAAGTGTCCTGACTGCCCACAGTTGTAACATGACCCCTGGGGCACATAAGGTGGAGCAGGCTCTCTGGTGTATTGCTCCCTTGGGTATGGTTCCCTGGGTGGGGGGGGTTGGGCTGTTGGTGCCGTTGCTGGTTTGGGGGCGCATTTGTGGGCTGATTCCGTTGCTGTTTCGGGGGGGCTTGACATTCTCGTACGTAATGTCCTTTCTGTCCCCAATTGTAGCATTCCTGTACTTTAGGATGCTGTGCGTTACTTCTGCCTTCATTTACCCTTGAGGGGTCTTGGTGTGCCCTTACTGGATTCATTGTGGCGTCTACTCTCTCCTGCTCTGTATTTCTCTGTCGGGACTGTTCCCAAGCTCTCAATAATCGCTTCAGTACCCACACTTCATTGTGTGCCGGGTCTGACGGGTCATAGTTGGCACATGCCTTCTTTCCTGCCTCTGCGGCATGGGATACTAGAGTGCTGGTCCATTTGGCCGTATCGCCTGCCGATAAACGGGCGCGGGCTAACTCACCAAATACAGCGGTAAAGTGGATCTAGAGGCGTCCAGCAAACGCTGTTGAATGCTCTCCCTTTTTCTCTCTGCACTGGTTGAGTCCTCTACCGGATCTTCTCTATTGTAGCCAATGGCGTCTAAAATGGCTGTTTTCATGTCTTGGAGGCTACCTCCTCATGTGGGTCGGGAAGGGCTGAACTAACTGACGGGTCAAGGCTCATCACTATGAGCTTTACCTCTTCCTGCTCGTCCAAACCGTACATGAGGGTCTGTTGCTTAACTAGTTCGAAAAAGTGGTGTGGGCCTGATGTGGGGTGGAAAGTCTCAATCTTATCGCGGGCATCTCTTAACTGGGTGATGGTTAATGGGGTGGTGTACACAAAATCGGGTTGGACTTCCGTGGTAACCCTGCGCTGTGTAGTGATGGGGTTCATTGGGTTGGGTGCTGCCTGTGCAGTCGGTGATGCGGGAGCTTTCCTTTTCGGGGCCTGGGGGGCTCTATTCTGATTTTCTGTCCCGTTCACGTACCATTGGGCTGTTTCACTGAGTTCCTGCCAATCGGGGCCATCCTCCTGATCTAACCGTGGGCCAAAGGTATATCTGAACCCATTCTGGACAGATAGAAGTGGTTGCAATCTTGCAATTTGCTGCTTGCACATTGCATGGTCTACGGAACTCTGCCTCTGTTCCGTGGTGGAACTGTGGAGTGCTCGGAGGGCTGCCTTCAAATCATCGCACGGTTTCCTCAACTGTTTTACCTGGTTCTCCTTTTCCTCCCTTACCAGCACCGCACGGTGCGTGGCCTGGTAGGCCTTATCGTATTGAATCTGGAAACTGCTAAGGTGGGCGAGACAGGATTGATGTGCCCTCTTGACATCATCCATCTCCTTGTCCTTCGCCGCTAGCTGCTCCCGGAGTTGCACATTTAATCTCTCGCTTTCACTAATGTTTCCCTCTCTACTCTCCTCCTCAAGCTGCCTACGGAGCGTCCTCACGACCTCCTCTGTGCCTTGCAATTGTGCCAAGCAGGACACGATTGCCATCGGCTTACGAATCTTAGTCAAACTCTTTTTATGGATCTCGGTCAGGCTGTCCCACCAAGTCTGTCCTATGCTGCCAGGACCTGTCTCTTCGTTCGCGCAAAACTCAGACCATAGGGGCCATCCTTTCCCCTTTAGGTATTTCCTAATCTCTTCTTCCAATCTGGGACACTGTTCTGCTCTGTTGGTCGCTGCGACCTCGGGCTCTTGTGGACGCATAAGGCGTTCCATTGCCTTCTTGGCCATCCCTACAATTATTTCTGTCTCTACCGGGAATTTGGAACAAGAGGGAATAAAGCAATGGTGCAAACATGGGTACGGCTCAAGCTATTTTCCGGTTTACATAACTCCCGAAAGTTTGACGCAACAAAATCTATCGAGTTTACCTTGTATCCCTTTGTTAGTACGCATGAAAATTACACACTTCCGAATTCTGGAGGTTTGATCGATACTGGTTTCACTTGTGGTTTCTTTTACTTTGCCAATTTGGATTCTAATTCAAACGCTTCTGTGTGTTCTCTCGGAGTGACACAGTCACTTCTGGGTCAAGTCCCGTCAGATGTCGCCAATAACTGTTGTGCCTTCTCTACCTACTGTAAATATGGCATTCAGTGAGGTTGCCCTCTTTCCTTTGGATATCAATATTCTAATGCTCAGAGTCACCAGGTATCAAATGATACCACCACAAGGTTCAACCGGCTATCGATCAAAGAGCCAAACACCAGTTAGTTAGTTCAAGGTCAAGGGTACTTTATTTACACACAATTACTCATGCAACATAAACACTACTAGTTAACTACACCTATTGACTAAGACAACCTGTACTTAACTTCAGGCACCCGGCTTAGGTCAGAGGAACAGTGGCCGCTGTTCGATTCTGGATCTATCGGGTTTGAAGGAGTAACTGCTGCTCAGCTGGGCTCATCCGTCTGGTAGCGGCCGTTGAACTTGAACTTGCTTCTGGTGGTGCTGCGATTGGAGATGGTCACCAGGGCATTCCACACCCTTACTACTCTCTGAGTAAAGAACCTACCTCTGACATCTGTCTTATATTTATCTCCACTCAACTTAAAGCTATGTCCCCTCGTACTAGACATCACCATCCGAGGAAAAAGGCCCTCACTGTCCACCCTATCCAATCCTCTGATCATCTTGTATGCCTCAATTAAGTCACCTCTTAACCTTCTTCTCTCCAACGAAAACAGCCTCAAGTCCCTCAGCCTTTCCTCATAAGATCTTCCCTCCATACCAGGCAACATTCTGGTAAATCGCCTCTGCACCCTTTCCAATGCTTCCACACCCTTCCTATAATGCGGCGACCAGAATTGCACGCAATACTCCAAATGCGGCCGCACCAGAGTTTTGTACAGCTGCAACATGACCTCATGGCTCAGAAACTCAATCCCTCTACCAATAAAAGCTAACACACCGTACGCCTTCGTAACAACCCTATCATCCTGGGTGGCAACTTTCAGGGATCTATGTAGATGGACACCGAAACCTCTCTGCTCGTCCACCCTGCCAAGAATCTTACCATTAGCCCAGTACTCTGTCTTCCTGTTATTCCTTCCAAAATGAATCACCTCACTCTTTTCTGCATTAAACTCCATTTGCCACCTCTCAGCCCAGCGCTGCAGCTTATCTATGTCCCTCTGTAACTTGTAACATCCTTCCGCACTGTCCACAACTCCACCGACTTTAGTGTCATCTGCAAATTTACTCACCCATCCTTCTACGCCCTCCTCCAGATCATTTATAAAAATGACAAACAGCAGTGGCCCCAAAACAGATCCTTGTGGTACACCACTAGTAACTGGACTCCAGTCTGAACATTTCCCATCAACCACCACCCTTTGTCTTCTTCTAGCTAACCAATTTCTGATCCAAACTGCTAAATGACCCTGAATCCCATGCCTCCGTATTTTCTGCAGTAGCCGACCATGGGGAACCTTATCAAACGATTTACTGATATCCATATACACCACATCAACTGCTTTACCCTCATCCACCTGTTTGGTCACCTTCTCAAAGAACTCATTAAGGTTTGTGAGGCACGACCTACCCTTCCCAAAACCGTGTTGACTATCTCAAATCAAATTATTCCTTTCCAGATGATTATACACCCTATCTCTTATAAACCTTTCCAAGATTTTGCCCACAACAGAAGTAAGGCTCACTGGTCTATAGTTACCGGGGTTGTCTCTACTGCCCTTCTTGAACAAGGGGACAACATTTGCTATCCTCCAGTCTCCTGGCACTATGTTGGACACTTTCCATACCCCCCCTCACTCCCTCAGCAGCCACGGCGCCTGTTTCCCGATTTTTGAAAGCACATCGCCATTGGGAAATCCCCCCCCCCCCCCCCCGGTGGAGGCGGAAGATCATGGAGCCCTGGACAATACCAGGTCAGGCCCTCTAATGATATGCCAATGGCGTTCACTGTATTTGCGGAGTGGAATGCATTGGTGCCGCTGTTGAGGCACCAGAGAATTGCGATTTGGTATGAACCCGGCGACCGCCACAATTTCGGGACCAAAATCTATTGTCGACCCAATCACCTTTCCCGATTCCGGCATCAGCACCTGGGGGGGAGGGAGGAGGGGGGGAGGGGGAGGGGGGGAGGGGGGAGGGGGAGGGGGGGAGGGGGAGGGGGGAGGGGAGGGAGGGGCGGGAGGGGGGAGGGGGGGTGGAGGGGGGAGGGGGGAGGGGAGGGGGAGGGGAGGGGGGAGGGGAGGGGGGAGGGGGAGGGAGGGGGAGGGGGGAGGGGGAGTGGGAGGGGGGAGGGGGAGGGAGGGGGAGGGGGGAGTGGGAGGGGGAGGGGGAGGAGGGGGAGGGGGAGGGGGTGGGAGGGGGAGGGGGGAGGGGGAGGGAGGGAGGGGGAGGGGAGAGGGGGAGGGGGGAGGGGCAGAGGCGGCCCTTGAGAGGTCGCGGCGGCCCTTGAGAGGTCACGGCGGCCCTTGAGAGGTCGCGGCGGCCCTTGAGAGGTCGTGGCGGCGGAGGGGGAGGGGGGAGGGAGGGGGGGGAGAGAGGGGGGGGGAGGGAGGGGGGAGGGGGAGGCGGCCCTTGAGAGGTCGCGGCGGCCCCACGGTGGCCTGGCCCGCGATCGTGGCCCAACAATCTGCGGGCGGGCCGGTGCCGTGGGGGCACTCTTTTCCTTCCGCCTTCGCCATGGTCTCCACCATGGCGGAGGCGGAAGAGACCCCCTCCACTGCGCATGCGCGGGGATGCCGTGAGCGGCCGCTAACGCTCCCGCGCATGCTCCGCCCGGCAATGTCATTTCTGCACCAGCTGGCGGGCACCAAAGGCCTTTCCCGCCAGCTGGTGGGGCGGACATCAGTCCGGCGTGGTCCTAGCCCCTCAAGGTTAGGGCTCGGCCCCCCAAGATGCGGAGGATTCCGCACCTTTGGGCCAGCACGATGCTGGACTGATTTGCGCCGTTTTTGGCGCCAGGCGGCAGACATCGCACTGATTACGAAGAATTTCGCCCCAGGTCAGAAAAAGAGGTCCGAATTCCAAAGATAATGGGGGTAACTTGCATTTTAGGTAGATCACATGTAACGGTTCTGGACAGGTTTCTCCATCGGCATACGGCGAAATCGGGAAAGGCGATTGGGCGGAGAATCTGTCGTGAGGCCAAAATAGTGGCAGGCGCCGGGTGCCTCGACAGCAGCGACAATACATTCTACTCCGCACCCAAGCTGTTGGCATATCATTAGATTGCCTGACTCGGCGTTCTCCGGGGCCACCACGATGCTCCGCCTTCACCAGGAGGAATTATGGACGGCAAGGTTCACTTGTGGTTTCAAAAATTGAGTAACAGGCGCCATGGCTGCTGAGGGGCAGTGAGGGAGTACGAAAAGTGTCCAACATCGTCATAGTTTGCTGATAGTTGTGCCGCTGGCCGGGGGGTCTTCTGCCAGGGCCGGGGGGAGCAGCCGGGGATGGCCAGTAGGTGGGCCATGGGGGTCATGATGGACGGACATGGAACACCATTGCTGCAGTCTGCAAGGCAGCAGTGCGGCTGCACACACCGCTGACTACCCACTGTGAAATCAGTGCCAGGGGTTGTATGGGTGTCTCCTTGGCCACTCCCTCTAGGTACTCTCTGGCCCCAGCTACCCATTAATGGGATGGGCACGCTCCAGTGCAACTCGTGCTATGTTGTTGGCTGGGATGAGTGTGTGTGGGGAGTGGAGTGCTCATATACGGCAGCAGCTTGTCAACCTCTCGAGTGCCAAACCTGACCCCAATGTATCCAACACCATTTCTCTTTGGAATCGGTCGTGTTCCAGGTGGCGCTGCTGCTAGCCCATTAACGGTTCCTGAATTGCTCCGGGAATGGCGCCAATTTTGCTGTTGTAGACGCCCACTGATCCTAAATTCGGCTGGATTCTCCGATTTTGCGGCTAAGTGCCGCTGCCGGCGTGGAAACAGTGGCGTTTTACAACAGAAAAAATGGCGCAACACCTGCTCCGATTCAGCTGCTTTAAATGGACTAGCTCCGTCGCCACGTGGAACACAACCAATTCCATGAAAAACGGTGCCGGATTCGCCGGTCTGTGATTGCCGTATATGAGGCTCACACTCCGCAGGCGCACTTAAACGATCCATCCCCCCACGCACCGTCCCAGTCAACAAGATGGCTGGAAGGAGAGCAGCGCCACGGTTCAGGGACACTGTGCTGGACACCTGCATGGACGCCATGGAGGAGGGATGGATGGCCCTATGCCCTGACCCGAGAAGAAGGCCACCATGCGCCGGCCTTCACTGTGCCTGGGCGCAAGTGGCAGAAGCGGTCAGCGCCGTGGGCAACTTCGCCCGGACTGGCATGCAGTGCCGTAGGAAACCCCACAACCTCCTCACGGCAGCCAGGGTGAGTCGGCTGCTCCGTGCCCCTGGCACTAACCCCGCCCCCCCACACACACCCATAACACAGCCCCTCCCCCCGGGGACGGCCAAACCGCCTCACGCCTACCCACACCCCCTCACCCCTCACCTCTCACCCTCATCACCCCCCTCAATCCACACCCACCTCAACCCGCATGCCCCCTCACCCCCTTCAACCCACCTCAGACTCGCCCCCCCCCAGCCCGCTGTCTAATCATACATGTCGTCTTGTGTCTTACAGGACCTGCCGGAGATGGGGCAGGTTGATCCGGAGTCCCCCACCCCCAGCCAGTGCCAGAGCCGGTGCCCCCCAAACGGCCAAGAACTGATGGGGAGAGCAGCCCGAACACCAGCCCCCCGCCCTAGACTCGGGACACCCCGGAGCTCAGGACAGAGGATGGCACTAACTTTCCATCACAGCTGTCTCCAACACCCTCCACCAACCCAGAGACTATCACCAGGGTTAGGCACATTAGTGAAGAGGCTCTGCGACACTATCTGGTGCGCACCATGCAGTGCAGGTGGAGATAGGAGTAGCCGAGGGGCCAGACGGTTGGAGGGCAGGCTGGCCCCAGGAACCAGCTGCCGTCCAGATGGGTCCCGGGACTCTGGAACATCCGGTCCCAGTCAGAGACCCAGGGACTACGGGAGGGGATGACGGCGAGCAGGTGCTTGAGCAGGGGGTGGTGCCCGTCATGCGTGCCATCCAGGCCGACACCGCACGGGTGGCGTCCACGGTGGAGACATTTGGGGCGGCGGTTTCAGCTATGGATCAGTGAGTCCAAGGCCTGGGGCATTCTGTGCAGTAGGTAGCCGAGGCCCAGGACAGGGCTTCCCTCTCACTAGCAGCCATGTGTCAGAGCCATCTGGAAATTGCAGCGGCGCTCTTCAGCATGGCCCAGTCACAGCAGGCCATGACTGAGAACGTCAGCGGCATTGCCCAGGCGTTGCGTAGACACTGGCGGGGTGGCCTAGTCCAGGAGGGAGGTGGCCCAGTCCCAGAGGCAGGTGGCCCAGTCCCAGAGGGAGGTGGCCCAGTCACTGGCTGATGTGGCACAGACCCAGAAGGTGGTGGCACAGTCGCAGCGAGACGTGGTGCAGTCCCAGACGGAGATGGTCCACTCCCTGTGCTCCATGGCCGAGAGCGTGCAGACCCTGTCCGAGACCAGAGCGGGCCTCCAGGACTGGCAGCGCCAGGTGATGGGGGGCCTAAGGGGATAGCTCCCCTCACACCCGTGTTCAATGGAGTAGCCCGGGCACCCTGAGGGAGGAGGAGGTAATGGGGCCCGTGCCGGTGAGCCGTGCAGTGGAGGTGCCGGAATACCGCAGCAGCTCGGACTCCCCCGCCCCCCCCCGCCCCTCCTGTCCCTAGTGCATGTGGTGGGCAGCAGGCAGAACAGGGCATGTGGTGGGCAGCAGGCAGAACAGGGCACCACCTGGGACACCCAAGCAGTGTCCGGGTCGCCCCAGGAGATCAAACAACATCCAGAAGACAAAAGAAACCCCTTTTAACAGAAGCACATTAGGTTTACATTCACTACTGAGAACATTTATAATTCTGAATTCACCAAATGATCAAGAGATAGTCTTTTCATGGCAGAGAAAACAGCAGTACACCTGCTCTGTCTGGCTTCAGCTCCAACACTGAAAATGAAACTAATACACACCCTGCAGCAAACAGCCTAAAACGAAAGTAAAAAGCTGACAGGGATAGGTATCTACCGCAGGGCAAGAGTTATAGCTGGGGTAAAGGCAATTATGATGCAATTAGGCAAGACTTAGGATGGGAAAGGAAACTGCAGGGAATGGGCACCATTGAAATGTGGAGCTTGTTCAAGGAACAGATGCTGCGTGTCCTTGATAAGTATGTACCTGTCAGGCAGGGAGGAAGTGATCGAGCGAGGGAACTGTGGTTTACTAAAGTAGTTGAATCACTTGTCAATAGGAAGAAGGCGGCTTATGTAAAGATGAGACGTGAGGGTTCAGTAAGGGCGCTCAAGAGTTACACTTTAGCTAGGAAGGACCTAAAGAGAGAGCTAAGAAGAGCCAGGAAGGGACATGAGAAGTCTTTGGCAGGTAGGATCAAGGATAACCCTAAAGCTTTCTATAGGTATGTCAGGAATAAAAGAACGACTAGGGTAAGAGTAGGGCCAGTCAAGGACAGTAGTGGGAAGTTATGCGGGGAGTCCGAGGAGATAGAAGAGGCGCTAAATGAATATTTTTCGTCTGTATTCACACAGGAAAAAGACAATGTTGTCGAGGAGAATACTGAGATACAGGCTACTAGACTAGACGAGATTGAGGTTCATAAGGAGGAGGTGTTAGCAATTCTGGAAAGTGTGAAAATAGATAAGTCCCCTGGGTCAGATGGGATTTATCCTAGGATTCTCTGGGAAGCTAGGGAGAAGATTGCAGAGCCTTTGACTTTGATCTTTATGTCATCATTGTCTACAGGAATAGTGCCAGAAGACTGGAGGATAGCAAATGTTGTCCCCTTGTTCAAGAAGGGGAGTGGAGACAACTCCGGTAACTATAGACCAGTGAGCCTTACTTCTGTTGTGGGAAAAGACTTGGAAAGGATTATAAGAGATAGGATTTATAATCATCTAGAAAGGAATAATTTGATTAGGGATAGTCAACACGGTTTTGTGAAGGGTAGGTCGTACCTCACAAACCTTATTGAGTCCTTTAAGAAGGTGACCAAACAGGTGGATGAAGGTAAAGCAGTTGATGTGGTGTATATGGATTTCAGTAAAGCATTTGATAAGGTTCCCCACGGTAGGCTATTGCAGAAAATAGAGAGGCATGCGATTGAAGGTGATTTAGCGGTTTGGATCAGAAATTGGCTAGCTGTATGAATACAGAGGGTGGTGGTTGATGGGAAATGTTCAACCTGGAGTTTAGTTACTAGTGGTGTACCACAAGGATCTGTTTTGGGGCCACTGCTGTTTGTTATTTTTATAAATGACCTGGAGGTGGGCGTAGAAGGATGGGTGAGTAAATTTGTGGATGACACTAAAGTCGGTGGAGCTGTGGACAGTGCGGAAGGATGTTGCAGGTTACAGAGGGACATAGATAAGCTGCAGAGCTGGGCTGAGAAGTGGCAAATGGAGTTAAATACAGAAAAATGTGAGGGGATTCATTTTGGAAGGAGTAACAGGAATACAGAGTACTGTGCTAATGCTAAGATTCTTAGGGGGGGAGCGGGAGGGGGAGAGGAGGGGGAGGGGGAGGGGGAGGGAGGGAGGGGGGAGGGGGGAGGGGGGAGGGGGGGAGGGGGGAGTGGGGGGAGGGGGGAGGGGGGAGTGGGGGAGGCGGCCCTTGAGAGGTTGTGGCGGCCCTTGAGAGGTCGCGGCGGCACTTGAGAGGTCGCGGCGGCCCTTGAGAGGTCACGGCGGCGGGGGGGAGGGGGGGAGGGAGGGGGGAGGAAAGGGGGGAGGAAGGGGGAGGGGGGAGGGGGGAGGCGGCCCTTGAGAGGTCGCGGCGGCCCCACGGTGGCCTGGCCCGCGATCGTGGCCCAACAATCCGCGGGCGGGCCTGTGCTGTGGGGGCACTCTTTTCCTTCCGCCTTCGCCATGGTCTCCACCTTGGCGGAGGCGGAAGAGACCCCCTCCACTGCGCATTCGCGGGGATGCCGTGAGCGGCCGCTAACGCTCCCGCGCATGCTCCGCCCGGCAATGTCATTTCCGCACCAGCTGGCGGGCACCAAAGGCCTTTCCCGCCAGCTGGCGGGGCGGACATCAGTCCGGCGTGGTCCTAGCCCCTCAAGGTTAGGGCTCGGCCCCCCAAGATGCAGAGGATTCCGCACCTTTGGGCCAGCACGATGCTGGACTGATTTGCGCCGTTTTTGGCGCCGGGCGGCAGACATCGCACTGATTACGGAGAATTTCGCCCCAGGTCAGAAAAAGAGGTCCGAATTCCAAAGATAATGGGGGTAACTTGCATTTTAGGTAGATCACATGTAACGGTTCTGGACAGGTTTCTCCATCGGCATACAGCTAAATCGGGAAAGGCGATTGGGCGGAGAATCTGTCGTGAGGCCAAAATAGTGGCAGGCGCCGGGTGCCTCGACAGCAGCGACAATACATTCTACTCCGCACCCAAGCTGTTGGCATATCATTAGATTGCCTGACTCGGCGTTCTCCGGGGCCACCACGATGCTCCGCCTTCACCAGGAGGAATTATGGACGGCAAGGTTCACTTGTGGTTTCAAAAATTGAGTAACAGGCGCCATGGCTGCTGAGGGGCAGAGAGGGAGTACGAAAAGTGTCCAACATCGTCATAGTTTGCTGATAGTTGTGCCGCTGGCCGGGGGGGCTTCTGCCAGGGCCGGGGGGAGCAGCCGGGGATGGCCAGTAGGTGGGCCATGGGGGTCATGATGGACGGACATGGAACACCATTGCTGCAGTCTGCAAGGCAGCAGTGCGGCTGCACACACCGCTGACTACCCACTGTGAAATCAGTGCCAGGGGTTGTATGGGTGTCTCCTTGGCCACTCCCTCTAGGTACTCTCTGGCCCCAGCCGACCCATTAATGGGATGGGCACGCTCCTGTGCAACCCGTGCTATGTTGTTGGCTGGGATGAGTGTGTGTGGGGAGTGGAGTGCTCATACACGGCAGCAGCTTGTCAACCTCTCGAGTGCCAAACCTGACCCCAATGTATCCAACACCATTTCTCTTTGGAATCGGTCGTGTTCCAGGTGGCGCTGCTGCTAGCCCATTAACGGTTCCTGAATTGCTCCGGGAATGGCGCCAATTTTGCTGTTGTAGACGCCCACTGATCCTGAATTCGGCTGGATTCTCCGATTTTGCGGCTAAGTGCCGCTGCCGGCGTGGAAACAGTGGCGTTTTACAACAGAAAAAATGGCGCAACACCTGCTCCGATTCAGCTGCTTTAAATGGACTAGCTCCGTCGCCACGTGGAACACAACCAATTCCATGAAAAACGGTGCCGGATTCGCCGGTCTGTGATTGCCGTATATGAGGCTCACACTCCGCAGGCGCACTTAAACGATCCATCCCCCCACGCACCGTCCCAGTCAACAAGATGGCTGGAAGGAGAGCAGCGCCACGGTTCAGGGACACTGTGCTGGACACCTGCATGGACGCCATGGAGGAGGGATGGATGGCCCTATGCCCTGACCCGAGAAGAAGGCCACCATGCGCCGGCCTTCACTGTGCCTGGGCGCAAGTGGCAGAAGCGGTCAGCGCCGTGGGCAACTTCGCCCGGACTGGCATGCAGTGCCGTAGGAAACCCCACAACCTCCTCACGGCAGCCAGGGTGAGTCGGCTGCTCCGTGCCCCTGGCACTAACCCCGCCCCCCCACACACACCCATAACACAGCCCCTCCCCCCGGGGACGGCCAAACCGCCTCACGCCTACCCACACCCCCTCACCCCTCACCTCTCACCCTCGTCACCCCCCTCAATCCACACCCACCTCAACCCGCATGCCCCCTCACCCCCTTCAACCCACCTCAGACTCGCCCCCCCCCCCCCCCAGCCCGCTGTCTAATCATACATGTCTTGTGTCTTACAGGACCTGCCGGAGATGGGGCAGGTTGATCCGGAGTCCCCCACCCCCAGCCAGTGCCAGAGCCGGTGCCCCCCAAACGGCCAAGAACTGATGGGGAGAGCAGCCCGAACACCAGCCCCCCCGCCCTAGACTCGGGACACCCCGGAGCTCAGGACAGAGGATGACACTAACTTTCCATCACAGCTGTCTCCAACACCCTCCAGCAACCCAGAGACTATCACCAGGGTTAGGCACATTAGTGAAGAGGCTCTGCGACACTATCTGGTGCGCACCATGCATTGCAGGTGGAGATAGGAGTAGCCGAGGGGCCAGACGGTTGGAGGGCAGGCTGGCCCCAGGAACCAGCTGCCGTCCAGATGGGTCCCGGGACTCTGGAACATCCGGTCCCAGTCAGAGACCCAGGGACTACGAGAGGGGATGACGGCGAGCAGGTGCTTGAGCAGGGGGTGGTGCCCGGCATGCGTGCCACCCAGGCCGACACCGCACGGGTGGCGTCCACGGTGGAGACATTGGGGGCGGCGGTTTCAGCTATGGATCAGTGAGTCCAAGGCCTGGGGCATTCTGTGCAGTAGGTAGCTGAGGCCCAGGACAGGGCTTCCCTCTCACTAGCAGCCATGTGCCAGAGCCATCTGGAAATTGCAGCGGCGCTCTTCAGCATGGCCCAGTCACACCAGGCCATGGCTGAGAACGTCAGCGGCATTGCCTAGGCGTTGCGTAGACACTGGCGGGGTGGCCTAGTCCAGGAGGGAGGTGGCCCAGTCCCAGAGGCAGGTGGCCCAGTCCCAGAGGGAGGTGGCCCAGTCCCAGAGGGAGGTGGCCCAGTCACTGGCTGATGTGGCACAGACCCAGAAGGTGGTGGCACAGTCGCAGCGAGACGTGGTGCAGTCCCAGACGGAGATGGTCCACTCCCTGTGCTCCATGGCCGAGAGCGTGCAGACCCTGTCCGAGACCAGAGCGGGCCTCCAGGACTGGCAGCGCCAGGTGATGGGGGGCCTAAGGGGATAGCTCCCCTCACACCCGTGTTCAATGGAGTAGCCCGGGCACCCTGAGGGAGGAGGAGGTAATGGGGCCCGTGCCGGTGAGCCGCGCAGTGGAGGTGCCGGAATACCGCAGCAACTCGGACTCCCCCCCGCCCCCCCCTCCTGTCCCTAGTGCATGTGGTGGGCAGCAGGCAGAACAGGGCATGTGGTGGGCAGCAGGCAGAACAGGGCACCACCACACTACCTGGGACACCCAAGCAGTGTCCGGGTCACCCCAGGAGACCAAACAACATCCAGAAGACAAAAGAAACACCTTTTAATAGAAGCACATTAGGTTTACATTCACTACTGAGAACATTTATAATTCTGAATTCACCAAATGATCAAGAGATAGTATTTTCATGGCAGAGAGGTCAACAGTACACCTGCTCTGTCTGGCTTCAGCTCCAACACTGAAAATGAAACTAATACACACCCTGCAGCAAACAGCCTAAAACAAAAGTAAAAAGCTGACAGGGATAGGTATCTACTGCAGGGCAAGAGTTATAGCTGGGGGGGGAAGGCAATTATGATGCGATTAGGCAAGACTTAGGATGGGAAAGGAAACTGCAGGGAATGGGCACAATTGAAATGTGGAGCTTGTTCAAGGAACAGCTGCTGCGTGTCCTTGATAAATATGTACCTGTCAGGCAGGGAGGAAGTGATCGAGCGAGGGAACCGTGGTTTACTAAAGTAGTTGAATCACTTGTCAATAGGAAGAAAGCGGCTTATGTAAAGATGAGACGTGAAGGTTCCGTTAGGGCACTCAAGAGTTACACTTTAGCTAGGAAGGACCTAAAGAGAGAGCTAAGAATAGCCAGGAAGGGACATGAGAAGTCTTTGGCAGGTAGGATCAAGGATAACCCTAAAGCTTTCAATAGGTATGTCAGGAATAAAAGAATGACTAGGGTAAGAGTAGGGTCAGTCAAGGACAGTAGTGGGAAGTTATGCGGGGAGTCCGAGGAGATAGGAGAGGTGCTAAATGAATATTTTTCGTCAGTATTCACACAGGAAAAAGACAATGTTGTCGAGGAGAATACTGAGATACAGGCTACTAGACTAGACGAGATTGAGGTTCATAAGGAGGAGGTGTTAGCAATTCTGCAAAGTGTGAAAATAGATAAGTCCCCTGGGTCAGATGGGATTTATCCTAGGGTTCTCTGGGAAGCTAGGGAGAAGATTGCAGAGCCTTTGGCTTTGATCTTTATGTCATCATTGTCTACAGGAATAGTGCCAGAAGACTGGAGGATAGCAAATGTTGTCCCCTTGTTCAAGAAGGGAAGTAGAGACAACCCCGGTAACTATAGACCAGTGAGCCTTACTTCTGTTGTGGGTAAAGACTTGGAAAGGATTATAAGAGATAGGATTTATAATCATCTAGAAAGGAATAATTTGATTAGGGATAGTCAACACGGTTTTGTGAAGGGTAGGTCGTACCTCACAAACCTTATTGAGTCCTTTAAGAAGGTGACCAAACAGGTGGATGAAGGTAAAGCAGATGATGTGGTGTATATGGATTTCAGTAAAGCATTTGATAAGGTTCCTCACGGTAGGCTATTGCAGAAAATAGAGAGGCATGCGATTGAGGGTGACTTAGCGGTTTGGATCAGAAATTGGCTAGCTGTAAGAATACAGAGGGTGGTGGTTGATGGGAAATGTTCAGCCTGGAGTTTAGTTACTAGTGGTGTACCACAAGGATCTGTTTTGGGGCCACTGCTGTTTGTTATTTTTATAAATGATCTGGAGGTGGGCGTAGAAGAGTGGGTGAGTAAATTTGTGGATGACACTAAAGTCAGTGGAGCTGTGGACAGTGCGGAAGGATGTTGCAGGTTACAGAGGGACATAGATAAGCTGCAGAGCTGGGCTGAGAAGTGGCAAATGGAATTAAATACAGAAAAATGTGAGGGGATTCATTTTGGAAGGAGTAACAGGAATACAGAGTACTGTGCTAATGGTAAGATTCTTGGCAGTGTGGATGAGCAGAGAGATCTCAGTGTCCATGTACAAAGATCCCTGAAAGTCGCCACCCAGGTTGAGAGGGTTGTTAAGAAGGCGTACGGTGTGTTAGTTTTCATTGGTAGAGGGATTGAGTTTCGGAGCCATGAGGTCATGTTGCAGCTGTACAAAACTCTGGTGCGGCCGCATTTGGAGTATGGCGTGCAGTTCTGGTCACCGCATTATAGGAAGGATGTGGAAGCATTGGAAAGGCTGCAGAGGAGATTTACCAGGATGTTGCCTGGTATGGAGGGAAGATCTTATGAGGAAAGGCTGAGGGACTTGAGGCTGTTTTCGTTCGAGAGAAGAAGGTTAAGAGGTGACTTAATAGAGGCATACAAGATGATCAGAGGATTAGATAGGGTGGACAGTGAGAGCCTTTTTCCTCGGATGGTGATGTCTAGCACGAGGGGACATAGCTTTAAATTGAGGGGAGATAGATATAGGACAGATGTCAGAGGTAGGTTCTTTACTCGGAGAGTAGTAAGGGCGTGGAATGCCCTGCCTGCAACAGTACTGGACTCATCAACATTAAGGGAATTTAAATGGTCATTGGATAAACAGGTCAGCGCAACATTGAGGGCCGAAGGGCCTGTACTGCGCTGAAATGTTCTATTGTTCTATTGACACCAGGTTCACGATTTTTGAGACCACAAGTGAACCACTCCATCGGGAACTCGGCCCATCGGAGGCGGTGAATCTCGGAGGCTCCGGAGAATTGGGTGTCAGGCCCGCTAATAATATGCCTACTGTACTTTAACTCCACGACAAACAACACATTTACCCCATTTTCGGGGTGCCAAAGCATCCTAATTTGGCGTCAAACCGGCACCTACCGCGATTTTGGCATCGGAGGCTATTTTCCGCCCAATTGTGTTTCGCAATTTTGGTGTCGGCAAGCGGAGAATCCCGCCCCAGGGGTCTGCCCATGGGAGCTTAATTTTGGTGAACAAACTCTAGTTGTCCATCGAAGTGACCGTGACTTATGCTGTATACTTGTCCTTGCAGGCTCAAGAGGATAAAAATAGGAATTGGCAGAAGAATTGAAATCTTCAGAAAAAAATACACAAATATAGAAAATATGAGTGTTTTATCAAAGCTGTTTTGCAAAAATGGGTGTTAGGCCAATCATTCTGCTGTCCCAGTCACATTTACTCCTGCTCCAGTGGCCGGTTTAGCTCAGTTGGCTATCTAGCTGGTTCGCGATGCAGAATGAAGCCAGCAGCGTGGGTTCAATTCCCGTATCGGCTGAAGTTATTTATGAAGGCCCATCTTCTCAACCTTGCTTCTCCCTTGAGGTGAGGTGATCCTCAGGTTAAATTACCACCAATCAGCTCTCCCCCCCCCCAAAAGGGAAAGCAACGGAGGAGTTAGGAGGAGAGATAGAGGATGGTCTCTGGGCAGATGCGTTGAGTAGAGTCAATGCGTCCACAACGTGTGCCAGGCTCAGCCTGATACAATTTAAGGTTGTTCACTGGGCTCACATGACAGTGGACCACATGAGCAGGTTCTTTGGGGTAGAAGACAGGTGCGCAAGGTGTGCGGGAGGGTCAGCGAACCACGTTCATATGTTCTGGACATGTCCAAAGCTTAGGGGATTTTGGCAAGTGTTTGCGGATGTCATGTTCAAGGTGTTAAAAACAAGGGTGGCACCGAGTCCAGAGGTGGCGATTTGTGGAGTGTCAGAAGATCCGGGAATCCAGGAGGAGAAAGAGGCCGACGTTCTGGCCTTTCCCTCCCTGGTAGCCCGGAGACGGATATTATCAGCTTGGAGGGACTCAAAGCCCCCAAGTCGGAGACCTGACTTACTGACATGGCTAGCTTTCTCTGTCTGGAGAAAATCAAGTTCGCCCTGAGAGGGTCAATGTTAGGGTTCGCCCGGAGGTGGCAGCCGTTCGTTGACTTCTGTGAGGAAAATTAACCGTCAGCAGAAGGGGGGGGTTGGGGTTTAGTTTAGATTAGGGTGTTAGAAAGGTGGGACCTGTGAGGGAGGAAGATGGCCTTTGCACTATGTTTATATTTGCATGTACACTGTTTCTTCTGTTATTGTTATAAAACCATAAATTTCTCAATAAAATGTTTACCAAAAAAAAGTGAAAACAACCTCTGGGACTACAGTGACTTTACTGTGGTGTTATCATACATGAAGGCAATGCAAGGGTTAATGACATGTATACAGACAGCCACTAGAGGGAACTAGTCCTATAAGTATATAAGGGATGATGCTAAGCCTTGTGGGACAGATGAAGGTCAGAGAAGATGGTAAGGCATGAGAGAGAGCAGTTGTGTACTTGAGAGTTTTGTTTATTGGAGATAGCATAGTTTAATATAGAAACCTTCTACTTTCGGAATGTGAATGAATCATAGTAAGTAATGTAAATAAAGTCATAGTTTTGTTCGTTAACAAAGCTTGTTGTTTTTTGTTCAACACCATGGGCAGGCTTCTCTGATCCTGAGGCTAAGTGTTGATGCTGTAATAAACGGCGCTCCGTTTCACGACGGCGTCAACAGGCCCTCAGGAGCAGTGATTCCGAGCCCCTCAGTAGGCCAGCACAGCACTGGAGCGACCCACGCTGCTCCAGCTGCCGATGCCGGTGTCAAATGGGCAACGCGGGTCTGTGCATGTGCACTGCGACCAGCATGGTTGCGCGCATGCACAGTGGCTCCCTTCTCCGTGCCGGCCCCGATGTAACATGGCTTAGGGCTACAGGGTCCGGCGCGGAACATAAGAGGCCCCCAGCCCGAGAGGCCAGCCCGCCGATCGGTAGACCACGATTGTGGGCCAGGCCACAGCGGAGGCCCCCCCTAGGGTCGTACCCCCTCCCCCCCACCAGGCCGCCCCCGACCAGTGCTGCGCCTGCGCCAATGGCACCGATTCTCCGCTCTCCGGAGAATCGGCGTCGAGGCGTTGTCGCATGATTTGCGCCTGGCCCGGCGATTCTCCAGCCCGGCGTAGGCTGAGAGAATCCCGCCCCATATATCCAAACCCTCCAAGTAAAGCAAAGCAGAGAACAACACATTTACCTTACCTTTCCTTCTGCTCCATTTCTTCATTAACTTGTCTATATGAGATGCGTTAGGGTTTTCTGAGAGATCCAATAAAGCACTATATAAATGGTCTTTTATATATTGGGTTACAACAAGTGTCAAAAATTGTTTATGTTTTAGTTTTATGATGCTAATTAATATTTTGTCACCAAATTATTATAGATTTAGGTAAGTAGTTGTTTATGATTCAGAGATTACCTCAAACCATTTGTGGAATGTTTCCCTGTGTAATTTTCAATGTTCTTTTATACTAACATCACACCCTTAACTTCAGACAAATATAATTATTTGCACAAGATGTTCTATATTTGTTTGCCTCCCTGTGTAGGTGTCAAGATTTCAACTATGAGTCACTAACTACACAGTTGTGCCTAATATGTTGAACCTTGTATTACCTTTCCCTTAAAAGCAACATTCAGTAATTCACTTTGAAGCTATTATCGTGCTTATTTTCCTTTTTGGCCTATTTTTAATATAACTCCCAGCTTTGTGTAGAAATGAAATAATTAATTTTCATGAACTGCATTAAAATATAACATGCTATTTTCTTGACTGATCTTGTTTTAATGTCACTTGGATTTTGATCCTTTTTTTTAAAGAAGAATGGGGTGGATATTCCCCTCGAATCAAGACCCTGGTTTATTTAAAGGGCCTGGTTTCCTTAATATTGTACTGGCGGGCTGCGGCCAGAAGTGTATGGCGGCGGCAGCAATATTCGGTGCAAGGAAGGTAAAGAAGTCTGTGAATTGTGGCAGATTTTTGGGGGGGCTCCGGAAAAATTAAGGGAACTGTTATAACCCTCAGGATGGTCACAAGATAAGGACAATTAGTTTCCAGGTGACCTCCTCTGAACAGGAGTTTCCCCGGTAACGAGGGGCGAGGTTCCCCCCTTAACTGAGAGCTCAGTTCTCCAGTATAAAAACCCCGGCCTGGGAGCAGGTCGGAAAGGAGGCCCTTCACAGAGTGGAGAGTATAATATTGTGAATAAATAGAATCTTTGTTTTCTCCCTGGCTGATCCATGTGTGCTGCTTTAGCGGGTTCCACAAGAACCTTAACCTCTGGGATCTATCTTGGCTGAGCCACCAGCTGGTTCTTGTCAATGCATCCTTCCCTCAGGTCAGGCCAAGAATAGCAATTGGGATCCTATGCATGGCACACGATCCTGTTCAGCATTTTAAATGGGCCCCCTTTTCGCACAGGGGGCCGATGTAGTGCTGGGCCAGGGGAACAATGCAGCAGAGACAATGATGGTGGCAGTGATGTAGCAGTCACTGCCACCATTTTCCGGGTGCTATTGCCCTTGATGCAGAGGACCGCAAATTCAACCCAACACACAGACAACAGAGTGAATGTTACAGCTCAAAAATAAAATCCACTGTAGTGGCACCTCATTTGTGTGGACAGCACGTTATGTGATTCAGTCCTTCTTCTGATGTCATCTGTGTTGCTATGGTTACTGGGGAGACCAATGCTGATCCATCAGGAAGAGCGGTTTGCAGTCAAGCAGCATTTTTACAAAAAGGACTGCAAAGCAAAATGCTGAGACTGAACAATTCTGGGCAAAAAATAACTACCTGCACAGTCTGAGAAAAAGGTATCTTGGGAGTAAACAACATTATTAGGAACTCTATTTTCTGACTAAGCAATGGTAGAAAAGTGCCACTTTGCTCTTAATTTATCACAATCAATCTTTCATAACCACTACATCTATTTTGCGCTGCAAAATATCTGTCGTTAACATTTGGACAATTTCAATGGTTGACAGTAAAGGCTTGATTTTAACCTCTCCCATCTAGGGGATAGTAGTCTCAGGGAGTTGGGGGCAGTTAAAATCACCTCTGAGTTTTCTCCAACCCCCCGCAAGGTTCTGCACCCTCTCCTGATTTTTAAATCACTTGCCTGCGCATGTCGGATGCACACCCGTTGGAAACCTGCAGGATATTTTTCTAAATATGCAGATCGAGCTCCAATTGAATCATTAGGACTAGGCTGCTATTTTAACCAGAGGCCTGCGCAGGGCTACCATTTTTACGCGGCTTTGCAGGCAGGGCTAACCTGGTGTAAAGAGGAGTCAGAATAAGAGCCAGAAAGGGTCCAAGAGAGGGTGTTATCTTGTTAATTTTTTAGGTTTTTCTTTTGGATCAGCAAGGGCAGGAGTGCCTCTTTTGAGCCCAAAACAAGTGAAGCTAAGTCGTCCCTACCCTCGAACACCCTCCATTCCTCCATCACAAGATTCCTGAACATCTCCTCATTAACTGACCTGAGTGGCAGCACTGTTTCCTTGGTCTCCAATGGCAGTCTCCTGCCATCTGGGATTTCACTCCCAACCACAGGCAGCTGTTGCTCCCGCCCAGCTTAGGTCTTAACTGAGACTCTGAAAATGAGGTCTCTCTCTGCCGAGGTTGGGGTAGTTTGCTGCCCCTCCTGCCAGGTTCACACCACGAGTTAAATTCACAGCGTTACAAAGAGTCATCAAATGTTACAGCACAAGCAGCCCCTTAAACAGCACTGGTGTGTTTCTCCAATTTAAACACCTTATCTATTCTGAATCCTGTTTGTTGCCCCTTTAATATTTCTCTTTACTGAACATCCGAGGCGACCAGAAGATAAGCAATAAGAGTTCAAGCTTTGAAAAGGTCTCTGTCCTCACCATCTCACACAACCTTAAAGGAATCAAAGATTGCAGCTTTGCTGCCCAACTCCTCCTGTTGAAAAGCACAACTACTTGTTCTGCGCAGCCTTATATAAAAGAGACATGTGTAAAATAAAGGATTATGAGAGCTCTGATCAAGTGCCTGATAATGCATTCTGGATATGCAGTTGCAAGGAAATTGTGCTGGCGCATACTCAATCGATTTAGATGCCAACATGGTCATAACTATAATATGACAGCATACAGCGTGGAAAAGAATACTATATTAATTTCAGTGCTATTAAAAAGGTCAGCCAGTGCCAAAGTTTCCTGCATTATGATAATGTAACAAATCTTCAGTGGGGAGTAATAAAGGAAGTTAGTGAGACTAGCTTTTAAGACGGTGCATGCTGAAACACTGAATTACATCTATATTATTAGTCATCTGCCAGATGAGGGTCCATTCACCAATGCATTTAAATCAGATTGGCATTATTTTCTTTCCTCAGTGACTCTATCACTAGTCCAGTGTCATTTGCAAGAATTTCCAAAACAGTGGTTAGCACTGTTTCTTCACAGCACCAGGGACCCAGGTTCCATTCCCGGCTCAGGTCACTGTGTGGAGTCTCCACGTTCTCCCTGTGTCTGCATGGGTTTCCTCTGGATGCTCCGGCTTCCTCCCACAAGTTCAGAAAGATGTGCTGTTAGGTAATTTGGACAATCTCCCTCTGTGTACCTGAACGGGCACCGGAATGTGGCGGCTAGGGGCTTTTCACAGTAACTTCATTGCAGTGTTAATGTAAGCCTACTTGTGATACGGGCAGCACAGTGGTTAGCACTGTGGCTTCACAGCGGCAGGGTCCCAGATTCGATTCCCCACTGGGTCACTGTCTGCGGAGTCTGCACGTTCTCCCCGTGTCTGCGTGGGTTTCCTCCGGGTGCTCCGGTTTCCTCCCACAGTCCAAAGACGTGCAGGTTAGGTGGATTGCCCATGCTAAATTGCCCTTAGTGTCCAAAAAGGTTAGATGGGGATATTGGGTTACAGGGATAGGGTGGCAGTGAGGGCTTAAAGTGGGTCGGTGTAGACTCGATGGGCCAAATAGTCTCCTTCTACACTATATGTTCTATGTTCTATGTTAATAAAGATTATTATTATTATGTCTCCACCCAGTTCATTGATATAAATTGCGAGGAAAAATGGTCCCAACATTGATCGCTGCAGGACTCCAGAAGTATTAGTGACAACACTTTGTCCTTCAGAATGCCTCAAATTTCTATTCAACCCAGGATTCCCCCTCCAATTCTACAGGATTATACCAAATATAATTTGGGACCACAATGTTGCAAATTTATCTTTGATACACCTTGCATGTGGCTTCCCCAATTGCGAGTGTGGAATTGAGATGGTAATTACGTAACTTTTCTGAAATGACAATTTTTCCAGAAGCGTTCTTACGCATAGTACAGACAGAATAAATTAATAGAAGCATTGGTAGTTCCTGAACTGCTAGGCCTCCATCATTCAATTGTGTTTTTATCCATATTCATATTGGCCTGTTCTTTACTTCAACTACTATTGCCAATCTTTACTAACACCAGAACTCTCTAGGAAGCAAGAAAGGGAGAGGGCAGATATCATGATCATGACTTCAGTACTGTTCACTTTGATGAAAATTAATTGACAATCTTAAAATTTTGTGCATCCAAATGATAAGTTTGATAATTGAAACATAATAGACAATTCCAAAAGCATACTTTTGAAATGAATTGGTTGTGACACGTTGGATTGCCTAATCCTTGTCCATTCCACCTGATTGAAGCCTTAATTCCTGAACAATCCAATGGAATGTTCCCGTTGTGACTCAGCCAATGATGTTACAACTATTCCTTTGTTGATATACTTCAAATTCTAAATCTAATTATGTATCAATTATTCCCAATTTTAATTTTAACTTTGATTATATCTATGTAGTCTGAAATTAAATCTTGATCTAGCACTGACATCATGGAAAAAAATAATTTCAATAGATGGTTTGTGGATTACAAAATTACAAAACCTACCCCACCCCATTGTGTAGTCTGAACATCAGCAGAAGAGTATTTCAATAAGGCACATGGTTTTACAAAATTGGTTAGCAAGTGGATCAATGTGTCAAAAAGGATGTTTTTGCTGTCTGAACGGGCCAGGAAATTTCTACAGTACACTGCAGTGCGGCAGGGATTGTTGCAATTTGCTGTACCCAGTGCAGTTTCAGCATACAGAAAGATCTGGGGAGGCAGCCTAGCTGCTTTGGATACTGACTTACATGGAGAAAATCATCATAAAGATGTGCACTGAGCAAATTCCTCAGTGACTGTTACAAGAGGCATCAGAGCACATCCCATCGCTAAAGTTAGGTTAGGACAATTGAGAATCAGTTGCCAAGCAGGTGGGTGCCTGCCATTGTCATTCCACTGGACCTTGGATCTATGTTGCCTCTGATCAGCAGGAGGCTGATGGGCTCAGGGAGCAATCTCTGTGCCTGAACGTTGACGCACTTGGCATTGAGCCTCTGTTTTCCCTTTCACTGAGTCGGCGAGGTGCATACAAAGTGCAGACAGTGACAGGTAGCTGATCAGCAAAGCATGATAGAAGTTTGGACGACTGCATTTTCAGCATGAGCTAGCATTAAGTGATGAAGTGGAGGTCCAGGAAAGGATTTGGTTGGGGTGGGAAGGAAGTGGTGACCAGACTGGAGGTAGATGGAAATCAGAGTGGGGGAGATGGCGGGGATGATCACGGGACCAGCTTGCCTTTTTCGAATGTGGGGTTGAGGCGAACACACTTGGTCCTCTGAATTAAGGTAAGGATATTTTAAAAACCGCACCATATCGGTTGCAGCTTAACAGGCGGGCCCTTTAATTAGGCGACAGCCAACAATTCAGAAGTTTGTGCCAATTGGCATGGAACAGCTGAAGTAAGAGATGTCGTAGCATCAGGCTTCTATGTTGAGTACGAGGCTTTAGGATGTTCTGTGCAAGCATCTGCTATTAGGGGAGATGGGCAGACATACAGTAAAATCCCGAAATTAGTGTTACCCTTAACCAAACAGTATTTGAAGGATTAGTTGCACAATTGTTCTTCTTTAAAGATTGAGAATGTGTTGCTTACCAGGGTGTATCCAAGGGAAAAAAGAAAAAGTGGTTGGTGTGTTACCATATGTACACTGGTCGGAGGATTGAACTTTTGGTAGCACTTTGCACCCTGTGCCAGTACTAACTCTCTCCATAAGGCACAAGTGACATTTTCTCTTGCCATGCCATGGTCATCCATCAGCCTATAAATGTTTCAGATGGGAATGTATGAAGCGATGGCATCTTCTTTTTTGCCATGTCATTTCCTTACCTCTTGTGTGGCTGTCCCTGCCAGGTCATTCTGAGTTAGACGTGCTAGTAAAGTGGTAGAAAAGCAGTCATGATATATGCAGTCAAGCTGAATATCAGTCTACTGACAGAGACAAAAAACATTCCTTACTAACATGCTGTTCCCCAGCTTTCTGCTGCGTACTTCAACCAGAACTGACTTTCTAAAGGCTGCAATTCCAATTTCATCACAGCAGATTACTCCTGTGGAGCAATGAGATGTGACGATAATCCCCATGGGTGAGACTAAATGGAAGTTACGATTCGACTCTTGAATAAAGATATTTGCAGCATTGTTCCTTCAGATTTACTTCCTTGTAAGGCCACTAAGAAGCAACATTTTTCCACTTTCCAATGAGACACATATGGGCGGGATTCTCCGACCCCCCCCCGCCGGGTCGGAGAATCGCCGAGGGCAAGCGTGAATCCTGCCCCCGCCGGTTGCCGAATTCTCCGGCACCGGATATTCGGCGGGGGCGGGAATCGCGTTGCGCCAGTTGGCGGGCCCCCCCCGGCGATTCTCCGGCCCGCGATGGGCCGAAGTCCCGCGTTGTCAACCCACGCCAGCCGGCGTGGATTGGACCACCTTTGGGACGGTGGGACACGGCGTCGCGGGCGGGCTCCGGGGTCCTGGGGGGGGCGCGGGGCGATCTGGCCCCGGGGGGGGTGCCCCCACGGTGGCCTGGCCCGCGATCGGGGCCCACCGATCTGCGGGCGGGCCTGTGCCGTGGGGACACTCTTTTCCTTCCACCTTCGCCATGGTCTCCACCATGGCGGAGGCGGAAGAGACCCCCTCCACTGCGCATGCGCGGGGATGCCGTGAGCGGCCGCTGATGTTCCCGCGCATGCGCCGCCCGGCAAAGTCAGTTTTGCGCCAGCTGGCAGGGCACCAAAGGCCTTTCCCGCCAGCTGGCGGGGCGGAAATCAGTCCGACGCGGGCCTAGCCCCTCAAGGTGAGGGCTCGGCCGCTCAAGATGCGGAGGCTTCCGCACCTTTGGGGCGGCGCAATGCCGGACTGATTCGCGCCATCTTTGGCGCCAGTCGGCGGACATCACGCCGATATTGGAGAATCCCGCCCATGGTGCTGAATATCAGAAATGCAATCATAAACCATGGTTGTTTTATGACAGAAAATATATACAGCTCTACTCGTGTCGTTAAGTAATAATTATGAACAAATAAGTTATGACAGCCTGAAAATAGAAGGAAAGTTTTACACAAAAGTAAGGGAAAATGGGAGCTCAGTTGACTGGGAGAGGTATAAAATCAACAAAGGGATATTAAACAAAAATTGCAAAAGTGTTAGCAAAGCTAACAGCAAAAGCTTTTACAAATGAAGAATAGTAAATGGGAATGTGAGCCTATTAAACACCAAGTAATAATAAATAATAAGAAAATAGCAGACATGTTAAATGAATCATTAAAGACAAAAAGAGCTGCAAGGGAACATAAATATAGATCAAAAAGGATGAATCCAATGTACTTCAACATCAACAATTGTAAAGGAGAAGATAATGGGCCTTAAGATAGACTAAATGCCAGGACCTAATGATTTCCTTCCCAGGGTATTAAAATAAATAAGTCAGGGCATTCTAGTTGCACTAATCCTCATTTTCCAAATCTCTTTAGATTCAAGACTTATACCTTTGGATTAAACAATTGCCAATGTTGCTTCACTATTTAAGATGGGAGGAGGGAGAAACCAGGCATCTACAGGCCTGTTAGTTTACTATTATTTTAGAGACGTTATTGGAATCTATCATGAAAGGCATACTGATTGGGTGCTTAAATAAGTATATGCTGTAAAAGAGCTTGCATTTGTGAAAGGTAGGCATGCCAGACAAATCAAATCAATTTATTTTTTAGCAAGTCTTTAACATGATCAATAAGAAAGCACCTACGTGATGTGTTGGGTGTTCTGGATCACAAACAGGTCACCAACACTTGAAGTGGCGCAACTCTATTTTATTGTAAGGTTAACTATATTAACATACTTGAACTGTGGGTAAATGCAATATCAGCTTTAACTGTTGACCCTTGCCTCATCCTAACCAGGTGATGCACTCAGCACATGATGAATGTCTGTGTTGCAGGCTATGAGCTCTGTGCTCTGTGCTGGCTGCTACTAGAATGAGCGGGAACTCTCCTGTCCCCTGTCTTTATAGAGCGTGTGCTCTCACTGGTGATTGGCTGCGGTGTTGTGTATGCTGATTGGTCCCACTGCATGTCCATCAGTGTGTATGTGTGTGTCTGTACCATAATAGACTGGTGTATATTCTGACACTATGTATGTTTTTTTTGCGGACTTGCAGAAGACATTTAATAATGTTCCACGTGTGAGGTTATTAGCAAAAATGAGACCACATTGATTTAGAGGTAAGGTTGTGAAATGGACTGATAATCGGTTGGAATAGAGAAGAGAGGGGGCTGGATTCTCCGATTTTGAGGCTGTGTCCGGCGGAAGTGTCAAGCTTTACAATGAAAAAGTTGGCGCCGCCCCCGCACCGATGCCCCGCCTGATGGGGGGCTAACAGCCGCGCCACGTAAAGCTTCCGGCATTCCCAACATAATTGGCCGGTGAATTGCCGGGTTCGTGGGCGTGCATGCACATGGTGACGAAAAGCAGTGGTTGCGCCGTACAACATGTGTCGGCCACGCGCGGAACCGGCAGGCCAAATGGTGCCTCCCTGGACACCTCTTCACCAGCCCCTTGACACCCTCCAAAACTTCCCCTGCCAGCAGCATGACTCCCGCCTGACTGTGGTGATGCTGGACACAGTCCGCAGCCGCCACGCCGGGTTTGCGAAAACTCAGGCCACACGTGACCCGCACAGTCCGGAACTCGGCCTATTGGGGGCGGAGCATCTGGGAGGGCCTTAAAATTACGCCGATTTGAAGGGGGCGGAGCATTCGAAAAACGGCACCGACCCCGATTCAGTCGCAAACGGGGATTCTCTGCCTGATCGCCAAATACGATATCGACGTTGGGCAATGGAGAGTCCCGCCCAGAGAGTCTGGATTTTGTTGGGTCAGGGTGTCAAGTGAAATGGACAAAGGCTGAAAAATTGAGTTCAGATAAAATTCAACACAGTAAAGTGTGAGGTGATATATTTTTGTACGCGGAATGAGGAGAGAACATTACAATCTGAAGGTAGAATTTTAAAAGTGGTGCAAAGTGAGAAAAAACTGGGGGTGTTTGTGCACAAATTTTGAAAATGACAGGACAGAGTAACAAAGCATTTACTAAAGCTTATCAGATCTTCGTTGGAATTCTCCACTCGTTGCAATTCACTTTTCTTGCTGGCAGCGCACCCACACCCACGGGTTTCCCAGCGGCATGGGGTGGTTTCAACGAGAAATCCCATTGACAAGTGGCGAGAAGATAGAATCAGCCGCCATTGAACGGCACGCTATTGAGAAATACGCAGCTGGAAAACTTTTATAAATAGTACCATAGAGTGCCAATGCCAGGAGGTTTATGCTCATGATCGAAAAAACATTGGCACCAGCTGGAGTATTGAGTTCAATTTTGGGTATTTCACTTCAGAAAGGGGACCAAGGCTTTGGAGATAGTACAGAAGAGATTTACTAGAACATAACCCGGATATGACTGGGGTACTGGGTTTGTCTCTGTGTCTACAGCTAGTTTTTCCTGGAACAGGTTGCTAGCCCTGTCACCCAGAGGCTATAACTTGAGGGGCACCACTCCACATCGAGCATGAATGATCAGTAGACTCTCCTGCTCTTACCACTTGCCATAGGCATATCAGAAGGATTTACAGGTGGATGCCTTACCTGTTTGGCCACATTATGAACACACCTTCCATGGTGGCCAAGTCCTGGAGAGGGACTCAAACTCAGAGCTTCTGGCTTAGAGGCAGCAGCAATGTCCACTGCATCACAAATTCTATTGCAATCTCCAAAAGAGACCTGGATAAATATTTGAAGGAGAAGAAATTGCAGGGATTTAGGGAAGAGCAGGGAAGGAAGATTGGCTGGATTGCTCTTCAGCAGAGCTGGCAAGGGGTAAATGGCCTCTTTCTGTGCTGTAATATGTATTCTCTGAGTCCATATTATGGGGCAGCACGGTAGCATAGTGATTAGCACAATTGCTTCACAGCTCCAGGGTCCCAGGTTCGATTCCGGCTTGGGTCACTGTCTGTGCAGAGTCTGCACATCCTCCCCGTGTGTGCGTGGGTTTCCTCCGGGTGCTCCGGTTTCCTCCCACAGTCCAAAGATGTGCAGGTTAGGTGGATTGGCCATGCTGAATTGCCCTTAGTGTCCAAAATTGCCCTTAGTGTTGGGTGGGGTTACTGGGTTATGGGGATAGGGTGGAGGTGTTCACCTTGGGTGGAGTGCTCTTTCCAAGAGTCGGTGCAGACTCGATGGGCCGAATGGCCTCCTTCTGCACTGTAAATTCTATGATAATCTATGATGTTTGTATGATCCTTCGTGTTGTCCAAGCTATCTGAGGTTTCAAAATAGTTTTTTTGTCTGGGTGGATTATGGGCGCAATTCTCTGACCTCGTAACGCTCTCGCTCAAGCAAAACGATGCCAGTGAATAGCAGGAGAGGTAGAACACGAGAACGCATCAGGCACGATGCAACTGGCCCACTCCCGTAGGCGAAATCGGGATCGCCGGAGCGTGGCGAGAAACCAATTATTACCACTTAATCCCCATTTCCATACAATTAAAGAGAGCCACCCATATCCAGTGGCCTCCCATCATTCAGCAGTCTCCCCAGCCAGTGGTCATGTTGCTGCTGATTAGTACTGCTTTTGAAAAATGTGAACCTGCGGAAGGGCTTCTGTGGGGAGCCGAGGTGAGTAGCCATCTTTGCTCACAGGCAAAGATATCGGGGGCGCTGGGCTTGCCACCCCAGTGCTCGGTGGGGGGGTGGTAGACCCTCCGGAATGGTGGGCTGCCATGGGAGGGTGTGGAGGGCGCTGGGGGGAAACCAGAGGGCAACCGCGCATGGCACCACCATGCCAACCCCTGGATTGTGTGTACCCATTCCTGGGAAATCCTTGTCCCTGCCTATCTGCCTCACTGACCAACCATAACCCCACCGACTGCTGAGGCCTCTGGCCGTGTGGCTGAGAGCTATTGCTGATAAGGAATTGTCAATTGTGGTTAAGTGAACACTTCACACAACCCAAGTGGATTCCAGTGGGAGGTGGGCCATGTAGCATGTGGGTGTCAATGCCTAGCATCCCAATCACACCTTGATGTCTGGACACTGTGCTTGAACACTGCGGGAGGCAACACCACACACACAACAGCCAACATCTGACCACCCAGTGGATGGGACACAGCTCTGTGGACATGTTCATGGCTGGAGCGTGGGAGAGTGCCACGGGGAGGGGGAGATGCCTGGAAAGATGGGCCAAGAATTCGGTGGTCAGCCCTCATTGCAGAAGAAGATGACAGAGGCACCATACTAGTTGTGCACAAAGGTGTTTATTGTGTTTATCAATTCCCCGCCTCTTGATGGTGCTGTCCCCTCCCCACCCCCATCCCCCCCATCTCCTTGCCCCCTTCCCCTGTGCCCTCAGTGATTCTCGATATACTTGGCCCTTCGAGCTCTACCACTACGTCTTGGTGTGTCCCCAGGATGCACATCTGAGGTGGAGGCAGACAGCGGCCGTCCTCTGGGGCTCTGAGGCCAGAGGGCCCCGGCTCACTTGTCGGTGGCTGACGCACAGCTGTGGTGCCCTGTCTTGTGTGCTGATTGCGAGACGTGACCTCATCAGAGGGGTGGAAATCAGGGGGGAGCCGGTGGCCACCGTCGCCGCCCAATGGGACGGGTCCGGGTTGGCACTCGGCACCCTCTCCTCCTGTTCGGTGCCTATAGGGTCCTGGGGTTCGCCTTGGGACGGAGGGGCAGTTGGTTCGAGCCCCGGCTGCCCCTGCATCATCTGGCTCTGCCAGCCCTGGAAGTTCCCCATGGACCGCACTATCGTGTTGACGCCCTTGGTGATGCTCCTCAGTGACTGGGACATGCTGTGCAGCACCTTGGCCATTCCCATCTGAGAGTGGGACATGTCCAGTAGAACTTCATCAAGGTCAGCCTGGTACTGAGTGACATCCCCCAGCGTGTCGGACATTCTGCCAAGACCCTCAGCCATTGCCATCACCGACTGCGCAAAGCCTTGGACACCCTCACTAATGGTGCCGACGTCATGCACCAGGCTCTCCACTGCGGTCACCACCCTAACTGTGTTGGTCGCGGTGCCACACATTGCCGACGACATCTCCAGCGCCTGTAGCCTCTGGAACCTCTACAAGTGGCTATGGATCTGCTGGCATGACACTGACATCTCCCTCTGAATGTCTCAGCTGCATCCTAAAGTCTCCATCAGCTCCGGGGTGACCTCTTCCACAGGCTCAGCATCAGGCTGGGACTCAGCTGGGTCCCCGGATCCAGCAGACCTCCGACTGCTGTCTCGCCCGGGGCTTCCTGCCTCCGCCTGATGTGCAGTGTGGTGCTCACCAGATTGTGCCCCAGAAGCCTGACCACTAACATGTCCCACCGAGGTGCATGTGCCTGTGCTGGTGGAGGGTGGGGATGACAGCTGGACGTGGCTAGTACGGTGGCATCCTTGGAGCTCTCCTCGAAGGTGGTCTCATGGGAGGTTTAGAGGGGGCCACCGGGGTTGGGCCTACCCTGTCGACTGGAGGGCCTGCTGGAGAATGGACATGTGGGAGGGATGGGTCATTCAGTGAGGCAATAAAAATTCACGTGTGAGAGGTCGCCCGGTTGGGGCCCGGTTGTTCCTCACCTCTTCAATTGCGGCGAGAAACCCGTGAGGCCTCGTTAAGTGGAGCAATTAATGTTGAGTTGCGTTGCCGGCCTTGCTGGGCCGAGTCCTGGGAAGCTCGTGGCAATTCCCGCTCACCACAACTGTTGGAAATCTTTCCGGAGAATCGCTCCCTATGTGTCATGCCGTTAGTGGAAAAGCAAGTGTGAGAGATCAAAGTGTGCTTTACTTTTCTGTTAACGCGGACACTATTCACTCTTGGAGTAGTCAGTGTAAAATGCAGTACCGAGCCCATCCTTACCTGAAAAGAGATGAAACCCTTCAAACTGTGAACTATTTGTCATTCATAACTCTGACACTGTTTCTTTCGTAGCGACTGCTCGGACTCACAACTGGATTGTTTCAGGAACCTCAGCCTTGCAGTTCCCTCAGGAACCAAGCACAAAGCAACAAAGCTCTTGCGAGCTTCAATATCTCAACATCTGAACTTTGCAAGAACTTTAGTAAACTCCCATCGGTATTATTATTGTGTTGAAATAATTCAAGATAATGCAGCTTTACACATGCTCACTGGACCTCTGCACCATGACTAAGGTAAACTATCAGCTGACATGAGTGACTGGCCATAATAAAAACAAAATGCTCAGTATCTCTGGCACATCTGTGGAGAGAAATCCAGAGTTATCACATTGAATCAAATATGTGTCAGCACTGCTGCCTCACTGCGCCAGGGTCCGGCTTCAATTCCAACCTTGGGTCACTGTCTGCGTGGAGTTTGTACGTTCTCCCCGTGTCTGCGTGGGTTTCCTCCGGGTGCTCCAGTTTCCTCCCACAGTCCAAAGATGTGCAGGTTAGGTGGATTGGCCATGATAAATTCCCCTTAGTGACCAAAGGTTAAGTGGGGATAAAGGGATAGGGCTGAGGAGTGAGCCTAGGTGGGGTACTCTTTTGGAGACTCGAAGGGCCAAATTACCTCCTTCTGTACTGTAGGAATTCTATGATTCTTTTTTTAAAAAAAATCTTTTTATTGGCTTTTCTCATATTTATAAACAGTTGTTACTTACATACATTACATTTTTCTTGCCTGCGCTAATTTGCTTTATTTTACCAAGAGGATTGTTTTGTCCTTCACTTGACTAACTGTACGTACATTTTGCTGCCCTCTGGATCTGTCTATGATATCCCCCCTTCCTCCTCCCCCCTTCCTCCTCCCCCCCCCCCCGCCCCCCCCCCCCCCCCCCCCCATTGGTTTCAGCACCCTTCCTCTTCTCTTGTGGTTTCCCCATTTTTCCAGGTGGAGAAATTCCGAAAGGTCAGCGAGCCAGTCTGCAGCTGTGGGGGGTGCTGCCGATCGCCAGCCGAGCAGGATTCTCCGATGTACGATTAGGGAAGCGAGAGCAAGGGCGTTGGCCCCCTTCCCCATGAGGAAGTGGAAACTAGCAAGAGGGCAGGAATTGAGACACCTCCAAATAAAACACTTCCTCCGAAAAGAGACAGTGGGGTACCCTGGGGCCCCAGAAACCACACTACTAGAGGACCTGATAGGCACAAGCAGCGAGAAGGGGCAGCTCTAGCTGCTCCGATACCCCGAAGATTGCCACTATTGGGCATGGCTTCACCCTCACCCCCACAACTTTGGACATTGCCTCAGAGACGGCTGTCCAGAACCCAGCAAGCTTGGGACAAGCCTAAAACATGTTGGTGTGGTTGGCCGGGCCCCTCTGGCACCGTTCACATTTGTCCTCCACCTCCGGGAAGACCTGCTCATTCGGGTTCTGGTCAGGTGTACTCTGTGCACCACTTTGAGCTGCATTAGGCTTAGCCTTGCGCAGGAGGAGGTGGAGCTCACCCTGCTCAGTGCTTCGCTCCAGAGTCCCCATCCTACCTCTGTCCCCAGTTTGTCCTCCCATTTCTGTCTGGTCCCGTCCAGTGGTGTTCGGGCTCTGTCCAGTAGCTGTCCGTATATTTTCCCACATGGCCCCCCCTTCTCGCTGCTTGTGCCTATCAGGTCCTCTAGTAGTGTGGTTTCTGGGGCCCCAGGGTACCCCACTGTCTCTTTGCGGAGGAAGTGTTTTATTTGGAGGTGTCTCAATTCCTGCCCTCTTGCTAGTTTCCACTTCCTCGACAGTTCGTCCAGTATCGCCAGTCTGCGCCCTACGTAGAGGTCCCCGACCATCAGTATGCCCCAACCCCGCCTCCATCTTTTGAAGGTGGTATCTAGCATGGCTGGGGGAAATCTGTGATTGCTGCAGATGGGGGCCATAAGGGACATTTTGGTTATCCCGAAGTGTTGTCTTAACTAGGTCCACGTTCTCAGCGTGGCCGCTACCACTGGTCTCGTTGTGTACCTTGTTGAGGGGGATGGGAGCGCTGCTGTGGCCAGGGCCCGGAGAGTCGTTCCTTTACAGGATGCCTCCTCCATTTGTACCCAATCTGTGTCGGGTTCTTGTATCCATTCCCTCACTTTTTCTGCCGTTGCTGCCCAGTGGTAGTATTGTAGGTTCGGTAGAACCAGGCCCCCTCTGACTTTCCCTCTTTGCAGTGTCGGTTTGGGAATTCTCAGGTTCTTGCTCCCCCACACAAATGCCATGACTAGCCTGTCTATGTTTTGGAAAAAGGCCTTGTGATGAAGATCGGGATGGATCTAAACAGGAAGAGGAACCTTGGCAGTACGTTCATCTTGATTGTCTGCACTCTGCCCGCCAGGGAGAGTGGGAGTGAGCCCCACCGTTGAAGGTCTTTTCTTACTTCCCCCACCAAGCTGGTGTCAGGTTCCACTTGTGGATCTGTGTCCAGTCTCTGGCTATTTGGATCCCCAGGTAATGGAATCTGTTCTGGGCCGTTTTGAACGTGAAATTGTGGCCTGCGTTAGCATTGGGGGCAGAGTGCCCCCTGCCAGTGAGTCTGCAAACATGTCCCTTAGGTGTGGGTCCAGGACTGGTGCGAATGTTTTGTAGAAGTCCGCCAGGAACCCGTCGGGTCCCGGTGCCTTCCCCGCCTGCATGGAGCTGATGCTCTCCATGATTACTCCCAGGTCTATTGGTGCTTCCAGCTCCCCCCCGTCTGTCTTCCCCCACCACTGTTAGTTCCAGTCTGTCTAGGAATTGTTTCATTCCCGCATCCCCGTCGGGGGGCTCGGAGGTGTACAGTCCCCGGTAGAAGGTCTTGAATGCCCTGTTACCAGTCTGCCTTAGCTATACTTAACCTGCGCTATTTCCCTCGTGGCTGCCTGCTTTCTCAGCTGGTGAGCCAATAGGCGGCCAGCCTTGTCTCCGTGTTCGTAGAAGGTCCCCCATGTCTGGCGGAGTTGGTACACTGCTTTCCTAGTGGATAGCAGATTAAAGTCCATTTGCAGCTTTTTCCTCACCGCCAGCAGCTCTACAGTCGGGGCCTCGGTGTATTTTCTATTGACTTCCAGAATGGAGTCCACTAGCTGTTGCCTGGCCACCCTCTCTCCACTTGCCTTGTAGGCTATGATCTCTCCTCTGATCACGGCCTTCAGTGCCCCCCAAAACATGGAGGATGAGACCTCCCGGTTTTGGTTGTTACTATGGCCTGCGATATTTTTTGGCAGAAAGTCTTGTCGGCCAGGAGGTCCGTGTCCAGCCTCCATGTGGGGCGCTGGGCCCTGCCTGTCTCCAACCTCACATCCATATAATGTGGAGCGTGGTCGGAGGTAACGATCGCGGAGTAGTCCTTTCCCGTGATTCCTGGAAGCACCGATTTCCCCACTGCAAAGAAGTCAATACGGGTGTCTACCTTGTGCACCTGCGAAAAGAACGAGAACTCCTTTTCCCCCGGGTGCAGGAACCTCCATGGGTCCACCACCCCCATCTGTTCCATGAAGGGTCCTAGCTCCCTAGCCATGCCAGACGTTTTCCCCGTTCTGGTGTTTGATTGGTCGGTCAGTGGGTCCAGCACGCAGTTAAAGTCACCCCCCATAATCAGTCGGCGTGTGTCAAGGTCGGGGATTTCTGCCATGGTCTTCTTTATGAATTCTGTGTCGTCCCAGTTGGGAGCGTACACATTTACCAGTACGACCGGTGCCCCTTCCAGGACACCGCTGACCATGACGTACCATCCCCCTGGGTCCGTAACAGTCTTGGTTTTCGAAAACCTCGTCCTTTTGCTAATTAATATTGCTACCCCACTAGCCCTCGCCCCGTAACATGAATGGTACTTCTGTCCCACCTAGCCCTTCCTTACCAGCAGTCGGTCCTTCTCCCTCAGATGCACCTCTTGTAGGTAGATTATGTCTGCTTTTAGGCATCTTAGGTGGGCGAACACTCTGGATCTTTTCACTGGGCCGTTGAATCCCCTTACATTCCAGGTAACAATCCTGGTGGGGGGTTTCTGACCCCCCCCCCGGTCCTGTGGGATCACCCATACTTAACTGGTGGATGCACCCCTGCACTCCGGTGTTTCCCTTTGCTAGGGGGCCGTCCAAAATGGCCAGGGTCACCGCTCTCACCATGGGGTCGGGCCCCAGCGCTCAGGGGTTTCCCTTTGCACAGGGGGCACCCATTGCAGCCACCAGCTGTGTGTACGCCACACGGGTGCGCCCCTGCGCTCCGGGGTCTCCCTCCGCCCTGACGCCCTCTAGAGTGGCTGTTTACGGCACCCCCTTGGTTCCTTGCCCTGCTCCATGCCCGCCGAGGCCTATGTCTGAATTGCTTCACTATCTCACCCTTCTCTTTGCTTCTCTTTTGTTCTACATTCTCCCCCAGACTCCTCTCCCCCCCCCCCCAGCTCCTGTCCCTTAGTTCCCCCCCCCTGCATTCTCCCCCCCCTTCTGCCCCCCTCCCCTCCTTGTGCCAGGCGCTCCCCTCCCCTGAGAGGGCCGCCGCGGCCCTCCTTCCTTCCTGCCCTCCCGTGCTGGGCCTCCTCGCTAGTACGGTGGCCCTCCTCCCAGTATTTGCCCAGTTCTGGCACTGTTTAACTTTCTCCTACTGGCCCTTGTCTCGCCCTCCTGTTTGCTTTCCTCACCCTCATTTCCCTCACTCCACTCCCCCCCCATTGCATTGAGAGAGGAGACAAGCTCTGAGACAAGACAGCACAGTCCCGCGCCAGGCATAACACACATGCACAGTTCATGAGTCCATTGTCTGTTTGCGGTCTGTCCTCCGCTCTTTGTTCTGATTTTCCCTTCCTTTTCCGTTCCCGTGTCTTTCATTGCGGTTGCGTGTGCTCCTCCCCCAGCTTGTTCGTTCTAACGAACCCATCAGCCACCGCTGGGGTGTTAAAATACAGCTCTTTCCCCTCATATGTTACCCAGAGTTTGGCCGGGAATAACATCCCAAATTTTACCTTGCTTTTGTGCAGCGTTGATTTCGCCTTGTTGAATTCAGCCCTATTTTTGGCCAGATCCGCCCAATGTCCTGATACACCCTTATGGTCTTCCCTTCCCACGTGCTCTGTGTCGTTTGCCAGGCCCACTTTAGGATTCTCTCCCGGTCTTGGAACCGCTCTAGGCTGGTCCCCGGCTTTGGGTTTGGGTCGGTGTGACCTGTGCGCCCTGTCTATTTCCGGTGGGTTTGGGAATACCTCCTGTCCCACTAGCTTGCCCATCATTTGGATGATGTAGCCTGTTGGGTCTCTGCCCTCTATCCCCTCTGGCAGACCCACTATTTTAATGTTCTGCCGTCTGGACCTATTTTCCTGGTCCTCCACTTTCCCTCTTAGGTTCCCTGGGCCGTTACTAACCTTTTGACCGCGGCTTCGAGGGTTATCACCCTGTCGCTCTGGTCCGAGGCGGCCCTCTCCAACTCCAGAATCGTTTTTTTCTGCACCTTCACTTCCCTTTCCAGGCCTTTGATGGTCTGCTGCATTTTGTGCGTCGTCTCCTTCATCATTGCTTGGAGCTCCGACCAGAGCGCCTCCTTTATGCGGGTCGCTGCGTCCTGCTCACGCTCCGCTGCTTGGTCCGCCATTGTTTTCCCTTTCAGGCTCGCCTGAACCTCCGACACGTTTTGTGGGGCTGCCTGGCTGCGCATCCGCCACTCATAGAATCATAGATTATCATAGAATTTACAGTGCAGAAGGAGGCCATTCGGCCCATCGCGTCTACACTGGCTCTTGGAAAGAGTACCCTACCCAAGGTATACAATCTCCACCCTATCCCCATAACCCAGTAACCCCACCCAACACTAAGGGCAATTTTGGACACTAAGGGCAATTTATCATGGCCAAACCACCTAACTTGCACATCTTTGGACTATGGGAGGAAACCGGAGCACCCGGAGGAAACCCACGCACACACTGCTGCTGCTTGCATCTCGCTGTCCCTTCACCTTGGTGTTTTTCTTTCCTCCAGCCATCTGTCTGTCTATCTTTCTTTCCCCGCTGCTGTTCCTTACCCTGGGGTTGCTCTCACTTCCCCGCTCCTCTGCTCTCACTGGGTCTGCCTCGGGCTTCGGGTTTCCCTTTTTTTTTGTTGGGGGGGTGGGGGGGGGCGGTTGTGGTTGGTTACCTTCCTCCCTTCCTTCCTTTCTCTCTTTCCTCGTCTCTTTATTTATTTAGGAAGGAATTGAAGAGGTAGTCAGTACTGCCCCTAATTCAGATGCTACCAATTTGCCCTCCCTTGATGTAGACTTTCATGCCTCCAATTGGAAAAGTCAGTGCCAAGTTGAGACGTTTGGCAAGAATTAGGAAGTCACCTTATGAACTTTGTTTTGGCTCCCTTACTAGAACTTTTTGTCAGTGTATCACTATAGAGTTTTTCTGATTTTTTAATTTCAGGGTTCTGTGAGGGAACTTAAGGGGGGAGGAATGCGGTAACGTGGCCCATTTAAGGGGCGTGACTTTGCGGGCCACATGACAGGCCCTGCACCCATGGAGATGGAGTGTGCGAATGTTAGCCTATCATGTGTTTGGTTGCAGATCTGGCTGTTGGATATTGGTCAGAGTTAGCCTGGAAGTTGTGGGAACCAGGGTCTGGATTTGCGTTCGGCGACCGGGCGGAGAATCCAAGTTTCCGACGAAATCGGGGGCCGCGCCGCTTTCTTGATGCTCCACCCCCTCTAAAGCGGCGTACTCTCCGACCTCATTGACATTGCTTGAGGCCCATGCCCCGCCCCCGACCGGCCGAGTACCCGAAAGCATGGGACACGTGTGGTCTCACCCGTCGGGAACTCGGCGCGGCAGCTGCGGAATCAGTCTGGCGCCGCCACAGTCGGGGGAGGGCTGATCCGTGGACAGGGAGGGACGTTATTCGGGGCTGGGGGCACTGTGGGAGGGTGGTCCGGGACGTGCAAGCCGGCCGAGGGGGGGACTATTTCGCGGGCCGGGTCTGCGAGTGGCCGCCGTCATGTTGCACGGCGTGGCCGCTGCAGGCCGCCACCGCGCACATGCGCGGTCACGGACCCGGCAATTCTCCGGGGCGTATCGCCAGTTAGAGCCGGGTGCTCTACGCTGCCGTCCTGCTAGCCCCCAGCAAAACGGGGAATCGGTGGCCGTTTCACGCCATTTATTCTGTCATAAAACGCCACCGTTCCCACTCCGGCGTGGGGACATAGCCCCAGAATTGGAAAATCCAGCCCCAGATCTGTGTAGTTGTTGCACTGTTTTGTGTATACAATTCTTCTTAGTTAAATAAATCACTGTTGTGATTAAACTCTGCCTTGTCACTGCCTCACAATACAATAAGAAGCATATTATCTAAATGGTGAGAGATTACAGAGCTCTGAGATGCAGAGGGACCTGGATGTTTAGTGCATGAATTGCAAAAGGCTGGTATGCAGATAAACAAGTAATTAGGAAATCATTCTCCCCATAGGTCTCACCCCCACAATCCAAAGGTGTGCAGGGTAGGTGGATTGGCCATGCTAAATTGATCCTTAATTGGAATTTTTTTTTAAAGTAATTAAGAAAGTAATAGAATGTTATCATTTATTGCAAAGGGAATTAAATACAAAAGTAGGAAGGTTATGCTTCAGTTACATGAACACTAGTGAGCCCACATCTGGAGAACTGTGTACAGTATTGGTCACCTTATTGAAAGAAGGATGTAAATTCATTGGAAGCAGTTCAGAGAAGGTTTAGTAGACTGATACCTGGAATGGGCGGGTTGCCTTATGAGGAAAGGTTGGACAGGCTCGGCTTGTATCCACTGGAGTTTAGAAGAGTAAGAGGTGGCTAGATTGAAACATATATGATCCTGAGGGGTCTTGACAGGGTGGATGTGGAGAGGATGTTTCCTCTTGTGAGAGAATCTAGAACTAGGGGTCACTATTTAAAAATAAGGGGTGGCCCATTTAAAATGGAGATAAGGCAAACCCTTTTCACTCAGGGGGGTTGCATGTCATTGGTTTTCTCTTCCTAAAAAGGTGGTGGAAGCGGAGCCTTTGAAGATTTTTAAGGCAGATATCTATTCCCATGACTTTGAATTCTATTCCTAATCAGGGGTGAAATTCTCTGGTCTCGGCGCGATGTCCGCTGATCGTCGCCAAAAACGGCGCAAATCAGTCGGGCATCGCGCCGCCCCAAAGGTGCGGAATCCTCCGGATCTTGGGGGGCCGAGGCCTAACCTTGAGGGGCTAGGCCCGCGCCGGACTGATTTCCGCCCCGCCAGCTGGCGGAAGTGCCCCGCCAGCTGGCGCGGAAATGACATTGCCGGGCGGCGTATGCGCGGGAGCATTAGCAGCCGCTCACGGCATCCCCACACATGCGCTGTGGAGGGAGTCTCTTCCGCCTCCGCCATGGTGGAGACCATGGCGAAGGCGGAAGGAAAAGAGTGCCCCCACGGCACAGGCCCGCCCACGGATCGATGGGTCCCGATCGCGGGCCAGGCCACCGTGGGGGCACCCCCTGGGGCCAGATCGCCCCGCGCCCCCCCAGGACCCCAGAGCCCGCCTGCGCCGCCTTGTCCCGCCGGTAAGGTAGGTGTTTTTTTTTTTTTTAATAAATATTTTATTGAAAATTTTTGGTCAACCAACACAGTACATTGTGCATCCTTTACACAATATTATAACAGCACAAATAACAATGACCTATTTTATAGAAGCAAAAAACAAAAAATGAATAAATATTAAATAACAAAAATGAAAACTAGCCCTAATTGGCAACTGCCTTGTCACAAGTTACAAGGCCGCGCTCCAGTCATATGCGCCCTGTGTAATACCTTAAACTGAATCAGGCTTAGCCTGGCACACGAGGACGACGAGTTTACCCTACTTAGGGCATCCGCCCACAGCCCCTCCTCGATCTCCTCCCCCAGCTCTTCTTCCCATTTCCCTTTTAGTTCATCTACCATAGTCTCCCCTTCGTCCCTCATTTCCCTATATATATCTGACACATTACCATCCCCCACCCATGTCTTTGAAATCACTCTGTCCTGCACCTCTTGTGTCGGGAGCTGCGGAAAATCCCTCACCTGTTGCCTCGCAAAAGCCCTCAGTTGCATATACCTGAATGCATTCCCTTGGGGCAACCCATATTTCTCGGTCAGCGCTCCCAGACTCGCGAACTTCCCATCCACAAATAGATCTTTCAGTTGCGTTATTCCTGCTCTTTGCCACATTCCATATCCCCCATCCATTCCCCCCGGGGCAAACCTATGGTTGTTTCTTATCGGGGACCCCCCCAAAGCTCCAGTCTTTCCCCTATGCCGTCTCCACTGTCCCCAAATCTTCAGTGTAGCTACCACCACCGGGCTTGTGGTGTAGTTCCTCGGTGAGAACGGCAATGGGGCTGTCACCATAGCCTGCAGGCTAGTCCCCCTACAGGACGCCCTCTCTAATCTCTTCCACGCCGCTCCCTCCTCCTCTCCCATCCACTTACTCACCATTGAAATATTAGCGGCCCAATAGTACTCACTTAGGCTCGGTAGTGCCAGCCCCCCCCTATCCCTGCTACGCTGTAAGAATCCCTTCCTCACTCTCGGGGTCTTCCCGGCCCAAACAAAACCCATGATGCTCTTTTCAATCCTTTTAAAAAAAGCCTTCGTGATCACCACCGGGAGGCACTGAAACACAAAGAGGAATCTCGGGAGGACCACCATCTTAACCGCCTGCACCCTCCCTGCCATTGACAGGGCTACCATATCCCATCTCTTGAAATCTTCCTCCATCTGTTCCACCAACCGCGTTAAATTTAACCTGTGCAGTGTGCCCCAATTCTTAGGTATCTGGATCCCCAGGTAACGAAAGTCTCTTGTTACCTTCCTCAACGGTAGGTCCTCTATTTCTCTACTCTGCTCCCCAGGATGCACCACAAACAGCTCACTCTTCCCCATATTCAATTTATACCCTGAAAAATCCCCAAACTCCCCAAGTATCCGCATTATTTCTGGCATCCCCTCCGCCGGATCCGCCACATATAGTAGCAAATCGTCCGCATACAAAGATACCCGGTGTTCTTCTCCTCCCCTAAGTACTCCCCTCCACTTCTTGGAACCCCTCAGCGCTATCGCCAGGGGCTCAATCGCCAATGCAAACAGTAATGGGGACAGAGGGCATCCCTGCCTTGTCCCTCTATGGAGCCGAAAATATGCCGATCCCCGTCCATTCGTGACCACACTCGCCACTGGGGCCCTATACAATAGCTGCACCCATCTAACATACCCCTCTCCAAAACCAAATCTCCTCAACACCTCCCACAAATAATCCCATTCCACTCTATCAAATGCTTTCTCGGCATCCATCGCCACTACTATCTCTGTTTCACCCTCTGGTGGGGCCATCATCATTACCCCTAACAGCCTCCGTATATTCGTGTTCAGCTGTCTCCCCTTCACAAACCCAGTTTGGTCCTCGTGAACCACCCCCGGGACACATTCCTCTATTCTCATTGCCATTACCTTGGCCAGGACCTTGGCATCCACATTTAGGAGGGAAATTGGTCTGTAGGACCCGCATTGTAGCGGGTCCTTTTCCTTCTTTAAGAGAAGCGATATCGTTGCTTCAGACATAGTCGGGGGCAGTTGTCCCCTTTCCTTTGCCTCATTAAAGGTCCTCGTCAGTACCGGGGCGAGCAAGTCCAAATATTTTCTATAAAATTCGACTGGGAATCCGTCCGGTCCCGGGGCCTTTCCCGTCTGCATGCTCCTAATTCCTTTCACCACTTCTTCTACCTCGATCTGTGCTCCCAGTCCCACCCTTTCCTGCTCTTTCACCTTGGGAATTTCCAGCCGATCCAAAAAGTCCATCATTCTCTCCCTCCCATCCGGGGGTTGAGCTTCATATAATTTTTTATAAAATGTCTTGAACACTTCATTCACTCTCTCCGCTCCCCGCTCCATCTCTCCTTCCTCGTCCCTCACTCCCCCTATTTCCCTCGCTGCTCCCCTTTTCCTCAATTGGTGTGCCAGCAACCTGCTCGCCTTCTCCCCATATTCATACTGTACACCCTGTGCCTTCCTCCATTGTGCCTCTGCAGTGCCTGTAGTCAGCAAGTCAAATTCCACATGCAGCCTTTGCCTTTCCCTGTATAATCCCTCCTCCGGTGCTTCCGCATATTGTCTGTCCACCCTCAAAGGTTCTTGCAGCAACCGCTCCCGTTCCTTACTCTCCTGCTTCCCTTTATGTGCCCTTATTGATATCAGCTCCCCCCTAACCACCGCCTACAACGCCTCCCAGACCACTCCCACCTGGACCTCCCCATTGTCATTGAGTTCCAAGTACTTTTCAATACATCCCCTCACCCTTAGACACACACCCTCATCCGCCATTAGTCCCATGTCCATTCTCCAGGGTGGGCGCCCTCCTGTTTCCTCCCCTATCTCCAAGTCCACCCAGTGCGGGGCGTGATCCGAAATGGCTATAGCCGTATACTCCGTTCCCCTCACCTTCGGGATCAATGCCCTACCCAGCACGAAAAAGTCTATGCGCGAATAGACTTTATGGACATAGGAGAAAAACGAGAACTCCTTACTCCTAGGTCTACTGAATCTCCACGGGTCCACACCTCCCATCTGCTCCATAAAATCCTTAAGCACCTTGGCTGCTGCCGGCCTCCTTCCAGTCCTGGACTTCGACTTATCCAGCCCTGGTTCCAACACCGTGTTAAAGTCTCCCCCCATTATCAGCTTTCCCGTCTCCAGGTCCGGAATGCGTCCTAGCATCCGCCTCATAAAATTGGCATCGTCACAGTTCGGGGCATACACGTTTACCAAAACCACCGTCTCTCCCTGTAGTTTGCCACTCACCATCACGTATCTACCCCCGTTATCCGCCACTATAGTCTTTGCCTCGAACATAACCCGCTTCCCCACTAATATAGCCACCCCCCTGTTTTTCGCATCTAGCCCCGAATGGAACACCTGCCCCACCCACCCTTTGCGCAGCCTAACCTGGTCTATCAGTTTCAGGTGCGTTTCCTGTAACATAACCACATCTGCTTTAAGTTTCTTAAGGTGTGCGAGTACCCGTGCCCTCTTTATCGGCCCGTTGAGCCCTCTCACGTTCCACGTGATCAGCCGAGTTGGGGGGCTTCCCACCCCCCCCCCCCTTGCCGATTAGCCATCATCTTTTTCCAGCTTCTCACCCAGTTCCCACGCAGCTGTATCTCCCCCAGGCGGTGCCCCCCCGCCCATCCTCTCCCGTACCCGCTCCCCCCTTTCCCCAGCAGCAGCAACCCAGTAATTCCCCCCTCCCACCCCCCCCCGCTAGACCCCCCGCTAGCGTAATTACTCCCCCCATGTTGCTCCCAGAAGTCAGCAAACTCTGGCTGACCTCGGCTTCCCCCCGTGACCACGGCTCGCACCGTGCGACGCCCCCTCCTTCCTGCTTCTCTATTCCCGCCATAATTATCATAGCGCGGGAGCCAAGCCCGCGCTTCTCCCTTGGCCCCGCCCCCCATGGCCAACGCCCCATCTCCTCTCCCTCCCCACCTCCCCCCATCACCCCCTGTGGGAGAGAGAAAAGTTACCACACCGCAGGATTAGAACATAAAACCCCTCTTCGCCCCCCCCATTCGCCCCACCACTTTGTCCAAACGTTCTTTTTAATAATCCACTCATTCCAGTTTTTCTTCTACAATAAAAGTCCACGCTTCATCCGCCGTCTCAAAGTAGTGGTGCCTCCCTTGATATGTGACCCACAGTCTTGCCGGTTGCAGCATTCCAAATTTTATCTTCCTTTTATGAAGCACCGCCTTGGCCCGATTAAAGCTCGCCCTCCTTCTCGCCACCTCCGCACTCCAGTCCTGATAAACGCGGATCACCGCGTTCTCCCATCTACTGCTCCGAGTTTTCTTCGCCCATCTAAGGACCATTTCTCTATCCTTAAAACGGAGGAATCTCACCACTATGGCTCTGGGAGTTTCTCCTGCTCTCGGTCCTCGCGCCATAACTCGGTATGCTCCCTCCACCTCCAACGGACCCGCCGGGGCCTCCGCTCCCATTAACGAGTGCAGCATCGTGCTCACATATGCCCCGACGTCCGCACCCTCCACACCTTCAGGAAGACCAAGAATCCTCAGGTTGTTCCTCCTTGCGTTGTTTTCCAGTGCCTCCAACCTCTCCACACATCGTTTCTGATGTGCCTCCTGTATCTCCGTCTTCACCACCAGGCCCTGTATATCGTCCTCATTCTCGGCTGCCTTCGCCTTCACGACCCGAAGCTCCCGCTCCTGGGTCTTTTGTTCCTCCTTTAGCCCTTCAATCGCCTGTAGTATCGGGGCCAACAGCTCTTTCTTCATTTCCCTTTTTATCTCTTCCACGCAGCATTTCAAGAACTCTTGTTGTTCAGGGCCCCATGTGAAACTGCCACCTTCCGACGCCATCTTGGTTTTTGCTTGCCTTCCTTGCCGCTGTTCCAAAGGATCCGCTGCAATCCGGCCACTTTCCTCTCCTTTTTCCATCCGTATCCAGGGGGGATTCCCTTCTGGTTTACCGCACGGTGTTTTTAGCCGTTAAAATTGCCGTTGGGGCTCCTATCAAGAGCCCAAAAGTCCGTTTCACCGGGAGCTGCCGAAACGTGCGACTCAGCTGGTCATCGCCGCACCCGGAAGCGTAAGGTAGGTGGTTTAATCCACGCCGGCGGGACAGGCATTCTAGCAGCGGGACTTCGGCCCATCCGGGCCGGAGAATCGCGCGGGGGGGGGGCCCGCCAACCGGCGCAGCGCGATTCCCGCCCCGCCGAATCTCCGGTGCCGGAGAATTCGGCAACCGGCAGGGGCAGGATTCACGCCAGCCCCCGCCGATTCTCCGACCCAGCGGAGGGTCGGAGAATCTCGCCCCAGATATGTTTGCATTTGCTTGTACCTTTTCCTGTTTACCAACTGATCAGCCGTATAAGTACCCTTTGCAACTCCACTCTCGCTGTGAATCACATTGACTGCACAAGTGAATTTGTTTCCTTGTTGCCCGTCTCATTATTTCTGGTGCTTTAGTTGTAGCTGGGGCTCTCCTGTTCTGTTTCACTCTTCTTATCACTCACTGTTTCACTCTCCTTTGCCTTTCTTACATCTCTCTGATATTTAGCGGTACCCAGTCATTTAACACACCATCTGCCTCCATGAATCAGTTGGTTCTCTCCCTCTGTCACCCACCTTTACTCTCTGCCTTTGAGACCTTACTGCAATGGCTGTTAACCTCCTGCCTGAAGGAGGGTGTACATTTGAAATGTCCTAAATGCCACAAACAGTCTCCCCTCTGATGTTGTCAGCCCTGGTGTGTATTTTCAGCGTTTTCTATCTTATTTCCACTGTACTTATCACATGGTTGATCTGATGTGGGGTCATCAGCAGCTTCTCTCCATATGAGCTTCTGGGAAATGAAAACAAGAAACTGATGACAGAATTCACCCTGCAGAATATTTCTTCCCAACGTCTCCGCCAAAGAACTTCCTTGAACACACATCCTTAGCTCTGAAGAAAATACAGAATGCTGCAGTTGCTTCTCCATTGCTATATTAGTTTGCAGTTTTGTTCAGTTATCTACAACAGGCCTCACTACTTTTCGATTCCTTGTATATCTTTTCACGCTCTGACCATTGTTTTTGAGATGCTTTCCGGCTCTTGTGTCAAGGTCGTGCTTTCCCTTCTTCCCTTTCTCATACGTATGCACTTCCTTTGTGCATCCTTTTGAAGGCTGAATGACAATCAAAGTGGGAGGGTGCCTTCTGCCAGGAAGAACTTGGCTTCGAAACTGCACCAGCCAAAGGTATCCAAACTTCTGGTGCCTCGTGGACACTGACAGCAAATGAAGCACATCTTTCCCGTCAGAGGAATTGAATATGCATGACAATTATGTTCACAGCACCCTTCTCAGTCAGCATATCTTAGTCTCAAACAAAACTGTCCTTCCATGATTTATTTTTTTAACACCACTTTTTCTCTGTAGATTTATTATCAGATGGTCATCAAATACTCCGTCCGATATGTTGACGAAGAAATATTTCAGGGGTGTTTGTCATAGAAGATTGGAGTCGACTTCCGGTTGCGGCGATGCGGAGCTAAGCCTCGCGTTTCGGCAGCTCCCGCGAAAGCGGACTTTCGGGCTCTCCAGAGGAGCCCCAACGGAGCTTTTTTCAGATTAATCCCGTGTGGGAAGGAGCAGTGAGGTCCCCCCCTACAATATTTGGCAGGGAGCAGCGGTGGAGCAACGAGGAAAGAGGCCATGGAGCAGAGATCAAAACTAGGGGAAGAAGGCAAGATGGTGGAGGGCGGAGAGCGAGCAGCGTGGGGGCCAGACCAGCAGGAGCTCCTCATGAGATGTGTGGAGATGCTGAAAAGGAGGTGCTGGCACCGATGCTGTTGGCGATCGAGGGGCTGAAGGAGACCCCGAAGGCCCAGGCGGTGGAGCTTCGTGAGGTGAACGATAAAGTGAACACCAACGAGAACGATATCCTGGGCCTGGCGATAAAAGTGGAGGCGCACGAGGCGGTGCACAGGAGGTGGGCCGAGACAATTGAGGTCCTGGAGAACAGGTCGAGGAGGAAGAACCTCCGGATTCTGGGTCTTCCTGAAGGAGTGGAGGGAGCTGATGCAGGGGCATACGTGAGTACGATGCTCCATTCGCTGATGGGTGCGGAGGCCTCTCCGACCCCCCTGGAGCTGGAAGGGGCTCACCGGGTCCTGGCGAGGAGACCCAAGGCAGATGAGCCACCAAGGGCGATAGTGGCAAGGTTCCATCGCTTTGTGGACAAAGAAAGTGTCCTGAGATGGGCCAAGAAGGTGCGGAGCAGCAGATGGGAGAATGCGGTGATCCGAGTCTACCAGGATTGGAGCGCGGAGGTGGCAAAGAGGAGAGCTGGCTTCAACCGGGCCAAGGCGGTGCTGCATAGAAAAAGAGTCAGGTTCGGCATGCTGCAGCCTGCGCGACTGTGGGTCACTTATCAGGACCGACACCATTATTTCGAAACGCCAGAAGAGGCTTGGACCTTTATTCAGACGGAAAAACTGGACTCGAACTGAGGGGATGTGGTTGTATATGGGGTTGTAAATATGGGTAAAGAATATTTTGTGGGTGGGATGATGGATGGGGATGTGGGTAGAGTTCTGGTTAAAATTCCTAAAGTTTCCTTTTTTCCTGTCTGTAGACAAAATGATGATGATGAGGAATGTGGGCGTCGGTGCTGGAGGGAGGTGAGACTCGGGGATAAGGGAACTGGGATGATGGCCGCAACAGGAGCTGTGCCACAGGGGGCGGGGCTGGTTCAGGAAAGCGCGGGCTTTTTTCCCGCGCCAAAAGGGGGGGGGGGATGGAGGAAGGTAAGGAGGAGGAGAGACTCCCACACGGGGAGATCAACGGGAAGGCGGGGAAAGCCGGGGTCGGCAGAGGTCAGCTGACTCGCGGAAGTAATATGGGGGGGAGCAAAAGTGCTCGATGTGGATCTAGCGGGGGGGGGCGGGGAGAGAGAGTGGGGGATTCTAGGATTGCTGCTGCACTATCCGAGGGGGAACTGAAAATGGAAGAGGTGGTCGGGGTGGGGGTTCCTCGCCTGGGGGACTGGAGGGTGCGGGAGGCGCGAGCACGGGACTGGCCTAAGATAGGAGATGGCTAGTCGGCGGGGGTGGGGGGGGGGGGGGGGGTTGGGGTGGGGGTTGGGGTGGGGTGGGGGGGGTTGGGGGATAACCCCCCAATCCGGTTGATCACGTGGAATGTGAGAGGCCTAAATGGGCCGGTTAAGAGGGCCCGAGTGTTCACGCACCTAAAGGGACTGAAGGCAGACGTGGTCATGCTTCAGGAGACACATCTGAAGGTGGCAGATCAGGTCAGGTTAAGGAAGGGATGGGTGGGACAGGTGTTCCATTCGGTACTGGATGCGAAGAATAGAGGGGTGGCAATACTGGTGGGAAAGCGGGTGTCGTTTGAGGCCAAGAACATAGTAGCGGACAAGGGAGGCCGATACGTGATGGTGAGTGGTAGGTTGCAGTGGACGGAGGTGGTACTGGTGAATGTATATGCCCCAAATTGGGACGATGCTGGATTCATGAAATGGATGTTGGGGCGTATTCCGGACCTGGAGGTAGGTAGTTTGATAATGGGTGGGGATTTTAACACTGTGCTGGACCCAGCATTAGATCGCTCCAGATCAAGGACGGGGAGGAGGCCGGCTGCGGCCAAGGTGCTTAGGGGGTTTATGGACCAGATGGGGGGCGTAGATCCGTGGAGATTTGCCAGACCTTTGGCCAGAGAATTTTCTTTTTTCTCCCGCGTACATAAGGCCTACTCCCGGATAGATTTTTTTGTTTTGGGCAGGGCACTGATCCCGAAAGTGGAGGGAACGGAGTATTCGGCCATAGCCATTTCAGACCACGCCCCGCACTGGGTGGAGCTGGAGCTGGGGGAGGAGAGGGACCAACGCCCGTTGTGGAGGTTGGATGTGGGACTGCTGGCAGACGAGGAAGTGTGCGGGAGGGTGCGGGGGTGTATTGAAAGATATCTGGAGGCTAACGACAACGGGGAGGTGCAGGTGGGAGTAGTATGGGAGGCGCTGAAGGCGGTGGTCAGGGGAGAGTTAATCTCCATCAGGGCTCACAGGGTGAAGAGAGAGGGCAGGGAAAGGGAGAGGTTAGTGGGGGAGATTTTAAGGGTGGACAGGAGGTATGCAGAGGCTCCGGATGAGGGACTACTCAGGGAGAGACGAAGTCTCCAGACGGAGTTCAACCTGTTGGCCACAGGGAAGGCAGAGGCACAGTGGAGGAAGGCACAGGGGGCGATATATGAATATGGGGAGAAGGCGAGCCGAATGCTGGCACACCAGCTCCGTAAGAGGATGGCAGCGAGGGAAATAGGTGGAGTCAAAGATGGCAGGGGAACTACGGTGCGGAGTGCAGGGAAAGTGAATGAGGCTTTTAAGGCCTTTTACGAGGAACTGTATAGGTCCCAGCCCCCAGGGGGAAAAGAAGGGATGCGGCGATTCTTGGACCAATTGAGGTTCCCAAGGGTGGAGGTGCAGGAGGTGGCAGGTCTGGGGGCGCCAATTGGGGTGTAGGAGCTGGTTAAAGGACTGGGGAGCATGCAGGCGGGGAAGGCCCCGGGGCCGGATGGGTTCCAGGTGGAGTTCTACAGGAAGTATGTAGACCTGTTAGCCCCGTTGCTGGTAAGGACCTTCAATGAATCAAGGGAGGGGGGGACCCTGCCCCCGACAATGTCGGAGGCGATGATCTCTTTGATCTTGAAGCGAGATAAGGACCCACTGCAATGTGGGTCATATAGACCGATCTCGCTCCTTAATGTAGATGCTAAGTTGCTGGCAAAAATGTTGGCCAAGAGGATTGAGGACTGTGTCCCGGGGGTGATTCACGAGGACCAGACGGGATTCGTAAAGGGCAGGCAGTTTAACACTAATGTGTGAAGGCTCTTAAATGTGATAATGATGCCATCGGTGGAGGGAGAAGCGGAAATAGTGACAGCCATGGACGGGGAGAAGGCCTTTGATCGGGTAGAGTGGGTGTATCTCTGGGAAGTGTTGAGGAGGTTTGGGTTCGGGGGAGGGTTTATTAGCTGGGTTAAGCTCCTGTACAGAGCCCCGGTGGCGAGTGTGGTCACGAACCGGCGGAGGTCAGAGTATTTCCGGCTGTATCGAGGGACGAGGCAGGGGTGCCCCCTGTCCCCTCTGCTGCTGGCATTAGCAATTGAACCTTTGGCCATGGCGTTAAGGGAGTCGGGGAAATGGAAGAGGGTGGTTCGAGGGCGAGAGGAACATAGAGTGTCGCTGTATGCAGACGACCTGTTGCTGTATGTGACGGATCCAGTGGAGGGGATGGTTGAGGTAATGCAGATCCTACGGGAGTTTGGAGATTTTTCGGGCTATGAGCTCAATGTGGGAAAGAGTGAGCTCTTTGTGGTGCAGCCGGGGGATCAGGGAAGAGGGATAGAGGACCTACCGTTGAGGAGGGCGGAAAGGAGCGTTCGATATTTGGGGATTCAGGTAGCTAGGAGTTGGGGGGCACTGCGCAAACTTAATTTGACGCGGTTGGTGAAACAGATGGAGGAGGATTTTAAAAGGTGGGACATGTTGCCACTCTCGCTGGCGGGTAGGGTACAGTCGGTTAAAATGGTGGTCCTCCCGAGGTTTCTTTTTGTATTCCAATGCCTCCCAATTGCGAACACTAAGGCCTTTTTTAAGAGGGTAAGCAGGAGCATTACGGGATTTGTGTGGGCGAGCAAGACCCCGCGGGTAAGGAGGGGGTTCTTGGAGCATAGCAGAGATAGAGGAGG